>NC_084649.1:17475833-18829166 GCF_019802595.1 Syngnathoides biaculeatus
TGCAGGGCACATCGAGACAAACAGCCGCACTCACAATCACACTTAGGGGCAATTTAGAGTGTATCCAATTAATGTTGCATGTTTTTAGGATGTGGGAGGAAACTGGAGTGCCCGGACAAAACCCACGCAGGAACGGGGAGAACATGCAAACTCCACACAGGTGTGTCTGGGATTGAACCCCAGACCTCAGAAATGTGAGGCCAATGCTTTCCAGGTGATCCACCGTGCTACCCATACTGAAATATATATATATAGTATTTTCTAAAATTTTTTTGGTGTTGAAATACATTTCAAAAGTGTGCTTTAATAACTTAAAATGTGTTCAAACGATGTGGGAAGGGTTAAAGCTAAATTTACTGTGAACAAAAATATTTGAAATAGTCTCTATACTGTTGATTTTCAGCAATTATGAGGGGATCCAGAATGTATCCCTTGCATTGCTGTATTGCTTTTGGCATTTTGAATTATTGTTTTGGCAAAAAAAGCTAAATGTATTGACACAGCACATTTCGTACTGTTGATAACTCAATGTGTTTTACATGAGCAAGCATTTAAAGAAAGAGGACAAAAAAGACATCTTAAAAATATCTCTTATAAGAATAAATAGAAACCTGCGTACAAGAATGTAGAAAGTTTAAAAGAGGAAATTTTTTAAAATAGACCATCATAAACATGAGAAAATAAATGTTTACTGTGGATTTAAAACATTTGCTGACTTGCCTTCTGCTGCAATTTATTCAACTAGTGAATTGCTTCGCCAAAACTGCTTCACCATGTTTCCTTTGGACTTTGTGCTCCATTATTTGACCTGGTTCTGTAGCCCTCAGAGTCCTATTTTGTTTATATTCCACGAACATCTGTTTTATATATTCAAAGCCTAAATCATTTCATGATTTATAGACCTGAAGCAGAACTTTTAACTCTATTTTAAAGCTGGGAGCCAGTATAGAGGCTTCAGAACTGAGCTGAAACCTTTTGATTGAAGTGCAACTCTTATGCTTTTTTTCGGGCCGTCCAGTCAGAAGACCATTACAACGGTTAAGTCTGGTTAGGATAGATGAGGTTCTTCTGGTCTACCTGACACATGTAAGCCTCTAATATGGATATCTTTTTCATCTGGTAGAAGAAGGTAGTTGATTTGCTATACCTACTGAAAGCCAGGTCCTCAATGACCAAATGATACTGTACGTTTAATGATGCTGCAAAATCGATCGAGAAGGCGGCGACATGGGTGGTATGTGTGGCTGGGAGGAAGAGTGATGATGTCATCATAGCATATGACTAAAATGGGCCAATCTTGAGAGATGCGCTCCGCTGGTTTCACTGCGCAACAAGTTACGCACAAGCTATGCAGAGGTACTGCGCAAGGGAATGAATGGTCACGTGATGCAATGCGGGCGCTGTACAAAGTGGTCTTTACAAAGAGTCTTGCTCCTAACATCATCCGTGGCGATCATCAGGCTGTCCTGTGATTTGCTTTGGCTCTTTTATCCCTCTTCTGGGTCACTTTGATATGGCAATGTAACCATCAAAGGCCTACTTCACAGCAATCCTGCCTGGTCCAGATTGAACAGGGAACGGTTAATTCTTTGAGATCATTTCACTGCAATTAAGACAAAAGTGAGCGATGCAGGAACTAAGCGTCCATTTATTGACACACACAAGATTCCTGTAAGCCGTGGTGAAATTGTCCTAAAATCGGCTTTTCCTCACTCAAATGCATCATGATCAATTTAAAGTCGCTTATACCCATACTGCATGTCTCACCTTCATTCCATCGGCCAACCTACTGGACTGGACTTCAAACGTGCAAATAAATGGCAAAGCTAAGTTCCCACAGTCCAGATGACCTCGGCCGCATCCTTCCCATGAGGCCTCGGGGCTCTCAGCTCCTTTCTTCTCGCTTAATTGGAAGGACGAAATACCTTGTGCCGCTTTACTGCGGACAGCAGTGCATTTACTTGCCGCCACGAGGGATCGGTTACAAGCTTTATGTTCATTTGGACACGGGTTTCACACTTTGGGATGGACATTGGTTCGTTATAAAGAGTACTGTACCTTTATTATGGTCACAGAGACCCGAAATATGTGCGCAGTCTCAGAAATTTAGCAAAGCCAAAAAAATGTATACAGGCACCCAAAATGCACTTCAAATATTATTTATCAGCCTGTCTTCCTCTGTGATGTAAAATCTGTGTGTACTAACTAATGTGGCGTTTCAGCTGACTTGACATATGACCATTTGATTGTTTTGTGACATTTTTCTTTATGTAGGTATGATGAAACATGATTTAGATTTTTGGGCCATTAGTGAGCTTGTCCATAATGTGGTGTCCACTATTGTTTCAGTCAATGGCTTAACTACCGTGGCGTCTAACCACATCTTTGTTTGACACACATTGGCTACTACCAATTTCCACTTACCACAGCGACTTAAAAGTAACACTTCAAAACCGTATGGGAGAAAAGAAGTTTAAATAAATGGTTCAAGTGGTCTCATTTGACGGCTGAGAAGATGTCTAAGAAAGCGTTCTTACTATCTGACAGGAGAAATCTTGAAATTAACCTTTAAATGTACCATCTTAACTGGACTCAACGGCCGTACCTTTCTTTTGGAAGGCTTCGAGCTGTTCACTGGTGAGCTCCTTGATGGCAGCAGTGATGGCTTTGAACGCCCCTTTCAGCCTCTTGCCCAGCACCATGTGGTCTGGCTCAGCCCGCAGACGGATGCCGTACTTGTCTTTGTCAGTCGAGATGGTCAGCTGGCGCACATTGAGCTCCTGGAATAGAAGAAAGAGATGAACTCTTAATTGCATGCAACATTTTGGTTGATGGTTTATTGAGTTAGCAATAGAGTTCTAAAATGTCACACAATGCACCAAAGTCAGGTCTAATAGGAAAGTAGTTGACTGATGTCAAGGAACTCAGCGGTAGTGATACACCTGAGAGACCTAAACTGAGACACAAGCTTTAAATGTCATGGAGGAGCTAAATTTAGTCTGGGTTGTTAGCAAGAGAAAGTAGAAGACAGAGAACACAGCTTTCACCCCACACACATGTTATGTACACATCCACTTCTCCTTTCACTATGAAATCAAACATTCTAGAAACCATTTATTTAAAGGGAGATGTTGTGAGGGGACTTTAACATTATGTTAAACTGTTTTGAATCAGAAGTATTGGTATACTCATAATTTAAAGTGAGCGACACGGTGGTGCAGCTGTTAAGTTCACAGTTCCGAGGACCGGGGTTCAATCCCGCCTGTGTGGAGTTTGCATGGTCTCCCCAAACCTGCAAGGGTTTTCTATGAGCACTCTGGTTTCCTCCCACATCCCAAAAACTTGCATTAATTGGACACTCTAAATTTCCCCTTGGTGTGATTACAATTGTGAGTGCAAGTCTGTCTCAATTTGCCCTGCAATTGGCTGGCAAGCAGTTCAGGGTGTACCCCGCCTCCTGCCCGTTGACAGCTGGGATAGGCTCCAGGACTCCCGCGACCCTCGCACAAATAAGCAGCTCAGAAAATGGATAGATGGATAATTAAAACTATTAATATACGCAATTATAAACATTTCAAGGCAGGGGATCACTTAATCACACTTTTTTTTTGCTATTTGCAGAATAGCTCCATCTATATTATCATTATTACAGTGATAGAGAACTACGCATTCAAGACATTCAAATCTGGGTTATGTGGCCGCTAGAAGACAGGGGCTCGCCTGAACTACGCTTTTTCCTGATGGGGACAAAACGGAGGCATTGATTTCTTTTAAGCAGGTGATGATAATTGAGACATACTATCAATTAGTCCAAGGGGCAGTATTTGAACAAATAACAGTTTATACCAAGCAAAAAGTTTCCTCCTATTTTGATTTAGATTTTTTTTTCATGTTTTCATTAAAACAGGGTCCCAAAATATTGAGCTAGTACTATTTCTGCACTTTTCCATTGAGGTCATGAAACTGGTGGCATAAAGGGGAGCAAAGTATAGAGCTCATGCATGTGACGTCACCATTTTCACGGCGCCATTGTGCCGGTCAAACGGAGCGGCTCAACATTGGGGGAGACTTTGAACCAGAGGAGAATATGTACAATACCCAAGACCCGTTGTGCTGCTGGTTGTCACAACAGGCGAGACAGATTAAGAGATCATTCTATGGAATACCAGATGAAAACACCAGAAAAGATTGATGGATTTCGGCAATTAAACGTCATGGATGCAGCGATACGCTTCCGTGTACAGAGGAGCCGACTCAGTGCCCTCTTTTTTTCCCCCAATCATAGTTAATAATTGCAGGTTTGTCTAAAACCAGGGGTAATTTATTTAAATATTGGTATTTGCATTGAATACTAGCTGAAAAGATCGATGGATTCCGGCAAAGGTCAAAGTGTGGCCGTACGCTTCTGCGTTCACGAGCCGTCAAAACCATCACTATGTGGGATTTATTCCTGATGAGAACAGATGTAGCAATAAAATATTCGTATGCGTCCAGACTTTTATACACTTTCAAACTTTTCTGTGTAAATCTCGATGACTTACTCACCACATCAATGTGTATATCCAGTTGTCCAAGACAAGCGGAAGCGAATTAACAGTCCAATTACTTATCGGAGATAACATCGACTTCGGCATTAAATATGGGTCACCTTCTATATGTCTAATGGTATCGGACAAGACTCTGGGCGTCATGCTATAAGACATTTTCGTGTCGTCTCCAACCAACTTGGCATTTAACAATGCTTTGCTCAACCGGCAAAATGGCGAGGTCAACAAAATCAAGTGATTTAATGACGTGGGTGCACGAGCTCTATACAAGAAAGCAACAAAGACATCCTTTAATGTTGTTAGAAATAATGTCACCACTCTACCATGTAGCATTTTTCTTCGTGTTGTATTCACCAGTGAGCCATAACGGTAATGTCACACACTACTTCTATACAGAAGCTTATGGAGCTATCACCACCCCTCTACACACCTCCAAAGTATAAACGCAATCTGGACTGGGACCGGAGCTCACTTGCCGTAAAGGTGGCTATAAATAACGATGGTATTGCGATTTGAACTGCAACAAGAAAGAATGAATACCGTTCAGAATATTGTCAGAAAAAAATCTAAGCCCCATTGCAAAGCAAGCGGCAGAAGGTAAGTGAACCCGACAATTAAAAAAAAAAAAAAAGAAAATACACTCAGTGACTCACACTCAAAAACCCAGTGATTGGCACTCACACATACTGTATATCTAATTCATTGTAACAGACAAGACTGCAGCCCCTGGTATTCTTACCGGAATACAATATTTTGAGGCTCCAAACATATATATATATATATATATATATATATATATATATACACACACACTGTACTGCACTACTTTTTTACTGAACCACAACCAATACACAGCGACTGTCAAGGAAGATAGCAAAGTCCCCTGGCTGCTGTACCGAGAGTATAAAAATTAAAAGACGACAAGAATGTACAACAGGATGTGGATATTTAAGGGGCTCTTGGAAGTGATCACCCCGTTCTTTGAGTACATAATGTGTGACAGTTCAGTGGCCTTCGGTGTTCTGTAGGACTAAAGAGTCCGAAAAAATAAGCATTATCCAACACAACAATTTCAAACTTAAGCGTTCTGCGATTCAATTTAAGAAACAAATGAAGTCCACACTGGAGAGACATCGTGTCACAGACCGAGTCCACCGTGAAATCAAACAGTCACTCAGCAATTCCATCTCTACGTGCCCAGTAGAGCTGGCAGCCCTTTTTGGTTCATTCTATACGTTCTATTCTTCCCCAACTAATGAGGGAAATACGAGAAAAATTCATATGTGATTAGGCAAATACTGCTCAAGGTCCCCGGCGGGTACTAAGGTGGTCCTCTCAATTGTGCTGCAAATTGGCTGAGACAGACATTTCACGCGACTGACTTGCTGATATGCTTCTTTTGACTGAATGATGGAGCTAAGTTTTAAGCGGGCTCGTTATATGTGGCTTTCATTTTATACAGTTGCCAGGAGAGAGCTAAGGAGATGGGAGGTCATGCACCGCTGGGGTGTGAGGCGCTTATTCTCATCCATTCTATGGAACAGGCCATTTGTTGAAGACGTCTTCTCAGCTGCTTAAGCGCTGAGATGTGAGAAAGCCGATGGTCGTGTATGTGTTCCCAAAAGCTAAAATTCTGATAGAAGCAAACCAAGCCAACTGTTCCCTTTGTTCTTGTCAACATGACAGCAAAATGTGAAGGCAACAAAATATCATCTACTACATTGGATGCTTTTCACTGATGTCATTTTTGTAGTGATGCCGTATTTTTACGACAGGTGTACCTAATATTTTGACCACAATGTGGTGTTATTTTGCCTACAGGCGTTTCTCATGTTTTCGGCATTTTTCTACCAATTTAGCCAGAGGTTACTTAATATTTTGGTTTTTCAACGAGATCTCAAGATTTGGGTTCCCCGCATTCACAAACACCCATTCAGACTTTTTTTTTTAACCTATCCAACATTAGTTGCTGAAAAAGACCCACAAGTCTACCTAATATGTTGGGAATGTAAGCGATGAGTCATGTCCAATGGTCATGCGCCATTACTCACAGGATACTGTGCTAGCTGTAACACTGACATGATGAATGCATTGACTTACTTCCAGGATGTATTTCTGTAGCGACTGGATATCTTTCAGGGCGTCTGAGTCCTGATGAATGACAACCACCTCCTTCAGTGGATACTGAGGCACATGACAGTCACGGCAGTCAATCAAATGTTCAACGCAACATATAGACGCCGTGTTGGAGCTGCATTTGACAAAATGGATGATTTACCTTCACTGGCAGTGTCTTCCTGTCACGGATGACCCGCCCCAGGTCGATCACCGACTGCATCTGAGAGACAGCGTTTTCGATGCGCTTGTCAATCAAATTCTCTCTGTGAAACGCAGATACAGACGAGTTTAAAACATGCGGCATCCCAGCATAGGTAAACAAATTATCACTCGACTCAAACGGTCATTTATGTGATCTGTGCATTTGAGCGGTATAGTAGATTTGTTTATGTGTGCATTTCAGAGTGGGTTTGAAAGCACGACGCTCTTCCTGGTAAGGGTGATGCAGGCATTTATAGGCCCCTCTCAGAAAAATGAAGAGCAAAATTGATAAAGTACATCTAAATGAAGAATGTGTATGTAGTCTCATTTGATTGCTCAAGCAGCACTGAAGCACCGTGAAATTAAATAGTCGTCGGTCAGCTGAGCAAACAAGCAGTTGTAGCTCAAGCAACGGAAATATTTTACTCAAAATAAGAGTGCAGCAAGGTCACTTGCCAATTACGTAAGTCGCTCCTGAAATTTAACAAAAGGGCGCTGAGCTGAAAGGGAATCCGTTATCGTTAGCTAACAAACAGCCTACACCGTTGCATTAGTCAGGATGTAACAGTAAAAAGACAGATGATAAAAATAAAAAATGAAAAAAAAAACAGAGAAGCAGTGACCAATCAGTACCCACTGTGATGTGAAAATAAAATGTTAATGTCGCCAACTAGTCTTTCACTCAAGCCTTTATTCTGTGGACATAGGGTTAGGGTTTTTTTTTCCAAACATACAATGAAAATGTTACACTTTTCTTTTAACTGCACAAAAAAATACATTGCTAACCAAACCAAACCAATTTCAACTACGAATCTGAAAGGCTGCTTCCAACTTTATTTCATTAATTTTTTCAATTCACAATGATATCCCATCCCAGGGAGTGCCAAGATGGAATTTTAACATTACACACCGTCTCATCCTGCACCTTCTACTTTGGCATTGCAATACTTTTCAGATCAAACATTTCTCACTCAAAAAAAAGATAATCTTGTCCAGTTCCGCCGCTTTTTGTTCTATTTGCATATAGTAAAACAGTCATTGCATCTTAAAACAAAAGCATTTTTTTTTAAGTTTGCCATTATTATCGAGAGTAAACCTAAGCAGCATGTCTAGCTTGTCTTCGCTGTACATTGCCCAGACTGCTTTGCTAACTAAAGCCTCGGTGGTGGGCGTTGCATAAGCACGCTGTCATTGTAAACCACATTGATGGGCTGCATAAGTACTGTAACATCTGTAATTATAAATCTACCCCTTTAAGAGCGGAGGGGGCCAGCTAGGTGGGAGAGTGAAGTGTGGCCGAGCAGCAGCTCGTTGTTAGAGAGAGTTCGGTGTGCTGCTGAAGTGTTCAATAAAAAGTGACTAAAAGAACTCATTTTCCTCATTGCCCATTACCAAGGGCATTACAGTACGTATGTGAATTCTGCCATTGAATGTAGCAACGAGTCATCCTTCATTCATTGAATCACATTGCAAAATGGCACAAAATGTAATTTTTCTGTCATACTTTCAATGTGGGTAAGATTTTTTTTGTGTGTGTGCGCAAAATGCAGAATGTCTGTCCACAGAGACCACATCATCATACGCGCAGCTTCGAGGGAACATTGCCGTCATGTTAGCCACTGCAGTTTTATCAGTTTACATTTAAAATTAGACACTCAACTAATTTTTGTTTAATGAAGGGATTTTCCCCCCACCTGACTTGGGGCAGCATGAGATAATGTATGCTGCCAGTGTCTTTCTCCTCCAGAGAAGTGAGGTCGACCAGGTTACGCAGATTTTGGTACATCATCTCCGTGATGAAGGGTGTGAAAGGAGCCTGGGGGCAAAGGAGAAAAAAAAGCAAAGCAATAGTGGTAAAAATGAGAGGAAGATTATTTGATGCTGTGGAACTGCGGTTCATTTACATTTCCCAATGCAGAGGTCCAAAAGTCAAAAGGAGCTTTAAATGTTTTTTTTTCCCCTCCAAAGCATATCGAACACATTTTTTCCAGAGATTTTATGAGCAAAAGTTCAAACAGAGTTCTGCCAGCAGTGCACATCAAGCATGATGATGAATTTATAAAGCTCACATACAATCTGGATTGATCTAGGTTCGGTTAAAAATTGCTCACGTGTTATTATTCATCGCTTTGAAAACACATTTCACGTTTCCATCTTCGTACGATTAGTATCTCCCACACACAAAGAAACAACTCAACAAAAGATATTTTTCTTTTACCCAGTCACGCTTTCACAAAAGCTGTTATGACTCACCATCAGCCTGCACATGGAGAACAGAACACTGAAGAGGGTTTCCAGCGCCCACAGACAGTCCTCGGTACCACTCTCGCCCTGCAAAGTTCACACACGTCAATCTAATTCCTCCCCCCATGGAGCAGTGAACAGGAGGGAAGTGTCCAAACACATAGTTGTCCAACAGAACGCTACCAATATCGACAAAATTGCTAACTAAAAAAAATGTCCAGTGATGAGACTTAAAAAAAAAACATATATACATGTATACTGTTGTGTAATTTCTATTTTGTCTGTTTAAATAAATGTGTGTGCTACCACCTTTTGCGCTCCCTTGTTGATTCCGAATTTCCCCAACATGATTCCAACATCTGTGGTTGTTTTGCCCTCATTTCTCTACCCTTTTTCTTCTCTACCTAGAACACCGGAGGAAGCAGTTTTTCCGTTGCTGTGAGTTTGTATAGTTGGGGTGGCAGTCAATTGCTTGACATGTGGTGGGGAGTCACTAACTTAATTTTTCCTCGTTTTTTTGGAACAATTTCAGTTGTGATCGACCCAGTGACCTCAGAATGCAATAACCTGGATGGAATAAAATATTCAGATGCATTCTAACAGGTGTCCTTATAGACTTTTGTCATTGGTTTTTGCTTTTCTCTCGTTTGTCCCCAAGTTCACCAACCATGTGTGAATCTTCATTAAGTTCTGTCATCTGTTAGCTCTAAAATTTGTATTGTTCGGTGTTCTTTCTAAAACTCTGTAAGATTTGGCCAGGTAAAAAAAAAAAGCAGATTGTTTGAGATGACTAGTACTGCACGAGTACTGTACGATGCTGAACAGAACAGATAGATTCTCTTGTACAAATTGTATGTATATATTTGATAAAATTGTCGTAAATGATCAACATTTGGATAATCTTATTACAAACACACAAAATGTCAGCTGACTAGGACTACGATACAATAATCACTTGTGCAAAACAGAGTGGGGTCTTTAACCTGACCAGTCAACTCACCTTTAGACGACGTCTATTAGTACGGACGTACCAGTTGGTGAGCATATCAACAAACTTGACCAGACGAGGCACAACTGTGTACAGGCGGTATGCTGAAAGACAGACGAAAGTTAGCACTCGCATCCTCAAAAAGTATACTGTAAACCAGCACTAAAGATGTCAAACACAAAGTAATCAAAGCGCCTGGACAGTCTTCTCACCATCCATTTCTGCCTTAAAAAACTGGATGAGGGACTGCATGAACGACTGGATCCATTTGTCCATGATGTTGTCACTCTGCTTTGCAGTGTTCTCATTATACAAAAACTGAATGCTGTCCTCCTGGGCACAATCATACACAAAGACAAGCATTGCCACACAGCAGCACAACAGGAACAAAGCATTTCAAAAGTACCATTCATAGGTTACAGAAATGAAAAGCAATGTAATAGCGAGGCAAGTAGAAGTAACTAGTTAAGGTCCAATACCGAATTGCATCTTCAGGATAAAGAGTATGCAGCTAGTGTTTTTTTTTTTTTTTTAATCTTACGAGGGTGGTTTTTTTTAAACTATAATAATAAAGTCACACACAAATGCATTGTTGCATGCTAAACAACATGATAGGGACTAATTACTGCACCTTTTTACAATATTATTTCATGCTATTAAACAAAGGTAATTACCATTCTGTACCAACGAGAACTGAATTTATTACGCCGAGATTGCGACGCAATCAAACTGGTCTGTGTTTTTAAAACCTGGGAGTGGAGGCTCTAAAGGATGAGTTCTGGGAGTGTTTGGAGAGAAGTGACATTTTGTGATATTCATTAAGCAGTCGTACCTTTTGTAACCTTTGCACATTCTGGACCAGGAAGCGATAGGCATTGTACCACGGTAGGAAGACATCCTTCAACACATCTCGCACGCCCTCTTCTTTGAAACGCAGGTTTTCCGCTCTCACGACTGGGGAGTTGATGAGGTACAATCTGTAATGAGATGGATGGTAAAAACTCAGCAAGTTCCAGCAATTTATACAGAGCTTTTCTTCTTTATCAAAAAAGACACTTTTATAGCCTCTTTAATCAAACACATTGATTAGGAGTTGTGCCGACACGCACACTCAATATAGACTTGCCGTTTAATACCGTAAAGTTGAGTATGTTAATCAAAGGCATTTAGCCCAAAAGAGTGACAGCAGTACTAAATTTGGTGCTTTGGTATGGCATTGTAATTCTCCGTCCGCAACATCAATGTCTGCCGGAGTCAAATTCCTTGTGTGTTGTTACATATTGGCCATTAAAGCTGATTCTGAAGTGAAAAATTTAAGGGGGTATTTCCTTTCTATACGCACTGTACTTCAGTTATGACATGTACATGGTCTATTTGCACTCAATGAATCTATATAAATTCATCCATCCAGATGACCTTAGGTACAGAGACAGAAACTGTGTGGAGTGTGACCACTACGCGTTTCCAAGAGCACAACATCTGTTTAATACAAACAATAAGGAGGTGAATAGAAAAGCCTTATTTTGGGGGGAGAAATGGGAACGTCTCAGACACCTATCGATGCTATTAACTTGAGTTAGAGTAGATCTCTTGAGTTTTGAAAGATAGAAACTAATCATTAACTTCAAATAAACTAGGAATGTCATTCCTTAAAGGACATGCAGGAGTTGTGGTGTCAAACGCATCAGAGTTAAATTTGTAGTAGTAATAAGGCTCGAAGTGAAATGTCTTCCCGCACCACCATGAATACTTAACTGTGCAGATGCTTCCAGGGTGCACAATATGTATCAGATATTATTGAGAGAAACAAGCACACATTGGTAAAAAAGTAAGAGATGAGCTAAAATGAACAGATGTAATACAATAAAATTATACAGCAGTAATCAGCTGCTGCTATTTAGTTCCTTTTCAATCAATTATACTGTATGCAGACTACATAGTATGTATAGTTCGGAAAGCTGACTATTCTCACTCTTCCGTACATACAGTACAGTTTGCCAGTCATACTTTGCCATTTACTGACAGTTTTTTTTCCCTCTTGAGGACTATTAACCCCCGATCATGGCTCCTAAGAAGTCACACTAGATAAGTTCTTTCGGAAAAGAACTTCCAGGGGGAGAGTCACCCCCACCGAAAAGATTTGATACAGTAGTTGATAGTTTTGCATTGCTTATTTCTTGGGGACTTTAATAATTCTCTGTTGCATGAGCATTTCTGCATTTATTTTTTGTTTCAAAGAGTTCATTAACTCAAGTCATGAGTTAATGTTTTGGTATGTTACTTTTTGAAAAAAAAAAATGTGTTTGTTTTTCTTTTTTCCCCCTCATTATTGCTTGTTTAAAGTTAATAAAAAAAAAAAAAAGTCTACAAGGCTGGGAGCCAGGTCGCTACAGATACAGCAATGCACTCCCAGCCTAGCCTACTCTACTACTAAAGCATACATTTTAAGCAAAAAATAAATATATATGTTAAATTATTTTATTATATAAATCATTTAAAGTATACATTTATTTGGACTATCCAGTTTATTATCAGGGAAAGCTAAAAAAATGCTTTAAAAAGCCTAATTTTGTTGGGCTTGGAACACGTTATTTCTTTTTTCATGAAATGTAATGAGAAATATCGATTCGGATTTTGAACAAATCACTTCTTGAACCGCCCTCTGGAACAGATTGTGGTCGAGAACAGAGGTTGTACTGTATTATAAAACCAGACTTATTCCATTGCAGGGCGAATAAAGAGTGAATTAAATTTTATTTTATTTCAGAGAGAAACAAGAAGTTATATTTCTCTTCGCAACTCACTCTTCTGCCTGTGTATATGAACATATGGTAGAAGTGTATGGTACTTTATTCATTAGGCCATATGGCCACGGCACTTCTTTTGCTTAGGGCAGAAGAGGAATGTGCACGTTAGTATGCATGTAACATTTGTATGAGTGCGGGTGTATACAGTATGGAGAACTGTGACAGTTAGGAGTAGCTCATGATTTTTTCAAAACCATGCCAGCAAAAACATAAGGTAGGTTAACACACACACACACACACACACACACACACACACACACACACACACACACACACACAGAGCTATTCATGCTTCAGAAACGCACAATCACACTTGGTCACACTCAAGCACAAGAGCTGACCTGAGGGCATCGGCGCCGTAGCTCTGCACTATGAGGCCTGGATCCGGGTAGTTCTTCTTCCGCTTGCTCATCTTCTGTCCATCGCTGCGGGGTTAAGTTGGGCAAAGGCATTAATGTGCACACATATACACGTGTACACAAGCATGCATGCATAAAAATACTGTCCTTCTAAGTAACCGCGCACTTGGCATTCAAATTAGCAGAGCCCTTCCAGGTCAGCACGCCTATGAGCATGGTGCTGCGTTTACAGCCCAGGGCTGAGGAGGAAGAAGAGGAGGGGAGACACAACTGACTAGTAGCTCTACGGGGCTAAATGTCACAGCACAGATAATGCCATGATCTTAAACAGCAGCAGGTGAACATGCAGGGGGATGTACAAGAATTTAAGAATGTTGGCAAGAAAAGGAGGAGACTGAAGACTGACCTAGCAAGTACCAGGCCGTTAACGATGACATTTTTGAAGGGTGGTTTGCCAAATAGGGCTGTGGAGAGTACCAGCAGCGTGTAGAACCTACAGAGGGACACAAAAAAAGAAACTTTAAAACATTATGGAAAATTATTAAATCTTTCCACAAATTAAAACTAAACTCATAAAATCCGACTGAATTGGGGGAGTCACTGCTCACCATGTGTACACTTCTACTTTGGGATGACCAGACAGCGTATTGCTTTGCATTAGCATGACAACTGCTGACCATGAATCATTGGCAAAACATGGCTGCTAGAAGAAAGTACCGCCATATACAGCGGTGCCTCGAGATGTAAGGAGTCAATTGGTTTTTGCTTTGACTTGCAAGCACAAACTCGAGATATATGTGCTGTTAGGTGACTGGTGGCTCCATTCACTCCACAAAAAGAAGCAGATTATAGTTGTCAAGGCCTGACAGGTGGTCTCTACCCTACAAAATCTCTTGATATACCACTCCCCTGCTTCAGGTGCCTGTGGGGTTAACCTGCAAAAAAATGCTATTCAAAATTAGAAAGTTCCTTCTCAAATGAAGCCTTTATTAGCAAATGCACTCCTCAAACAAGTTATTTCGAGCCTTGCAAATGTGTATATAAGCGATTAAAAAGTAACTTTTCATTAATAAGTTTGCACACTATCACATTTTGATAGATGCACCAGCCTGAAACAGTAGGAGTGAAGTAGAAATCATGGGGCATTTATTTAAGTGGATGACTCATGGGATGAATTATTGAGACAGTGTCTTTTAGCGCAGAGGGAACTTTTTGAGGAAATACGGGATAAGAAAAGGAACCCCGTAGTCTTCCATATTTGCTATCACTAGCTATCTGTTAATGCTATCCTGTGTGCTCCAATGAGGTCAGGATGAGTGACTGGATCGGTGCCACACATGCAACAATGCCTCATTCCCATTCACTTACCAGCCCCTTGTCTGGTCAATGCCCTCAGCGATGAAGTCTGCCGGGAACGTGTCCTCAAATTCCTTCCTGTTTTCGAAGGGGTAGTGCACCTGGGCATAGGGCATGCTGCCGCTCTCAAACCAGCAATCAAACACCTCCGTGATCCTCCGTAGGACACCTTTGCCAGAGCGTGAGGGGATTGTCAGGTGGTCGATGCTGGGGAAGGGGCGGCGCAAGAGCCATGAAATTACAACTGATTTGCTTTTTTAGGCTGTTCAATGATAGAATTATCATGATTGCACCGTAAAGTTGTGTGCCAATATAGGGCTTTCTACTTAATCATTCACCTCTCCCGGTGCAGGTCAGTTACTTTGACTCCAGTGAGTTCCTCCAGTTCTCCAATGGAGCCGACACACACCACCTGATCAATACACATAGGGAATATTGAATAAAGGTTAAAAAAAATACAACAAAAAAAGTCCACACCAGCCACTGAAGTGGCTGCAGAAATTCAAGACAATTTTTTTTGAAAATAAAGTTAGATTTTTGTTTATTCATGGTGGCTTAATGAAGTTGTTATTTTTCAACTGAAAAAGTGACCACTACAATGATAATTGATTATTGCAAGCTAAGCAATGTATAGAAAAAGTGTGTGCGTGTGCGTGAATGACTGTGAGAGAGTGTGTTGGGGGGGCTGAATATAAATTCCCCTCCAAAAGGGGAGGACTGCAAAAAAGGTTTGGGAACCACTGCTGTAGTGTATTATACTGAGAGCATCTAATACATTACTTGAAATTAATAATTGGTTACATCCCAGGGCCATAACATACAATATTCCCATATGCTAAACCTAATCACTTATGAGTCAATTTAATTCAAAGTACTGGCTAACCTCAAAAAGTAAAGCAAGACGTCTATTAGAGAGGAATTATTTCAACTAGTTGCAGAAGTTGAATCCGCATAACTCCAATTGCTAGAAAACAGTTTGAAAAACGGCTCCCGGTTTCATTATCTTGAGCTAAAAATAGTGAAAATTAGTGAACTATAGTCCATGAAGATGTTCTAGGTCCTTTAAGAGAAGGGTTAGTTATTATCTTTGCAGGGGAAGACAACTAGTTCAGGGTGTACTTGCTTCCTGCCCCAAGATAGCTAGGTTAGGCGCCAACACTCCTGTGAGGATAAGAGGTTCAGATAATGGAAGGATGGATAAATGCAGGGGAAGATCTGTTTGTAAAACTTGTAAAGGCCAACTTTTTGATACAGCTCATGACGTTGTACTCAATGTTATGAGCAGCGAGCTAGGTCAGGATTTGCAGTGCATTTTATACTATTTATATATAAATCAATATACACTATAAAATTAGGCCCATGAGAACGAGCACAAGTTCAGAATAACTTCATTAAGTCTTCTCTGCAGAGAGTCTGCCTATAGGCTCTGCTCTACTTCTGGCAGCACAATGTATATAGCATGCCCTAAAGGCGCTGATAACCCCATCAAACACTAAGAGCGTAACATAAGAAACAAAATATAAGACACATGGGCCTAGAAGTGACAGAACCAAAACAATGGCAACTGGGGGAAGAAAATTATACTGACAACCACAAGGTAACTCTTTTTGAGTGTGCGAGTTTGCCAGTCTTAAGACTGGTACCAAGGAGTGTTCTGGAAAGAGTCACAGCGATATTTCCAGCAAGGAGGTCGGAAGGCGTCTGTCTTTCTGCCCAGGGACCAGCACTTCATTACAAAAAAAAAAAAAAAAAAACCTCCAACAACCCAATTGTGAGCGCTCTATTCAGTTCAATTAACTTGACACTGTCAGCTGGCATTGACTGTGATCAATGGTGCTACTTGCTTGAATGGCACCCTGTGCAAGACTCCCCTTAACTCTCGCAAAAGTGACCACAAGAGTGACAGCAACACTCAGACTTGTCCAAAGGGCGACTCCACTAGGGGCCAAAAAAAAAATAGGACGGGTGTTCCAATAAAACAACGATACAAAATAAGTGAAACTACTCAACAACAGAATGGCTTCAAAATAAAAACCCGCTTTAGAGTGATTCACTTGAAGCCCTGACCTCAACCCGATGGAGATGCTGATCAAGAGACATTGCGGGAATTTTCTTGGACTGCGTCAGCTTTGTAGAGAGGAATGGTCCTAAATTAACCCTGATCGTTGTTGCACATCTGCTGGGCAATTAGAAGAAACCTTTGGTTGAGGTTATAATTCCCAGAGGAGGGTCAACCAGTTATTAAATTCAAGGGTTGACTCACAATTTCCTTCTGTCCTGTTATTGTTTACATTACACTCAATAAAAATATCAAACGAGATAAATGTTTTGATGGTATTTTTTAAGCAGACTGTGTATTCTTGTGATTTCAATAAAGCTCACAATGCATTTAATAGTCAATTTATGCAGAAATTTAAAAACGGCTCAGATACATTTTCCACCCAGCATTATTTGGACAAAGGTGTGTAGTTTCACTTAATTTTATTTATTATTGAGCTATTTAGTTTTATGAAGCTGACAGTTCAAATCTGGGACACATTACATGATTACCTGAGAGAAAAATGGTTGTGAAATTAGAAAACCGAAGACAACTAGCTTCATACAATGAAACGTTTTCAACTTTGATGGTTGTACCGCATTTTTATTCATGTTCCTTGTAGTGTAACTTATTCTTTTCTCCAACTTCCATTATCTTCTTTGCTTTCCATCCCATCACTGTTTGCATTGTACTCCTCAGAAGTTACCCTCGCCGTTATGATGAGAAACCTCAACGCATTAGGTCCCTGTTTATATAAATGAATTATGCATGAGTTTAGTTTATGGAGGGACCCTATAATGGAGCCCGGGGGAAAGCGGACGGCATATAATATGCAGTCACGCTACGCATGAAACTAGGATCATCCAAAACCTAAATGACAATGCATATCATGCATGATAAAAAGCTGTACCTAGACTGAGCAATAAATAAAAAATACCAAGAGTGGATGCGCGTCCAAAGTTGTGCAAATTCCTGCATTTAACTGTTAGTGCCTTGTCATGGTCAGTGCCTGCTGATTTTTTTTATTCATTTCGTCTTATCTTGCGTTCTCCTGACCTCCTCATAGTCATCGCTGACCCACATGGGGATCGGTGTGCCCCAGTAACGGTTCCTAGAAATGGCCCAGTCACGCGCATCCCTCAGCCAGTTGCCAAAGCGCTTCTCACGCACGAAATCTGGAACCCTGCAAGACATTGAGGATATGATGAGTGTTTTGGCTGTTCTTTTGTTTTCTTTTGCACAACAGGGTAACAATCCCAATAGTAGATTTTTTGACACACAATTTAAAAGAGGTTTTTGGCAACATTTTGTCCCCTGTGGATGTTTTTGTCTAGACGGCCCAGGTAATGAGGTCATGCAAACAAAGGCAATTATTCCAGCACCAATTTATGCCACAATGGAATTGAGGCAATCTTAAAGGGAAAAAGATATATCAAGATATATATATTGAACAGTGTACATATAAAGCCAACGAGATTGGGGAACAGTACCAAAAATTTGACCACTGTCTCTTTATTCTGTGATCCTGGTCCAGCTTCAATTTGATCGACTTTCAAAACAATCTTGCCCATTAAGATCCATTCAATTTCAAATAATTATTTCCATTGTGAACACTCTTGCCATTTTTCTTTCATAAATATACAGGCAATGATTACAATGGATTCAGCACAAGCGTGTGGCAGCTAGCTAATAATAGGATAGCTAGAAACTGAGAGTGAAAAAAAGCAAATGTTACTCCAGAGGTGCTCAATGTGTTGAGGTCAACTAGGTCTCCAGAAGTGTAGTAATATGGTGGGTGATATGACAGTTAAAACAACCTCACATTCCCACTGAGGCTGTTGTTGCCCTATCAGTGCTTTGTTAAACCCTTATAGAGCTCGTGCACCAAAGTCACGTGACTGGCCATATTGCCAGTCTAGCAAAGCATTGTTCAATGCTAAGTCGGATGGAGGCGACACGAAAATATGCCTTATAGGACGATGCCCAGTCTGATACCCTTAGACATTTAGAAGGTGAAAATAAACAAAGGTACGTGGAAAAATTAGATAAAGTCGGCATAGAGGACCCGTATTTAATGGTGAAGTCGATGTTTTCGCCAATAAGAAATTGGACTGTTAATTCGCTTCCGCTTGTCTTGGACAACTGGATTTACACATGTATCTGGTAAGTCGTCAAGATTTACACGGAAGTGTTTGAAAGTGTAGAAAAGTCTGTACGCATACAAATACTTTGTTACTGGATCTGTTCTCAATCAAGAATAAATCCCACATAGTGATGGAGCCACTCAGATTTTTTCACTACAAATACCAATATTTAAATAAATGACCCATGGTTTTACACAAACTCGCATTCATTAACTATGATTGGGAAAAAAAGAGAGGGCGGAGTCATCTCCACGGAACCTACACAGAAGCCATTGTGGCCACACTTAACCTCCGTAAACCTCTGCGACAGACTTTTTTTTAATACGCATTGTTCTCAAATGAGCCAATTTGCCATTATAAATACTTGTTGGTAATTTGAGATTGAGAAGAATAATTCCTACCTGAAATGAAACAATTGCTACACAGGTGTGTGTATATTATGTTGGGCACCATCCACCATGTTTAATTGCCGAAATCCATCGATATTTTCTGGTCTTTTCAGCTGGTATTCCAGAAAATGACCTCTCAGAATATCGGTCTCGTCTGTTGTGACAACCAACAGCACAACAGGTCTCGGGTATTGTAAATATTCTCCTCCGGTTCAATGTCTCCCACAATGTCGAGCAGCTCTGTTTGACCGGCAATATGGCGCCGTGAAAATGGTGACGTGACGTGCACGAGCTCTATACACTGCCAGCTAAAAACATCTTCCCTGACTCACTGTTCAGTATAAACAGCACAGACACAGAATTGGGTGAATTAGATCAAACATTCCACAATTACTGTGTCAGAGCTGAAACAGTGCAGGAAATGCTGGCAAGACAGGTGTCAATCTTTTCACTCCACACTAAGACGCTGTCGGTGCATCATTAGGCATGTAATCTAATCTGATTGTGGGATGCTCTGTTGCTGTGTGGAAGCACTCCTAAATTGTAAAAGCCTTTACATACTCTACTTAGCACACTGTATGTAATGAGTCACTCACCGACCCGTTCATTAAACATGTGCTCGACACAGCACCGAGACGCAGAGGCTGGTGGCGAACGAGGTGGGCGCACTGAAAACGACCTGTTCTGGTTTGGTATTTAAAGTGACCTGCGTCCATGCTGATGACTCACATAGAGACTGTTTCTGGGTCACTCAAAGGTCACTGCTGCAAGTGCAAATTTTAACTTTCACTTTTGTTTTGAGAAGAGCTATTGCTGTCATGCTGCCAGCTGAAGGAGCCGACTCTATACCAAAATGGTATGTTCCAAATTTGCTGACAAAAGATCAGTGTGAACAATGAAAATCTGGCATTCAACTCTCCCTCCAACCATCACATGATCAATGTGCTTCATATCCCATGAGAATAAAGCTATAATGAAGATTTTCAATTTGAAACTATTATTTGACAGAGTATAGGAATGTTCCTTAAAATCCAAAAGAACGAACAACAAAAATAAATGCACTTCAAGTGATGTAGAAAAAATGGATTTATGAAGTGATGCACACAATGTTTAAAGGCAAACAAAAAGCAGAAATGCCAGCTAAAATGAAGCAATTCCCACCCTCAATTTTATGTAATTACTTATTTTATGTCCAAAGAGAAAATCTATTTTATTTTAGTGGGTATCTTTGGTGTTGTTGCTTTGAATGAAAAGGATATTTTATTTTGAATATTACAGTGTCACCCGTGGCATGACAACTTCAATAAATGGACCTTTGACTCATTGAAGAAATCATTTGTGGCCCTTGAAAATCTATATTTGATTACCTCTGGTATATACTGTAAAGTGGAAAAGTGAAATGGATCACCTTTGTAAACTTTCTCCAAACAGGTTACAAGCTTTACTCTCGCTCAGTGTTTTCTTTCTTTGCTGTGCAATTCAATGTTGCTCAGGACGAGATAGTGGTGGGGGTGGTACTTGTCTTCTATCCACCCACTAGGCAACGAGTTCATCAATTCCCATTTGTCGCTGGCTTGTCTATTGAGGCCTCTAATATATCAATTTAATGATTTTTTTTCCCCCTCGCTCTTCTTTTTCCCCCTTTACTGCTCACCAAGTCCCAGTACTCCTCTCCTCCTCTTGTTTCTCTTACTACACTTATGATATGAAGTGTCCGGTCTCATGCTAGAAGACTCAGAGGCTCTGGTCAGACAGGGGAAAATCTCAATCGGAGTGGAACCCCATGCAAGATATCACCTCATGGGGTCTCAATGATCCTTAGAAAGGTGAGGAATCAGCCCATGCCAACATGACAGGACTTGGTCAATGACCTGAAAAGAGCTGGGACCACCGTTTCCAAGGTGACTGTTGGTAAATACACTAAGACGTCATTGTTTGAAATCATGCATGGCACGGAAGGTTCCACCTGCTTAAACCAGCACATGTGAAGGCCTGTCTTAAGTTTGCCAATGACCACTTGGATGATACAGAAGAGTCATGGGAGAAGGTTTTGTGGTCAAATGAGACAAAAATTGAACTTTTTGGTCAAAATTCCAAAAACTGTGTTTGGAGGAAGACGAATGATGAGTTCCATCCCAAGAACACCATCCCTACTGTGAAGCATGGGGGTGGTAGGATCATGCTTTGGGGTGTTTTTCTCCACGTGGGACAGGACGACTGCACTGTATTAAGGAGAGAATGACCATGCCCATGTATTGTAAGATTTTGGGGAACAACAGTCAGAGCATTGAAGATGGGTCGTGGCTGGGTCTATCAACATGACAATGGCTCAAAGCACACAGCCAGGAAAACCAAGGAGTGGCTCCGTAAGAAGCATGTCAAGGTTCTGGCGTGGCCTTGTCAGTCTCCAGACCTGAACCCAATAGAAAATCTTTGGAGGGAGCTGAATCTCCGTTTTTCTCAATGACAGGCCAGAAACCTGTCTGATCTAGAGAAGATCTGTGTGGAGGAGCGGGCCAAAATCCCTCCTGCAGTGTGTGCAAACCTGGTGAACAACTACAGGAAAGGTTTGGCCTCTGTAATTGCAAACAAAGGCTACTGTACCAAATATTAACATTGGCTTTCTCAGGTGTTCAAATACTTATTTGCAGCTGTATCACACAAATAAATTGTTAAAAAAAAAAAAAAAAATCATACATTGGGATTTCTGGATTTTTCTTTTAGATTATCTCCCTCATAGTGGACATACACCTACGATGAAAATTTCAGACCCCTCAATGATTTCTAAGAGGAAGAACTTGGAATATAGCAGGGTGTTCAGATACTTATTTTCTTCACTGTAACTGAAGTGCCTCACAGTTGCCGATGTCCACCTCAAAAGTCATCAAATAGAGCATCGCTGGAGGCCTGGGATTTCAAGTCAAACGGTTGTTATATAATGTAAGGAGTAAGGTAAGGTGGCTGTAGAGTGTAGAACAATAGTGATTTTACATGGTTTATTTATTTGTATTTATTTCTTTTTAACAACTTATGCTTAATGTGGAGGAAAAAAAGGAAGCTGGACAAATAGGACAAACACATTGATCTGCCTCATCTATTTGTAATTATCTTCCACTGCTGTAGGGAATGTGTGGCCAAGCATGCTTGTACTGAAGACGATGAGCTCTCCTCAGAGTACTCGTTAGGTTGGTCATTGATTTACTCAGAAGAAGGTCCTAATAGATACTTAGCCCTTGCCTGCCCGCTGCACCAATGCGAGACAAGCCGAACAAATGACTGTAAGGATATTTTAACAAGCACGTCGCTTTCTGAAGGGCTTCTTTTTTTTTCTAGCCTCTGATCAACGAACACGAACGTGATCTGAAAGTACACTGAACCCGGGGAGGATTTTTCTTTTCATGAGGATGCTGATGAGCCGGCAATGCTCCCTGACAGACAATCTTGGCGGAATTAAAAATCTTCACGGGAGCAAAAGTGGTGTCTCTCATCAAAAAGCATCCTTTCAATTATTTAACAGGAGCTGGAGGAAAGTTTTAATTAGAAAGTTGCATAAGTGCATGTGTTTGAAGGCCTCCAGCGTGTCAGCTAAATTCATCATTATGGAAATTGTATTATTAACATATGGCATACTGTATACAGGTAGTATACCTCAAACCTTTTCAGCACAACACTGTGTTGCAGCTGTTTTGGTCGTCAACCTTTCTTACACCAGAATACCTTGTAAAAATGTAGTCTAACTTCCAAGTAATTTAGCTTCCATTTACTAAATGGAAATTCCGCCATTGGGTCTACAATTAAACTTCATTGTTCAGTACTGTAAAAAGAAAAAAAAAAACATCTGTTATGATGCAAAATTTTCCCAATATATATTCTTTACTGTAGTACATCAAATAAAAAAAATAATGAAAAAAAAAATCACCTGCTGCTTTCCAGCGCATATAAAAAGTGTTCCAGTGCTGTCAATTACTATAAAATTCACATGAAGAAGTGTGGATGCCGTGAAATTAAGTGTACCACCATTGCACCACAGGGAATGAATTTATCCTTTACAGTAGTGAGCGTCAGTCTCGGCCTTTGTGTGTGTGTGTGTGTGTGTGTGTGTGTTTGTGTGTCTCACCTTCCGACCGGCAAGTCATTCATCTCAGTTTGACAGTCCCATTACCAACAGCTCAGAAAAGAGCATTCGGATCACCCGGGGTAATACCACTTCGTCGGTGAGCCATCATGCAGACGTTTACTTCGACTCCACATTCCGCTATCGTGATTAGCATCGCGCACGATTTGTATTTTATTTCATTTACTGTTTGTCTATATAATAGTATGTGTTAAGTATTTTATGGGGGCTTCGTTGAGCTTATTTCTGTTGTGCAAAGGAGTGGTTATCATGACTAACTGGGTGGAGCAATGATATTAATAATTAAGTGTAAGTATCTTGTGCACGTGAGCGTTTCCATGCATGCTGTCATCCAGTTATTATAGTTTACAAATTATTGTTATTATTACACATCTAATTTGCACATGTATGTGCTTGATGAATTGTGCCGGGCCATGTGTGCCACAGCAGTGGAAGTGAACTGGAATATGCACCAAAGGACTCACACTAGCAAAACTTTGGTTGTCAGGGGCTTCAGCAAAGTGAAAGTACGCCGTTCAAATAACATCTTACCAGTAACATTGTCCATTGTTGTCCAGAAGCTTCTGCACCATGTGCTCCACACGGACAAACCAACTGGGCACGGCTTTGTAGATTAGGGGGGTGTCCGACCTGTGAGTAAATGAATGCGTTACAAGCAAATAAATAGACATGGGCAGCGGAAAATTGCCTGGCAGAGCTGCCAACATTTAGAAATTCAGTTCCTGAACAACCATCCATCTTCCATAACGCTCATCCAAATTTGTCTGAAAATCCACGTTTTAAACGTTTTCTCAAGAACATTTCCGCAAAACAGTTATTGGAGTGCACTATATTATGTAATCTGATAAAAAAAAAAAAACATTTCTGAACACTGTTGACATGCACAACATGATCATTACTCTATAATAATAATAGCAATAATTACATATCTATAATAATAACATTATCAAACTTGTAATGGCGGATCCAGTTGCACCCTGAAATAAAGTATATGAGATTTTGAAGTGCCATTGTCCAAAATATGTCTTAATTGGCCTTTACCAATTCTGTTTTCAATGTTCGTTTCAAAAAACAGTCTATTAAATCAGATTAATCAGATTTTATAAGTAATTTAAAATGCAGCATTTTATTTTGTAAACAAAAATAACATTGCTGGTAGATTGAATTGGAACTCTTGTGCATAGACAATTTAGAGATTTCTATTTTGTGAATCTATTGTATGGCTCATTTATCTTCTCTCTCTTTTTTATATTACTTATATTTCGTATAGCCACAATTAAGTAAATGTCGCCATTGTGTGGCTAATAAGGTATATCTCGAAGTATGGTTATGCAATGTTAATTTTAATATGTTTTTATGATGAATTCACTTTTGTGACTTCATGACATGATAGCTAGCAACTGGCATTACACCTTTTCTTTTCCTACCCATTCCTCATCCTCACTTTTTGATAATGTAAATGATAAACAATAAATAAAATAGTATGGCCCCAAGCAGCTTTTTTCCTCTTTTTTTGTTTACAATATCGTGTTTATTTTATTAAATTTACTCATGAAATGATCATCACAGCAGCTGTAGGGTATTGAATTTTTTTAATGTCCAGAAGAATCTGTACAGCCATTAGTCAACGTGAAAGTAATTTGTCAGACAAAATTCGGATGTTTTGAACTTTTCGCATCTCTGGGTTGAAAAGGGACAGGCGGTTATGTTTTTAAGCATTCATTTTTTTTTTAGTTAAATTCTTCTTATATACAATCGACAACTCAAGATGATGAGGGGTAACGGTGAAAGACTTTCATCTCTCCAGGCCTGCATCTACTTGTATCTTGACATCGTTGCATATGATGGGGGTTTAATTAATTGTATCGCTGCACAGAGACAAGCTAATGAATTGAAGTTCTGCTAATGTGGGACCTTGAAAGGTTATAATTGTGGTAGCACACTGACGAATTGATTCTGCGCTGAGACCGCAAACCATTATTGACCGTGCGGTACATTTGGACACCACTGACTGTTAAACTGTGCTGCAACTTCACAGGAGGGCTGCTGCTGATAAATAAAGCAGTATTTAATATGACCAGTGATTCCCATTATCGACAGTCAGTAGTTACAAGAAGTTGCATATTATTTTCAATATGCAAGTTGTCCACGTCTCACCTCCAGCAGAATGGGTAGTTATGTTTGAAAGTGCTGGCATTGACAAGGCGACCCTTCTCCTTCAGCCACTTGATGATATTCTTGTCAGCATCCTACAGTAACAACAGGATAACATATTTAAAATTAAATGCACCTATGTTAACCGAATGTGATTAACATGGATTCAGTACATGAGCAATAAAATCTTAAATAGGGTTGTTGTTTAGTTTAAAATGCTAACCTGACCCCCAGAGTCTTTAGAATGTAAACACCAGCTTGCGATAATGGTCAGTGAGGGGAATTTCACCGGCTACTGAGTGGCCCAAAATATTTTACTTAGGTCAGGCAAAGAACCAGTACTTTTAGTATTTAAAGTGGAAAATGTTATCTTTATTTAATATCTTCAGCTACCTCATACATCTCTTATATCATAAGGTTTTACAATAATGCTGATTAAAAAAGAAAAGAGCATAACACACCTGACGAGGTAGAAAACAGGATCAATAGGCTGCTTTAAATGCACTTGCTTCAATCTTTGTTAGTTTAGAGCTTCTCAGTATGATTTTATTAAAAACCTATACTTGGATCAAAATGTGACAAGCCGAAGTCAGTAAATGACATCATGAGGCCAGACAGCACCATGAGGCCGAAATGCAGGAAAAAGGACATGCACATATCAGGTAGGACGAAGGAGACAGTACGGCTGCCAAAGATGACAAATGGGAGAGGGTGGCGTGGTGGTGGAGGAGTCGAGGAGAGGCAATTGAATGGAAGGGAGGCTATTTTGGGAAGCGGTGTCAAATATGACGCAGTAAGGAGCAGGAATGAGCTGGGAAACAAGGGAATTTGCTTGGAAAATGGGGCCACGGAGTAGGCTGGGTAAATGATGTAACTAGCTCGAACTGGCTATGACACCATTTCCATAAATGCCTACCTGATAGTTATTTTACATCTATATTCTAAATCCTTGTTGAATTATGCATTGCATTTTGAAACATTGACTGCTCCAACATGTCGTATCTGAAGAGTGATGTGTGGGGGAGCGGGGTGGGGTGGGGTCTGAAAAAAGGCATTCATTAGTAATAAGAATAATAGTTTAGCATTGTCAATAAAACCTCAGAGAAACTATTATAAAAATCCACAAAATCTAATTTAGTGTGGTTGTTGAACGAATGTATTAAACTGGAAACAGCCCCTGACTTTTGGGGGGCACCCAAAATGCCTGACAAATGGTGATGCTCACTCCTGATTATGATGCTCTGTTGGCTGGCCCCACCTAACTACGAAGTCATCTTGAATAATGGCCAGCTTGATCTCCTCCCACTCAAGCAGCTTCCTGTAGGTGGCGATCTCCATGTCCAGCTTGAGCTTGGTGTGCAGCGGAGCGGCTCTTGGTAGTCTTGGAGATGCTCGCTCATCTCCAGCTTGGTCTTGCAGAGGAGGATCTACAACTGAGTGGGGACATCTCTGTGGCTCCCCACCTTATCCAAATGGGGCATCACTATGTCCTTCAGTTGCTTTTCAAGGTTGGTGTTACGAGCCCTCAGGGTGTCAATCTGGCTCTGGAGGTCTGTCAGCTGGCTGTGCAAGGTTGTGATCTCGATTTTCATGCTTTTCATCTGCTCCTTGTGCTTGCCGGCGTGTTCCTTAAAGGTGTCTGACAAATTTGCTCTTGTACCACTTTTTGGCTTCCTCTATATCCTTCCGCATGTTGGCGCAGGAAGGCGGCGAGGTCAGGCCACTCTTCAACTTACTTCATGGTCACTTTGGAGTCCTCGTTCTCCTTCAATAGGTCAGCCACCTCCTCAGCGTGCAGCTGGTTCTAGAACTTGATCTAGACCACCAGATGCTCGATGCACATCTCTTGCGCGGCCTTACAGAATAAAGCATTGTCAACATTCTGCCAGAAACATCCCTCCATATTATTTCGGACTCTTCTTTAAGTGCCACCTCTTTGTCCAGCTTCAGCTTCCACGCGTCTAACTCCTCTTCAAGGTATTCTTTTTTAATATCAACTGCCAGTTTCTCACTGTAATTTGTAAACTGTACCTTCAATTATATCCCGCACTTCTTTAACCTTCAGCTCCTATTCTTCTGACGCCTGTTGGGGCACCTTTGTTGCAACCCAGTAGCCTGGGTAGCTTCTCCTGAAGAACAGGCTTCCTCTTGTCTAGGGCTTGCACCTTGCCAACGTAGGCTTCAGACTGGATATTGAGCCTCTGCATCTCTTCTTTTTCATTGTCATGCAGCTTGTGCAGCTCTGTTCCAAACTTAAGAGCAAGACACGGTCAAGTGCGAAAGCTAACATCCGAAACCCAATGCGGACCAAATAAGCAAAGTGAACACTGGTTTAATTAAGTTCACTTCACATGTGAACCTTACACAAATAAAAGGCAAAGACCAATGCTGAAAAACACACTAAAATAAAGAAATCACAAGTACGGCATTTGAGTAGTCAAATCAGATTGTGTTCACACATTTTGTTTGGATAGCGTGGTTTGTTTGGTCAACTGTGACTGCTATAAGCAGATGACCATGTAAAAAAAAATGTTTATTACTGTTTTTGCTTGCTTGGGTGTTTAGGTTCGCCTTATTTTAGTTGTTAAAATTGAGTGCTTCCATATTATCCTATAAGCACAACTCAAGAAGACAACCGATCAATGAAAACTAATTGAAATTACTTGAGAGCAAATATTCACAGCGGAAAAAGATAATCCTTAATGGAAAAGCATTTTCTAGTCATAAGCAGAGAAATTGTGAGCAACTGAGAAAGGAAGTATTTGGTTCAAAGTGGGAAAAGAGTAAATATTAAATCCCCCATTGATACTGATAGGGATTTATTGTCAATGAACTATCTGCCGAGCTAGATGTAGAAGGCTGACGCATCACTCACTTTGACGTACTGTCCCACAAAATCGGTGACCTCTGAAGTGAAGCAGCCGGAGGCGTCCACGGGGCAGATCGGAGCCTGGTCCCTCTGGATGATGCCGTATTCAGTGCACACCCTATAATCATCCTACAAGAGGAGATTGGACACACATTCAAGCACTGATTATGCTAATTAATCTCTTTCACAGTCATTTTAAAATATTGTACAAGTTATGGAGTGAGCACACCTTAGTAGTAATCCTTATTAGATTTTCTTCCAGATACATCTCCATTAAATAGATTAAACTGTAAATAAGTAATTACCCAACCACTTTGGCAGACTGTCTCACAAGCCTACTGGCATCTTATGACTCCATACCAAATTGCATGCTTGCAAAGGTAAAAACAAAATGCTGCTGCTATGTGAAAGCTAAGCACCAAGGGGCTGATTCCACTCCAACTGTAAATGTATTCTGTATTCAAACAGCCTGTCAAGCTGCAAAAGATGGATGGCTAACGGGGTTGTTTGGCATTTCAGGGCTAAGATGTTAGTATGGGGGGAAAAATGGAAATCTGCCTTCTAAGGGAAAATAAATGCATTCATCTGCCATCTCTAAAATATGTGCAATGCAACATGTTAACAATCCTTCACACTCAAGGTCTGAAAGATGAACGAGTTGGTGTGGTGGCGATTTAAGACAACACAAAGGTTACCTACAAGCCTCGGGGTAATCTAAGCCCCATTTGACAAAGTCATCTAACTGCATTAGCAATGACCCAATTGTACCAATGATAGCATCGGAACATTGCCTTTTTGCTAAACAAGTCTTAACTCCATGTATGCATATCCAAATGATACTTTTAAAAGTATCAAACATTCATCTTTCTTATGCTTTGTTACTATGTACACAATAAATAGGTAAATCGCTCAAAGAGCACTTTAGACGACAAAACAATGAAGACATTTTAAGAAATGAATTTCCAAAATGGAATACCCTAAAGGTCAACAATTTGGAATTCAATCAAAATTATTAGTGAGAGCCATACGAGAACATTTGGAATTGTAAAAAACGAGTAAAACCCTCAGAGGAAGTCTTCTTGGGGAAAAAAAAGCCCAGACATTTAACACACAAATTCTTAGAATATGTAGTATTTATGAGGGATTTTTGCATAATTTTCTTTTTAAAATATATGTATAGCCCCTAAAATTATAATAATAATTAAATCATGATCTAAAAGGTGACCACATATGGGTACGATTGATGAACTGAAATTAAAAGTCCTGGCTGAAAACAAGAGATTATGATGACAATTTGTAAAAATGCATTTATTACTATGACTGCAAAGATGCTAACCTACAAAAATTAATTTCCAGAACAATTTGTCTGACTTACCATATTTTTAAAACTGTCATGAATCTAACTGCAGGTCAGTTATTGCGGTATATTGCCATAGGAAAAAAAATATTCTGTCTATACATTGTTTCAATCGGAATATATAAAATTTAAAAAAAAAAAACATCCAAATGAATACTTACAGCTCCAAAGTAAGGCGCCTGATGGACCACTCCTGTGCCCTCTTCCTCCTTGACATAGTTATCCGTCACCACCTGGAATGCACCTCTCTCGCCACACTGGGGTTATATCGTACAAAAAACAGAAAGAGAGATTGAAAGGACGTAAATACAAATGCCAATATGTGGACGGGTGGGTTGAAAAAAAAAAAAACGGGCTTGTTTTCATTTTGCAGCCAATATATAAAAGTAGGATGCAGCCTCAGAGTTTACTAACCTTGGCAAAGTAATTGAAAAGAGGCTTGTACTTTTTTCCTCTGAGTGTTTTGCCAGGAAATCTGGAAAGGCAGGGAACACACTTCAGTCACATGTCAGGCAGAGCGCAAAAAAAAAAAAAAAAGTTTTCAGAAAACAATTTGAGAGAGGCTTCACAATCCGATCCAAGAAATCCATCCATTATCCATCTCTTGCAGTGCCTGTACTCATAAGGTTTACAGGTGAGCTGGAGCATTAACAACGTTAACTTATGGGGAGAGGCGGTAAACACCCGGGACTAGTTGGCATTGAATCAATCACATAGCTCTTGCAATACAAAAAACCGTTCACATCAATGGACAATTTACAGTCTGGAATTAACCTTACCTAAAATATAGTTTTGGAAGAAATCTGGGAAGACAGAGGAAGAAAATGCAAGGTCCACAAAGAAGGGCAAGAGTCAGAGATATAAACCCACAACCTCTAGACCAGTGCTTCTGAAACTTTTAACATCAAGTTGCACTTCTAAAAAATATGCTAAGCTCTCTGAGTAGTATCACCAACAATAAAATACAGTAGTAGTATAGTGGGCCCATGAGTTCATCACAACAAGGCAGAAATTTATCAAATTTTATTTAGCCAATGTAACTTGCTGTTTGAAAATTAACTACTCTTGAATGCAGAAATGTAAAAACTATACTCAAACAATGATTCATTTAAAATGAAAGGCACATGAACATTAAATACAAATTGTTCCTAAATGTTTCAAAACATGCTTGCGATTGGCCGGCGAGCAGTTCAGGGTGTACCCTGCCTCTCACCCGGAGACAGCTGAGATAAGCTCCAGCTCGCCCCCAACCCTTAGTGAGGATAAGAGAGATGGAAAATGGATAGATGGAGGTTTAAAAACAAACATTTCTAACTTATCAAACACACACTGTTAAATTACACTGAACTGTACTTACGTAAATACTTATGTATGCATGTAGAAAAATATTGAAGTAATTAACATGCACAAAAGATTTCATTCTGTGATGGTTTGGCATACCTCTAATGAGAGCCCATGTACCGAAAGTGGTACTTCTACCATAACCCTATGCGAGAAACCCATTCCATAGAGATCATATCTTGTGATTGGTCCATTTTAGTCACATTCTGTGATGACTTACTAACCTGTTCCCCCCTGCTCCACACACCACCCACGTCGCTGCCTTCTTGATCAATTTTGTCACTCATCTCTGTAATTCTTTGCAAAATCCAATTTGGCCTTCCGATTCTTTTTGCTGATTAGTGGTTTGCATCTGGCGGGATGCCCTGCATATTTTATCACTCAAAGCATTCTTCGAACAGCGGCTTGTGACACTTTCACCCCCGCACTGCAGAGGTTGGCAGTGGTGTTGTGTTGGAAACTTTTAAGTTTCATACATACCAAATAATAGTTCTATTAGTTTTATTAGTTCTATCTTCACAGGCTATTGTGGCTTCTAGCTCTCCCAGTCATGCTGTTCGCAATACTTCTTCCTAGACAACGGTCGCATGTTTTATCGTTATGTTATGACATCTGGCTCCTGACAACTGACTATCGTCTTTCAGTGTTTCTTCACAGCTCTCACAATGTTTTTGTCATCAACTGCTGTTGACAACCTTGGCCAACCTGTTTGATCTCTGTTGCTCAGTACACCAGTAGTTCCTATCTTTTTCAGGACATTCCAAATAGTTGTATTGGGTATGCCCAATGTTTGTGCAATTAGCAGCTTCAAATCGATTTCCTTTTCTCCCATAGAAACCGCTCTGTTCTTCATCTTTGCTTAACAGCAAATGCAATTTTCACAGGTGAAACTCAGCCAAAAACAAGCACTATAAAATATTTTAACAAGCTAAAAAGTAACAAGTGACCAACGAGAAACATTTCGTGTTTCAATACTTTTGCTCATATATGTCCTCTGTCCTGAGTTATTCAACACATTGAGAGGTGAAATAATAATTATAAGTCATAAATTTCGCATATACATCTTTTGATCTGAAACCCAAATGTCTTCAGTATAAAACAAACAAAGGAATTGACGTTGCCTTTCCAATACGTTTGGAAGGAAATGTATACACTTATTAACAACCCCCGTGCAATTAAAATGGGCGTTAATTGGGAGATTTGCAATATTTGCAGTCAGCCTAGTCCCTTTGCCCTCCAAATAGCGGGGTCCAATGTATTGCCATTCCCAATTGTAGATTTAATTTTCTTTTTTTAAATGAAAAAGAATGTACATGATGTGGAGTTCACCAAATCTTACAAACGTATAAAGTCTGCTCTTTAATCTTAACACACAATTGTAGGTGTGTTCTGTGGTGCTAGAAGAGATTAATGGCATTTCCTTTGGAAGAAGATATGAGATACAAGTGTTTCGGATAACGACCGTGGTCCCAGAATAAAGTTGTGCGTCACCTGATATCCACTAAAATCTTGTCTTATGGGCTGAAATTCGAACAACTATAAAGTTGGAATGATTGGTCGCATTAGCTAGGCTAATTTGCAGCATTGTAAAAATGAGACTCACTTAAGCATGTACCAAAAAATCCTCGACTATACTAATGTTGCTTGTTTCATTTGCAATTTAAATTCTGCAAGCTTTTGTTAGATTTTACACAAAAGCACTTTGCTGTTATATGAGGGAGCTCAGAGGGACTTGTGTTTAATTATCTACATCCAAAAAGGGATGCATGACTCAATCTCTCACAAGTTTGAAAAGTGGCTCTATGAACACTCACTTGTCCAGGAGGGTGTACTCACTCTCCAACTTGAACAGAGCGCCCACCCGGGACTCCATCATGATGTATGTCTTGTTGGTGATATTATCTGTGAAAAAAAAACAAACAAGACAGGCGGGTTTGGGTGAAGCTTTAACCGTAAAGCAGGTTATTTGAATTATTTATAAGCAAGCCTCTTGGCAGGAAACAAGAAAAAGATGGAAAGGTGGTATTATTTGGAGTTCAACCAAAATACTGTGGAAAAAATATGCCTCAAGTCCAAAAACATGTTATGTGTTGTCAGCAGATTATGTGAGACTTCAGCTCAGTAAGCAGGAAAAATTAACTCGACAAGTGTTTGGCTTTTTCCTTGGTTAGCTTTGTTTCGTGCCTTTTGTTTGCTTTTTTTGATATCACCTAAACTTGGTGGCAAAGAAGATATTTGTGATGAGAATGAAAAATCCACATATGAATGGGTGAGGAACACTTTCAACGTCTTTATTTATACAACACTTTAAGCACCCAGTGAACAAATGCTGTACATAAAACACAAAATACAATGAATACAATCATAAACAACAGCAGTAAATATTCTTTTTCTAATAAAAATATAGAAGAACTGCCTTTACATACATATTTAGGACAGAGGAGGTCCCGAGTTTTAGTCCTTCTTGTTGCACATATCGTCTTAGTAGATAAGAGAAAGGAGCAAGACTCAACTTTCCATTAACCAATGAAGGCGACCGGACGCTGAAATGGACCTTTCCGACCCGTCAATCACTCGTACAATAATAGTCAATAAGATAGCCGAACTGACTTAAACCCTGGCTTGACACTCCCCTCTCGCCGTATTGTCCCACAAGCAATGCTGGTTGTCAGGAGCGTGCGCTTGGAAAAGTTAATGTTAGGAAGAAAATGGTCCTAAGATGCGCTTGGGAAACGTGCAATTCTGATGAAGGATATCCTGATAGGTTACAAGGGGCCCCCTTGATTCATTTTCCAAAGCGTTAAACACAGTTGACGAACTGTCTACGATGGATTAAGGCTCGCGGAAAAGCGCACGTACAACTAAATGTGGACAATATCAACAAACAAGGCTGTATGTTCGAAGGTACGTGAGGGAGAAGTATCTTCTCGGAGTTTGATTGAATTATTATCAGTGCTTTATACATTGCAGGGGAACAATTTTCACTTCGTTAGTGTATCACTGACCTGCTGAACGAAGTGTGTAATGTTTTATGCCGAAGAGTCGGGTTAGGGATATGTAAATGCACAATGTCATACAAGAGAAATGTCTATTTGCCCATTTGTATCACATCAGAGTTTTAAGACAGAGCAATGGGTTCCATTTCGAGCCAAGTCAACTAAATACACCCACTCACTTATAAAGACTACAATGATATTACTCGTGATCTTTCCAAGTAAAAAATCCTCACCCTGCTTTACATGCGCAGTACGATTCCATTATTTTATCCTGATGGATTTCAATATGATGTTTGTGAGGCGCCAAACTTTTTTGCATCGATCGGCAACATTTCGCTGTAACTCTGACATTGCGTACTTCTCTGTCCAAAATCTTAATTCTGTGTACATATCCTTGCGTGAAATAGTTGAGACCTCTCTGTAGAACTCTCTTGGACAAGTTTGAGGCATTTGGCAAAAAACATACCCCAATATTATCTGGAATACGCGATAGAGAATTGACTTCAAACATGTGATGTTTAATCGCCATTTTGAAAACTTGTGGGACAGACCTTTAGGTTTCCATCGAAAAAGGTCCATTGTAATCTCAAGATGACGTCACTTACTTTTGCTGCAAGATGAGTTTATTCCCGCAGTGTAGAAAATCTCTGCCTGTGCATATTACACACGCTAATTGCATGTGTTGCTGCTTTGTGTATTAAAACAGCAGTTTGAAGATATATAACCTGAACATCATGTGACCAAACCCGGAAAAAAGTTGAACTGACCTTTTGCGCATGCTACGCTAATGAGCATGACTACTGTTCTACTGCATGCCAGTTCAAACGTGAACAAAATCATTTAAAAAAAAAAAAACAAACAGACGAAAGATGCAAGACAAAGAATAATTGGTTATCCGGCACATAGTGTGACACAGGATGCTTATCGGCCATTCCAAATCAATTCCTCCTCATTAGTGTCTTCTAAGATGGCATACATTTGCAATGTGTGAATGATGATTTCTCTCATGCGCTGCTTAATTTTTGAAGGCTGGAACAAATGGCCCTGACAAGAGTGATTTATGTTTAATGATCCATGTTTCATGTGAGATAAACAGCAACCATGTAATGCTCTTTTCCACATAACTGCTGTGTCTGTTGTTGGGGGGGGGGGGGGGTGCTAAGTGGGGTGGCCATGACAGCTCTAAGTCAGGTGCAGAATCCTGCTTGGTAACAACAAGGCCACATACATAAAAAGTCAAGGTCAGGTAAGGACTCCATGGCCGTGCCGTGAGACTGCTCAACGGATGACAGAACTAGCGGAGGCATCGCCATCGGGGGAACTAGAACTGTCCCAAAACACTAAAAGTGGGAAATTAAAGGATCGTGCAGGAGAGACTGAAGTAGCGTGGGCGGGGGGCACACAAAAAAGACATTTCTACGTGTCAACGCTGTGACAGATGATTTGCAGGGCTCAGACCTGCAGAGGCTGACAGATGCCCGAGAGACGCGGCGAACATAAGAGCGACGCCGGGTCAAAAACAGGTGGAGGGTGAAGGCAAACGGGAAGAAACTGTTGGATGGAGATGAAGCGAGGAGGATGAGAGCTAAAAAGAGACCGACTTGATGCCAAAGGAGAAAAAAAAAATCATTGGTATTCTGAGGCGGTCTCTCATGCAGCAGAGGCAGTGCAGGTACTGAGTCATTTGCTCAATGTTTCAACAGTGCCCCCTGCAGTATCCCATTGCTATGACGGGAAGCTGGTAATTGTCCAGGTCTAAGTCACAAGGTTAGGTACACACACACACACACACACACACACACACACACACACACACACACACAACATGTAACACAAAACCTCTGTCAAATGTTCTGAATTAATTTATGGTAACAGTTGAAATTCTCCTTTTATGTAAAAAAAAAAAACAAATCATGAAAAGCTTACTGTTGATCAATATAATATCTTTACGGTATGTTGAATGAATGTAAAAGACAATACTGGTACAAGGCTTGCAAAACAACTGGATCAAATTTAGGTCTATATGCAACATAAAAAGTTAAGTCATTATTTAAGTACCTACCTACTTCATATTGGGTACTCTGTGAACGGCAACACAGTATTTTTTAAGGTGTACATATTTTGTGTTTTACAATAATACTTAACTATTACCAGGCGTGTACATAATTGTAGTCAGGTTGTCAAATGAGCACCAGAGGTTTGCATAGTGCTCATTTGTTTTCATTACCCACCAACCTCACTGAATGAAAGCATGACTATTTTTAGACATCCAGTACATCCTAACCGTTATTTATTTTCTGAACAAATAAAGGAAGTTTGTTTTATTTAATGACCTGACAGTTTCTTTTTCTTTTTACATATTTTTGCATCCGCTTAAAGCTTTGTTAGTGTTAGCATGAGCCATTTCATAGATGGTAAAAAGCCTGTGCATACATACCTTTCGCATTTAGAGACATTTTATATTATTTCATATACCGCATTTTTCAGACTATAAATTGCGTTTTTTTTTTCCAGTTTGGCCGGGGGTGTGATTTATTCTCCAGAGCGAATGGAATTTGAAATTATTAACAAATTATTACATTGGGTGTTACAGAGGAGGATGCACGAGATAGGCTTGGATGGAAAAAGACACACTGTGGCGACCCCCAACGGGACAAGCCGAAAGAAAAGGAAGAAGATTACCTCCATCCATCCAACCCTCCATTTTTCGAGTCGCTTATCGGTTATTTTCACACGACAACCGTAAGAGGGCGCACTAGGCCTGCCTGTGTAGCTGTAACTTCTAACAACTGAGAAGGACTGAACAAAAATCTCATTGAAGAGAAAATCATATTCTGCAGATTATATTAAATAACATTGCTATGATGTTGCTAACCAATGATGACAAAAGTACTTACCATGAATGCGACTTGTCATACGTTGTTAGATTAAGCTTCATGCAGCCATTGAGACTTCTGTCCATTTATCGTGAACGTAATTCAATTTGATTAGCCATCATGATGGTACGATGAACGGTTCTTGCCGACAAAGGCATGTCTTTTATTCGTTTGATCGTCTTGTTTTTAGGTGAAGTTGGCAAAATGTTTATTGGCAACATTTAGGACGAATGCGTTGGCATGCTCCCCATCTGTGAATGGAGACACACAGCAGAACCCTCCCTCTCTACAAAGGCTGTCTATTCTTGTTGAAAACTTCGGTGGTTCTTGTATTTTGTTCTTTGAGCGACCTTTGTCAAAAGCATTTTGACCCGAAGCCTGTGGACAACCTCACTGGTCAAACTGTCTCTGCATCATTGCGAGAGCACAGCTTCCGGGTGAATCCGCCATGCAACTTTCCGGGAAGCCATTGGATGGCTCGACAAAGTATGGGCTTCTGTGACAACCAAAACGATCATGTCGGGATTCAGAAAGGCCGGAAGAGGCTAGTTGTAATTGCAACCGACGATGAGTCTGACGTAAACGACGTAGAAGAGGAAGCGGCGCGTTGTCTATGCTCTGGAGTTGGCGGACTTGTTCAGAAGTGACACCGAGGATGAAGATTTCATTGGATTTTAGTTAGCGGATATTTGGAGTGACACGGATGGTTTTGGTTAACTTCTTCGTATGTTATTTATGCTATAGTTATCGGAATAACTCTTAATATGTTGACATACCAGGCACGTTCTCAGTTGTGTCATGTAACGTAATCATATCGTTCAGCCTGTTGTTGCCTCTCTTCAATTTTTTTTTTTTAATTTTCGTCATTTAAATTTTAAATGATGTCTGTTCTTGGTGTTGGATATTATCAAATAAATTTCCCTCAAACATGCGATTTATACTCCAGTGTGACTTACATATGTTTTTTTTTCTTTTCTTTGGATTTTATGGCTGGTGCGACTTGTACTCCGGCGCAACATACAGGCCGGAAAATACGGTACTACATTCCCACGGTGCCTGCCCCCTCGTCAGCAGCCCATGTGCGCACTCAGCAACCGCTGCCACCCGCGAGTGGCACCTTGTGCAGCACATGCTCACAGCTGAGCTTCAAGGAACGAATCAATTCACGAGGTGATTCCATTCAGTATATTCACGCAAAACATTTTTCATTTGAACAAGTCGTTTGAGAACTATAACGCTACTCTAGCCGCGTCTAGCCCTGAGGTCCACACCCAATAGATGAAAAATTGATAGATGGAAAAAAAAGTAAAAGAAAGACTTGGGGGAAAAAAAGGGGGGGAAAAAAAAATGCTTGGCACCTCGCACATGAACACCATCATTACTTGAATCTAGTACGGCTCTAACATTTTCATTTTGCCTGGGCACCTGCATTATGTTCATCCCAGACAACATTCATAATTTACGACCAAACAGTGGATAAAAATGTTCTTTATTTTATGAATTAGAAAATCTTTAATTTTGCATTGGTAATGATCAGTTTTAAATGTCTTAAAATTGGTCCCTGTTTAAAAAGACAAGCATTTTTATATTTTGTTCTCTGACTGTAGCAAACTGTGAGCTTAGTAGCATTTGTACCAATCCATAATTTTTGCAACCCCAAATATGAATAGATTTTTGTGTCAAGACTCTTACCTTGGACTTTGACATAAGACAATTCAGGGTTGACACACAAGGCCAGGTTGCTGGGCAGTGTCCAAGGGGTGGTTGTCCACGCGAGAAGAGACACCTCCTCATTGTCTAGCAGCGGGAAGTTGACAATGACCGATGGATCTTGAACGTCCTGAAATAAGATAACAGGAATGATTATTTATTTTTTCCCCGTCTGCTGCGAAATAATGTCTTAAGTCTTGGGGGTTGTGTGGACCTTGTAGTTTTGGTGCGATTCAAAGTTGGAGAGTGGTGTGTTGCACGCAGTGGAGAAAGGCATGACCTTGACGCCGCGATACACCAAACCCTTGTCGTACAGCTGCTTGAACACCCACCTGATCAGAATCATATGAACGGACATTTCAGTAAGTGCTGTGATCCGATGTAGGCTACGCCAGGATATTAAAAATTTTCTTATAATGGCCTCACCTTTGATATTTCTACCATTAAAATCCAATATTTGCTGGATAGTAATTCCGCAAAGGAGTAATACCTCTGTGGTAGAACCATTTGAAGTTTAACCAATAAAAATCTTTTTTGAGTCTTCAGTTTGATAAGCGAGGAACGATTATCACTCTGCACACGAGTTTGGTATTTTGTGACACTATATCCCAACGGCAAAAAAAAAAAAAACTCAAAACATGTAAAAAGAATAACAACACCATTTACTATTGGGAGTGTTAAATTTCTTTTTACACTTGCGAGACAAGAATCACATAATCGTCAATGAAGTTGAGACCCAATCTTTTTTCTATGCATTAGAGTTCGTAGCTTATTTATTACACTTGGAAGACACGATTGCCAAATTGTTTACACAAAATCTATACGCAGGGAACAAAAGTTTTAGAATTATCATAGTTTAACTCTGGAAAAAATCATTTATATTTGTATTATTTTGTTCCCGGCCAAACATACCAGACTGTCTCCATGAACCACGGGTAGAGTGTCTTGTAGTCGTTTTTGAAGTCAATCCATCTGCCCATCCGGTTGACCGAGACCTGGCAATGCCCGACAACAGCAAATCCAAGTCACATTTGGCAATTCTCAAACTACAACAAACTCTTATTTCTTGCAATCTCTCACCTCCCACTCGTGAGAGTATCTCATGACGATATTTCGACACTGCTTGTTGTATTCGGCGATACCCATCTTGGCTACGTCGTCAGGGCCCGTGATCCCCAAGGTTTTATCAATTTCATACTCCTACAAAACACACAGCTGAGCAATAGTTGTGGGAGGATTTGAGGTTTTTATATATCATTTACCACAGGCAGGCCGTGGCAATCCCAGCCGAAGCGCCTGTCCACATGGAAGCCACTCTGGTGGGCAAAACGGGTGACGATGTCCTTAATGGTGCCCGCTAGGATGTGACCGTAGTGGGGAAGACCCGTGGCAAAGGGTGGCCCATCATAGAAGGTGTACCTGGTCGGGGAAATTGGCATCGTAATTATGTGATTGCAGTTACCGTAATTTCCGGCCTATAAACTGCGACTTTTTTCACACACTTTGAACCCTGCGGCTTATGCGGTGATGCGGCTAATTTGTGCATTTTTTCTAACGGCCGCAAGGGGGCACTCGAGCGCAAAAGGTAAGAGTGAGAACAGTGGAATATACAGTATGTGCCAGACTTTTACTGATTCTTTTTTTTTTTTTAACCGGCACTATTAGTGCCGCGCTAGCGTGCTTCTGCTGTGTTACTGCCACGTCTCAGTGATTTAGGTATGTTTTTTTTTTTTTTTTTTTTTTAATCGGCTCTATTAGTGCTGTGCAACCGTGTCTGACACGGTTGTTGTTTTTTTTTTTACCGGTGTTTTTATCTTTTTTTTTTAACCAGCCCTGTTAATGCTACCGCGTTGCTGCTATGTTAAGATGAGCTAAGGTATTAAAACTTTGAAAACTCTTTCTGTGTACCGTCTTTCTTTGTAAATATCTCGTGTTTCAATGTGGGTACTTGCGGCTTTTACACAGTTGTGGCTTGTGCATGTACCAAAGAGTATTTCCTTTGCAAATGTACTGGGTGATGTTTATAATCCGGTGCGCTCTGTAGGCCAGAAATTACGGTAGGTTGACAGCGGTTGCGGCCTGGAGGGGCTGCCCATTTCGATCATATCTGAAACTGCTCCTGCCCCCCCCTTGATTGTTTGACAAAGTATATGGCCAAAATGGCTCCTAGCTACAAGGCCATTTGTAAGGCTGGTGAATCGATATTACTGTATATTATCAGTCCAGTTTTACTAGTACTGTAAAGATGGGCTGTTTCTGCACCAATATCAAGATCCCTGGCATATACATCACTAATCAGAGTAATCAGATTGCATTGACGGGGTATGTCCGATCTATGGGTTTAGGCTGCAGTCGTAAGCACAGATATCTGATAAATGTATTATTTTGTTTTTGAACTACATTTGACAGACACCTGATTCCAATCTGAGGATAACCGATTCTCTCCATTTTTTCCCTTTTACGCAGTCATGACACATATTATACAGTTGAATTATACACTCTTAATTCGGGCCTAAGGCTCATTAACCTCTCACAATGAACGTCTAGACAGTCATCAACAACTAGTTAGACAAGAAATTCTAGAATTTTATTGGTGCCAAAAACAGCTCCATTCAACTCACCTGGGCCGGTTTTTCGATTGTTTGAGGCACTCGTTAAAACAGTCCTTTTCCTTCCAGAGCTGGAGGATCTTCTCCTCTTGTGAGGGAAAGTTGATGGATTCAGGCACCGGCTCCACCATGATGGTATCTCTTCACCAAAACATCAAATCACACATAGGTAAAAAAAAATAAACTATCTTCATGTAGGACTTTACACAAGTTTCACTCAGGTCAGAATATAATCATACACCTGAAGCCAGAGGTTTCCATACACAGGGCAAAAACACACGTTTAATTTTTTTGTTTCACCGTCTTTAGTCAAATCAGACCCTTTGAGGTCAAATGTTTAAATACATTTCCTTAGTATCAAGTAGTATTTCCTTTGAACAGCATGACTTGCGTCAAATATTTTGGTTAACTTTCCACATGCTTTTGACAGTACGCTTCTGGAATCCGGGCCCATTCCTCCTGAGAGAACTGATGTAATTGAGTCAGGTTTGTCGGCCTTTTCAGATCTTCCCACAAATTTTAGCTGGGATTCAGATCAGGGCTTTGTGATGGTCACACCAAGACATTGACTTTATTATCCTCAAGCCACTTTTGAACCATTTCTGCAGTACGCTTGGGGTCATCGTCGATTTGGAAGACGCATTTGCATCCAGGTTTTAGCTTCCTGGCTGTCTTGAGATGTCTCCTTAACATCTCCATGATGTCGTCTATTTTATGAAGAGCTCCGGTTCTTCCTGAAACAACACAGCCCCACAACATGATGCTGCCACATTCATGCTTCACAGTTGGTATGGTGTTCTCAGGTCTACAAGCTTCCTCCTTTTTCCTCCAGATATAACGTGGGTCATAATGGCAAAACAGCTCCATTTTAGTTTTATCAGACTACAGGACGTGTCCCCAGAAGTTAAGATCTTTGACTTGGTGTCTTTTTCCAAACTGTAATCTGGTTGTTTTTGCTTCTTTTGGAGTAATGGTTTCATTTTCTGTGAGTGGCCTTTCAGCCCATGTCGGTGCAGGATAATGGCGCGGTGGATAATGACACTTTCCGGCTTCATCCAGCATTTTCACAAGGTCTGTAGTTTTTGTTCTGTGGTTAATTCATATGTTTCAAACCATCACATTCATTTCTGGGAGACAAAACCTGTCTCCTTCCTGAGCCAAGTGATGGCGAGACATTCCCATGTTTACACTTGCATATAAATGTGTGAACAGATGAACGTGGCTCCTTCAAGCATCTGGAAATTGCACCCAAGGATGACCCAGACTTGTGGTGGGCCACAATTCATTCTCTAATTTCTTGGCCAATTTCTTTTGATTTTCCCATGAAAAGAAGAAGAGTGTTTGAGGTGCGGCTTCAAATACATTCCTAGGTGCGTAGACAATTAACTCATATGTTGTCAGTTAACCTATCAGAAGCTTCCAAAGCCAGGACCACATAATCTGGGCTTCCCCATGTTCCTTGAAGACATAGTATTATTTATGTATGTAAACTTCTGACCTCAAAGAAAATACAAAATTCTCTGAGATGAGAAAGTCTCTCATTACTGTGACATTTAAAATTAAATAATATTGGTGATCCTGACTGACAAAAGGAGATGTCAAGTCTAATTTGACTTCCGACAGTGAGACAAAAAACACTAATGTGTGTTTTTGCACAGTGTATTTAAACTTCTTGCTTCAACTCTATGTGGTAAATGATGACAGTCACGTATGTGTTTCACTTGCTTTATTTCCATGAGTGATTAAAAAAGTACATTAATCCAAGAACTGCATCGGCTAAACTCGTACTCTATTGCTCCGCACACAAACTCACTAACTTGTGTCGTCATTAAAGATAAAATACCGCTTTGCTCTATCATTTTTACTGTAATTCTCCACGCTGAAAGTCAGACTTTAGAAGATATAAAATACAGAATCACAATTTACATTTCAGTTAATTAAAAAAAACACAATTCAGTTATAAACAAATACAACTTTAAAACACTTTCAATCCATCATTTAAAAAAAAGATGAGTAATGTCAGTGTCAGGATCAACGTTAAATGCTTCTGTATGTATTTATGTATGTTGGGGGGTGGCTAACAAGTCAACCAACTCTTGGCAATTTGTCAACACACGGTCATATTAACATTTCTTTCATCGTGTGTCATTTTAAATGCAAAGCCGATAGATCTGCAGAGAAGTTTACTTCAAGTTCACTTTTCTCAGTGAGATGCAGCAATCCTGACGCCTCTTTCAAGTGAGCTAGCGTGCTAAGTTAGCCGGTCAACGTTTAAGTACATTTGCGGGAAACAAAAAGCAACGCTGCGTTCGTGAGAGGAAGACGTTGAGAATACACACACAGGCGGGCAAATGGACACAATCGGGAGAAAACCAGGCGACTTATATGAGATAGTGACTGTCTGAATGGTTTACTCACATGTCGTCCACCTCCGGTGACACCACACACGAGAACTGATGCAAGTTGGTGTTAACACAAACGGAAGTGACGACAGACTCGATGTAGCGTTCGATGGAAACAGAATTTCCACGCTCCCGCTGGCAGCATCGTCGATGTTTATTTAATGGTTAATAATTTTAAGGGCGTTTTAATAGTCCATGTCCTACCTGTTTGTGGCTCTGTGGTCGTGTTTGTAAATGTGCAGTGTGTCATGTCAATTTAATTACACAGTATTTCGATCATCCAGACTCCCTTTGACTATCCACCATTACCCAGCAACCCAAGTGTTTTAATATTTTCATGGGAAAGCAACTTCGAATGGACTGGAAAACCATATTTAACATATTATACATTTCTTGGGTATTTTTAAAGCATCTATTCTTGTCATGTTAAGTCCGTGTTACAAAGGAAGAACACATCTCCATGTCTGTGATTGTCATTACAACTTTTGAGTCACAACAGTGTAATACAATGTCAATCTTGACCCACAAAATTTTTTTTTTGCATTCCATAATAAAGTTAATGTTACAAAGTTGTCCAAATACAGCACTAGTTGGTTTCAAATCCTTCAATTCCGACCATCAAGCTTCATAGAAAATATTTTCTATTTTAATTGGTTTTATTATCGTACTGCTTGTTCACTTTTACTTGGTATGGTGATCTCGAGTGCCCTGAGAGGAACCCACAAATTAATTACTGACATACATTATTAGAAGAAAACACTGAAAATGGGTGGTTTGTTAACAAAGCATTGCTTTATTTTGTGGCGTGACGAGCAGACGGATCATTTCTTAGCGATCGCTGCGGCGTGCGCGGCCTTCCTCATCGCCTTCAAACCTTTCTTGTTGTGCTTCTTGGCAAAGCGCAAGTTTCTCAGGAACTTGGGGTCCAACTGCAAACAACACAACAAAACTGTTTCAAAACAATATTTTCCTCTTTCAATTTCCCATGCTACTATAGACTTGGCCATGCTCATACAGGGCTCAACACATTCATGACATGTTTCCCTCTCACATGGACTCTGTATAAAAGTGCCAATTTCATCCAAAAAGATGAGGGGCTAAGACCACCTCCCCTTTCCCCGATTGTTCTTCATTCTTATTAGTTTGTTCTTTTTCTCCGTACTCAACATGAATGTCATACCAGGGTGGCACAGACTGCCGGAGAATAATTCCTTGTGTGTTGTTACATACTTGGACGTTAAATCTGATTCTGATTCAGGCCTCTCAGCAGAAAAACATTTGGACCTCGAGAACGTGTGGGTGATTTTACAGGCACGAGAAAGCCGTTATTACATCCCAAATACTGTAAAAAGTTGGTTTGGCACTTTCAAATCTTTGAAACCAGATAAACCTTGGCGATTATGAAAGTATGAAATTGAGTTCTTCAATTAAATGCAAAGCTAGTTGAATATCTACAATTGGAATGCATTAAAATGAGAACTAAGAAATAAAACCAAGGCAGGGCGTAAACTGTCCTGTAATTAATAATGCTCATAAGACGCCCGACAAAAGAATGTTAAAATCATAACAAAACAGGGAACAGATTTAAATTGTTAAAAGAAAAAACATTCATGCCTTAGTGAAATATTAAACACGATTTGCACCTCAAACTTCTTTTGACATCGGTCACAAAAAGATCCCACAGCCTAGTTAAAGAAACAGCTCAAACATATACAGGGTGTCCCCAAAAAAATTGATCCGCACTTTAAATAAGGATATTGGTAAAATTATTCAAATTACAATAAACAACCAAGTTTACAATTATTTAAAGTGTATAAATTTTTTGGGACATTACATAACAGACAATGTGCCACATGCTGCTTCACCATATTTAAACAAGACATCCGCATCAATGTAACAGCCTGCTCTAATCAGACTATTACAACAAGCGCGCCTACAATAATTACAATCTTTATCATAATTGTTCCTTGATAAATGAAATTGACTCAATAAATTGTCAGTTTTAGGATGGGCCTGTGAGCGGATCACACAGTGTCCGAGTTGGACAGCTGTGTCATTAGCCCCAAGTGGGCTCATGGAATGCCGGCGCACTCCTGCCGGTATTAGCTCTGTCCAATACTCCACAGCCTTGCTTCATGTGCAGTGCGGAGTCACACAACAGACACTTAAAGGGGGAAATGCACTGGTTTGCATTAACAATGTATCCAATAGGTCACGTAATATGTACTCTATTTTGACAATGTGATGTCAAATCCTTTCTCATTTAATAGTGTTTTGAGAAGATTTTTATCAATTACGAATTTTCAGGGGCGTTGCCATTATCGTGAATCACATGACCTACAAGTGTGCGCCGATGTGACGTGTACCGTGCCGCAACAAACGCTCGATGACATGGGAGGCCATTATGCCCAGCGCTGATTTCTCAGATTTATCCTCATCTGTTGAAGAAATAGCAGTATCGGTTGATCGGGAAGACGGAGGCACCACTCACACCTGTGTATGGAAGTATTCCTCCGTCTCCCCGATAGAGTAAATATTACATGACCTATTGGATACATTGTTAGTGCAAACCAGTGGATTTCCCCTTTAAGGGAATGTTAACTTCTTGTGTGTTAACTTATGAGCTAACGACTAGCCTGCAAGTTAACAAATTAAGGAACAGAACAGCTTGCCCCACCGTGCTGGTGTCATTTAAAAGATAAGAGTCTTGCTTCAGATTTTGCGTGTGCTAGTTGCAAATTAACTAACACTGTAACTTTATTTATTAAGCATAACCACAGTGGCACACATAACTCAGTCAATATTTGACAACAGCGAACATCCACGTTTGATTGACAGGTGAACGGGTCGTCTCATTTAGAGGATTTTTTTCGTCATTTCAATTGGTGATCTCTGGTCACCTGTTTAAGTGATATGCAATATTGTGTCACGTGCAACGTCGGGAGTCGCCATATTTATGCCACTCAAACAATGAACTGTGCATTTACATCAAAAAGCACAGGAAGAAAAATTGCTTCCCGGTGCTATTTCAAATGATGACATACATGGCAAAAAGTTGCTTCTGATCAATTTGGCAAAAGGGAAAATTACACTCCTATGAAAATGAATCCTTCAGCCTGCTTATTTCGATTGGAGTGTTTATATGGAGTATTTGCAGAGTTTGAGTTTCTTAAGTCACAATGATCGCGATGATCATGTCCGAGTTGTGCCACTCGAAGCACACTGTTTAGCTCTATTCTTAGATTCACGAAGCAAGCATCATGTCCACTATGTAGATTTGTAGTGCATGTCTAGTTTTGACAATGGTGGACCGTACGTACCCCCTTCAGGGACTCGAAGCGATGGGATCTCGGCTTCTTGATGCCGTTCCTGTGAGCTTTACGAGCTGTGGGGGAGAGAAAAACATTGATGGATATTACAGAGAACGGCGCCATTCGAAAACAAGACTGCAGTTATTGTGAGGGGAAAATGTCAAAGACTGCTGCAGTGCATTATTGGATAGTTATTAATACTTACACTGATTATGTGTCGTGTGGTTCTTCGACTTTGCCATTGTAACTCGAGTTCACCTATCGAAATAAAATGAGTTGGTTAATGGAAATAAGTGTACATTTGTTCTTCTTAGTTAGGAGTTATTATACGGCTTAGGGGCAAAACGTAACGTTTGTTTAAAAAAAATAATAATAATGGTAAACGCTAGTTAACGCTAAGTGGGCTAACTCCACTTTACATTTACTTTTCCTTTGACAAAATGATCGTATCAATAAAATAGTGCAGCGGACGTGTGCTTTGTAACGTGATCTATCAAATTCAGTCGCTGTTTGTATACAGACAAAAAAAACACGGGCAGATTGAAAGGGATTTATAGAGTACACGACCATGAAAAATTGTCTAATACCTGCCACACGAATGGACGACAACCGGAAGAGAAAGGGGGTCAAGACCGGAAGTAAATAAAGGAGGGAAGTCTATTCTAAATAAAAAATGCTGCCTCCTGTTGGTGACTTGGCGAAGTGAATATTTAGGAGAGACCACTAGATGTCCTTCTTTGCTCATGTTTAGCATTGGTCGGGGCAACACACGAGCCTGCACTTAAAACATTTTTTGAACATGTTGGAATACATTCTAATTTGCAAATATGTCATATCCTAATGAAAGAATAGCATGAAACAGATATTCTGGAAATGAAATGAAGTAAAATAAATAATTAAACAATAAAATCTCATTACAAAAAAGAAATTCCAAATAAAAAAGAAAAAGTTTTATTTATTATTAACGTAACTGACACAAAATCCCCTGATAATTAAATATTTGTTTTAATTAAAATGAAACCCAAATCATATAACAAAGATAAAGTAAATAATTAATCAATTAGTTACAATTTTAAACTAATTAATTGATTTGATTTAAAATTAAACTTTCCCCTCAATTTTATTTTTATTCCATTTCAAATAAAACAGAAGCTCAAAAGAAAATTCAACTGAAACAAATGCAAACACTGGATGGCAATAACCAGCAGCACACTGCCGTTAGACTGCCAGAACAGGGAGGCTTGTGATGCAGAATATTATGACATTTAATTAAATTATCAACATATGGTGTTGGGCTGAAAAGCTTTTATTCAAAAGGGTCATATTAAGGGAATTTGACAGGCAAATAGTTGCTCAAGCACTCATCAAGTGTGACATGAAAAAATTATAAAAAAATCTTTTTATTATAAGCACGACTGAAAATAAGTTGTACATGGGGTATTACACATTTTGATTTTTGGAATACCCAACACCTGGGAACTGGTTTAAGGTGTATAAAAAAAAAAATCATAATACAGTTGTATTTCTGCCTACAAGTGAGTTTTTCGAGATACGAGTTGCTGCTTGTGTGATTTTCTTGTCTTGAGTTGCAAGCAAAAATTGGGTTTATAAGCTTCAAGCTGATTCTTGCGGTCAAAATTTGCTGTAAAACTTAACATAAAGCAAAAAGAATTACATATTGTGTATTTACCAAACTACTTTCACGTTAAGAGAATTAGCAGCACAATGCCCATTAAATTGTCCTCCTTGACAAAATGTTGAATTCTTCACATTGGACTGTTACGTTTTTTAAAGCACAATACTGGAGTGTTTTTTTTTTTTCCTCATTAAAAACATTTCGAAAAAATTCCTGTCTGTTCTGGGGTCCTGGAATGGATTAAATTCTCAAGCCACCAGCGCATTGAAGTCCTGGTGTTGTTGGGATCATTGGACGGGACTGATGATGATCCATCCATCCATCCATCCATTTTCTTAGCCGCTTATCCTCACAAGGGTCACGGGGAGTGCTGGAGCCGATCCCAGCTGTCAACAGGCAGGAGGCGGGGCACACCCTGAACTGGTTGCCAGCCAATTGCAGTGCTGATACAGAACATTTATAATGAATATGTCATTTAATGCCGCTCACCGCTGAGCTCGTGGCCAGGCAAAAGAAATGTCAATAGTTTTGTACATTTGAATGCAATTTATATGAAAGAGAAGCAGAAGAGTTTTGGGGAAAAGTCTATGACCAAACCATCATATTACATTTAGATTATGTCAATGCTGAGCCACAACAAGAGAGGAATGGACATACAATAGCCCTAACAGTTTCTGAGGGAAGTGACTTTGATCCTCCGGGTTCCTTCCCTGCTTCCTCGGCTGAGGTTGGGTGAATCCCAGCTCAAGCAGAAGAAATTGTGCAGCAGCGGCATCCTATATTTAGAGCTCCCGCCGTTTTGATCATCTGAGCCTCACCGCTCGCTCGCCATTCTGCAGCACCGCGACGACGCACTCTAGACAGACAACGTTCCATCCATCCATCCATCCATCCATCCATCCATCCATCACGCGCTTGGCCTGCACTACCCCACGTGACGTGTTTCCATCTTCCTCTTTGCGTGCATAAAAAGGCAACATAAACACGCCGGGATGACAAAAAGTACCTTGTGATCTCTATTGCGCAGAGGTTGCATATCTCTACTTGATTCCTAATTATTCCTTGCAATTGCACACGCTGTTCTCGGTTAACTCTCAGAAAAGCACACACATTCACATACGGGGCGTAATCCCCAAATGACGACTAATTCAATTACAGAATATGAAGGCCTCCTTGTACAGCGTCTAGACTCCGCTCACACTATTATTCAACATTTCGATTCAAACGAGTATGTGGCGTGCGCATCTGCCGTTTGTGTTTATTAGACACCGCCATTATTGCCTCGAGTTGGATTGTCCGTACAACAATGCCATTATGAGACTGTAGGGAGTGTGTGTTTGCATTTGGCGGGGTCGAGTACGAACAGAAGAAGACATCACGACCGGAGAAAATCCATTTTTGTCTTTTTCTCAAAATTGTGCTGCTTTGCTTTTTCTCGTACAATCACACATTTCACTTCAAATACTATAAGTTTTTCCTCATAAAAATGATGGCTTTTTTGTTTTACAATTTCAATGTAAAGATTTTAAGTTTTTTTCTCCATATATTTGATTTTATTTTTGTAAAATTATTCTTGCAAAAATAACATCATTAAGAATTCTCCAAATATTGTGAATTTTTCTCATCATATATCTTTCTCATGTAATTACTTCATTCCTGACAACTTTTGCTCCGAAAATAATAAAACATTTGCTAATATTTCCGCAATGATCATTTAATTTTTATAAACTTTTGACTTTTTTAAAAAAATATGAAGTTGGTAGGTAAACTTATAAATTTGTTCTAAAATGATGACCTTTTTTCATTAAAACATTTGGAACATTGTGAAACTGTAACTAGTGATTTTTATTTTTTGCAGTGAATAACCAGTTTTCGGAATATTTCATATATATTTTCCGCACTATAAAGTGCACTGCATTATAAGGCACACCCTCAGTGAATGGCCTACTTTTAAGACTTGTTTCATATATAAGGCGCACCGGATTATTAGGCGCTATGCATAATGCGCATAGAATAGAGGCTACAGTAGAGGCTCGGGTTACATTATCCATCCATTAGATGGAGCTGCACTAAAGGCTCAGTATTGATCCAAATATAAGATGCACCGGATTATAAGGCGCACCTTCGACTTTTTACAAAATTAATGGCTTTTAGGTGTGCGTTATAGTGCTGTAGATCTTTTTCTTGCATTCAGATTTTTTTTCTCATGAAAATATTGAATTTTTTAGATTTTTACATTTCTTTCTAGTAAAAAAAGACAGCTTTTTCTGGTAACATTTCCTGTGTAAAATGATAACCTTTAGCTCTTAAAATGACATTTTATCTTCTAAATTTTGACTCGTCTCATAAGATACAGTATATATTTTTCATCATGTAATATTACAACTTTTTGACATGATGTTACAACTTTTGACATTGCAACTTTCCTCTCGTAAAAATTAAGAAATTTAATAAAAAAATAAAATTAAAAAATTCAGACCACAATTTTCCCACAATTCTATTTATAAAACATTATAATTTTATAGTTTATGGTAATTTTTTTTAGCATTCTTTTGTAACATTAAGAGCCAGTGCTGTGCATTTTTTTCAAAAATATTAAATGGATGAGGGGACACAGTGGAGCAGCTGGTAAAGTGTTGGGCTCAAAGTTCTGAGGAGTTTGCATGTTCTCCCTGTCCTGCATGGGTTTTCTCCAACATCCTAAAAACATGCAACATTAATTGGACACTCTAAATTGCCCCTAGGTGTCATTATGAGTGCGACTGTTTGTCTCTATGTGGCCTCCGATTGGCTGGCAACCAGTTCAGGGTGTACCCTGCCCGTTGACAGCTGGGATAGGCTCCGGCACTCCCTGCAACCCTTGTGAGGATAAGGGGCAATGAATTAAATGGATGAGCATTACTGAAATTTGTGGAAAACAAGATAGAAAAGATGCACATTTTTCACCATTTTAGTCCTACACTATGTTGACTTACAGTAACTTACTTATCCATGAGTTGCATTCAATTGAATTGTGTTCAATGTAAAAATATTAAATATTTTATCGGGGCATTGTGCTTGTATTTTTATCCCGAACTGCACGTTTTACTGTGTTGCACACCCTCATGACTGCAATCCTCAGCCAACTGTGCTCATTATTCTTGAACACAAAGTGTATACTTAACGTAAGGCATCTCTTAAAATACTGCGACATCAAAAAAAAAAAAAGGAACATAGTCTAAATTGGACGAGCCTTGGCACGAATTCAACAGAAGAAAGTGCTTTCGACACAGAGAGTGCGAGGAGAAGGAAGTGGGAGGAGGTATTATTAGTGAGGAGGGAGAGCTCAGGTAACCCGAAGGCACCACCGAGAAATAAATTGGTTGAGTCCTCCATGTTTCTCACCGATAATGAGAGCATCCTCTCTGCACAAGCTGACAAAGTGACAAGCCCCGGCTGGCTCCCTATTTGGAAAACAGGTGCCGGCCTGCCACCAAAGACTGCCCGGCAGGGCCGCTTCGTGCCGTAATATTTAAGGAAAGCGCAACCTTGTGATCAATATCTGCATTCAGTAGTCAAGCACTTTGTTATTTCCTATCATTGTGTTGTTGTTGTTTTTTGGACAAAATATTGATTTTTTAATACAAAATTGTGTATACTTTAAATCAATTTTGTGAGAATGTTAAAAGAACTGACATTTGTTTTGATAAAATATATCATTGTTTTTGACAAAATGTTGTTTTGTAGCAGAAGGAATATTGCAAAATTATATTGTTTGGTCACAAGATATTTAGATTTTGTGATTTTAAGTGTTCTGTGGCCAAATGTAACTTGCTTTGTGAAGAAATCACATTTTTATGATATTGTCTTCTTTTCACAATATACTGTAGTAATTTTGCAATCAAATCCATCCATCCATTTTCTTAGCCCCTTATCCTCACGAGGGTTGCAGGAGTGCAGGAGCCAATCCCAGCTGTCAACAGGCAGGAGGCGGGCTACACCCTGAACTGGTTGCCACCCAAACACAGGGCACATCGAGACAAACAACCATGTGCACTCACAATCACGCCTAGGGGCAATTTAGAGTCTCCAATTAATGTAGCATGTTTTTAGGATGTGGGAGGAAACAGGAGAAAACCCATGCAGGCACGAGGAGAACACGCAAAGTCCACACAGGCAGGTCCGGAATTGAACCTGGGACCTTAGAACTGTGAGGCCAATGCTTTCCAGCTGAGCCACAGTACCGTCCGTCTATCTATCTATCTATCTATCTATCTATCTATCTATCGATCTATCTATCTATCTATCTATCTAATCTATCTATCTATCTATCTATATCTATCTATCTATCTCTCTCTCTCTCTCTCTCTCTATCTCTCTCTCTCTCTCTCTCTCTCTCTCTCTATCTATCTATCTAATCTATCTATCTATCTATCTATCTATCTATCTGTCTGTCTGTCTGTCTGTCTGTCTGTCTGTCTGTCTGTCTATCTAGATACACACACGCACACACACCTACACGACCCCAATTAAGACAAGATAAATGTTCACACTGATAGACTTTAATGTTGACACTGATATTAATTAACTTGGAATTTTATTGCTACACCACATTTCAAAAAAGCTGTCAAAAAGGTGTCAAAAAAAGACTTAGAAAGTTCACAAATTTTCATCAAACCCCCTTTTGGAACATTGCACTTCAGAAAATCAATGTCATTCAATACTTTTCAGCACAATATCTCTAACTGCAATTTAAAACTCTACTACGCAAAGCAAAAGCAATTCATCAACAACACCCAGAAACCCCGCTGAGTTTTCTAGCTTATCTGAAATGGACTGCTGCAAAGTAGAAAAGTGTTTTATGGTCTGACGAGTCCACAAGAGGAAAAGAACCATCCGGAATTTTACCAACTCAAAGTTCAAAAGCCAGCATCTGTGATTGTATGGGGTTGTGTTAGTGCCAATGGCATGGGTAACTTACACATCTGTGAAGAAACCATTCATGGTGACAAGTACATACAGGTTATGGAGAAACATACCAGTATGCTGCCATCCAGATAACATCTTTTTTATGAACGTCCAAGCTTATTTCAGCAAGACAATGCCAAACCACATTCTGCACATGTTACAACAGCATGGCTTCATGGTGGAAGAGTGCGGGTACCAGAATGGCCCACCTGCAGCCCAGAACTGTCTCGCTTTGAAAATGTGGGGGGCATTATGAAGTGTAAAATATGACAATGGAGACGCCGGACTGTTGAACAACTGAAGCTATACATCAAGCAAGAACGGGAAAGAATTCCAAAGCTTCAACAATTAGTGACCTCAGTTCCCAAATATTCAGTAGGTGATGTACCACAGTGGTAAACATGACTGGGTCACACCTTTTTTGGAACCTTTTGCAGCCAGAAAGTTCTAAATTAATGATGACTTGCTATGAATAAATAACTATTTGAACATTAAATATCTTGTCATTTAAGTGTATTCAATAAAAATATAGGGTGAACATGATTTGCGAAACAATTCTGTTTTCATTTGTTTAACACAACGTCCCAAATTCATTGGAATTGGAGTTGAAAATATGACAATAGTTATATATATGTGACAATTGCTAATATTACTTTGTTTCATATATTTTGTGACAAAATGCAGTAGTGTTTTCTTACAAAATACAATGTGTGATGAAAGTATAAAAACGAACATTTTGTGACAAAACATGTTTTTCTGACAAACTATTGTTTGTGTAACGGAAATGTTTTTGTCATAATATTGTGACAAAAAATAGTGCATAATGTAATAATAAGGTGTGATGATAAAAACTATTTTTATGACAAAATATAGCATTGGAGTGACTAAATAGTGTATCTTTAACAAAATTGTTATTTTATGACAATTTATATTTTATGATACTAAAATGTCACAAAATAAAATGTAGCATTACAATTGTTTGTGGCAAAACAGACAATTTTTGTGACAAACTAGTGTTTGAGACAAAAAATGTTTTCCAAAATAAATTGTGTTTTATGACACAAAAGTATTTCAAACCACTTTTTGGTTATAAAATGGGATCTTAGTAAAAGAGTATAGCGTAGCGTGATAGTTTCTTGTGACAAAATGTTGTTGTGATGGTGGTTTCAAGGGCCACCTTAAGTGTCGGTGATACTCTCAAGGAGGACGGAAAGAGCGAGAGAACTGAATTAGTCCCCCCCCCCTCCTCCCTCGCGTTCTCCCATTGGTGCCTCTGCAGCCTCATCCACTGTGGCATATGGCCTTCATTGAAATCCTCTCATTCAACCCCTCATGCTGACCAATCAGAGAGCTGCGTCCTTGCACAAAGCCACCCACTGCTCTTTGCGGTCCTCTAGCTCGTCGGTTCAATTTTTTTTTTCCCACAGTTGAAGGATGAATGGAATCAGAGCGGTAAAACACACAGGCAGGAAGATGAAGATGAAGAGAAAATACAGGATAGGTACAGTGTTTTGTGAAAGTATTTGGCCCCTTGAACTTTTCCACCTTTCGCAACATTTCAGGTTTCAAACATAAAGACATAATTTTTTTCATTTTTTCTTAAGAATCAACAAGTGGGACACAATCGTGAAGACTGGGACGGGGATTTATCTTCCAACAGGACAATGATCCAAACATAAAGCCAAATCTACAATAGAATGGTTCACAAAAACAAGGCAAAGTCCAGACCTGAATCCAATCGAGAATGTGTGGGCAGAGCTGAAGACTGATGTTCACAAACGTTCTCCATCCAACCTTACTGAGCTCCGGCTGTTTGGCTAGGAAGAATAGGCGAGAATTTCAGTCTCTCCATGTGAAAAACTGATAGAGACACACCCCGAGCGACTTGCAGCTGTAATTGCAGCAAAAGGTGGCGCTACAAAGTATTCATGCAAGGGGGCTGAATAATATCGCACACCCCACTTTTCAGGTTTTTTAAAACAGCCAATAAATTTCGTTCCACTTCACGATTGTGTCCAACTTGTTGTTGATTCTTAACAAAAAATGCTAATTATATATTTTTATGTTTGAAGCCTGAAATGTGGCGAAAGGCTGAAAAATTTAAGGGGGGCGAATACTTTGACAAGGCACTGTATGTCACTGATGGACGAAACGTATAAAAGGAACGGTAGAAAAGTGGAGAGCGATTTTTGGAAAGTGCTTTGTATTACGTTTGCCCATCGCTTGAATATTTTCATCATCTAGAGACACAGAAATACACTTTTCTTCTGCTGGGTTGTTAAACATCCGTCCATTTCCAAGCCGCTTATCCTCACAAGGGTCACGCGGAGTCCCAGAGCCAAACCCAGCTACCGTAATTTCCGGCTAGTAAGCCGCAACTTTTTTCACAGGCTTTCAACCCTGCGGTTTATGCGGTGATGAGGCTAGTTTGTGCATTTTTTGTAACCTGAGTGGAAAAGGTAAGGGTGAGACTGGTGGAATCTATGTGCCGAGGAAGTGACTTTTACCGGTCTGGGCCTGTTAGCGCTGCGCGAGCGTGTTACTGCCGTGTCTCAGTGATTTTTACCGGTATGTTTTCCTTTTTAACCAGCCCTGTTAGGGCAGCGCTAGCGTTAGGGCAGCGCTAGCGTTAGCACAGTGCCGCGGCGAGAGCGTTAAACTCTCTGTGTACTGTCTTTCTTCTCGTAGTTCAATGTGGGCACTTGCAACTTTTACACTGCTGCGGCGTTTGTATGTACCAAATGGTATTTGCTTTACAAATGTACTGGGTGAGGTTTATAACCAGGTGTGCTCTGTAGGCCGGGAATTATGGTAATTTCGGTTCCCTGAACCAGTCGTCATTCATTCACATGCACATATCACCACCGTCACTGAGCGGGAATCGATCCCACGCTCACCCCACTGAAGTCATTCAACACAAATTGTCTCACGGTTACGTTATAGTATTTCATGTGATAAAGTATAGCGCTCTGTGCAATATCATGGAGCAATTTTGTGACATAATATACAGCTTTTCTGTGACAAAATGTATTTTTTCTGTTATAAACTAAAGCAAGTTTCCACTCAATTAGTGAAATGGGATTGTGAAATAATTTCTGCATACTACTGACGGTGAGGCGTTCGGGAGCCACCTGTTCCTTTGGCATGCACTTCGCAGCCTGACATGCATTGCACATGTTGACTTTTCCATTTGTTCTTTTTGTAACACTACAAAGTGAAAATATAATTGCATTTGGGAAAAAAATATTTTGAATAATTCATAGCAATCGATAAAATAATTGTGTCAACACTACTAAGGGATTCCTAATGAATTAAATCCTATTTCTGTGATTTCCTGCTATGCCGTGTCTAAACAGTTATGGCACAGTACACACAATAACAAGTTTTCACAAGACACCCACACACATGCGCACTCTGCCTTCAACTTGCCACTTTGCTGTATATTTTTAAACTCCCGTTGCATAATATCAGTCTGAGTATTTTCCTTCCAGAAAAAAAAAGCTGTGTTACAAAAACAAAGCCGTACTTTAAGAAGAGAACATAATATTAACAGAAAATCTGTTTATTTAAGAATAAAGTAATACTTTCCTGATAAACAAATTTGAACATTTTAAGGAACATTTGATTGTAACATTTGTCAAGGATAAAATTGTCATTTTTGTCTCACAAGAAAAAAGTTGGAAAAACAGAAAGTCTGTTTTCATTTTCTGAGCTGCTTATCCTCATTAGGGTCATAGATGTGCTGAAGCCTATCCCAGCTATCGTCATGCGAGAAGCACACCCTGAACTGGTCACCAGACAATCACAGGGCATATATAATCTCACAAAAAAAAATAAATTAAGAGTGTTCATTTAACCTACCATGCATGTTTGTGGGGATGTGGGAGGAAACCTGAGTACCTGGAGAAAGCACACACAGGCTGAGCCAGGATCTGAACCCCAGTCCTCAGAAGAGTGAGCCACATGTGGGAAACTGTAAAAAATGTGTAAATTCCGATAGATAAAGTTGCATTTCAAAGACAAAATGGTCTAATTTTTCAACAATAAAGATAAATAAATCAATGGGAAAATGTAATATAACAATAAAGTCACACGGACAATTTATACACATACAGCTAATTTTAAAAAAATACTAAATTAGAAAAAAGAATCCTTTTTAAGTTTTGTTACCATTGTTAGTTGAATTGCTGTCTATGAAAATGAAATTTCATATCTATCATCCATCAATCTATCCATTCATGCACTCCTCCTACCATATATAAATCTACACAAGGATGTGAAAGTCATTGTAGTTTAGGGACCACATGAAGGCACTAAAATCTGACTAGACCAGATAAAACAATCATGAACAACTTTTTCCCTGTGTCTGACTGCAAAATAGATCAAATAAATTTAGGGAATCTTTTTCATAATTTTTTAAAATAAATTTACAAAACAATTTACAGATTTGTTGAGAATAATTCTCTTCAGTTTATCATCTACAATGTGTGCGTATTAACTTATCACAGTGATTGTATTTTAAGGCACAAAATTTTAAGTCACACAGCTATTTGAAATTTAAAAAATATAGTATTGCACTTTAAAATTGAATCATCAAATGAATACCTAGGAATGATTAAAATTCCATTTCTTACAGGAGTACATCCATCCATCCATCCGTCCATTATCTACCACTTTTCCGGGTTGGGTCGCAGGGGAAGTAGCTTCACCAGGGATACCCGGACTTCCCTTTCCCCAGCCACATCTTCCAACTCTTCCGGAGGGATCCCGAGTCGATCCCAAGCCAGCCGAGACATAGTCTCTCCAGCGCGTCCTGGGTCGTCCTTGGGGTCTCTTTCCGGTGGGACATGCCCGGAACGCATCACCAGGGAGGCGTCCGAGAGGCATCCGAATCGGATGCCCCAGCCACCTCATCTGGCTCCTCTCAATGCGGAGGAGCAGCGTCTCGACACTAAGCCCCTCCAGGATGACCGAGCTTCTCACCCTATCTCTAAGGGAGAGCCCGGACACCCTGCGGAGGAAACTCATTTCGGCCGCTCTTATCCGGGATCTGGTTCTTTCGGTCACGACCCACAGCTCATGCCCAAAGTTGAGGGTAGGAACGTAGATTGACAGGTAATTTGAGAGCTTCGCCTTTTGATAGGAGTACAATAATTCTCAAACGCACGCTTAGTCCCCACCACCGCAATGTATTTTTTTTACTTTCAAAATCATCCCGTGGACCGAACTGTACCCCCCGCGTGGGCCAGTTGTAGTCCACGGGCTGTATTTTCGACACAACTAATCTACACTACTACTGGACCTATGAGCAAAAATCACAAGTACAGCAACTGTGAAATTAATAACGATGATAATATCGCCACGTTTGCTTGAAATATTGCACTGCAGTGGCGGTGTGTATATTTTACAAGCGTGTCCTTTCCTTCCATTGTACTGTATCAGCCTTTATGTGCTTTTACGATGGATGTAATTATCTTGCATGGACATACAGACAAGAGTGATACTTACTGCCGGAAACCCCGCTGCGGCCCTCTGTTAACTGGTTTGAAAAAAAAAAGTGTTTTTCTCTTTCTCTCTCTCTCCCTCCATACATCTTGTTTATCACACATAGTGGATGCAGTCAGCTGCCTGGAGAAGAAGGTGTTGATGAAACACTCGACGTAAGAGGCTCGGAATGATGGCTCGTCCCCGAGCCTGCCAGGCGGAGAATTCATGGCTTGAAAGACTTGTGCTTAAAAGGCCAGCGTGTATGAATTAGCAGGAAATGGAGGATACATGTGAGAAAATCAAGGAAAATGATATTGAATGCAGGGGTTTTTTGATGAACTTAACAAGCATGTGAAATTGTAAAAGTAAAATCTCTGCATTCATTCTTCAAGTTTCGTTAGTTGGACCTTGAGCAGTGGAAGCTCTCAGACAGTTTTTCATCTGCTCATTTTCCATCACGCTGGTCTTCATTTTTCATTAGTATATTAAATGAAGGTGCTTTGATTCTGATACAAAAAACACGTGATTAGCACGTCTCCCTCGCAGTTCTTGAGCCCATGGTTTGAATCTCAGCAGCAGCCTTCCCGTGCGTTGTTTGAACGTTCTTCCCATGCTTGTGTGCGTTCTTTCCGGGTCTTCTGGTTAAGCGCAAGCTTGCCAGCGGATCATCCATGGAGAAGACATATTTGGTGCACTGACTGTCATTTCTGAGTTCCTGAGTGAATAGATGTGAACTCGCCGCAAACTCCTGAAGATTCTCATCTTCTTTTTCTTCTTCTTTCCCTGCACGGATGCTGCTATTGCCTCGTGTTCGGCTCTGCAGAGGCCATGTGATGCACGCGAGAGGAGGGGCGGGGCTCAGAGGCAATGCCGGGCCGGAGAGAGAAAGTGATGCACGGAACACAATTACACATGCATTCATGTGCTGGCTAATGCATTTTTTTGTGTGTGTGTGTGTGTGCGTGTGTGTGCGTGCCAGCATGCTTGATGGTGACAAACACATGCACACGCACTCTGCTGTACGGTGTGGTCTGTGTCACGTGACGCAGGGCTGGAATACACTCCGCACGCTAGCGAGAATGAAGGCCAGTGATGTGTTATGTGCAGCATGTGACTCCATTAATGAATGAATAGCACACAGTTTAGCGTGTGTGTGTTATAGTGGAACTAATATTCCTTCAGAACGCATCTCGCAGTGCACTCTGTACTAGTGTGCATGTGTGTGTGAGCGCGCGCAGAAAGGAAGCAGTCAGCGTTGGCTAATCTCTCATTCAGACTCCACAGCTTCATATACCATTCAACTAAAAGCCACGCAGGTCTGGGAGGGGCCGTGAAGCGAGTGAGGAAATAGTGTATAGAGGGAGCCAAAGCAAAGGCCCATTCCAGTCTACATTTCTCTTATGAATGAAGTCACATCCAGCAGCATTAACGGTATCCAGAACTGGCATCGAACCAGAACTTCTTACAAAAAGGTGAAGCACTATATTAGAGTCCCACAGGGTGAGTACATCGTATAACATTTTGTTAATAAGCTGGGGAGCATTAATTGAGCATGAGTGACTGACCTTTTTTACTCTGTGAATATTATCTCGTGATGCTTATTTCTAATGTGCAATGTGGCGGGTTTAATCATGAATAGCTGATATCATACGTATGTCGAATTTGCATGTGCCAGTCATTGTGCATCCTGTGGAATATCCATCCATCCATTTTCTTTGCCACTTATCCTCACGAAGATCGCGGTCAACGGGCAGGAGGCGGGGTAAACCCTGAACTGGTTCCCAGCCAATCGCAGGGCACACAGAGACAAACAGCCGCACTCACAATCACACCTACAGGCAATTTAGAGTGTCACTCCGGGCACTCTGGAGAAAACCCACACAGGCACAGGGAGAACATGCAAACTCCACACAGGCGGGGCCGGGATCCAACCTCAGTACTGTGAGGCCAATGCTTCACCAGAGGAGCCACCATGCCGCCCCTGTGAAAGATTTCTGGCAAAAGTATGTCGAGTACATTGGATGTTTAAAAAAAAAAAAAAAAAGAAGTCTACACAGGTCTGTTCAAAAGCCATTTTTTAATCATTTTAAATTATGACACTAAGATTAATCATTTAAAACCTTTTTCCGTCATTAAAATAACCAATAAACTGTGAAGCTCAATTGCTTAAAAAAATGATCTTTTTGAGAGGGTATCTGAAAATAATGTGGTTGCACATGTGTGCACACCCTCAAAAACTGGGATGTGCCTGTGTTCAGAATTAAACCAATCACATTCAAACTTCTTAACCCATTCGTGGGCAGCGTCCCATTTTTGGGACATGATGATTTTCACGGATTATATCCTTCAATGTATCAAAATATTTAAGTGTTTTAATCTGATTGTGATTCTGATTTTTGAGACAATCTACTAAGAAAACCCGAGTACCCCCTCGCGGGCAGCAATGTTATCATATAACTTAACCATAAACGAAAAAGAAATGTTATTTCCTTGATTGTGGCCTGTTAGGAGACTTTTATCTCAATATTGCAAAAAGTTGCCACTCTGCCCATGAATGGGTTAAATTGCAGCTTTAAGGTCACCGTTTTAAGTGTCTCTGATGAACCCCAAATAAAGTTCTGATGTTACCTGTTATTTTTTCCTTTCTACCAAAAGTCTGAAGATTTTGTGCTAAAACTGACTGATATTCTAAGCTGCTCTTGATTCCTTCCACCTCCAAGGCCCCAGCTCCAGCTGGAGATTTTTGTATTTGTGTTGTGCCAAGTGACAGTTGTCCTGAATAACTGGCAAAGAGAGTATTCATGTACAGGGTGTAAACAACCAACATTTTTTTCCACCAAGACAAGACAACAGACTGTAAAAAATCCTGTCGCACAAACTAACTGAACATGGAGCATCATGCAGGTTAGCAGGCTACGTACAACAGCAGGAATATTAGTCATTTCAAGATGTCAGCTTCAGTGTACTCCAAAAAAGCTTGAAACACGAGCTACACACAAGCGATAAGCCTGTGGTAACACAAAAGCTGCATGATTTCTTCACACAATTTCAAAACATGGACCCTACCGTTTTTTTTTTTTTGTTTTTGTTTTTTTTTGGGTATCTTGTTAGAAACTGATGAGGTGTGTAACGTTTTTGAACGTAAAACTCAATCTGTTGTTTTTGTGCCAAATCAAGAGCTGGCTTGCACATCCAGCAAGAGAAGCAGAAGGCTGCCAGAAGCATCCACAAACGATCGATTCTCTCGTGCACTTTAAATGTAATCCAACTCCGAGCCTTTCTCTTCCCACTGCGGCATCCAGCAACGCTACCTCCGTTGCCCCTAACTGGAAATTATTGATCCATGCGATTACGAAGTGTTCTCATGACTCTCTGGATGGGAGTTTTATTGTTTTAGCGGCAGCATCTGGTTTCTGTTGAGGTACGGGGCAGAAGAACGAGAGAGATAGACAAAAGATGGGAAACGAGAGAGAGAGCTCGAGAGAGAGAGAGAGAGAGAGAGAGAGAGAGAGAGAGAGAGAGAGTAATGAGTTCAATTGATACGCTAGCGCATGACATCATCGTTGAGGGCACACGCCAGGAACCACAACCAGACCCCGACCATGAATCATTATCCATATCCACTAATTTATTCCAGGTTGATGGTCCGGGGATAAACTAATGAAGAGTGACTGCACCATTACTCCGAGCTATGTAGCGCTCTATGCTAACATTGGTGAAAACAAATCGGAAAACGCTTCAGACGCTCTCACAACACACGTTACTGTTGCGGCTCCTCAGTACAATGAAATTAGGTTTAAAATAATAATGGGTAAAATACTATTTTATTTTTTTTTACACTTGCATGACAGTCGAGAATGTTCAAATATTTTGAAATGCTTCTCCGGTTAATAAAGGTTTCACATGATTTTTCGTCCGTGGAACAAATCACTTGAAAAAAATGCCAAAACCGTATTATAATACACTGTATTCCAATACATGACAAAATGATTTGTCACCAAATAGAAATTGATTGATAGTTACATTATTAATTAGAAATAAAAAGTTAATATGCAGTTCCAGATAATAATGATTTTCATTGGAATTTATGAAAAAAACAAAAATGATAAATCAATACAGATATCATGATTTTCATTTTGTGTAATGGAATCGATGAAAAAAATAATGACAAATTACTACAATTTTAACTTTAAACACTAATATTAACTGAAAAACTAATAACAATGAAATAAAGAAGATAGCTGAAATGATTAATTACATTTTATTTTTTGTCTTACTCATTGAAAGGTAATTTAAAAAATCCATCTACAATTGGCAAGAATTACATTTTTATGTTTTTATCCTGGTTTCTCGTGTTGTTAAAACAGGAACTTGAAATCCTACAAGATATCAAAGTGTCTGGTATGTAAAGAATTAACTTGTTTTTTCTTGAGTTGTTTTTTTTTTTGGTGGCTGTTTTACCAAAGGAGGGGAAAAAACAAAGGGTGAGGATCAACACAGAATCAGAACCGAAATTTACTGGGATGTAAAGAAAATGTCTGACTGCTCAATGAGCAAAATTAGCAATAAAATTAATTAACTGCAACATACACAAATTATTGACCTAATGCAAATAGCATTAAGATGTTTACACAGCAGCGTAGAATCATTTTCTCTTCAAACACCCTTTTGTTCTAAGGAACACCACTCTTCATAGATGTAATGGTTTACTGTATTATCATATTAAAACATTTCTTAAAATGTTACATGTAGAGTTAATATTTTCATCACAGCAAACAGTTTGCATTGTTTCCTGTGTGGAAAAATGTTTTGAATTTGCAACAACGTTCACATTCCAACACTCTTGTTGACTCCAGCTATCGATCCATTTTTTTATTAAACTTATCCTCATCAGTGTTACAAGTGGAGCCGATCCCGGCTGACTTTGGGCGAGAGACAGGGCACACGTGGGAGTCGTCACCAACCAATCACAGCATAAGTTCATTCTTCATCGGGGACAGCTTTTTGTGGAACAAACACTCGGTGGAGCCTTGTTCACCTCGGGGGGTCAGCTCTCAATAGCGAGGCTGGGAGATGCCGCCACTCTTCATTTTTTACGCAGGGGATCAAAAGAATCCCGCAGTCAAAAACCCCTCCGCTATCTCTCCCTGTGGCTCCCAGAAGAGAAATGCCACTGCTTATCCGAAGAGGTTAATCCCAACATTGCTGCCACACACAAACACACATTTACTCGCAAAACCCAGTGGTTATCACCGTGCCCTAGTTGCCATGGCGACAGCCGGGGTCACGCCTTATTGTGATGAAGTGTGCAAATGTGTGTGTGTCGGGGGGGGGGGCAGGAAACACTCAAGCTCGTCTGTCGGCACTCGAAGCAGAAATAGGCCTGATGAACACCTACTCACCATGTCGAGAGCCTCATTTCCATGAAGACGGATTTTGAGTCACCCGGACAAGTCAGACTACACCATTATTCACCTTCTCCTCCCGAATCAGTCATGTAGAGAACTCACTGACAGGGGCTAATTTTGCCTTGAACCACAACTAAAACTAAAAGTAAACTTGGCAAATATAAAGGGGGGACCTTATGGAAAATTGGCCTATTCCTTACTTGTCTAGACGGCACGGTGGAACAACTGGTAGTGCGTTGCCTCACAGTTCTGAGGACCGGGATTCAAGTCCCAACCCAGCCTCTGTGGAGTTTGCATGTTCTCCCCGTGCTTGCGTGGGTGTTCTCGGAACACTCCGGTTTCTTCCCACAGCCCAAAAACAGACATAGACTGGGGATTCTAAATTGCCCCTATGTGTGATTGTGAATGTGACTGTCTCGATATGCCCTGCGATTGGCTGGCAACCAGTTCAGGGTCTACCCTGCCTCCAGCCTGTTGATAGCTGGGATAGGCTCCAGCATTACCCGCGACCCTCGTGAGGATAAGCGGCAAACGAAAATGGATGGATGGATGGATGGATGGCATGAAAAAGTTTAGTTAACACAGCTTTTGAGTGTGATTGATGTCTGTCTTCTTGTGCCCTGCAATTGGCTAGCAACCAGATAAGGCTGTACCCCGCCTCCTGCCCAATGATAGATGGGATAGGCTCCAGCACTCGCCTGGCCCGTGCGAGCACAAGCGGATCAGAAAATGGATGGATGGATGGATGGATGGATGGATGGATGGATGGATGGATGGATGGGTGGATTGCTCATATACAAATAGTTGGGTCCCTGGATTGCCTGCCCACCCACCAAGTGTGAAATTATGTACTCAACCAAGTAAATCAGCGGCACTACATGGAATCATGTTAAGGACAAATACAAAGTGGAACTGCACACAAAGCACAAATGAACATTCAAAGTAGCCCAATAAGTGGGGTTCTTCAATTAGTTTTCATTAGTGGTCGACCGCTAACCACTAATTTCAAAATTTGAATCACAGGTGAACAGTGTCGCAACATCACAGATGTACAGTGACGAAAATAAGTATGTATTGTGAGATTTTGGGGAAAAACCTCTTTCCCTCAGTCAGAGCACTGAAGAAGGGTCGTGACCCCAAGCACACAGCCAGGAAAACCAAGAAGTGGCTCCGTAAAAAGCATATCAAGGCTTTGGCGTGGCCTAGCCAGTCTCCAGACCTAAACCCAATAGAAAATCGTTGGAGCAAGCTGAAACTCCATGTTTCTCAGCGACAGCCAGGAAACCTGCCTGATCTAGAGAAGATCTGTGTGGAGGAGTGGGCCAAAATCCCTCCTGCAGTGTGTGCAAAACTGGTGAACAACTACAGGAAACGTTTGACCTCTGTAATTGCAAACAAAGGCTACTGTACCAAATATTAACATTGGTTTTTCTCAGGTGTTCAAATACATATTTTCAGCTGTATCACACAAATAAATTGTTATAAAATCATACATTGGGATTTCTGGATTTTTCTTTTTAGATTATCTCTCTCAAGGCGGACATGCACCCATGATGAAAATTTCAGACTCCTCCATGATTTCTAAGTGGGAGAACTTGCCATATAGCAGAGTGTTCAAATACTTATTTTCTTCACTGTAACAGCCAATCAAAAATGCCACATCATATCACACAAGCTTTCACAACAAACATTACATTTTTCAGATATGAACCGACATCCAGGTGACCAGCGCCAACCCATGCCAATACAGTATGTAAGTTCATAATGGCACCTTTGTGTTTTGTGGTCTTATCAACCACCAATTTCACCATTTCATTTCAACATTCGCAAATTCAAGGAAAAATATGTGATCATGTGACCTTTCAGGGATGGCTACAAAGTGATGTTGTGGTATACCTGTCCACTGTCTTGTCATTCCAAAAATAGCCTCGGTCACTGCTATGGCAACCCTGGACTTTAGTGGCCTATATTACCAATGTCCTTACATATGTCAAGAAATGTTCTGAACCAAACGATCACAAAGGATGTTTTTTTTTCCCGCCGTAGAGTAATAAATGATTTTTCACCCATCAGGACCTCAGATACCTTGTCAGTTAATCAACGGACGGATCGTTTCTTTTAGGTGATGTGTCACTCACATGCCTAGTCCATACTCCCACATCTCATCCCTCACAGGTCAAAATTATTGACAATTATGTAATCTTTACAGAGCTATGACTACAGAATACGACTCAATGGAGAGAACAAGCCTCAAATGTGTGGTGATGCGAGGTATTAGCAGTCCACTAACCCCACAAAAGTATTGGTCTGTTTGCCATCAATGACCCTCACACTCGAAGACCGCAAACTCGTGCTCGTCTAGTCGCTGTGAAACATGAGACGGGTTGTCATTAACTTGACAGGAAGCACGGCGGTTATGAAGTTGGATGCTAATGGCCGTGGCATCTATTTTCATGTTGAGTGCCGCAACCTGATATGGCGGGCAGCTGCCAGAGAACAGTGACGGACGAGGAGAGTACGCTCTGGGTTTCAGGTGTACGCCACAGATAAGGGTGTCTCAAAAAATGCCTGCATACATTCACAAATTAGAAAAACAACCACGGTGTAGGATAGGCATTAGGTTTAGCTTTACAGTTACGACTCGGGTGTGGGTTAAGGGTTAGGATTATGGTTTGGGGTTGGGGTTAGGTTAGGGTTGATCGCAAACATTAACCAACTTTTTAAAATGTTCCTATTTCAGTATATTGTCATTCAACACTGTAACTCATACTTGGACATCTGGATTTCTCTCTTCATATGATTATAGTTAAATTGCAGTGTCACTGTCTAAAGCAGATAAATAAATGGATGATCCGAAATATTCTTCAACTCAACCACAACAAAACAGAGATAAATTGATGTTGGCAATAAACCCAGTAGGGGTCTGAAATTGACAGACTCGTGTCAAATAGTGGAGCGCAGAGTCCAAACCAAACATGGTGAAGCAGGATTTAGCTATTATGCTGCACACAAATGGAATAAGTTGTAAACAGAGGTGACGTCAACCCCAAGAGTCAATGTTTTTAAAAACAGGTTGACATTTTTTTTCTCATGTGTTTTAGAGTATTTCCACTTTTCAGTGACATTTCCTGCACTGTACACTGTTTTAATTGTACTTTCATTTTCATTTTTCCGCCATTTTAAATGTTTTCTTTGTATTTAACTGATTTTAATCATGTAAAGCACATTGAGTTGTTGTGTGTTGAATGCGCTATCCAAATAAATCTGCTTTATTTTTCTGATTATTGCCTTCATAAATAAACTTGAGTTGACCTGACTCAATAGCGATGCCTCCAGGGGTTAGGGCTAACCCGAATTCCAGAAATGTTTGGGTCTAGAGAACTCAGATAAGGGTTTTCTTTGGGGGAAAAATAGAAAGAAAAGAAAAAAACTTTGTTCTAAGGTTAGTCTGGTAGCCATTTACTACGTATGTAGGAGTTGATGTATATACATTGTTTGGGAAACTCTATGTGGACAGTTTGAGCATGTGTGTGTTTGAGAGGTTCAGGAAGCGAACATGGACATCCGAGTCATCTGATACAACGGGAATGTGTCGCCCCCTGATCAAATGACAGGATCTATCACTTGGGGGCCAAAGACGGGGCGAGACTTTCCCACAGAGACAGACTGCTCTGTCTCAGATTATGTTTCAGGTTCTATGTTGACAACCTATTGACGTTTCTTTCTTCTTTCATGTATTTTCTTTGCAGTCTGGACAATGACGGCGTTGGTGTCCAAACGGACCTTGAGCCTCCCTCAACATCCTGGTGGCGGGGGAGGGATGAGGAAGTGGTAAATGTCGTAATACTAGACAAGAAGCATATTGCAATGTTTGGAGGGGGGGGGGGGGGGACTATCAAGGGAGTTATGGTCTTGCATAAGGATGTGGGAAGGAACACGGCTGGGATGTGATGACACAGGGATTGTTAAATTGGGGGCGAAAGCAGAAGTTACTGACAGCTAATGATGAACTTGTAATGTTTGGCTTCTGTTTATGTCTCACTGGCTGATTTTTTGTTCAGGATTTGACACAACAAAGACATATTTCCCAGGGTATTGTTTGTTTGTTTGTTTGTTTATCTTAATAACTGCTGTACTCTTGTGCTTAAACCCCCATTATTCATTTTTGTGTGAATAAAACTAATGGCTGGTCAACTGAAGCAAAAACAAATATTTGACCCAATTCAAGGCTTGGACCACATGACTGGAGGCAAGTAAGCTCGTTTGTCACAACAATCAATTGAGATCATAAGATAAGTTATCAAATATACTTTTTGATAGTAGCAACATTAAAAGTAGTGACGTTAGTAGTTATATTTCTGTCATGTGGTTGCAATGTCGTTTCATTTCCAATGCAAATAGCTTTTCAGTCATTGATTTACTTTCATCATCACAGAAGGAAGCAGCGTCCACAGAAGCTACATATTCCCCTGCCCATTCTTAACCTTAAATTTTCCACATTACATTACGTACAATGTATATATTCAGGGATGGTCAACTAGCACGCACAACACTCTAAATTGCTCCTTGATTAATAAAAAATAAATATGTTATGTACGTATGTATGTATGTAATGTGTGCAAACTGTATGTTTCCTTTACTATGCCTGTTCAGTTTTAAATTGTAATTGCACCATTATCCACTACATAGCAGACTTCGCTCAAGAGTGCTTCCACTGTCTTTTCTGTCAGCAGTATCATCAAGAACAGCTAACTGTATTTTCAACTAATTTAAAGGTAAGCCTATGTACCGTAATATCTGGAATATAAACCGCACCTGATTACAAGCCTCACCCAGCACATTTTTAAAGGAAAAACCATTTTGTATATACATAAGCCACATGTGCTCACATTGAAACATGAGATATTTACAAAGAAAGATGGTACACAGAAAGAGTTATCAAAGTTTTAATAATATACTTTAGCTTTTCTTTACAAACAGTGCCTGAGACGCGGCAGTAACACAGCAGCCATACGATAGCAATATTGCACTTACAGGCCTGGGTAAAAAAAACACCGGTAAAAATTACTGAGACGCGGCAGTAACACAGCAGCAACACGGTTCAGGCCATCTGCTTTTATTACCTCTGAAAGCTTTTTTCGTCTTTTTACATTGCTCCATTTCTTCCCGCTGCCGTTTCCAGTGTCTCACCATCGACTCATTTATGCCAAGTTTACGTGCAGCAGTTCTGTTTCCTTCTTTATTGGCCAGCTCGATTGCTTTTAACTTGAAAGTTGTGTCATATGCATTTGTTCTTGCATTTTCTGTGATGAGAGTCTGGTCCAGCTAATTTTATTCATGCGCAAAGCGCCTAGTTACATTAAACTTGCGTCTTCCTCGACACATATATTCCACCTGTTTCACTCTTACCTTTTCTGCTCTCGTGCCCCTAGCGGCCGTTAGAAAAAATGCATAGATTAGTTGCATTATTTTATAAGCCGCAGGGTTGAAAGCGTGTGACAAAAGTCGCGGCTTGTAGTCCGGAAATTAAGGTACTTCGTTTGCTTAGCGCACAGGAGTCAAACTCAAAAACTCAAATTATCTGTGTCACCTTCCATGATTCTTGTGAAAATCTGTACCTAAATTTCAAATTGTAATATCATAAATGATGACGTTGAGATATTATCAACATTTTGGTGTTATCAACCATGAACAATGTTGATTCCTGATTCCAAAAAAAAGAAATTCCATGTGTAAATTTGATGAGGTTACTAAATTGCGCTAAAGTCACAGTCTGGGTTCCATGCAAAAAAAGTGCAACATAATTGTAAGCTGACAATTAATTGAGACATACATTCAACAAACTATGGCCGGCACGGTGGATCAACTGGTAAAGTGTTGGCCTCACAGTTCTGAGGTCCCGCCTGTGTGGAGTTTGCATGTTCTCCCCATGCCTGCGTGGGTTTTCTCCGGGCACTCCGGTTTCCTTCCACATGCCAAAAAATGCAACATTAATTGGACACTCTAAATTGCCCCTTGGTGTGATTGTGAGTGTGGCTGTTTATCTCTATGTGCCCTGCAATTGGCTGGCAACCAGTTCAGGGTGTAGCCCTGTCTCCTGCCAGTTGACAGCTGGGATAGGCTCCAGCACTCCCCGCGACGCTTGTGAGGATAAGCGGCTAAGAAAATGGATGGATGGATCCAACAAACTATGTGTAACAAAAACACACTTGAACAGTAACAATTAACATCCGCATTATGACAATAATTTGGCATGGAATTGTGAACGTAATGCAAAGATGAAGTACATGAACAACAGCCATTTTTTCTTCTTTCTCCGCAAGACCCCTTGACAGTTTGTTTTGATGTGCATCAGGATTTTGAGTCCTCCGAAAACATGGACATATTTAATGCCATTTAGTGTTGCTAACACATATGATTGCTCGGACAAGCGGCAGGATACGAGAGACACACTAGCAATTCCTTCAAGAAAGAACTGCCCCATACTGCAAACTGAAAATTTCAGACGTAGAAGCGCCAGCTAAAATGCACCAGCATACTCTCATTCCGGTTTTCAACATGTTTTTGGCAGCATTGGAACAAAAAAAGTGTGTGCGTGTGTGCATGTGTGTTGTGTTGTGGTTGCACAACCACAGTTCAGCCGCCAAACCGAGCTGAGAATAATTTTTGCCAATAAGCAGCACAGACAGTGACTGACCATGGGATTTGTAGATGTGTTGCTGCTCATTAAGTGCACCAGCGCGTGCACACGCACACACACACACACACAATCACACACGCAATCATGTATCTCCTGCAGACAACCGCTTGTTGACATTCCAGATTCTGCATCTGTGCTCTCATTGCCGATAATGGACCGTAATGAGGTGAGACGGACAGTGACAAAGCATCCGTTGGTGGGGGTGGCGTGGCGGAGGTTGGGGGCCCTATTTGGGTGTAAGTAAGGAGCATGAAACAAAATGAGGCATGAGATGAGTGAATGAATGCAATGAGAACACCCAGTGACACACTAATAAGATGTCAATGTGCAGAGAACATTGGTGATTATGGCAAGCTGTGCTCCCTGCTGATTTGGTGGCACATAATTAAGTCCTTGACATGCAGTCGACACTACGTTTGACTCCACATAAGTGGAATTGATACTGATTTAACGATGGGAGTTTTGCTCCGGGGGGCATAGTGGATGAAACTGAAGATGAAACATAGTCGCCGTTGGCAGTATTTGTTTTTTGGCATTGTGCCTGCTGCATGCACCACATGCACAGACCCAAATTGACAAGTGTAATTTGGCAACTTGGTGATAAAGTGTGGCCTCCAAGAAAGAAAATAAAATCCATGATTTCAATTTCCTTATGGGGGTTATGGGTTGAGGTTAAGGTTATGGTTGGGATTGGGGTTGGTGTTTAAGGTTAGGTTATCATTTGGGTTAGTGGTTGGCGTTTGTTACAGTTGTGTTTAGAGCTACAGGCAAGCTAAGGTTTGCGAATATGGAATACGCCTCTGGTCAGATTTGAGGTTAGGCAAAGGAGTCCGAGTCCTCCCCCTCCTGGAATCCCGATACCTGAAGTACCGGTCCGGTCCCAGGATCGGGAGTAATTTGTACATTCCTTCCCTCGACGTTCTCCATCATCCTTCCACCTCTCCGCTCTTGACGGTTGTTTCCACAACGCCGTCCATACCAGACAAGGGTCCACTCTCCCTCATCTCTATCTCTGCCCATTTTTAATATATTTGTGTGTTAAAGTAACTATTTATTTAAGTATTTTAATCCCAAATGAATGTTTTTAGATGAAAAAAATGAAAAAGCGACAATTTGGATTGAAAAAAGCAACAAAAAAATGAAAAAAAATCAATCACTAATCAATAAATTGATCAATAACTGATAAATTGATCAAAAATCAATAAATAAATAGCTGTGACTGGTCAATAATGCATGCCCGAGAATGTTTCGGCTCTCTGAGCCTTCCTCAGGTTGATTGGCACACAGTCACAGCGCAGCAGGTTTGGAGATGTTGACGCTTGGGTTAGGGTTGGGGTGAAAATGAGTTTAGGGTTACAGTTTTGGTTTTGGTCAGGTTTAGGGCTAATACTCATTTTTTACGCCATCTCACTGGCCCTACATGTCATGATAATAACATGACAATGATGAAGCCATACTTAGTATTGATCCCGCAGTAAAGCGTGGCGGGGTGAGCAGTCATTTGCATGACATAGGACCGCCTCCTCAAAACAGGCTAATTTCTAGGCTAGAAAATGGAAGTGTGAAGATTGTCATATAATTCCTGATATTTTGCATTACTCCCTTTAAAACACTTGGGAACTGTTTTAAATTGTCCCAAAAAGGCATAGTACAGTATGTCATCTTAAACAAGTTCTTTACCTTATGAATGGAATGGGATAAGAGATCTACCGAGCTTGCAGATGATGTCATGATAGTTATAGCATCAATTGATGTCCTCACAAAACTGATAAGGACATCGGGAGTCCTTGATTGGTAACGAAATCCAGGTATTCAAAGACTTTTTGGACCCTGGTCCATGTCCTGTATTGGTGGGTTTTATGTGTGTGGGTGCTGTGGAGAGATACACTTAAGACTGGCAGAGACTTTCATTCTCCCGGTAACCCTCTGGAGAGTAATGGAATCGTTGAAGTGGAGGATTTGTTTTCTAAATAGTTAAAGTCTTGAGAATTCTGATTCCGCCCACTCTGATTTATGACCGAGACTATTGAACTTAGACCAGTCGAATACTGTAGTTATTTAGCTATATGCCTTGTTTTATGAACTGAGGAAACGCGCTCAAATGAGCTTGTCTTCTTCTAAGACAAGCAGAACAGCCTAGTTCCGATTGATTTAATAGCCTGAGAATGAAATTACCTGGATGAATGAGAATACTCACAGGCTTACGGAAAATGATCTGGAATTGATGATGACCAGAAACTACGGCCACTTGTTGGACTTTCCGGAGAAAAATCCTACTCTCAAGTGGCTCTTCATTGGAGCACTGGACCCTGCCAGCTCTCATTGGGGGCTGTGGAAAACCGTGTGTCTGTGTCTGGGGGCAGGCAACGTGTCCAAAAGTCAACTGACTTGGTGAGCATTGTGAAGACATATTTGAACACAACCAAAGATGCCAATTTCAGCTCCACAACTGTGACAGTGGCTTGTAAAAACAAAACATTTGACACCTGTGACCTCAAAATATGAGCTCGAGTACTGTTTAGAATCAGCCACCTTCTAATACAGGAACAATTTCAAGGTTCAAAGATCCATCTATCCCTTTTCTATACTGCTTGATCGCATTCAGGTTGCAGGCTAACTTGAGCCTTTCCCAGCTTTTTGGGTGAGTAGCAGGGTACACCCTGGACTGGATGCCAGCCAGTTTAAGGGAACATATAAAAAATTGCCATACAAATTCAATTAACTTAAGATGCATGCAATGACACCTAAAATGACTGTCGACCTCTTAAGTGAAAGGCATTTGTGGCAACCATTAAACTACTTCAAAGATGACGGATTCAAAATTGTGACTGGTAAATCTTAAAAATGGAAAATTTGGTTTCAGTCAGTGCTGTTGATATTTTTTAAAATCAGATTCCCAACACAAGACGATCATGATGATTTATAACCCAATATCAATCAACATTTGCAGACAATGACAAAAACCCCTCAGGCAGTCCACACCTTTGAGTCAACCAGGAGTAAACCCCTGAGTATACTGTGGACACCAAATGGATTGGTGTATGTCAGGGGTTGAGGAATGTCTCACTGTTGGTCTGGGAATTGGAATATTGCTGGGTGGATTTCGAGGAGAAGATTTTTGACAAGTACAGAAAGTCAAACAGTTGGATGACTGGAACATCAACTGACTGTTAAGTAGAAACCCTAAACCTCCCAGAAGAAGCCAAATCCTATTGAGGCCAAGGCATCAAGAGACCTCCTACAATAAAGCCTTGATTTTGAAATCTTATCAGACCTCAGATACTTTTTGGTTCCTCATAAATTAAAACAAGATGTTCCTCAAGCCAGCTCCAAAGAATTGTCACGTGATGCACATTCCTGGTCGTCACAGTAATAGTCGATGGACCACCAAAGGGTCGTGGTTATTCAATGTTTTTCAAGCATTAGTGAAAGAAGGAGTTATTTAAGGTTAAGTCTCATTGAGAAAGAGCACAAGGGTTAACGGGAAGCCCACTGTGGACGTGTATCAGACACAAAACAGAAAGTAAAGCCATACACCTTCTTGTCTTTGAAGTTTGGAAAAGCACAACCCCCTAACTATCCTGTAAAGCCCATGGATCTTGATCCCAGCTACCGTGGAGGCTTGGATGTTGATGCCTGGTTGTATATCCAAGAGTCGTCTAAATTTTGCATGAATTTTTTGGAGGGTGGTGGGGGGGCAATTTGAGCCAAGTGTGGGTGGCAGTTATGCAATGATATGCTTCTTTTCAGCTGAGCAGCTATTTTAAAAAGAAAAAAAAAGCACTATGAATAAATAGTCTCGCGTAAAGGACTAAGGCTCAGGGTTGACTTTACTGTACCTTAAACGCTGACTACAGTGAAAAGGTGACTCAGTTGGAACGGGTTACCGCACACATTTTAAGCGGCCGTGAGCTAAGATGTAACATTAAAAATCTGATAATCCTCTCCCGTGAGAATTCAGTCGAGACATTAAAGCGACACATTTAAAATGTAGATTGGAATCAGCAGGAGCAGCTGCATTAACACGCATTCTTATATTCGTACGTGTCAAGTCAGCGCTGACGAGAATCTTGGCACGTTACATAACACAATTGTATCCCAGCGCATGCCATCACACAAAGAGTTGGCATGCTGGCTCAAATTTAGGCCAGAGGAGGAAGAAGGCTTTCCACATCTTTGGAAAAGAAATAAGTGGATTAAAGAGGTGCTTCTTAAATCACCCACAAAGTCCTCTACATCCAAACATTTAGAACTAGCCTCAATCATTCTATGACCTGAAGATGGACACTGGAAGGCATATTGTACTGAGAAACCGGGTCAGAAAGTTCCTTTGTGGGTTTGTGGTGACCATCACATGTTTGTTTTTTTCTTTAGTATCACCGGTACCTTTCTGTAGTACAAAAATACAAGGAAAAGAAAAACACCCTTTCCAGGATTCTACTTTATATGCTTACTGGACAGAAGTCTGTCAGGACTTCCTTAATTATCATTTTACTCTGTGAGTAGAAGGAATTGTATTGCCTGGCATTATTATGACATATAGTTGTAGTTTTTAGTGATTTTACTGAACAGTCATGAGAGAAAAGAGTGTGTCAATCTGTATGTTGTAACAAGTTCCGTTTCTGGCTGATCATCACACGTTTCCTCTTTCCCATAAGTAGTACCCTTCTGTGACGTTGATACACGGAATCCATAGAAATGGCAAAAGATACTTTTAGACTGAATCTGTTGTGCTTAATGAGCTGCAGTCTCACAAGATTTGCTGGAAAATGTTAAATTAAGGTTTAACTCCTTGAGTGCGGGAAAGTTATTGTTGATGATATTTTAATGGCCTTTTGGCTTCGCAATAAGGGCCACATTGTCTGTCCTTTTGGGGCATAAGTCTAATTTGCCAGAATTTGGCCATTTGACATGTACTGTACACATATTCTCATGTCCAGACTTCTGACTCACATGCTGGACACAACCTGTGGACGAATGCGGAAACTCCAAAGAGGCTGAAGTTGTGTGGAAATTTTGGAAGTTTTTCTTTGTGAATCTCTTCTAAATCCATGAGAAAGATAAAGCACACTTCAAATCTGAAAATAACTTGTGCAACTGATGTTGAGTCAGCTAGTCAGGACGGGCGAACCGTGCTGGCAAAACTTACACTTTGAAGGGAGGGAGGGCATGTTTTTTGGTTGAATCCTGTATGAAATAAAACCAATAAAAGTAATGTATTCAGAATACTGTGCTTAGCCAGGAAAGTGTGCAACTGTGCACCTTTTTTGCCAAGCACGTGGCCATAATCTCCTCTCCCAGTTCTAAGGTAATATCAGTTTTCGTCTGTATCATCACCCGTGAAGTGTGTTGCCATCATAAGAAAACACAAAGAAAGCCAAAGAAAAATGTAAACATGTTTGGAGTTTAACCTTTGAATACGCACTGAACCAAAGCCTAGATGTACAAAAGTTGTCTATTTCAGAAGTTTATATTAAAAAAAAATAATTTCATATCTCTTGGTTGCTTTGTTGAATTTTTTTTAGAATGGTGACTTTCTCGCTACACCAAATGCGGTGCTAAAACCTCACCAAAATTCCAGTGATCCCTGGTTAAATTACAAAATTAAATTAAAAAAAGCTTTCAGTGCAAGAAATGTCACTGAAAAGTGGAAGTACTCTAAAAAGTATGAGCGACCTATTCCATTTTTTTTTTAAGCTAAATGCGGCTTCACCATGTTTGCTTTGGACTCTGCACTCCACTATTTGACCTGAGTCTGTCGATTTCTACTGGCTTTATTGCCAAAATCAATTATCTCAGTTTACCATTTAGTGATTTATAAGTGATAACTGTTACTCCTGCCAGATGGCGATCTAACTTAGTTACTTTTGAAATCACTACAGTAACTAAGCTACTTTAAACCTCAAGTAATCAGTAAATAACGAAGTTACTTATTCAAGGTAATTGTGACGACACCGCTCGTCGCTATATGAGGCAGAGCGATGGGGCGAGATGGAGATAAAAATACTTTTCGCGACCCAATCCGCCTGACGATAGCCCCTGATGTTGCCATGGAAACAGGACGGAAGCAGAATAGTCTCGGAGCTCAGCGGGACAGGCTGAACTGTGACAGAAACAAAGAGTGTGAGTGATTGTAGCCTCTGGAAAAAACGGCCTGATACGGACCTGTAAATGGTAATATATACAATTATGTGTATACGTTCATATGTAATATACACGGTACAATAAGGTCATTTGGGAGGATTTATGGATGTCCGACTCTGACCCATCCGTTGTTTGTGGTCATTGCGGTTTTATTACAATTTGTTGAGAGCAGCTTTACAAGTGGAGAAAGTGGGTGCGTGCGAGGCAGGCATGCAGTGAGGAACAACATCGAAGAAACCTTAGGTTAAAACTACTTATTTAGTTTTTTTTAGTTTTAGTAGCCTGGGACCTTTCATATTTTCTGTATTTACTTTTTTTCTTTACAGTTTTCAGGCACTGTAGGATACATTGTTCAAAAGTATTATTTAACATATTCTTATACATATTATGCATTTTCTCACGTTTTAAAGAAGACCGCATCATCAACTAAATCCATCTAATATCAACTGGAACAGATATGTTTGCACGAAGGTATGCCTTATATTTGATTTTCAATACATGTCTCGTATAAATGAATTCGAAGTTCTTCGCTAGCATAACACTGCTGCGTGTGAACGATTGACACACTTATTCTTTGTTGAGCGATATTTAGCGATGATCGGACTGCACAAACGTATTGATTTCTTGCTGGCTCCCGACCGAAGCTTAACCAGACTGTGTTTGCACGAAGATATGCCCTAAATTTGATTTTTAATACACGTCTCGTATAAATGAATGAGACATTCTCCGCTAGCATAACACCGCTACGTGCGAACGATTGACACACTTATTCTTTGTTGAGCGATATTTAGCGATGATCGGACTGCACAAACATATTGATTTCGTGCTGGCTTGCGACCGAAGCTTAACCAGACTGTGTTTGCACGAAGATATGCCCTAAATTTGATTTTTAATACACGTCTCGTATAAATGAATGAGACGTTCTCCGCTGGCATAACACCGCTACGTGTGAACGATTGACACACTTATTCTTTGTTGAGCGATATTTACCAATGATCGGACTGCACAAACGTATTGATTTCTTGCTGGCTCGCGGGCAGAAGCTTAACCAGACTGTGTTTGCACGAAGATATGCCCTAAATTTGATTTTTAATCCACGTCTCGTATAAATGAATGAGACGTTCTCCGCTAGCATAACATTGCTACGTGTGAATGATTGAATGAAATCAGAAGCATGGCGTCTCTCTCAGTTAAGAATGTATTGTATTTAGAATCTATAATATATCGTTGATTTGAATGAAATCAGAAGCATGGAGTCTGTCTCAGTTCAGAATGTATTGTATTGTATTTCCCATTTTTACTGTTTGTCTTACGTCAGCGCACGTGGCGTGACGTCACTTCAGGAGGCGTGGTTAAGTGCCCTGTACGGAGGGGTCAATTGGCTAGTGGGTGTATCCCGCCTCATCCTGAAAATCAGATGGGAGCTTGCCCATCACACTAATGAGAACAAGAGCTCCAGAAAATTATTTTGACCTTCCCAAAGCTTGAGGAATGTTTCCTAAACTGGACTTTTAACATTGAATTGAGGACCCCTCCATTAAAGTTTTCTATGCAAACACAGTAAAATGTTTTTAAAAAAAATTGAAGCGTTTTCACTGCGGCAGTTTTTTCGGGCAAGTTCAGTCGATTTTATCTGAAACCCTTTGACGAGCCACCAACTTGCATAATCAGCCTCATCAAACTCTACGCTGACCCGAGATGCACCGAGCCCACTTCAACTGGACCGTGTGTCGATTTCACTCAGCGGACAGCAGGGAAGGAAACAAAGCAAGATATAGGCGCTGCATGGAATCATTTTGCACAACATATGGTTCAAGTTTCAAGGTTTGCATGAAAAATAATCAAGGAGCCCGGAAGTAATTACATTAACTTGCATTCCAGAAAAACTGGGAAGTCAGTCTCTCTGTTTGTGTTCTGTAAATATTTGTAGACTACATCGCTAAACCTGTGTATTTTTGTTCATCCATTCAACTATTTTCTCGATTGTACCCCTTAGGTTGACGGGTCCCAACTGACTTTGGGTGAGAGGTGGGGTGCAGCCTGGATTGGTGGCCAGAACATCGCAGGGCACATAGGGTGTACAGACAACCCATCATTCATACTGATATTCACGCTCATGAACAAATTTGAGTTTGTAATAAACCCAACATTCATCTTTTTGGGCGTGGGAGGAACCTGGAGCACCCAGAGAAAACCCTTGCAACGTGCAAACTTACCCTTTAACTCCTACTCGTATTCATAATAAAATGTCAGTAATGACAAGTTGTTATTCTAAAATATGTCGTCTGTCTTTTGATTGAAAATTATGGCATGTTCAAGAAGTTATTGCGGGCGTGCTTTGTGTTTTCAAACAATATTTGATTAAAATAACACATATTTTGTCACAATTGCAAGACGCAAAGGTATTATAAAGTATTGGTACTTCATATTGATGAGTACTCAAATGTACTGTAAGCGTACAGGGTCTCGTAAAAAAAAAAAAAAAAAAAAAGACTATCAGTGCCTCAGTGTTTTTGTTACTCTTTAACCTTCCAGTCGATGTGCACCTCGCCCTCTCTCTACGATCATGTTACCGCAACGGTAGGCAAAAGAAGAAAAGGAGAAGGAGGAGGATTGCAGAGAGGAAGGAAGGAAGGAAAGAGACAATGTTTTTGAACCACGACACAAAGTAAAGTCCATGTAAGGCATGCCTTCAAAAGCCGAGATCTCTCGTCTATCACAGGGATTGTGTTCGCAAAAGTTCAACCTTTGCTTCCAAAGTTTCCAAAAACATGCCTGAAATGTGGGAAAATGTGTAATGTTCAGATGACACCAAGGTTGGACTTTTTGTCCATAAATTCAAAAGGCTTCAGAGGGACCTGGGGGTCTTTGTCAAAGTGGAGGAAATTAGGAAGAGTTCCAAAAAGCAGTCAATTTTAAGAATTTTCAGGCTGCTGCATGGAAGTGGAAGGAAGGAAAAGCCAACTAAAACAGTTTAATTTCATTTTGGATTAATCAAAGGTATTTTAAATAGTGATTTAACACGTTTGAACGTGCTTTTTTTTAAATTCTAAACATAGTCTCATCCCCAGTTACTCGAGAGTGGGCACACTTATGCAACCATGTTATTTCAGTTGTACATTTTCACTGACCTTGTCAAAAATAAAATTCTCGTTTAAATTGAGTTATGCGGGTCACATTCATGGTGGAGAAACCTTTTCAATGATTTATCCTGGTCTCAACTTTTATTGTTACATAAACCTGGAATTTGAACAGAGGTGTGTGGACTATTTGTATTTACCGTACATCAAGTCAATGCGGGGTTCGTGACAAATTACAAAGATTATTATGGAGAATTCACATGACACATGGAACGTGTTCACTGTTCCGAAAGGCCGAAATGCAGCCAAAAATGGAGGAGTGATGTATTTTCTCCCATTTTCACTTCCTTTGATGTCCCGATACTTTTATCAGAGGGTGTATTTAGCAAGTACACGGAAGTACAGCAGCTCCTATTGTCACCTCATTCAGTGTCCGTTCACAAGGCCAATCAAGCAAATACGACTTTGGCCTCAAAGATAGCGACGCGCGAGAGCCTCAGCGAGATAAGAGGTGAGCCGGTGTTTGCTCAGCGGGGGCTCAAAGTCAAACAGTCACATGATGCCGTTTACGCCCACTCGCTTCCTGTGTGACAGCGTCCCAAGTCATACGAGTGACGCTGACAGGCGTAGACCGGTTGGTGTATGCTTGCGTTGACCAGCCGCGGTGTCATTATGGTCACACCTTTTACAGGTGTGCTCGTTTTTGTCAGACGTGATGTCAGCCGGTCAAAGGTCGCTCTGTTGTAAACTTGTACCGCGTACACACTGTGAAAGTACACACAGTGAGTTATCTCGGGAAGTAACTATATTGAGTGACTATTGCACATGCTCTGCACGTCAACGTCTGAAGGCCTGGGAGTGCGCTCTCAGACCACTTTATTAAGTACACCGGCACAATATGATTCAGATCAGAACTTGGATTTAGTTTCGTTTATTGTAACTGACGTTCATTTTCGTTTGATTTTTTGGATTTGGTTTACTTTTATCTGAACCTACTTGTGTTTCAGTTTATCCATCCATCCATTTTCTGAGCCACTCATCCTCACAAGGGTTGCAGGAGTGCTGGAGCCTATCCCAGCTATCTTTGGGCAGGAAGTGGGGTACACGCTGAACTGGTTGCAAGCCAAACACAGGGCACACTGAAACAGACAATAGTCGCATTCACAATCATGCTTAGGGGCAATTTAGAGTCTCCAGTTCATGCCTATTTTTTGGGATGTGGGAGAAAACCGGAGTGACAGGAGAAAACACACGTAGGCACTGGGAGATCATGCAAACTCCATACAGGCGGGGCTGGGATTTGAACCCCAGTCCTAAGAACTGTGAGGCCATCACTCTAACCAGTTGTTCCACTGTGCTGCCTCTGTTCATTTTATTTTTATTTATTTTTACATTAGCGCAATATGCAGTGCCACGAAAAAGTATTTGCCCTTTCCTGATTTCTATTTCCTTTTTCCACATCTATCATACACACAAAGGATTCAAATCATCAAACCAATTTTAATATCACTCAGAGACAACCCAAGGAAATACAAAATGCATTTCAGTTGATTAAGGTACAAAAAAAAAAAAACATGAAAACCATTCTGATTGTCTTTGAAAATGTAACGGACCTTTCTGACTTGTCAATCACTCGTACAATAATAGCCAATCAGATAGCCGCATTGTCTTAACCCCTGGCTTGACACGCCCCTCTCGCCATATTGTCCCACAAGCAATGCTGGTTATCTGTCGCGTGCGCTTTGAAAAGTTAATGTTATCAACAAATAATGATAAATGGTCCTCAGATGCGCTGGGGGAACGTTGAATTCTGATGAAATACATCCGGCTAGGTTTCAAGGGGCCCGGTTGATTCATTTTCCAAAGCCCAAAACACAGTTGATGAAGTGTCTATGATGGATTAAGGCTCACGGAAGACCGCACGTACAACGACAGTAAACAATATAACCAAACACAACGTTGTATGTTTGAAGGTAAGTGAGGGAGAAGTATCTTCTCTGAGTTTGATTGAATTATTATCAGTGCTTTATACATCGCAGGAGAGCAACTTTCACTTTGTTAGCGTATCACTGACCTGCTGAATGAAGTGTGTAATGTTTTATGCCAAAGAGTCGGGTTAGTGATACGTAAATGTGCCATGTCATGCAAGAGAAATGTCTATTTGCCCATTTGTATCACATCAGATTTTTAAGACAGAGCACTGGGTTCGATTACGAGCCAAGTCAAATGAATACACCCACTCACTTATAAAGACCACAATGATATTACTCGTGATCTTTCCAAGTAAAAAATACTCACCCTGCCTTACATGCGCAGTACGATCCCACTATTTTATTCTGTTGGATTTCAATATGAAGTTTGTGAGGCGTCAAACTTTTTTGCATCGACAGCCAACGTTTTGCTGTAACTCTGACATTGCGTCCTGCTCCGTCCAAAATCTTAATTCTGTGTACATATCCTTGTGTGAAATAGTTGAGACCTCTCTGTAGAACTCTCTTGGACAAGTCTGATGCATTTGGCAAAAAAAAAAAAATACACCAATATTATCTGGAATCCACTTCGAACTTGTTCTGTTCAGTCGCCATTTTGGAAGATTGTGGAAGATAGCAACTGTCGCTAAAAGGGAGGGAGCTGAAGATCGCCAGTCGTAAAGGTCCATTACCGAAGTCATTGTGACTAACCACAAATTTGGGAAAAGTGAGTTCAATTTCACAAGCCACACCCAAACTTGATTACCACCATACTTGTTGAATTGAAAAATCACCTAAATAGAATTCGTCAGAGGATGTGAAGTAGGCTACAAGATCTCAAGAACCAATGCATCATGCCACGATCCAAAGATATTAGAAAATAAGTGATTGAAATCCATCAGTCTGGAAAAGGTAACAAAGCCATTTCCAAGGCTTTAGGGCTCCAGCAAACAATTGACCCCTCCGTACAGGGCACTTAACCACGCCCCCTGAAGTGACGTCACGCCACGTGCGCTGACGTAAGACAAACAGTAAAAATGGCAAATACAATAAAATACATTCTGAACTGAGACAGACTCCATGCTTTTGATTTCATTCAAATCAACGATATATTATAGATTCTAAATACAATACATTCTTAACTGAGAGAGACGCCATGCTTCTGATTTCATTCAATCATTCACACGTAGCAATGTTACGCTAGCGAAGAACGTCTCATTCATTTATCCGAGACGTGTATTGAAAATCAAATATAGGGCATATCTTCGTGCAAACACAGTCTGGTTAAGCTTCGGGCGCGAGCCGGCAAGAAAGCGACACGTTTGTACAGTCCGATCATCGCTAAATATCGCTCAACAAAGAATAAGTGTGTCAATCGTTCACACGTAGCAGTGTTATGCTAGCGATGAACGTCTCATTCATTTATACAAGACGTGGATTAAAAATCAAATTTAGGGCATATCTTCGTGCAAACACAGTCTGGTTAAGAATCGGGCGCGAGCCGGCAAGAAAGCGACACGTTTGTACAGTCCGATCATCGCTAAATATCGCTCAACAAAGAATAAGTGTGTCAATCGTTCACACGTAGCAGTGTTATGCTAGCGATGAACGTCTCATTCATTTATATGAGACGTGGATTAAAAATCAAATTTAGGGCATATCTTCGTGCAAACACAGTCTGGTTAAGATTCTGGCCGCGAGCCAGCAAGAAATCAATACGTTTGTGCAGTCCGATCATCGCTAAATATCGCTCAACAAAGAATAAGTGTGTCAATCGTTCACACGTAGCAGTGTTATGCTAGCGGAGAACGTCTCATTCATTTATACGAGACGTGTATTAAAAATCAAATTTAGGGCATATCTTTGTGCAAACACAGTCTGGTTAAGCTTCGGTCGGGAGCCAGCAAGAAATCAATACGTTTGTGCAGTCCGATCATCGCTAAATATCGCTCAACAAAGAATAAGTGTGTCAATCGTTCACACGCAGCAGTGTTATGCTAGCGAAGAACTTCGAATTCATTTATACGAGACATGTATTGAAAATCAAATATAGGGCATACCTTCGTGCAAACATATGTGTTCCGGTTGATATTAGATGGATTTAGTTGATGATGCGGTCTTCCACAAAGTTTGATCCATCGAAGGCATTTTTCGTACTGGGTCTTCGGTTTTGGAAACGGTACGAATCGAACTCCACCAACTAGCCTTTCAGGATACCTGTCGTCACTATTACAAAGTCCATGACTGCACCTCTTAATCATATTTTTTGTTAAATAACCCAAATACGCGATAAAACGCTAACTAAACCTATACTGGACCATTCAATGTTGCAAAAACGGGCTTTGGTCTATGCAGATCTCTGGCCTCTGATTGGTCAGTGACGCGGATTGCGCAATATCCACGGAGGGGTCAATTGTCAGAGCCGTCATCCGCAGATGGAGAAAACTAGGGACAGCGGCCAACCTTCCCAAGAGTGGGTGACTAACTAAAATTTCTCCAATAGTGTGACGACGACTCATCCAGGACGTCACAAAAGAACCACGGACAACTCTAAAGACCTGCAGGCCTCGCTGGGCTCAGTTAAGTTCATGACTCTACCATAAGAAAGACGCTGGCCAAAAATGGCATCCATAGGAGAGTTTTCCAAAGGAAAACCCAAGCTGTCAGAAAAGAATACAAAATACATTCATTTTGCCCAAAAACATCTTGCTGATTCTCAAGACTTTTGGAAAAACATTCTGTGGACTGACGAGTCAAAAATGTAACTTTTTGGAAGGTGTGCGGCCTGTTTCATCTGTTATAAAAATGGCACAGCTTTTGACAAAAAGAACATTATGCCAAACAGTAAAGCATGGTGGTGGCAGTGTGATGGTATGGGGCAGCAAAGCAGCCCCAGGACAACATGCTCTGATTGATGGAACAATGAATTCTTCTGTGTACCAGAAAATACTGAGGGAGAACATCTGACCATCAGTTCATCCCCTCAAACTCAAGCGCTCTTGGATCATGCAGCAGGACAACGATCCCAAACACACCAGCAAGTCCATCTCTGAATGGCTCAAAAAATAAAAATAAAATAAGGTTTTGGAGTGGCCAAGTCAAAGCTCAGTTTTTAATCCAATTCAGATGCTGTGGTGTGACCTTAATCGGGCAATTCATGCAAGAAAAGCCTCCAATATGGTAGAGTTGCAAGAAGAGTGGGACAAAATTCCTCCAGGGCGATGTGAAAGACTCATCGGCAAACGCTTGATTTCAGTTATTGCTGCCAAGGGTGGCACAACCCGTTATTAGGTTTAGGGGGAAATTACTTTTTCACAGAGGCTCAGAAAGCTTACGGGTTTTTTTGTGCCTTAATAAATTGAACTGTTATTTGAATACTGCATTTTGTATTTATAACTATTTGTACTGAGTGATGTTAAAATTGGTTTTGATGATTTGAAAACTTTGTGTGTGACAGATATGCGCAAAAAAAAAAAAATCATGAAATCAGGAAGGAGGTGAATACTTTTTCACGGCACTGTATGTGAAGGAAAACTCACATACACACGTTCCTCTTTGTGTTTCCCTTTTTTCTGCTTGACTAAAGCCACATTTTCTTTCAGTTTCTTCTCAGTAAGTGTTGCAATGCCTCTTTCAATCAACACACCCAAAGAGGTACAGTGACATTGGTTGAGTAACCTGTTGTGTACTATGCATGCTGTATTTGAAATAACATTTTAGCATTATTATCTGCTGCAATAGTTTAACAGGAAGCAAAGTATTGTTCATTGAAATAATAAAAAAAAATCATGCTAAAATATTAGCATCTGCTTGGTAAATTTTAATTTGCGTATATTAACTAATTGTACATGTCACGGTAAGTTCAGTTTCCTGTTCTCTGGATATCACCACAAGTTTGTTTTTTTTAACTTCTCTTCATTGGTCCTGAGAAAGAGTACCACAGATGCATTATGTGCCTTGAGAATGCTAACTGAAAAGTACAAAGAAGGTCAGAAGGAGCTACATTGTGTCTTTGTGGATCTAGAGAAAGCCTATGACAGAGTACCAAGAGAGGAACTGTGGTACTGCATGCGCAAGTCTGGTATGGCGGAGAAATATGTTAGAATAGTACAGGACATGTATGGGGGCACTGGAACAGTGGTGAGGTGTGCCGTTGACATAACAGAAGAATTTAAGGTGAAGGTGGGATTGGATCAGGGATCAGCTCTGAGCCCCTTCCTGTTCGCTGTGATTATGGATAGGATGACAGATGAGGTTAGACTGGAATCCCCTTTGGCCATGATGTTCGTAGATGATATTGTCATATGCAGTGAAAGCAGGGAGCATGCAGAGGAACAATTGGAAAGATGGAGGCAAGCACTGTTAAAGAGGAATAAAGATTAGCCCAAGTAAAACATGAGATATGTGCGTGAATGAGAAGGGTGGAGGGGGAAGAGTGAGGCTGAAGGGAGAAGAGATAGCGAGGGTGGATGACTTCAAATACTTGGAGTCAACAATACAGAGCAATGGTGAGTGTGGTAAGGAAGTGAAGAAATGGGTCCAAGCAGGTTGGAATAGCTGGTGGAAGGTGTCTGGTGTTCTATGTGAAAGAAGAGTCTCGGTTAGGATGAAAGGCAAAGTTTATAAAACAATGGTGAGGCTGGCCATGATGTACGCCATGTATGTATTAGAGATGGTGGCACTGAAGAAACAACAGGAAGCAGAACTGGAGGTGGCAGAAATGAAGATGTTCAGGTTCTCGCTCGGAGTCAGCAGGTTGGATAGGATTAGAAATGAGCTCATTAGAGGGACAGCCAAAGTTGGATGTTTTGGAGACAAGATTCGAGACAGCAGACTTCGATGGTTTGGACATGTCCAGAGACGAGACAGTCAGTATATTGGTAGAAGGGTGCTGAGGATGGAGCTGCCAGGCAAAAGAGCGAGAGGAAGACAAAAGAAAAGGTTGATGGATGTTGTGAAGGTAGACATGAGGACTGTGGGTGTTAGAGAGGAAGATGCACGAGATGGGCTTTGATGGAAAAAGATGAAACGCTGTGGCGACCCCTAACGGGACAAGCCAAAAGGAAAAGAAGAAGAAGAGGAGGCATGACAACACACTTGCCACTTTTTTATGTCACATTAAGTACTCGTTTCTGTTCTATGGTTATCATCCCAGATTTCCTCCATGGTATCACCAATCCTTTTCTTCTGAAGCGACATTAACTCTCAGAGATATTGTACATTGCGCGGTCCTGTTACACGCGGGCGTAATTAGTTCCCCGGTTTTCATTATCTCAAATTAAGCGGCCGAAACGTTACCTGTGTGACATGAGGCGTGACGGCAACGGAAGACCCTGTCATAGCGTTGCCAGGTAACCGGGGAGCGACCAGGCAGTCATCATCATCCTCATCCTCCTCTTTGCTCGACAAACAGGATGATGGCGATCATTTCCTGTCATCTGATCACCTGAAGAAGAAGTGTAAGCCACAATTAATATAACGGCACTGCAAATTACAAGCGCGGTAAACGACATTGTTATTTAATAAAGCGTGCCGATCTTTATGAAGGCGAATTTATTTTGGGATGAGTTGTGAAACGCTCGTACGAGCATAAAAAGAGGAAATAGGATGACAAATACTGACTAAATAAAGGAGTCTCGGGTTGGACTGCTGACTCAACAGCTTGGCAGCTTCTTCCTCATTTCCTGTTGTGAGTTTACAAGTCACCACACCGAAAAGAAAGATCACATTTTCTATTTACAATATCTTGGCCTTTATTCGCAAATTATTCCCTTACCTCAGCACTTTGTAATTTGTTTTGAAAAGATAGCTAGGCCGACAATTAAAATTATCTCACAAGTATCGCAATATGTTCTCAATTAATAGTGGTATCTAGGCATTTGAATGCTTAAGGAATATGGTTTATAAATGTCAGGAGGGTGATTATTTTTTTTTCTTCTTAGGCAGGTTTAAGGTTCATGGAGTATGATGCGAGACAGATGGGACTGTACCATTTTATTTTCAGGCGCATGGGGGGGGATGCTTACATGGCGACTAACAGTCACAGAAAAATACATTTTTTTAAAAAAAGATAGCAGTCAAAAGTGAAGCCATTTTTGCATGTCGTATATGTGGTTATTGGTTAAGCAACAGGACACTTCTTAGTGAGTGAAGAATGCTTCAAAACAGCACTGTATCATTGTTTATTCCGGACTGGGACGAACACTGCGACCCAAACGGCGAAAAAAAAGTAAAAATAATTCCTTTCAGAGAAATGGAGGGTAGGGGGAAGTGGAGTACAGGTACTATATTTGTTTTTGGCTGGGAACAGGCTACTTCCTGGTTCATGAATAATTAAGGACAGGTGGAAGTGTACCATTGTCATCATGATGAGGGTGAATTATTATTAACTATTATTGTTTTAAACATACAAGACAAATACTGCAAGAAGGCATTTGTATTTGTCCCTTTCGTTAGTTTAGCTAGCAGGCTACTTCCTGGTTCATGAGCGATGGAATAAAGCGACAAGACCATAGCATTGTTGATTCTTGCGTGGGTAAAAAAAAAAATGGTTAAATTTCAATGCAGATGGGAAAAAAAAATTCAGAAATGAAGAGTCACTGAAAGTGTAGTGCTACACATGCCTTTCTTTGGTGTGAGCAGCGTGGGACGAATTCCCGCTCAGTGATGGTGTTGATACTGTTTGTGCCCTGCGACTGACTAGCAACCACTTCACAGTGTAGTCCACCTTTTGCCCAAAGTTAGCTGGGAAAAGCTCCAGCGGTCCGGCGACACTTGTCAAGATAATCAGCTTGGAAAATAGATGGATCGATAGATGATTTCAAAAATGCATTTGTTGTTAGCTGTCACACTACTTCCTGGTTCATGTGAATTGACACAAGCAGACAGGACTGTACCACTGTTGATTCTGGGAGGTGGGGTGTGGTTTCATCACGAATTCATTTCAAAGTGAAAAAAAAAAAGTGGTGCGTCGTCGTTCCTATCAAATTAGTAATGTGAGATTCCTGGAAGATGACGTTAGTATTTTTCTAGATTCTCAGTTGGAGAAATGATTCCATTGTGACCCAAATGCAAAAATAAAATATAATAATAATGATAATATGATAATGAAATCAAGTTGCATTGTATTTATTTGACTGAAGACTATTTCCTTGTTGAAGGACAGGACTGCCGTGTGTGTATTTTTTACTCAGAATAAAGAACTTTATCCGTAGGATAAACCAGTGGAAAGAATGGAGGCCAGCAACAAGTTAACGAAAAAAAATATGTCAACATTTATTACAGTATAAACAGGTGTGGTGTGGTTTGAGTATACTGTACAGTACAATACAATACATTGGGCAAATGGTGTTTCCTTCAACGTGTCCTCCTTCCCTCGCCCATGCAGTTTGTGTTAAAACAACACAAATCAGCCATTCCATACAAAACGACCGTCCAATACAACATGAATCAAAGGCGCATTGCCCCCCTCCCCACCAGAAAAAAAAATCCCTGAAAATTCTCTCATTGAGGTAACTTTTTTTTTTTCCATTTACTTTTCACTTTATATCATTATATCTTTTTATCCCTCCCCCTGAGCACAATGACACCCAAATGTGGCTACAAGTTAAGGACACAGAAATATCCGCTCCTGTGATGTGGGAACGTCTTTGTTTCGTTTTGGGGTTGTTTTTTTTTTGTCCCCCCCATCGTAATGATAAAAGACAGGAAAAGCAGCTTGGAAACACAAGTTTTACAAAATGAAAAAAAAATAAAAATAAAAAAAGAAAGCTACTGAAACAAGAGTCCAACACTGTTAAAGTGTTTTTTGGGGTAGAAGAGGGTGGGGGATACATTTGCATATAACATGTTCTATAAATATATATATATACCAACATTAAAAGGCCACAGGAACAGCATAGAGCACATTAAAACCAAAAATGTAAATGTAGCTTGACAGACATTTGATTAAATTTGATTGATTGATGGTAGGATTAACAATCAATTAATTGTAAAACTGAATTATTGTATAAAATGTATGATTATGTCTATGTTTTTTGTGTTTCCACTGTAGTGGAGAGAAAGTTGCCAAAGCCAAGGTTAGGTGACAAGAAAATTATCAGCGTTTAATGCATAAGATAATTGAAATGAAATTGAATTATACCCGAGAAACAGTGCGAAGTGACACGAAAATTTGGTTTTGACAAGACTATGGAGAGAGAGAGATGGGGAAAAAAAAGTAGAGTTAGGGCAAGTGTGTCAAGATGGCACTCATAATTCCATCAATATAGTACAAAAAAACGTGAGGTCTTGTTTCTACAAAAAAAAAAGACTCCTGATGTATTGCAGAGTAATAAAGAGAACAATGTGTGACCTGTGGCAGTTAAAAGAAAAAAAAAACTTTCCACACAGATTTTTTTTTTTTTTTAACACAGCGGTTTTGTAAAAATTGAGATACAAAGAGTTTTCAACAGTCAGTGTTAGAAAATACTTGTAAGGCCAACCGAGACCAACCCTGCTCACAGCCGAGCACTATAAACAAATTATCCGGTTTCCGATCGCAAACACTGCACCTCACACAAGAAACTCGCAACAAAATTGCCGTTGTCATCTTAGTTAACCGTTGGAGTGGAATCGAATCAGATTTTGCAGAGCAAAAGCAACATTTGTTCAACTCATCAGATTAGTTTGGTTACATTTGTGTCAAGTAGCTAATTTGCCAATGCCACAAGAAATATAGAAAATATAGATCCAAAGTCTGGGTAAAGTCATAAGTTAACCAGTGGAATAAATGGTATGATGTTCTTTTTTCTGCATTTGCTAAAAATCTACGAAGTTAGCATGACATAGCTAAACTGGCTAGCACCCCAAAACAAACATCTTTCCTTGTGCTACATCAATAAGACTAAAATGTAAATATGTATATATATATTGAAAGCTATTTTTTACCATTTATGATCAATCGACACATTGGCTTTTGGAGGCTTAATTTCATGAAGCAAAACAACATTAATTTCCTGATGCTAACTCAGTTGTAAAGTCTGAAGTTTAACTACTGTAATAAGTTGTTGTTTTTTCAGCATTTATGTTCAAATCACGACAAAATTTATCCCAGTTGTGGCAGCTCGTGATGTACATACATCCATTCTTTATCCGAGTCGCTTATCCTCACAAGGGTGGCGGGAGTGCTGGAGCCGATCCCAGTTATCTACGGGCAGGAGCCGGGGTACACCCTGAACGGGTCACCAGCCAATTGCAGGGCACAGAGACAAACAAGCATTTGCACTCACAATTACACCTACGGGCAATTTAGGCATCGCTAAACACGCCAAGATGAAGCCAATCGTGTAACATGGACGGTCAACATTAATGAATGAATATGGAAAAATACACAAGTTCTTGCGTGAGGTTCAGCACACGTTCAGACGAAAGCTAGACGCTTTTGCTCCCTTTAGTGAAAAGAAAAAGGGGCATCCATCCCAAATTTCAACTCATCCTTTTAAAAAATTGTCCATTTAATAAACTAACAAGAAGTCCTCATTCCTTTTTTTTTTTTTTTTTTTCAAGCCACATCCAACAAGAGGCTGAGTCATACAGTACCGCAGCATGCTCAGGTATACAAAACAGTATACATCTGTTTACTATTCACGCTATATCCAAATTAGGTTGAATACTTCTCTCGTACAATATATACTCAAGGCTTACGGGTGATTCAAAGTTGTTGTTGTTGTTTTTTCATAAAACCAGTGGGCCTGTTCCATGCCCAAGTCCAGGTTTAATGTAAGTGCAGTTTCCATCTATACACTAAGAGCCGTAACGCAGGCTTTTGACACGGAACGCGCGTTCAACTGTGCTCGCTTTTACACAGCATACAGAAAAAGGATGACATCAGTGCGGCGTTACGTATAAAAATACTTAAGACGGACAAATGGCTTTTAACACAACAGGACGTTGGGGGAGCGAGCGCCGGGTGTTTAAAGCACACTCACCCGTCCCAGCATTATGGCCTTCACTGGCCCAACTCCGTTATGAGTTCTATACTACGAAGGGGGACTCGTGTTACAGCTCTGATACAACCTCCAAGGGTCTACGACTATATTGTGTGTGTGGAACCGGACCAGACGAAAGACCCGGCTTTAACATACCGTCTAAAAACGGGTTTGTACATAGATACACAGAACGGAGGCACTTCTTTGCCAAAGGTTGCCAAGATAAAGCTAAGTGCTTCCTCCCCTCTCTGACTCCGAAGTAGAAAAAGTCAGGGCGGTCGGGAAAAACCAGTTTGGCAAAGCCTCGCTACGGCGCAGTGACACAAAGCAGGAAGTTGTGAAACAAACAACCGGTACTTCTGGTAGGGACGGCGTGGGGAAGGACGTACGTAGCTAAGTGTGAAATCGGAGTTGGTCAAAAGTCAAAGATAAGCCTAAGCTTTGGTCCTTTTTTGCGGACCACCTCAGGACCGGCCGGCCTCTCGTCCCCGCACTTGTTTCTCTTGAGGAGGCTGCCGTGTCAGTGCCAGCGAGCCATTGGCTACACAACTGTGCAAACTGCATTAGATCATCAAAGATGACTTCCCCGCTTTCCCCCTTTTCTTTAGTCTTACAATCTCGCTGTTTTTGGACAAAGATACCATAATTATTAGTATGCCTGTATATATATATATATAATATATATATATTTATATCGATACATGATATATATTTGTGCATACAAGCGCGCAAAAAAAAACATACAAAAAAATGCATATAGACATTTCTTCCTGTTATACAAACAGCACATACAGTACAAATACTTGTGTGTGTTAATTCCTTGGTTTTTAAAAACTCTACATTTCGATGAGAGATTTTTCCGAAGACCCAACATTCTCCGCTTGGGAGGAGTGCGGCACATTTGTGTGCCCCCCCCCCCCCCTCCCGAACAGTTTTATACGAAGAAGTCTCCTTGGCTTGATGAAAGCTCTGCTTCGCTTTCTTAAAAACTTCCCGCTTCCGACGCATCGTCTACGAACTCAACGTTCGAGCGCTCCGGGCTTCCTGGAGCTAAAACATTCATTAAAGCGGCTGCGAGCGCCTCCAGCGCAGCCACGTGGTTACCGCGGTAACAGGATCACCTCAACCACCCCCCCCCAAAAAAAATACGGGGCGGCCCTTCTGCGCAGCTCTCACGTGGACTCCAACGTGTCCAGCTGGAACACGTTGTGGTTGGTGGGCGTGGTGAAGAAGAGCTGCTCGTTGGTGGGAGACGCGGCGTGGTTGTCGCACGGGCTGTTCAGGCCCAGCGTCCGCTCAAAGTCCAGCAGCTGGCCCATGAAGTTGAAATTGGGCGAAATATTGGACTTCTTGCGCTTGACGAAGTCGTATGCGTCGTTGAGCGACAGGTTGAGCTTCTGCATCAGGTAGGCCACCGTCACGGTCACCGAGCGGCTGATGCCGGCCAGGCAGTGCACCAGGATGCCGCACTTTTTGGAGCGCGCCTCATCTGAAATGGATAAAAAGCGAGATGATGGTGATCACGGGGATGGATTAAAAAAAAAAAATACACAAAAAAGACTTTATTCGCTCCAGAACTGCGAATGTACCTGTACATGCAACAAAGACGCTTCATAATTTCCACTAAAAACACCTCCGAGATGCATCATATAGACATACTTCCTTGACACCAATTACTACTTTCCTAAGGCTTATAGCCATCTTAAAGGAGCATGAAAAATCCCCCCCCCAGCAAATAGCTACAGGGGCAGATACAGTGGAATCTGTTTCCGCGTACCATCATTTTTGACAAAACTTTGTACTTCTCGTACAGTCAATCGGTTTTCGTACAAAAAAACGTGTTGCTCATCTATTTACTCCACTGAAATCGATGCACAGCACTCCAGAAGTCATGTAGAAAAAATTCAAAATTTAAATAGGGTTCAGCACGCAGGAAGCCATACTTCACAATGAAAGCTTTTAATAATGGACCAAGGCAACAATCAGCTCCACATCACTTATGTAACATTGGCATAAAAAGTCCTGTGAAGTCAGGCCTTCAAAATAAAAAGATGAACTCAAACACTTTCACCACAATTTAGTTGGGCCCACAGTGGTTTGTTCAGCAGTTTCACTCAAACAAGCAGAAAATTACAAGTGTGACTGTTAAATAAATCATAGAGCCAAACAAATTGTGATGACACTGTTGTTATACAGTCGTGCTGTTATTTTGAAGGCCTGGCTTTTAACAGGATGTGTTAAGGGTAGTTTTTGAGAGAGGATAGTTTTTGCCATGAGTTTTGAATATAAGTTGTATTGCACAATGCTGAGACAGCAGTGTATAGTTGAACATCTGATTTGTGGCTATATCACACTTTCCCGGGTTGTGCGCTCACGGCACGGCTGGATATATTCCAGGTAATCTGTTATGGCTCATATGTGCTATTCCTGTGTGCTTTTTTTGTGTAAAAGAGGCCACTCCATAGGCGACTTGTTGCCGTCTGTCAAAGCAGACTTCACTGCCGACTTTTAATGGAGCATATGTGCCCCGGGATTGGCGAGCGATCATTCCAGGGTGTAAGATGTTCCCGATAAGGACAAGAGGTAAAGAAGATGGAGGAATAGATTATTGGAAAAGCCTTCCCCATCTGCAGTTGAGTTTAAAAATTAAAAAAAAAAAAAAAACACTATTTGCAGGGATATGGCGCTTCAAGTCCAAACATGAACTATATGTTGAGGTTACATTATTAATAAGCTGCATCTGTTTGCCCCTCCGAGACCTTGTTGCGTCGCTCAGCCCATTAGGCGAGCTTCTCTTATTGCTGCCTCCAGACGCCTTCTGTGGACACCAAATTCAATTTGTGCATGATCACTTTAAGGGGGTAAAAAAAAAAAAGGGGGGTACTGGAAATGGTCACGTGGTGAGCTAAAAGCATCTACAGCGGTCCAATAAGACGATGTCATCATTGACTTCGACTTCACTTCACGGACCGTTTTACAGCTGAAAGCTTTGAGAAGAATGCATTGAGAGCGCCAACCGTAGTTATTAGCACCAGGTTCTGGCATATGTCAACATTCTCCTTCTGACAATGCATAAATACATGAAAAAAAAAACAATTGCTGGAAGCAAAAAAAAAAAAAGGTTTTCAGCCATTCTCACTGACTCAAGTGAGTGAACTCTCATTGTTTTATGATTGAAGTCAAGTGATGAACGCGGCAAGCTAATGCGGAATCACTGACACGGATTACACAGGAAAAAAACAAACGATCAATCAATTAATAGCGAAGCATTGACTCTTGATTAATCATGTTTTGAAGTCATGTTCTGCAAAATGGAGCGCGCTACAGCTGCGGAAAGCCACAGGAGTAAAATCAGGAGTTCATTTCCCATCGGATTGTTTGACATTTGTGGCTTAGAAGTGTTTTTTGTACAAATATTTGCTTTACAGGCGGCACGGCGGTTCAGCTGGTAAAGCGTTGGCCTCACAGTTCTTAGGACCCGGGTTGAACCCCAGACCCGCCTGTGTGGAGTTTGCCTGCGTGGGATTTCCTCCCACATCCCAAAAACATGCAACATTAATTGGACACTCTAAATTGCCCCTAGGTGTGATTGTGAGTGCGCCTGTTTGTCTCGATGCGTCCTGCGATTGGCTGGTGACCAGTCCAGGGTGTACCCCGCCTCCTGCCCCTCGACAGCTGAGATAGGCTCCAGCACTCTCGCGACCCTCGTGAGGATAAGTGGCAAAGAAAATGGATGGATGGATATTTACTTTATATCTCAAAGTCGTAATTTGCAACTTTCTGTGACAAAGTTGACGGTCATGTGTATAGAAAGGAGAGCCACACTCACCAATGAACGAAATGGCCTCTGGGAAAAACTGCGAGAGATTCTGGCTCCAGTGATCTGAAATGGGGATCTGTTTGTACTTGAAGTCCCCCTCGTGTTCGAACATGTTGGGCAGGTTGGGCGTCACGTTGAGGATGTACTTAATGTTGTATTTGCTGAGCACGTCCAGGTTGGCCGAATCCTTGGCGCAGCCCAGATACAAATATGGCAGGATCTGGACGGGGAACGCCGGCTGGTTGCTGGGCAGCGGGCTACCTTCAGACTCCGTGGCGCTGCCCGGCTCGCGGTCTGACTCGCCATCCGAGCAGTCAGAGCTGATGCGGAGACCTCCCAGACCGAGGACAGAGGACGGCGGGGAGCTGCTGGGACACGAGCAGTCCAAATTGGTCTCGCAATGTTCTGGGAACTCGGACTGGAACTTATTGAAACCTCCTGTGGACAAAAAAAAAAAAAAGAACAAAATGAGCTTTTAGAAAGAAAGAAATACAGTGTTCCCCTGTTATTCGCAGGGGTTACGTTCCTTACAACCCACGAAAAACAAAAATCCACGAATAACGGATGCAGTATTAGTTCGATCCCGGTCCCGCCTGTGTGGAGTTTACATGTTCTCCTCGTGCCTGCGTGGGTTTTCTCCGGGCACTCTGGTTTCCTCCCACATCCCATAAACATGCAACATTAAGTGGACAGTCTAAATTGCCCCTCCTCCTGCCCGTTGACAGCTGGGATAGGCTCCAGTACCCCCCACGATCCTCTTGAGGATAAGTGGCAAAAGAAAATGCAACCATAAGAAGCACTTAAGTCTTAAATTTTCTCCAAACAGGTCAGCATACCTTATATACACAATTGTTGTGTGACTTGTCCAATGAAGTCCACTTGAACACACTGGTTACATTGTTAGCATGTATGCTACCACATATTTAGTGTGCGCGTAAGCTACCATATGATGGTGCTCACAAGGCAGAGAATAATACAAATTGCTTTTTACATCTGAAAGGAAAAGAAGCTTATATTGCCTGTGTAGGCAGGTCATTACTGACAACTGTCACATCGAAACCAAAATCATCACACCAAAGCAAACAGAAGAGCGCAATGAGCAAATAATAAACCAAAAGAATGACAAGAAATAATTGACACAAAACATGCACTTTAAACCCCATTTACATGCTCCCAGCATGCTTTGCGGCACCCCCGGCATGCTTCGTGGCACTAAGGACGTCCTTAGCGCCGCAACGCATGCTGGGAGGATTAAATAGCGTTTAAAGTGTCAGTTTAGGTGTCAAGTTTTGTGTCAATTATTTCTTGAGTCAGGGACTTTGCTCTTCTTGCGACAGAAAAAAAATGTCTGCCTTAACTCAATGTATTTATGCTTTCCTTAAGCATAACAGAGACAAAAAAAAGAGGATAGTTTGTCGTTAACATTTTGCCGCGGTATTGTTTTCGCCATCTACAACAAGGTACTTGAGGCAGGTATAGTATCGAAGTCTGAATTTGAATTTTTTTCCCCATTTTCTTTCATTTATCTGTTTTTACGATAAAACCAGTGAAGCATACTAAGGGTTACTTAGAGGCCTAAGCTCTGAGATGAGAAAACAGCTGGACAAACGCGCTCCATTGAGAGAAGCCGAGTGGATGCTCGCTTGGCTCAGTGGACTTTTTGTGAATGACACATGCAGCTTGTGGCTCCAGTGGCGCATACACACGCGCACGCTCACACATTCATACATCTGCAAGTCGGCTCGTGTGGCATTATTAATTACACAATTCTTCGACTGAGCTGCCTTTGTTGGGAGGATATTTCATAAGAACATTGTGGAGACTTGTTTCCACACTTCACGCATGAAAAAAAAGAAGCCGGTCTTTATCAAACGAGAACAACATGGCAATGTTAATTTAATGAAAAAACATTTTTAGGCCCGCAATTTTGTTTCGTTTGACGACTAAATCTGCAATACATCTTACTGGCAGTTTTATATCCACCTTATGAAGCAATTATATGTGATATTTCTTTGCTTTAAGAGACATATAAGAGAAATATAAATGACCTACATGGAAATACTACAATTTTGTCAAGAATGGGTTTCAATACTTTAATGGAAAAAACACCAATAAAAATGTCCATTACAAAGTATTTGGAAATTTACATACAGTTTTTTGTTTTTTTTTTGCTTGTGTGTGTGTGTTAAGTTTAACAGACTTTTATACTTGATAAACTGCTTCATATACTTAACCTCATTGTGAAAGAGTACACTGGAGCCTTTTCCCAGTTGACTTAGGGTGAGAGTACATCCTGGACTGGTCAGCAGCCAATTGCAAGACAACATACCAAAAAAACAACAATTCACACACATATTTATACCTACGGGCAATTTAGAGCCTTCAACTAACCTAAGAAGCCTGTTTTTTTAAATGTGGTGAAAAGAAAGTACCACGAGAAAATGCAGAAAAGTACTGGGGAGACCACCGCAAGCTCCACAGAGGAAGCCCGCAGCCCAGATTTGCACCCACAACCCCAGAACTGTGATGGGGATGTGCTCACCACTGGTTCACCTTGCTACCAATAAATTTTGTGTAATTAAAAAGTGCAGACATTAACAGGACGGGCAAATATAAAAAGTATTCTAGATTGAAAAATATGGTAATTTAAAAAAAAAAAACAAGCTTACAGTGACTTATAGAATAACCCTGTTAAAAAAAAATAATCACACAATACAGATAACATACCGAATAATGTATTGTAATAATTGAATGTTAAATAAATAGGACACATTTGGCTTCTGTAAACAGTAACGTGTCGTGGACACACAAAAAAAGGGGAAAAAAATCCCAATTAAAACGAATTTCAATGAGATTTGAAGTTTTGAAAACGCTTGTTGAAATGCATTTGAGGTGGATGACGACAACCAAGCTGTGGCTCCACTTCCAGACTCACCTTCCAGGTAGAAAGCCTTGCAGCCGTCGTCCCGGAGCTTCTGCAGGAGCAGCCCGAGCACGGAGCTCCCCAACCCGGACTCGAGTCGCTCGGGACCGGCCTCGTCGTAAAGCAGCACCACGTCGCTTTTGCAGCGCTTGACGAACTTCTCCTTGTCCTCGTTGTTGGGGATGATGGAGCGGATGGGCAGATTGCCCTTCTTCAGCCTGCGCAGCATGAGGCCCGGGATGACCACGTTGATGGCCGCCTCGACGTGCGACGACTCGTAGAGTTCGTGCGGCCGGCAGTCGAGCAGCAGAAGCGCGGCGGCCCCGGACTCCAGCTCTTCCTGCAGCCACTCGGCGCTCTTACTCATCGTCACGGTCACCATCGCGCAGCCTCTCCGCAGGTGAGGGCTTCTCATCGGGGAAACGGTGTGTGGGAATCCGCTGGTGTGACTTTAGGCTAGGTGGGGGTTGGGTGGGTGGGGGGGGGGGGATGAGGAGAAATCGCGGAGCTAAAGTTCACTTTATCCTCGCGGCGCCACCTCCACTTCCACTCTGCCGACACGCACGGATCCGACATGCCCCTCCGCTCCGGGCAGGCAAGTCAAACACGCGGAGGCTCCTTCCTCCCGCTCCTCCAGCCCAGAGACGTCCATTCGAGCTCCCGAGTCGGGTAGTGGGGGGGGGGGGGGGGGGGTGGAACAAAAGGAGACCCTCCTCAGGATAACGTAAAAAGGAAAAACCCAAAGGCCGTATTAGGGGCTGCTGTCCGGGCCCATAGCGGAGGCTCGCGTCTGCTCACGGTTGCCCCGAAGAGCGGCTCTGATTCTCCGCCAGAGCTCCGAGCGGTTAATGAGGCTGGGAGAGAGCTCCGGGAGAGAGGGCGGGGCGTGCACATTTAAAGGGGCCCAGGCGCCGAGCTCCTCGGCCATTCACGACGAACTTGGCTGGCCCTTGCGAAGGATGATCGTCGACCTGCGTGCAGGACAGGCAGCAATGTTCAGAACGTTTTTCCGAGCGACACAAAGAGAAACGTCGACAAATAAATCCAGGGGTTACAAATCTATTTCAAACTGAGGGCTACATCTTGGTTCCTGATAAACGCAAAGGGTTACTAGTTTCAGACATACTTCTGTAATAACAAACTTAATTACATGTTACTATTAATAATAAACGATGTATCTAAAGACACTAATCATGTTAGTGATTTCTCACAATGATTTGACAAGCTAGAAGACAAAAAAATATCAAAATGAAATACTACAGACTCTGTTTTCCTGATTTAGCGCAAATCCAGCACTGTGTTTAGTGTATGTGAAGAGGCGGACTAGATAGACCCAGTTTTATCCATCCATTTCCTTTGCCGCTTATCCTCACAAGGCTCGCGGTGAGAGCTGGAACCTATCCCAGCTGTCAACGGGCAGGAGACGGGGTACACCCTGAACTCGTTGCCAGCCAATTGCAGGGCACATAAAGATAAACGGCCACAGTCACAATCACACCTGGGGGTTAATTTAGAGTGTCCAATTAATGTTGCATGTTTTTGGAATGTGGGGGGGGGGGAAACCGGAGTGCCCAGAGAACCCCCACACAGGCACAGGGAGAACATGCAAACTCCACACAGGCGGGTCCGGGATTTGAACCCATGTCAGCCTCAGAACTGTGAGGCCAACACTTTACCAGCTGAACCACCGTGCTGCCAGACCCAGTTTTATGGAAGTAAATTAGTGCCACCAGGATATGAATTTGAAATGGCACAGAAAACAGGATCCGAATTTGAAATGTAAACCGATCACATTTTCAATAATTGTATTTCAGTGTAACTTTTCAATGTTAACAATTCAACTGGGTACAATTCGCTGTCTAAAATTCCCCCTCTGTGCCACCCGGCAGGGTTACTTCAGGTTAGAAGCAAACAGCCAGCAAATCCACTTTCTTCGTCACGTGACGTCACATACTAAGAAAGTGTAACTGCAATTGTCATCTACTTTCTGTGCAAATAAAAAACAATTTGTCCCCCCCCCCCTCATTATTGCTTGTTTCAAGTTATTCTGCACTTTTGTTAATAAAAAAAAAGTTTACAAGGCTGGTGGCCGAGTTGCTCCAGATACGGCAATGCACTTCCAGCCTAGCATACTCTACTAGGATAAAGCATACATTTTAAGCAAAAAATCTATTTCTTAAATGATTCAATTATATAAAAGTATTTAAACTATACATGTATTTCTACTATGCAGTTTATTATCAGGAAAAGCTAAAAAAAAATCGCTTTAAAAAACTATTTTTTTTAGGCTTGTAACGCATTATTTCATTTTCCATTCATTGTAATGGGAAAACGTGCTTTGGTTTTTGAACATTTTGGTTTTCAACCAGCCTTCTGGAACGGATTGTGGTCGAGAACCAAGGCACCACTGTATTGAAAATATGATCACTTTGCATTTCAAATTCCAATCCTGTTTTCTGTGGGATTTCAAATTCAAATCCTGGAGGCACTAAGTTACTTCCATCCAGTTTTGGTAACTTGGTGCTCCGGCGTACGGCCTACGCAGTGGGGAAGGGGGCGGGGGGTTGGGCGGGGGGGTGCAAAGCTCCGTACATCACTGGAGCATTTTCACTGCTCTCGGCCGATGTGACATCCACTATTTTTCTATTTTTGAATGATCACTTTTATAACATTCCCAGGAATTCCCAATGTCCCGTCACTGGTAAGCTAGTTTTAGTTAGAGCTTTGTTGGTGACCCCTAAGCTAACCAGAATCATATTTAAAGAAAACACAATCTCCATTGGTGTCATCTGTGATGAAGCAAAAAGTTATGAGTCTGATGGTGGCATTGAATAAAATACAACTTTTTATATTCCAAAATAGTGTATCTTTTACTAACACATAAATTCACTATAGTTTTAAAGAAAGAAATTTGTGTGTTTGTACGTTAAAAAGTGTAATATAAAAAGTGTACATTTTCATTGTGACCTTGTAACAATTTCACTTGTTCCTCATAATTTTTTCATGCTGGCAGTGTTTCATTCTTAGAACATCGCGCCGTGGGCCAATAAAAAATGTGCAGTGGGCCGCAAACGGCACGGTTTTAGATACCCCTCCCCTGTAGCTGAAATATAAACAGATATGATTGAAGTTCACTAATTAAATCAGACGATAACTGGAATTTGTTGAACCATACTATAAATTTGCATATTCCTGTAATCTAGTTTCTACACGAGAACATGCTTGAATACATCTTTTTTGTTACCAATTGCTCTGCATTCCTTTCTTGAATAAGTATACATTTGTACCCCCTGTACATACGGTATATGATATATATGAAACTGTATGAAATAATCAAAAAAATTGTAAAATAGCAGTAGTGAATAAAGGTAATAATGCTCAATGTAGGCCAACGACGTTTTCTTTTCTTACCCACCTGCTGGTGTTTTATCAATAGCAGCAGCTGCGGCCTCACTCACAGCTTGAAACTCAGAAAACGACAATGTTCTTATGATCCGCTAAGGTCAGAGGAGCTATTTATAGTTCTTTGATTCCACAAAATATTAAGGGATCAAAGGTGAGATCATGGCGAGAAAAGTGATGCGGAAATGATGTGCGGCGACTCAAAGCACTTTCACAAAAAGACTCCAATGAGACTGATTTGTCTTCTCACGTCCGATTGGTTCTGCTGCATTATTTGCAAATTTCATTTTGCTCTTTTATCTGACGTTTCCTCACCTTGCAATACAACGAAATTCCACAAAATTGTAGTACCAGTACTGTAATCTAGGATTTTGCCTCATAACACAGAACCCAACGAAGGCGGACATCCCAGATTCAGATCATTTTAACGTTATAATAAAAAAAAAAAACAACAATTTCTCAAGATCTGATCATGTTCACTATTACAGGATGACTTTGTCCCCCCCAATTCTGTAAAATACGCAGAATATTTTTTTACAGGCATAAACCTATTTCCCAATGCTTGCAATTTCTGTTGTGTATGAAAAGGACCAACATAGAACAAAAGCGGACCCTGTAATTTTTCACCTATCTGCAGCATCTTTATTACAGTGGTGCCTTGAGATACGAGTTTAAACAACAAATTGTACGGCAAGGCTATTTGGCGTTTTAAATACATTTGTACCGTATTTTCCGCACTATAAGGTGCACCTAAAAGCCTTTAATTTTCTCAAAAGCCGACAGTGCGCCTTATAATGCGGTGCGCCTTATATATGGATCAGTATTGAGCTTTTAGTGCAGCTCCATCTAATGGATGCATAACGTAACCCCAGCCTCTACTGTAGCGTCTAGTCTATGCGCCTCATAATCCAGTGCGCCTTATATGTGGAAAAACTTTTAAAATAGGCCATTCATTGGAGGTGCGCCTTATAATGCGGTGCACCTTATAGTACGGAAAATACGGTACTCGTTTTTTTATTTTGGGACAGCAAACTTAAACTGGGGCTGGCAATAAAGAGCTCCATGCCTCTTTTTCAAAGAATTGTTCACTACCAATCTGCTGCTTGGGTTGAGTTAACGAAGAATATTTTTTTTTTTTACCTGATGAGCTCCTCGGTTGGGAATCGCTAATCAGATTGCGGGACGCAGCTCTGCTTCGTAAAAGAGGCGCCGTCCTCGAATACGGCTAAGAGTCACGGTCCACCGACGCTACGGGCCAGAGACGATCTGTCATTATACACTTCGCAAGCAAAGGGTCAAACAGTGCAAGTGAGCATCGTGTCCAACTGGAGGCCGCGGCAGCCGCTCTGCATGTCTGTGGCTCGGGAATGCGGTCTAAAGACTGGACGCGGTTATTGCTGGTCTACGGGCGGCAGTTAGCACGACCGCGTCGCTGCACAACAACTGCTGCGGCCGCACCACCGCCGCCCGGCAACTTTAACTTTAGCCCGGCGCGCGTCATCAAAGGCGGGAGGATGCTTGGAATACAACGTACGTACGGCGGACGGTGCGTCAACTCAGCGGCTGGTTAAAAACAAAACGGTGGCGGCTTGTCTCGTCATAACAGTGAGCTTTCGGCTGCGTTAGAAGACTTTGAGTCAAGTTAAAAATGAAAGTCACCGTCTGAGGCAGCCGAACCAGCGAGCATATGCCGACGTAATTCTCCGCTGGTTTCTGTACAGTTAATAAAGGTGTTATAATGGCCACAGGTTGACCCTTTTAGTAGGGATGAGCACACCTGTCATGATGGGATAGATATTACTTACTGCTTATATACTGAGTGACCATAAGTATTGTTTTCTTTTGCTGCCGAAGTCTCAAATGCAGGTACGGCGCGTTTTGAGGTTTTGCCAGCGTCTGTGCATTACACTCATCCACTGGAACACAGAAACCAGCACGGACAACACTTTATCGTCCATAAAATCCCAAATTTTGGGATGATCGTTAAGCCTTTTCTCTATAATGAAGGTGTATCGAGGCGTAGCCAAAAGGTCTCGATTTCACCGTGACTTGGCGCAATCGGTGGAGTGTTGCCTCGCCATCAGGTCGCCAACTAGTCTCCTGCCCAGTGAGATTGGGGTCTTGGGTAGCAGCCAGGGATTTAGCTTAGCGCTCAGAAAACTTGACTTCCAATAACTGACCCCTGGTGACACCAATTTGAAAGCAGCACAATGCATTCAAAATAGCGTGACATTCAGCAGTGAATAAAACTGGCTATTTCTTTTTTCCTTGTGAGATTAGTTGAGTCTTGAGACTCAAGAGGTCCGTGATGCATTTTCCTGATGTAAAGCTTACTTAAAAACTAAACTGTTTTCCTCTCTGAGTCATACACAAATTATTTAACAGTGTGCTCATTTTTCTTGAAATGTTCAAAGTTTTCATTCCATTCACGTGCACTGGCGTATTACAGAGGGGTACACAATTTGAGGAAATACGATACTTCCATTGCAAAATTGGTTGTTTTTTTTTTTTTTTTTTTCTCTTCACCTTAATTTTCAGGCATCTAATACAGTGATTTCCAACTTTTATAGAGCCAAGGCACATCTTTTCCAATTGAAAAATCCCACGGCACACCAACAAAAGTAAATGTCACCAAAAATTGATCGATTAATTACTGTATGTACTTCCTGCCATCTAATAGAAGAGGATTTTTTTTGTTCTGTCTGTCGTTGTGCCTCACTGGCATAAGTAGATGAATAAGATAAATTATTTATTGGAATAAATGTTTTTTTTTTAGCAATTACATAAAATTGGATAACTTCCCACGGCACACCTTAGGAGCACTCACGGCACACTAATGTACCCTGGCACACTGTTTGGGAATCACTGATCTAATATTGTTTAGGTGCCGCTGTTTTGATTAGCAACAGACTTCAAACAAGCTCAGCACTTACCTCTTTAATGACAGCATGCACACAAATGTTGAGTATGAAGTAAAATAATTCAAGCTAGCTGTTTTATTGCTGACTCGGTAAAAGGAGGCATCAATTTGAAAAAGGCTTTATTTACTTTATTTTTCAAGTGGATCATACACACTGTCCATTAGAACAGTTTTATTGAGCCAAGGCATATTTTTTACATCTCACAGCACCCTACCAAATAAAATCATTAATTAGGTTAGATTAATTATACCTTCTGATATCTAGCATTTAATTGTGCTGCCGGTCACATATACAGTAGATGAACTAAGATAAATAAATATCATTTTTGAAACATTGAAGCGAAACTGCAGCACACCACTGAGGTCAGTTTTGTTGGTACGTGGAATTATTTGGATGTATGGCATCTACTGTATACGATTGGCGGCCACTATTTCAGCCGTTTCATGACTGACAATATTGTTTTTGTTTTGGCTGCCATTTTCTATACCTCACTCTTTTCATATTTTCCCCAGATGGATTTGAGGCACGCCAGTCCACAACCACTGACATGGCATATCCCGGATTGATGTGATGGACAGGGCGTTATTTTTGTTGATGCAGTTACGCAGCAACAAAGTCCTTCATTGGAAGGGCGGCGTTTCGGGACACATTTATTTTTTGTTTGTTTGTTTTTTTTTAAATTAGCAACTCAAGTGCTAAGCTAACTACAGCAGAGAAGTGATTTTAGGCGACCTCATGTTTCTAAATGGGGTCAGTGTCATTGGGTCGTCACTAGGCTCCACCGAGAGTGACCTCATAGGACATCAGCAGGTTGTGACAGAGGATGAGGGGGATGAGGTGGGGGGGGGGTGGAAAGAGGAGCGTTTGATTTCCTCACAGCTGCACAGAGCAGGGGTGGGGTAGGGGGGATGTACCAGCTGCAGACAATGCTTCTCTTGACTCACTAGTGAACACACACACTACACACATACACAGGCGCAAGTACACAGACAAGACAGAGGAAAAACTTCAGGGCTCTCATGTCCCCCCACCCTCACACACAACAAGTTCTGTTAGCGTTTGTCTACAAACCACTGGGAACATTTTGAACTTTACCCACGACCACGCTCTCCCACAGCATGTGTGTGTTCTGTATGGATTGTCCCAGCAACGCCAATAGGCTGTGGGATGGTGACCATCCGGTGGAGCACGAATCCTCAAGAATTGAGGATTTTGTGCAAAAACTGTGACTGTCAAACAAAATTCAGCTTTTATTTAAGCGATTTTCACCAGCTCATCAGGGTAACCGAATACGTTCATAGCGGCAGTCATACAAAGATTGCTGCAACTTCTTCCACACATACAGGGATGAGAGTGACCAATTTGGAAAAAAAACACTGAAAATGTCTGCCTTCGGCAATGCGTGCATGGGGAGGATTTCAAAGGGGGGTGCGCCCCACCTTTGGGCACAAAATTTTTGTATAAAACACAGTTAAATGTTGACTTCTGGTTACTTCTACTAGTGTTAATACAGGGCAATCATAACACTTTCAAAACTTAAAATATGAATCCCAACAACCGAAATAATTCAGCCAAACGTCAGACATCAAAATGTAAACCGAGTGAAATTTACATCAAATAGGCTACTACACTTGCAAGTTATACTTCAGAAACAAGTACCCAAGTAATATATATCCATCCATCTGTTTTCTTTTGCCGCTTATCCTCAAGAGGGTCGCGGGGAGTGCTGGAGCTTATGCCAGCTGTCAACTGGCAGGAGGCAGGGTACACCCTGAATTGGTTGCTAGCCAATCGCAGGGCACAGCGAGACAAACAATTGCACTCACAATCACACCAAGGGACAATTTAGAGTGTCCAACTAATGTTGCATGTTTTTGGGATGTGGGAGGAAACCGGAGTGCCCGGAGAAAACCCACGCAGGCACGGTGTGAACATGCAAACTCCACACAGGCAAGTCTGGGATTGAACCTGAGACCTCAGAACTGTGAGGCCGATGCTTTCCATCTGAGCCACCGTGCTGCTAATAAAATACATATGAGAGTGAGAGAGATCATGAAATAGAAAAGTGAGCCATAAAATGCATGATCTACAGGGCCAGTGCTACAGTATTAACGGTTGTCAATTATATAATATTTGAGAAATTTACGTCCAACTTACCTTTGTGTTTCCTGGTTTGGATATGCTCCTGGATATTTTTTGCTCCTCGGGTTCCAAAATTGATCATATCGGAACACAGAGTGCAAAGCACTTTGCCGGGAACGTCCACTTTTTGCATGTGTTTGGTTTGACACATTGATACAGTTTTCGTTCCCATCTGCACGGTTACACTTTTTTCAAGCCATTCCCATCTGAAACTTTTTTGCCCCGTGGCTTTTATCAATTTCCCTGGCACGATCTTCATCTTTTCGCTCCAACACTTTCGCAACACCGGCAAACGTGCAGACCGCTCGATACCATATGCGTACATGTGTCTATAAGTTACAACTATGTTGTAGTAAACCCAATGCATCTTTATGAAATAACAGAGTGAAAATACCGATGAAATATCGCCAAAATGCTGCCGGAAATCGGAATGTTGTCGTTATTATAAACACCAAATTGAATGCAAACAGATAGCAATGCCGTAAACCGATAGCAATGGCGTTTTCCCATATTACAGCTATGATTAATTTCACAACGAGCGTTGTCGATAGACGCTGGCGGCCAGTCTTGATCACAGCCTCGCCCCGAGGCAAAAGTCGTACTCCCCTCCCCCAAAATTTTCTCAACGTTTCACAAAAATGACACAAAAAAAACCTCTGAATTCCGCAAATCCGCGGCAAATTGTCATCCCTGCACGTAGATATGTCTCCATACCAGATTATTGCGCGACTTTTAAATGGCATGAGAGGAGCCGCTGCGATTGGGCAGGAGTGAAGTCGCCTGTGAACATAACAGCAAGTAAACAACGAGTGAACGTCAACTCGAAATTATTGGACACTACATTAGGAAAGGTATATTGGAGGAGTTCTTGGATAAAGACAAGAAAAAGAGAAGGCATAATCAGGCATTGTTGCTGTGGAAATGTTAATTCATGTGACACAGCATCTATTCCGTGGTCCATTCTGACGCTGCCTGAACTTGGATTTGGTCATATTCAAATTCCAAGAGCCAAGTATAAAGTCTGGCTTGCTGGAAAGTGGCAGAAGATATTGTAATAATCTACATTTTCACTCACTCAATACATGGACACAAATGCACACCACCAGCCACAGTCGATCAATATTTTTTTTTTTTTTTTTTTTGAGAAGCTCACTGGTAAAATAATTTCGAGAGTGCGAGTTATGGGCAAAATGCCGCTGAAGTGTTCAGTCTTCAAGAATTAAAATGGGAGAATATTCAAAGCTATGAATTTTTCAGTAACCTCAGGGATCCTCCTCGAGTACGCGTGTGTTTGTTGAAGATGATATGAACACGTGCTTCCAATGTGAATTCTCTCTCGACAGTAATAAAGTCTCTCGACTGACTTCATTACGAGAGATCAAACTAGAAATACAAAAGGGACCAACTCCAGACGCTGGAGGAAGAAGCGCCGTTGAAAACCGCACACACGCACGGACTCGATGATATAAGCACTATCGTGCTGACTGAATGAAAATCTTGGGAATACATTTCAGAGAGTTTTCCTGGTTTTATAGGGGACGTAATGTGGAAAAATGCATTTTAAGATGTGAAATTAAACAACCAGCTAAATAGTTTATCTGCCTAGTTCTCAAAATGTGACTCTGAGCAAGTTGTTGTAATTTTTTACAAAAAGTATGTAGTATGTAGTCGGATAGTATAGTACATAGTAACAAATGTATGACGTAATATTAACAAATGTACATAACAGTGCTTCCACACCTCCAAGCTTCTCCGCCCATGACTTGGCAGCTCAGCTGAGTGAAGACTTCAACTGATGGCCTGAGTAGCATTACTGAAGCACTACCAGAAGCACTATTGTGGAAACAGACAATAGGTAAGCAAAGCTGCAATGTGAGCACGGATTACTTAGCAAATTAGATGAGATTCTGGTAACCAGATGTAAGTATTTGTGTTTGGCGCTGTGGCTGCTGCATGCACCAACTACAGTACATGGATACACACATTGGTAGACAAGTGTAATTTGATGGCAAGGTGACGAAGCGCTGCATCCATGAGTGAAAATGGGTCTTCAAATGTATTTTTTTTATCATTTTACATTCTGGGGTAGGAATCACCAACACATCTCTATGGGAGTGGGAGGTAGTGGGATTTTTTAAAACACTCAAAGGGCTCAATCTCTGCGGAAGTGGGAGGGGCCTAACGTCCAAATCCACTCCCGTGTCAGCCTCTAATGGTCAAACAGTACAGAGGGTGGGGGGTGGGGGTTTCTAGTAGTCATTTTTATGAGACAACCCTAAAACTGAACGTGACAAGTGGATCAGAAGTGTGCTGTAATTTTTTTTTTATCCTTTGGATATTTTGACAAAAGAATGTCAGAGAACACATCAAAATCCTCAGGAACTAAGTTGAAATGCCAAAAAGGCATCATATGTCTCCTTTAAATCAAAATTGCTTTTAACAACAATGTCAGATTGGTCTGGTCAGGAAAAGTGCAACATCTTTATCAATGTACTTTTGAATTTGGATTTCGTAAGACTTCACGGTCCATTCAGGGCCCATTCACACAAATAAAAAGCACGCCCGCTAAAACTACCAATCAGGAAGTGGGCGGAAACCCTTCAATCTTCATTCATCAACTAACCCAAGACATTATGGACAATTGCATACTTCCAACGTTGCGGTCGAAGCAGTTTGCGGAAGCCACAATTTTCTGTCCGCAGCGCACAAAGCAAGGTGCATAAAAAGCACACTTAAATGAGTATGGAGTGGAAGAAGTCATGATCCCTGACCTCAACACCATCAAACCGCTTCACGGTCAACTATTACGCCATCGAAAACTAACTAAAAATTCAGACTTCAACCCTATACAACACTTTCGGATGAATAGACAGAGCTGCCTGGGACTTATCATCCAACATCAGTGTGTAACTTCAACAATAAAATCCTGGGAAAATGGTCATAAATTCCCCTAAACTCAAACTTAAATGTTATGATGTTATATCTGCAAAGGTTGGACCGATGCCATATTAAACTCGATGGATTAAAAATGGGATACTGTATCACTTAAATTTATGAGTCAAGGTAGGTGAGTACCATAACTTCTGGCCTATAAGCCGCGACTTTTTTCACACGCTTTCAACCCCGCGGTTTATGCGGTGATGCGGCTAATTTGTGAATTTTTTTCTAACGGCCGCAAGGGGGCACTCGAGCGGAAAAGTCTAAGAGTGAGACCGGTGGAATATTTGTGCCGAGGAAGTGACTTTTAACGGTCCAGCCCTGTTAGCGGTGCGCTAGCGTGTTACTGCCGTGTCTCAGTGATTTTTACCAGTATGGTTGTTTAGCATTAGCACTAGCGTTAGTGCTGCGCTAGCGCCGTGTTAGCGTTAAACTCTTTTCTGTGTACCATCCTTCTTTGTAAATATCTTGTGTTTCAATGTGGGCACTTGCAGCTTTTACACGGCTGCGGCCAATGTATGTACCAAATGGTATTTCCCTTACAAATATACTGGTTGAGGCTTATAATCAGGGGTGCTCTGTAGGCCGGCAATTACGGTCAATACTTTAGACAATAGAATGTCAATTTTTTTTTAATTCAACCAATAATCTTTAACCATTTTAAAATCTGTTAAAGAATGAGAAATTGTGGTTATGTATAACGTGGAGGAATATAAGAATAACAGCTTCTTTTTTGTTGTTGTTGCAAGGCTGCCCTGCTCCATATTATGTGAGCGAATGGTTGACCTTTCGTGAGGTGAGCGGATGAGGTGAGGCGTAGGGTGGAGGGAGGGGAGGGAGGGAGGGAGGCAGGTGTTGGCCGACTTATCGGAGGGTTTGTTTTATGGGTTGGGTCGGTTGTCAAGTGGGGTCATCAATTTTCAAAGTCTGCCAGCTCATTTGCACAGCCTGCCGCCTGAAGTGCTTTTAAGCAGCACGACAGGACAAATGAGTGGACCCAAGTGTGTTCAATCACAAACACAGTTGACACAACTGCACTGATAAAATACTGTCAAAAAGGCCTCTTTTTGAGCGATAACAAAAATAGCCCCGGTGATAAGTTCTTGCAAGGTGTTTTTGCCACTTGTTATCCTGCATTTCTTGATGGTGTGACCGTGATTGGCTAGAATTTCAGGGACGCTTAACTTAAGCAGCATGTTACGCTTCTAGCAGCACACCAAATATCAAGTCTGTCAAAAAGGAACATGCGTCAAAACAGTTACATTAAGCTATTATGTTTGATATTGCTTGGAGAAGGATAAATACAGGAGTTGTTTGGGTTTTGTTTAATGGCCAAGATACAAAGTACTGATTAGAGTATTTGACTTACCGTAATTCCCGCCCTACAGAGCGCACCTGGTTACAAGCCTCACCGAGTACATTTGTAAAGGAAATGCCATTTGGTACATACATACGCCGCAGCTGTGTAAAAGCCCCAAGTGCCCACATTGAAACCTGCGCGAGATATTTACAAAGACGGACGGTACACAGAAATAGTTTAACGTACGCGCGGCACTAATGCTAGTGATGATGCTAGCGCCACGCTAATGTTAACACCCAGCTACAAAAATTCTATAGAACATTTCCAAATAACTTCTGAAGAACTATAGAACTTTAGGACCCAAGTCCTATTGAATTTCTATAAAAATTCTATTGTTCTGTAGAAATTCTATAGAAAACCACAGCCAAAGTTCTCTAGAACATGTTGTTCTGTACAAATTCTATAGAATATTTTTAGCAGGGCAGGGCCGGTAAACTTACTTACCGGTAAATATCACTGAGACACACCAGTAACACAGCAGCAACACGCTAGCACAGCGCTAACGCAGCTCTAATAGGCCGGTAAAAGTCACTTCCTCGGCACATATATTCTACCGGTCTCATTCTTACCTTTTCTGCTCAAGTGCCCCCTAGCGGCCGTTAGAAAAAAAAAAATGCACAAATTAGCTCCATCACCGCATAAAGCGTAGGGTTGAAAGCGTGTGGAAAAAAATCGCGGCTTGTAGGCCGGAAATTACGGTAATTTTTTTCATTGTCTTAACTGAGTCTGCCTCACAGTTAGAAGATGCAGATTTGACAAGTGACAACTGTTTTGTTTGTGTGAGTGTTGTTTTGTCGTTTTAGTTTGTCAAGTCACCCTAATTTACTTTATGGTATGGCTCAGTATTGAGTTATTTTAGAATTGACTCTCCTTTTGATGGCATAATCAAATACTAAAGGCCCCGCAGAACTATTACAATAATAATAATAGGATGCATTTTATTCTCTTTTATGAGCAATGGACTTCCCATTTTTTTTACAATTGATAACTTAGGTGAAAAATACTTTTTTTGTTCATTGAAGTTGAGTGAACGAGGTGGACGTGAATGGCTTTGTATTTGCACTGCCTCCAGCCGTTCACTCCAAGAGACCAAATGGAAAAGATGGTTTTGGAGCGCGAGCCCAGGCGTGGGTTGACTGCAGCGCAGCGCCAAAAACCTCAGCAACTGTCGACAAGCGCGGCTCAGTCTCCAGAGCGGAGGAGGGTGCGGTGATTTTACTGAAGTGGTGGAGTGGAGGGCTGGGGGAGGATGGTGGTGGTGGTGGGTGGCGTGGGGGGGGGGGGGGGTTTCAGGAAATGAGGCACTAGGGACTCTGGCCAAATCCAGCTCTCTTCCAAAAGGAGATGACGAGGAAAAAGGTTTCTCCTGCTTTAAAAACATGCAGCGACATCACAACGCCATGTGCACTGCACTATGTAACTTTTAACACTTATTAATATTCTTGGCCACGACTTTTGGCATACATCACCACTTTTATTGAACCGGAACCTTTGTAAATACAGCAGAACCTGTGACGCTGGTTGACTTCTAAATTGTTCTCGTTTAAAAATAAGGTTTACTTCGGACATATTGGTAAAAAAAAAAATTTTAAATGTAAAAAGTATAACTTCTCACTCTTTGAAGACACTACTACTACTTTTGAAGACGTACATTTGAGAGGGGATACAAAGTTGTGTGAAGAGTGATACAGTCACCTAGAAATCTTTTATGGGTATTGCGGAATTTCAAGATTAATAGGGGGCATAAGATGTGGGGGGGGGGGGGGAATCAGAGAAAGAATAAGCTAATCACAGAGTTTAGCATAGAGTTGCTCAACAAGTCTCACGCGATTTTTTTAGGCATCTTTTAGCGGTAGCACTGATTGGAATTAAGTCTCACTACTTGGATATATTTGTCATCATTACAGTGTACGGTCATGCCCAAAAACATTGGCACCCAGTGCCAACATTTGTTACCGTGACTATAAAAAACAACAACGCTTTTTTTCCTACTACATTTGTGTGTTGGTGTGTTTTTAAGGGGCGTAGCCAAATGGGTGACATCAGGAAATTTAGACTCAAACTCAGTTGGCCATTTTCCACATATCTTCCATGCTCCTTGTGAGTGGTTTCATTTTGTCTGTTTGGCTGCTTATCCCTTTTACTAAATACCGTAATTTCCGGCTGATAAACCGCAACTTTTTTCACACGCTTTCAACTCTGCGGCTTAGTCGGTGATGCAGCTAATTTGTGCATTTTTTCTAACGCCCAGAAAGGGCGCTCGAGCGGAAAAGGTAAGAGTGACACCAGTGGAATATATGTGCCAAGGAAGTTTTTTTTTTTTTTTTTTTACCAGCCCTGTTAGCGCTGCGTTAGTGTGAGCGCTTCGCTAGCGTGTTGCTGCTGTGTTCCTGCCATGTCTCAGTAAGTTTTACTGGTATAATTTTTTAACAGTCCCTGTTAGCGTCACGCTAGCATTAGCACCACGCTAGCATGTTGCTGCTGTGTTACTGCAGTGTCTCATTGATTTAGGTATGGTTTTTTTTAACCGGCTCTGTTAGTGGTGTGCTACCGTGTTGCTACTGTGTAGCTCCCTGTTTTTTTTTTCCACCAATGTTTTTTTTTTTTTTAACCAGCCATGTTCGTGCTACCGTGTTGTTGCTAAGCTAAGTTATTAAAACTTTTAAAACTCTGTGTACCGTCTTTGTAAACATCTTGTGTTTCAATGTGGGTTTCAATGTGGGCGCTTGCGGCTTATACCCAGGTGCGGCTTATGTATATACCAAATGGTATTTCCTTTACAAATGTACTGGGTGAGGCTTATGATCAGGTGTGCTTTGTAGGCCAGAAATTACAGTAGTTAAACGTGCATTTTTGATTTTATTTTATTTTTGTTACACTTAACCCTAGCAAGGGTATATCATAAGCTAGCTCGGAAACAAAATGTGTAGATTAAAGTAACAGCTCCTCACCCCCCCCCCCAAAAAAAAAAAAAAACGCAATGGCTCATAATCTGAAAATGTAATTTATAATAATTCATCTTTAATTTTAAAGATGCATGACTATAACATTTAAAATTCTCTCTAAACAAATGTTTCCCTTCTTACTGAAGTGACACGGGGAAAAACAGTTTCAGCATGTGATATATGTGTCCGCATCGTGACTTTCCCCTTTTTCCACACCTGGTCTCTGACTGGTAAAGTGGACATTCACTGAGTGGAGCACAATCAGTGGAAGGCCTGGTGCTAGCAGTTAGCCTGGGGGGGTGAGATTGCCATGCCACATCACTCAGGCCTCTCATCAAGGGGGGGAAAAAAAAAATTACTTCCTGTCTTAAATTATTGTAAGTGCGGTTGGCGCATTCGGTCTGTCGCTTTGTGTGGTGCGAGTGTGCGTTTCTCCTTTCTGCATATTTGCGAGCACATGCAAGCACTTTGAAAAACATTTTGATGTGGCCACCGGCACGCTTCTTTCATCCCAGGTGGAATTTTCTCCCTTTTGCTTAGAGGGAGAACAAACACGTGAGAAAAAGATACAAAGCAACGTGTCAGACATCTGTGGAAAGTCGCCCTGAAGTTGTTAGAATTTGCAAAATCTAAAGTGACATTATTTACAAATTTTGTTAAGTTTCACTTTTTTTGTTGTGGCCTTTTTGTGACACAATACTTAAAAGACTATAGTGTGACCATCTACAGTAACTTCTCATTTTTTGTACTAATCCCCCTTTGAAACTAAATTGATGAATTTTTTTTTTAACTGGCTACTGATTTTAAAACTAGTTATCCATTGACTAATGATATAATAATGAGGCGCTCAGAGATTTACATGTGTTGAGTCATAACGGAGCTCCGATGGAAACAATAACTGACCACAATGAGTTTCACAGCTCTATCCTAGTGGGTCCTTTTGCAGTAGAGCAAAATGAAAACAATGAAATGTCTACTGCAAAAGAGTCACTGCTCACCCTACCCCCCTCCATTGCTACTGGTCTCTCCAATCCTTACAGAGGCGTATACAGTAGAGCAGGGGTGCTCAATGCGTCGATCGCGATCGAGGCAGTTTTGGTCAATAGCGACGGCTTGCCGAGAAAAAAAAAAAAAAAAAACCCTCGCTTAAGAAATCTTATCAAACATGAGTATGGATGCTGCAGTAAAGAAGACAAAAACATATCACTTTCATACGGAATGGGAGGCGGCCAACTTTTTAACAATCTCCTTTTCGAACTGTTTATAGAAAACGCGACACCGACATTCCACCAAAAAGCAAGCCGAGAATGAGAAAAGTGAACCAACTAAAGTCCCAATTGGACACACAGCACTCACTTTTCACACAGTATAGTTCAGGAGAAAAATCCGCCACAGAAACATAGAAGTAGATCTTGGGGTAAAAAAAAGTCTGGGCACCCCTGCAGTAGACACATTACCAAAGACAATTACCCTTTTCCAACTAGCATATGGACAACTACTGAACAATCAAAAGTAGTGTGTGTGTGTGTGTGTGTCGCTTATCAGAAGCTGCCACTGCTTTGCTAACATTTTGGCTTTGACGTGACTGCTTCCCACAGTGCAGTCTGGCTGACACCTGGAAGCGCCAGATCTTCTCCTAGCCTACAGCTGCCACGTTATGGGTGGAGAAACTCGACGTGGGGGGTGGTATTATGTGTCTGGAATCTATTGCTCACATAAACATTTCCTGGATGAGGCCGCCAACACAATATTTGGTTATTACATTTCACACTCGATGGCTGGGGAAGCAGCCCACAACCTGCCCACGCAATTACAAAGTTAATTTTCCGTCATATTAATATTACATATTCAGAAGCAACTTATTTTTACACTTGATGGTCTGACTTTGAAAAGATTTTGTTGATTATTTCCCATGGAAAATCGGTCTGAGCTCGACCTAAGCGGTTCCAAACTGTATCTGCTGTTTGGATGACAACTTGGCACTTGCAGTCACTGCAATTAACGTACAGCGCAGCTCTGTTACAGTGTATTCATTTCATTTTTTTTTTCCCCATCTGACCAAAAAAAAAAAAAAAAAAAAAGGACAAGGAAAACACAGCTGGAATTCCTGTGTTTTGCTCCGAGAGACAAATTATAAGTGGCTACTAGAACTCGTCCATCTAAGAATACACTTGGGCTATTGATGTGCTTGGGGGAGGATGGGGAACAAAAAAAAAAAAAGTATTTTTCTTCCGCAGTCAAAACGACAAACGGCACCTGCTGGGTCAAGGTGACCGAGAGGGGGCTCACGAATTGTTTCTAATGTCCTAAATGATGCCAGTTTAGTGTACAAGACGGGGAGAGAGTACGGAGTCCTGACACACTGAACTAAGGGAAACACTCGCTCACTGACTGACTTGACAACACACACACAAGCGCACACACACGCGAGCAGTGGCGGTAACCACAGCTTACAAGGAAAAACATATCCAGATGTTCTCCTCATAGACTCACCAACCCCCCTCCCACACACACACACACAACTTCTAGGCCACATATGGACCACATATTAGAGACCTACTCTATTTTTTTTCTTCTACTTTTGCAGACATTTGCACACCTACACTTGTCAGGAAAGCACCGACATCCCCACCACCATACCCATCATTAAAATGACTAACCTGTTGAAGACAGAAGATGGCCCTGTTTAAAAAAAAAAAAAAAAGTGTAAGAAGCCAGTGGTTATTACAATCTTCTGGGGGGGGGGGGGGTGGCAGACATCCAAAAGAAAAGATATTAATGCAAACATTCAACTGAACGTACATTAACGTTGTTGTGTATAGTTGTTCTCAAAAGAGGCTGTCCCTAAATAAATAAAGGTCACGCACCTAGAAATGGCGGAACCCAATCCTTTCCGAGAGCTCCCGGCAAGCTATTTGCTTGAGGCCCGTAGTTACCGAAGGGAGACATGTTTTTCGTGTGCGTGCATGTGTGTGCGTGTCTGAGAATGCCCAAGACAGGAAGGAAGAGAGCGGGTCCGGCAGCACAACTCCAGAACTCCGGTTGTGTTTTACTTCTTTTTCCACGGGTGCAAGAAAGGTCGCGCTGGCTCCTTTTAAAAGAAGTCAGTCATTAATACGTTTCCCCCTCTTCCTCTGATGACGCCATGCCCCGTTCTCGGGACTGACCTGGGACTCAGACCACCGTGTTCTGCGTCAACTCATTTGTTCCATGAGTTAAAAAAAAAATATACATCACTGTTTGTGTCTGTGAGTGTAACCTCAGGCTCATTTCCATCAAGGGTACTAAAAATACAAGCGCTGATCTTAGCAAAACCAACCAGGTTGTGTGTGTAACACTGGAATGACACAAAGGGATTTAGAGCAGGGGTGTCAAACTCATTTTTCTCTCGTTCTGGTTTCCCTCAGAGGGCCATGATGACTATGGAACAAAAATATTTGGTCATCTCATCATATTTACATCATCAATTTATGAACTAGTTTTGGAATAAAAAAAAAAATCAAGGGTATTGCGTTTTTCAAGTATTCACATTTGGTAACACAAAAATGGTTGTAATATCTCAAATTTAAAATTTATGATTTATGACAATTTGAAATTTTGGTACAGATTTTTTACAAGAATCAATAAATAAATTTGCCTTTGCGGGCCACATAAAATCATGTGGCAAGCCAGATCTGGCCCCCGGGCCTTGAGTTTGACACCAGTGATTTAGCGGATGTGCTCTTTTCAGTTGTCACTCCAAAGGTTTTTTTTTTTTTTGTTAAAGTTGCTAAGGGTAACAAAAAAAAATATGCTAGTCTACCAATCACAGCATGATAGTTAAATAGGGGTACTGCCAGAAATGGGAGAATTTTCCACCTTTCTGTCCTAAGTCAGCAAAGACCTGATTGAATGTATGCAAAAGATTATCCTGGTCCATGATCCTTTTGGTGTTGGGTGTGTCAAGAGTGATTTTCATACCTAATCTGCTTGGAGGACTTGGGGCTGCCAATCACGAACGTTAAACCTGTTCACTACGTACAATCCCAAAATCCGTATGCGTGATCAACACTCAGTTCGGCTGAGCCGTGTGCTCGGCAAAACGGAGGACAATTTTGTACTGAATTGTTGCGATACAGAGAAAGCTTTTCTCTTTGATGTGTCAAATAGCCTTTTTTTTGTCCCTTTAAAATGGATTCACTTAAAAAAAAAAAAAAGACAAAGCATTTGCAATGGTATTTGTTTACTAGATGTGAGTTTGGGGCACCAGGATGCCTATAACAGATCACTCATGTTTATCAAAACAGATAAAAAACAAAACTATGACTGCTGGTGACTATATTGTGTGTGGTGTGCTGTATTGGTCAATAGAGCTCATACATGTGACCTCACCATTTTCACGCCGCCACATTGCCGGTCAAAAAGAGCTGCTCAACAGTGTGAGAGACATTGAACCAGAGAATATTTACAATACCCAAGATCTGTTGTGCTGTTGGTTATCACAACAGGCGAGACACATATTCAAAGAGATCATTTTATGGAATACCAACTCAAAAGACCAGAAAAGATCGATGGATTTCGGCAATTAAACGTGATGGATGGTGCCCAACCAAAACACGCATACGCCTGTGTAGCGATCGCTTCATTTCAGGTAGGAATTATTCTTTTCAATCTCAAATTACCAAAAAGTATTTTTATGCCAAGTTGGCTCATTTGAGAACAATGCATATTAAAAAAAAATGTGTCGCATAGGTATACAGAGGTTAAGTGTGGCCGCAATCGCTTCAGTCTTATGTTCTGTGGAGCCGACTCCGTCCTCTTATATTTTCAATCACTGTTAATGAATTGAAGTTTATGGAAAACCAGGGGTAATTTGTTTAGATATTGGTATTTGTATTGAATACTAGCGGAAAAGATCGATGATTCCGGCAAAGGGAAACATGTCGCCAAACACACTTCCATTTTCACGAGCTGTCAACCCGTCACTATATGGAATTTATTCCTAATTGAGGACAGATCCAGCAACAAAGTATTTGTATGCGTCCAGACTTTTATATGCTTTCAAACCTTTCCGTGTAAATCTCAACGATTTACTCACCAGATCCATGTGTGTATCCAGTTGTCCAAGACAAGCGGAAGCGAATTAACAATCCAATTTCTTATCGGTGAAAACATCGACTTTACCATTAAATACGGGTCCTCTATGCAGAGTTTATCTAATTTTTCTACGTACCTTCGTTTATTTTCACCTTCTAAATGTCTAACGGTATCGGACAAGACTGGGCGTCGTGCTACCAGACATATTTTCGTGTCGTCTCCAACTGACTTAGCATTGAAGAATGCTTCGTTAAACCGGCAATATGGCGAGGTCAACAAACGTCACGTGATCTTATGACGTAGGTGCACGAGCCCTATGCCCCAGGCAAGAGCAGTAAAAACACAATGGTGATCCCACCCCCACCCAGGTCTCTCAAATGGTCAAGTTTGGTATGTGTGCACCGCGCTTAAACAGTGGACCAGATATAGAGTATTGCAATCAGATGACTGGTCGACAGTGAATGAAAAAGCAAGAAAAAAAAAAAGTGTCATTTGTCAAAGAAAGCTAATCTTACGTCTACATTTTAAAATCTATTTGCTTACAACTTTTTAAGGGTCTGCAGATACGCTGTAAAAATAAAAGTATACCTTGAGTTCAATAATGAGCGATTTGTATGGTGTCACTGGATGATCTACTTCTCTGCCTACACACCACACCCCAAAGGAAACCAAACTTGGCAAGCTGATGCGTACAACTTGGCGGACGCCTGGGCCTAATACACGGCAGCTCCAAAAATCTGGCAAAGAAGGAGGTGAAAGTGACTCACCAGGCGCTTGGGATGACAAAACTCACGACTCACGCTGTCCACATCTCTGCCGAGGACAACAAAACACAGAAAAGTCACGATGTGTTGGACAACCGCTCTGGCACCCGGGACCAATCGGGGGAGGAAACGGTCCCCTTAAAGCGTGTCCGCTGGTGACATCATTGCTCTGGCAATGGCAATGACAACAAATGGACTTGCTAAGCGTTATGAAATAGCATCTGGACTCACTTTAATTTCAACTAGAGAGAGAATTTAAAAACAAAGATAAGGCACAAAAACAGATGGTTTGGCCACAATAATTAATAGCTGTCAAATTGGAGAAAACCAACAGAAATATACAAACCGGTCCTTGAGATTTAAATAGGGCAAATGGAAAATAGGTGTTTTTTTTTTTATCCCTCATAAAAAAATACTGTACGAAAGGTTACTTCCATGAGTAAAAATAATTTTACGGCCTTTATTGGCACTCGCTCTGTTCAAGTCAACACTGGAACAAAAGCCTGACTCGCCATTGACCGTCGAGCAAAACGGGCCGAGGTATATTGTCGATCACTTGCATGAGCAGGGGATGTCTGTTTTAACAGCGATATCAAGGGATATCATTATAATATGAATTATAATTACTGTATTATAATTATTGCCTGTTGACACCTGGGCTCTAGCACTCCCCGTGGCCCTCGTGAGGATAAGCAGTGAAGAAAATGGATGGATGGATGGATATTATAATTATATAGAATATAATTATCCATCCACCAATTTTCTTTGCCGCTTATCCTCACAAGGGTGGCGGGGAGTGCTGAAGCCTATCCCAGCTGTCAATGGGCAGGAGGCGGGCTACAACCTGAACTGGTCGCCAGCCAATCGCAGGGCACATTGAGACAAACAGCCCCACTTACAATCACAGCCAGGGGAAATTTGGAGTGTCCAATTAATGTCGCATGTTTTTGGGATGCGGGAGGAAATCAGAGTGCCCGGAGGAAACCCACGTAGGCGCGGAGAGAACATGCAAACTCGACACAAGCGGGTCCGAGATTGAACCCGGGACCTCAGAACTGTGAGGCCAACGCTTTACCAGCTGATTCACCATGCCATTACATAATTATTATAATTATAATTTATAATTCTATTTTGGGGGGGACAAAAGTATTTCACTGGCATGTTAACACACCTGGGAACTCTTTATAGACTCAAAAAATGCAAATATGACTTTTGTACAATAGAAAAGAAAAAAAATATGAATGCAGTCAGCAATGCGGAATAAGACAGAAATGACTAAAAAATGAGATGAGACAACCTCAAAAAAAAAAAAAAATGAAGCAACAACTTTGATGGTTGCATTGTTGTCAAAGTTTACAAAAAAAAAAAGAACAGACGTGCTTCGCATATCCAAGTATGAAAATGTCGCCTACTGAAAATTACAATCAGCAGAAAAGAGACGCTCTGTCTGTAATGCTCGCAAGCAACCACCTCTGCAACATTTGTCTCTGCGTAGACGAGTTGGATCACCAAGCGACGAGCCTCACTTTGGGGCGACCGGCGACCAGCTCGTCTCGTCTGGAACCGTTTGCGTGTGAGACGCCACCTGGTTCTGTAAACACTCCTTCAGCTTGTCTTCCGTCAGCGTCAGCCGCTGTTCCAAGTAAGACACCGTCTGGATGGACAAAGGCGAGGAGAGGCAGGTTGATGATGGAGGGAAGAGGGATGGAGAGAGAAGGAAGGAGAGGGACAGACAGAGGAGGCATGTCAGACAAGGATGCGCAGCAACAGCGTGACAGCGATAGACAAATAATAGCCCCAATTGTGTGTTTGCGTGTGAATGAGGCAGTTTGTCTACGTTCGAGGTGGAGTGAGTGCCAAAGAATATTGCTTAGAAAAGGTCTGCTTCTGCCTGCAACTGCACAGAAGAGATGCAGGATTTGATCAATGTAAATCACTCCAAAGACAAACATTATTCAAGTTGCAGTGATTTCATAACAATACTTCTTAAAAGAAATATCAATGAAATTTGATAAAGCTTTATTGAGTTTAAACACTTGCTTATCTTAACTTAACTTATCTTGAAGTTATATCTAATCAACTCAGCAATTTTGTGAATTGGTCTTTTTGACAAGTTTCAAGCGGGTTTCCGAACTCATCACACTACAGAATCTGCTCTTATCAAAGTGCTAAATGATTTAAGGTTGAATAATGACTCGGGAAAGGTGTACATTTTTGGTCTTGTTGGATCTCAGTGCAGCTTTTGATACAGCAGATCATAATACACTGCTGAACAGGTTGGAAATGTGGGTAGGACTAAATGGAACAGTCCTTAAATTGTTTGGTTCCTACCTGGAGGAAAGGAGTTACTTAGTAACCATTGAAAATGCTCCAGCTCATCAAATGGCAATAACCAACGGGGAGCCTCAAGAGTCATTTCTTGGACCCCTCCTGTTCAGTCTGTATATACTATCTTTATGTCAAATTCTTCAGAACTTGAATTTTGACTCTCATAACTACACAAATGACACACACGTAATGACTCTCCATAAGCTTCACTAATAACCCAGGCTAAACTTAGCTTCTCCCTGACATACACCGAGAAGATAGTGCACTTAAAGGGAAATTCTGGTGGTCTGGATTAACAATGTATCCAATAGGTCATGTCATGTGTACTGTATTTTGACAATGTAATGTTAATCCTCTCTCAATTTTTTTTGTTTTTTTTTTAGATTTTTTAATCGGCAATTACAAATTTCACGGGCGCTGCCATTTTGGGGAGTCACGTGACCTACGTGCGCGGATATGACGTAATAGGCCCGGGAACAAAGGCTCGCTTACGTTGGGAAAATATTGCATGTTTTATCCTCATCTGATGAAGAAATAGCAGTATCGGTTGATCGGGAAAACAGAGGAATACTTCCATTCAGATTTCAACCTGTGGCCGATGCGTGGGACATTAAGTGATAATGAAATGATCTCTGGATTGGTGGAAGTTAATATTGCCTCGACAACAGTGGCACGGCAGCTCAACAGATAAAATGTTGGCCTTACAGTTCTGAGGACCCGGGTTTGGGTTTTTTTGTGGAGTTTTGTGTGTGTGGAGAGTTGTGGAGTTTGCATGTTCTTCCCGTGCCTGCATACGTTTTCTCCGGGAACTCCGTTTTCCGGTCTTTAAATGATTTTCTTATTGGGCAGAACATGCCACCTAACATTTCGCGGATTATTTCTATCCGAATTATGGGAACTTTTGGCGATACAGTAAGGCATTCTATCGTGTCCGATCGTGGTGGTAACGCATGTGAAGACGGTACAAACCGGTGAAGATTTCTTTGTTTGCGCGCCTATTATGTCACATCTGCGCACGTAGGTCTTGTGACTCGCCAAAATGGCGTTGCACATGAAAATTCGTAGTTGCCGATAAAAATCTTCTCAAAACACCATTAAATGGGAGAGGATTAACATCACATTGTCAAGGTACAGTACATATGACATGACCTATTGGATACATTGTTGATCCAAACCACCAGAATTTCCCTTTAAGAACAACACTGTTGACTAAAGTCGAGATATATCTGGTCAGCATACTTTTTTATACCAAATATTATTCCCTGGAGCTATCTTCTGACATCTTAGAAGGTTATAGAAAGAATCCAAAAACTGTAAATTGGTGATTTTTTCAGTATGTGCTGTTGCTGTGAATACATTCCATAAGGAATAGGTGAAATCCTGACTATTGAAGGGGTCACCATATTCAAGTCCCCATCTGCTTGGTCAAATAAATTTCTGGAGATAATTGATCCTCAGTTAATTGTATTGTTCATATAGTTGTACCCAGCTGGACCATTTTTATTTCTAGTTTTACTGTAGCATAAAATTCATATTATCAGAACAGCTTGTGAGTTTCATGATAAAAATAGGTTCAACCGTACGGTTAAGGCTTGTGGACATTTCTGTCACACCTGCTACATCCCAAGACTCGACTACAACTAAGGTTAATAAGAGACTAGAAAGTGTCCAGGCCTTATCTAAATGAACCAGGCACGTGTTGCTGGTGCCAGTGTTCTTGCAAGTTCGAGGCTCAGCCGCTCCTTGATTCAATTATTTGGGACTGCAGCAAAAAGGATATCTGTCTGTTATTTTCTTTTAGTTTCATTTGATTTTCTTTGTTTTGGGCCCTTGACTGATTGATTTGTGTGTTGAATTTCCTGTAGCGCCTGAAGACATAAAAGGGAAGACAAAAAATGGCATCTCATTGCAAAGCCAGGCGGTGTATTAATGATCACAAATCATTCGGGCAGCACTTTTACGACAACGATTCTGCAACAAAAAAAAAAACGATCATCTCAAGGAAGCCGAAAACAATAACATGATTGTGAATGTCTCCCTTGTGTTGCCTGGTGACAAACAACACGGCAAGGAAGATCACGACTTTGGATACGGCAAGTGAGGAACACGTCAACATGCCTCAAACTGTCTAATTGAAAGCTTCAAACAAAAGAGCTTGTTTTTAAGATTGGCTGAAAAGAAAAAAAATCAACTAAAATCTTTAGAAAATTGAAACATTGTGCGTCACGTACAAACATTAAAGAGTTCATATACGGAAGAGTCCAATTGGTTCTTAGAAATAATATGGTGGCAGGATAGAAATATTTTGGATATTTTATTTGGATTCTGAGAAAATGCAATGCAGTTCATAGAGTCAGTGCCTAACGGCATGAATAAAATCTGCGCCATGTAATGTTTCAGCGTGGCTCACGGCCCAATTCATACTTGCATATCTGTAAATTATTAGTTTTTCAAAAGCGCTTTCTCAGTCTTGTTTTTGCTGTTTTATAGTTTAGGGCACAAGTGTCAAACTGAAGGCCCGGGGGGCCAGATCTGGCCCGCCGCACAATTTTATGTGGCCTGTGAAGGAAAATAATATGTATCAACTTTCATGATTTTTGTTCAAATCTGTACCAACATTTCAAATTGTTATATCATAAATGATAACGTTGCAATATCACAAGCGTTTTTGTGTTACCAAACCACAATAGTTGAAAACCCCGTTACTCTCTGTTTCTGATTCCACAACGAGTTCACAAATTTTACATGTCAATATGATGAGACAGTTAAAGATTTTTATGTTTTTATGGTCATAACGGCCTTCTGAGGGGAACCACATGTAAAATGTGACCCGCGACAAAAATTAGTTTGACACCCTTGGTTTAAGGTGTCATAAAATATTAACGTCAAATCAACTTTGTCTTTTCACCAAAAGCTTCTTTTGTTTTTTTTTTTTTTTTTTTTTTTTTTTACACCTTTTCATCACAAACATGTTTTTTTGGTAGTTCAACTGCCAGGCAGAAGCTAACTTTTTTTCTGCTGAAAGAATAGTACTTTTTCTTTTGTTAGTGTCGGGGCTTACATTGCCACTGAAGACAATATTCTGTGGGTCTTGAACCATCCACCAAAACGCTCTAAAATGGATGACATTATGGGATGACTGCTCTGGAATTGGATGGGCTTGATTGAGTTAAAATCACTGTCATTCTCAATTATGTTCTGGGTCATGGATAAAAGACAACCATTCACTCTCTTGTTGATTTAGTTGAGAAAAAAAACTGTTACGTGATGAGTCATTAAAGTAAGGTAATGTCTAAAAAGACTTCTGCTCTTATTACTGAACAAATTAAATGAAGGGGACCCTTATGGTTTTTGACTACTTCACACAAGACGAAGGGAACGTTTGCCAAAGTAATTATGTGTTATGAAAGTGTCCTACTGCGAATGAATCTCATGAGCCCTGATAATAATCGATTTTTGCTCAGTGATTTTTGATTTGATATTCAACAGAGCCTTTCCATGAGGCTTTTGTTGGACTAGTGGGGGCCTCGGGCCTCTTTTACTGTTGTTACGAGAAGCTGTCCAAATTGAGATCCGCGGAATAAAAAATGAAAACCGCAACCCATATTTTGCATTTGGATCTGTGTGATGCTTCGATGGCATTGTAAAGACCCAGAAGCAAGGCTCAAACGAGGTTCAGAGAGTCTCGGGTTTAACTAAAAACATGGACTTGGAGACTCCACGGGTTAAATCCTTTGTTATTCCTTCCAACTGCATAAATGAAAAAATTTGAGACAGTTGGCTGAACACGAGGGCACACAGAGTTCCAGGGAGGTCCGAGCACTACTGAGCCATATCTCCCACAGATAGCACAGAATACTGGTCAAAGTAGGAAATGTATTTTCAAAGACAAAAAATGGCTGAAAAGTCCTATTACATTTGAACATTTGACATCACAGCGAGCCATCAATTTTCCAACTTCTGTGACATGGTTAAAAAATGAGATTAGTGATGGTTATTAACTCACCTCATTAGTCATAAATGTTAGAGAGTGTGATAAAAAGTGACTGTTTTTAGCAGAATTTAGCTTAATCTGACTTCTGGTTGGACTTGTATGACAGTAAAGATTTTTAATACAGTACATGTAGGGAAAATGCAGCTTTCATTCTTGCATCAGTTTAGGCCTGTGGAACAAATTACAAAGAAAATTGATCTTATGAAGTATTGTTTTGAAAGATGACCAAGTCAAAATATAAAGATAAAGGATCTCCAAGGAACAGAATAGACTGCAGTCAAACTTTGAGGTACTACTATATAAGACATGACCAAGCCTGTACCTTTTGGACAAAACAGTTCAATCCTTTAAGATCAATCAGAACACCATCTCGTAAAAGCTGACAAAAGATTTCCACTAGGTTATTATTCTGATCATAAAGAAACTCGTGTCATCATGATGACACATGATATGGGTGTCAATAATTGACACCCTGACAAATGAGTAAATTGCTGTCTACAGTCTTTTGGTCTTCAGACGTAGGGCATGTGTGGGTGAGGGGTGTTTTCTTCAGGGTCATCAAATGAGGCATCTAGTGCTATTTAATCCATTCAAGGAGAGTAAAGGCGTGTATATCTGCTTTCTCCCAGTCTCTGTGCTCTCGATCAATAATACTCTGTTTATCCTACCAACCTGATATGGCCCCTCAGTCCTCAGCCTTACTAATGTTGTTTGTGTGAGTGCGTGTGTGATTGTGCACATGTCTCTAGGCTACGGCAACATGATACGGGTCCATGGTTTTTATTTAGGATAGGAACCAAATCTTTATGCCCCTAAAATACAGCCAGCAGTTTTTCTTTTTTACTCTTGAATGCATTATACTCCCTATCGCCTTCAGCGCTACTGGGCTGTGTTACGTGTAAACTCTCATTGCTTTGGTACAAACCACATTAAGTCCGAAACAACAGACAGACTGACGGTGTTATTGAAACATAGCGTCAGTATAAAAGTGAGAAATAAAAATTAAAAGTAGGATTAAAAAGCAATATTTTTTTGTGTGTGTTTGGGAGGTGGGGGGCAAAACCTTGTCTGAAGTTTACGACAAGCAGAGAGACAACTCTGATAACTCACATTCGGAACCCAAATATACAGTGTGTGATGTAATAAAATTAAAGATTTTGTTAGTGCGAATGGAGATTTTCTCCAGAATGTGGTCTGGGCATGAAGCATTTTATACAAGAAAGAAAATCCAGCTTTCAACTACCTTTCAACTACCTACCAGGCGTCACCGAGATCATTATGATTAGCTTAGTTAGCGTTGGTCGGGGACATTAAAGGCGAAATCCAGTGCTTGCATTGACAGTGTATCCAATAGATCATATAATATGTACCCTATTTTAACAATGTGATGTTATATACTCTCTCATTTAATAGTGTTTTGAGAAGACTTTTATCGACAATTACGAATTTTCAGGGGCGCTGCCATTTTCGCAAGTCACATGATCTACGTGGGCGTATGTGACGTGTACCGTGCCGTTCCAAACGCTGGATTACATGGGATACCATTTATGCCCAGTGCTGATTTCTCAGATTTATCCTCATGTGATGAAGAACTAGCAGTATCGGTTGATTGGGAAGATGGAGGAATATTTCCATAAAGATTTGAACCTGTGGTTGTAATTAATGTTGAATATTCGGATGGTTCTTTGGGCGGAATGACGCCGAGTCTGACTACTCGGAGCCCTACACGCGACATAAGTGCGTAAAGAAAGCCACCTGGGAGGTCCGGGCCGGCAGCTGTGGAGGGTTCTTCGGACGGGAATGACGGACTCTGACGAGCGAGCTCAGGCGGCGGTGGCCGCGAGCCGAGCTTCCAGGCGGCGGAGGCCGTTAGCCCCGGATGCCAAAGCTAGGCTAAAGGCCTCCGCCACCACCAAGGGCGGGCCAGCAGCCTAGGTTCGACGTCCAGGGAGGCCTTTAGCCGAGGTAACGGCCTCCGCCTCCCTCTTCGGTAGTCCCGGACGCCGAAGCTAGGCTAAAGGGTTTGTTAGTCCCGGACACCGAAGCTCGGCAAAAGGCCTCCGCCACCTGAAAGCTCGGCTTGCAGCCCACCGCCGGAGCTCGCTCATCAGGCTCTGCGTCAATATTGTCTGAAGAACCATCTGAATATTCAACATTAATTACAGCCACAGGTTCAAATCTGTATGAAAGTATTCCTCAGACTTCCCGATCAACTGATACTACTATTTTTTTCATCAGATGAGGATAAATTCAAGAAATCAGCGCTGGGCATAATGGTGTCCCATGTAATCGAGCGTTTGGAATGGCACAATCCACGTCACATACGGCCATGTACATCTTGGGACTGGGGAAAATGGCAGCACCTCTGAAAATTCGTAACTATCCACAAAAATCTTCTCAAAACACTATTAAATGAGAGGATTTAACATCACATTGTCAAAATAGGGTACTATTACATGACCTATTGGATACACTGTTCATGCAAACCACTGGATTTCTCCTTTAAGATCAAATGGCTTGTGTAAAGGAGGTAGATTAGTTACCACCCTGTCTTTGAAATGCAGCGTGATAGCCATTTCCTACGTTTGGGCTGGTTTTCTTTTTTACTAATAACATCCCCAATGTAGATCATTTGGCAAATAAGGACGAGAGTGAGCACTTTATATAGTACTGTCCATATAAAAATGGGAAAGACGACTGACGACTGGGTAGAGCGGTGGGTGGACAACTGAACAACAGCTAAGACAGCAAAGTGTGTCTTTGGAAGCTCCTGTCATACGTTGAATAATTTATTCGCTTCCCTCCGATTCCTTGACTGTGAGACTTACGAAGAGCGGAATGGTGAAACAAGAAAGTATGTATTGGCAGCTTCTTCATGCTCGGGTGTAGTAATACGTTTGCCTCTTTTACCATATCAAATAACGCAAATATGAGGTCATTGTATTGTAATGCGGGAAAGAGAAATTGTAGTGAATAAGGCTATGAAATGTATCCTAACCACTCCTCTCAGGTAGATGCGTGATGACAGTCAAGGTGTATCCGTGACTTTTCATTGTGTCAAAGATTCCAGGCATCTTTATAGGTGTTCAGATTTCGGACTTGTGAATTTGAAAAGGGTGACAAAGCGTGCCGCAGCCTGCCCCTCGGAGCTGTTTGCTGTAGGTTTTTTTTTTTCCCTTTTCATAACCCCATGCAGGTTTCTACACATGATCACCCTTATGTTTTGAACTCCAAAGATTCCTCTGCTGATTGTCCTCATTCACCAACACTCGTTTTGGAATTTGTAGACACTCCATTAACTTGATGCTTTATTTGTGGAGCTTCCCCCTCACCGCTACCGTGTATACAAAATAGCCACACTTCCAAGCTTATTTACATTATCATTACGTTTTACGACATTTCATTAACCAAGGGTTACAGGGAGACTTGGGATCTGTTCATGGGCCTACGTGGTAAGGTTGTATAGGAGATTCGCGTGGTAATGTTTGCTTGAACTGAACTAAATGTGATTAATCAACCAGGTGTGTGCAGTACTAAGCACCATACACACGGTTATGTAATCTTTTTTGTCTCACTGCAGCTGAAGTCATTTTTGAGCAACAAGTTGAGAAGTAAAAGGAAGCTTTTGTTCCCTGGTGTGCGTGGGTAGAGAAATACACGCCCAATGCCAAGTAAGACGAGCCCGACATCCACTTACCTGGGTGAGAATATCCAGTTGACCCATAATGTGTTCAAGTGTGTTGGTTAGACTATAGGGCGTACTCCCCTCCAGGGTCTGGGGCGCTTCAAGGGACTGTTGACCTTGTCCGTTGATTTTTACGTTGGTGGAGGTGGAACTGGTGCTCGAGCTCTTGTGGGTGTTGGGATGCTTGGCTCCACTGTGACCGCGACCTATTTTGGCAGCTGTTTGGGCTGGTTCCAAGGTCTAAAAGCATAAGAAAGAGAAATACAAAGCTGAAATCCAAAACCGTGTATCTTAAAATTGCAACCCCAACTTAAATCTTAATTGAAATCCTAAGCCTAACTGGAAAGCCTGAATTGACATCTGCACCCAATCTTCAAACCCAAATACTCACTTGAATCCCAAACCTTAATTGAAATCCTAGCTCAAAAAACAAACTCCAACACAGAGAGCACACGCAAACATGTATTTTCAAACTACACGTTGGTAGCGACAGGCTTATTTTCCCCAAAAGATAAAAGGTCAGTCTGGAAAAATTCTGTTTGGTTTTTGCTTTTTTGTCACAAAAAAGAACAGACCTGCTTAGTGCAAAAAGCAAGATTAACTTTTGGAGATTTACATCTTGGACTGGATTCACCGACAACAATACGCATTTACTGACTGTCTAGACGGTATTAGTCCTAGGACTAAAAAAAAAAAATCCTCTAAAACTACACACCAATACAAATTCACCAGAAGACATAATTCTGCGCAAGTGTAATAGACTGAGATACTACATAACTGTTACAGGAAACGTTTCTGAAATATGAGTCAGCAAGACCCTTAATATAGTTAATCAGTTTCATGTTAAAACATCAGTTTTAAGAATTTGGCTTTCTAATCTAATTATATTTGAATGAAAGTCATGCCATTTTCAGGAAAAAAATTCCATGTTTTTTTAAGAAGATTTCACTAAAATAAAACATTTTTGTCACAATTTAAAGACGTAATGGCATTATAAAGTACCGAGCACTCAAATATAAGCCATCAGTACCATTGCAGCCATAATTTGTACTGTAATACAACGGCTGCTTCTCTCCTCAAGATGGGTCAATGCAGGCCAACCAAAAGATCTTATGTAAAACAGCTCAGTGTGAAATCTGCATATCCTTGTAGTAGCACTGAAGGGATGAACATTTCCCCAAGTTCCCTCAGTGGTTCTTACATGATGAGCATCAAAAGTGCAGGGCAACATTATTGTTCATTATGCCTCACTAGTGTCCAATCTGTCATTATTGGGTGAATCCTCAGGTCTTGGCATATGATTCACATTATAATATGCATTAGGCAGAGCATGTGACATTTTGATTTATTACCATTCAGTTGTTTCCATTGCCCCTCCTCAAGATTTCACATCTGTATTCAGTTTAAATCACTTTGTTCTGAAACTGGAATCCAACATTTTATTCTATAGCTTTCTGTGCTGATTTTCTTACCCATGAGTTAAACAATAAACTGCTTTTTGAACACTGTTCAATCATTTGTATTCTGGATTCCAAACAAATAGTGAACAAGAAACCACCTTCTCACATTTTAAAGTGACATTTTTACACAGCCAAGTCGAGAAAGTTGTACATTTTGTGGTACTACCGTCCCCTTACACACAGCCAGGCAAAACCCTGATGTGCGCAAATGTAAACACAAACTGTATGCACACCAAGTCAGCACACATAGTAACCACCTCTACTAATGAATCACCTGGCGTGGAAAAGCCAACAGTGGAAAATTTCCTGAGGCCCAGATGAAACTTTGATTCGTAAGCAGCCATCCATCAATGGACCCTGCATGCTGCACTACAAACTACACACGCACAGACACATTCTGACACACAACTTTTTTTTTTTTTTTTTTTTTTTTATGAGAGGAGACGGACACAAGCTGTGACACAAGCGCATGGCCGGTTTTTACAACTTGATACAAAAGGATGCGGAAACTTGAAAAAATTATTGAATGCCACTAGGCTCTTTCCTACCCAGGTGTTACTCATAACATTCACGGGGGCATTTTATGAAGGTGCCAAACCTCTGAAGTCATGCAGCCGGCCTGACTGGCATTCTTTCACACAGCTAGCACCACCGTTATACATTACACATGGTCCAAGACGGAAAAAGGAGAAATTCTACAACATGTGATATTACTCAAGTACAATCCAGTGACATTTTGGAAAATAATTTGATGGGACAGGAACACCATTGCAGTGCTCCCTAAACATATGTCTTGAGTAGTCCACATCCAGCATTCACAACTAGACCAACAAATCGGAAACCTGAGAACGTAGCTAGCGTGATTTCATTAGTGATTATCACCCATCTATTCATCCATAGTCTGTAACAGAATTGATCGGCAATCACAGGTCAGTTGGAAATGGGGCAATGAGAGGCTTTTAATCCCGTACAAGTTTAGTGAACCTAGTGAAGTCTAAACCTTTTACAGTGACTGTTACACTCCGTGGATTAAGTTTTTGTAGACTTAGTACTGTATTATAAAAGCTCATTGAAAGTCCACAAGGGCACAATTTATTAGTCACGCAAGTGATATTTAAAAGGAAGTGAGAGTTTTAGCATGCCGACCTAAACAGCTTAAGCATCAAATCAAGTTACTGAACAGATGAACACGCCCTGAAGTTCCCTCAGTAGTATTTACATGATGATGGTGAAAAGTGCAGGTCAATATAATGGTCCATTATGTCTCATGCACGTTCACTGTTATTATCTAGTGTCGACCAAGGCATTGGGATGTGATTCACATTATGAAATGCATTAAGAAGCGGTACAACGTGACATTCTGAAGTGACATACTTTTTTGATATTCTATATTAGAAGTATAAAACCTTTTTACAGTGATCTTTCAGGCAGCATTATGAAAGCAACATAGCTAATGTTAAAACGTAAAAAAAAGAAAAAAAAAAAAAGACTTTTTCTCCTTTCTTCTACTAGTTCTACAATTGGACAACAGTGCAGCATTTTACCATGGAGCAGGGTAAATAAGCATCACTTTCTTCCATCCACCCATTTTACTGAGCCGATGATCCTCACGAGGGTCCCGAGAGTACTGGTGCCAATCCCAGCCGTCATCAGGCAGGAGGCAGGGTACACCCTGAACTGGTTGCCAGCCAATCGCAGGGCACATGGAGACAGACAACCAGTCAGACTCTCAATCAAGCCCAGGGGCAATTTAGAGTCTCCAATTAACGCACGTTTTTGGGATAAAGGAGGAAACCAGAGTGCCTGGAGAAAACCCAAGGAGGCACGGGGAGAATATGCGAATTCCACACAGGCAGGGCCGGGATCTGAACCCCAATCCTCAAAACTGTGAGGCCAACCCCTTACAGATGCCCCACCATGCCGACTTTACTTTCTTCCCCGCCATAAAATTTTTATCCACTACAGATGATCTGCTTTCCTTTTATAATGATGATCTTCAGAGCCTTTTAAATACCCTGGCTCCCCTCAAAACCCAGACTGTTTCATTTACTCACACATGAGCTGGGCCAAATCAAATCAAAATGCCCCCAACTGGAACAACTCTATAAAAGGACCGGACATACTGTTCACAAAGAAATGTACAATAGCCACATGCTCCTCTACAAAGATGTCCTGTCTTCAGATAAATCAGTCTTCAATCAGTGTGTGTGGGTGTGTGTTCGTGTGAGTGTTTTCCATTTACTGTATGTGGGGATGGGAGGCGTGGGTTCTTGTATATTTCTTTTTGGATTGTCTGTCTTCATCACTATGAAGACCTTTGTGTTGCATTTTACTATATGAAAAAAATGCTATATACAAAAAATGTATTTGATTTCATGCCGGTCTGTTAAAAGCTGGTGAAGAGGATACCAGGGGCTGTTCTATGTTGATAAGAACATTGTTCAACCAACAGATTCTCATACCCCTCACCAACATTCAACTGAACCCAGTCACCCATTGTCATCTTTTATTCTAGGGTACCCATAATTCACCAACAATTGACTCCCAATACCTAATCTCCCGTGAGCTCTCCTAGCCCTTTTTTCCTTGTAGTTTTTCTAGCTTCGAACTTGCCTCTGTTGCTGTACCATCGTTAACTCATTCAGAAATCCAAGCCTTCTACCCGTCAGTTAGACCCCCTCCCAACTGGGCTGGTAAAAGCCCGCTGAGCCTCTCTGTCCTCAATAACTGCCATTATACACGCATCCTTCACTTCTGGCCATTATCCTTGATCACCCAAAACACCTGCAATAACTCTATACTCTTCTTCTTTCGGCTTGTCCCATTAGGGGTCGCCACAGCATGTCATCTTTTTCCATCTAAACCTATCTCGTGCATCTTCCTCACTAACACCCACAGTCTTCACATCCTCCCTTACTACATCCATCAACTTTTTCTTTGGTCTTCCTCTCGCTCTTTGCCTGGCAGCTCCATCCTCAGCACCCTTCTACCAATATACTCATTCTCTCGCCTCTGGACATGTCCAAACCATCGAAGTTTGTTCTCTCGAACTTTGGCTGTCCCTGTAATGAGCTCGTTTCTAATCCTATCCAACCTGTTCACACCGAGCGAGAACCTCAACAGAACATCTTCATTTCTGCTACCTCAAATTCTGCTTCCTTTTGCTTCTTCAGTGCCACCCTCTCTAATCCATACATCATGGCCGGCCTCACCAATGTTTTATAGACTTTTCCCTTCATCCTAGTGGAGACTCTTCTGTCACATAGTACACCAGACACCTACCGCCAAATGTTCGACCCGGCTTGGAGCCGTTTCTTCACTTCCTTACCACACTCTCCATTGCTCTGTATTGTTGACCCCAAGTATTTGAAGTCGTCCAACCTTGCTATTCCTTCTCCCTGGAGCGTCACTCTTCCCAATAACAATAACTCTATACACAAAAAAAAGAAAAAAAAAGAACAGACTGCTTTCAGTAATTTTCATCTCATTTCTAATCAACTATTCTATCCCCAAAAATATTTGAAGTTGTATCTCAAGTTCATGCTCATCTGGCTCACTATAACCTCTACGAAGAAATTTCAATCTGGTTTTTGCCCCCTCCATAGTACAGAAACCGCCCTATCTTAAAATCTCCAATGGGATTGTCGTGGCAGCAAACTCTGTACTCTTAATTTATTCTCCAAGACTAAAGTGCATCTTTTCACACTATTTCACGGAACACCCTTGTCGCTGACTTACCTCAATTGCTTTTATACACATCCAATGATTTTTTTCCACATCATACCTCTTTAACCACACTCAGCACATCCATCATAAATCTTTCAAATCCAGTGTTCCACAGGTCCTGTTCCTGGCCCCCTTCTCTTTATCATTTATCTTCTTCCCCTTGTGAATATCTTCCATAAATATAAAGTCAATTTCTACTGTTACAGGGCTGACGCCCAGCTCTACCTCCACACAGAGAGAAGCCCATAAACAAAATATATTAGGCCTTATTTTTTCCATTTATTCCAATATATTGTGTGTGTAACCCGGCGTCACAACTGAATGGAGCATTGACCTCACAGTTCTGAAGACCGGGGTTCAAACCCCGGCCCCGCTTGTGTGGGGTTTGCATGTTCTCTCAGTGCCTGTGTGGGTTTTCTCCAAGAACTCCGGTTTCCTCCAAAACTATGTGTTAATTCTGCCCTAAAATGCCCTCAAGTGTGATTATGAGTGCCAATGGTTGGTTGTTTCTATGTGCCCTGCGATTGGCTGGCAACCAGTTCAGCGTGTACCCCGCCTCCTGCCCGATGATAGTTGGGAGGATAAGCGGCTCAGAAAAGTCTGCGACTATATGGATTTCATGGTCAAGAGGTTCTGGTTTCAAATCTCAGGTTGGAATATTTTGTGGCATTTTCATGTTATTCCACAACTTAAGCAGGTTTTTATGGGTAGATCATGGCCAACTCAAACATCTTGGGTCACAAATCATTTCAAAATCAAAGATAGTAAACAGTTCCATCATTCTACCACGACTAGGGTTTTATATGAGCAAATATTTGAGTCAACAGCTCATGCATCTTATTAGATGCTGGCCTTTTTTTGAACCACCATTTTCCCTTGCATTCTGCTGTAGCCTGACATAACTGCACCTTTCCTCCGTGCTCCTACCGTTCACTCTCGCTTCTGTTCCGCTTATGTTCTTTTGCTGCGCTGGCCCATTATCTGCCCTCTTTGACTCCTGTTACTATCTCGTCCTCAACCCTGCTCGGCCATATCCCCACCCTCTTTCGCTCATGTTCGCCTTCCATCTCCTGCTGACAAATGCAATCAATTCCCTACTGTCAACATAACCCGCTATAATCATACAAACCCCAGGGAAACGGTGAAAGAACCACATAGAAAGTAGCAGAAGTATATAATAGAGTTAGTGTTTTATGGATTATTTCACTGCTTCCACGACTGGTAAATCAGAACCTTGTGAAGAAATGATATCTTCAGAATATTTCCAATTTTTTAAAGGCATAGTAATCTTACGGTATCCAAACTTCTGGCTTTTAAGATTTTAACGTGCTCCCAAAGTACTGAGCACCTTCTCAAATTGTTAAAAGTTTTGTGTTGCTCCCCTGCCAATGTTAAAAAAAAATAAATAAAATAAAATAAAAAAATCGGTGGCGCAGCTGTAAAGTGTTGGCCTCACAATTCTGAGGACCGGGGTTCAAACCCAGCCTCGACTTTGTGGAGTTGGATTGTTCTCCCTGTGCCTGTGTGGGTTTTCTCTGAGCACTCGGTTTCCTCCCGCATCCCAAAAATATGCTACATTAATTGGACACTCTAAACTGCCCCTCGGTGTGATTGTGAGTGCGGCTGTTGTCTGTCTCCGTGTGCCCTGTGATTGGCTGGCAACCAGTTCAGGGTGTACTCCGCCTCCTGCCCCTTGACAGCTGAAATAGGCTCCAGCACTCCCCGTGACCCTCATGAGGATAAGCGGCAAAAAAAATGGATGGATGGATGGATGGTTTTGACACCTTTATTATACCAGTAATCCTCCTAAATTTATATAATTTCTCACTTGAGTCTTTGACTCAACTATTCGGCTTTGCCAGGAAGGATGCATCTTCCTTTCTTTGGGAGTTATGTTGTTTTTGCTTGTTGAGCTATGTAAAGCTCTTATGTCAGGTCCTCAGCCTACAACAGCCATAGAATTGTTACACACGTCCTTCCACTCAGTAATATTTTTAGTACAGTCTTACTTGCCCAGGACTCTATAACAGCATCTACTGTACACGGAAATGCAGAATGTCATGTTGAGTCTCCTCTACATGGCATTCTTTCAAGTTTAAAGATTTCGGACCTCCCACCATCATCAGCAATTTAGAAAAGGCCTTCAAAGGTTTCAGTGACTTCAAAGAGTTGTCAACATTGCAGTCATTTGCATGTATTACACAGCAACACAATGAAAACAATGGTGAAGGGAACAGAGGTTTATGAAGCTATGGAAATCTTCACTGCCCCTCCACATTCGACAGGCGTGCAGTGCAGTGGAGTGTGCATGTGTGTGTGTTGAGCTGTGAAGGGAAGCCTGTTGCGAGTGTGCAGCTCATCTGCCTGTACACGTGAGCGGGAGAAAGACCCAGATGTGAAGCTAGAGACGAGAGGGGGAGGCGGGGGAGATTAGGGTGGATGTGATAAGAGAGAGCTGATCTGCCTGTCAGCTATAGATGGTGCTCACACACACACATCCACACGCGCATCTATTTTCACACACAGCAGCAAAAACTTGCTCAGCTGTGGTGAGCGCTGAGAAAATCTGAAACACTGCAACTGCAACCATACACCTTTTGAATCTTTGGCTGAGCAAGAGCTTGTTTTATAGCGCTGACTTATTTTGTTGAACAAACAGGCCTCTCCGCCTCTGGTGGTGTGCCCATGACTGGCAAACCATCATGCAGTCTCACATCCAAGCAGATAAACGGATCAGCATATCAAATGAGCTACTTTAGAATTCCCTGTGGATTTGATTCCAAGTGGGTACCAGCAATGGTGGGAAGCCTTTCTTTCTATGCCGTTCTCATTAGGCAATCTCTTACTGATTAAATTAATTGTGCTAAGCATTGCAGGGAGGGAGCTTCCAAAACACCTTGGTTACACTTAAAAACACAGACAGGAGGCTTAAAGTGCTGCCAATTTAGTACGAAAATTCTCAGCATTATTTTATGGGGCTTTCTGTCCTTGAGCAAGTGCTGAGCCACGTGTTTAATATGCCATTTTTGATAGGGAACATACCGTTTTACTAGTGAGTCGAGGGCTTAAGAAAATAGCTCTTTGGGTTGGTCAGCCCTTATTCTCAGTAGGGTATATGAACGAGGCGGGCAGACTGTTCTTTTTGTGTGTCTCTAACCAAACTATTGTCTATCTTGAGATAATTATATTTGAAAATATATTGTATGATTTAGGGTCTTTCAGTGAGAAACTGGTGAATGTCCAAACATACATGCATTACATTTATACATGTACATTGTCTCATGGTTAGAGCATAAGAAAAGGAGTACAATTTTATTTTATTTTGATGAGCTGTCTCTTAATTCAGGTGGCAGAACAATTTCACAAATTTTATTAAATGTATTATCACAGTTCAAGTCACTCCATGTCAGCACAAGGTGAGAAAAAGGCACCTCCCGTTATTAGAACAGCCCTGCTTGCTGGTTGTTTATGTCCAAATCCGCAGAGAATTTGTGAAATTCATTTGTAACAGACTAGTGTTTAAGCAAGAGGGTGGCACTCTTTTTCTCTTCCTTTTCCTCTCAAGTGACACACACACACACACAACACACACACACACACACACACCACACACCACACACACACACACACACACACACACACACACACACACACACACACACGTGGCAGATGAAAGAGTCTATAAATAATGAATTCTCAATGGATAAATAATACATGAAAAGCAAAACTGAGGAAGCTAGCACTTTTCTGGTGCGTCAGCTGACATCGACGCCGCTGTTTGCATCTCACAGGTAACAATTCATGAGAGAGATGAATGAAAGTCCAGGACTAACCTTAAACTCAATTAAAAATGTATCACGTATGCAGGTATGTCGTCAAAATAACGTCGATCCTGTTCCATACATTTATGTAGGTGTATGCCTGAGAAAAAAAATGGTTTTAAAGTCCTAACTCCAGTCATTGGTTGTCCTAAAAATCCGCTAATACGGTTGGTCCTATTGTGTTCCTCCAATAGTTTTAATTAACTGCAGCACTGAGGTAAAGGTTTTATCTGCATTGCTGCTTTGTGTGCTGATTGGCAGTGGTATGAATATCATTTCAGGCAACTGGCCTTTCACTGAAGACCTAAACTGTGCTTTTGCTTGGTTTTGGTTAAGGAGGTAAGAGCAGACCATTATTTTACAGAGAATAGATGTACATTGGTAGGGTTGCCTTAATCTGATTTTTGCAATTGGAAACGAGTATCACCTTGGACTAGATGAACAATCTCTGATTTGACCACTTTTCCCATGCTCCGCGCTAGCACTTATATGCAGCAGCACCCAGACGCCATGTAAATCCCACGTGAGCACAAGTTTGCTAAGGTGCTTACAAACTGTCAGGGAGTACTTACTTGGAGTAATTTATTGACACTGTAGTTGAAGTTCACCATAAAACTAAACACAAACAAGAATTCTGTAGCGCCGTTTTCTACCGCTTATTTGAGGTGGGGTCGTAGCTTTAGCAGCAACGCTCAGACTTCCCTTTACTCAGCTAAAGCATCCAGCTCTTCCGAGGGGATCCAGAGATGTACCCGTGCCAGCCGAGAGACTTTGTCTCTCCACTGTGTCCTGGGTCGTCCTTCGGGTCTCCTTCCGGTGAAATGTGCCAGGAACACATCACCAGGGCGGCGACCGGGAGGCATCTGAATCAGACATCCCAGCTACCTCATCTGGCTCCTCTCATTGTGGCCTCTCTTTGATGAGTTTCTCACTGTATCTAAGGGAAAGGCCGGACATGTCACGTCCCAGCAGAACGAGAGTAGGACCCAAATGCAGGACTAGGACGATGCCAGGTAGTTCAAGGAGAAATGTTTATTATATGCCGAGGTCGGGGTTCGAGCAGGCAGTCAGGTGCAGCAGCGGTAGTTGGGACGTTGGGCGAAGAGAGCAGGTGAGCGAGCAGGCAAGAGTCGGTACACAGGAGAACGATCAAAGCAGGCAGAAGTATCAAAGGAGTCAGGTTTACAAGGTCGGTACACACAGGTTCGATCAGGGATACCGGAGCACACGAACGGGTCATGAAGCTCAACGAACTGGCGCCGGCCAGTCGTCATCGGGGTCATATAAATGCACAGCATAATCAGGCTGCATGAGGCGCAGGTGTGCACCTCCCAATCAGCGCAACCGCGCGGACACCCGCACAGCCCGGGCTGGAGCAGCAGGATCATGACAGGACACCATGCGGAGGAAGCTCATTTCGGCTGCTTGTATCCGCAGACGGCAATGCACCTTGAGCCTCATTACCTGAATCCTAACTGCCACAACTTTGTCAAAACTAAACCCCTGTTGCATCAAGAGGTTCAAGTGTATTGCTACACATGTGGGGAAGTATATCATACACTGAGAGTTAAAAAAAGAAATACCAGTCTGCCCATAAATTTTCCATCAGATTAAGATCAGGGCTTTGCAATGGCCACAAAACGACACTGATTTTCTTATGCTTAAACCACTTTGTAACCAGTTTGGCAGAAAGCTTTGTGTCATTGTCAATTTGGAAGACCCATTTCCACCCAAACTTTCCTGGCACATGTCTCGAGATGTTGCTTCAGTATTCCCTCACCATGTCATTCATTTTGTGTAAAGTGCACCAGTCCCTCCTGCAGCGAAAAGGCTACAAACGTGATACAGGCCATGTTGCCCGGTTGGAATTATTTTTTTCAGGCTTCCGTGCTTTGCCCTTTTCCCTGTAAACATAATAATGGGCATTACGGCCAAAGATTCCAAATTTCATTACGCCAGACCTCAGGACAAGTCTCAAAAAATGTAGAACTTTTTTTCATTTACGCATTTGAAAACTATAATCTGTTTTTTGTATGTATCTTTTGGAGTAACAGTGTCTTTCTTTGGGTATCATATGGGTACAGTCCTCATTTCACTGTGGATAAATACACACTCTTACACCTTAGCCAGCATCTTTAGAATATATATTGTTTTTGTTCAAGGCTTGATATGTAAACAAAGCATATTCATCTCTGAGACAGACTTCCTGAGCAGTATGAGGGCGAGACAATCCCATGGTGTTTATACTTGCGTATAATTGTTTGAGCAGATGTACGTGGCACCTTCCGGCGTACGGAAATTGCATCCAAGGATGAACCAGTTGTGCAAGTGCACAATTCTCTTCCGGATATTTTGGCTGAGTTCTTTTAACTTTCCCATTTTATTACACAAAGAAGTATGTTATAGGAGTGCCTAATTAAAATAAATCCATGTGTCTAATTAAATCAAATATCCATAAATCAGAACCTTGTGAAGAAATGATATCTTCAGAATATTTCCAATTTTTTAAAGGCATTGTAATCTTACGGTATCCAAACTTCTGGCTTTTAAGATTTTAACGTGCTCCCAAAGTACTGAGCACCTTCTCAAATTGTTAAAAGTTTTGTGTTGCTCCCCTGCCAATGTTAAAAAAAAATAAAATAAAATAAAATAAAAAAATCGGTGGCGCAGCTGTAAAGTGTTGGCCTCACAATTCTGAGGACCGGGGTTCAACCCCAGCCTCGACTTTGTGGAGTTGGATTGTTCTCCCTGTGCCTGTGTGGGTTTTCTCTGAGCACTCTGGTTTCCTCCCGCATCCCAAAAATATGCAACAATAATTTGAGACTCTAAATTGCCCCTAAGTGTGATTGTGAGTGTGACTGTTGTCTGTCTCCATGTGCCATGCGATTGGCTGGCAACCAGTTGAGGGTGTACCCACTTCCTGCCCAATGACAGCTGGGATAGGTTCCAGCGCGCCCGCCACCCTCATGAGAATAAGCAGATCAGAAAATGGATGTATTTTTAAAAATCATTACACACGTCAATAGAGAAATATAATGGTGATTTCATTTAAGGAAAATATAGTACTGTATTAAATTACCTGTCTTTATGCAAAAAAGTAATTACCCCCCTTTCCTAACTCGTGAAATTGTGACTAATCACAATTTTTGGTTGATTCGTCACTGACCACACTCATGACTGATTACCTCGGACCTGTTCAATCAATAAATCACTTAAAGAGAATCAGTCCTGATAAAATCAATTCAGAAAAAAAAGGTTTAAAAAAGTTCTAAAAATGACACTAATCAAAGGCATTTCAGAACAGTCAAAAAATAAATAAGCGGAATCCATCAGCATGGAAAAGATTACAAAAGCCATTTCTAAAGCTTTAGGATTTCAGTGAACCACAGGGAGAGCCGTTATGCTCACATAGAGAAAACATGGAACAGTAGTGAATCTTCCAAGGAATGGCCAGTCTACAAAGATTAGACTAAGTGAACAGCAATGACTCATCCAGGAACCCACAAAGGGACTCTGGAGAACTTTTAAAGAACTACAGGCCTCCTTGCCTCAGTCAAGGTCATAGTTCATTCCACAACCACCATGATTTCATGTCAAACAGTTAGGGTGGGAGGGGGAAGTGTCATTTTAAATAGTGGACTGTAATACTTGTTTACATCTGGCTTCAACAGTATGGCCAAAAATGTCAAAGTCATGTATTACGTGATACATATTCCTATGTATGTAAAGTATAACCCTCCTCAATCATTCTGGTCCTCAAATTCGCCTTCTTGTTCTGGTCTCACATTAGGACTCCATAAGCCAGCTAAATAGCAAGAAGACAAAATCTTGGTAAATACTGTAGATGCTTGCTTGTTTTGTTTGTTTGTTTTTTATGCACATGTTGAGGAAGACGACCAATGGGGTTTGAAAAACTACAAAGACTGATCATTGTGTGTGTGGCTCTAGTCTGTAGGTGGGGCAGCAATCAATATGAGCAAGGAGAACGGAGACTGGTGAAGGTTGTACATGTAAGGACCTTGGCTTTGCCCTTGTTGATGTAAGTAACACTGTAGCAGGTTGAAACGATTGAAATCTAAACCCTTCCCTGAGACCCCCTTTCCCCAACCACCTGCTCCTTTTAAGTGTAAAATAGATACCTGACGAAGCATTTTAATATTTAAATAGAATTAATAGCCGCAATACCCTACGAGCTTGTTTACCTTTTTAGAAAATAGTCTGTCCTTTATTTGCTCTGAGTGTGCGTAATTCATTACAAACCACGCTAATTTTCTCATCTAGAATCAACTTTAAATGTCAATTTGGAGGGAAAATCTTGAAACATGTGTAATGTACTCTGATTTGATATCGTTGCTCCCACGACAACCGTGCAACTAAATGTAACGATGGAATGCTCTCAACTAGTAGTTCAGTCACTTAGTCACAAATTAGGGACAGCAATAATAATTGATTTGTTAATAATGCACAGTGTGGAGTTGCTTATTGATTGGGGCAAAATAGAGTGCACTATTTGGCAGCTATTAGCAGAGGTGCTGTTGAGTCACTAATTTGCTGACTAAAGATGAACATGTTGGCAGTTGAGCCACATGCAACATATCAATAAAACAGTATTGAAAAGCAGATTATACCATACCCTTAAAAAAAACAAAGTAATTTTGCCATAAAAATGTTCATCCCTGACTTAATATATTTTTACATCACATCAAAAACAACCCCCCCCCCAAAAAAAAAAATTATCATTCGCTGAAGTAAGAACCTATAACCCATAACATCTCATCTGCTTTACCGATGAAACTCTTGAGTAATGCGCATTACTCCCTCCTACAGGACTGGAATGGGACATTTAGACAATGGGAAGATAGTGAGGAGAAAGTGTGACGTCTTACACCCCAGACATTGTGGAAAAATATAAAAAAAGAATCTCATCCCACCTCGCTCCTGGCTCTGTTAATAGCCACGAAGTTGGTGAAATCCAGTCTCCCCCTTCAATGCTGATGTGGTTCCCAGGAAAAACACGGCAGCAGTGTAAAAGCGGCTTATGATTTTACGGATGTTAACAGACATGTCTAACATAAAACCCAATTACCTAGCAAATATTTTTGCTTGTTTTGACAATATTTGAGCAATTTCACTAATAACTTTTTAAATATCAGGAACAATCAGTGTTAAAAGTAAAACGGATAGTGATTTTCATTGACCTTACCTGGACGGAAGCAAGCAAACTTAAATTTTGTTTTGGGGAAAACACTGACTTGGCAGAGGACTAAAACTTGTTTTGGGGCCATCATTGTCATTACACAACCTATTGTTTATGAATATCACATTAAAGAATCTTGTCATGGTATAAAAAGACTGCCGGTAGTTAATATTCTTCATAAAATCAGCAAGTGGGGATGAAAGTATTGCACATCAAAGTGAAGGTGAAGGACCCGATAGATATTTGTCAGCCTGCATGAGTGCTACGAAACTGAACTACACCACACTTCAAAGGCTGCAATATGCTCGGAGGGGAAAGGCGGCATGAAAACACTAAACACCAGGGCATCTGTACCATGTTGTTACCGTGTGTTTATTTTTATACGACCGGTAAATATTTGCATAAACCTATACGTGAACCTTGTCAGATTATGTTAAAATGTCAACATACTGTTGATATTGTATGTGAACATTGTGCTGAATATAAATTATTTTGTAAAAATCAGTACCGATACCAGTTTTTGATAACATTTCAGAATTGCAGTTGAAGCCAGAAGTTTACATAAACTGTCAAAAACACATTTCATTTTTTGTCTCACTGTCTGAAGTAAAATCAGACTAAAGAGAAAATTTATTAGGGGATCTTATATTATTTTCTTCGAGATCAAAAGTTTAGAAAAAATGTGTTTGTATGGAGTAGCATTCCCTTTGAACTGCATGACTTGTGTCAAACATTTTGGGTAAGCTTCCATAAGGTTCTGACTGTACTCTGCTGGAATCCTGGCCCAATCCTCTGGACAGAACTGGTGTAACAAAGTCAGATTTGTCAGTTGCCTTGCTGGCAATGCCTTTTCAGATCTGCCCACAAATTTTTGATAGGATTCAGATCAGGGCTTTGTGATGGTCACTCCAAGATATTGATTTTCTTATCCTCAAGCCACTTTTTAACCATTTGGGCAGTATGCTTATGCTCATTGTCCATTTGGAAGACCCATTTGCGCCCACGTTTTAGCTTCCTGGCTGGTGTCTTGAGATTTTTCCTTAATATCTACCGATACATGTAATGTTCTTTCTTCATGATGCCATCTATTTTATGAAGAGCTCCAGTTCCTGCTGCAGCAAAACAGCCCTAAGACATGACGCTGCCACCTACAAGCTTGTTGGTGTGGTGTTCACAGGTCTTCATAGCAGCTTCCCCCCTTTTACAGATGTAACATTAGTCATTATGGGCAAACAGCTCCACTTTGGTTTCATCAGACCACAGGACGTCTCCTGAAGTTAAGATCTTTATCTTTGTGACTTTTTAATCCTTTTGTCATCTGGATTTTTTGCGTTACTTTAGGAGTCATGGCTTCATTCATTCTCGGTGAGTGGCCTTTCAGCAAGACTCGTTTCACTGTGGATAATGACACTCTGCTACCAGCTTGATCCAGCATTTTCACAATCTTTTGCCAAACCTTTTTATCAGGGGTTGATTCGCACATTTCAGACCAAACCACGTTCATCTCTGGGACACACCCAGTCTCCTTCCTGAGGGGTATGACGGGTGGACTATAAGGTTTATACTTGCGGATAATTGTTTAAAAAGATGAACGTGGCACCTTCAAGCACCTGGACATTGCGCCAAAGGATGAGCCAGATTTGTGGCGCTCCAAGAATCTTTATCTGATTTTTTTGGTTTTGTCATGATTTCAAACAAGGATGCAAAGTGTTTGAGATGTGGCCTTAAATACATGTCCCTGGTGTGCCGTCATCTGGGCTTCCCCATGTTCTTTAAAGACATAGTACTTTTTGTGTATGTAAAATTCTCTAATAAATGCTCCCTCTCATTATTTCACAAAATGAAATACATTTGGTGATCCTGACTGACCTGAACCAGGAGAGGTTTAGTCTGATTTGACTTGAGACAGTGAGACAAAAAAATGACATTTTTAAATTTTTTCAGTGAATGTAAACTTCTGCCTTCAATTGTAGGTGCAAGCAACTTAATAGTAAACAGATGATTATGTAACGTTTGCTACTGCACAGTGGGACTGACCGATTAATACATTTCAATCAATTGCTCAATGAATTCAAGTTTATTTGTCAAGCCATTTTTTAAACAATGCCCTCTTTGGACATGCTATAAACATCGAAAAAAACAAAATACAAAACCTTAAAAATCGGAAATCTGATTTTTTGTGAAAAAGGCCGGTTTACCCAGCCCTTGTAAGATAAAATCCTGGCTTTTGTGTTGTCGCTGTCTGGCATTTTTAATATTAGTATGTATGGACAAGATTCTGCTGATTGGTGTGTCGATTGGTTATGTCTTGAAACATATGACACCCAACGTGCAGTTGCAGTGCTTGGTTGCAACTAGAAAGAGCTGTTTGATTTTAATTATGAGGAGTTTCGAAAGAACCACATGACGTGAACGGTCTGCAATCTCTCAGATTTTAGCATGACAATGATGTGAAAACGGGACTTCAGAATATTCAGACACTCTGCCAAACTATTTAAGAAATACTTGTGCCATAATTAATTGTTCATTTTCCATATAGACAAGCAGGGGAATGTCATCAAATGCCTCACCATAGACTTGAAGTTGAGGAGGGAAAGAAATAAAGTAGAAATGGAATATGGCACCTGATTGGTCCGAGAGGTGGACCGCTGCACCCTGGCTGTCTCAGTGCTCTCATCGAAGTTGCTCTTCCACACCATCACCTGCAGGTGAGTGCATAATTGTTTTCTTTTGCCAAAAAAAATATAGAGAAATGATCATGTATGGTTTGAGAGAAATTGTTTTGCAATGAAAGTTATCTTAAAAGGGTAGCTCAGATAGATCAGATTAGATCTTAATTCATTACCTGTTCATCAGAACCCCCAGAAGCAAAGTACTCTCCTGTTCTTGAAAAAGCCACACAATTTACTGGACCCTGTAGAGAAACAGAGACAAGATCACATTGTATCTTTGTCACACCTGATGACTCCTCTGCTAACTACTCCCCCTGCATGGGGGCAAAGGGAACGAATAAAGAAAGCAGAGACGCGGGTGGGCAGGGTTCAAACTCTGGTCAGAGTCAACAATGGTCACCTGGGGATGTCAGAACAAAGGAATGGAAAAGAAACACACACAAGGCAAGTGGAAATCATAAAAAAAGGGGAGCTGTGTCCTATGCGCGGCTTGCACCCAGACAGGCCGGTTTGTGTGAGGAACGCTTTCCCAGAAGCACCTGAGCGAAGCAGACAGTGTCACTATGGCAACGCGACGACCTGACAGACAGTATGTTCTGCTTCTGCTCTGACTAATGCCTGCTGCCAGGCTGGCACTTGCCATGGCTAGACAAACACATTACTGTACTTTTCTTTGGGTAGACATTCAATGATACGTACATTCTTCAGCTCTTTACTCCGACCGACACTCATACCTGCCGCCGAGCCTTGCCCAGAACGATGCCTGAACACAACATTCACACTCAAACTGCACAGCTCATGTTATACAGTGCTGTGAAAAAACTTTGCCCTTTTCAAATTATTTATAAAATTATAATTGTACTAATTTTGTGCAATGCATCCAAAATATATTTTATTATTGGTGTGGGGAAAATAACTTATCAAACTTACTTGGCCTTGTGTGGTTAAGCATTTGCTTCACTTGTGAAATCAAAAATTAAATGGCTAATCAAATTTTTTGAAAGATGAGTTCATTTTCACCAAGCACACCCAACCCGATCCGTTCACTCGGGAAATCACTGAAATAGAACCTTTCTGACAAAATTAAGTCAGCCAGTAGTTATAAAAAAGCTGCAACAAAATACCAAGAGCCAAATAAATTAAGGAACAGACGAAATATAAAGTAATTGACATCTAACATTTTGGAAAGTGTTACAAAGTCAGTTCTCAGGCTTTGGACTCCAGCGAACTACAGTGGAAGCAATTATCCCCGATGGCAAAAGCATGGTCCACTGACCAACTGTGACCGACCCCCTTACAAAAATTTGTCATTTTACTACAACAAAAAATGCTTGCTTTCAGTTGTTGCTGTCAGGGGTTGCCCAACCTTTAAGGTTTGTAGGACAGGTTATATTTGTCTGATATTTACCTTTGTTTAATGAGCTTGAACGAATTGGGGTAACTATGCAGAAATACAAGAATTTGAGAAGAGGGCCAATACTTTTTCAGAGCACTGCAGCTCTTGACACCCAACCTGTAAAAGGACCATCAAAGGAGGCGCCAGTGAAGCAGTCACGTTAACCTTAACACCCATACTGACAGGAGCGGCAACTAATACAGTGAAATCTCTCTCTGGAGGTCGAGCATAATACTTTCCAGAATGCTGACCTCTGATTTTAAATGATTTTCTCTTAAGACATAGGTGAAATTGAAAGAATCCATTCCGGGGTCACACTGGCTCACCTTAACACCTTGTTTAAACTGTCATTCTAATCTAAGCTCTATGATCACTTTGACAAAAATATGGAGAGAGAGAATCCAAGCCGCTGTACATTCTGTTCTTCCGTTATTATTATTATTGTTGACTTAGCCATATTGTACTTGATACCATAATAGAATATGCGTACACCGAACAGGCAGCCATGTGTTTTTTTTACATGAGAACAGACTGCCTTGCCACGGTGCTCCTTGACTGTGGAGACACCCTGTTATCCAGTGTCGGTGGTGAGGGTCTGACCTCTCTTGCCATCTAAGTGTAAAAAGCTAAAAACAGCGGAAACAATAAAACGGAAAGCCTAAAGGCAGCTAACTCCAGCTCTTTTATTTTTTTTTTTTTCAATTCTAGCAGCCAATTTTTTTTAATCATACGACATCTGCGTCATTTGAATTTAGTGGTTCTACTATACTGTGAGAGCTGCCAGCTCCAACAGAATGGAGTCAGTACTGAGCCAAAAAGAATGGAGTGTGCGCAGGAGATGACAACTTTAGAGGTGTGAGAAGGGGGTGTGTGTGTATATATATATATATTATATATATATATATATAATTTTTTTTTTTTAATCAACACAAAGAGTTGCAAGAGAAGTAGAAGGCCCACACAAGGGACACAAAAATGTGTTAGGTCGATGGGTTTCCGCTGGTTGTTGGGCCTGCCAATCCTGTCGGGCCTAAAGTGAGAATATCAAAGGTGTAAGAACATACAGACAGAGTAGCGTTAACGGACAAAAGGAAGGAGCTGAAAGGAGGAGGAGGAAGAAGAAGAGGAGGCGGAGGAGAGTATCCTCACGAACAGAGGAAGAAAACAGGGTCCCGTTTCGGAGATGACTCATTTTGAGTGGGCTGTTTGCCTGGCAAGTCAAGTACTAAAATAAAATCTATACACACATACAAAAGGTACATGCAAAAAAGTAAAAGAACATACTGTATACACACAGAGGAAGAGAGCAATTGTCATGACCACCTCGACCAGGGGTCACCAATTTTGTGCATGTAGGCACCAGATAACCCCCAAGTATCTGACATGGTTGTTCTAAAAATCCACTTAGCTCACTTGTAATGGGACATTGTGATTTCCTCTGAATGTTGTGTCATCACTTGAAAATGTAAAAAAAACTAAAATTTTGTAGATAGTGTTAGCGATTGATAGTTTCCTCCTTTGTTCATTATGTAAAATCTAATTATGTAAAATGTAATAGTTACCATGTTCACCATCTTCTTGTAGATGAATACAATTTATTCTAACATGTAATAAACGGTAATCAAGACTAATTTGTTATTTTATAAGTGTGTCGCAAATGGACAGACCTTAGCATCCATTAGCACCATAGTAGCTCTCAGTTTCAAAAAGGTTGGTGACCTTTGAAAATTGTACATCTAATTGCAGTAAAACCAATAGAATGTTTTTTACAGCTCAGAATTATTTGACCATACTCTCACTTTACAGTCCCTTTAAATAGAAATTTGTCAAGGAAGGATATGAAGAACTTGGTGCGTATTTAAACGTTTGTACCTGGTGCCCGTGCAGTGTAAACAACAGTTTTCCTTCCACGAGGTCCAATATCTTGGTTGTGGAATCGGTAGATGCGCTGAGGAGGAAATTACCAGATGGATGGAAAGACAAACTGTTCACCACCCCACTGTGGACTAGGGACAACACATTCACACACAAAAACAAAAGTAGCACATATAATATTAATTCACGTTCACAAATACTGAACAGTGAAACTTGTCCTAGTCTTGATTACAGTTGCACAGGCAGGCCAAATAAACTAAAAAGGTCTGCTGTACATAAATTAACATACCTGCATAATCCAAAACAATTCCGTATGGAACTGATTTTAGCAGAACTGCCTATGTTTTCTCCTCTTCCACCGTTTTATATGTGCAGTCTACTGTATTTATGTTCCTCACAATGTGACTCAATGTTGGCTCAAAGCCATGTTTACATTCACACCAACGGTGGTGGCAAGCCCTGATAATCACATTTGATTCATGTAGGCATGTACTGGAGTAATTGGAGCCTTGACAGATGAAACGAACACAGCGGGGTTTCCCATGAATCACAGGCGCCCTCTTTTGGCTCAAAGACGATAGTGGTCAAAAACAGAACTCATAAAAACTATAAAACTATATAGATTTTTGAAATTTATATAACTAACACAAATATACACATTTCATTTTTCTAAATTAATTATCAAAAATTAATTTTCTAATTTCATGATGTGAATCAAAAGCATAGTAATGAACTTTTGATGAGATTTTTACCTCTCAAACGGAGACATTACATTTTTATTTAGCATTTCTTTTGAATCACATTACCTGTATACCTGGATTTATGGCAGCGGAGTGTATATGGAGAACAAGAGTAACAACCGAAGCAGAACACAATCTGTTCCTGGTTGACTTCAGAGCTACTCAAATGTCTATTTTTCCAATTAAAAAAATCATGTTCAAACAATAAATTACTTTATTCCTGGCTCAAACTGTTTCCATCATGTACATGCAACATTTTAAACACTATTTTAACAACGCAGAAGTTAATACAAGTTTGTGTAGTTAACCACGTCATAATAAATCAACAAATAAAATGAAGTAAAACTGCTCAACAAAGACATTTGTTAACGTCTCCGGTCAGGTAAGCTGTGTTCTCCTACAAAGTCTACACACCCCTGTTCAAATTCGAACTTTGAATCTTCTCCTGTATGTGGGTCACTTTCACATTACAGAAAATAAAACATTTTTTAGTTAAGCTACTTAAACCAAAAGTATCATATTTTATCAACCTGTCGGTTTCTCATGTCAGGCTGAAAATTTGTGAAATTAACCAACGTAATGAAACAGAGAAGGGGACAAGGAGGACTGTTCCAGAACCAGTGACATTATCCATTATTAGCTCTTGCAGCTGAAATCCATTAAGGGGAGCCAATTAAAAAAACACCACGGTAAACAGACAAAATGCCCTCGTCAACGTTTCATGTAATGACAGTGAAAGACATCATGAATACAAACAAAGCCACACACTGTTGATTCTAGTGAAGAAAATAAGTATTTGAACACCCTGCTATATTGCAAGTTTTCCCACTTAGAAATCATAGAAGGGTCTGAAATTTTCATCGTAAGTGCATGTCCACTGTTTCTGACCACCGTTTCCAAGGTGACTGTTGGTAATACATTAAGACGTCATGGTTTGAAATCATGCATGGCACGGAAGGTTCAGATGCTTAAACCAGCACATGTCAAGGCCCGTCTTAAGTTTGCCAATGACCATTTGGATGATACAGAGGAGTCATGGGAGAAGGAGATGAGACCAAAATGGAAATTTTGGGTCATAATTCCACTAACCGTGTTTGGAGGAAGACGAATGGTGACCACCATCCTTACTGTGAAGCATGGGGGTGGTAGCATCATGCTTTGGGGATGTTTTTCTGCACATGGTACAGTACGACTGCACTGTATTAAGGAGAGGATGACCGCAGCCATCTATTGTGAGATTTTGGGGAACAATCTCTTTCCCTTAGTTAGAGCATTGAAGATGGGTCTTGGCTGGATCTTTCAACATGACAATGACCCGAAGCACACAGCCAGGAAAACCAAGGAGTCACTCCGTAAGAAGCATATCAAGGTTCTGGCGTGGCCTAGCCAGCCTCTAGACCCAAACCCAAAAGAAAATCTTTGTAGGGAGCTGAAACTCCGTGTTTCTCAGCGACAGCCCAGAAACCTGTCTGATCTAGAGAAGATCTGTGTGGAGGAGTGGCCCAAAATCCCTCCTGCAATTGTGTGCAACCCTGGTGAACAACTACAGCAAACATAGGCTACTGTACCAAATATTAACATTGTTTTTTTTAGGTGTTCAAATACTTATTTGCAGCTGTATCACACAAATAAATCATTTTAAAAACTCATATATTGTGATTTCTGGATTTTTCCTTTTTAGATTATCTCTCTCACAGTGGACATGCAACTCCGATGAAAATTTCAGACCCCTCCATGATTTTTAAGTGGGAGAACTTGCAATATAGCAGGGTCTTCAAATACTTATTTTCTTCACTGAAGCAGGCTGTGATTACTTCAAATAATGGCAAGGTGACTTGACTCTTTACCTTGGTAATGTTGCAACATCTTAAGGGATCGAATGTCCCACACCTTCACTGAATTGTCAGTACTGGCTGCCGCGATGCATGCTCCACTTGGGTGGAAATCCACATGGTTTGCATAACTAGAGGATAGAAGAAATAAAAATGAACTTAATAAACGAAGAGCGACATCTTTGCTTCAGTCGAATTCCGGGCTCACCCTGCATGTTCGTAGAAAGAATGAATACATTCCCTGCTGTTCTTGTCCCAGAGCTTAATGGTTTTGTCATCGCTTGATGAAATGATCAAGCGGCTATCTGGAGAAAACCTACAAGAGATGCATATGTTTAAAGCCAAAGTGTCATGCCTATAAACATTCTAAAATATTGTCATGAAAAATACATAACATTATTCACTTCAATGTCTATACGAAAAAATAAATATGAGCGGAGAGCGCGTCATCCATGCGCAAAGTTGCGGAAGTCGAAATTTGACATTCAAGTGGTAGCCATATTGGCTAAATCTTCTGTCCATGACGTCACACTGGGACATTCGCCATTGAAAACACGCTGTGCCACCTACTATGGAAAACAAAGACGCCCTTTCTGACACGGAAGCTCTTTTTGAAGAATAGAACATCTTACAACCGAGTGAAGTGACCGGGGCAATATTACCCTATGTTTCGAGCCATATTTAGATGATATGCGGATCACTGCCAAACTGCATGGGCCAGACTGCCTCCCCGTCCAATACACACCTCCGCTGCGGTGATAAAAACGCTGCCCACGAGCGACGAGAACAGCGCGGCCAAACCGCCTAACCGTCTGGTCTACCTCTGCGTCGGAGATGAGGCACCGCGGCCCAGCGTCGCAATGACCCACCCCAGCAGAAGCCATGTTGACAAGGCCTGCGGCGATCCATAATGCCGTCTCGGCCTTGCCGACAAGGCCGGTGGCAAACCACATGGCCAGCTCGAGTGTTCGAGCAATATCCAGCAATACAACGAGCCGGCATTTTGGCTAACATGAAAGAACAACGAGCTACCTTCCAGCAGGTAAAACTAGTATAAACAGACGACACCGCGTGAGTCCACTACTGCCCTGTACGTCACTTCCTGCTTCTTCTCGAAAACAAATCCCTCAAGAGGATTTTCACGGCGGGAGCTACAAAAAGCTGTATCTGTCAAAATCACATTTTGTGGTGAAAAAAACAGATGGGTCCATACCGGCTGCCATTTTTTCATTAATAACATACTGAAAAATCATCCATTTCATGAGGGGGCAGGTCAATTTGGAACTGCAATAAAAGCTCATACCTGGCACAGCGGACCCAGTTGATGTGCTGATTGAGGGAGAACAGGAACTTTTGTCGATGGACAGCCCAGACCTTGACTGTCTTGTCATCGGATGCTGTGACCAGAGCCTGACCATCCCCAGAGAAGTTCACACTACGCACAGTAGCCGTGTGAGCCTTGAACACGGTTGACTGAGCCTTCCTGAAAAACACACACAATGGGTCTGGTTGCTCAATCCAAAATGAGCAATACAACTACTGATAAGCATCAATGGCTTTATTAATTTTAGTTATGCCAATAAAACACCACTAGGTAATGAGTATTGCCTTGCAGACTTTTCCCTCTCCATTACTGTCAGGTGTCTTCAGTTTTATTTTACTTTAAGTATTATTTTATGATGGGGAAGATATGACAACATTTTTAATAGAAATTATTGTTTTATTCTTTGCACTATCCAAATCATTGATGTGTGTGAATAAATAATAATAACAAACTGAATAAATAAGAGTGTTACCAGGGCAAAAAATAAATAAATACATACATGTTGGGCACCCAAAGGCGTACAGTCTTGTCTTTGGAGCAGGAGGCTACCAGGTGTCCCGAAGGAGAAAATTGGATGGAAGTCACAGAGTCTTCATGCCCGTCAAAACGATATGCACGCCTCTGAGGTTTCATGTTCCAGATCATCACGCTGCAGTCAGTGGAACTTGTGGCTAGAGAATGACAATGCATAACATTAAGTATATAAGTGTCAGAAAACATGAGAAGTCTAATCAGAACTGATTCATAAATGCGCAGAGAAATTAGGGAAGTTACCAATCTGTTTCATGTTGCTGCTGAAGTCCACACTCGTCACAGCATCCTTGTGACCCTTGAAATTACGCTCGAGTGTCGGCTCAGGCTATAAAGACAGAGAGGAAAAATTTAAAAATAAAAATGGTACCCTAACGGAAATAATTGCAATCTGATAATGGGTCTGAAAATATCTGTAAACTGGTCTGGCCATTTTGACTTAATACTTTTCCGACACAGAGTCATTGCGTTGGCCTCACAGTTCTATGGTCCCGGGTTCAATCCTGGACACGCCTGTGTGGAGTTTGCATGCTCTCCCCGTGCCTGTGTGGGTTTTCTCCAGGCACTCTGGTTTCCTCCCACATCCCAAAAACATGCGACATTAATTGGACACTCTAAATGTGATCGTGTGTGATTGCGAGTACGACTGTTGTCTGTCTCCATGTGCCCTGTGATTGGCTGGCAACCGGTTGAGGGTGTACCCCGCCTCCTGCCCGTTGACAGCTGGAATAGGCTCCAGCACTCCCCGCGACCCTTGTGAGGATAAGCGGCTAAGAAAATGGATGGATGGATATATATTTGGGGGTGGGGGGTAAATAAGTCTTGGATGTAGCTCATTTGTAAGAACTTGGGGCTTTGGAACCAGAAGGTCATGATTTGTTCAAGGTCTGCTGCAGACAAGTGAAAATGGCAAGTAGCTGTTGCAGGAATGCCCTCCACTAAAGACTAATTTGTGGCCCGCAAAAAGGTATAACATGGGCACATAATACTTCTTTTTCCTTTCGGCTTGTCCCGTTAGGGGTCGCCACAGCGTGTCATCTTTTTCCATCTAAGGCTATTTCGTGCATCCTCCTCTCTAACACCCACTGTCCTCATGTCCTCCCTCACAACATCAATCAACCTTTTCTTTGGTCTCCCTCTCTCTCGCTCTTTTGCCTGGCAGCTCCATCCTCAGCACCCTTCCACCAACATACTCCCTCCCTCGCCTCTGGACATGTCCAAACCATCGAAGTCTGCTCTCTCTCACCTTGTCTCCAAAACATCCACCTTTGGCTGTCCCTCTAATGAGCTCATTTCTAATCCTATCCAACCTGCTCACTCCGAGCGAGAACCTCAACATCTTCATTTCTGCCACCTCCAGTTCAGCTTCCTGTTGTTTCTTCAGTGCCACGGTCTCTAATCCGTAAATCATGGCCGCCCTCACCACTGTTTTATAAATTTTGCCCTTCATCCTAGCGGATATTCTTCTGTCACATGTAGATTTAATATTACCATTGAACTTGTACATCTAGACAAGACCTAGACCTCTCGACCTTTGCGAGAGACTGCGATTGGCAAAGTCCATGAACCTTATCAGTTCTAGAGACTGTGTGTTCCTTTTGCTTACCCAAATGCCCTGTTAATGTAATGTCCAAGCCGCTTATCCTCACAAGCGTTGCTTGCTTACAAGCTGGAGCCTATCCCATCTAAATTCGGGCGAAAGCCGGCCTACACCACCAGCCATATGGCAGATATCAACATCATCACTAAGCGGGAATCGATCCCACGGTGCCCACACCAAAGGCAGGCGTGTGTATCACTACACCAGTGATTTCCAACCTTTATAGAGCCAAGGCACATATTTTACAATTGAAAAAAGCCCACGGCACACCAACAAAAGTAAATGTCACCACAAATGGATGAATTAATTACTGTATGTACTTCCTGCCATCTAATAGAAGAGGATTTTTTTGTTGTCATTCTGCTTCACTGGCATAAATAGACGAATAAAGAGATTATTTCTTGGAAATATTTTTTTTTAGCAATTACATAAAATTGGATAACTTCCCGCGGCACACTGTTTGGGAATCTCTGCACTACACCATCAATGACTCAGCCCTGTTAATGTATTATCATTCATTTGTGTTTTGTGTACATTATACCTCCCTTGTCGCCACTGCTAAGTATTTGGCACATGATTACCTACCTGCCTGGATATAAGAGACAAATGATTAATTATTCACTGGTTTTCTTTCTCTATCTAAATTATAGTTGTTCTTACTAGTTTCTATTTTTTGGTTGCTTTTTTTACAACTATTTTTCCCAAAATCTGCATCATTTCTCTACATAATTATTATATACATGGATCACAATGTACCTACGCACAGACACACACGTACGCATGCACGCACGCGGGCGTTCTTTTATCTGTTATTTCTTTACGATTAAAAAAAAAAGTGCGCCTAATGTCACAGGTCAGTGCACATAGACAATCCTAATCAGCCTTCTACCCGCAAGGCGGCGCTGTCCCGATTGGATTTGCTTGCAAGCGGCCAAGAGGAAGTAGGTGAGGCGGACTCGTTTGTCCCTGGCGTTTGTCTTTTCGGCCCAGCTTTGTGCATCCATCGCAGCATTGCGCTAACCAGACCGCTTCGCCGTAGAGGTTTTCTGCAGATTCCTGACACAAAGTTGACGACTCAAGTAAGCCACTTCAATGCAAGGGGAGCTTTTTGTCCCGCCTATCAATCAAAGCGCCGGGTAATACGAGTGACGGGAAGGAGCGGTGTTGTCAAGGATACGTCAGCCCACGACGCTAGCAGCGACGTAGCTCGTGTGCGAAGAGGATTTCAAAAAAAGACTTTGTTTTTGCCACGCCGGGGTGCACTTTTCGTGGCATGGCCGAGCTGCACATCATAGGTCAGCTGGTTGGTGCCACGGGATTCCCTCAAAGCCGTCTCTTTTGCAAATGGGGGGTTCACACTGGCGGAGCGTGGCGTCTTCTCTCGGGTTTGAAGCAGGGTCAAACCCAAGTTGACAGCCCCCAGACGGGAGACATGGCGTACTGGTGCCACCCTATCGACCTGCATTACGCCACCAAGGGACTCCAAGGTTGGCCCAAGATTCACCTCCAGGTGTGGCACCAAGACTCTTTCGGTCGCTGCGAGTTGTTCGGATACGGGTACTGCCACGTCCCCTCCAGCCCTGGACATCATCGGGTCAGCTGCTGCACGTGGAGGCCCCTCGGCACCTGGCAGGAAGAGCTATCGCGAATGTTTGTCGGCGGGGGGCCGCAGCTCAGGAGCCCGGATCTCATCTACAGCGGCGCGGACAGATACAGGTTGCACACCGTGGCCATGGGCACCGTGGAGCTGGAGCTCGGCATCATCGTGAGACACTTTGACAAATATGGCGTCGAGAATTGACACCGAAATAACTCGCGTGCTATATATGATGTCTTTACATAAAAGTGAACCACAGACCAAAATGCCCTCTGAAATCACACACACGACCAACCAACTTGTTTGCAAAATTCTGTGAATTTTGACATTTAACGTGGTAATAACCCAGGAATGTACGAAATTGAATATTTTCTATTCATAGGGGACTCAAATACATATTTTAAGCATAATAAATCTTTAAATGGACAAATCTTGCCCCCCCCCGTTATCTAGAAATTTGCTGCATTCGGTTTATGAATGGATCGGGGGATGCATATCTCACTTAACGTTTTTATTTCAAACTTTGTAAAGAGCTGCTGTACTCAGAAATAAATTTGTTGAAATGTCATGCTTTGTAAAAAAAAAATATTTTGCATGGATGTATGCTTATGAGAAAGCCTTGAATGTGATACCTTACCATATACAGACTATCACATAACCAAACCGGGAACAGAGGTGAGCAGACTTCTTGTTCGGTGCGATAACAAGCATAACTGCTTGAACCTGAAATTTATAAAATGTTTTCTTTATGGCAGATGAGACAAAATTTTTAAAAAACTATTTATATATTGTGTATACTCTACATATACTGTACAGTTGAATGCAGAACTATATGAAAAGACGCATATGCTTTCCCACGACCTCTTCACTGACAGACTAACTTTTTATATTTTTAGGTCAATTAGGATTATAACATTAATTTGTATGTGCCAAATGCCAGAATCATTTTGATTAAAGTTTTTCACAATTTTCTTTCACTTGTCAGAGGTTCCCATATTTTATTAGTATTTGCTACCATTTGCTACCCTTAAATTGGGTGGCCGGCACGGTGGCTCAGCCGGTAAAGCGCTGGCCTCACAGTTCTGAGGAGCCGGGTTCAATCCCGGGCCTGCCTGTGTGGAGTTCGCAGATTCTCCCCGTGCCTGTTTGGGTTTTCTCTGGGTGCTCCAGTTTCCTCCCAAAAACATGCAACATTAATTGTGTGATTGTGAGTGCAGCTGTTTGTCTCCATCTGCCCTGTGATTGGCTGGCAACCAGTCCAGTGTGTACCCCGCCTCCTGCCCAATGACAGCTGGGACTGCCCGCGACACTCGTGAGGATAGGCGGCAAAGAAAATGCATAGATGGACTTTAAATTGGATGACAGGTTCAATGTTTAGGAGATCCTTCCAGAAGCTGTTCATGGTAGTTGGCATTAACCTTCACCTAACATTTCTCCTGATAGAACTGGTGCAACTTAGCAAAGTTCGTAGGCCACCTTAATTGCACTTTTCAAGGGTGCCCATTAATTTTCCAGTAACACCGAGATGAGGACTTTGTGATGGGCAGTCCAAAACATTGTAAAGCCATTGTCTATTTGGAAAACCTTTGTCTCCTCGCTTTCTTTAACTTCCTGGCTGATGTCTTTAGATGTATTCGTATTTGCACATATTGTTCTTACCTCATGAAGCCAGCTATTTTGTGAAGGGCAGTAGTCCTTTGTAAGGAAAATAACCCCACAAACTGATGCTCTCACTCTCATACTTCAAAGTTGGTATGGTGTTCTCAGCCTTACAATGCTTCCCTGTTCTTCCTCCACCTGAGTCGAGGCTTATTGCAGCCAAATGGTTCCATTTTAGTTTGATCAGATCATAGGACATACTGTATCTCCAAAAATTAATATACCTGATCTCCTGTGCATTTGCATACTGTATTCTGACTTTTGGACGTTTGTTTTAGAGTAATTGCTAGGTCTTTTTTGTGAAGAACACATTTCATTGTGGATCATAACACACTCTTACCAGCTCCAGCCAGCTTTAACAAGGTCACATTTCAAACCTTCATTTCTGGGACATCTATTTCCTTGCTGAGCAGTGATGACTGGACATTCCCACGGTGTTGTTATTGTTTGAACAGATTTAAGTAGCAGCTTCAAAAATCCGATGATGTTACACAATGGAGGAGTGTGTTTTAATGGTGCTTTGTTCAAATATGGTACATCCTCAGGTATCTCTCTAACTCAATTGCTGTTCGAGAAGCTTCAAAAGAAATGACAAATTGTTTAAAGTCATACTAATCTTAAAGTATGGAAACTTGACTTTAAAAGGAAAAATTGTCCCAAAAATCCATTCTGGCATTTTACAAATGGTAATCCTAATAGACCTCAAACGGGACATTTTTAGTCTGATTTAATTTCAAACAGTGAGAAAAGTGTCTTTTTGTATAGTATAAGTAAATGTGGTTGTGCTAAAAGATTGAACTTTCTTTGGCAACAAAACCCTCAACCAAACATTTCCTGTCATTACAGATCAGACATCCAAAAAAATCTGGATGAATTTTGGACTATTCCTCTTTACTAAACTTTTGCAATTCACCAACATTCCTGGTAACGGCAACATTCCATAGCTCTCTTGTGGTCATGCCAAAATATTACAATGGGGTTGAGGTCAGAACTTTTGTCATTCCAGAACACTTTTTCTTCTGAAACCATTCTTCAAACATTGTTTATTTGCTTGTGTGTTTAGGATCATACTCCTGTTACAACACCAATCCTCATTAGACCTTCAACCGAAGGACAAATGATGATAGCAAGTTGTCCAGGCCTTGATGTAGGAATACACGCCTACACAATGATGCTCCCTTCACCGTACTTCACAGTTAGCATAAGGTTTTGATGTTGGCGTGCTGTAACAGTTTTCCTCCACACATGGCATTCTGTGTTTCTCCCAAACAATTACATTTTTCTAACAAGGAGTGCAACAAATTTTCAGCCATTGAAAATGCTCCTCTGGGCCATTTACAGTTTTCAGTCAACACAAGAGGACCGAGCAGAATGTTGACTACGCACAGATTAAAAAAAAAAACTGCAGCCAGCTCGTGCTTCTCTGGATTTGTTTCTGGGTTTGGTTTTCTGATTTTGCGTGTTGATTTTTCATTTCAGGTTATCACCAGTTTCTTCTGTCCACAGGTTTTAGCTACAGTAGTGCTTTGGAACATCCAACTGCTCTTTAGAAAACTTCACCTATGCAGCATTTTTTTTTTTTTTGACAGCAAAATCTTCCTCTTTAGTGTTCTACTATGAACCCCATTCTTGTTGAATGTTTGACATAATAGATTTGTCAGAGATGTTGGCATCTGCCTGTGTTTTTTTTGTAAGTCTTCAGCTAACACTCTAGTGTTCTTTTTACGTGAGAGAGGATTCTGCATCGTGGTTGCAGTCATCTTTACAGGCCGGCTATTCTTTCGAAGAGATACAACAGTGATGAACTTTCTTCAAAGACTGACAATTTTCTAACCGTGGACTGATGAACATCAAGACTTTTAGGGATATTTTCATAACCGCACCGAGCTTTTCAAAATTTATATATAATCTACTGACTTCAGATGTTTGTGACATGACCTCAAGAGAGATATTTACACCTGACATCACAGGAATCCTTGTGAACTGAAATAGTTTTGCTGGGAGAAATTGTCCAATATTAATTCTTGTTATGCATGTCTGATGTGGTATTACATGAAAGGTTTAGCTAAATGTTGATCCTGCCAAAGGACGTACAGTACTAGTTATGAAATACAATAGTACACTTAATTTCCACTGTCCCCCTGTGAAAGTTAGTAAACTTTATGTAAATGAGAAAAGGAATATATGTAAATGTATTGTGTTAGTTTAGACAGACTCTAACCTTGTAACTTAGATGACTGAGACGTCATTTTACGACCAATTTATGCAGAAATGTAAAAAACTGCGAATGCTTTACATACTTTTCCATCCACAGTCACAATGTATCCGTCTGCATTCATTAGTGACTCCGGGATATCGTTGGTGACGTGAACCGAAATACAGTATTACGATACCCAAATTGTGTACCCAGAAACCAGAACGACATCACACATACACACAAAAACATTTCGCTACTGATGACAGACCGAACTTCCAGCCCAAAGCGGCTAACATATATTCTGATAAATTCCCTTACCAGTGCAGAGGTCATATTTCCGCGGTACGTAACGGCAACTTCCGAACGGTTCGTCAAGAGCGATGTGGTACTCCCTGAGAAGTTCGACTAAGCTTTGGAGGACTCTTTTAAAAAGGCTAGCTGTTAGCCGTTAGCTGCTAGCCGGTAACAACAACACTTTCAGTTTACGCGCCGCGATTGGGCACCCCGCTACCGGTCGAATTTTAAAGGCAACGCTGCATAATTTTCCCCAGACCATATAAAAAGGGGAGGGGGGGAATAAATTATAGTGATATATTAGTACTTGTAATTGAAGCTATCAGTCTCGTAAATCAACAGTTGTCAAGCGATTTTAACGCAGTTTTTTTTTTTTTTTTTTATGGAGTGATTCAAAATGCAGTGCCTGCCTTCTATCGGCAGATGGCAGGAGTGTACGACTACTGGTACGCAAACAGTTCAGTAGTAGAAAATGAGATTACAAAAGTACTTCAAAAGACGTCCCATGCAGTACACTATCCATGCATTGTGTATACAAGTGTACACAACCTTAAAAGTAACACAAACTATCGTGAATACTTCAACAATGATCTTTTCTCCATTTTATCACAAATTCAGCATTTAATCTCGATTTGTTAAACAGAAAATACAATTTATATACGCAGTGAAAAATAGCTTATTCTGTTGAATCCACGACAGTACATCAGTTTATCATACGAGCCCTCTAAAGGTCGATTCATACCATAAAATATTGATTTGTAAAGCATGCATTTAGTTTCCCTTCTAGACGATCCCAAGGTTTCGGATAATCTTCTGCTGTCCTAGTCATGGTCAATTTAAATATTTAAATGCAATCCACTTTTTAGCAATGTTAGTTTCCAGCTGATGATGAACAGGAACAAGAACACCCATTCTGGAATAATTTTCAAAGCCAACAAAAGGTCATAATGAACAATTAAGAAATATGTACTTCATGTATGTGTACTCACAGTTTTTGGCTCTGGGCCATTTTTGAAGGGCGGGAGAAAATAGTTAACCAGGAACATGGCCCAAAGCATTTCCTTGTTTTTTTGTTAGACCTTCACCTATGGCTCCTATCAGTATCTTACAGATCCAGATACGGTATGTTAGCATTTCACACCATGTATTGTCTCAGAAACGAGCGTTTCCACTTGACAAATTGTCAGTTGAGTCTATGAGCGACTTTCAATTATCCCAAATTCAGTCTTTTGTGTTCAGGAAGTCTAATTTGGTGTCGAATCTTTGGTCACACGTGTAGTCTGTCAAGCTGTCACATCCAGGAGGAGGTATCTTTGTTGCTCCACCACTTTAAGAATGAGTTTTGAGACTTGTTTTGCAAAACAGTGGTTTTTATTTAGTAACACAAAAAGCCGACAACGTTACTGTTTTAGATTGATGAGGAAAAGATTGGCCTAACGATCTGAGAGGTTTTCGTTATCTGTAATAGTAAGCTAAGTCATAAATTAATTAATTCTATGATGTTTGGAAGGTGGAAAAGTAATACGTGACCTTGGATAAACTCAAGCCATGTTTAACACGATGCAGCTGTTATAAATATAAACATCAGTAACCTTACGCCACCAGCAGGCACGATGGGATAGGACCCAAATGCAGGACTCCAAGGCGAGGATGTGGTTTTATAAGGGTGGGTTAACTCGGGCAGAGTTCGGTGGCACAGGTAAGCAGTCCAAAAAGACAAAAGTACAAGAAACGCCTGGCAAAAGGTAAGGTCCAAAAAAACGTGAAACGAGGTTGGATAACTACAAAGCGAAAAACAAGACTAGACTTGACTATGATAGCACAGGAAGGCTCGGACGTGGTAACATATACGCACAGGAAGCCCGTCTACTCACGCAAAACTCTCACATAATGAACTGGCAAACTAAGACATTGACACACTATACTTAAATATATGACATACAGGAGCGGCTGTTGGCAGGCGCAGCCGCGTGCAAGGCATTGGCATGATTATGCCCCTGACACTTTAAATGTCAATACATGGCCCGTGTTTCCTTTTTTTCATTTTGTTTTTCTCATAGCCAACTATGGTAGCGTTAATAGAGGGCTGGATGGAATCAAAATATATTTGTGGCAATGGATTTTATAAAAACTCAGTAACCCACTGTGATTGGGGACATTTTACAACGGTGACAGTTTTACGCTTTCACGACATTATAATGGATTTCTAATACAAAGAGAAATACAAGTTCCTCTTCACCTGTAATGAAGTGTAACAACGTAAAATGTGATTTGCTGTGTTTTAAAAAGATGGATGGTAAGAAAAAAAATACACAATTCTGAATAAAAAATTAAACATCTCATCGATTCTCAACGCTACTTATCCTTGTTACGGTCAGGGGACGCTGGAGCCTATCCTTGCTAACTTCGAGGAAAAGGCGTAAAAGAACATTAAAGTATCTGATTAGTCAAGATTTTGAAGGGACCGACAAGGCCTTTTTGCACTATTTTCATTTAAAACATACTTATTTGACTTTCTCTTCATTTAGGGTCAAAAAGAAGAGGAACCAGAGAAAGAAATATTGCACCATGAGTAGTAAAATGATTATATCCATCCTCTATGACGGCTTTTTGATTCGAGCGGCATGCCATTTACCGCAAGTATCTTTCCTCCTCCTGTACATCCTTGTTCCTGATAAAAATTCATGCAGGCGTGGACAAAGTCTGACAGCCTTGATACAGGAGTGAAGGTTGCGTGCAACAACGCAAAATAAATAACAAAGGTCACATAACAACACCAATGTGTGTCATAGATTTGTCTTAGTATGTACTCTTATGAATACAATCTGAAAGGGACAAATTTGATGGACAGTTTTAAAGAAAAATCTTAACCTTGCATGTATGTGGGAGGTGTATTGAAAAATCCCAACCTTGCATGTAAGAGGGGGTGTAACAAGAACATGAAAGCCCAAGGCTGGTGTGGAATGTCCAGCTGGAAATTCTGGAAACTGGCCAGTATATATCAGTGAGAGACCAGTCAGGACACTGTAATATGAGCACCAATGTGATGTGGGGTGAAGCTTGATTGGTGCCATTGTGGCCCCATTTCAGGAGCCATAGATGTACAGAAATCCCTTTGGTATGTAAGTTCATAATAGCGAGTTAAACCCTTGATCAATATTTCAGACTGCCTCATTGACTAAATTTCCTCTTTAAAGGGAATTTCCGGTGGTTTGGATTAACAATGTATCCATTAGGTCATGTACTATGTACTGTATATTGACATTGTAATGTTAATCCTCTCTCATTTAATGGTGTTTTGAGATTTTTATCAACAATTACAAATTTTTAGGGGTGCCACCATTTTGGTGAGTCACATGACCTGCGTGCGCAAATGTGACATATGAGGGGACTCACCAAAGACTCAATTACATGGGACATTCATTATGGCAAGCACTGATTTCTTGGATTTATCCTCATCTGATGAAGAAATAGCAGTATCGGTTGATCGGGAAGGTGGAGGAATACTTCCATACAGATTTGAACCTGTGGCTGTCAATAATGTTGATTATTCGGCTGGTTCTTCGAATGGGAATGACGCGGAGTCTGACGAGCAAGCTCCGACGAGGGCGGGGCCACGAGCGAGCTCCGGCCAATGAGATCCCAGGAGCGGCGGGCCGTGAGCAAGCTCCCCGAGCCCCGGCAAGCGAACTCCGGAATGCGGTCAGGCCGTGAGCGAGCTCCCCGAGCCCCGGTGCCGGCGCTCGCTCATCAGACTCCTCATCATTACGTCCAAAGAACCATCCAAATATTCAACATTATTTACAGATGGAGCTCGCTCGCGGCCCCACCGCTCACCGGAGCTCGCTCGGTGGAGCTCGCTCGTCAGACTCGCGTCATTCCCATCCGAAGAACCATCCGAATAGTCAACATTATTTACAACCACACGTTCAAATCTGTATGGAAGTATTCCTCCGTATTCCCGATCAACCGATACCGCTATTTTTTTTTTTATCAGATGAGGATAAATCTGAGAAATCAGCGCTAGCCATAAGGTGTCCCATGTAATCGAGCCTTTGGTGCACCACCTCATACGTCACATCCGCGCACATGGGTCATGTGAATCGCTAAAATGGCGGCGTCCCTTAAAATACGTAATTGTCGATAAAAATCTTCTCAAAACACCATTAAATGACAGAGGATTAACATTACATTGTCAAGATACAGTACATATTACACGACCTATTGGATACATTGTTGATCCAAACCACCGGAATTTCCCTTTAATGGCACAGAAAAAAAGCATTTGGTACACTTCCTCGATCTAATGTTATGCACAATCCAAGAGCTTGGTTTGAAAAAATAATAAATCACGAGCTACTAATAATTCTGCCTATATGAAGCTCATTCCCATTAATTTGTCATCTAAAGAATATCTGTTAAGTTTCAAACCTTTATGAACCGCAATGGATTTGAAAACCAGCAAGAAGTGTAGACTTTCCTCAATGATTTTACAAAGATGAAATTCACTATGAAGGAATGATAATGCAGACTACAGCAATTTTGAATGAGCTCAAAGTAAATGTAATTAAAATTGTGCAACACTTCCTCTCCCAGAGGTTTGGAGCACTTGAACGTCAAGAAGGCGTGAGCTTTGTTTGAACAAAACATTCCCATGCAAGTTGAAGTTAGGCCACCGACTTGGCAGTTGAGGAGCATTCCATTGGTTTTCCTCTCAAAATGTTTTAACTTGCTTATTGTTTGTGGTCCATTCTGCCTTGACTTGAGTCTTAAGTGAAAATTTCACCTTATGACTATTATACTGGATTTTGTCAGGTTAACTGACTTTGCTGTATGTCAAGGGAAAATGTTAACTTAAGTAGACAAGAGATAGGACACGCATGTTGACAAAAAGCGATGCAATCTAATATGAACACATGCAAGGAGAGATAAAAAATACACCTGATAGTTTTAAAAAGTGTCTGTCTATTTGTACTTTACTTCAATGAGGTCATGTGAAGTGTTCAGACGCAAAAGCAGATAGATGCATTTTTATTGGAGTGGATCTATCTGCTTTTGCATCTGAACTCTTAATGTGTGCACGGGGAAAAACACATTGTTATCTGTTTTTAATCACGCAAATGGGAGCCTCCCGCACTCACAGACCTCTTGCTTTGTCTCATAGCAAAGTCATGATAAAACAGCAAAGATGGAGAAACACAGCTTTTTTTTTATCCTTGTACCAAAACAACATGTTAAAATCCATTTCCAACACCGTTTATCCTGACTAGGGTTGCAGGGCGCTGGATTCAATCCCAGCTGACGTTGGGTAAAAGCGAGACTACACCCTGCACTTGTTATTTGGAGGTCACGCATAGACATGGCCAACCAGTGTCACCCACATTCACACCGCCGCTGAGTGGGAACCGAACCCAGACTGCCTGCACCAAAGTCAGGCGACTGTACCACTAAATCTTACACTTCTTCTTTTCCTTTCGGCTTGTCCCGTTAGGGGTCGCCACAGCGTGTCATCTTTTGCCATCTTAGCCTATCTCCTGCATCTTCCTCTCTAACCCCAACTGCCCTCATGTTTTCGTTCACAACATCCATAAACCTTCTCTTTGGTCTTCCTCTCGCTCTTTTGCCTAGCAGCTCCAACCTCAGCATCCTTTTACCAATATACTCACTCTGTTGCCTCTGAACATGTCCAAACCATCGAAGTCTGCTCTCTCGAATCTTGTCTCCAAAACATCCAACTTTGGCTGTCCCTCTAATGAGCTCATTTCTAATCCTATCCAACCTGGTCACTCCGAGCGAGAACCTCAACATCTTCATTTCTGCCACCTCCAGTTCAGCTTCCTGTTGTTTCTTCAGTGCCACCGTCTCTAATCCGTACATCATGGCCGGCCTCACCACTGTTTTGTAAACTTTGCCCTTCATCCTAGCAGACACTCTTCTGTCACATAACACACCAGACACCTTTCGCCAGCTGTTCCAACCTGCTTGGACCCGTTTCTTCACTTCCTGACCACACTCTCCATTGCTCTGTATTGTTGACCCCAAGTATTTGAAGTCATCCACCCTCGCTATCTCTTCTCCCTGTAGCCTCACTCTTCCCCCTCCACTTTTCTCTTTCACGCACATATATTCTGTTTTACTTCGGCTAATCTTCATTCCTCTCCTTTCCAGTGCATGTCTCCATCTTTCTAATTGTTCCTCTGCATGCTCCCTGCTTTCACTGCATATCACAATATCATCTGCGAACATCATGGTCCAAGGGGATTCCAGTCTAACCTCATCTGTCAGCCTATCCATTACCACTGCAAACAGGAAGGGGCTCAGAGCTGATCCCTGATGCAGTCCCACCTCCACCTTAAATTCCTCTGTCACACCTAAGGCACACCTCACCATTGATCTGCTGCCATCATACATGTCCTGTACTATTTTAACATACTTCCCTGCCACACCAGACTTACGCATGCAGTACCACAGTTCCTCTCTTGGTACTCTGTCATAGGCTTTCTCTAGATCCATAAAGACACAATGTAGCTCCTTCTGACCTTCTCTGTACTTTTCCACGAGCATCCTCAAGGCAAATAATGCATCTGTGGTACTCTTTCTAGGCATGAAACCATACTGTTGCTCGCAGATACTTACTTCTGTCCTGAGTCTAGCCTCCACTACTCTTTCCCATAACTTCATTGTGTGGCTCATCAACTTTATTCCTCTATAGTTCCCACAGCTCTGAACATCCCCTTTGTTCTTAAAAATGGGAACTAGAACACTTTTCCTCCATTCTTCAGGCATCTTTTCGCCCGCTAGTATTCTGTTGAATAAGTTGGTCAAAAACTCCACAGCCATCTCTCCAAATTGCTTCCATACCTCTACCGGTATGTCATCAGGACCAACTGCCTTTCCATTTTTCATCCTTTGTAGTGCCTTTCTGACTTCCCCCTTAGTAATCATTTCCACTTCCTGGTCCTTCACTCTTGCCTCTTCAACTCTTCCTTCTCTCTCATTTTCTTCATTCATCAACTTCTCAAAGTATTCTTTCCATCTATTTAGCACACTACTGGCACCAGTCAACACATTTCCGTCTCTATCCTTAATCACCCTAACCTTCTGCACATCCTTCCCATCTCTATCTCTCTGTCTGGCCAACCTGTAGAGATCATTTTCTCCTTCTTTCGTGTCCAACCTGGTGTACATGTCTTCATATGCCTCTTGTTTAGCCTTTGCCACCTCTCCCTTTGCCCGACGTCGCATCTCGATGTACTCCTTTCGCCTCTCCTCAGTCCTCTCAGTATCCTACTTTTTCTTCGCTAATCTCTTTCCTTGTATGACTCCCTGTATTTTGGGGTTCCACCACCAAGTCTCCTTCTCCCCTTTCCTACCAGACGACACACCAAGTACTCTCCTGCCTGTCTCTCTGATCACCTTGGCTGTCGTCGTCCAGTCTTCCGGGAGCTTCGGTTGTCCATCGAGAGCCTGTCTCACCTCTTTCCGGAAGGCCGCACAACATTCTTCCTTTCTCAGCTTCCACCACATGGTTCTCTGCTCTACCTTTGTCTTCTTAATCTTCCTACCCACCACCAGAATCATCCTACATACTACCATCCTATGCTGTCGAGCTACACTCTCCCCTACCACTACTTTACAGTCAGTAACCTCCTTCAGATTACATCGTCTGCACAAAATATAATCTACCTGCGTGGTTCTACCGCCGCTCTTGTAGGTCACTATATGTTCCTCCCTCTTCTGGAAATAAGTGTTCACAACAGCCATCTCCATCCTTTTTGCAAAGTCCACCACCATTTGCCCTTCAAAGTTCCTTTCCTGGATGCCGTACTTACCCATCACTTCTTCATCGCCCCTGTTTCCTTTACCAATATGTCCATTACAATCTGCACCAATCACAACTCTCTCGCTGTCTGGGATGCTCAGAATTACTTCATCTAGTTCCTTCCAGAATTTCTCTTTCAACTCTAGGTCACATCCTACCTGTGGTGCATAGCCGCTAACCACATTATACATAACACCCTCAATTTCAAATTTTAGTCTCATCACTCGATCTGATACTCTTTTCACCTCCAAGACATTCTTAGCCAGCTCTTCCTTTAAAATAACCCCAACTCCATTTCTCTTCCCATCTACTCCGTGGTAGAACAATTTAAACCCTGCTCCCAAACTTCTAGCCTTACTACCTTTCCACCTGCTCTCTTGGATCCACAGAATATCAACCTAATCATCATGTCAACCAACTCCTGAGTTTTTCCTGTCATAGTCCCAACATTCAAAGTCCCTACACTCAGTTGTAGGCTCTGTGCATTCTTCTTTTTCTTCTGACGCTGGATCCGGTTTCCTCCTCTTCTTTGTCTTCGACCCACAGTAGCTGAATTTCCACCGACGCCCTGCAGGTTAGCAGTGCCGGGGGCGGGCGTTGTTAACCCGGGCCGCGACCGATCCGGTATGGGATTCTTTAGATGAACGCTCATATTTGTTTGGCACAGTTTTTACGCCGGATGCCCTTCCTGACGCAACCCTCTGCATTTATCCGGGCTTGGGACCGGCCTACAGATTGCACTGGTTTGTGCCCGCAACGGCTGCATTCCACTAAATCTTACACCATATCACAAATTTTGCCTTCCTAAAGTCAAGTCCCTCTCTTCTCCTATGACCACATCAAAATATTATTGCTGCCTCTAAAAAAAAAACACACAAAGGTATTGAGGGGATATTTGTGCGTCATTCCCAGTCCAACACCCTCAACATTTATGCTGCACTCAAAAAATGCCCGAGCTAAACACACCCAGTAGGAAACATTCACCTGTGTGCCATCACCTTGAATTTCTATTTTGAGTCTTCCATGTGAAATGAGATTTAAAAAAAAAGTTCACATAATTGAAAAAAGTGGTGAGCACCCACGCATCAACGCATATTTTCCACAATACATTTTTTTTTTAAAAATAGCATGGCATGAGAAAGATGCTCGCTTGACCTGTTAAACTGGAATTGTCATGATCTGTAAGAGGAAGTGTTAATGATTGCTCTCTAGCAGGGACTTTTTTTTGGTGCCTTTTCTTCTTTGGCTGTACATCAAGAACAGATGTGTCTCCGTTCTTTTTTCTTCTTCTTTTTCCTATTCCAATTACAACACTGGCAGTTATACAACCTCGTTTGCCAACAGAGGCACCGCTACTGTTTTTACCAACAGGAATCACCGTGTTATTTCCTCATTTGTAAACTGTCAGCGCATCCAAAAGTAAAAAGCACACGTTTTAAACGAGAGCACATCTGTTGTAAACGGTATCGTAAACGGTGATTCCCTTTGTGATACCGGTGTTATCGGGCTGAGGAGAAAGGCAAAAGATGGTGGCGTGCAATTCATAAACACTTGTGAGGGAGGCTCACGTGATCACATTCCTGGAGGCCTCAGACCTGCAGCCTAGATAAAGGGTTGCACGCGATGAGAGATCACAAGCTTGACGTCAAACGCTTTGTGTTTGATATGAATAAAAGGTATATAAAATGCATTTTCAACATTAAAAACAGTTCTAATGTGTCTCAACAAATCCTTTCATCAAATTAAATCACGAGTGTTACGACGATTTCCCCCTGCTTTTTAGACACATGCAGAAAGTGGCCTAGTTTGAAGGGGCAGTTCTTTGTCATGCACTTGAGCAACAGCTTACCTCACCCCCGCTATTGCCACAACTGCGAGTATGGGTTTCCATACCACGAGGACTCGGGGTGGAGCTAAGAAGAGGCACTTGTTGACCCACGTCGAAAAAAAAAAAAAGGGATTGTTGCCAACTGTGAAGTGCACATGAGTGCCCATAAAGACTGAGCGGTGAATTGTATTTTCAAATCAGGGCGGAGGACTTTATAATCAAGCTGCTGAATTACGCTTATCTTATGTGCGTCAGGCAAAATAAAGCTTCCGTCAAAGAATTGCCCACCTTTTTTTTCCCTGAAGTAAAAAGGATGTGTAGTGACTGTATTACCCCTCATTTAATACTCTGCATCATTATCTTCACAGTCAACTGCTGAGCCCATTTGTACGCCATTGTTAACCAAAACAGAAGCACCCATCATGGCACATAAACGTTTGTAATCGGACAAGCGCCTTTTAAGAATGGGTTTCCTGCACTGTATTAAAAGATGATGTTATATTATGAGGAGAGAGATGAATACCATTCACATTGCAGTCGATCAGGGGTCTCCAACCCACGGCCTTTTCATCTTTCTTCTTTGGGTCTCTGTGACGTAAAAAACCAAAACAAAACAGAATGAGTATTTTATTTGAATTTGTGTTTTTTTTTTTCAAATGTGGCTCTAAATGTGAGTATTATGGTGCTCTTTAAACATGAAAATAAAATGGTTTTATTTTTTGATCAGTTAAATACAAATCTTGCTCACGCCTCCCAGACGACAGCTTGCAACCTCATGTGAAAATGAACGGGACACCTACAGTCATGATATCCATCCATCCATCCATCCATTTTCTTTGCCGTTTATCCTCACAAGGGTCGCGGGGAGTGCTGAAGCCTATCCCAGCTGTCAACGGGCTGAATTGGTTGCCAGCCAAACGCAGGGCACATGGAGACAGACAACAGCCACACTCACAATCTCACGTAGGGGCAATTTAGAGTGCTCCATTAATGTTGCATATTTTTTGGGATGTGGGAGGAAACCGGAGTTCCTGGTGGAAACCCACGCAGATACGGGTAGAACATGCAAACTCCACACAGGCAGGTCCGGGATCGAACCCAGGACCTCAGAACTGTGAGGCTAACGCTTTCCAGCTGACCCACTGTGCCGCCCAGTCCTGATATACTGAACAAAAATTCCATCAACAAGGCAAAATTAATATTTTAATTGGCTCCTATTTTGCACATATACAATAGACTAGAGGTCACCAATGCGGTGCCCGCGGGCGAATGGTATCCCGTGAGGACCATATAAGGCACCCATGAGGTATGTTCTAAAAATACCATAGGCCACAAATTGTGGCTATTATTTGTGCTTTAAATTCTGAATCTGACTTGCTTACTTGAATTCAAATTTTAAAATGCCTGTAATATCATTTACTCTAATAAATATTTTATGTACGTGTAATGAACTGAGTCTGAAATTTGCCGCAAACAGGTCACGTAGCCCTTCATATGATCGGTGCTCACAAAGTAGCCCTCGGCCTCAAAAATTGTTGCCGAGCCCTGCAAAAGACATTGCTAAGTAAAATAGCCCCTTTCACTTCAAATTGACAGATGAGTACATGCTCCACATAATAAAATTCTGACAGAATACAGAAGCAGACAGCACTTTTGGTTTCCATTTTTGCTTCTCTGAAGATGGATGATTTGTGTTTGGCTCTAATTTCTTGAATACGAGAAGGACTCAAATAAATATCAACTATTGTATTTTATCTGAAAATTAGCTTCAAGTGTCTTTCAACATTTCTGTGTTGTCTGTAGCAGTTTGTTGATTTTATAAATGCACAATACTATAGTTTTTTTTTTTTTTTATACATACAGTATATCCAAGTATTATCCTCACTTAAGATGACAAAAGAGTTTTCTGGCCCATTTTTTTTCCATGTGGGAGATGGTCCAAATGGCTCTTTGCGTATTCAAGGTTGTTGAACCCTACAGTAGACTCTGACATGTCACAATGTTGTGTGTAATCTTCCTTGATTTTTCCCTTTCATTTGGTTTCAATTTAAATTTCATTTGACATACTGTATATTATATTACACCAATATAATTCTTTTGCCCTGCAACTGGATGGCAACCAGTTCAGCGTGTACCCTGCCTCATGCCGGAAGAGAGCTGGCATAGCCCCCAGCACACCGCCAACCCATGTGAGGAAAAGCAGGTCAGAAAATAGATGGATGGATTGACAGAATAATTTTTTTGTTATTATTATTATTGTTCAAAAATGCATACAAATAAAGGCTCCACTGACAGTTGAGCAACTAAATGCCCCTAGCCAATGTTTGCCGAATGCTGAAGACATTTCGGACTTGGGTTCAAATCCTGACCCCACCGGTGTAGAGTTTGCACTTTCTCCCCGTGATCGTGTGGGTTTTCTCGGGCACTCCGGTTTCCTCCAACATCCAAAAAACATGTGTTGATTGGACACATTGGATGAAACTGCCCCTAGGTATAATTGTGAGTGCGACTGTTGCCTGTCTCCATGTGCCCTGCAATTGGATGGCAACCAGTTCAGGGTGTGCCCTGCCTCGTGCAGAAGATGGATGAATAACCTTTGATATTTGGTGACATAACTCTTATTTGGAATAACCCCATCAACCCTGCGACCCACTGTCTTTCCCAGACTGTTGCATTGAGATCGACAGATTCAGGACAAATAATAGACTACAGAGTCCAAAAGCAAACATGGTCAAGCAGTATTTAGCTATTATGCTGGACACATATGCAATAATTTGCCAACAAAAGTGATGTCAGACCAAAGTGTGAATGTTTTCACACCCAGGTTAAAAACTGACATATCCCCCAAATATCCAGTCGTTGATAAAACGAGTGTTGGAGGCCATTTTTTCAATGTTTCCAGTGTTCACGATGAACCAGATTTCTCCAGGATACAAAGATTTGCAAAAAACTGTGAGTCTGGTGAGCCCCAAAAAGGTCAGATTAAAAAAACTCAAGACAGCGATTCCCGATTTAGACCATAAACCACCTTGACTGGTAGAGAGTCGCTCCTGAATTTCCACTGCTAAATGTGTCATCTTCCGTCTTGGTTTGTTTTGGATTACGGTATTTCCTTGTGCCACTTTGATATGCTGGCTATAACCTTATCTGAAATGTCATTTAAAAAAAAGTTTTATTATTAAGATGATGTTATATTGCTCATGATCCGCTTACATTCATTAGGTGATGGACATCCACATGACAGACCTCTAAATAAGTACGATACCTTCGAGAGGCGTGTCAAAGTGAGTCGAATCATTTGATCTTTGATTTGAATATGTGTGTGTGTTTGCGTTGCACAGCGCATGGATGCTTGCTTGTTTTTGTTCAGCTCCTTATGGTGTGTTATCTTCCGGATCTGGGTTGGGGTTACATAGCAAAACTTATGTCACATCAAACACAGAACAGTGGGTTAGTAGGTCTTGTTCGATATAATGTTTTAACAATGCATTACTTTTATATGTGTTCCTATCAGAAGCGGGAATAAAAGGTACCCTGTAAAACACACTTACTTACTCATTTACTACACTTAAGGCGCCTCAAACGATCAAAATGCATGTTGTTATTAGATACTGTACTTGGACTTATGTATGAACAAAATCTTACTAAGACGGTCATTGACCTAACAAGTATTTTCAGGATCATGAAGACCTGCTTTAGCATCACAAAAACCTCAACAATCATTAGTCTCTCTTTTAGTATCTTACACTGGCACAAAAACCACACTCAGACCAAGATTAAGGTAGCGTTTACTGAAAAAACAACAAACACAAATCATTTGTTTTTAATCATACGGCTGCCATCATTTATATACAGTGTATAGAGCAGGGTTCTCAAACATGCGGCCCATGGCCCATATTTTGCCTCAATATGGAAGTATAATGGTAGCGGGGCCCTTGAGTTTGAAATGGATGGCACTTTTACAGTGTTGTGTGCAGAGCAGACCAATCACGGTGGGGTATCGCGTGTGTGACATCGACCTGGCTTGATGCAAGCAGCGAAACACTTTCCAATGAGACATTTTTTTTTCTTTTTAGAAGTTTTACACACAAGTTGTAAACACCAGTGTCCTTCAACCTTGTTTGTGTTAAAAAAAAGATGTTTGACAAGATGGACTTGTTTTTTATTTCTAATTTTAATTGCACATAAGTCCATGTGCGCTGAGGCTGTGGCCCAGCCTCAGCCAGACTCCCCCTCCAGCGGCCCCAAGTTAAATTGAGTTTGCGACCCCTATATTTAACCCTAGAGACCCCAGGGGGTCGCATATTTAAAAGAGGATTTGGGTGACTTGGGTTCGCTAGGGTCAATGTACAGTATGAAATATATGTACAGTATGTGGAAAGCAATTACTCACCTGCCTTAACTTGCATATAAATTGATGTTAGATGAGAAGGCCTGGCGGTGAGTCCCTGCAATTATTTATCCCAAAAGGTTACTAATAGATCATCCGTCTCTTTATGGGCCTTGCTTTTTGTGCACAGCTGCACAGTTGCGTTGGAACAGTCATTTGCAACTTCCTTTCCTTTCCTCCCACTTTGCCTTTGACAAAAGAAAGACTTCACAGGCCACATACACTTTCCAACTTGTATTTTATTTTTGAGTATATATAATATATGACGATAGACTATATGAAATATAGGTATTTAAGAGACCATACAGTATCAAAGAAAATTATGCGACAGATAAATGACGTATGAGTCGTCTGAAGCCAGCTTTGGTGTAGATTGCTTATGCGCGGGCCGAGATTGGATGGCTGAGGCCGCTGAAGTACGACCTCTCTCTCTCGCTCATCAGTTCGAAGTGCAGAGGCTGCTGGCAGAAGGTGCACTCGGCTGACGAGTGGGGCCTCAGCTTCAGGCCTGCCTCCTTCCATGTGTGGACGAGCCTCTCTGTAGAGAAAAAAAAAAAGGCAGCGGTCACCAAACAGTATTTCAACATAGGTTACGCGTAAATAGCATCAGGACTGAATGCTTACCAACAAAGTATTTCATCATTTCAGGGGTGTGGTGAGGTGTAGGAGCAATGCGCAAAAGCTCCTCCCCTCTGGCTACAGTTGGATAATTGATGGCCTGCACATAGATATTGTGGCGACTCATCATTAGGTCACACACCTCCGTGTTTTTCTCAGCATCCGAAACCTAGACAGAAGTGTAAAAGGCTCAAGTTACAGATTGAATTTTGCAGTTACCGTGAGGTCATTTTGTGGCCTGTCATAAAGATTTACCCGGACTGGAATGATGTGGCTCGGGCAGTGCACCACAGGCAGCCCAGCGTCCATCAGCATCTGCCGGAGCAGCTTGACGTTGCGCTGGTGCTTTCGTCTCAGGGTGCGACCTTCCTCGCCTTTGAGCACCTGAATAGACTGCCGGGCGCCGGAAAGTAGCATCGGCGGCAGCGAGGTAGTGAAGATGAAGCCGGCGGCGTACGAGCGGACCGTGTCCACGAGGGCGGCCGTGCTGGCGATGTAACCGCCGACACAGCCGAAGGCTTTGCCTGGAGGAGGACGAGTATTTAAACATTTCACAAAAATTGCAAATATGTGTGAGCACAGAAAGAATTACAAAATGTGAAAAAAAATATGTTAGATAAGTGCCGTTAAGAGGGGTGGTGTGTGACTAAGCAAGCTGAGGGAGGTTGGCCACTTGGCTCAAGCTATGGTGAGACTTTGAGAGTGTCTGGGCGTGAGCTGTGGCTGACAGTAGCACCTGCATGAGACCGCTTATTGTGTTTGTTTTACTGTTTTCCTGACATTCAATTAACAGCTGAAAAGTGCATCAGCGACTGTGGCTCTCCTTTCCCACATGGAAGCCCATGAAAGTAAGTTAGGAATGAAGTGTGTCGATATTTTGGTTACAGCCTGAATTTCCCTGATAGAAAATTATGCATTCCACAAATAAATCTGCAATGTGCCAGGTTGCATTAGGTGAACCACGATACAGCGAAACTACTTTTTTTTTTTAAATGTACTAATTAGTCAGTGAAGTTTAGCCAACAAATGAATTAACTTTTTGTGCAACAGAACATAAGAACATAACAAGAGAAGAGACCATCCACCAGACATTATGAATTCATGTAAGCAAACTCATTTTATAGCGGTATGGTGAGGAATCCGCAGGTGTTCCATAACTTTTGTCCAATTAAGTAGTAAGCAATGATTAGTCATTACTGATCCTGTAGCATATTTAAGTTTCAACTTTGTTTTAGGTCCAAGCCCTCGAATAAGGTTCACAGCCAGAAAAAGCTGTTGTTTGGAAGAGCACACAGATGGAAATGACAATGACAAGAGAACAATTCAAGCTGCTGGTCTCCTAGCAACAGCAGGGCAGCGAGGAGCTCTTTTAAGCCCCCCAGCATATTGGATGACACGGCCGAGGCCTCCTTTCAAATAGAACAACAACAGGATATTAAAATCCTTTTCAGATACTGTACTTGTTCAGTCTTGCATCTAGAGCCGGGGGGGTGACCTTTTTGAAGCGTGAGCACCGATGTTATGAAATGTTTCCGGCAAATGTCCAAAATAACAAAATCGCTTATACGTACAAATATATAAATATATATTAATACTTTATATAAGAGAATTGTTATTATTATTTTTATTAATTGTGTTTTAAATTTTGAAGCTGACTTGCCTACCATAATGAACATTTTTAAATGTGTGACCTATGCTATTCTCGGCACATGCTTCGCGGGCGCCTCAAGTGGTCCTTGCGGGCAACCATGCGCCCGCGGGCACCACGTTGGTGACACCTAATTTAGAGGAAGACAATTAGGAACAAGAAGAAATGTCATGGTGACCTAGTGTCCCAGTAATGATATCCATCTTGTGCATGACACCATCGCGGTCTCCAATGCCGCCTCCCCTGGCACCGTACAGCCCCACGGCATGGACCTCGTCAACGAATGTAATGGCCCCAAACTCGTGCGCGACGTCGCACATTTCCTCTAATGGACACACAGCACCTGCCAGGTAAAGAACAGCCTATTGTTACACCATTTTTTTTATATATATATAATCACTACAAACACTGACAGCAACAACGAACAGGAACAACTGACCATCCATGGAATGGACTGTCTCAAAGGCGACGATCTTGGGCTTGGTGGGATCCCCTTTCCGCAGCAGCTCTCGAAGGTGAGCGACATCATTGTGGCGGAAAATGAACTTCTTGGCTCCGCTGTTCCGAATTCCCTGAATCATCGATGCGTGGTTGCCCGCGTCAGAATAGATCTCACAACCTGAGATGACCCAATTTGTCGGAAATAGAAGTTGTAATTGCAAACTACAGTATAAGTTATGAACAGAATGAAACGGCTGAGTTATTACGAATACCTGGCAGCATTTTTGCCAGCGTAAACAAGGTGGAGTCATTAGCCACAAAGCAGGAAGTGAAGAGCAGCGCTGCGTCCTTTCTGTGGAGGTCGGCCAGCTCCTGTTCGAGTTCCACGTGGAACTTGCTAGTCCCGGAGATGTTCCGAGTGCCTCCAGCACCGGAGCCGTGCTTTTGTAGTGTTTCCCTGGGGACAACACATCAAATTAACAATGAATGAAAAAAACAACACTGACACCGTAAAACTAATTATATTTGGAGTTATTCAGGTTTTTTTTTTTCTGTACTCATGCCCATTCCTATCAAGAGTTTCACTGTCACGAAACTCAGCACTCAGATGATCATTATTGACAAGTAGCCATAATGATGACCGAGCAGTTGCAATTTTACAGCACTTATTTTGGTAGGTTTCCACTTCATGTACTGTAATTCCAGGCCTACAGAGCACACCTGGTTATAAGCCTCACCGAGGACATTTGTAAAGGAAATATCATTTGGTACATACATATGCCGCAGCTGTGTAAAAGCCCCAAGTGCCCACATTGAAAGCCACAGGAACAAGAAAAACGGTACACACAGAGTTTAACGCTTCCGCTGCCGCTCGATTGCCGCGCTAACGCTAAGGCTAACGCTAGCGCCGCGTTAACAGAGCCGGTTAAAAAAAACATGCCAGTAAAAATCACTGAGACGCGGCAGTAGCACGCTAGCGCAGCGCTAACAGGACCGGACCGGCAAAAGTCACTTCCTCGGCACATATATTCTACCGGTCTCACTCTTACCTTTTCCGCTCGAGTGCCCCCTTGCGCCCGTTAGAAGAATGCACAAATTAGCCGTATCACCCACATAAACCGCAGGGTTGAAACCGTGTGAAAAAAATTGTGCCTGATCGGCCAGAAATTACGGTATATGTTTCAGAAGACTTTTGTTAGGTATTTTAGGATTGACTAACTTTTGTTAACATGGGACTCAACTGATTTGGATCCTCTGTGAAAGGGGTCACATACCACTTAATCAATCATGGCTTGCTGCAAGTGTATTAGCTTTATGTTTGATTGAAGCAGGCCCAAATTAAACACGGAATAGGAACATTTGTGATTAATCTGTGACATAAACCTATTCCAGTATTCATACTTCTGTGAAATTTTTGGGTGGTGGTGTGCCGTGAGATTTTTCGAATATAAAATGCTGGCTCGGGTCAAGAAAAGGTTTTACATGTGCGTTTGCAGTTTGTTAAACCAGGCTTACAGAATGGATTTTGTTCATTTTCACAGGTGTACTGTAATTTAAAACAAGCTATTACTATGGCCACGCAAACATTGGATTATTTGCCCTTGAGGGTCAAACGGCTTTCAAATTACAGCCTAGTAGGAAGAGACTACGTGTGTTTGTGTGATCAAACTCACATGATTGATTGTAGTACCCGAGGATGTCGACTCATGCCCAGGTAGTCGTTGCTGCACCACACTGACACCTCCCTCTTGTCCTCTAGAGAGCCCGTGAAGTCGTCAGCCATCGGGAACTCCTCAGCCAGGCGGTTGACAGTCTTGAACACGCGGTACGTGTGGTCGCCCTTCTTCTCTTCAATCTTCTTCTCGAAAAAACCATCGTAGTGGAAGCGGGACACTGTCAGGAAGAAGAAAACTCGTTCAAATGTGGCAATGCGACCCTGTGTGGCAACGTGTCGTGATGAAAGGGAGAGGTTCCTTTCCTCATAAAACCGCCCTCCGCACACTTACAGCGACTTGGCAAGTTGTCCTGCAGCAGGTGGGAGACCATCTTTGGGCGCTGCTTGAGGAGGGTCTTCATGAGACTTTCGCTGGTGATCCCCAAGGATGGCTTGGTCAGCTGCTCAGGGGACACTTCTACAACAAGGGAAGGAACAAAAAGGTCGATTGTTTCTTTCACAGCTCTTTTCCAATGTCATTTCAGAAGCAACTCCCACCTTTCTGGACAGTCCGGACTTCCTGAACATCCTCTTGGAATTCCATGTCAACCTGGCGGACCACACCGCTGTTCTTCTGGCCCATCTCCGCGGCCAGGAAGGGGCATTTGGAGGCTACAGCCTGGCCAGAAGACTGTATCGCTGGGTGGCCAGCAGGCAGTTTAGGCTCCATCTCTGGTTTTGTGCCTGAAAGTGCAATGACATGCCGGCATTAGTTACGAAATTCCACGTGCACGTCTTGATGTAACTTAGTTATGACTTTACCATCAGTGCTGCTGCTGTCGGGCCTCTGGTGATGGGACGAGGATGAGCAGAGAGCCCGTGCCAGCGGTGGAGCCATAGGTTTAGAGGCCAGCTCCATCATGATGGGGCACCGCTGGGCATAAACCACCAGAGAATTCCTGGGCTGATGCATGAAGGCCTGCGGCATGCGGGCCAGGAATGGGCAGCCGCGCACTATAAGATCCATGCTGATCCTCACTTGTTCTGAAGGAGAAGAAAAAAAATGGGAAATGTTTCAATGTTTACGTGACAAAAAGGAAAAGTTGGATGAGAAGCAGTTACTTTCTAATCAATATTAAAATCTGTCGCTTATAATAATGTACTGACTATACACCAGTGGTTCTTAACCTGGGTTCGATCGAACCCTAGGGGTTCGGTGTAGCCTCTGCTGCAGAGCTCGAGACATACCGACTCATCATGTCTATATGTAATGACATCCCCCACTTGGTCATCACATGGCATTGCTTAGCCAATCGGTGCTGTGAGGAATTTAGTGCACTCAGGAGTGATCCAACGTATGAATGCCATCGCAATTTTTCGTCTATAATTACTTCCTTCGTATTTTAATCCCTATTATGTCGAGCAAAAAAAACAAAGTGGTCGGACAAATATGTACAATATGGATTCTCATGTATCACGGAAGGGGATGGGAGTCAGCGTCCTATCTGCATGATTTGCAATGCCAAGTTGAGCAAATTTAGCCTCACACCGGCAAAACTAAAGGAACACTTTGAAAAGCTGCATCTAGATGGGGAATATAAAATCACCACGCTTGCTGAATTCAAAGTGAAGAGAGCCAGATTTGACGATAGTACCACGCTACCCGCTCTTGAATTTGTACCCATAACAAACCGATCCTCACAGCATCATATGAAGTTGCGTACGTGATCGCAAAAAAGGGCAAGCCACACACCATTGGTGAAGCACTTGTAAAACCAGCTGCGTTAAAGATGGCGAATTGGATACTTGGAACAGCGGCCAAAGGTATTTATCCCAAATTTGTCTTTCAAATGAATCCAATGGAATAGAGGCCATGAGTAAAGACATCTTGGCTCAAGTAGTCGCAGATCTGACTTCAAGCCCAGAAAAATTCAGCCTTCAACTCAAGGAGACCACAGATATTGCAAATCCAAGCCAGTTTGCTGTTTTTGTGCGGTATGTGAAAGATGATATAACAAAGGAAGAGTTTTTATTTTGGAAGCTGAATCGTGTTTTTGCCTTGCGTATGGGTTTAGCCTTGTTTTTGGAAGACCACCAACATTGTCATGCAGATTGCTTAAAAAATTGTTTCAAAAAAAGCTACTTCCATGGAGACGCCGAACAGAGAACAATAACTTCGCAAAGTTTCTCCTTCTTGACAATTGTGTAGGTAAGATCGAAGATGTGTCTGGAATTGGTGACATTTCTGCATCCATGGAACTGAAATAAGCAGTTGCCACGCACTTCGATGAGCTTGCAAAGTCTCTCGAAGGATATTTCCCCGCACGAATCTCATATCCAGCATGGGTGAGACAGCCGTTCACATTTGATGTTGCGGCAGCGGACGTCAATAATGAATACCTCGACGAAATCATTGAAATTGAGCAGACACATGTTCAACAGCAACTCTTCAGAACAACAATGCTCTCAAGGTTTTGGTGTCAACAAATGGAAAAGTATCCAGTTATTGCCTACAAAGCCCCAGAGTATGTTTATAGCATTTGTTCCAACATATCTTTGTGGGGAATCTTTTTTTTTTTTTTTTTTGGGGGGGGGGACACAAAAACAAAGAAAAGGAAAAGAGTTTACTGTGAAAATGACGGAGTAGCGCTTGCCAAGGTGTCTGAAATGGTCCCTTAAAAGCAATGGCAGATGTCACACTGATTTGCAAGTATGTCATTTGTTGTGAGTACATTTACTATATTGATTTTGTTCTCCGTAGAAGTAGAAATACTATTTGTCTTGAATTTGAAAAATAAAATAAAATGAAAATTTACACTAAAGCAGCGTTCTGCGAATGCGGATTTGAAACTGGTGGGGTTCGGCAGCTCCAACAAGGTTGAGAACCACTGCTATAAGCACTCTTCATTCCTCGAGAGTCAAGAAAAAAATGCATAAGAGGCAGTGAAGCATTTGACTTATTGGCGCTTCTGCATACTTCCTGGTATTACGTGATTATAACACACGTTTTTTTTGGGGGGGGCTGTTGATTATTCTATACACCGACAATACACCGTTTGTATTAACGAGAGTTTCATTCAAACAAAATGGGTTAAAGAGCGCACACAATCCTTGTAGTTTGACCCGACTTAGTCTTAAGCAACCATTAGCCACTAAGCTACTACAGAAGGTGGCTGGGAATGATGGCGGTGGTAAAGAGGAAAGGCGAAAAAAAAAATATGCCAAAACTCACCAATACAAACCTCGGAGGGGGAAAAACGACAAACTTTGCCCCTTAAGTCGACTCGAAAAGTTCAAAGCGTGAAGTTGTTAATGGCGATGAGCACCGGTAAGGTGACAGCTTCGTTATCCTGCACTGAGGACGAACGAGAAGGACGCGGATGAGCGGCTTGCTTTAAAGAGCGACGAATGAAGTCTCGCGAGATCTCTCAACGTGAATCATCCTTTTGATTGTTTCCTTATGTCAGTGTTTCCAGGAAGATCATTCCAAGTACAACTATGTAAGAGGAGAATTCGGGGCTTTATCGCTGACATCAATATGTTTTTCTCATGCCTTAAAACTAAATTAAAAACAGGAGAAGGGAAAGGTTATTATCATTAAAGTTATTGTTAATGTCATGATGGGCGTCACCTCGGTTCAGATGGTAAAGCGTCGGCTTCTCAAGGGTTCAATCCCGGACCCGCCCGTGTGTGTCCCCACATCCCCAAAACATGCAAGATTAATTGGACACCCTAAATTGCCCCAAATTGTGATTGTGAGTGTGGCTGTTTGTCTCTTTGTGACCTGCGATTGGCTGGGGACCAGTTCAGGGTGTAATCCGCCTCCTGCCCGTTAACAGCTGCGATAGGCTCCAGCACTCCTGCGACCCTCGTGAGGCTAAGCGGCTAAGAAAATGGATGGACGGATTAAAGTTATCATGCTCAGAAAATAAGTGTCGATATAGTGGGTATAATTTTCATCCGCCTTCTCTCTGCTCTATTATATGATCATCTATAAACTTAATTTACTTTATGATTTACATGCTTTTATGGGGGCCAATACGGCTTTAATTTCCCAAAACTAACAAATGCGATTAACTAAAAAAAAGTATGACAAGCTATTGGTGAAAGTAACGTAAGCGAGAAATAAGAGTTGGATTAATTTAGATCTGTTTAGAGCTGTTTAGGATGGCCCGCTCCAACCCGGGGAGGCGGGGGGGGGGGGGCGCGAGGGGGCTGCGGAGTCCCTACGGCGACCCGGGATAACCTCGAGCCGATCGCACTTCCATTCAATGCAACGTGTGCGCAAATACTTGAATGCATTGAGCGTTATTGGAGTACGTGACAGAAATTGTTCCAGACTAGCTTGCACTCATGTGTCAAAGTTTATATACTATCTACTCAATAGACGTGGCTTTATTTACATGCAGTTTTCTTCAGGATACTTCTTGCTACTTTTTGTCTCGAGAGCTCAGTGATGTTTTGCTGCTCTCTGCAGATCTCTTCAAGTATGACACTTACTAAATCAGTCTACGCCTGTCTCACACTTTTGAGGTTTGCGGTTCAAATCTGTTCTCTGGCCTCCCTGCGAGTATTTGAACACGTGAACGTGTATTAAAATACACAAACATGGACAAGTGATTTTTCACACCAGTGGCAAATCGTCTCACCTCATATAATTAATAATTGATGAAATAATTTTGGGCGGCACGGTGGAGCAGCTGGTAAAGGGTTGGCCTCACAGTTCTGAGGTCCGGGCTTCAATCCCGGACCCACCTTTGCATTAATTGGACACTCTAAATTGCCCCGAGGTGTGATTGTGCATATTTTTCGAATGTTAAAATAAGTGCGTTTTTGGCTCCGTAAAGGTTGGAACACACTAAGCAACCGGAAGTTAGGGGGGAACTACATCGGAGTGAGATATGCGTTAGCGCATGCATGCATGCATGCATATACGATCTTTGAGCTTGCGTCTGCGGAGTTCACTTCCTGTTGTGTGTCTCGTGTGCGTGAGCGTGTCGGTGTGAATCCATCCTGGCGTCTTGAAGGAGCAGCCATGGTGTCAGGCCTGTCCGTTTTTTTCCTTTTGGCTTTACTCTGTGCCACCTTGACCACTTGTGTGTCGTGTAAGTTTGTAAATTTAAGACAATCCGCCGTGGTCGTCGTTGTTGTTGTGTCGTCACAGCGCTATTACCGTGTTTTTGTCAGGAAGCGGAAAAAAAGACGAGTCCTTATCAATGCCGTTAGCTATACAAACGAAACATCGCTTATGGAATGAAACTACTCCAATGTATATACATATATCTTTTTAAATGACATTGAGCCAACCTTTTCTCTGGGTGGAGTTTTTCGACAGCTATTCAGGCAGAGTTTCGTTTCCCCTGAAGCTGAACAGCTAAAACAGAGTGCACACCCCGGACATTATATTAGGTAATCCTGTAGAAAGACATCATGTGCTGTACAAAAAAAAAAAAAATCCTGCCTGACAATAGTCAAATCCCCCGACCAGTATTTTGTCATTAATTTACTTCGAGCCCTGGAGGAATTCAGAAGTACTGAAATGACCCAACGTAATCATAGTTACAGAACTAAACCAATGGATAGGTTTTCCGATGACGTCACCACCAAATTTAGACCAATCGGATAAATTAACGATAGAAAAAAAAAAACCCTCACGCTTCACCTATCACCTGGGTTCTCTGACCTCTATGACACACAAGATGGTGTAATTGGAGACCAATCCATAGTCACTCAGTTCAATTGTACTATTACTGTACAACTGAATATTTATTACTTCTGGAAGTTAAACGTGAAAACTTAGAGTTAGCAACGCTAACATCTCTATCAGTATCTTTCATCAGCAGTCTCCAACTGGACCGGCACCGAATAAACACACATTCCACTCAGCCTGCCTTTGTTTATCTTTAATGACTTGGCGTTATATGGAAGATAATGAGACCCAAAGTGTGTTACTTATGTCCAGTTTCTTTTCTAATTTTGTTTTGCTCAACATCATTGCATAAAATTGCTTTTCACAAAGCGAGGATGTCGAAATGGAAGCAAGGTGGTCAGCGCTTTCTTTTTTTGTGTGGGCGGGGGCAGGCTCTTTTCGACGGCTTCGTTGCCTCATTCAACGATCACCCGAAGGAATACACCCGTATTTTTGAGTAGGACTCCTGATATTGTCTCTTAAATTCCAGTCTTTTTCCCCGCGCAAGGTGGATTTACCTTTTCTATTTTCACAATAGCTTTTTCAGACTATAAAGATTAACGGTCAAGTATTGAGGTCAAGTTTTGATCAATGTTGGGCCCCCCGTAATAGGATTTTATGGAAGGTGGCAAAATTATTTGTTATGTACTTTTTCTGTCTCAGAATACTCTTAACAACATTTTGTAGGGTAATGACTGGCATACAAACTCCTAATCTACTAAAACCTGATACTTGTGCCTTGTGTTTTTTTGCTTGTGATCTGTCACAGTGGGCGATAATGACTGTCTGCCCTACACGGACGCGGGCGGGATGTATCACCACTCTGAGCGATGTCTTGAAAAATTCTGCTGTGGTAGCTGCACCGCCAAACACTGCTGCAATATGAATTATTTCCGCTTTACGAAGGAAAGCCAAGAAGATTGGTAAAACTCCCCCCCCCACACACACACACACACTCAAAGTGTTCTACTTAATCACACTACTTTACATAATGATTTGGTGTAACAGAAGAACCTTTACCTGTTTCCTTTTGCATCTGTCTTTGCACATTGCTTGCAGACGTGTAACAGGAACTGGTTTTTTTTTGGCGCATGACCGCCTGCATGAACCTCATTTGTTATGTAACTGCAATCCATTCGAAGCCCACTATTTTTCATGTACAAAATCAGTCAAGGACATTGTTTTGGTTACTGTACAAATGGGGAAAATTTTATGTGATCAACCGAGATGTCAATTTCATTGTGCTGTCATTGTAATAGAACTGTAAGTCAAACACTCCTCTTGCCCCCATAACAAATCATGGAAATTGAAATAATGTTTTCCAGAGTCATACTGTCCCCTTCATGAAACCTTGGGTACGAATTAATGACAAAAGCTACTAGTTTCATATACACTGCTGTGAAGGGTTGGGCATGGTTTGAATGGACCTTTCCGACCTGTCAATCACTCGTAGAATAATAGCCAATCAGATAGCCGCATTGTCTTAACCCCTGGCTTGACCCACAAGCAATGCTGGTTATCATTCGCGCGCGCTTTGAAAAATTAATAATACGAAGAAAATGGTCCTCAGATACGGTTGGGGAACGTGCAATTCTGATGAAAGATATCCGACTAGGTTACAAGGGGTTCGGTTGATTCATTTTACAAAGTCTAATACGCAGTTGACAAAGTGTCTATGATGGATTAAGACTTGAAGAAGAGCGCGCGAACAACTAAGTGTGGAAAATATCAACAAACACAAGGCTGTATGTTCGAATGTAAGAGAGAAGTAACTTCTCTGAGTTTGATTGAATTATTATCAGTGCTTTATACGTAGCAGGACAACAACTTTCACTTTGTTTGTGTCACTGACCTGCTGAATGAAGTGTGTAATGTTTTATGCCGAAGAGTCGGGTTAGTGATACGTAAATGCGCCAGGTCATGCAAGAGAAATGTCTGTTTGCCTATTTGGATCACATCAGACTTTTAAGACAGAGCACTGGGTTCAATTACGAGCCAAGTCAAATGAATACACTGTCAGATTCTGCTTATCCGCAGGACTAATCGGGAGAAATCTCCTGACCGACTCTCCATTTAAAGGGTTAAGCTACCCCTTTACCCCAGTCGACTCTTAACGCCGTGTGTGCAGGGGGACGGGAGCTTGTTAAGTCAGTGTCGAGATGAATTCGCCTAGGTGAACTAATTGTCTTTAGTTTTGCAGAGCCAATCCGGTCTGCCCTCACTTATCAGCCTTTATCGAGTAACCTTACCGAGTAAAAGGGTGACAAATGGATCGCTCTGCTTTTACAGCAGCTTCATCTCTTATGAATCGATTGCACTTGTCATTGACCTAGTAAATTTAACAATCCTTGTTAGGATCGTACGGATTTGGTTTTTAGAGTTTTTGAGTTTTAGAGTTTGGAGTTTATCAATGAGCGACTGATTAAAATGGAATTTACAATTAGATGTTGTTGATGTCGTTGACGATCGATCTTTAATGAGGTTGAATGGTAAAAGATGAACATAAATCAATAAAAGGAAAAATGATTAACATGATGATACTGATGGTAAGTAGGATGACGTAAATGATAAAAGTAGTAAAAAGTAATAAAAATGAAGTAAGATTAAAAGCATTATAAAATTGGGAAGGTAATTATTTTTAAATGAGCCTTTTAGGGGTGATCAAGTCCTGCGAAGCTCGAAGCCTAATTTAGTAATAAGGAATTTTAGGATTAAGGATTAATTGTCAAACCAACTTTCCTTTCTTAGGTAACCACGTAATGTTGATGGTATTATCCTGCCATTACCTTATTATAGTAGTCTTAGTAATAGTAATCTTAATTCCGTATACATATCCTTGCGTGAAATAGTTGAGACCTCTCTGTAGAACCCTCATGGACAAGTCTGGCGCATTTGGCAAAAAACATACCGCAATATTATCTGGAATACGCGATAGAGAATCAACTTCAATCCTGTTTTGTTCAGTCGTCATTTCGGAAGATTGTGGGAGTTGGCAACTGTCGCTAATGGGGGTGGGGTGGGTAGTCGGAGCTGAAGATCGCCAATCGGAAAGGTCCATTAGGGTGCTTCCGGCACCTCATTTCAGTTCCATTTCCAAGCGATTCTTAATTCTTATTCTTTAGAGGGTTGAGTCAAAAAAGTATGCATGGTTTGAATAAGTGGTGTTCAAATTACAAATATCAATTTTCTTAGCAGCCATAGACTAAAATTAACTTTTAACTCAGGTGTTTTGTTTTTAGTAGTCCTTACACAATCAGGATTTTTGGGGCCCATCACTGTGTTTAAAAAATGAATAAGTGATCACCAGTCCAACTACAAGATGGAGCAATGAGTCTGTTTGAATGACTTGTTCATTTACTGTTTATGTTTGTCTACTTATTTGTTCAAAAAACATATTTACAATAAATGTATCCTCGTTCATCTATTTATGCCAGTGAGGCTTAGTGACAGACAAAACAAATTAATGGTCTTTAATTAGATGGTAGTAAGTACAATACAGCAATTCATGTATCTACTTTTTGAGGGATTTTTTGTTTGTTGCTGTGCTGTGAATTTTTTCAATTGTAAATATCTCCTGTCCTGAGCATCGGTGACCACCAACACATAAATCTTTCCTCATTTTCTTCTTCTGAGACGGTGTGATCCACTTGTGTAGTCATCCCCACAGTCAACAGTGTATTCAATCGCGTTTGCACTGACCAGATAAAAATACAGGATTTTATTGCAGTAGGCTTACATAGTGCAATCGTGAAACAGCAAGTTTGTCTTGCAGTCTGATCCATGCATTACGTGTTGTCTCTCAGCCCTCTTCTCTCTCCCATGGAGCCAGTTTTTTTTTTTCACAATTTTATTGGCTGTCATATATTTCCAGGTCTATGTCAAAAGATATGAAAAAAAAATCCCATACTACTACATAATACTGCTATATAGAGGGATGATAATTTTCCGCCGATGGGCGAATTTCTTACTTTTTCAGATCAAAATGACCATTCTCGAGATAAGCACAAATCCGTTGAGAAAACTTCTGGGGGGGGGGGGGGGGGTGTTTAATCGTGTGCTTGCTTCTCGGTGGTGGGCTCCGAGCTGCAAGTTCAGCTTAGTGCTAGCACAAGCACGACTATCATATGCCGTTTTAACTTCCTCGGTCGGTAGTGTAAATATTTGCATTTTGCGACATAAACATAAACTTGTTTGCGGCAGATTACTCGATTGGACAACAGAGTTATACAGATCCAACAGAGTTAACGATCCAATCGTGTTAGTGGTTAATCGAGTTTCGCCATTGCCATGTACATGTGTTCTCGGTTCTCAGAAATCGCAGTGTAACTTGTTAGTTAGCCAAGTAATGGGGCGTGGGACTTAGTGCGAACTGAGCGACGGTGTTCAAAGTTTTACGATGGTGAAAGTGTTAGAAAAAAAGGATGAAAATCGAGCGAGGGCATTTGACAAGGATGCTGGAATCAAAAACTGTTTCGGACGGGCATGGCTTGAAAAAAGTGTAACCGTGCAGATAGGACCGAAAACGGTATCACCATGTCTAACCGAACACATACAAAAAGTGGACATTCCCGGCAAAGTGCTGTGCACTCTGTGTTCCGATAGGAGCAAAAAATATCCAGGAGGAAACTTAGGCTAGTCAAATCTATGTAGAGTCTAGGTTACAGCATGTCTTTTATTTTGAAGGGTACACACTTTGACACAAAAGGTAACATAAAATATTCTGGAAAATGAAAGTGAAATGAGACGATATGGAAAAGAATAACAAATAGTGCGAAATTCTCTGTTAATATTGTTTTTTTTTCCCTACCTGCCGATGAAGCACACGGGTAGTGTTTGTGATACTTGTCTCCATTCATTCTGATGGAAAGTTGCTAGTTTGACCTTTTTATGTTAAGTTTGTCGTGCAAATGTTTTTAAATTCTTTCTGATATGGTAAAATATGAATAATAAAAATAATAATAATCTAAAAAATGTAAACAATTATGAGAGAACTGGAATTTAAGTTTGTGTTCCAATCGGTTCTCGATTCTTGATGCCCAACCCTACTCATGACGCAGCTTCAACTTCAACTATATGTCATCTAAAGGTTATTCATACTATGGGAGCAAATAACGATCATTTTTGTTCAATTTGAGAAATTCATACATTAGATTAAACTCAATTTTCCATGAATTATGATTCAGTTACTGGTTTGGTTCGTGGTATGTTCGAAAATAGGCAGAAATGTTGATTGTTTTTAGTGAAAGCAGATATTTGCAAACATTTAATTCTGATAAAACACAAAATATCTTCTTTTCATGCTGTATTTATTATATACGGTTTGTTGTAATGCTTGTTTCTTTGTGTCTCTTCCATTAGTGTATACGATATGTTCGTGGGAACGACGCCAGTGTTGGGTTCCGTGATTGGTACCATCGTCCTTGTGGTGGTGGTCCTCATCAGCTGCTGCGTGTGTCCCTGTTGCTGTCTGTACAAGATGTGCCGCAAGCCGAGACGTAAGTCTGCAAGTTCCCTGTCAGTCCTAATCATCCACTGGAGTTGCTGACATATCAAATAAAAGTTATTGAGGTGTCCTCTGTCAGCCACTGGTAAATTGGGTTTTAGCTTGTCAAATAAATGCTGTCTGGGAGGCTGAACCAGATAATGTCACGCTGTCAACGCGACTGGCTACATCAATTATCACGGTGACGGCAACAACAATGGCTCATGCCAGTATATATTTTGTGTGTGTTTGCGGGGGGACAAAATGAGTAAAAACATGTGCCAGTCATCACCGGTGCTTGGGAGAGGAATTGGTTAATGTATTTTGGGACAACAAAATTTTATGTCCTGGCATACTATACTACCACTCATGTTTGTACGTACACATGGCGGATGTTGTCAGAGGCGGCAATACGGCTGTCTTACAGAATCCTATTAGCCGATGTCAAGGTGCACTGTCGTTGATATCTCTCATTGTTCGGAAGCGATCTCAAAAAATCAAACATGCGAAATATTTCATTTTGGCGTCAGAGGGCAATTGTAGGGCCAAATCATTGGTCGTGGGTTATGCCACAGTTTCGTCGTTCCCCAACCAAATATAACAGGCCCGTTTGGGAAATCGACCGCGGTAGCTCATTGAGCCAATATTGGTCTGAAATCCATTTTGTTTGAACAATTTAAACAAATGCTCTGACATCTTCTCCTAGAAATTATCATCAGAGACTGGTACACTGTGGCCATTTCCTCTGAGCATTTGAAATGACCTGTTTTCCTCATTCCAACATTCCATTTTAACTATCCCAATGTATACCATTGTTTTACAGTTCAGGAAGTAAAGGATTTCTGCAAGTAATTTCTGTTCTCTGGAGTCTAGTTATTTTAAACAAGTGAAAACCTGCATCTTACAGTGTCAAACTGCCGAACCGTTGAAAGTGCGGGAACATAATTTCCCCCCACCCACCAATGACTCACGGTCGTGCGTAGTCTGTCTAGTTTTTGAAGAAGCGTGATTTGTGCGGTTTGTTGGCTCATCAACCACATGACTCACATTACTTGGTTCCAAATTGGGAATTTCTGCTTTTCCTGGCTCTGCTCCCTTTCACTTCAGATTAGGACAGGTTGAAATTTAATTTACAATAATTTTCCGAAGGATGTGTGTTTCTCGTGTATGTTTGTGCATCGTGAAAGTTTTCTCAACTATTTACATATGCAGCGTTACTATTCCCCACCTCGTTTCCAATTTTCAGTGCCCCCCCATCCCCGTCGGAGAAGATTTTAAGTTGTGTTGGGGGTGCAGAAAAACTTAATCTCCCAAAAAGTGGGCATGTTCCAAAAAGTTTGAAAACCACTGATTTAGAGGTTTACAAGTGGACATATGCACTTTAGATGCTGCTTTGTACATGCTCGCATGTGTGTGTGTGTGTGTGTGTGTGTGTGCGTGCGCGTGTGCGTGTGCGTGCGTGTGTGTGGTTGTCTCCCTCGTTCCACACTATTTCACTCCCATAAACTGCATATACTTTGTTGCCAAGAAAGCAAGTGGTCGGCTACAGTGCAACAGGAATGTCAGCGCTCCACTTACTGCGCGTGTGTGTGTGTGTGTGTGTGTGTGTGTGTGAATGACTCATAGTCTCCATATGAGAGAAACTCACAACCATCCCGTGTCATTTATGGGAAGTGGTCATGATGGCCTTGGTGGTAAAAAATAGCGTGTGTGTGTGTTTACGGTGGAGGGGAGATCTAACACGCCCGTTTCCCTTTGTGTTTTTTATGCAGAGGTAGAATGTTGATCGATTTATTTGACCACAAAACACCATCAGGTTTACAGTAGTGTTCAAAATCATAGCAGTCCAATGTGACTAACCAGATTAATCCACGTTTTCAGTATATTTTGTATTTTCCACATGTCAAACAAGTTACCAGTAGGTGCAGTAAATTTTCAGAAAACCAACAAGACTCATGATTCACAATATTAACACTCTTAAGGCTGTGGAATTGGGTATTTTGTTGAGACGGATGTATTAAAAAAATCCTGGTGTGGCATTCAGTCAGCGAGGTCATCAGTTTTGTGAAAAACAAGTGTGAATCAGGTGGCCCCAATTTAAAGATGAAGCCAGCACCTGTTGAACATGAATATTTCCTTAAAATCTAGAGGAAAATGGGTCCTTCTACACATTGTTCAGAAGAAGAGCATACTTTGATTAAAAGTTTAATTGGAGAGTGGAAACCTGATAGAGGTGCAAAAAATGATGGGCTGTTTTGCTAAAAGGATCTCCTTAAAATGGAGAGCAAAACAAGTGACACACCATCAAATGACTTGGTTTAGATGTGTCAAAATACTTGAAGAGGTCATGTTGGCTTATGCTGAAGAGAACATGCCCTTGAAATTACCCCAAACACACTAGTACACATGGACAGTCTTAGTTCCAAACCAGCAAAATTAATGTCATGGAGTGGCCAGACCAGTCTCCGGACCTTGATCCAATCCAGAACTTGTGGAGTGACATAAAAAATGCTGTTTCTGAAGCAATACCAAGAAATGTAAAAGAATTGTGCAATGTCGTCAAGGGATCTTGGAGTGGAATAACAGTTGAAAGGTGCCACGATTTGGTTGATTCCATGCCACGCAGATGTGAAGCAAAAAAGTCATACAAATAAATATTAGTGTAGTGAGTCAAACAATTGGTAAGTCGTAGGAACAAAGTTTGTACATAATAGTTTTGAGTTTGTAAAGTCAATGCCAGACTGCTAATTTTTTTTTTAAACACCCCTTTCCAGAACTTGCCCAATTGCACAGACTTAAAGGTCCAGTGTCATGAAATGCATGATTTTTAGTCTGTTATTAATGGGGGAAAAAAGGCAGCCGGAATGGACCTATCCGCATTTTTCACCACAAAACGTGATTTTTATGTATGTGGCTTTTTGTAACGCACCATGAAAATCCTCTCGAGGGTCTTTTTTTTTGAGAAGAAGCAGGAAGTGAGGATAACAGCAGCAGTGCACTCAGGCTGGCTCGTCTGTTTATACAAGTTTTACCAGCTGGAAGGTAGCTTGTTGTACGTTCGTGTTAGCCAAAATGCCGGCTCGTTGTATTGCTGGATATTGCTCGAACACTCAGGAGGATGGCTTTACTCTTGACACTTTTAAATAAGACTGGGTTTGTTGTGAAAAATGGATTGCACGAGTGCAAAGGACGAGCGCTTTGTGGGTTCCAAATGACAGGTAGGTGTGTATAGAGATACTAAAAAAAAAACCAAAAAACCAAGAGTTATTGGAGAGCTATTATTTTGAAAACTAAAGCGTGTATGTAAAAAAGTGGAATTATTGTCCATTTAGATTTTTTTGCCTCCTTGGTTTTGCTATTGTTTTAGAAATTCTTATTTTTTTTCTTCTGTCATTTCCCTTCAGCGGTAATTGCAACCACCACTCACACCACCGTGGTCTCCACCAACCCCCAACATTACCCCCAGCAACCAACAATGTCGCTTGGGCAACCACAGCCCTACCAGGGTGCCCCCTATCCAGCCTACCAGCCTGTACCAGTGCAGTCGGGATACGGAGCCCAGCCCGTGCCGCCTCAGGGATACCCGCCGCAGTCCATGCCCACTCTGCCCCACCCGGGACAGCCTTTCACACACGGACCACCGCCAACGTATCAGGAAGCTAGTGAGTGGGGATTTGTACACACACACGGTATAGAAATAAGGTTTAAAAATAGAGTAATTCGATTACCAAAAAAAATTGAAGCAAAATCTCTGCCCTTGAAGCTTCAAAGTCACCCTAACCCTAACTAACTATACCTTTGTGACACTAATGTTAACTAAAATTAATGTCATGACAGATTGCACCACTGCATGTAAAAGTAGATAAACACAATAGTGGCAAGCCAGGAGGAAAGAGTGCGCAAAAAGACTATCCAAAGGAGCCAAAGTCCAATATGTCTACACGAAAGTACAGTAGCAAATATACCACAACAGCACATCTAGATGGCCAACCAAAAAAATCAATGTTGGGTCATTTAAAATGCCCTACCCGCACTATTTCAAATATATTTTATATGTTGTCAAGGGTACGCACAGCTGCGAGTGCAGTTTGATTTGATTTATTGCCCAAACGGTACCGCAACTGACGGCCTGGGAATTAAAACACAGACAAGCTAACAGTTAGCAAGTGAGCTTGCTAACTCGAAGGGGAAATCCAGCGGTTTATATGAACAACGTATCCAATAGGTCATGTAATATGTACTGTATTTTGACAATGTGATGTTGAATCCTCTCTCATTTTGTTAGTGTTTTGGAAGATTTTTATCGACAATTGTGAATTTTCAGGGGCGCTGTCATTTTCGCGAGTCACATGACTTAAGTGTGCTGATGTGACGTGTAATGTTCCGGACCAAAGACTCGATTACATTGTGCCCAGCGCTGATTTGTCGGATTTATTGTTATCTGGTGAAGAAATAGCAGTATCGGTTGATCGGGAAGACGGAGGAATACTTCCATACAGATTTGAACCTGTGGCTGTAAATTCTTTGGGCAAAATTCGGTGTCCGGCCTCCGCCGGAGCTTGCTCGTCAGACTCCACGCCATTTCCGTCCGAAAAACCATCTGTGGCTGCTGGCCCAGAGCTCCGCGGGCCTTTATTTACGCACTTACGTCCCGCACGTAGGCCTCCGAGTAGTCAAACTCCGGTTCCGAAGAACCATCCAAATATTCAACATTATTTTCCTCCGTCTTCCCGATCAACCGATACTGCTATTTCTTCATCAGATGATGATAAATCTGAGAAATCAGCACTGGGTACAATGTAATCGAGCCTTTAGTGCGGCACCTTACTCGTTACATCCGCACACTTAAGTCATGTGACTCACGAAAATGACAGCGCCCCTGAAAATTCATAATGTTCGCTAAAAATCTTCTCAAAACACTTCAACATGAGAGAGGATTTAACATCACATTGTCAAAATAGAGTACATATAACATGATCACTTGGATACATTGTTCATGCAAACCACTGAATTTCCCCTTTAACTCACGGTCAACCGATGCCACACTCTCATTCGCTGACTCCTTCGTCAATCACCAGTCAAAGTTCCACCTTTTAAAGCCACACACGCTCAAAGTCACAGGTACTATAGTGAAATGTGAGGATGGTAAACCCAAGTTGACAACAATAATTAATGATAAGGATTTGTCTTCTGTTGTCGTTCAGTTTGTGGTCTAATGCAGGCCTTAAACTGTTGACAAAAAGATAGGAAGTCTTACTGAAAATGTTTTCCAACTGACGTAGTCCTGATTCAGTTTGTCACAAACTGGCATTTACATCGATACAATTTTATAATAGTCCAACAACTTAAGGACAAATTTAACACTTTAAATAAAGAGAAATTGATGCCATTATGTTGACATTTAGCTTAAAAAGTAAAAGCTCTTTGAACCAGTGTTACAACCAGCCGAGGAGCCAGAAGAGTGCCATTTTCTGGGGGGCGGAGGTCAAGTTTTGGCATTGAAAATAACTTTGGCCATTGTCGAAAAATTACGTGCAGAAACAAAAAGAAGGAATGGCACTGAAAAATATTCTTTTGAAAATCTTTTGTTTTGGCAACCTTAGTCTTCAAAGTCCATGTCCATCTATTTTCAATTAGTGGTTCTTTCTCTCCTTTTAATTTCAACTTGCTCAGAAAAGCATTGAGAAAAATGAAAACCCCTGTTAATGTCTCCAAAAGGTTAATTTGACTTTGTTTTTTTTTTTTTTTTGTTTCCTGACGTCCAGCCGGCCCGGCGTACCCTCCTAACCCAACGCCTTACAGCCAGGCCGCTTTTACACCCGGCCAGTCGTCTTACCCTCTGCAGCCCCCCGTGCAGCCTCCCATGCAGCCACTGGCCAACGCTCCAGCAGCCCAAGTAGACTACCTGGCTCAGCCGGCGTATAACCCCGATTATGTCTCGCCTCCACCCAAGATGGGATAACAGTCGCTTCAAATGTGCAGCAGCATCGTCAAAGAATTTTACACTTTATTTTACCGTGCCACATCCACGTAGGCCATTTCTATATACACAGATGCACAAAAGGACGGTGCATGGCTTTTTTTTGGGAAGAGATGTTTGCCTTGCAGTTCTCAGGAAGCATGCCCTAATTTCCTCTTCTTTTCCATGTGCCTCCTCTAAATTGTTACGGAGTGAGCTACTGCAACTCGAAATATCTTGACGGTCTTCATCAACATGTTTGAATATTTCAATGTTATAATTGGACACGTGTTGTCATTGTGTTCTCATGTGCTAGTGTTGTTACTGCCGTTGAGCCTCATTTAGGCTCTCACCCCTCTCATCATCACCTGCAACTGTCATTTGCCAGCGCTATTACACTGTGGAACCAGCGATAAAGTTGTCCTTTTTTTCGTGTGATTGTTACAATAGATTTTTGTGTCAGTCGGCATGTGGCCTTGGTTGGCATGCTGGGGTTTTTCAAAGTGTGGGACAGTGAGACTTTTTGAGACCCTTTACACAAAATGAACCAGCTGAGGTCTCTATACTCCCCAAACCGCTTAAAATGTATTTTATTGGTGCTGTAGTTGTTTGTTTTGCATTGTGGTTGTGTCTGTTTATGGATATCATTTAAAAAATATAGTTAGAAATGCTTTGTGACACCAAACCAGATGCTATTTACAAGCTTAACCTATAAAAACATCTAAAGTCAGAATAATTCTGCAACAAAAAATATGTTAGGAGGAATGCGTGAAATTTTAAAGTCAGAGCCCTTTTGCATATATATTACGCTGAGATTCTAATCGCTACATTAAGTCGTTATGGTTCAAAACAGTATTGTGTCAAATGTTACGTTTCACACCTCACACGGGAATTATGTTGTTCACCTTAACATTATATCCTTTTGGTATCTCTGTTTCTCTCCCTTCCAATCTTAGACAAAAAAAGAAAAGTTCCTTTCTCTCGGCCTTTAACATAGCCATGGGTATCTTATTATTTTCCCAAGTTGGTGCACATGCCCGTGCAGTCCAATGGTGTGTCTCACACTTTGAAAACCGCTGCACTTGACCAAAAGACTTGTCTCTTGGAAAAGTAGTTTAGTTGATTGTAAAAAAGATTTTTTTTTTTGTATGAGAATAGAGGGAAATATTCGTCGTGGAGTGAGGATCTCCCAGGATAAAGGGAATGTTCACTATTTTTTCAAGATGGCTACTGGATTTTGACTCAATTTTGTGTTTATGTGCCCAATAGGCTTTTTTTTGTGTGTGCAAATTTAGGATCTTTTAATTGTTCCAAGTGGATGCAAATGTACCTGCAATGCATTGGTCGCAAAATAACCAAAGTGTGATTTCTTTTTCCTTGGTTTACTAATGCTAGCAACAGCCGTGCCTTCTACTTAATCACGTAACATTAAAAACAACATGAAGATGATGGATTTATATTTAGCTAATTGAATCTTGTCACAGTGCCGTGTGTCTCCTGCGGGGTGTGACAAGAAAGAAGCAAGACGAAAGCAGTTCATCCATACTCAAACCTGTCCTCTTTGTTGTCACATTGTGTTTCACGTTTCAAAATCTATATTTTCTTAAAATAAGCTATACTACTAACAGTCAGGAATAAGTACATTTTTCCTGCGCTCTGCACCAAATTGCCTCGTTCATTTCCTTACTTGAAAATACTTTTGCTCAAGTGACCTTCTCGCGCAAACCCAGCAATGTTTGTTAGAATTCGACATAACACACATTGCAGAGCTTTTGTAACTTCCTCCTTTTTATTTAGATTTTAGTAGACATAGCCTATCATGTCACAGGCATTTGCCTGGGATGCGTACAGATTGCTTGAATTTCTTCCTGTCAAATGTGACCACATGCTAGCTCAAGAAATTAGAAATCTCCTTTATTCGCTTGCCATGTTTTATGTGGAGATCTTTTAAATGTCTGCAAGCAGCAATTTGCCTTCATAAATACAGTATGTATCCTACCTTTCATGTCAGTTGTTCCGTGTTGTTCATTAAGATTTGTGCAATATATTTTTGGGTATTTTATGCAGAAGTTCCTCTGAGTTTGTATTTGAAATGTTTCATGACACAGGGATCGCACCCTTGTAGGAATATATAAGGTCATAGGGCGCAGGGTCCCTGATGACAAAGTTCATAGATTTGGATTCACTTTCATTCCTCTTAAATGATCAAACTGTGGGTCATGAAAAACTTTTTAACTTTAGGGCGAGGCACGGTGGATCAGCTGGTAAAGCGTCAGCCTCACAGTTCTGAGGACCCGGGTTTGATCCCGGCCACGCCTGTGCGGAGTTTGCATGTTCTCCCGTGCCTGTGTGTTGTTTTCTCCGGGCAGTCCAGTTTCCTCCCACATCCCAAAAAACATGCAACATTAATTGGACACTCTAAATTGCCCCTTGGTGTGATTGTGAGTGAAGCTGTTTCTCTCGATGTGCCCTGCGATTGACTGGCAATCAGTTCAGGGTGTACCCCGCCTCCTGCCTGTTGAGAGCTGCGATAGGCTGGATGGATGGATGTTTTGAGAGGAAATGAAATGAATACTTGATTGGAAGCATTTAATTAAAAAAAAAAAACTTACAAGCAACCAAGATTCAAAAGGTTTTGTAACTTGATGAAGAAATATCTTTAGACCGCTTCACTCATTGGTCTTATTGATAGTCAATTCTGAGAGGTATTAATTGGTTATTATTAACAGTTTACTCTAACATACTGAGCACCCCTTTTGTAAACACCAATCAATATGATGCGGTGTTGCGCAGTTGAACATCATTGTGACCTACAGTATGTTTGTTGCTTTCAATTTTTTGTGATTGATGTTTAAAATGTTTCCATTATTCAGTTTTTTATACACTCGTCTAGCAGTGGTGTTTTTAGTTTCCCTGTGGAACCCCGCCATCCCCCAATAAACAAGAACATTTCTATCATCGATGTCCTGTGCCTCTTGAGGTGCCCAGCAGCTCACCACCAGCAGGCAACAGGTACTAAGGAGCCTTGGGTAGCGTATTTTTGACACATTTTTTGCAGTGTCTAAAACTGTGCCTTTGTCTTTTCTATGGACTCATGTCAGGTGACTCTTGGGGCCCCCCTTCATCTTGGGGACTTAGACGATTGCCCTGGGTTGTCTTCCCTGTTGCGAGGTCTGACCTGAAACTCATAATCCTGCGTGAAACTTTCACTGATCACTTTATTTTGATACCTCTGAATAGTAGCAATCCTTCATTAATTACACCGAGCCGGTTCTTGCCAGGAATGCTGTTAGGTGACTAGGCCGTTGGGTGGGACGCGCACGCGCTAGCACACACACACACACACACACAGGATATTCATGTGCCGAAACAGTGCTAGAGTCACTTTTAGTTTGTGTTTTTTCAGTAATGAAGTCAGCCGTTTTGTCCGTTCTAGTGTTGGTTTCATGCATCATCCTATTTCCAACTTCATGTGGTGAGTTATCCTTTTAGCGCATATTTACGCCTTGAACCCGCATTATGGAAACGAAAGCAAATCTATATTCTTGTGGTTTCGATATGGCTTGTCTTGCCTTCCAGCTGACAACTGTTCCAGCTACTGGGACGACGGCGGCCTCCGTCGCGATGGTCGCCAGTGTGGGGGCATGTACTGCTGTGGAACCTGCAGCGATAAATACTGCTGCGCTGAAAAAACACAACAATTAACTCAAGAGGAGCAGGATCTCTGCCATGACTGGTAGCAAAAAAATTTTGGGGTACTAATCTATTCTCTGTACAGTTTAACTTAACTAATGACTTTTATTGTTATGTGGAAATTAATTTAATTGTGGGGGAATATGATTATTAAAGGCTCTGTTTTACAATTTTTGTGATAATGATACTTTTGACCACTACTTTTGGTTTATCTGCGCAGGCCTCGCTTTGAGAAGCATACGAGACCTGGCATACTCTTGGGAAGCATCCTTGGCGCAGTCATTCCAATAATCTTCTGCGTAGGTCTCATCACCTGCTTTGTGGCGCCGTGCTGCTTTCTGTACAAAAAGTGCAAGAAACGACCAAACTCGCAGCAGCGTCAAAGTGAGATGCTTTCTTTATGTCAATGTTTGTCTACCTTTATTCAGCAAAGGCACATTTTTGAAATGACAAAACTGTCACGGCACACTACCAAACATCCGCGCATAAATTTTCTTTGCCGCTTATCCTCACGAGGGTCGCGGGGAGCACTGGAGCCTATCCCAGCTGTCAACGGGGAGGAGGCGGGGTACACCCTGAACTGGTTGCCAGCCAATCACAGGGCACGTGGAGACAGACAACAGTCGCACTCACAATCACACCTTGGGGCAATTTACAGTGTCCGATTTAAGGTTGCATGTTTTTGGTATGTGGGAATAAACCGGAGTGCCCAGAGTAAACTCACTCATGCACGAGGAGAACATGAAGGAGGAACAGGGAGGGCTGGGATTGAACCCGGGTCCTCAGAACTGTGAGGCCAACGCTTTCCAGCTTCCCCACCGTGCTGCCCACAAATATTTAGTGGATAGAAAATGTCTACACACCCCTGCTCAAATGCCAGGTTTTTGTGATATGATAATGAATAATGAGACCTAGATAAGTAATTTGCCAACTAAACTGAAGTTCCTTTCCTGGATGCCGTACTTACCCATCACTTCTTCGTCGCCCCCGTTTCCTTCACCAACATGTCCATAACAATCTGCACCATTCACAACTCTCTCTCTGTCTGGGATGCTAAGAACCACTTCATCTGGTTCCTTCCAGAATTTCTCTTTCACCTCGAGGTCACATCCTACCTGTGGGGCATAGCCACTAACCACATTATACATAACACCCTCAATTCCAAATTACAGCCACATCACTCGATCTGATACTCTTTTCACCTCCAACACATTCTTAGCCAGGTCTTCCTTTAAAATAACCCCTACTCCATTTCTCTTCCCATCTACTCCGTGGTAGAATAATTTAAACCCTGCTCCTAAACTTCTAGCCTTACTACCTTTCCACCTGCTCTCTTGGATGAGCAATATATCAACCTTTCTCCTAATCATCATGTCAACCAACTCCTGAGCTTTTCCCATTATAGTTATTGTTTTTGTAGTCAAGTATGACAGTTGTTATTCTGTATCGATGTCCAGAAAGTGAGCTGGTGCTCATTCGTGATGGATCTATGTGCGCGCACCACGCCTATCCACCCCTGGAGTCGGCCAAAAGTCTAGAACCCCCAAGTTCGAATGGTCATCCGTTTCCTATCATAGTCCCAACATTCAAAGTCCCTACACTCAGTTGTATCCGTTGAACCGTCGTAGCTGACGAGATCGCCGGCTACAAACCCAACATCGTGTTGGGCGGCTACCCGCCTCCAGTAGCCGAATCCGAAAGACAGCTCCTGCGGCCCGTGAGATTGACGCCATCGCAACTCCGTTCGGGCTGGTGTCACAAGCTCAACAACTATCAGCATCGACTTGAGAACAACATCGTCGATAAATGCCCATTGTGTGACTTCGTCCCCCGCGATACGCATCATCTCTTCAAGTGTGCTCAAAAACCGACCACGCTGACGGTGGATCACCTGTGGAACGCCCCGGCCCGATGTGGCTCACTTTGTGGACCTTGCTATGGAGTAATGACCGTCGTACTTGGCTACAACAACAACAACACTCAGTTGTAGGCTCTGTGCATTGCTCATCTTCTTCTGTCAACGAATTAGGTTTCCTCCTCTTTTTTGTCTTCGACTCGCACTAGCTGAATTTCCACCGACGCCCTGCAGGTTAGCGATGCCGGGGGGCGGGCGTTGTTAACCCGCCCCACGACCGATCAGTATGCTATTCTTTAGATGAACGCTCATATTTGTTTGGCACTTTTTTACGTCGAATGCCCTCCCTGACGCAACCCTCTGAATTTATCCGGGGTTGGAACCAGCCAACAGATTGCACTGGTTTGTCCCCCCATACGCTGCATTTGTGGAATAACATTCCTCGCATTCCAATATACTGCATGTCACTACATGTTGCCTGCATAAATACAAGATATATAAAATTTTCTATTGAAAAATGCTCACAATTTTGGTGAAAATGAAATGTGGGGAGAAAAGTGAAATTGGATGATTTTAATGAGGTTGCAATCACTGCTCCATGTCATTTAACACCATTTCATTTGTGTGTTGTTGTCTCCCACCAATTCAAAAAAAAAAAAAATCTCACTTCATGTAGACGTGACATCCACCTTTGTCGCCGCACCCACTCAGCCAGCGTCCCCACCCCAACATTCGCCGTCCCACCCTGGCTACCAACCCGTGCCAGTCTGGGCTCATTACGCAGGCCCCGCCGTACCCACAGCACCAGTGGGACCTCCCTCATACATGGAAGCAGGTGAGTTCTTACTTTGGCTTGTAATCAGATTCATCATTCCCCAAGCATATTTGTGTATTCTTTGTAACTGTTAAATAAATTATAATTAGGACGTGGTTTATGTTTAATTTAAGTGTGAAATTGTTCAGTTCACATAGAGTTTGCTCTATGCAACTGCTCCTCTTAGCAGTGTTAAATATAAAAGAATAGTTTGACATTTTTTGTTGGCCTGGAGACTTGCATTTTTCCTCATCATGTCACATGATGTGATCCGTTTGTTTTAGTTCCTCCGCCGTACTCGCCAGGGGTTGTGGCGCCACTTCCAGATGAACATTTGCAACCTCCCTACAACCCTTCCTACGGTTTCAACCCCTAAATCACACGCGTGGAAGGAAGCACATTTGTGTGGAATCATTTGGTATGATGAAGCAATTTTGTGGACAGCTGAAAAGGTACAGCAAAAGCCAAATGCCAGCGTGAAAATATAAAGTCCTGAATGACCTTGAATGTGTTTTCATTTACAGTCGTGGGGGAGAAGGGAGGGGGGGCAAATCTAACTGACATTAAAACAAGTGTTTTTAATGACGATGGGTTGTTATTATTGTTGTGTAAGATTTTTTTTGTTCATTTTTCAAGTGCTTAAATTTTCTTAGCGTTTAGAATGATCCAAAATTTAGTTGTAAATATTTTGCGTTGACAGAACTGTCTTTAAAAAAAAAAAAAAAGGAAAATAATAATAATTGTGCCTGCTTCATGTCATAGTTCCCAAAATACTCAATTGTCTCTTCATACGTGCAATGGACCCCATGCACCACAAGAGTTCACTGTTTAGACTTTAAAGACAGAGGCTCTAAAGTGCACGCTGACGGAACCCTTTAATACCCCTGTGACATTTCCTGTTGTCACCGTATCTATAAATCATCCATACATTTTCTTAGCCGCTTATCCTCAGGAGGGTCACGGCGTATAAATCATCAAGACATCAATCCAACAGCAGAGGAACACTCGGATGTTTATTTGGACTTGATGATGGACTTTTGTTGTCAACGTCACATTTGGACAAGGTGATTTTTCCCCGCACTGCAGCATTGTTGACATCTTATGAGTGATGTGCTACTCCCCCCCGCTCCTCGATATTCCAAAACGTGCATCCGATATGAGAAAACAGCTGCGCTCAGCTCATTCTCCTTGAGGGAATTGTAGTTAAATTGCCAGCATGGATGTACTTGGATTTGATCCCGTAATAAGCAGCACCACACCCTCTTACAGCATCCTTCCCTCCTCTTTTCCTACTGTCCGTGGATCAATACAGTAATAGTGCTGACTATGGAAGGGACCCTTGGGTGTTAAAAAAGGGGGAAAAAAATGACCCTGCCCGTATGTGCTGCCTGTTGGAGGTCTAAAATAAGCTCTCTCCTTGAGGTGGTGTTCTGACTACTAATGAGGCTTCACATCAGGATGCTGCACGTGCGGCACCGACTGCCAGAGACAAATTGTGGTGTTACACATTTGGCAAATAAGCTGATTCTACCATAATTACCTTAAAATACGTACTAATTCATTTTTTTGTTGCATTAATTGTTTTATTTACAGTCTTTTTTTCCATTGAATTAGATTTTTAATTACCTCTATATTGTACAATAGTTAAGCAGCATGGTGACGCAGCTGTAAAGCGTTGGGTTTCAAATCCGGCCCCTCCTGTGTGGAGTTTGCACCATGTCCCTGTTCTCCCTCTCCTTTCTCCGATATACAGTACATTCAATGAAGGTGAATATGCACCCAAGTTTTAAACAATATAATAATACAATTTGGAATGTGAAAATGTCATGGACAGTTAAAAAGATTTTGTTGTGCTGGCCAGAAAACTGATCACAAGGGTTCCTTGTGTGTGGGAAAAAAAAAACTCCCAAGTGGATGCAGTTGGTCTTTCTATCCAAGTTTTTATACTCACAATTTTCCCACACGCTTACATGCTGTACACAAGCTAAAAGGGGATTTCTTTCTTTCTTTCTTTTTTTTAAAGAATGATTTACTGCTCATTTTGGGATATACTTTTACATCATTTTTCTTATGCAGTGGTGCATTAACATGGGAGTTCAATTGGTCCCTTGACCATGTTTGTTCCTCAAAACATTGAAATGAATGGAAATCCCATTAATCAGTTCCAGCACCCTCAAAATGCTGCCAAAATTTTGTGTTTTTGTAATATGTACAAACATACAACACAATAATTTGACAATGAAAAAAAAGACCTTCTCATTTATGCAACAATATTAACTAATAGTCATTTTTATTTTACCTTCACCTATGAAGTAATTCAAATAAAATTAATATAAAATACAATTGTAACATTATCATTTCTTTATCTTTTCATTTTCCATGTTCAATTAAATCCTTAATACCGATGAAAAATGCTATATTTTAGCAAACATTTGATTTTTTTAAACAATGAAAAATCACTTCATGTTCTTTTAATTACATTTTTTATTCTTTTAAAAAATTTTCCTGGTATAGCACTGCCACAAGCCTTGTGAGGATAAGGGGCTCAGAAAATTGATGGATGATTACATTTATAATGGTATTTTAAATAGTATCCAATACATCCCCATTTGAGATACACTTAAAATTATGAGTAAATGTGTAGACTAGTATAAGGCAACATAACATTGCTGGTTTATAAAATGATGTGTCAACTGTAAAAGAAATCAATGCAATTCTTTCTAATACAGTAATTGCCAACAATGTTTATCTGCTTATTTTTTGTCATTTATTACTTTTAACATTTTCCCTAAATTTTTTTCAAATTAATATTTACTACTTGGAAAAACTGGAAAAAAATAAACAGCGATATGATTATAGATATATATAACTTGAAAGATGCATAAAAATTTCAACTTCAGCATTTTTAGCTATTTTTAAATAAAACATTGTAAAAATGTAAGTAAATAAAATAATTTCAGAATTTATGTATTTAAAAAATGTTATTGTTTAATTTTACCTTTTAATTGATCATTTTAGAATAAAATACATGGGCTTTCCTTTTTTCTGTGAATTATAGTACCTCTGTTTAATGGGTATGATATTATGTTATCCTCACAAAAATAACATTTATGGAATCAATTGATCAAGAAAATTGCCATTAAAACTGATTACATTGTAACTACACCACAAATAGAATTATTGCACAAAATAAAACAATACAGCTTTTAGAAGCATCCTGATGGTGATCGTTCCATTCTTTTTTTTATTCACATCAAACGGTACAGTGTGCACATATTAATCCTCATCTAATGTGACAAACGTCACACATGACAGTTTGTTGAGCGCAACTTTTGAGGTGACAGCTGCAAACAAGCAGTCATCAGGTGGTCCCAGGAGAACAGCTGCAGCTGAGAACGCAAAACTGGGACGTAAAGTAGTTGCAAAAGTCAACAACCTGCGAACAGACCTTTCCCACCATTTTTTCCTCTCACAGGAACAACAAGAGTCCAACTTTTTTTATGGAAGACTCTAATCTAGTCCATATTGTGGACATGTGTGTATGTGTGTTGGGGAAGGGGAGGGGGAGGGGTGGGTACTTCCTGTTCTTATACCGTACCGTAGCGGATGAACACAGAGATTTTTGTGGTAATGGGTGTTTCAGTTAATTTTTAGGAAGAGTCCAGTAATTGATTATCCAAAATAAAACAAAATCCCCATCTTGTGTAATGTTGTTTCCATTTGTATGCTGCATCAGAAGTTGAGCTAACATGAAGTCTGGATGCGATCCAGTTTGTCTAATTGCGAGCCAGTTTTATTTGTCATCTCCTAAATCTTTGAAATAAAATGTTCAATAGACATACAAATACGTATATTATCTAAAAAGCTGGGCCAGGCTCACCTTAGTATGTGTAACTGTATATATACAAACAATACTCAGACAAATTTCCTCTGCAACTATCGATTGACATAGCTTTGTATACCGTATTTTGCTTGGGTCGCCCATGTGGTGCCCGCGGGGCATGTTCTAAAAAAATAGCACAGGTCACAAATTGTTATTATTTACTATTATTGATTGTGCTTTAAATTTTGACTTGCTTATATTAATGAAAATTGAAAAAATGCTGTATAATAATAAGTATTTCTATATTTGTAAAGTATAGGAGTTTTTTATTTTGGAGCTTTGCTGTAAACAGGTCAGGTAGGCTTTCATACGGTCGGTGCTCACAAAGTACCCCTAAGCCTCAAAAAGCTCGGTGACCCCTGGGAAATAGTATACAGTAAATGTGTTTGTGCCATACTGCCCCCAGGTGGCCAAGGTGTACATCCCAGCTGGAGCAGCACAATGTCCACTGAACTGAAGCAAAAACGGATTAACCGCTTTACATTCTTTTCATTGTTGCATTTTTAAAAATAAAATTCAGTACGGTAGAGTTGGGTTGCCCCCACAACAACGTACTCTTTGCAGATGATGTGGTTCTGTTGGCTTCATCAAGCCGTGACCTCCAGCTCTCATTGAAGCCCTTCGCAGCCAAGCGTGAAGTGGCTGGGATGAGAATCAGCACCTCTTAATCTGAGACCATGGTCCTCAGTCAGAAAAGGGTGGCATGCTGTCTCCGGGTCGGGGATCAGATACTGCCCCAAGTGGAGGAGTTCAAGTATCTTGGGGTCTTGTTCTTGAGCGAGGGAAGTATGGAGCGGGAGATCGACAGACAGATGGGTGCAGCGTCTGCAGTGATGCGGACTTTGTATCTGTCCGTTGTGGTAAAGAGGGAGCTGAGTCGAAAGGCGAAGTTCTCCCTTAGAGATAGGGTCAGAAACTCAGTCATCCAGGAGGGGCTCAATGTCGAGCTGCTGTTCCTTCGCATTGAGAGGAGCCAGATGAGGTGGCTGGGGCATCTGATTCTGATGCCTCCCGGACGCCTCCCTGGTGAGGTGTTCTGGGCATGTCCCACCGGAAAGAGACCCCGGAGACGACCCAGGACACGCTGGAGAGACTATGTCTCTCGGCTGGCTTGGGAACGCCTCAGGATCCCTCTGGAAGAGTTGGAAGAAGTGGCTGGGGAAAGGGAAGTCCGCCTATCCGTGCTGAAGCTATTTCCCCCGTGACCCGACCCGGATAAGCGATTAATAATTGAAAATATCGTGATCAAAATGAGGAAGTAAAAATGGTGCCATACAGTGCCATAAAATCACACACACACAAAAAAATTAAAACATGGAAAAACATTTTTTTAAATACATCTTCTCTGTTGCTCTTTTCCAAGCATTTCAATGTGTGTCTTTTGGATCGTGTGAACCCAGCAAATAAATATAACTGTCTGAGGTATTTTTATATATTTCTTTTTCTCTTCACACAATCTGTCTCTATTCAGTAGCCTCCAAGTACCTTGACAACCTTGCCTGGTATTTTGGCAGCAGTCCTTTGAGTGTTGCTGTCAGCTGTGTGTGCGTGGATGGAGGGGGGAGGAGTGAGTGGGGCTATTCAAGGCACTTGTCCTCCCTCATCTCCCTCGGGTGCACAGAGGAGGAGGAGGACAGGGGTGGAGGCGAGTACTGCACACTTGCACTCTGGTAGCCGACGGGAGCACATCGAGCACAGCCTGCTCCCCCCCACCTTTTACGCTGACTGCACCAAAAAGCCACAACAAGAGGATTTCCCGCCACTGGAGCAGGATTTCCTTTTTCGGAATCACTGGAAGTTCTTCTTCTAACTCTGCTTCGGAAGCTGCGGCATGGCTGAAGCGGCCCTGGGTGGACACCCTGGGACCAGGATGGGTCTTCTGTGGGCTCTGCTGACCCTCCTCAACCACGTGGGGGCTTTCAACCTGGATACTACTCACATGTTGCACAAGCTGGGAGACCGTGGGACCTTTTTTGGCTTCTCTCTCGCCCTACACAAGCAGCTCACCCCCGAGCCTCACAACTGGTAAGTTTACAACTTCTATGTGCACCTGTTCCACCTTTGTAAAGAAAAACATTTTCTTCAGTTCTTCTGAGGTTGGATTTGGAAAAACATTTAGTTGCAAGCCACTTGTCATGAAGAAGTATCACAAAATCCTTCATCCTTCCTTTATCCAAGCCACTTATCCTCACAAGGGTCGCGGGAAAGCAGGAGTCTAACCCAGCTAGCTTCGGGCGAAAGGCGGACTACAACCTGAACTGGTCGCCAGTCAGTGACAGGGCAGATATCGACACCATCACTGAGCGGGAATCAATCCCACGCTCCCCGCACCAAAGTCAGGCGTGTGTACCACTACACAGTCAGTAACTACAAAAAGTTTTACATGGTTAAAATACAGTTAATATATACACTACAGTGGTGCCTTGCGAGATGACTCGACTTTTTTCGTAATATGAGCCGCCTTTTGGGTGATTTTTGCTTTGACTTGAGAGTAAATATTTGAGATTAGACCACTACACGCCAACAGTAAATTCAGCTCACGTCACAATAGTCAAACTAAAGAAAGAGAACTACACATTTTGTATGGGATCATGATCACTATTACTTGTTTGATAGTCCTTTAAAGAACTAGAATTGGACCTCATGGTGGATTCACACAAGTAGACAATATAACAACGCTCTCAGGTATATATCCTTTATCCTCTGCAAAGAGCGACTAATATTACTGCCTTTTGTTGCTTGCAGTAGAGCAAAACGCTTCTCCGTTTGTCTACATGACTGTATTACACTACTGCCCGGTGTCTAAGACGCATACACCAGGGGTTATGTGAATTAGTAAATGCACAAACGCTTTCAATCTATAGATTTTATCAAATAACGTCAAATGAGTTTATTTAAGCTCAATATTGTAGAGTGCTACTTTCCTCATTAAAATCACACTTTGTATTATTCAAGGTATTATTCAGCTTGTATGGCATGGCACCATTGCATATATGAAAAGCTCTGGAAAAAAATAGGTGATAAAAGAAAATTGAAAATCATACAGTGTATACTGAGTATTGATGAGATTTTCTCAATTTACAGAAATTTTGGTTTGTTTATCTGTTATTTTGGTATTTGAATGGCAACAGGTTGATAAATGTTAACTGTACCTTCAGCCATCTAGTGGAAGAGCATTTAATTGTTCTGCCAGTCACTAAACATCACTGGTACAGCATATAGATAGATGAACAAAGATGCATTTTTTGTAGTAAAGAGATCATTTTTACAATAAGATAAATTTACTAATTTACCATAGCGCACAGTGGTTGCGCTTAAAACACAAATTTGTGAGTTTTCTTCATAGGTTGTGTACAGATATTGGCGACAAGGTTTGAGTACTCTTCATGGAACACAAAATTCGCACAACACTGCTGCACAAGGTCAAATCTTGACCAAATCTGTGATTCATCCAGAGAGTCATACAGTAAAGACAATAAGTATTTGAACACCCTGCTATACTGTAAGTTCTCCCACTTAGAAATCATGAAGGGGTCTGAAATTTTCATCGTAGGTGCATGTCCACTCTGATAGAGATAATCTAAATAGAAAAATCCAGAAATCACAATTTATGATTTTTTTAACGATTCATTTGTGTGATACAGCTGCAAATAAGTATTTGAACACCTGTCCATCAGCTAGAATTCTGACCCTCAAAGACCTGTTAGTCCGCCTTTAAAAGTCCACCTCCACTCCATGTATTATACTGAGTCAGATGCACCTGTGTGAGGTTGTTAGCTGCTGCATACAGACAGCTGTCCTCCCATACAATCAGTAAGACTCAAACTTGTAACATGGCCAAGACCAAAGAGTTGTCCAAAGACACCAGAGACAAAATTGGACAACTCCACATGGCTGGAAAGGGCGACGGAGAAATTGCCAAGGATCTTAGTGAAAAAAGGCCCACTGTTGGAGCAATCATTAGAGAAATGGAAGAAGGTAAACATGATGGTCAATCTCAATTGGAGTGGAGCCCCATCCAAGATATCACCTCGTGGGGTCTCAATGATCCTTAGAAAGGTGAGGAATCAGACGGGACTACACGACAGGACTTGGTCAATGACCTGAAAAGAGCTGGGACAACCATTTGTCCAAGGTGACTGTTGGTAGTACACTAAGACGTCATTGTTTGAAATTATGCATACCACGAAAGGTTCCCCTAGTTAAACCAGCACATGTCAAGGCCCGTCTTAAGTTTGTCAATGACCATTTGGATGATACAGAGGAGTCATGGGAGAAAGTTTTGTGGTCAGATGAGACCAAAATGGGACTTTGTGGTCATAATTACACTAACCGTGTTTGGAGGAAGACGAATGATGAGTTCCATCCCAAGAACGCCATCCCTAATGTGAAGCATGGGGGTTGTAGCGTCATGCTTTGGGTGTGTTTTTCTGCACATGGGACAGGACGACTGCACTCTATTAAGAAGAGGATGACCGCGACAATGTATTGTGAGATTTTGGGGAACAACTACTTTCCCTCAGTCAGAGCATTGAAGATGGGTCGTGCCGTGGGTCTTTTAACGTGATAATGACCCGAAGCACACAGCCAGGAAAACCAAGGAGCGGCTCCGTAAGAATTATATTAAGGTTCTGGCGTGGCCTACCCAGTCTCCAGACCTAAACCTCATAGAAAATCTTTGGAGGGAGCTGAAACTCCGTGTTTCTCAGTGACAGCCCAGAAACCTGTCTGATCTAGAGAAGATTTGTGTGGAGGAGTGGGCCAAAATCCTTCCTGCAGTGTGTGAAAACCTGGTGAACAACTACAGGAAACGTTTGACCTCTGTAATTGCAAACAAAGGCTACTGTACCAAATATTAACATTGTGATTTCTGGATTTTTCTTTTTAGATTATCTCTCTCACAGTGGACATGCACCTACGATGAAAATTTCAGACCCCTCCATGATTTCTCAGTGGGAGAACTTGCAATATAGCAAGGTGTTCAAATACTTTTTCTTCACTGTACGTTCCATATGGTGTCACCAAATGTGGAAAGAAAGCTCCCATAGGAGCTTTCCGTGCTGCTCCATTGTTATGCCAAACCATTGTCAGGACACCAGTAGTAATTCAACGTGCACATTTAATGTGCACTATGCATTCAGCTAATAGAGTGAACGGGAAGTCAGGGCCGTATGAGGGAGCATATGTGATGAATCAGCAGATGTTGGCCATTGTTTCATTAAACACGTCTTTGAGCTTTATTGATTGTCATCAGCATTCCCGCACTCGTGAGTCGACGTATACTTTTTTGGGAAAATCACGTCCTCAGTTGGCTCCGTGCTGCTTTTACGACCCAATCCCGCGCCCTTCTTTTTCACTTGTGGATCACTTTAGAAGCACTGCCAAGACGCAAGTGGAGTGGGAAACGGCCCGCTCCGCAGAGATATGATTATGAGAACCCATTATTTGGATTACTGCATACAGATCCTCTCCGTGCCCATCAATGTCCTCTTCTATTTTTTGCTTCGTGAGGAGGGAGGAATACAATGAGCTTTAACTGTCAGGCTTAACTGTCAAGCTGCACCTTTTTTTTGACACTGTCGCTGAAAAAAGTCAAAGAAAAAGCAAAACAATTATCTCACCAATTCTCGTGGCACTGGAGTCATTTGCTACCATTTTTTTTTAACCTCAAAGTTCTCATTGGACATTCCCCAGCTAACGCATTTCAACAGTGTTGCTCACCAAAATAGCAGCACAAACTCAGGCACCTAAAGTTTCTCATGGCACCAGATGGACGAGTTTATCTCCAGTCATCCAGTGGAAGAGCATTTCATTGTTCTGCCTGTCACGATATGTTGCTGGGATAAATAGAAAAACGAAGATTCGCTATTTGTAGTAAATCCATTTTTCATACCAATTAAGTGAATACTGGATTATTTACCATAACACACCAGATGCTTTGTGGTTGCTCCACAATGTTGTGTGTGTCAATCCATCCAGTCTGCTTCACTCCTTTTCAAATGTTTCTTTTTATCCGCACAGCTTCAATTTGTACTTACTGTTAAACATAATATAGCAGAATATAATTATGAATCCTAAAAATGTCAAATGAAGACCTCTTCTCCACTAAAAGCATCCCTCCGTTTTTAACTGCTGAGCCAGACTGCAGTCATGTTGTCGCCTGGTCTGAGCAACGCTGTGACATCATTAGGCCACCGTGACGAAAAAAAGTACTGTAAATATATTGCCCAGCAGCATGACTCCATGTTATTTTAAAAGGTGACTGCGAGCTAAAAGTATCGTATTGCTGCCCCTGTAGGAGGACCTGAGGATAGCGAGGAAATCGGTAGCACGGGTGAGGTCTAACATGGCCGCGCGTAATGTCACTCCAGTGTATGGACAAGACGCTGGAAAAAAAAATCATTTTGATTCTTAACTAATCAATGGCGTGTAACAGCCCAGCAATGATCTCAAAATGTGTATTATGTAGTTAGAAAAAAAAGCTATGATTTCACTTTAGATGGACTTTAAAGGTCAAGTGTCATCTCTATAAACATTCTAAAATGGATATTGTAATGAAAAATACATATAACCGTATTCACTTCAATGTCTATATGAAAAAATAAATATGAGCGGAGAGCGCGTGCGTCATTCATGCGCAAAGTTGCCGAAGTGTCATTCGGTCGCCATATTTGCTGCATCTCCTGTGCGTGACGTCACTCTGGACATTTGCCATTGAAAACACACTGTGGCCCCGACTCTGGGAGACGAACACGCCCCTTCTGACATGGAAGCTCTTTTGGAAGAAGAGAACATCTCACAACCTAGTGAAGTTACTGGGGCAATATTACCCTATTGTTTCAAGCCATATTTAGATGATATACGGATCACAGCCAAACCACCTCCCCGCCCGATGCACCTCCGTGGCGGAGGTGAGCCACCGCGGCTCGGCGTGAGATGAGCCACCCCGGCCAACAAAGCCGGCGGCAGGCTCGGCCTTGTCGTCAAGGCCAGTGGCGATCCACAAAGCCTGCGGAGGCCGTCGTTCAGCGGCTGCTACACGGAAGCCTATCGACAGATTTAGCACCCCTGATTGACGGGATACGCCCCCCCCCAACTATTCTTTTTTGTAGTAGCTGGAGACACATCTACCTGTCATTTCGAACCCACGAAGCTCTTGTCCTTTGCACCCGTGCAATCCATTTTCACGACGAACCGGGTCTCTTGCAAATTTATGAAGGGTAAATCCATCCCCCCGAGTGTTCGAGTAATATCCAGCAATGCAACGAGCCGGCATTTTAGCTAACATAAAGGAACAATGAGCTACCTTCCCACAGGTAAAACTAAACGAAACAAACGAGTCCGCTTGAGGGCGCTTCTGCCCCATACGTCACGTCCTGTTTCCTTTTGAAAACAAATCCCTTGAGAGGTTTTTTATGGCGGGAGTTTTAAAAAGCCATATACGTCAAAATCATGTATTGTGGTGAAAAAAAGGCATGGGTCCATACCGGCTGCCGTTTTTTCCATTAATAACATACTAAAAATCATGCATTTCATGATAGTGGCCCTTTAATGATTGCCACTCTCTAACTGTGGGTGCGGGAGTTGCTGCCAGGGTGTACACGGAATTAAAAGCGGATTGGTGAACTGATATAATTACACATTTCCATGGTTTCCCCCAAGTTGGATTTATTTTCCTGCCATCCATCTGTCCACTTTCTGTACCGCTAATCCTCACTTGAGTCACAGGTGAGCTCGAGATGATCCCAGCTGACTTTGGGTGAGAGGCAGGGTACACCTTGGCCTCGATCGCAGGCTGCACGAGATTAAAAGCGTAGTGGTGTTGTACTGAAATAATGAAATGGCTATATTTCGCGGTCATGTTTTGATCTTGTTAACATGATTAGATGAGCTTTCTTTGAAATTTTTGGGGCGTGCAAGAGGTGAAATGCCATCTCTGGGATGTTGAAAGGCAGTGTACTTAAAAAGGTTGGCAAAGCCAGCTAAAGGTACTAAAAGAGCAATACTTAATACAAAAAGGATGTAAAAGTCAACATATCAAAGACGCATACCACAGTATGGGTTGAATTCCCAGAAATCACGCCAGGAGTAACACAAGCTCAGCAGTAGCTTAATTTATCCTGAGAGCAGGCTTTATTATTCAGACAACAAATATAGGGAAACTGACTCTCCCGTATGAATAATACATTTCCATTAAGCAGATCAGATGGCACGTTCTGAAAAGTGCTTTGATGAGACATCTTGCCCCAAAGTGTTGTAATCAGATGCTGCAGTGACTCATTGGCTCATCGAATGGCCCAAGCTTTGTATGTGACTCTCGCCTGAAGTCACGCTGCACTCCACTCGTCGATTATGATACTGTAATAAATGCTTTGAAGTTCTCGATTCTTGACTGTACCATCACGAGACACTTGATTAGAATCATGGGATCCAGTCCGACACTAAAGATGCCCGTCTGACTTTTGAAAAATCCTGACCGGTCTGATGTGTCAGAGGATGCTGTTGCACTCCAGACCTGTAGGTGGCTGCCCTCTAATACTGTAGATGCTATGACCCAATAGGTCGCCTCATCAGATGAACACAAGTAAATGCCTCCGTCAAATGATGTGGATGTAAGTCGCAATCATCTCTAGATGCCGGTGGTCACAGTCAGACAACTACCTAACTTAAAGGTCAAGTGTCATCCCTATAAACATTCTAAAATTGATATTGGAATGAAAAATACATATAACATTATTCACTTCAATGACTATACGAAAAAATATGAGCGGAAAGCGCGTCATCCATGCACAAAGTTGCAGAAGTGTCATTCGACATCCAAGTGGTCGCCATGTTGGCTGCATCTCCTGTCCGTGACGTCACGCCGGACATTCGCCATTGAAAACACGCTGTGGCCCCTACTATGGGACACGCCCTTCAAACACGGAAGCTCTTTTCGAAGAAGAGAACATCTCACAATCGAGTGAAGTTACCGGGGCAATATTACCCTATACCCATATTTAGATAATGTGCGGATCACGGCCAAACCGCCTCCCAGTCCGATCCACTTCCGTGGCGGGGATGAGCCTTCACGCCTCGGCGCCGCGACGAGCCACCCCGGCCGACAAGGTGTCGAAAATGAGCCACTGTCGGCCGGGGTGGCTCATTTTTGGCGCCGATGTGGCTTATCACGGCACCCAGCCGGGCTTCTTTACAGCAGCTGAGTGCGCCATTGCCGTCCGCGATCTCGACGCGGCAGCCTTCGCCAGCGAGCCGATGCAGCCGCCGTCCGACGCGCACATCGACACATTTAGCACCCCTTTCATACAGACGCCGATCTTTTGTTACATTATGAGAGACAGATTACGTGGTCCGTCCCGAACTATATCTTTTTTAGTCGCTGTATACACAGCTACCTGTTATTTGGGACCCACAAAACTCTCGTATTTTGCACCCGTGCAATCCATTTTTCACGACGAACCGGGTCTCTTGGAAACTTATGAAGGGTAAATCCATCCTCCCCATTGTTCAAGCAATATCCAGCAATGCAACAAACCGACATTTTGGCCAACACGAAAGAACAAAGCGCTACCTTCCCGCAGGTAAAACTATTAGAAACAAACGAGTCCGCTGGAGGGTGCTCCTGCCCTGTACGTCACTTACTGTTTCCTCTCGAAAACAAATCCCTCGAGAGGATTTTCATGGCGGGAGTTACAAAAAGCCATATCCGTCAAAATCCCGTTTTGTGATGAACGTGTTTTTTCATTGATAACATACTAAAAATCATCCATTTCATGACAGTGGACCTTTAAGTAGATAAACCGCGACACCAACTGCAGCATTTCCACAGTCTCTCTGTGGTGCTTACGGCACAGATGGTGATCTTATGTTACGTGCAAGCAGCTCGTCACAGCTCGATCTGCTGCAGCATCATTAATTGGCAGCACAAAGGCGGTTTGTAAAAATCAAAGCAGCTTTGTGAAATGAGTAAAATGGATCTCGAGGCCCACGCTGATGCCCAGCGTCTTACGGTTGGCGCAATGAACAACTGCACTGTCCGCGTGGCGTCTTGTGCACAATCTCCTCAGTGTGCGCACAAGCGCCGGCTTCTGTTCCTCGGGCTTGGTGGAGGTCTGCTGGCGTCTCGAAGCAATTTAACAATCTCCGCTGTCGCTGCTGTCAGACAGACGACGGGGGCATTTGAGTGGGAGTTATGTGGGCATCTGCTATTTATACTGAAATGACAAGTGCTTCCACTAATAGTTGAGCACATGGTGAAGACAGGAAACTCCCTGAGTTCAAGCCCCCCAGATGCCAATCTGACATCGTACTTTGTTCGACGTTCAACAAAACCAGTATCAACAAGATCTCTGAAAAAAGTAATTTAATACTGAAAACAACCATGTGCTTGACATTCCACAATTAAATAGTGGGGACATCCTAATTATAAATGATTCGGTTATTTGACTTAATTTACTTTTAAAATGCTCGGGAAAATCCAAATACACACATAAAACAACCAAAATGTGGTAAGAGGGTGATAATTAAAAATAAAAAAAGGATGTTTTTTTTTAAAACATCATGTGTATATATGTATGTTGAAATAAAAATACAGAAAAAATAAAATAAATTAAACATTAAATGTGTAAATAACACATATTCTTTGAAAATAAATCGAAATCTAAAACATTAAAATTGAATAACAAATGATTTAAAATAATAATGGAATAAAATATTTTTTAAAGTGAAAACTAGATCAAATCAAAAATTATTTAAAAATGAAAGTAAAATATCCGACCTAAATATCAGATCTTTTAAATTATAAATACATAAAAGATAACATTTATGAAATTTTTAAATAAAAACTAAAGACAAATCTAAAATAATTTAAAAGGAATAACAAAATGTAGATTAAAAACATTCAATGTAAAGATAAAGCGAAATGTATTTTGAACAAAAAAATAAATAATAATATCACGCATAGTCTTTAATTAATTTTACGTACTGCTTATCCTCACTGATCCAGAAAATATGAAAAAAAATTTTTAATTTTACAATCCCGGATTTTTTTAGATGAAAAATAAAAAATAAATCTACTCAACGACTTCATGAAAGAAAAGTACAGTGTTCACAAATCTCCAACCATCCTATTTTGTATAGCGCTTATCCTCATGAGGCTTGTGGATGAGCTGAGTTTGGATGAGCTGGCAGGATGCACCTTGTACTGGTCAACATCCAATTGGAGGACACTCTTAGACAATCACGCATTCCCTCTCACATTGCAAACAAAGTCCACATTTCAGGGCTGTGAAACAGACACCGAAGTACCCTGTGTATAAATACATTTATGAAGGTCTAGTAGCCCCTCCAGTCTATATGAAGAACTTACATTCTACTACCGTTATCCAGCCATATAGTAGCCATCACTGCATGATATACAGCATGTAGCTTTCTTCATAATTGTGTTTGGCTCACTGCCACAGCATCAGTTTCTACGTTGGACCCAGTCCAATGGAAGCGTTACATCCTTTTTCCTGCCTCAGTGTTGAGTTGAAAGTGTAGTACACGCGATGCTAGCTAAGAAATCATCAGTGCTGTCTTGTCCGTGTGGCCTTCAAACAAACACATCTATTGTGCTTCATCTCCATCCTCTGAGCCCTTTAGGTCCGCTTTTGTATTCAAGGAAGCCATTTCCACGTCTCGACATTGCAGTGGGACTATTGGTACTGTGTGATCTATTCCGTGTTTGATAGTGCCGGCGGGTCATAAGTCGTAAAATCAAATGTAAGATACTGGGGATGATAGCCGAGCTTTGCGAACACTCTTTATGTGGACCACAATTTTTACGTTGTATTTCATACATTTTGAATGTCATTACTTTGGATAAAATGTTGTTTTGTCCTAGTTCCCAGGCATATTTTTAAGAATTGTAGTGTAACCATATGATGCTCACTGAACTGAGGTCTCACAAAGAATGTCGGACATGTTTTTCTCCCAAATTTACATTGACCTGAGGCGGCACGGTGCATCAGCTGGTAAAGCGTTGGCCTCACAGTTCTGAGGACCCGGGTTCGATCCCGGCCCCACCTGTGTGGAGTTTGCATGTTCTCCCCTGTGTTTGCGTGGGTTTCCTCCGGTCACTCCAGTTTCCTCCCACATCCCAAAAAACATGCAACATTAATGGGACACCCCAAATTTCCCCGTCGGTGTGATTGTGAGTGCGGCTGTTTGTCTCTATGTGCCCTGCGATAGGCTGGAAACCAGTTCAGGGTGTACCCTGCCTCCTGCCCGTTGACAGCTGGGTTAGGCTCCGGCATTCCCCGCCACCCTCATGAGGACAAGTGGCAAAGAACATGGATGGATGGGTTTACATTGAGCTTGAGAGGCTCCAATGTACTTGGATACTGCAAAAAAAAAAAAAAAAAAAAAAGCCCACACAAACTTCATTTTGATGATCTTGGTAGTGCGGTTTTGGGTTTTGTTTTGATTATTTTGATTTTGGTTATCCCCTTAAAAAAGAAAAAGAAAAAAAAAACGCAACACAGTAATGCAGCTGTAGAGTGTTGTCCTCCCAGTTCTGAGATACCCGGATAGGCTACAGCACTCCCACGACCCTCATGAGGATAAGCGGCGCATATAATGGTGGATGTTTGTTTTTGTAAAGTACAATATCATAGTGCTGATTTTTTAATTTTGAAACTCATTTTTTCTTGGTGGGGGGAGGGGTGGCGTGTCTGGAACGGATAAAGGACTCTTCCATTCATTTCCATGCAGAAAGATGGTTTGCGACACGAGTGCCGTGTCTGGAACGGATAAATGACACTTCCATTCATTTCCATGCAGAAAGATGATTTGCGACACGAGTGTTCGAGTTATGTGCTTGGTCACAGGATGAACTGAACTCGTCTCTGGAGCCAGGTCTATATTTTAAAAATTTTCGGCGAGGCAATCATACATCACACATCATAATGGCCCTCTGAAGGAAACCATAACTACAATGTGGCGTGTGACAAGAATGAGTTTGACATCCCTTTAAATGTGTGAGTCCCTGGATCATTCCTTCACACACACACGCATACACACACAATGGACTGGTTGATCTGCATTACAAAAGCACAATAAGAGACCCCCCCCCCCGCCCCCTATCCCATCCCTCCCCTCCCGCAACTCGGGTTAAGTGCAGCCTCCCCCACTTTCTCCCACACGCCCCAAACTCAATTCATGATTTGTCTACAGTAACTCTTGTCATTAAATCTCCTCCAGCACATTCACGCGAAAGCTTTTGGCCGCACGTCCAAGTACTCCCTTTTCCGCACCGCTTACCTACAAGGAGTGCGGATTTATAGGACACACACCATGAATACTCTTCACTGCCAGCCCATTCCTCCACCGGCCTGCCACGACCCGGACAAAAGCTCGCCGGGAAGCGTCGGTGCCAGGCCCGAAAGCTTTCAGGAATATTAGTCGAGGGAGAGCGCCGTCAGCAATGAAAACCTGACTTCAGTAGCTCCGAGTTCCTGAGAACATGATATGCTTTCGAAATGGAGCTCATCAGTGACACGAACGTTTGTTTTCAGTGTTTTGATTATTCAAGTGTCATCGAGGATGTTTGAGGAGAAAGCGAGAGGTTGACCCCGGCGGTCACGTGCTCCTAACGTGGGGGGAGGCTCGAACACAAACGGGAGCTGCGGGGATGAACAAGTCGTGACCTCACCTTTTGAATAAATGCGTGGGACTGCGTGCGCCTACGTGTGTGTGTGAGCGCGCGCACGGTTGAATCAATCAGATGATAGCATCTCTATAAAGTAGCCGCCTTGTATAAACCAGGAAATTAAACGAGACGCCATTTTATTTGACAGCTTTGTCTTGAAGTCAAACTAATGTAATCATGATAAATACAATATTCCTTTTTTACTCATTTATATGTATCCATCACTCAAAATGGACATTTTTATGTCTGATATTGTCCTAATTGAAATGGTAGCATTAGCTTTATAAAGAGGTTTCAATTTGTTTTTTATCCTATGTCAATTTATTAATATTTGTATCAGAAATATACTAAAGTCCTTTCCATTTTGCCTTCAACAAGTACCAGAAATTGGGTAAACTTAGATTAGCTTCAGTGCTTGTTTGGACTCTTTTACTAACCAAATTAGCAGCAGCTACAGAATGGGTTTCAGAATAGTGACATAAGGGTAATAGAATTGTCATGAACGGGGCACGAGGGCGGACCCAAATGCACGACTCCAGAGGAAACCTTTATTCAGTCCAAGGTCAGTGTTCAGGTAGGCAGTCCAAACCAGGCAGAAATAATAGTACGGCAGGCTTACGAGGGTGGTCAGTGGACAGGCGTGGGTCGGTACACGGAGAGGAGAAGTCAGGCAAACAGGAGTGCAGGAACGAGGCATCAAGGACGACGATCTAGCGAAGGACAAGTCGTCCCCCAAGTCCTATATATACCGGGAGGCATCAGCTGGAACAAGGTGCAGGTGTGCTCTGACTAATTGGCTGGCCACGCCCAGCCTGGGCAGGAAGCCAGGAGCATGACAAGAATAATGTTTTTTGAGCACCCATATTTACGTTAATAGCCCTTTTTATTTTGTTTTGATCTCAACTTACTCTTGACATAAACTGGAATAAATTGTGAATATTGTGGTAGCATGGCAGGGCTAGTGGTTTGCACGTCTGCCTCAGATTTCTGAGATTTCGGGTTTTAAATCTCAGAACCGGGCGGCACGGTGGCCTCACACTTTTGAGGTCCCGGGTTCGATCCCGGACCTGCCTGTGTTTGCAAGTTCTCCCCGTGCCTGTGTGGGTTTTCTCCGGGCACTCTGGTTTCCTCCCACATCCCAAAAACATGCAAAATTAATGGGACACTCTAAATTGCCCCTAGGTGTGATTGTGAGTGCGTCTGTTTGTCTCTTTGGTCTGCGATTGGCTGGCACCCAGTTCAGGGTGTACCCTTCCTCCTGCCCGTTGACAGCTGGGATAGGCTCCAGCACTCCCCGCAACCCTCGTGAGGATAAGCGGCAGCAAAAATGGATGGATGGATGGATGGATGGGTGGATGGATGGATGGATGGATGAATCTCAGAACCAGCTTGCCTGTGTGGAGATTGCATGTTGTCCCCATGTTTGGTTTGTTTTTTCAAGGTACTCCGATTTCCTCCCCCATTCCGAAAACATTGATGTTAGGTTCACAAAAGACTCAAAATTGTTCTTTTTTTTCTGCGTATTGGAGGTAAAGATTGACAACCAATTCAGAAAATATACTGTAGATGGATAGATGTCATCCGTCTAATACCGATGACTTCCCTACTAGTGTAATTTACAGTGTCAGCAGATAAACATCTAAATGGGCTGATTAATCGATTGAAAAGGGGAAGAATGACAATGGATTTTACACAACAGATGTGAATTTGTTCCTTAGGGCCAATCATTACCTCACCAATGACCAGGAAATGGTCATTCACATGTTGATCTAAAGAGGGTCAGCTGGTGAGGGTGGGGTCACGGGTGTCATAGGGTACCAAATCCCGCATGGGGCATAGCACTTCACTAAGGAGTAAATACTTAGAGTCAACTGTCTATTACTTTTAGTCATAGCAGGGTAATAATTTGATGGATTTGAACGATGTAAAAGAATAAAATGTGGCACTCATTTGAAACTGAGCTATTACTACACATCTTTCGGTGCGTCTGTTGTGTCCCCACAGTGTTCCCAAAATAGTTCCAACTTTTAGCAGCTGTATGCAATTCACATATTCACAAATTTGTGTGTGTATGTGTGTGTGGGTGTTTTTGTGGAAGCTTTTATCATCTGTTTTCCAAGAAATTTATCTATTTATGGTTTCTGGGTTCATTCTAAAAAACTCTAATATAAGAAGTAAATGAACATGATACTTTACTCAATAAATGACGAGTAACTTGCCTGAGTTGAAACTGTAAGTTACAGCGAGTCTTTGATGCATTTGCATGTTTACCATGGACTTTATTTATGTCGCTGATGTAGTTTATGCCATATTGTCTATATATGATGATATTGCAAAATGAGGCTTTAAGGTGAGATCTACAGATATATGATATCACATCTGCCCCTTAGTTCAGTGGTTAGAGCATTGGTTTGGTAAACAAGGGGTCGTGAGTTTATATCTCATTGGGATCTCTACTACCCAAGAGGGGTTGCGTCAGGAAGGGCATCCGGTTTAAAAACTGTCCCAAACAAATAAGAGCGTTCTCTGCGATGTCACGCTGTGGCGACCCCTCACGGGACAAGGCGAAAGAAAGTTACTATCTGCACAGTGGGGCAACTGGTTAGATTCTTGGCCTCACAGATCTAAGGACTGGGGCTCAAATCCCGGCCCTGCCTCTGTGGAGTTTCCTGGTTCTCCCCGTGCCTGCGTGGGTTTTCTCTGGGCACTGCGGTTTCCTCCCACATCCCAAAAACATGCATTAATTAGAGAGTTTAAATTGTTCTTACGTGTGATTGTGGGTGGGGCTGTTTTCTGCGTCATGTGATTGGCTGACAGGGTGTACCCCACCTCCTGCCCGATGACAGCTGGGATAGGCTCCAGCACTCCCATCCTAACCTAAACCCTAACCCTAACCTTGTTGTTTTTCCATTTTTGACTCAAATACTTATAAAAACTACTTTTTCATTATAAACACAATTTACATTCAAAAATTCATTTACAAATAAAGAAATAATTGTTTTATCATATAAATACACTAGAAATAGGCAGAGAAAGGGGGGGGAGGGGGAGTGGACCCTTGTCCGGTATGGATGACGTAGTCAAGACGGCCGTCAAGAGCGTAGCAGTGGAAGGGACGATGGGGAACGTCGGGGGAAGGACCGTGCAAATTACTCCCGATCCTGGGACCGGTACTTCGGGTATTGGGATTGGATTTGTTTTGAAGTTTTCAAAAGAATTTTGGCAAACTGGTCATTCCCTTAGAGTATACGTCTCATTGCCTTGCTAGGTTTTCAGTGGTGTCGGCCACAGCCACTGACGGTGTATGTGAATGTGAATTTGAGCTTGAATGGTTTTCTATCTCCATATGTCCCATGTGATTGGCGACCAGGTCAAGGTATCTTACTTTGGCCCAGATACGGCTGGGACAGGCACCAGCTCATCCGTCACCCTGAGCAGGATAAGGGTTAAAGAAAATGGATTGATGGGTGATTTAGCAGTTTGCCAAAATTCTTTTGAAAACTTCAAAACAAATCATTGCATTGAATAACCTCCCATGGCAGTAAACCACAGTGTCCCAAAGGGATTTTCACATGGACTGCCAGCTGTCTCTGTCCCTCTCTTTTCCCGCTTTATTATGCATTAGCCATGGCCTCTAGCTTTGGCCCATGGTGGCACGCATTATGATTCACAGCATCTCATTCTCAGCTGTTGCTTTCTGTCGCAAGATTTCCCCGAAAACAACCGTTTTAAAGACGAGCGGCAGTCGGGGCACAGAGCACAGGTTTCTCGTCAGCTGTGCTTATGTGTGTGGATACGGGTTCAGGTAGTACATAGTTATGTCTGCATACCTGCATGTTTGCCTTTGTATGTGTGTGTGTTTGTGTATCCAGAGCAGAGGTCACACTCTTGCTTCGGGACAATGAGATGAGGCCAAAAGAGCCCCTTGGGCTCCTGCTGATCCCGCAAAGCTTCCACACAGAGCTTGTACTCCGGCCAACACATGTTAAGTGTGAGAGAGGAGATTAGGGGGTTCATCAATGTGAAATCCTGGTGGAAACGCTAAGGGTACAATTAATGTTTCACAAACTAGAACAGCTGTCAAGGGCCCACTCCTGGAACATTAAAGGAAGGAATGGAGAACGAGTTTGTGCTGGTAGAAATAAAGCTTTCTCTTAGTAATGTAGCCATTCCTCCATTTTCGACAGCTTATCCTGATCGCTGACTGAGATTTGGTAAGAGAACTGGATTTCTCTCTTGACTGGTTGCCTTCTTGCGTAGCATAGTTTCTCAAAAATAATGTGCAAATTTTTCCAAAAATATTTTCAAAACATTATTATATTTAGGTATGGGTGAAAAATAAAAAATACAATCACATTGTATAGTTGCATACAGGTACATAGAGTGGTAAAAAAAAAGGTAAACATATACATTTTGATATGATATTCGATGTCTTATGTTACACAAAATATAAATACAGATAATTCCCAATATTTTGTGCATATGGGTAGTAGCAAATTGGTGGTGCGCATTGTACATAGGTAGAAGGCTTTTCCTGATTTCTTTTTTTTTTTTTTTTTTTTTTTTAGGTCAACTTTGGGGGTGCGCATTATACTTCAGGATGCATTATACTCAAGAAATTACAGTATGCGTTCCCAAGACCAGTTCCAAGGGTAGCAAAACACAAACATTCAAGGTGTCACCTGACTGACAAGTTGATGATGGTGGATGAATCCTGGGGTCAATGAACAATATGGAAATGAAGAAAGTGCAACAAGGTTCTGGTGTTATTTCTGCGTTCAAACAAGTCTTTTTGAACAAGTCTGTTCGAACACAGCAATCAGACTTTGAAGTCTGCCCTTTGACTAGAAAACATGCGATTGTGTGGCCTGACAACAGCAATGTAATTTTTAGTTTTGAAATTCTATGATACATTTTATTTGACATATTCTTACCATTTAATTGTGTCTTATATATATATGTATATATATATATATATATATATAAAATATATACTGTTATTTGTAATCATTTTTGTACATTGTTTTAATGCTTAGTTTAATGGTTGAACATGAACTTAATATAGCTTACTCAGTAGGTAGTAGTGGGTAGTTTCTAACAAACTTTTTAGATAAAATGTTTCGCTGATGGCTTTGGAGTTCATACACAGTCAGACTAGTTGAGACTTCCATCCGTTCATCGTAAACGTAATTAAATTTGATTTGCCATCATGCTTGTACGATGGTGAACAGTTCTTGGCGACAAAGGCATGTCTTTTATTCGTTTGATTATCTTGTCTTTATGCGAAGTTGGCAAAGTGTTTGTTGGCAACGTCGAGTACGAATGCTTTGGCATGCTCCCCATCTGTGCATTTAAACACAGAGCAGAACCCTCGATCTCCACAAAGGCTGTTCAATCTTGTTGAAAACTTCGGTACACCTCATATTTTTTTCTTTGAGCGACCTTTGTCAAAAGCGTTTCCATAGATAGTTGTTCCGACATGATCGGCGTTAGACCCTTCTCCACCTATGGACATCCACAACCACTCAAAAACTACGGGACCCCCGCTGGGCCAAGCTTTCTCTGCACGACAGAAATCACATGTACAGTATGTCGTTATGAGGGCTCCGCGAGCCATATGCAACCACCAAAGGAGCCAGGTATGGCTCGCGAGCCGTAGCTTCCCGACACCTGATCTACAGTAGTCAGTTGTATAAGAAGAAATACATAACGCAGCTGAGGGCATGGTATGTTATCTAACCCCTTCTGTGCCCCAATAGAGAGTCTGGCGCTGTGTAATCTGAACGGTTCCTGTGGCTTTTTTTCCAAACAAATCCCAAGCTCACACTCAAATATCTGATATGATCTCAGGTTGTAGTGACACCCATATAACAGTACAGTGTGGCTATGCAATTGCCAACCACATGTGTGTGTGGGCAATTCTATTCATGTTGCATTCTCAACACACATACCCATACACACCTATACACGCCCTGCATAGCTTAGTTGTGCATGTCATGTGGGTTCACTGAAAAATGAGCAGGCAGTTGAAAATGACGATGAGACTTTGTGACTCATATCTGAACAATGAAGAATAAAGATGTGCAAAAGGCTGCAGTGCACACAATTAGGAGTGGGGGGGGTGTCATTAATTATCTTAATAATATACAAGGACAAGTAATTACCTTGTTCTAACAGATGCCCGTCAGAAAACAACATGTAATATACTGTAGTAACTGTAATTATCTTAATTTTTTGCACATTACTGTTCAGACTTTGACATTCAAGAGTTAACTCTTCATCGCGTTGGACCACAGTTGCTAACAAAATACGAGGAAATATCCAAAAATGATAACTTCTTAATGCTAGGATGTTAACAAAGAGTGATTGAACGTCAACATAAATTAATGGTGAGGCGGCAGAATAAAATGGCTCGTTCAACAGCAAATTGATTTTAAATATTGTCATTTTGTATGGAAAAAAAGCCTGACCGAGAGCATTTTAGTCACACTCGCTTGACTAAGCTCGAAACATCAGCTGATCCTTGAGGCTAACTATTTGTACTATTCCAATTTTAACTTTCCCTCATAACTTTCCCCTACATCCTATCTTAGTCCTCCTTCCCCTCTTGTTTCTTGACAACTTGCTTCTGCGCATCCGCCATGGATGACAGCTTTAGCTGGAGCGTGTCCCAACATTCAGTTTTTAAAATAGCCCACTGGCCCAAGAATCCGTGCTCCTAATAAGGCAGAAGGCAGAGATTACGCTCCTCGCCCCCCACCTCCCAATAAAAACAAAAACAGCGCCCACCTCAGTGAGAATAAAAGCTTTTGCTCGCCTTCTCGTACTGTCCGGCGAGTGTTGAAAGCCAAAGCAAGTTTGTGCAAACAAGATAGAGCCCACACAGAGCCGTCCCGGAGTCGAGATAACGTGAAGCCATGTTTTCTGTCTAATACACACGTTTGCGGGTTACGCTATCTATTTCTGCATGTTGTCCAGTGAAACGTGTCATGATTAGGTATTTAAATGTAGAAAAATCAACCACCCACCAAAATATCAGAATTGATGTTTCGTTGAAAAATACAAACCTCCTTAGATCTTATATATTCTTGGGGGATGTGCTGTGTCAAATGACCGATCCGTAACCTGACCAATGTTTACAATGGGTGATCAGAATCAGAATCATCTTTATTCTGAAGTATGTCAGAAACACACAAGGAATTTGTCTCCAGTAGTTGGAGCTGGTCTAGTGGAGGCCCCGTAGCTCAGTGGTTAGAGCACTGGTTTGGTAAACCAGGGGTTGTGGGTTCGTATCCCGCTGGGGCCTCCACTCCCTGAGAAGGGTTGCGTCAGGAAGGGCATCCGGCGTAAAAATTGTGCCAAACATATATATGCGTTCATCTGAGATGATACGCTGTGGCGACCCCGAAAGGGACAAGCCAAAAGAAATGACGAGTTGGAGCTGGTCTAGTAGGACAACAGACACTACTGTCACTCTGCCGCTCGGCCGCTCGCTTAATCGGGTAGACGGAGGAATACTTCTTCCATACACAGCGGTGCCGCTCATGGCTGTGCCGCTCACAGCACAGCACCAGGGCTCGGGGAGCGAGCTCACGGCTCCCCCGAGCCCTGGTGCCGTGCCGCTCACGGCTGTGTATGGAAGTATTCCTCTGTCTTCTTGATCAACCGATACTGCTATTTATTCATCAGATGAGGATAAATCCGAGAAATCAGTGCTTGGTATAAATGGTGTCCCTTGTAATTGAGCCATTGTTGCGGCACACAACACGTCACATCCGCGCATGTAGGGTCATGTGACTCGCGAAAATTCTTAATTGTCAATAAAAATCTTCTCATAACACTATTAAATGAGAGAGGATTCAACATCACATTGTCAAAATAGAGTACATGTTACATGACCTATTGGATACATTGTTAATGCAAACCACTGGATTTCCCCTTTAAGAACGAACTGCTGCTCAGCCTACTTCTACTTCTTAATTTACCTGACACCGCCCCCCTCTGCTCTTAAAGGGGTAGACTCATAATTAAAAACAGAACACACTTGCTCAACTTTATATCTGCGGGCATGACTGTTGGACCACACCCGTAACTTTATATTTCCGGGCATGACTGACGACACCTGTACATTTTTCAAATGTGAGTGACTGTTCATAGTAATCTGGCAATAAAGATGCAGAGTCTTGTCGCAATTAGAGCAGTTTGAATGCCCCCTGGAGCAATTGTCCAGCACAATGACCATTGTGCAAAGGGCGCCGAGACTTCAAGAAATGGAGTGGTGGGATAATGTCAATTGTACAAATGCTGCAAGTGCTCATCAGATGTGCAAATGGTGCAGCGTGGTATGACCTGTCACGAAACGGGGCTCGAGGGTGGACCCAAATGCACGACTCCAGAGACAGCAGACAGTACAGAGGAAACCTTTATTCGGTCCAAGGTCTGAGATCAGGCAGACAGTCTCCAACAATCAGAAGTAATAGTACGGCAGGCTTACGAGGGTGGTCAGTGGACAGGCGTGGGTCGGTGCACGGAGAGCAGAAGTCAGGCAAACAGAAGTGCGGGAACGAGGCATCAAGGACAACGATCTAGCGAAGGACAAGTCGTCCCCCACGTCCTATATATACTGGGAGGCATCAGCCGGGACACGGTGCAGGTGTGCTCTGACTGATTGGCTGGCCACGCCAGCCTGGGCAGGAAACCAGGAGCATGACATGACCAAGACCAATCAGTGGTTCGAAATCTGATAAGTCACCTGTAGACTGACCAAGTTTACGTGAAGAAGAGGACACATTGGCGAAAGATGTCTGGCCCTATAAACAATTTTAAAGATCTCATCCAAAGGATTTTGTTGATTCAGCCTCGCATCGTCTATCGTAGTAAACCTTAAGCTTATGTTCCTTCAGGATCCTGGTTGGGGCGCCACAGGCCGCAGGCCGGGGTGTGCTGCGCGGCAGTCGACCAGGAGCCCTGTTTAAGTGTCCTATTACACCTGAGGATTATGACTGTGTCAGGGTGGATATAGACGGTGAAGGTAATCTATTTCAAATACATTTTTAGTGTACGCATAATTATATTTAGTCAGTTATGATACAGTGAAACCGGATTGAAGTTGTCAAGAAGTAACATGACATTTTTGGAATTTCTGCTTGTTTTTGGGATTCTGGAAAATAATTGAACTCAGACTCTCTGATCTGGTCTGAGGCTGCCACGAGCCGCACCTTGGCACCAGGACCAGATCCTAGCCATATTTTTCATGCTGTTATTTTTTTTTTCTCTTTCAGTGAGTCTAAACAGGGAGAACAAAGACAACCAGTGGCTGGGAGTTACTGTCAAGAGCCAGGGCATTGGGGGCAAGGTGGTGGTAAGTCAAAGCTGTGTCAAAACCTGCTGATTAAAAAGCATGTTGTAATTTTAAAGTAGGACAACAGTTGGCTTCTTGACGACACCCTGTCATCCCTCCCCAGACCTGCGCTCACCTATACGAGCTCAGGCAACGCGTGCACCAACCCTCCGAGACGCGCGATCCCATCGGACGCTGCTACGTCCTGAGCGAAGACCTGACCGAGCGAGATGAACTGGACGGAGGAGAGTGGAAGTTCTGCGAGGGTCGGCCGCAGGGTCACGAGCAGTTCGGCTTCTGCCAGCAGGGTCTTTCTGTCAGTTTCACCCCGGACAACAACTTCATATTGTTTGGGGCTCCTGGGACGTACAACTGGAAAGGTACGATGGCATGTAGGGATTAAGATGGTTCGATGAAAGGGTTGAAATGGAGTGACACTCAATAGGGCCCAGATTTCCATGAAAGGAAATGAGGAGGAGGCGTCAGATGGTGGTAGATTTCTTATTCCTCGTTCAGTTGATAAATTTTCACAAGATAAAACAAGCCTTTGTTGATTACCCTTTAGAGCATGATGTTAGCATAATGTGCATCCTCTTTGTGCAGAGATGGGAAAAGTCTAGGGTTTGGAAAATGTGTCTGAAGTCTTCACCATGAATCGCGCCACGCCCCCCCCCCCTCCTCTGTCTCAAACCAACTGTCAATGTTTTTCTTCACAATTAATAGTAGAGCTCATCTAGTTTGAGTGTGGTGATGATCCCTTGTCTTTGAATTCTTAATTCTGAAGCAGATCTATCCAATCTGACATATATATATGAGACACACGTTGTTCTTTGTACTTGACACCCCATACCATACGTGACTAACACAATGTAGGCCCAGTTCGTGATCCAGTATAGAATACAAATCCATGGTTAAAAACCTCATTGATTGATGATAACATATCCTAATTGGACTGCAAGCATCAGCGTCCACGATCAATACTGCGCTCGACTGCAGAATAGCGCAAGTGAGCGTATTCTACATTTTGAGGTTATCTTATTTTCTAAAGTGTCAAAGTTGTCAAGATGGTGTCCCCCGTTGTCTTAGGAATGTATTTTTTTTTTCTTACAGCTGTGTTGTGGCCTCACACATTTCCATTTCAGGTGAAATGCGCGTGCAGCTGCTAAACCAGACGCTGCTTGAACTCGGCTTCTTTGACGACGGACCCTATGAGGTGGCGGATCAGAAACAACGTAATGCCCGGCTCATCCCTGTGCCCTACCACAGTTACCTGGGTAGGAGTCGCCCTCTCTGCTCACTGCTGGAGAGGAAGCGAGGGTCCGGTGGAGGATGGCGACCAGGGCTCAGACTGTACCGCGCCCCCACTGTTCTCTGATATGGTCCCAAGCTTGGGACTCCGGCTATTCCTGGAAAGTTATTTATGGCCAAAAACCCTTAAGATTCTCCACCCATTCCTGGCTGGGATTTGGTGTCCGGAGTTTTTTTCTGGACTTGAAATTATATTTGGCTTCAAATGATCTGATGACGGCCATGAGACTTCGGGGTACGCTCTGAACCCGGGCATCTGTCGCTCCACCAGAGAGCCGGGAGGTTTTTTTTTGCAGGGAAAACTGCTGCTGCCGCCCACCCACCAAAGCACAACACCAATCAATCACAGCTTGTCTCACCTGCACCCTCCTCTCCCCCTTTCTTTTTCACTCTACCCCTCCACCACCCGCCTTACCTTCCTCACATTTCACCACCCTGTCACCCTTCCTGCACTGGCCCCCTCTATGTTTCTACTCCTTTTCTTTCCTGTCTTGGGCCATAGGGCTCTTGTTCATGGCTAGCCCAGTTGAAGACGCGCTGCTGTACAAAACTCTGGAGCCGTCCAGGAAGCCCACAGCCTTTGAGGATGTAGCCCATAATAGCTACTTAGGTTTGTAGGCGTGATGTGTTGTTCATTGGAGCAGTTGGATCTTTTCTGACATAGTAGTAGCTCTAAAATCCTTTTCTTCGTCTTGGTCTTAATCCTCTCTGCTAATGGCAAGTGTTTGGATTTTGATCTGTGTTGGACTTTTGTACCCATCACTTTTACGAGACAACCACCCCAAAAGCTACCGATCATTTCGATATCACTTATCCTGTCAGCTTCAGTCTATTCCAGCCGACATTTGGCAAAATTAGAGGAGCACACCATTCATTAATCATTCACACTCCCATTCACACCCTCACTGAGTGGAATGTGAACAGATGAAATCAAGTTAAGCGCAACTGTACACCATCAGTGGGTGGTTGTCTCTACGGAGCAAAAGTGAGTTTGTCTCTTGTGTCTGTAGGTCTTTGTCATCTGAAGTTTGCATGTGATGTCCAAAAAAAGACACTTTTCCCGGCTATCTTAGTGTTGGGTTTTCTATTGACTCTCCTGATTTTAAAGTGTTTAACTGGCATAGCTTTTTCACAGCGTGTTCACTAACAAGGGTTGGTGTATCCGGGTATTTTTACTCTTTTCTTTATATCACCTTGTTCCAAGGTATTTTTCTGCCTGTGTCCCGTTCAAGCTTAATGACCCATTGCCGACTTCACAGGACCTTTTCGTAGTTAACGTTGGATTGCGGTGGTTTTTACGTCTCACTGACTGCGTGGATCTCCCGTAAATCTCCTAATTCACAGACCGTCTTGGCCCGCTCACCCTCTCGCCCGCCCCAATCCTTATTTAGTCGTCTCCTTGACAGCACTAATTCCCATGTGACATTATAACCTTCATTTTTTAAAATGACCCACGATCACTTTGATCCTAAAGAAGATGATAAGACTCGCCGCCATGCCTGATAAATATTATCCTTATTCTCATGAGAATTTAGTAAAAATCATTAGTGCAAAATTTGAAAGTTTATTCAAACAGTTTTCATTTTTACAATAAGATCATGACATCCTAACCGAAACCTTGTAGGAATAAAACACGGCATGTTCATCAACAAAGTGTAATTAATATAAACGTATGATAAAAAAAATATATATATATGATTTTACACAAGATTTTCATAAAACATGTCACTAAAATAAAAGAAATAATAATTAAATAAAATAATAACTATACCACTTACTGGCTCCCTGTGGATCTATTTTATATTAATTGATATTTAACATTTATGATGAGGATAATAATGGGGATAGTGATCATTACTCATGGAAAAAGTAGGAATTGTATGTTCCCAAATTCAATTTGAACTGTTTTAAATTACTTAAAATGATTTCAATGTATTAAACAAATTACAATTTGTGAGAGTATAATGGTATACTTTAAATAACACAATGTGAATGATTTATAAATAAATAAGACCAAATCTAGACTCAAGGAGCAAATAAAAATAAAAAAAATACATACTGTACATAGCTGTGTTAACAAAAGTTAAGTTTAGTTAGTGAACAGAAAGTTAGACATGCAGCATGTCTGATCTCGACATACAGTAGATGTACTTTTAAAACCAGTATTTTTAATCCTTGTCCATTGGCCACTTTTACTTTGTTGACATTGTAACCAGCTTGCGTTGAAGGCCACCCTGTGTGGCAAAAGTAGCGCCTCTGACGCCCATCATGTTTCGCACCGCAGACATTCCACACTTGCCGTCCTGGAGCTTCTCGCTGTTTGTCTCCCGCCTTGTCGCCCCCCCACCCCACCTATTTCTCTTTTTTTAGTTTTATCATGTTTATTGCTAGCCAGGCCATCCCCCTATCTGACACTCACACCTCTTGCATGTTGTTCCAAATGCTTGCGCTCACTTCGATTTAGATTGTTTGTTATGATGTGTTTTGACGCACCACGCGTCTATTCTTTGCAGAAGAATTGCTTTATACTGTATACGATCACATTTGTTGATTAAACGCAACCGGTAGATGCTTGGGGTGAGCCGTTACTAACCTTATGCAAAGCTCATTTACAGCCATAAAAGTGTTTTGTCGAGGAAATGTGGAAATATTAATTAATGTCATGGTGCACCGTTTCTCCCCACCACACAAATGAGAACATAAATTTATATATCGTAATTCCCGGCCTACAGAGCGCACCTGGTTATAAGCCTCACCAGTATATTTGAAAAGGAAATACCATTTGGTACATACATACGCCACAGCTGTGTAAAAGCCGCAAGTGCCCACATTGAAACCCACATTGAAACGCCAGTATTTATAAAGAAAGACGGTACACAGAAAGAGTTTAACATTTGTGCGGCGCTAGTGTGGCGCTAACGCTAGCGACGTGCTAACGCTAGTGCTAGTGCTAAGGCTAGTGCCGCACCAGCCCTAACGCTAGTAGGGCTGGTTAAAATAAAACTTACCGCTAAATATCATTGAGACATGCCAGTAACACAGCAGCTACACGCGAGTACAGAGCTAACAGGCCCGGTAAAAGTCACTCCCTCGGCACATATATTCCACCTTTCTTATTCTTACCTTTTCCGCTCGAGTGCTCCCTTGCTGCCGTTAGGAAAAAATGCACAAATTGGCCACATCACCGCATAAACCGCAGGAAAGCGTGTGAAAAACCGTTGTGGCTTGTAGGCCGGAAAATACAGTAGTATATAAGTATAATCTTTAACTAGTAGTATCCAATTAATGTTACTTATTCCAGATTGAGTTCTGATTTAAATCTGATTTAAATTTTCAATTTAAATATGCGTTCATCTAAGATGACACGCTGTGGCGACAAGCCGAAAGAAAAAGAAGTAGCCACAACCTTTTCATTTTGTTAAAAACTAATGTAGTTGTTATTGCCGTATTGTCAATGTGGAACCACAGTTCCTAAAAGTTGGCAGAGTCACACAAAACAGGTCAAAAGCTATTCAGTTTTTATTTTTGACAAAAAATATATATATACAAATGTGTAATTATTATAACATTTATGTCGCATGCCACTAGAGAGCGCTCACCGCCATCCCGCTCAAGGCTATAAATCTGATTAATGTACTTTAACTAAAATTAAGCAATGCAGACCTCATGAGACATAAGCTAAAACTCAATAGATTACCCCGCATACCGGCAGACCCACAAGCACAGGCTGGCCCCATAAGGAGGTAGACAGAAAATCAATAGTCACTTTAGGCATACAGTACATTTCATTAGTAAGATGATGAGGGTAGAGCACCCCCCACGGTCAATACTACTCAATTCTGAGCCTAACTACCCCATTCCACCTCTTCGGCCAGGCTTCTCTGTGGACTCGGCCATGGGAATAATGAGGCTCGGTGAGCTGACCTTTGTGGCGGGTGCACCGCGGGCTAATCACACGGGGGCCGTGGTGCTGCTACGCAAGGACAACGTTTACCGGCTAGTGCCCGAGCACATTTTCTGGGGAGAGGAGCTCGCGTCTTCCTTCGGCTACTCGGTGGCGACCACCGATCTGAACAATGATGGGTGAGGAGTGAAGGGGGTGCCTGGATCTCTTTTGTCCTTTAATTGCATTTCCACCAAGCTTTATGGTTCAGTTTGTGATCAGTTAAATCAATGATGATGAGCAAATGTAAAAAAATGAGACTAAGTGGTGACTGGGGAACAAAAAACAAAATGGAGAGAGTGAACTGAGTGAGGGAAGTAACGAACTGAACCAAACCACTTGATGGAAACTGGCTGATTGATTCAACTCCAGAAGGTCTTGAGAGGGGTTTTAATCATTGCTCATGTCCTTAGCTGGACTGACCTGATCGTGGGAGCTCCCAATTTCTTTGACCGCAAGGCAGAGATCGGCGGCGCCGTCTATGTGTACCTGAACCCTTTTGGTCACTGGGACGATCAGGCCCGGCCCATCCGTCTCAATGGAACGTACGACTCCATGTTTGGCATGACGGTCAGCAACATAGGCGATCTGGACCAGGACGGATATGGAGGTGAGGGTCAATCGTGTTTGGGGTCTACAGCAATCCATTTCCAGAGTCTGGTACAGAATCTACGTTATTATTTTCAGACAGCGATTATGAGACTAATGGAACAACTTGGGAGGCGCAACTTATTTTTTTTATCGTAGAGTAAAATTGTCATCCTGTTACCACAATATACTAATTTGGGAACATTTCTACTTTATTTTACCCATCTTTTATCTCATTAAACTTAAAGCAAGCCTTTGTTGTGAAGATTTCCACTATTTTTGTTGAAAAAAAATTACTTTGTGCTCATAACATCGCAACTTTGTTTCCGCAATATATTAATTGGTTATCATACCATTCTGACTTTCTTTAAAAATAGGAATGAAAAAAAATGTCCCCCGTTTGGATCCCTGAACCCCGAAAACGTTGAGAACCCCAGCTTTAGCACCCTCACCACTGTCTTTGACAAAATATACAACTAATCCAATTTTCGTGCAGACATCGCCGTTGGCGCTCCATTCGATGGGGACGGCAAGGTGTTCATCTTCAGAGGTTCGGATGCAGGAATTGAAACCAAACCAGCCCAGGTGAGTCCAGAATCGATCAAACACATTTCAGGATGGAAACAGATAATTGTTTTTTTTTTTTTTATATCAATCTTAGGTGCTTGATGGGGCAGACTTTGACGTGAAGCGTTTTGGATACTCCATCTCAGGTGGCCTGGACGTGGATGAGAACCACTATCCAGACATCGCTGTGGGCTCGCTCAATAATTCAGTTGTGCTCTTCAGGTATAAAAAAGCAGAGCCGGTGAGTCTTCTCTAAACATCGTCCTGATTGCTCCTTTTCGTCTGCAAAGGTCTCGTCCAGTCATCCACGTGATTCGGGAAATATCCATTGAGCCGCAATACATCGATATGGCCCAGCAAAACTGTAAGGGCCGAGATGGCGTTTGGTAAGAACAGATCCAAGCAACCGAGGGACGTGAACTCCTCATGTGGTCCTGATCTGTTTGGGCTCCTCTGTCGTGCTTCCGTTCTAGCATCGAGGTCAAGACCTGCTTCGTCTACACGGCCCACCCGGTGCACCACTCGCCACATATAAGTGAGTCTCGCCTCTGTTCAAGCACAGTATTAGGCACACCTGCACAAAGGTGGGGGGCCTGGGGCCACCGCCCATCCCTCCCCTCCCCATTTCACGCCACTGATATATAGCATCAGAAAATCTGCTCAAAGTCACAGATGATAATATTATACATATGGCTAGTATGATACAGTATAACACAACAAACGCCAATGCAAGCATAATAATTGGGTTAGCGAGTACAAAATTAAACTGAACATTTTTCAATATAAGTTCGTCTCCCTCACTCCAAGTTGTGACATTTCCACATTTCCACATTTGAATCCCCACCCACCTTCAAGCCCTGGTGGTGCGCTTCGAAGCCGACTCGGAGCGCAGGAAGCTGGGCCTGCCGCACCGCGTCAACTTCCTGGGCCGCAGCTCCCTGGAGCCGGAGTACACGCAGACTGAGGAGGTGGACCTGCATCGCCAGAAGCACCCGGCGTGCACCACCGCGACCTTCCAGCTCCATGTCAGTAAGACTTAGCGGCTATCCTGCTGATTGGGACGACGTAGCTTCATCATCGTCCTCATCATCACGTGCAATATATCAATCCAGTATAACCGATAACGGCTTTGAGCTGTGAAGGGGAATGGCATCAAAGCGACTGGACAATCTTTAATTATCAATATATATTCCATTAATAATTATCTTTCTTCTGAGACAATACCATACTGGCATTGCTTTTCTGTTCATGAGATACTCATAAGATGTACTAAAATAGAATAAAAATGTTCAAAAATTTGGCAGTAGTACTGCTAGAGTATGAAATTAAATTTCAAATTTATATTTTGTAGCGGCGGAACAGTGGATCAGCTGGTAAAGCGTTGGCCTCACAGTTCTGAGGTCCCGGGTTCAATCCCGGACCCGCCAGTGTGGAGTTTGCATGTTGCGTGGGTTTCCTCCGGGTACTCCGGTTTCCTCCCACAACCCAAAAACATGCAACATTAATTGGACACTCTAAATTGCCCCTGGGTGTGATTGTGAGTCCGGCTGTTTGTCTCCATGTGCCCTGCGATTGGCTGGCAACCAGTTCAGGGTGTCCCCTGTCTCCTGCCCATTGACAGCTAGGATAGGCTCGCCCTCGTGAGGATAAGCAGCTAAGAAAATGGATGGATGCATATTTATGAACTTGTGTCCCTGCAGGAGAACATCCGGGACAAACTCCGGCCCATCTCTTTGGCAATCACCCACACCATCAAAGATGTGCCCCCCCACATCCATTCTCCAGCCGTGGGGCTGGTAAAATTGGCTCCCGTGCTCAACATGTCGCCCTCCAACACGATGAACTCAGAGGTCGGGGTTACTACTTCTACTACGTCTCGACTCAATAAAGTTAACATTGAACCGTCCCACTTGGGGGATTTCATGTCCAAAGTCTTTAATATCTACTCAGCATCATGTCGTCATCCCTTCTCGAAGGTGAACTTCCTGCGCGAGGGATGCGGGCCGGACAAAATCTGCCAGAGCAACCTGAAGCTGAGCTACCGCTTTGGAACGCGACCTCCGACCTCTGACCTGTTCACCCCCCTGCCAAAGTTAGTGTGTGCCTATAAAACGTGCTCAGAGTGGGGTGGTGTGGATGATGTTGACTGTTGCCCAGCAACAGTTCGCCCAAAGTATGAATGAGCACGCAACAGCCATCTTGACTGAAACAAAACCAGGATTCTGAATTGGGATTTAATGGCGGCAAAAAGGAGAACGTTGTCTGTCCAGGTGTTGAACGGGGTCGTTGATTGAAATGTTTGGGAAAGGATGTTCTGTGTGACTGCCTTACAGGGGTTTTCCCACAAAATCTCACAAAATTAATCTTCGCCCTCCCCTTGCACCTCAGGGACCAGGATGACGTGCAGGTGTTCTCCTTGTCCGACCAGCGCCTGGTGGTCTTGGAGATCACCGTCACCAATACGCCCTCCGACCCGCTGCGCCCCGAGGAGGACGGCGATGACGCCCACGCCGCCCAGCTGCTCATCTCCCTCCCGAAAACGCTCTCCTACGCCGGCTCCAGGGTGCCCGCTCAGGTGCTTTGGAGGCGGCCATCGCTAAAGATGTTCAGCGTGATGCAAAATGTTGACTTTTTTGCGGACTTCTGCTAATTTTGATGACTTGGTTCCAGATGAGGTGTCAGGCCAACCAAAATGGCTCCGATGTAGAATGTGACCTGGGAAATCCCCTGAAAAGAAACACCAAGGTGAGCTCGCTCATTTGGATCCATTTATTCTGATTAAAATTCTGTAAAATGCTTGAAAATGAGTGCTTGAATTGCTTTGAATATATGTGTAATTATAATTCATCCATATGAAATGTATTTTTTCAATAACAGGTTAATTATGTATCTTAGGTTTTGCAAACAAATATATTTATTTTTGTTTTTATACTTTTTATTAGAAGGTGATCTATAATAATTATTTAAATGTATATTTATAGAACGTTACCTTTTATTTCAACACAATGAAGTGCAATATATACATATAAATTGTTCACAAAATTATTGTACTTTTTAAAATAATAAAAACAAAAATGTATGCATTTTTATTACAGCACAATTCTCAGTCAGGTGTCACAGAAAATACAATTAAAAACATTCAAAAAGCAGTAAACGGGTATTTTAAAATTATTTTAAGAACATTAAAATATACAATGTATGACACACTAATAAAATGTCCATTTTATTCTCCACCACTTTTTCAAGTTAAAATTCTCCATCAACTTGAGCACTGCCAACATCACCATAGAAACCACTGAATTGACCGCCGACCTCCAAATGACAACGCAAGTATCTTTTTTATAGTATTCATACGTTTTCAAAATAGTCACAGGTTATACTGAAGTAGATATTGATTTGATTGTTATTTTCATAATTATTATTTTTTTGTATTCAGCATCAGTGAGCAGCCTAACCTGGCACCAATCACAGCGATAGCTAAGGTTGTGATAGAGCTCCCTCTGTCGGTCAGCGGGTGAGTAACATCTTTTTTTTTGCACTCAGCTGCTCCAAAGCAAAGAGACGATCTAAAAAAATAATAAGATAATTTATAGGTCAGAATGGTAGCAGGTCTCCAGAATGATGATAACCATAGAACAAGAACACATACGATTATTTTTTCATTATATCAAATAAACATATTTCAGGCATGCAAGGGGAAATATTTGTGTATTTTTGTGTACAGTTTTTGCGATTGTGTGTCATTGCAGGCTGGCTCGTCCTCACCAGCTGTTCTTCAGCGGTGCCGTGAAGGGCGAGAGCGCCATGAGCGATCTGGAGGACATCGGCAGCCCTGTGGACTTTGAGTTTGTGGTGAGGAAAACCAACATTTTCCCACTTTGCGTCAATCTTAAAACCCCTTCATCCTGAAATACAAATATCTAATAATAAGTATAATTGATGCTTTTATGACTTGACGTTGAAGCATGTGCTTAAAGGATGATATGTCCTCCTCCCAGGTGGCCAATCCTGGCCAAGCTCTGCAAACACTTGGCTCCGCCTTCCTCAACATCATGTGGCCCTACGAGCTGGCCAATGGCAAGTGGCTCCTGTACCCGGCGAGCCTGGATTTTGACGGTCATTTGGCATCCCACTGTACTCCGTCAGAGGTTATCAACCCTTTAAATCTGCGTGGACACTCGTCTGCGCAACCTGCCAATGAAACGGTGAGTGTGGAAAGATGGAAGGAAGTCCAATATTCGTAGACAATGGAATCTGGTTCCACCCCTGTTGAGTGATTAGGACAAAATTGAAAGAGACAAAAAGAGTTGCAGCAGTTAATACAACAAGGTTTAGTTAGGACGCACTCACCCAGTTTTTGTGTGGAAAACTCAACTATTTATGCTCCAATTTAAGGGCAGGCCCCAAACCACATATTGATTGTTTGAAATGCAAGAAAGGAAGAGTCGTTAAACTACCTGGTAGAGAGGCCATTGTCACTCCATAAGCGTCGTAGGGTGGAAACTTCCTCATGAACGTTCCTTTCAGTTTGAAAGTGGTAGTGGAGTTGCCAAACAGACGAGGAGGCCGTGCTGTTTGTCACAAGCAGAATTGTTGAGTTTCTTCGAAATGGACAAAAGGACGGCATTTTATGTGGTACATAGGTGATGTTGGAATATGCCTCTGTCAAGCGATGGTTTCTCCACATTGGTGTAGAAGGCCTCGCTCACACCCCTCTCAAATTATCTGTCTTCCCTGTGCAGAATTGATATATTCTTGTCCTCAAATGAGTGCCGTTTCTAAAATGAACAGAACAGCCCAGTTGCAATCGATACCATCGCCTGAGAATAAAATGAGCTGGATGAATAAGAATAGCCACAGGCACAAACTGTAATTGAAGTCGTTAATAATAAAGGTTTCTATATTTTTCTGCTGGGTTCATCAGCAAGCCGGACGATCACGCCGCTCCCACCCGGATCTCGAAGGCCAAGAGACCAGCGGGAGCACCGTGAGACGAACCTCTCCGGCCGTGGCGGCTTCCGAGAGGCGCAAGTCACTCAAGCTGGTGAGAGGAGGAGAATCAGGAGGAGGGGGGAGGGGATCCTAAAAGCTACCTTTTATGATTATTAACTGTTGCTTTGACGTGACAGGATTGTCTCTTGGGGTCAGCGCGCTGCGTGCTATTGCAGTGCCCCCTCCACAGCTTCTCTGGACAGGCCGTTCTCACGATCCACGGCAGGTTGTGGAACAGCACTTTCCTTGAGGTAGCGTTCGGCTGGATCTTCTGGCGGCCAAAAAGCCGAAGCGTCACTTTGTTATTTCCTCATACGGGTGCCCCCCCCACTATGTGTTCTCAGGAGTTCCCAGCAGTCAGCGCTCTGGAGCTGCTGGTCAGAGCAGAAATCACCGTCAAGTCCACCATCAAACATCTGCTCCTGAGGGATGCGTCAGCTCAGGTACCTTGAACAATCATGAAGGTTTATAGACACTCAGAAGTATAATCATATTTAAAACCTATGATTTTTGTGTGTGCTTGTGTGAAATGTACCATATATAATGTCAAAACATTCCAAGTTGTCCTGTAATTTCCTGGCAACCAGTCTAGGATGTACCCCATCTTTTGCGCATAGTCAGGTTCTTCTTTTTTTGGGGGGGGCGGGGGGTTTGCAAAAATATAAATAAATCATGAACTCCGACTTCATTATTTTTAATACATTTTTTCTTTTCATTTGAAATGTAATATGAATTATTGAAATACATTAATATTGGAAAATTTGATTAATCATAATAAAAAGAAACACAAACAATTATTTTACATTATATTTTAATTAATTTACACATGAGTCCTTATTACAATTTGAACCCTTTATTTTTATTCATAATGTGCTGTTTGTACAAATCATTTTTGTAGGGCATAATAAGTGAGCCATAAATGCCGATCTTTTTAAATGATCCTGCCTCATAGACAAATAAACATGTTCAAATAATTACATTTTCATACTGCTCAATTTAATATGAGAATCCACATTTGAAATCCTTTCCTTAATGTACTAGCCTTTATAGTCATAAAGCTTTTTTTTTTCAATCAAGGAGGGGTCATTAAATAAAGCCTCAAATGTAAAATACTGCATATTCTGAATTGACAATTTATCAACTTCTATATATTAAAAATTATTTTCATGTAATTATGGGGAAATATATATTGTAAAAAGATAAATTTTACAAAAAGGATACCACCTTTTCACATTGTTCCCAATATAGTTTTTGACCACATGACCTCAACCGGGCATGCGGCCATGTTGGATGGGTTCACTCAACTGACGTGCCGTTCACTCTCTCGCTTTTGCATACAGACCGGAGTTAAAAAAATGTTTGAACGACTTTTAAAAGTGACGCATGATGGCTAAAAAGACTTTGGAAAGTTATCGGTGCTCCTTAGATGTTGTTTCAAGAAACCGTTGTGACAAGAACTACGCTTGGATCGACAATATTGAGCCATATGCCTTGGAGAAACACAAATGGAGCAAGAATTTCGAACTGTGGGCATCGGTAACCTATCCAGACATCGTCATCTATCTCCTCTTCTCGACAAGCGCTTATACCGTAGACCGACTAAAGAATTCCAAAGGTCTGGAGACCTAGAACCAATTCATCAATGGCTGGGTTCATCATGCGGCGGTATCCATTGTAAGTTACCTGTGTCTCCACACTGCTAAGGTTAGAGTACCGCACAATGCAATTTAAATATGTACCGCGTAATTACAGTCAGCGTTGTGTTAAATTATGTTGATTATACCAACGAAAGAGGTGGAGAATATTATTTTCATTTTTGTTACCGAGAGGGAGAGAGAGAGAGAGAGAGAGAGAGAGGTTTGACTGGGATGAGTCCCAAGTGGAGCCCGCACCTCTATCTCCACTTCAATGGCTACATTTTGAACTCAACTCACGAAACAGCTGGCGGTTGTGGTAACTCGTTTTTGCAAACTTGTTATCATGAAACGGAAAATACAGATTTTGGAGACATCCATTGCAGTGACACACGAGTATATTATGTAGGTGTTTGGCCCTAAGGAATACTTCTCCTTCACAGAACTGAGTTATAGTTAAGTAGGTGTAAAATTCTAAAAGGTATCCAATACCTACCAAGAACAAAATTCTCCGAGCAATCTCTGACATAAGGGAATGATTTGGCCGTTAGATCGGCTTTGCTGATACAAGACAGCCACAGTTGTCGCCGTTTGGTTGCTAACTACTCCGTTCTCTCTCGTTCTTGATCACAGCCGGGAGTCGAAAGAAAGACGCTTTACAACGGCCACTTTTGTTTGAGCAACCGATAACGTAGCAGTGCGCCCCCATTCATACGCCTCTCTGAAATGATTTCTGCTTAGTTACGGTTCGTTTACTCAAATTCACCCATCCAAAATGGCGACCGCTTCCCAAACCGGAAAGTAAACTAATCTATTGACACGACATCAGCTCTCACAAGATGTCCTCTTTGAAAGGTCTTTTCATCTTTTGCAGGTTCCTGTGATGATCTATCCCGAGCCCGGTCTTGTGGATCAGTACTCAATCCGTTGGTGGATCATCCTCATCGCCGCCCTGGCGGGGATCCTCCTGCTAACGCTTCTGGTCTGCATACTGTGGAAGGTAATGGAAGCCCAGCACACAACTACTTCCAACCCAAAATGGCCATTATTCCAATTTATGAAGTTTGTAGATGAAGAGTGCCCATAAGCGGAGATTTCGTCACGATTGTGTCGCACAAAACGTGGTGGAAAACATAGCTGTTGTCTCCTCTTCACTTCTTTTCAACTCTTCCTTCCTCTTCTTGCCCTCCTCCACCCGCCTTTGCCACCCCCAGTGCGGCTTCTTCAAGCGCAGCGAGAGGCGCCAACACTATGACACGGAGTACTACCGGGCTCATTTGGGGGTCCAGCCCTCGGAGGTGGAGAAGCAGGCCTCGGAACTGTAACGACGACACATGTCAGTCGGGCCCGCTCTCTCCCCTCCGTCCCCCTCCCTTGAAGCGGTAAACGCGGCTGCCGCACGGTTGTTGTTACTTGGCGCTCGCTTGCGCTTACGGGGGCCTGGTGTTCTCAAGGACAACATAGACAAAGATAGATAGATAGATAGATAGATAGATAGATAGATAGATAGATAGATAGATAGATAGATAGATAGATAGATAGATAGATAGATAAAAAAAACAAACCATTAACCTAACAAGTGATGTTACACCATAGGTCAAAATGTTCTCGCCTCGAAAATTGCCCACCTCTTACTTTATGGATCAAGTATTACAACCGCAGTAATAAAGCTAATAATAAATAACATTGAGTTTATATTTCATAAGAGTGTACCAAATAATTGCACTGTGCTTCTGTAGAGTCGAATTGCTTGCTGAAGAGGGCTGGGTCACGTTCGTAGCAATATATTGCATCTTTAATTAGGAAGATGTCATTTCTACAAATCATTGTTCCATTTTTCCAAACGGCATTCATCTTAAATTTGTGGCATCAATGTAAAAACAAAAATGACATGACAGTAGGATAATGCTTAAGAGGGCATCCCAAATTTCATTTATTTTGCATAATAAATCAATACATAGATTTAAAGAGCAAAGAAACTAAAATTACATTACAATTTATTCAATTAACACACAATTTATGGACCCAGATTTGAATTAAAATAGTTAATCTATGTTTGCATTATACTGTGCCCTCAAACCAGGGTATTGTTATAATTTCATAGTAAATCAGTGATGTCACAGTTTCATAAAATTCCAAAAAAGTCAATAATATTATTTCAGATCATATTTTACGTTATTGCACAATTATATATGTGCATAGATCAACATTTGAATTGAAAATTTGATGATTTTTGGTAAAAACTAAATATTGTACAAAGGGAAAAAATTTAAATAACCTAATTGACAATAATTCAGTACGTTACAAATAAAGGAATGGTAAACAAATGTTACATTTTGTATATTTTAATGCATTGATCCACAGTGGTATTCACATTTTGCTCCTTAAAAAAAAATACTTTGCTATACAATGCGTAATTGCCTGTCCTGCAATGATTGGATTGTTGTTCCTTAGGGGAGGGGTTTCATAAGAAAACTAAAAGAAAAAAAAAAAAAAGCAACAAATCAACCAACCAGTAACCAATCAATCAATATTCACTGAGGTTGCTGTTAACATGTCCTGTGAACACCACGCGGCCGTGGGCTTTGGAGATGCCTGCTGTGCTGTGTGCTGCACTCGTCACAATCTCGCTTGGCTTGTCACGCTTCACAACTCAATGCGATGTTTTGCCCGCGTTTGTGTTTTCGTGGGTGCCACAGTCAACAGGTGCTTAACGTGTGCGCGATTAACAGAACTGACTGAGAAATGCTGGGGGTGCTTTTTGTGTTTAATGTGAGTTTCACCTCGCGCCATTAAATGGATTTCAAGCCACTTGACTTTAAAATAACCCTTTCAGCGTTATAATGGGCTCGATGGAATTTGTTTAGGTGGACCAGACAGGACACCGCTCTCTCTCTCTTTTTTTTTTTTTTTTTGTGCCATTTATTACTTAAAGTGCCACCGACATGTCCGTATAAATTTAAAAATAGATATTGTTACGAAAACTACATATAATATTATTCACTTCAATGCCTATATGATAAAAAAAAATGAGCGGAGAGCGTGTCATTCATCCGCAAAGTTGCGGAAGTCTTACTCGACATCCCAGTGGCAGCCATATTGCCTGCAACGTCATTCATCAAGATTTTGGGATTTTTTCGACGCCCCTTCTGACACGGAAGCTCTTTTCAAAAAAGAGAACATCTCAAAATCGAATGAAGCGACCGGGACAATATTACCCTATCGTTCCAGCCATATTTAAATGATATAGACTTCCTGGGGTGCCCAGACACCACTGGCCGGTGGGGTGGGGGGCTCCCTTCTCCTCCCGCATGCAGCCAAACCACCTCCCTGCCCGATCCACCTCCACGGCAGCGATAAACAACGCTGACAGCACTGACAGATGAAGAATGGTGACGCCATCGGTGATGTAGAACACCGCTGCCGCCCCCCCTCCCCCCAAGTATTATTATTTTATAATAGCTCTATACACACCAAGCTGCCATTTGGAACCCACAAAGCTCTCGTCCTTTGGATCTATGCAATACATTTTTCACAAGGAACCAGGTCTTTTGGAAACGTGTGAAGAGTGAATCCATCCACCCAAGTGTTCGAACAATACCCAGCAGTGCGAGATGGCATTTTGGCTAACACGCAGGAAAAAACAGCTATTTTCTCGCCGATAAAACAGGCGTAAACACGCGAACCTGCCAGTGTGGGCATCTGGAAAAATGTCATTTCCTGCTTCTTCTCCAAAACGAATGCCTTGAGAGGATTTTCATGGCGGGAGATGGAAAAATCCATATACGACAACATTATGACGTGTGCTGAAAAAACGGATGGGTCTATTCCAGCTGCCTTTTTTTTTAAATGACAAAAAAAATAATCATGCTTTACGTGTCGTAGGCACTTTAAATAATCAAATACTAATTTTTCAATGCTGTTGTGTTGTACTCCATAGTCTCCACTTTGTTCAGTAGTGCTTTATTGTTTTCTTTTTTTAACCATTACAGTAATGTAACAGAAGATACAAAATATGAACGCGTGCTATGCTAATAATAATGTACACCGGATACTGCAATATTTATGCACCACATTCTTTATTTTACCACTTTTTTCCTCCATTGTTAGTCAGATTGGCTCATGAACTAATAATGGTGGTTTCAAAAATGCATGAAAAAAGCCGACACTGCTCCTCCCAGAAACAACAAGTTGTCAGCATCTTCTTTTCTTACTTTCTCCCCCTCTTTTTCCCCAGTGTGGTTTCTTCCAACGGGCCCAGCTCAAAGACAAACTGCCTCAGCACCACGCGGTGAAAATCCCCCGCCAGGAGCGGCCCCAGTTCCAGACTGAGAAATCCGACGTCCATAAAAAGGAATGGGCCACGCACTGGAGTGACGGAACTTCATAACACCCCCCCCCCGCCCCCTGCAACACCCCTCCCCCTTTTGAGCGTACCAACGAACTGAGAAAGCGTTGCAGAAGACTGGATCTTGAGCACGTAAGACACACGGAGCGACTGCTCAGCCATCGTGGAGTATTTGAAACATATTTAGCGATTGTAATACGAGACTGTGCTGAAGTAGCCTGTGACAAGGACTACTATTTTCTTTTCTTCCATAACTGCTATAGCACTGACGACTCATATGGGCAATTTTTTCTATGATTATATTAGTTGTAGCGTCTGCAAGGCAGACTTATCAAAATGGCTGTAAATCAAATTCACCAGAAAGGTGCTGTTTTTTTTTTTTTTTTTTTTTTTGTTTTTTTTTTTTTTTTTTTTAGCAAGTTTTGTTTTGTAGCCCCTGCTGGTTTTTGTGGAAATTTCCCTGCACTTCTGACCCGAAAAGTGGGTCTGGCAAAAACTTGAAGAATGCATAATTTAGGGACAGCCAGAACAAACCGAACGGGTACTGTAAACTGTCCGTTGGTGTAAATGTAAGACTGAAAATTTATCTTGTTCATGAGCCCTACGATTGACCGGTCACCAACCCAGTTCACAGACCAGACAAATACACACCGAGTGAAGTGGCTTGGTGGCCCGTCCACCCAAGCGCTTTCGAAACTGGATGCATAGGAAAAGCAGGTAACAACAAACACACTTCGGCGGCCACATTGTACAACCGGTTAGACCGTTAGCCTTTGCAGTCCTGTGGACCGGGGTTCAAATCCTCGCCTCACCTGTGTGGAGTTTCCATGTTCTCTTTATACCTGTGTGGGTTTCCTCCGGGCACTCTTGTTTCCTCCCACATCCCCAAAACATGCATGAATTGGACACTCTAAATTGCCACTAGGTGTGATTGTGAGTTTGACTGTTTTCTGTCTCCATGTGCCCTGTGATTGGCTAGTAACCAGTTCAGGGTGTAGCCCGCCTCCTGCCTGTTGACCGCTGGGATGGGCTCCAGCACTCCTGCGACCCTTGTGAGGATAAGCAGCTTAGAAAATGGATGTATGGACAAACACGCTTCCACTCCAACCCGCTGCTATCTGCTGGATAGGGTTGATTACAACAGCATTTGCCCCCAATGCAAGTGGACTGTACAGAGGGTTCTCGGTTTATGACCACCTTCATACACAAGCACGCGATATGTCGTAGTACAAGAACTAGTTTGTGCAAATGTGACACAAGAAGAGACACTCGCTTACTTATTCTTTTTTCACCCATCCATCCATTTTCTTTGCCGCTTATCCTCATTATCCCAGCTGCCAACGGGCAGGAGCCAGGGGTCAGTTGCTGCAGATATTGAATATGACGCAGTGGTATATTGCACAGGCTGCCACTGTTATATTATCCATCCATCCATTTTTTTAGCCGCTTATCCTCACAAGGGTCACGGGGCGTGCTGGAGCCTATCCCAGCTGCCAACGGGCAGGAGGCGGGGGACACCCTGAACTGGTTGCCAGCCAATCACAGGGCACATGGAGACAAATAGCCGCGTTCATAATAACACCTAGGTGCAATTTAGAGTGTCCAATTAATGTTGCATGTTTTTCGGATGTGGGAGGAAACCGGAGTGCCCGGAGAAAACCCACGCAGGCACGGGGAGAACATGTAAACTCCACACAGGCGGGTCCGGGATTGACCTCAGAGGGACCTCAGAACTGTGAGGCCAACGCTTTACCAGCTGACCCACCGTGCCGCCCTATTTTTTCATTTGATTGTTTTATATTTACAGCCTAGGAGAACTTTTCATATTGTATGACTTTACTAAGGCGCAAATTTGGGTTACATCACCATCGAAGAAACGGACCCCCATCATTAAACGAGGACCCCCTGTAAATGTAAAATGTAAAAAAAAAATAATAATAATAATTATAATTTATTGTATCAGCACCTTTGTGTGGATTGTTGTAATGGGTTCTTGTTCAGCAAATGTACTACTCAGCTATATAGTCTAGTAGAAATGTAAATGGAAAAAATGAATTTACTACTCAACAGTGGTCAAAACAATGCCCATTATTGCACTTTCACACTTGGTAGGGGTTGCAAAAATTACCTCACGGTTTTCATCAAGCATGTGTACGACAATACTTTTTTCCCTCTACATTTAGTTATCATATTCCGTCATCTGACATTCTAGAATTCATCGCCAAATCTCTCACTGCTCGAGCTTCTCGCTTCGAGCTTTTCCCAGACTGAGACCGTTTGATGCTCATGACAATCAGTTCATTGTTGTTGCTGTTTGTCGCCATGGAGATGTCAAAGAACGCGTTTGCTTTGAATCATAGCTCAACTGCAAAATCTTGATCCATCATGAATTTCAGCATTTGTGTTTTTTTTCTTCTGCTTTTCAATATAACAGGACCTGATAGGAAAACCTGGTGAAATGTAGTTTGGTAAGGACATGTTACATTTTTTTTTCTTTTTTTTTGTGAAGTTTGACACCGCTGCAATGAATTTTTGCAATTCAGTATGTTTTTAAATATTTCACATATGGCCTAAAGAGGACATCTTGTGAAAAAAAATCTACTCTTTAAAAATTGCTGCCAATAGTCGGGACACCAGTTTCTCTCCACCCATCAAGTGTGAAATTAAATAAAAAAATATTTTACCTGCTGTCCTGGTCAAGTGTAGTAAAAGTCGCCACTTGTTACTTCATGCAAAGTGTGGACTTCGAGGGAGGGAAATAGGACATCAAAGTCTAAAGGTAAGCAGAGCTGCAGCGGGTTTTGTCGAAAGAACGGCTTGCTCGGATGAAGTTGATGACACGGTGGGGTTGGGGGGGGGGGGCGTAAGTGTCTGCTGCCTGCGCCACATACATGGTTCTGCACATTGACTGACCGAGTGTAATTTGGAGCGCTTAGTTGCACCGCTGCAAGAGAAATCATAATCCCCGATGTCTTTTTTTTTTTTCCGGATTCGACAGGTGTGCTTCAAAGTTACGCAGCCGTTTTAGATTCACAGCCAGCCAGCTCGAGCTCTGTCCCTAGTCGTAATAGTAACCCAAAATGTCCTCGACATGAGGGCTGGCTCACTTGCATGAGACAGGATGGGCCTTTCGAATCGGCTATTTTCAGCAAGACAAAAAAAAGGGTGTAAATGATGTATTGTAATGATTCATCCTTGGGGTGTTATGACAAAACCATGTCATAGACGTGTTGTTAAGTTTTGAAAAAAAAGCATGATCTATTTTTTCGAATGAAAGTTCACAAAACAAAAATCCGTGCACAATGAAGCGCGCTACACAAAATATCCAGCAGAGGGCGCGCTACGGCAGGCAAAGTGAGCGTTCGTTTCTGGTGGTTGAGCCCGACCCCCGCATGCAGGAAATGGCTGCGATTCAGCCGGCATTGTGTTTGAATCACGCAACTAAACAAATGATTCAGATAGGCATCCCACAAACTCCTCTGAGATTTGGAGAAAAACGTTTCACAATCATGTCTGAATACACCCAAGCATTCATTGCCCAATTTGAGGTTGAGAGCTAGCAGCTTTATGTGAATTCTTATTGGTAGAGAAGCAACGCATTTGTATTTAAAACATTTTGTTTTTATTTTTCTATACAGTTGTACTTGTACAGATACAGTACTTCTAAAGCATATTAAGACTTTAGCATGTGAATTACATGTTCTTTTGGGTTTAAGTCTTGATACAATCTTGATGCAATTGGGCTCCACCTGTCACATTCACTGTGCTGTTGCTTTTTTTTCTCTCTCCCATTTTGGCAAGGGAGACAAAGATTCGTGCTTGCTAGTTAAGTTGCTTAGTTAGTTCATTTCAATGTCTCTGTTCCTTTATACTCAAAAAATGAATAGCGAAGGGAACATGCGAATAAATGTATGCTTGAAGAGAGAAATTCAGTCACTGAGTACACACGTAAGCAGATAGTGCAGCAATTTTTTTTTTCAAAAATCACACATTGTGTATTATCTATTAATTAGGATTCAGTCATTAAAATGATCATTTACTTGCATTTCCCATTTGACCTGACCTTTCCTGTGGTAATTCAATCTGCTGCTAATTTATTCCTAATGACCGCTATTAGTATTTTACAACATGTCTCCATGTTTATGAGCGTATTCACTCATTTTGTTTCCCATATAGGAAGACATTTTCGACTTTAAGCGGTAAAATGCAGTAACTAGCCTTGTCAAGACCCTGCAATATATTTAGCGAGCCACTAAAACTCACAACAGATTAAAAAAAAACCCTCCCATTTTTATCATTAATCATCTTAGTGAGGCTTCTTGTGTTTATTTTAATGAAGCTCCCTGAGCTTACCCTGGAGCGTTCACTCAGCTTTAATATAACAGGAACGTGAATTAAAAAAATTCAAACGGGGTCTGAGGCGGTTCCAGCGGAGCCCTCCTAATCCAGCTGTTTGTTTTCTTCTGAGATTGGGCAGAATGAACAGAGAGTGCTTCACTTTTTTTTTTTTTTTTTTGCCCATCTTTGCTTCGAGCAGCCATCCAAAAATTGCTCACATTACCCTCGCGTTGTGCAACGTGTAAAGAATTGCCCCCTTAGGGATCCCGAACTTGCAGTGGTTGCAAGGAAAACGTTTCTGCTGCTTATCCTAATAAGCGTTTGGAAAGTTGGCAGTGACATTTTGTTGGGTTTTTTTTAATTTTTATTTTATTTTTATCCCCCCGGACTGCATGCAACCCAATGCATGACTCTCCTGTTCCTGTCCGGGCTCGTATGAGTGCGGCGACGTTTCCTGTTTGTACAGTGCGATGCCGTGTACAGTGAGTCTGCACTGCATCACAGCGCAGTGAAGCAAACGGGTGGAGCAGAACATCGGAGGGTGACTACAGCGCTTCATTCTTCTCCCTATGAGTCCACACACAGTCAGACTGAAAAGACGACAGGAGTTTGCAAAATCATCACTTCATAAGTCAATCGTTGTCTCATGAAATACGGGAAGTCCCCTTGAGCATTACTTTTTCTTTTAAATTTTGGGCATGGCTCTGTTGGATGACTCTTAGGAGCCCATGAAACAAATTTCGTCATTGTGACGTCTTGTTTAGATAAGTAGAAAACTTGTGCAAATCAAACTGAAGAAACTCCGTTTGAACTTCACTTTTACTGTAGATTTGGAGAGTAAAAGACTCAAAGTGGCAGCAATCAAGGGACATTTACATGACATTTGGTTTTACCTGTGGTTTATTGCGGGGTTTGTTTGCATATAAAAAAACTGAAAAGGGCTATTGGATTTTTTTTTTTTTTTTTTTTTTAAAGGCAAACGTGGGTGGATCAGCGATAAAACGTTGGCTTCACAGTTCTGAGGTCCCTCTGAGGTCAATCCCGGACCCGCCTGTGTGGAGTTTGGATTTACTCCCCATGCCTGCATGGGTTTTCTCCGAGCACTCCGGTTTCCTCCCACATCCCCAAAACATGCAACATTAATTGGACACTCTAAACCGTCCCTAGGTGTGATTGTGAGTGCGGCTGTTGTCTGTCTCTATGTGCCCTGCGATTGGCTGGCAGCCAGTTCAGGGTTTACTCTGCCTCCTGCCCGTTAACAGCTGGGATAGGCTCCAGCACTCCTTGTGAGGATAAGAAGCTAAGAAAATGGGTGGATGGATGGAAGGCAAATATGTCCATGGCTGGTAAAAGCAAAGTTTATGCTCTTCTACATTACACAACAAATTCTGAATACTTCTTTTAAGGCTTGAAAGGAGAAGCAGTTAGTTTGCATTAGCATAAGCAATAGCCCGGCATGCATGATCGTGTTTTTAGTTCGGTTTTTTTTTTTTTTTTTTTTTTTTTTTGGGGGGGGGGGTTGCTCCTATGGTAAATGTTTAAAGGATTGTTTTGACCATGCCAACATCAACGTGTGAAGTTTAATGACGTGAAAGGAAGAAAAAGTCCAGTTCGTACTAGATTCTGTGGAAATGTTTGCGTGCTCTTATTTAGCATAAGGCAGTAGAGGAGATGAGACAATCTAACGATCTAACGTGACACCCCTCCCCCCTCCACCTTGCTGTATCATATACTGTACATATACATTAAACTCGTTTACATGTGTGAGTCGATGGAGTCACTGACAATGGTGTAGTGGTACATTCGATCGATTCCCGCCCAGTGATGGTGTCGATATCTGCCCTGCGACTAAATGGTGACGAGTTCAGGAAGTAGTCTGCCTTACGCCCGAAGCGAGCTGTGATAGGCTCCACCTTTCCTGCAACCCTTGTGAGGACAAGCAGCATGGATTATGACATGACGTGTGAGTAACTTCAACATTTTTATTTTGTGGTCTCTGGTGCGGGCGTGACGGTGGAGCAACTGGTTAGAGTGTTGCCCTCATAGTTCTGAGGACTGAGGTTCGAATGTTTTCCCCGTTCCTGCATGGGTTTTCTCCGGGTACGGTTTCCTCCCACATCCCAAAGACATGAGATAATTGGAGACTCTAAATTGCCCCGAGGTGTGATTGGTAACAGTCAATCAAATCTAAACACAATTTTTCCGAAGGTGCAGGCTGTAATTCTGTATTTTGTTCCCACAGCAGGACAAAAGCGCATTTCTATCGTTTCCACTGTTTCCAACCCCTAAATTTCCAGTCCATATTCCACTTGTCACATTTCAGCCGTGGCAGCGCGGCGACGTGTCCCCCGGCGCTCGGGCACGTCTGAAACCCGACGCCCTGAAAGCCGCCGCTGATGAATATCTCTTAGCACCTCTCAGGGTTTGTAATCTGGTGAAGCATGCAGGCGGAGTGATGTCACATGCTGTGGTCGCACCTGGAGGCGCACGGATCAGTATCGAACCAAATAAACCCTTGATGATAACCCCCCACCACCCTCCAAAATGTCTTCTTCGTGCCTGATGCGTACAATATTTCGTGGTTTTGATTGGCGAAACAGACAATGGGGAAACGGGTGCCGTTTGATGAATTTCTACTTCCCTTTTCTCACTTCCACATTTCTCTTTGTCTTGTTGGTGTCAACTGTCTTTTTAGAGCGTCACTCACGACCACAGACTTACTGGGGAACTGTTAAACGTCAATTAAAGGTCATGATCTGGCCGATAGCCAAAACGTTTGACATAGTTGACTTAATTCTTGCCAACTTCTTATCTAGGTTTCGCCCCCCGCCCCCCCAAAAAAAATCATACAATCCAGTCAACATTGATTAATGTGTTATTTAGGTCAACGTCCGATTATTTCTTAGTGGACAAGAACCACTGGAATATTTCTTACATGATGTAATAAGGGCGGCACGGTGTCGCAGCTGTGAAGTGTTGGCCTCAAAGTTCTGAGGTCCAGGGTTCAAACTCGGTCCTGCCTATGTGGCGTTTGTGTGTTCTCCCCGTGCCTGCGTGGATTTCCTAGGGCACTTCGGTTTCCTCCTAATTGGAGACTCTAAATTGCCCCAAGGTGTGATTGCGAGTGTGACTGTTGTTTGTCTCTATGCGCCCTGCGATTGGCTGCCAACCAGTTCGGGGTGTACCCCGCCTCCTTCCCGTCTACAGCTGAGATAGGCTCCACGTGAGGATAAGCGGCTAAGAAAATTGATGGATGGATGATGTACTAAGACGTATCACAATCTGCTAGTGGTTAGCAAGTCTGCCTCACAGTTGAGACTCTATGTTTGAATCCCAGCTCAGGTCCTCCTCTGTATGGATTTTGCATGTTCTTGCTGTGCCTGTGAGGGCTTCCATCCATCCATTTTCTTTTGCCGCTTATCCTCACGAGGGTTGCGGGGAGTGCTGGAGCCTATCCCAGCTGTCAGCGGCAGGAGGCAGGGTGCCCCGAACTGGTTGCCAACCAATCGCAGGGCACATCGAGACAAACAGCCGCACTCACAATCACACCTAGGGGCAATTTAGAGTGTCCAAGTAGTGTTGCATGTTTTTGGGATGTGGGAGGAAACTGGAGTGAGAAAACCCACACAGGCATGGGGAGAACCCGCAAACTCATCACAGGTGTGGCTGGGATCAAACCGGGGTCCTCGAAGCTTCATTGTAGACACTAAATTGTCCATAGGTGTGAATGTGATTTGCTGTGTGTCTAATTGTGCCCTCTGATTGGCTTGCGACCAGCCCTGGGTGTGCCCTGCCTCTTGGCCACGGTCAAGAACAGGCTCGCGCTTACCTGACATCCTATTTGAGGAGAGTGGTACAAAAAAAAAAAAAAAAAAAGAATGGATGGATGTGTCAGGTAATCCCAATTAATTTCATTTGAAAGGGTACCTCAGAGAGCAAATGACTGGCGGAAACCACTAATGGGATAGAAATATACACTGACTGCTTGTGACACAGCACTGTCTGGAGACGAGGACTTGGCCCGGGCCTTTTGGTGGTCTCGCGGCGCCAGTTGGTTAGCCGGAGACGCTCTTCTCCCGAGAATTTGCACCATTTGGTCACTTCAAAGCTCCCCCTGGTCTTTTTCTTTCGTTATCAGGCGAACAAATTGTGTAGTCAACCCCCAGCCGATAGCAATATTAGGGAGGCGGTGCCACAGGAAGGTCGCGGGGCTTCCTGTTGTGTCAGATGGAGGTCGAATCTCGAATCCATTCTGTAGTGGCCGAGTACCCAACAAAGGGTTAACCTTAAAATCAAACACAAACGCAAAAGAATACAGTTTTTACAAGTTGCCAACCAAGCTCATCACTGACACGAGCGATTCCTCAAGTTCATTTGTCGAAGTGCCCTCGGGGCAGAAGCTTAAACGTCCCCACAGTCAGCTCATCACCTTGCATTGCAAATTGCAGCCATCTGGGAGTGAGAATGTGAAAAATGTATCTCGCGGAAAGTGCCTGCAGCTGTTACATAGGGAATGCTCTGATTTTGTTGTGTTTGAAGAGTTTCAATGAATTATAATTAAATGTTAGCTTAACACTCTTGCAACCTTTTTTGTAGAGAGACTTTTGAGAGATTTTTGCATAGCTGGCGGCCACTATTTGAGCAATTCTTGCACTTCTCAGCTCCAACAAAGGGTTTGTTCAGTGGGACGGCAGAACAAATCTTGTCCTCCGTGGACAGTCCAGCCGCGCAGACGCGGCCCGCCGCCTTTAGGAAGGTGAGCGTGAAAATAAAAGGTGCGGCGACATCTCCGCCCGAGCCTCAGACAGAACGGCGGCCGAGTCCCGACAGGGGATCTGTGAGCGCTTTCAGGACGGCATCTTTGTCCTCGCTGACCTGAAACCGAGCTGCGCCCCGACACCTTCTCTTGCCAAATCTAGCCAGCTTCTTGTTATGTTTCCGCTGTCTTGATTTGATTTGAGCAATGTGGCAAAACTCAAGGGCTGCTTTGTGGGCCTATGTGGAAATATTTTGCATGTAACACCTTTGGGCTTCTGGTATATCACAGCCATTTTTTTTTTTTTTTTTTTTTTTTGTGGGGGGAGGGTGCACGAGGCCTATATTGCCTTCAGACCTGTTGACTCTCCACAAGCGTCCCAGAGGCACAAGGGAAAGCTTGGGTGGGTGGGGGGTAGAGTGTAATGGCTGAAATTCCACCAACTCGCTAACATTTTCCATTGGGAGGTTGCGGGATTTTGGAGCCGAAAATCCAAAGTTCTGGAAAAGACAGACAACAGTTGAAGAAAGCAGTCTTGTTCTGTGAGCAGGCCAGAGACTGAGTCATAGACATTTTGAAGACTTTAGAAAGCTACAAATTGCAACCCGTCGGAATTGATCATATCCAAATTTCAATCCCCAGGAAACATGCTTATAAGCCTTGTGAGTCCTCATTAGAGGATACATTTTTACAAACATTGACATGGAATTATTCCTTTTTCCACAATTCCACATTTGAGAAGTCCAATATTCCGATGATATGTTTGGGGAGAGAAAAACAAAACAAAGCCTTGAAAGTTATGTTCTTTAGGATTGTATAATTGCAAGTGTTAAAATGCACAGAAAAAACAAATCATCAGCAAATCAAAACATTTAATACAAAAAAAAACATAAAGTGCACACATAAAAAGTATACTGACCCCTATTAAAATGCCAGGTTTTTGTGATTGAAAATTGTAAAGGGACTCAAAAATAAACAACTGAGATGGCATAGTTGCGTATGTTTGCACACCCTCTTACAAGTGTAACTGGGATTTCTCTGTTTACAAGTAACTTAAAGGACCACTGTCATGAAATCCAAGATTTTTAGTATGTTATTCATGAAAAAAAAGGCAACCCGAATGGACCCATCCATTTTTTCACCACACAACATGATTTTGACGTATATGGGTTTTTGTCACACCCGCCATGAAAATATTCTCGAGGGAATTGTTTTCGAGAAAGAAGCAGAAGGTGACGTTTGTAGCAGACGCCCACTCAGGCGGTCTCGTATGTTTACACTCGTTTTACCTGCTGTAAGGTAGCTCTTTTTTCGTTTGTGTTAGCCAAAATGTCAGCTCGTTGTATTGCTGGATATTGTTTGAACACTCGGGAGGATGGATTTACCCTTCATGAGTTTCCAAGGGACCCGGTTCGTCATGGAAAATGGATTGCACAGGTGCAAAGGACGAGAGCTTCGTGGGTTCCAAATGACAGGGAAGTGTGTACACAGCTACTAAAAAAAACAATAGTTGGGGGTTAGGGGCTGTAATCCTCAGAATGTAACAAAAGATCCGCGTACATAAGTCAGGGGTGCTAAATGTGTCGATGTACCCATCGGCGCCGAGCACGGCTTCGGCCGGGCTGGCTCATATATACTGTCCGGGAGTCTGTTGTTAGTTAGAAGTGATCCGCATATCATCTAAATATGGCTCGAAACGATAGGGTAATATTGCCCCGGGTACTTCACTCGATTGTGAGATGTTGTCTTCTTTGAAAAGAGCTTCCGTTTCCCATAGCATGTTTTCAATGACGAATGTCCCGGTATAACATCTGCTGATAACGTTGTAAGCAATATGGCTACCACTTGGAGGTCGAATGAGACTTCTGCAACTTTGCGCATGGATGCTCATATTTATTTTTTCGTATGGACATTGAAGTGAATCATGTTATATGTATTTTTCATTACAATATCTATTTTAGAATGTTTATAGGCATGACACTTGACCTTTAAAACTACATGACAAACAGGAATCACCACACACCTTCCATCATTTATAACACTTCTGATTGAGCCAAAATGTACTTCATTTGTTCAAGTAGGCTTTTCCTCACATTGCAAAATCACCTGGGAAAATGGGTTACGGTCGAGTGAAACCAAGTTTGTACTTTTTGGCCATAATTCCGCACGGTCTGTTCAAACACAACCCTCACTCATTGCCAAACTGTGTTATAAAGTTATGGGTCACATTAATGATGAAAAACATTTTAAAATGATTTATCTCATTTTTATGGCACATAAACCTGCCGTTTGAACAGGGGCATCTGGAATTTATTTCCAAAATAGTGTGACCTGTTTTTTTTTCTAGCTATTATTATCGTGCTGTGAAAGCAAGCCAAAAAAATTACTTTTATTAGACCCCTTGAGGCACTCGAGTTGGTCACATTCCAGTTCTTAAGACACTAAGTCCCAAAAGCCTGAACGGGTGTCACAAGACTAGAATATGAATGCGTATGAGCTAAGTCGGCTGGATATCGAATGTCATCTGAAATCACGACGCCTGTACTTCATCTTCTCCTCATTTGTAACCTGGTGGTGCTGCGGATGGGTGGAATGTGCATAGGAGGCTTTCAGAGGCATCGGATTGCCACCACGGAGTCTGCTCACAGGGCCCGCGGCCGTCGGCGAGCGGCGGTCGCACGGTTCGCCTTTGTGGGGCCGCCAGAGCCGAACGATGACCTCACCGGCCGCTTCCATCACGGCACAAATCTCGTCACTGCATTCGAACGTGAAGCGACGACTGCTTCAGATAGTCGACATTTTACACTCCAATGATGCACACAAAGAAGATTATGCTCAGTGTTTTTCATTGGACATTTGTCCGCTTCCTCTTTGCATCATGAGGTGGGTAAAATAGTTCCACATGTGACGTCAAGGACATTTTTACTCTGCCTCTAAGCTAAAACCAAAAAAGTACAACATACTTGCACCTGACGTCAAATATTGCACCACGTGCATCATGTTTTGCTTCGTAAGAACTCTCTGGAAGCATGCAAATGTGGTTGACGACTAAATCTTCTGCTATCTTTTTTTCATTCGATCGGTGATAATGCCGATAATCACTTTGCGGCAGAGTGGAAAATAAGAAAATCACTTTTAGTTTGTCCTCCCTCTGTTGTGTTTTCAGTTAGCCGACATACACACACACACACACACAGACAAAAAGCCCCTCCCCTCCTTTTGTCCCCCCAAGCAGAAGTAATCACAACAATTTACCTGTCGGCAGAGAGGCGACACCTGACCCGAGCCTCTGACACTCCGGGGGTGGAGTGCAGACGACAAAACACTTGGGCATTCCTCCAGCTGTGCCATCGTCTTCACTTGTATTAACGCTTTATGTCAACTTATTTATTATGCTAGTAGATGATATGATTGTAATGTCTTTAGTTGAAAGATTTGTATATTTCAGAAGATAAATATGTTAGTTAAAAAATTAAAAATGTGTTTATTTCAGGCGGAGCGGTGGATCAGCCGGTAACGCGTTGGCCTCATAGTTCTGAGGTCACGGATTCAATCCCGGACCCACCCGTGTGGAGTTTGCATGTTCTCCCCGTGCCTGCGTTGGTTTTCTCCAGGCACTCCGGTTTCCTCCCACATCTCAAAAACGTGCAACGTTAATTGGACACTCTAAATTGCCCCTAGGTGTGATTGTGAGTGCAACTGTTGTCAGTCTCTATGTGCCCCGCGATGGGCTGGCAACCAGTTCAGGGTGTAACCCCGCCTCCTGCCCGTTGACAGCTGGGATAGGCTCCAGCACTCCCCACGACCCTTGTGAGGATAAGCAGCTAAGAGAATGGATGGATGGATTGATGTGTATTTCATGATGCGATTTGTTAAAATGTTTTAGAAGAAAAAGTGTCAGAGTGATACCTGTTGACACGTGAGGATCATTCAGTTTCTATGCGGAGTGAGTTTTCTGTACGTCTTTAGAGGATCTTTGACGTATCTCCGTTGAAAATACAAGCATGGTGAACATTTAAGTCTGTGAATAACTTCATAACTACGCTGAATGTGTTCTAAACGTTTGAACCTTGGGAAACCTTCGTCTTTGTAAGTATTGCATGTTGACAGACAATCGGTTGAGATCACAACTATATTTTATTTGAAAGCTCGAGTGCTTGTTGATACAGCTATTGTTGTGTTTAGCATAAATCAGTTAGCTAGCTACCTGTACTTTGCACAATGGCACACAGTGCACAGTGCAATGTATATTTTTCTGTATGTTTCAGTTACATTTATTAATTCATTTACCACAAGAGACCTCCATAAAAGCAAGAAAAGAACGTCTTGTGTACGGAGTTTCTTTATAAGTTCGCTGGCTGTCTAGCTTCACATAGCAACGTGTCGTGAGGACAGCACAATGATGATCTATAAAATCAAAGCCCATTAAATCGGGATACATCTGCACAATCTCAGGAGATCCAATACAAGAGCAGTATCAAAATTAATCTGCCTTTGCAAACATAGAGAAAGTGTAGAAACTCCTTACAGGAGGGCAGGAGCAGCGTTTTGAACTGCTAACCTTAAAACCTAATGTGGCTGGTTAAGGTAAATACAGTTTATGTCAATTTGTAAATAAAATGCCAAAAGCATAATTTTTTGCAGCGTGCAATGCTGGCAACAGTGCGATCTTGTATCAACTCCAGCCGCACACTTTGCGTTCATACTGTCCAATAAGTGTTTACCCGCTGGGCTGACCGCTCCTCATTTTGGAGGGGGGGTTAACAGTTTTATTTGCTCGCAGCCATCTACAGTTACATTAAGTGATTGTGGGGGGGGGGTTTTAGAGAAAAGGTTCGCAACGCTTTTATCCCCATTCAACGGGTCCAGAGAGGTGCACTTAATTCAGTCTGGCGGTATTCATTATTTAAGCCCGTCCACTTTGGGGATAAATCTGTAGATTTACGTCCTTCCTCTCTGGCTGGGGAGCATGAATGAGCCGTCTCACTGTACTAGCCTGCCAGTGCTTTGTAAATTGCTATTTTAAAAAAAATCGCTTAGCCTGAGTGTGTGTTTGTAAAAAAGAAGTCAGTTTCAGGCCAATGTTCAAGGCAGAAATAATGTTATTCTTTTGATGAATAACATCCATCTCAACGGGTGATCTTACTGAAGATTGTGGCCACGCTTTAGTCATGATGCCGTATAGCCTCGGCTTCAAGAGACAAATATAGCCAGATTAGAAAGCAAAGCAATGTTTTATAGGTTCATTTTAAGAGCAAATGTATCTTTTCAAAGGAGTGCTTGTCTGTCTCCCCGCGTTTCACCTCAGCAGGAAGTGAGACACCGGAGCTGCCTTTAGCTTTTTTTACACACTCTGGGAGGGCATTGAATCGCCGAGAGTCAGAGGTGAGTGAGGGTCAGTCGGGGGGCTTCGGAGGGACGTGTGGCAGCAGTGACAGACAACTCAGAGACAGTGGAGCTCTGGTTTCAACTTTGGTGCCAGGCAAAGACAAAAACGTTGCAGCTGTATACAACGGCTGCACCGATGATGGAGGCATTCGGGATGGCGCAAGCTAACATCTGCGCAAAAGAGACTTCGTGAGCTTGCACTTGTCATTTTATTTATGTGTATAAAAAGTTGAGGTCGTCAAGATGTGACGGTCTGAGCGCTCCTAGTGCAATCTTCTTGTGATGAATGCGCATGCGTGTATATTTTGTAAACTTCCGGGCCAGTCTGAAACATCCCCATCCATGCTTCAACATGTGCCATTCGACAACTTGTCACCGAGCATTCATGTTCACTATGGACGTCTCAGAAAGACGAACACAGCGAACGTACAAATATGTGTATACTTTTGTTTTAAGGTTAGGTTAGGATATAACGTATGTTAGCTCCCTCTATGTATAAGAAGGTTAACTATGAGACCGGGGAATTTCCCAGTAAGCGCATTAATCAAATGGAGACGTTTCAGCACAGGGGACCGCTCAGACCGTCCCACCCGCACGGGACGTCAGCATGACTATGAATTGCCAGCACGGCCAAAAACTCCCGTACACCGTGTATTCAACCACTAAATCGTTCAATCAGCTGTATGCGGAGAAAAGTGCATCAATGATGGCGTTACAGCAACTACACACAGCGGAATTTTGGGTTTCGAGATTAATCCGTTTCAAAAAGAGAGATCAACTTTCAGGCTCCCAAAAGGCTGTTGCAAGGTAAACAAACATCAAAACATTTTTACCAAGGCGATCCCGTGCAAACTGCAAGTTGTCATCCCGCTGTGCTCCTCTGTTGACATTTGCAAGATTGACGATATTGCACGTGAAACACGAGCTATTTCCCGTCTCGCTAAATGCACTCTGCAGTTTCACGGACGGTGAGCAGAGTGCACGGCTTCTCCAAAGCTCTGGTGGTCTTGTGTCTGACATGAGGTCTAGACATGATCTCACCTGATAAAGTGGCAACACAGGGCCTCATCTGAGCAGTTCTACTTTATTTTGGCACATTTTGTGTGCCATTGGAAGTACATAAATGATAGTAAGTTCTGATGAGATTCTGCAGAAATGAAAGCAACGCACTTATATTTTCACCTTTAGCTGTTATCGCTCTGATCTGTCCACAGTTTGTAGAAGATATTTCCCGACCCTGTTTTGAGCAGCTCACAGACGTGCAGCTGTTAAACATCAGCGATTGGACATGCAGAATGAAGAGATCACTTTACCGCCGCTCAGACGTCTGTCCTCAGCAGTCTCGGTTGATTCCTATCAAGTGACAGCCTCCGTAGCCGCGGTGGTGCAATGTTCGCCCGTGGAGCTCAGCCAGATGTTGGTCAGCCATTGTAAACCCCCCCACCCCGCAGTGCCATCGTTGGCTAGTTGATTTTGGAAAAGGCAGTTTTGCGCCTCTTTGCGCTTCTATTGCTTTAAAACAGATGTTTCCCCTCGCCACTCTCATTCGACTTTCCTCCGCTGCTCCTATCGATTGTATTCAGGCAGAAACAATGTCAACAAATAAAGGGAGCGACTGCCTTTCATCTGTTCAACGGTTTAATCTGCGGGGATAATATTTTTCTGCGTGGAGTTTGGAGAGACACGGCCCATCTCACTTGCAATAACTGGATATTGAAGAAAGGGGGAAAGAAGCAAAAGGTTGAAAACATTACAATTGCATACATTGTTTATTAATTACATGTCCAAACCATCAAAGTCTGCTCTCTCTAACCTTGTCTCCAAAACATCCAACTTTTGCTGTCCCTCTAATGAGCTCGTTTCTAATCCTATCCAACCTGAGGAGTGAAGGTCCAGGGAGAAGAGATAGCGAGGGTGGATGGCTTCAAATACTTGGGGTCAACAATACAGAGCAATGGAGAGTGTGGTAACGAAGTGAAGAAACGGGTCCAAGCGGGGTGGAACGGTTGGCGGAAGGTGTCTGGTGTTCTATGTGACAGAAGAGTCTCCGCTAGGATGAAGGGGAAAGTTTATATAACAGTGGTGCCATGATGTACAGATTAGAGACTGAAGAGATAACAGGAAGCAGACTGGGAGGTGGCAGAAATGAAGATGTTGAGGTTCTCGCTCGGAGTGAGCAGCTTGGATAAGATTAGAGATGAGAGGGACAGACAAAGTTGGATTTGGAGACAAGGTTTGAGAGAGTGTAGACTTCGATGGTTTGGACGTGTCCAGAGGCGAGAGAGTGAGTATAATGGTAGAAGGGTGCTGAGGATGGAGCTGCCAGGCAAAAGAGCGAGAGGAAGACCAAAGAAAAGCTTGATGGATGTTGTGAGGCAGGACATGAGGTCAGTGGGTGTTAGAGAAGAAGATGCATGAGAATAGGCTTCGATGGAAAAAGATGACACACTGGGACAAGCCGAAAGGAAAACAAGAAGATTGAGCAGTGAGTGGAAAAGGCTTAACAGTGTTTTTTTTTTTCTACAAATTGATTCTGTGCTACTGTGTTTTTCCATGAATGAATTACTGAATAAAAGTGTTTCGTCAGTTTTCAACTAAATTAGAGTGCACCAGTTTTGTATAAAATCCTCCTTAGAGTGAAGCGTATGACAGGGGAATTAACCTGGACTCATCCTCTCTCCCTTGCAAGACCCTCACATTCTAGATGTACAGTAGAAGAGCACAAGGGATGTTTCAGGGGCAGCACAGAGCAATGAACGACGGGTCCCTCCAGCTGTGACCGCACAGAAACTTCACCCAAGGCCATACGGAGGAGGGTGTGTTATGTGGTACGGCTTGATATCGAGTCAGTGCATGTAGCTCCACTGTTCGACCGTTACAGCAACATTGCACCTCCCTTAAACGTATGCTGTAGTTCTGTACAAGCGCCAGCATCTTCACATCTTTCACGCTTTCCTGATGCCCCCCCTTCCCAACTTGTCCTTTCACTTAGCCATGTTGGAGGGAGGGACCAAGGTCAACCCTTACACTGGTTTCTTTGTTCAACCCCTGCAGAAATGCTGGCTATTTCCTGCTTTTCCGGGATGCTATGTATAGTCAGTCAGAGCACCCACAAGGATTTTGTTTTCCTCCGCTCAGCATGTCCGAATATATTTTTCCCATTGAAGCTAAGTGAAAAGGGGTGCGCATTTAGGCTGGAGTGTCTATTTAAATGTGCATTTTAAGTGACGTATATCCGTATTTAAATGCTAAGTTGGGAATTTCCTCCCCCAGAAATCAATCACTTTTGTCGCGTTTCTTAAAACTGTCAGTATGATGTGACAGTAGCAGACGGATAAAATGATCCGGGAAAGAAAATAACCCTCCTCTGTCCATATCTCGGGCCTCCATTTTGATTTGCAGAAATCCTCGACTTACAGGAAAAAAAAAAACAAGAGACAGAAGGTGGGGTATGGTGGATCAGCTGGTAAAGCGTCGGCCTCACAGTTCTGAGGACCCGGGATCGATCCCAGCCCCACCTCTGTGGAGCTTGCATGTTCCCACCGTGCTTACGTGGGTTTTCTCCGGGCACGCCAGGTTCCTCCCACATCCCAAAAACATGCAACATTAATTGGACACTAAATTGCCCCTAGGTGTGATTGTGAGTGCGTCTCGATGTGCCCTGCGATTGGCTGGCAACCAGTTCAGGGTGTAACCTCGCCTCCTGCCCGTTGACAGCTGGAATAGGCTCCAGCACTCCCCGCGACCCTTGCGAGGATAAGCGGCAAAGAAAATGGATGGATGGAAGGTGTGACTGGTGAGTTGTCCATAATTTATTGTGCACGCACGTTGGCCTCGGAAGGTTTGCTGAAACTGCTGGCGGAATATCCACCTCTGGAAAAAAACAAATTTGCCATCTCTTGTTTGCCAACAATTGGGCAGAAAAAAACAGAAGCGGAGCAAAGAAACCTCATGCAGCTGAGAGGATTCAGAAGTGATGCAGAACTAGCCGGCTTATCAACTCTATCTGATTTTAATTGATTTACATTCCGAAAAATACAACTTGAAATCGACCAACAGTCTTATAATAACACCCCATTATGAATAATCATGCTAACCAACAAAGCGTCTGTGGCTAACGTCGGTTTGTTTACAGTGCTAATGCTAGCTTGGTATTGCGAGTGTTTTTATTTTGTTGAATATGCATTCCTCGTGGCTATTTGTCATGACTGCACACTTTTACTGTAAAATCACATTAAAAATCATGGTTGGGCACTTTAGTAAGGGGGGTTGCTTTGTGAAGGGACTCGGAGGGGGGATGAGGGTGGCTAGTGAATTAGCAGTTTTAACACTGCAAAGTACCCGTGTGATGGTCAATGCCAAAGTTTTGCTGCAGCTTTTATTGTTTGTTGTTATTTGGGCAGACCCGGGTGTGTGTGTATACACAATCTCAGTAATTGTGTGTTTACTGTAGATTACAGAACTTTGCAATTGCTCATATTCGAAACTCATCATTTCTCTCTCTTTGAACTTCCTCATCCCAATTGTGTTCCTACTTCAAGGAACACTTTGGACTGTGTTGGTCCGACACTCCCAAAAAAGTAAACCCACTTTCTTCGAGATACCTCCCCACGTTCACAAGGTCACACATCTGCCGCACAAATAATGGCAGGCTTAGGAAAAGAAAGGCCGAATCCACAAAGGAACAGATTGGCCTCACATGTGGTTCAGTCCGTGGTCCGCCCGCGCTGTGCCAGCAGAGGATTGGCGAGAACATGATCCAAGGCCCTCGGTGCTCCTGCTTGGACCTCCATTGTTCACTTTGTAACCGAAGACGGAGACGTCGCTCATGAATGGTGCTCACCGGTTGGTGAGTAATCAGCTGTCAGCGTCGATGGCTTATTGTGCCTCCTGTTGTTTGCCAGCCCCCCGTTTGTTGATTGTGGTGTTAATTGTCTGCTCGGTCTTGTTTTATCAAGATAGTTAACTTGATAATCACGTTCTTGCTGTCTGTATTGTCTCTTAATCATGACCTTTCATGGCATCGGTGAAAGAGTATGAGGAAAAGTGTGCTAGTCCCCATTTTAAAGAACAAAGGCAATGTTCAGAGCTGTGGAAACTACAGAGGAGAACTGTGGAAACTACAGAGGAATAAAGATGCTGAGCCACACAATGAAGTTATGGGAAAGAGTAGTGGAGGCTAGACTCAGGACGGAAGTATCTGCGAGCAACAGTATGGTTTCATGCCTAGAAAGAGTACCACAGTTGTTTACCATGAGGATTCTTGTGGAAAAGTACACCGAAAATCAGAAGGAGCTACATTGTATCTTTGCAGACCGAGAGAAAGCCTATGACAGAGTACCAAGAGAGGAACTGTGATACTGCATGCGCAAGTCTGGTGTGGCAGAGAAATATGTTAGAATAGTACAGGATATGTATGAGGGCAGTTGGTGTGTCAGAAGAATTTAAGGTCGAGGTGAGACTGCATCAGGGTTCTGCGCTGAGCCCCTTCCTGTTTGCAGTAGTAATGGATAGGCTGTCAGATGAGGTTAGACTGGAATTCCCTTGGACCATGATGATAGTATGATCTGCAGTGAAAGCAGGGAACAGGCGGAGAAACAGAAAGATGGAGGTACGCACTGGAAAGGAGCGGAATGAAGATTGGAGTGAGCAGGTCGGATAGGATTAGAAATGAGCTCATTAGAGGGACAGCCAAAGTAGGATGTTTTGGACACATGGTTCGAGAGAGCAGACTTTGCTGTTTTGGACAAGTCCAGAGACGAGACAGTAAATATATTTGCAGAAGGGTGCTGAGGAAGGAGCTGCCAGGCAAAAGAGCGAGAGGAAGACCAAAGAAAAGGTTGATGGATGTGGTGAGGGAGGACATGAGGACAGTGGGTGTTAGAGAGGAACATGCATGAGATAGCCTTAGATGGAAAAAGATGACACACTGTGGTGACCCCTGAAGGAGACAAGCCGAACGAAAAAGAAGTATGTGGAATACACCAAACTATTTTGTAGAAAGATATAAAAGCACAACGGAACAGATCGACACCAAATCTAAACGATGAAAGAAACAGATTATCTCTCCCCAGTTGTCTTTATCAAACCAGTCAGCAAGTATATATCCAACATTTATAAGGTTCATTTGTTGCTGTGCTTCTTAAAGCAGAAGTCTTCTCCTTTTGATGTTTCATAGTCAGAAAGCTAATATTGAAAAAAGAAAAACTCTCGAAAGCCATTTTTTTCTGTTCTCACACAGTGAGATTGCATTAAGAACTCACTCGATTCTGTAGAAGTCATTGTGTCTTGAAGGAATGGACCACTGGACTTCATTTTTTCCATCCGTTCATTTTCCGATTCGCTCATCCTCACAAGAGTCGCGGGACTGCTGGAGCTTATCCCAGCGAACTTCAGGCGGAAGACAGACTACTCTCTGAACTGGTCGCCAGTCAGGCGCAGGGCAACATTTCGACTCCATCGCTGAGCGGGAATCGATCGAATGTACCGCTACACCATCAGTGACCTTTTCATACACATATTTATTGTACTTATGACTTTATTACGAAGACAGCTTGCTGCTGTAGGAACAGAACTCTTTTGTGAAACTAAGGACCTCCTGTACATATGTTTGTCTTTTTTTATTGTGGTGGAGTGAAAACAGTCAATGGCTGACAATAATAAAACTTTGTGACGTGCTCACTTTTGCTTCGGAACTTTTTCATGTGGAAGTGATTAAAAGGGCCTTACCTTCTGTTTCATTATTTTCTAATTAACGTAGCAACGCTGGCGGGAGAAAGGCCAGCCGGTTTCTCATTAGGGAGCTTAGTGTGACGGCCGTTCCAGATGTCTTACGTGTCTGACAGATGTTGGCCCAAAGACTTTTAGCTAATGACTTTTTTTTCCTTTTTTTGCTCTTTATAAGTGTCAGAAGTAATTTAAAAAAAAAACCCTAGTTGACAGTTTCACCATCACGTTTATATTCAAGTCACTGAAAACAGTTTTCCGACCATCCTGAGTCATTTTGTGTACAGCTCCAGAGTGAAGTGAACCGTAGCGTTCGGTGGAAATGGGGCACTTCTTATTATCTGCCGTGTTTACATCCATGAGACGCCCCTTCTTGGATTTGCACCACCACAAAGAGCACGGACGGACCTCCTGTCAAACACAAGAAGCGGCAATGTGTCTGCATAAAAAGGGAGGAGGGGATTTATCGATTATTATCATTTCAGGATTGTCTCATGTCAGATTTGTTCTAAGACAACTCTTATTGTAATTAAACTGCCTTTATTTTAAAAGGGGAAATCCAGTAGTTTGCATGAAGAGTGTATCGAATAGGTCATGTAATATGTTCCCTATTTTGACAATGTGATGTTAAAACCTCTCTCATTTAATTGTGTTTTGAGAAGATTTTTTTTGACAATTACGAATTTTCAGTTACTCTGCCATTTTCACGTGTCACATGACCTATGTGCGCATATGTTCTTCGGGCAGAATGACACGGAGTCTGACTACTCGGAGGCCTATGCGTGACATAAGTGCGTAAACGAAGGCCCCCGGAGCTCCGAGCCGGCAACCGCGGATGGTTCTTTGGACGGGAATGACGCCGAGTCTGACGAGCGAGCACCAGTGGCAGGCCGCGCATTGAGCTTTGGCGTCCGGGCAGGCCTTAGCCGAGCTCCGGCATCCCAGGAGGCCGTTGGCCGAGCTTCGGTGTCCGGGGAGGCCGTTAGCCGAGCTTCGGTGGTGGTGGAGCCATTTAGCCAAGCTTCAACGTCCGGGGTTAATGGCCACCGCAGAAGCTTGGCTCGCGGCCCGCCACCGGAGCTAGCTCATCAGTCTCCCCGTCATTCCCGTCTGAAGAACCATCCGCGGCTGCCGGCCTGGAGCTCCGGGGGCCTTCGTTTACGCACTTATGTCCCGTGCGTAGGCCTCCGAGTAGTCAGACTCAGCGTCATTCCGCCTTACAATCCATCCAAATAGTCAACATTTACAGCCACGAGTTGAAATCTGTATGGAAGTATTATTTCGTCTTCCCGATCAACCGATACTGCTATTTCTTCATCAGATGAGGATAAATCCGAGAAATCAGCGCTGGGCATAATTGTTTCCCAACGTAAGCGAGCCTTTGGTGCGGCACGTAATACGTCACATCCGCCCACCTCGGCCATGTGACTTGTGAAAATGGCAGCGCCCCTGAAAATTCGTAATGGTCGATAAAAATCTTCTCAAAACACTTCAACATGAGAGAGGATTTAACATCACATTGTCAAACTTGAGTACATATTACATGACCTATTGGATACATTGTTCATGCAAACCAGTGCATTTCCCCCTTTAACACATTTTTGGGCTGAGAGGACTGACAATATTAACAACATTATGATTTTAATACAAAGGAAAAGTGCAGTTGTGGGACTAATTAGTTGAAAATTTTCCATACAATTCGAATAAATTGTCAGAGGAGCATGTGTCAAATAAGAACCAAATCAACTATTGACGGGAATCAAAGCTCATATTTAACCACGCATGTCAATAACTTGCTCCAGTGGCCGACACGCGGAAAATTCCATTGTGTTTTACGCAACACAACTCAGACAATATGACCTCTGCTTAAAGCATTTGATTAATCAATGCTGCGTGCAGCGATAACAGCTGTTTTCGGGAAGAAGTACCAAGAGCGCACAACACCTTTTGTCAATTGCATCACCGTGTATTCAATGTAATGTTTAATTTTAGTAAAGTAAATGTCGCTGTTGATGCATACAATGTATTCGTGTGTAGGTATGAATAAAAAGGCACGCCTTGCCACAAAAAATGAGCGCCCATGAACCATTTGCTCGCATCTCTGCAGGCTCCAGCATGTCCGCAGCCCTTTGCTTTATTTTTTCGCGGGCGTGTTTTATTGACTCCCGGCCATCAGGCCTCGGGTCCTTTTCAGTCAGGTGAAGTGCTGCTATCTTCACGTTTGAAAGACAATTACACTGAGCCGGTGTTTGCTGTTTAACACCTCAATGGGAGCCATTGAAAAGGCAGAAGGTCAGCATGTCAAAGCTCGCACACCCCTGAGAAGTGCCTCGGCCGGCTGCGTTTCGTGACCAGCCTCCCCGGTGTGTGCTGGATAATTGCGGTGGGTTGGGCGGAACAGTTGGAGGTCTGGCCATCTGTTTATCCATACCCACTTGATCAATCGTGATCAGGTAGCAGATGACACTGTCACTGATGATTATTGCAGACACTCGGTGTAGTCCAGTGTTTCCCAACCATTATTGGCACGCCTTTTGCATGACAAAAATATGGCACACCACCAAATAAAAATGTAACAATAAATGTATATTTAAAGGTGAAATCCAGGCGTTTGGATTAACAATGTATCCAATAGGTCAGTCATGTCATATGTACTGTACCTTGAAATTTTGAGGTTAATCCTCTAGTGTTTTGAGAAGATTTTTATCGACAATTTGGAATTTTCATGGGCGCCGCCATTTTGGCGAGTCACATGACCTACGTGCGCGGATGTGACGTCTTACGTGCCGCAACAAAGGCTCGTTTACATTGGGAAATAATAACGTCCAGCGCTGATTTCTCGGATTTATCTTCATCTGATGAAGAAATAGCGGTATCGGTTGATCGGGAAGACGGCGGAATACTTCCATACGGATTTGAACCGGTGGCTGTAAATAATGTAGAATTTTCAGATGGTTCTTCCCACCGGAATGACGCAGAGTCTGACTACTTGACTGACGCGGGGGACATTAAGTGCGTAAACAAAGGCTCGGTTACATCCCTTCACAATCATGGACGGCTCTGATTTCTCGGATTTATCCTCATCTGATGAAGAACGCGAGTCGGCCGACCCGCGGGACCCACCTTTTAGCAATCCTATCGATTTTGGAGTACGTTTAGGTGAGCCAGTGGAGGACTGCACTGAGGACAGCACTCGTGGCCATGAAGGATGCTCGAACCCATCAGTGAAAGGTAGGCCATATAATGTGGGGAAAGGTTGTTTTAGCCAACAGGGTGGCCGGGGTCCAAGTCATAATGTGATTATCTTTGGCTTGGTGCAAGTTAATACTGCTTCCACGATAGCGGCACGGGAGCTCAGCTGGTAACGTGTTGGCCTTACAGTTCTGAGGACCTGGGTTTGTTTGTCTATTTATTTACTTTATTTTGGGGTGAAGTTTTGTGTGTGTGTGTGTGTGTGTGCTGAGTATTGTGGAGTATGCATGTTCTCCGCGTACTCCGTTTTCCGGCCCTTAAATGATTCTTTTTCTTAATGGGCAGAACATGCCACCGAACAGTCCGCATATTATTTTTCTCAGAATTATGGCAATATCTCGCGGTACAGTGAGGTATTTTTCCGTGTCCGATCGTGGCGGTACCGCATGTGCACAATGTCACACTGCAAACCGGAGATGATGTCTTTGTTGCGGCACGTAATATGTCACATCCACCCACGTACGTCATGTGACTCGCCAAAATGGCGGCGCCCATGAAAATTCGCAATTGCCGATAAAAAATCTTCTCAAAACACCTTTAAATGATAGAGGATTAACCTCAAATTTTCAAGGTACAGTACATATGACCTATTGGATACATTGTTAATCCAAACCTCTGGACTTCTCCTTTAAGCAACATGACCTGCGAGTTCTTGATGTACGCTGTAGCTTTCTGTATTCTCATAGCTGTAATTTGGTTGTAGGTTGCTTCCTAACAACAGTTCTACAAGCCCCATTTAGGTGTTAACAGTAATTTGTGACAACAAACTGATTTTTCTTTTTAATTTGGTATTCGACTTCGCTAACGTAAATAAAAGTAAACTGTGGTGTTAGTCACTAGCTTGACATTTTAACTAGCCAGAGCACCAGCGTCGTTTTTGCCCCCCAAAAAGGAAACAAATTAAGGTTGTTTTATTAGGCCACTTAGTCCACTTCACGTCGAGTCGGGTCACGCTATTACACCATTTAGTGCAATTTACACAAAGTATCTTAGAAAGCACAATGAAGCCAATTGACACGACTCATTAGCTGCATTACCAGGCGACACGGTAGATCAGCTGGTAAAGCGTTGGCCTCACAGTTCTGAGGCCCCGGGTTCGATCCCCGACCCGACTGTGTGCAGCTTGCATGTTCTCCCCGTGCCTGCGTGGGTTTCCTCCGGGCCCTCCGGTTTCTTCCCATACCCCAAAAACATGCAACGTTAATTGGACACTCTAAATTGCCCCTAGGTGCTATTGTGAGTGCTGCTGTTTTCTGTCTTCATGTGCCCTGCGATTGGCTGGCAGGGTGTACCCTGCCTCCTGGGCTCCAGCACTCACCGCGACCCTTGTGAGGATAAGTGGCAAAGAAAATGGATGGATGGATGGATTAGCTGCGTTAGCATGTCGATCGAGTGTCCACTCCTGTTTGTAAAGTTCACGTTTCATCAATTTGTCATTTAATCCCATGAACCTACATTGAAAATTGCACTGACATTTCTGGACTTTGTTATGTTTTTATATAAATACTGTTTCTAAACTACTCCGAATGAGGTATGAGGGCACTGTTGCATGCTGTTTTGGTTCAGTACTGGCAGTTTGTGTGATTGAGACATGATCATAAGTGCTGAGTTAAGTTATTTGAGTCCCATCTCAAGATCCAGGTACCAAATGTCCAGCCTGCCAGTGGACAACACTGCATGATTCTGCTCGCCAGGAAAGAAGTGAAGATGAGTGTGTATTGTAGGTGGACCTAATGGTGTGTCCGTTGACTGTATTCCTTCAAAATTCAATTAAAGTTGCTCATTTCTCTCCATTATTCACCAGCAAGGAGAGTTTATATAACAATAAGGGCGCGCAACATAGGTCAAATGTCCTCATTTGCTGGAGTGTAGCGCGTGATCTCCCGGCTTGCACGTTCTCATGTCACAGGCGACACCAATGACGTTCATTGGTTCTGTCCTGCTGCTGTTATGACGTTAACATATTTGTCACTGCGGCGGGTGGATGCGTGGAGTCAATTAAAAAAAAAAGAAGAAGAGGAAATTGATTGTTTGACATTTATGTTTCCATTTATCGTCACGACCAGCTGTTCCTGCTTTGACATTGCCTGGTGATCACGTAGCCTGTCATTTTGTCATCTGAAAGTTGTCACATTTTTTATTTTATACCAGATGAAAGGCAGTTGAGGTCATTTTTGAAGACTCTATATTATTATTATTATATAGGAATTACTTGTCGGAGGTGTATGCAGTCATCTGAGACTAGTTGTTTAAAAGTGACGCTTGAGAACAAGGCTCAGTTTCGTAAAGACAAACCAGATCGTGCACACAAAATGAAATCTTACTGGTGACACATGGAAAAATGGGATCCAAAAGACCACACAGATGCTGCGTGTGCCCCCCCCCTAAAGTTCACTTTGATGGCCTGCAAACCAGGAGAATTGCCTTTGAAGAACCGGGCCTGCTGCCACGTGGCTTGTAAAAATATTTCTTTCCACTGTTGGGCTTCTGGCCAAGATAATGAAGCAGTGGCAGTTGAGCAGTGCTTTTTTTTTTTTTTTTTTGTGGGAAGTCTCTTTAGTCGGCCTACCTTCCTGCCTGCTAAATCCTTTATCGTCCTAAAGCGCAAAGCTTATAAACTCACACGGTCCGAGTGAATGTAGGATTTACTGCTGTTCCTAGACTTGACTGGACTGAGTCATTCCAGTTTCTTGGCAGGTTCCACTACCGGTGCTTTTGGCTTTTCTATTTTTTTGGCTTCAGATGTCACCCGGCAACCTTCAAGGACATTTCAGTTCATTCTGGATCGTCTTCCGGCTGTGGTGGGGTCTGAATTGGATTTTGCAAATGAGCTTTTTATAATGGATTTGATGACAGAAACAACAAGAAAGAAGTAGTTTTACTCAAGGTTTAGATAAGGGAGTTGTGCATTTTATAGATTTAAACCATTTATTTGGCCCTCTCTGAAAAAAGTACTGAGTACAGCACATTGGTCGACCGGTTAGAGTGTCTGCCTCACAGTTCTGAGAGAAGAGATGAGAATTGCTGTTATTAAACACCTGGACTCTCTATCTTTAAAAACCAAAGACCAAGTCCGAAACCTTGGTGTTCTGATTGAGTCCAACCTGACTTTCAACAATCATATCAAATCAATCACGAAAACCGCCTTCTACCATCTGAAGAACATATCTAGAGTGAAGTCTTGTTTGGGCCAAGCAGACCAGGAAAAGCTCATCCATGCTTTTATCTCAAGAAGACTTGACTACTTTAATGGTCTTCTGACTGGACTCCCAAAAAAAGGGGATTAAACAGCTGCAGCTCATTCAGAATGAGAATCAGAATGCTGCAGCTCACGTTCTGACCAAAACAAAGTGGTCAGAGCATAGAACTCCAATCCTAAAGTCCTTGGACAGGCTTCCAGTCAGCTTTAGAATAGATTTTAAAGTTCTGCGACTGGTCTATAAATCACTAGACGATTTAGGTCCTGAATACATGAAAGAAATGCTTACGGAATACAAACCCAGTAGAGCTCTGAGATCGAGTGACTCAGGTCAAATATGCTGTTTTAAATGTTTCATCTCTTTTTTTTCAAATGCCTTTAATCATGTAAAGCACAATGAGTTACCTCATGTATGAAATGCACCATGCAAATAAGTTTGCTTTGCTTTGCTTTGCTTTGCTTTGCTTTGCTTCTGAGCACCAGAGTTCAAATCCTAGCCTTGCCTGTGTGGAGTTTCTCCGGGCACTCCAGTTTCCTCCTGCATCCCAGAAACATGCGTGGTCAGTTAATTGAAGACTTGAAATTGCCCGTAGTTGCGAATGTTTGGCACAGGCACATATTCTTTATCCTCTGGATTGAACAATTAATATTACTTTGAACCACTGAGAAGCCGAGAGATGGTTCGGATTGTCAGTTATCAGTTAGCCAGCTGAGGTAGGCTGCAGCACACCCGTGACCAAAATGAAAATAATTATGGGTCTCAAAACTGGTCAAGTTCATTGCTTTAATCCATAGCATGTGCCAGGGTTAGCGTTAGATCCACAACGATTGAAGAAGATGATGCGTGGATTAGAGGAGAGCGCATTGGCGGCAAATGGCACATCCTCTACGTCACCCGTTAGGGCTTCAATCCTACTGACTCTAAAATGTTTATCCTCATCTCCCGCAAACTCATTCAACCCCAATCCGGACTGCAAATGGTATCAAGTTTTCTCCTCATTGTACCGCATACCGCATTTGTTGCAAATGCAACATTGTTTCGAGTTTACATCTTCATATATTGAGCGAGAGTCGCTGCAACTTCACCGTGAAGATGGACATGTGAGACCAAGCTGATTTACAGCTGTGATTAAATTTGGGATTAGGCAATTCCTCCATTTTAACGAATTTAGCCGATGACCTTTTAGGCAGCAGTTCATGCGATTATATAATTTCTCTTTTGAATGTTCTTCATACAGAACACACACTTTTCACATTTCGTATTAGCAATGTTTATTAACATAGTTTTAGATTAAATTAAAACTGCACTGTAAGCATTTTAACATTTGGGCGACGTTATTCGACCACATGAGAGCAGTTCACGTTGACCACACCGGTCACATGTTCACAATCAAAATGTTCATCTTTCCTCGCAGATAAACGTTTTGCTTCTTACTGTTCCATGGGAAAAGCCCGACTTGTGGCTAACGTTTGTAATTGTTTCCAGAAGTTGAGCTGGGCTCCGGCGTTCTTGTTCCTCTGTTGTTGTTGGGGTTTTTTTTTTTTCTTCTCTCTCGCTCTGCTCTGGTGTTGAATAGCTGACGTCAGCCTTCATGCGGGCCCATGATGGGGACGCATTGATTGGCTTCAGGTTCCTGCCAAAGGTTATGAGGTTGATACCAGTGAGCGGAAAGGAGCGGAGGGAACACAAATAGGCCCGGCTTGTGTGGAAAATGTGCACATACAAAGTGTGACCAACGCCCCCCCCCCTCCCAAAAAAAAAAAAATGGAGCAGCAGTTTAAACAATGACTTTTGGATTTACCAGATAAGGGAAAAGAATGCTCCTAGACTTCATCAAGCTGCGAAACTGGCGACATAAACATAAACTCACAAGCAAAATGCTTTCTTACTCATTCTTGACTGTCTTTGGAAGGTTAAAGCCTGTGAACATCCATCATGTAAATTCTCCATCCATCCACTATCCAAGCCACTTATCCTCACAAGGGTCACAGGAGAACTGGAGCCGAAGCCAGCCAGCTTCGGGTGAAAGGCGGATTACACCTCGAACTGGTCGCCAGTCAGTCACAGAGCAGATATCAACACCATTGCCTCAATCTCGTTTGAGGTACCAAACACATTTTTTAAAGTTGGTGTCTTGCCCTATGGTGCTATATACATTATGCACCAACATCAGCACAAAAACATCCCAAAATCATGTTCAATTGCTAACTTGAGATGAAAAAAAATTGTACATTAACGCTGTCATTTGATTAAAATGGTAGGCCACATCTCCAGCAGGTCGTCGGCGTCAGCCACCCACATCAAAGTTCGTGATCGTGTGGACACACGACCCGACAAAAGGTCTTTAATAGTTCATAAAATTAACAGCTGAGGTAACATCCTCCTTCCAAAACACTTTTTCAAAGATCTAAGAACAAATCAAAAGATCAAACAGCTCAAAGATTGTGATGCAATCAATACAACAAATAGCTGAGTCGGCAGTTTAGGCGAAAATAAATCGGCACACACTTTAATTTTTTTTTTAATACAAAATAATCGTGTGCACTGATACTAAATGATCATGGAAATAGAATAAACTATTTTATTTATTGTATTGATATAAAATCAATACCCTTCCAAATTATTTATATAACTGATTTTATTTAACTCCCCCAACCATCATGTATGAATGACCAGTCTTTTCCAAAAATCATATTCAATCCTTGACGCAAAATATTTCCCAACCCTGATCCAAACGGTTGGTTGCCAGAGCGATCACAGTGGACTAATTGGACCAAACTCCCCCACGGACCGGCCAAGTCGTGAACTTCTTGTAAAGTCGGAAGCGCACTCGAGTGTCATCTTTTGACATGTTTTTTTTTTTTTTTTTTCTGCATGGGAGCAACTCTGACTTTGATTCAAGTCATGTGATGTTACACGCGTGTGCATGATGATGTTTACGGTCAACGTGGACTGTCATGTGATGTCTGGGTCTGCATGTAAGCCTTTACGTTACATCGCTTCGAGTTTATATAGCAACCACCGAGTTCTATCCCCACTTTTGTGAGGGTTAACATTATTAACAAATTGGCAGTGTTACTAAACATCTGACATCATATAGGTTGAGTTCATATTATTAACTATATGAAAGTGGAATGAAAGTGTGATTTAACAGCACTGAATCTATAAAAATATCACTTAATATATATAGGAACGGCGGCACGGTGCATCAGCTGGGAAGCGTTGGCCTCACAATTCCGATGTCCTGGGTTCGATCCCGGACCTGCGTGTGTGGAGTTTGCATGTTCTCCCCGTGCCTGCGTGGGGTTTTTCCGGGCACTCCAGTTTCCTCCCGCATCCCAAAAACATGCAACATTAATTGGACACTCTAAATTGCCCCTTGGTGTGATTGTGAGTGCGGCTGTTTGTCTCCATGTGCCCTGCGATGGGCTAGCAACCAGTTCAGGGTGTACCCTGCCTCCTGCCCATTGACAGCTGGGATAGGCTCCAGCATGCCCCGTGACCCTTGTGAGGATAAGCAGCTAACAAAATGGATAGATGGATGGATATATAGGAGCCTATCCCAGCTGTGTTTGAGTGAGAGGCAAGGTGCACCCCGAACTGGTGGCCAGCCAATCGCAAACTGACAAACAACAAACAGATAATTTTAGATTCCTTCCATGGGGGCCTTTAGGAAATCGGAGTACCCGGAGAAAACCCACGCAGGCACGGGGAGAGCTTGAAAAAAAACTCCACATAGGCAAGGCCGAATCTGAAATAAGGTGCTCATCTTGACATCCTTCCACATCAGCAACACTTCACCCCAACCGACACACCCACGCACACACACTTTTTTGCTTTTTGATCGTCACCAAAGTCACCCTACCGAAGCAGATTTGTTACCAGCGTAAGGTGATTATTACACTGAAAAGGATGTTTGGTATACTGTCGCTGTCCATTTACTCTATGAGGAAGCCCCCTTTGGACCTGAAATCTTGCTATTCTACACACACGCGTTCTCCGTCTGTCAACTCTTTGCGAGCGTGTGCCTCGTGTCTATCGGCAGCTTGGAGGAAACGAACGCACCTTACGCCACAACTTCCTAGCTGAGGCAGGCCGGCAGGAAGTGACCTTGGCGAGTCATCCAGCAGTTCCAAAAGTGGAATCGCCCCCCCACACACACGGACACACTTTCAATGAAGATAACTCACTGCTTGCATGTTTTTACCCCCCCCCCCCCCCCTTAAACCAACTCACCTTCCTCCTGCACACACAATAGCCATTGTTTGAAGTGAATGTCCTCTTTACACCTAGCGGGGCCAATTTTGAAACCTTCTCTTAGTAGTTTTATGAGCAATCTTTCAATTAATCTAATCCTAATTCTTCATCGTTATATGTATAGATATACTTCCCTTTTTTCAATGTACATAATATAACATGGGCGCCACGGTGGATCAGCTGGAAAGCGTTGGCCTCACAGATCTGAGGACCAGGGTTAAATCCCAGCCCTCCCTGTGTGAAGTTTGCATGTCCTCCCTGTGCCTGCGTGGGTTTCCTCTGGGCACTCCGGTTTCCTCCCACATCCCAAAAACATGCAACACTAATTGGACACTCTAAATTGCCTCAAGGTGTGATTGTGAGTGTGGCTGTTTGTCTCTATGTGCCCAGCGATTTGCTGGCAACCAGTTCAGGGTGTACCCCGCCTCCTGCCCGTTGACAGCTGAGATAGGCTCCAGCACGCCCCGTGACCCTTGTGAGGATAAGCGGCTAAAAAATGGATGGATGGATGGATGGATGGATGGATGGATGGATAATATAACAGAGGCAGCCTGTGCAATAGGCACCGCAGCCTTCTAGCACCACTCCGTCATATTCAATATCTGCAGCAATTGACCTACTTAAACAAGATTTTTGCATTTATTGCATGCGCAGTTCATCTCTTTTTTTCAAGCTATCTGTGCAGAAAACTCTTCACACGGCCATTGAACCTGACGGCATTTGCCCTGAGGCTTTATTGACCTTTGACAGGCCAGGTAGCCGCAGCGTGTTTGCAGAGGCCGCCGTTGTTTGAGGTCACAGGCCATTGCCAGACCTTTTTTCGTCACATCTCCACGGCGTGCCTCCATGCATTGCCGCCCGTGGCTCTGCGCCGCCTCCCTGGTGTTTGCATTCCGATTGTAAGAGAATTATTGGTTTATGAGGAGGGAAAACATAGTTCGAATATCCCATCCGAGGAGAAGGAGGAGGAGCAGGATGCCGAGGATTTTTGAAACGAGGACGCCACTGGAAGCGCAAACTGTAAACAGCTTTGTTTGGGTCAAATCTAGCAGCAGGATGAGGGGTTTCCTCCTCTGAATTTGATGGCACACACACACACACACACACAGAAAAACAAACATCGGCGGGCCGTGTTCATTGAGAATGCTCCTCCTCAGGTTTCCCAGATTAGTGGGACCTTTTGCCAATCGCTGAAGCCTCGGGCTATTTGAAAAGAACGACACTGTCATCATTGCCAAATATGGGAACCGTGGGATTTTAGGATTCCACAATCATAAAGAAGTGTTCGAATCATCTTGTGAGGTGCGCTTTTTAAAGTGAAATCCCTGCGTGTTGTGTTTAGATTGCAGCAAAGTAGCGCGTGAGGGTTTTGTGCTGTGTGCGCTATCGAGCTTAACATCTCTGGAGAGCCGCCGTTGTGCTTGGAGTGCTGGCCACGCGCTCCACAAATGCCGCCTCCACCAGCCACTCACGTCCTGTACACCCCCACCCCGGTTCCTGACTTTGGGGGGCAGGGAGGGACACGACAATTGGCATGGAACACATTAGAAAGACCCCGTAAAGGAAATTCAGGAATTTGTTTCACAATGCTTGATACTGCACGTACACAATTAAATGTTGAAAAATTTTGACCTGTATCGTATTGAATTGTAGTGTTGAACCACTTTGGACCTGTTTTGGTCTAGAGACTCATCTAGAGACCAGATTTTGAAGGTTTTGGTGTTTTCTCTCACTTGACTAATAAAAGGTTTGGATCCAGCCAATGAGCAGAAGAATCTGCTGTTCTTCATTAACGTGATAATAATGAGAAACTCTTGTTCAACCCCTGTAGAAACAACAATAATACTTTCAACAACACATTCATTACAAATGTTGTATATGAAAGATTTTGAAGCCTTCGTGATATTCTTGCCAGGTTTTCTTTTTTTTTAATCATTAAAATTTCCCAGGGTCACTTTACATGAATTTCAAACAAAATGATTGAGAGAGCCGCTCAGTTCGGCAGAATTTTGCACAAAAATCAACCGTTCATTCAGGAGATTCCCCCGAAATCCAACAAAAGAACACATTTGAAGTAATCACAGTTAATTTTGTTTTAATACACCATTAAAATAAAATGTCAATGAAGCTAACAGAAAGCTAATTGTCTAATATTGCATTGCTTTGGGTAACTTACAGTAATTTACTCCCACACAATTGTTTTTCTCTTTCCTACTGACTTACTTTACAAATCCAATTATTATTTTATTTTATCTTAATTTTAACTTTTTAATTGATAACAGGCATTAAATTTATTTTATCCATGTTTTCATGTGGATTCACCAATCCATGGATTTAAATTATTTTTTTTATATATTTTTCCCCCAATTCATTTAGATTTCTCTTTGTTTTATTTTGTTTTTGAAGGGGAAAACAATTCCAAAAATGTATGTAATATGGTTTATCTTATTTTTCTATCCATCCATCTATTCATTTTCTTAGTTGCTTATCCTCACAAGGGTCACAGGAATGCTGGAGCCTATCCCAGCTATCATTGGGCAGGAGGCGGGGTACACCCTGAACTGGTTTCCAGTCAATCGCATCTTATTTTTCTATATTTTACGAATTGTCTGTTGTATTACATTGTTATAATAAATTCTCCGATGTATCAAGTGTCCAACATTTCTAAAAGTCCCCCCTAAAGCAAGCTACTAAAAAGACGAAACTGGGCATCTGGAGCGTCATAGACTCCCAATGAGTCAATGAACAAAAAAATAGATGCACTGGATATGATCAGAGAGTTTAGATTCATACATTTTGGTCCTGATTTCCATGGAAAATAAATAATGGCCACTGGGAGAAAAATATATATATATATTTCCGACCCAAAATAAAAATTGTAATGAATTGAAATGTTTTTTTTTTTGTTGTTGTTTTGTTTTTTTTTTGCTTGTGATGCTGCAGAATTTCAACCCATTGACCTTGGACAACATTTCAAGTTGTGTACGGCAACATTTGCATTTGGGTTTCGTGCATCCTCCGAACTTTAAGAAGCAGATGCTGGCTGCCGTCTACGGGTTGGATGATCCAGTGATGCTGGAGCGCTTTCAAGATCTAATCGAGGACAGGCTGAGGATGCTGTTGAAGGAGTGAAGGAAGTGCCAGCAGTTGGCCCAGAAGATCCCGTACACTGCGCCATCTGGACACAGCTGTTTTGAGCACCCAAGCCCCCTTTAGCACACGTGAGCTACTTGGATGAAGAAGCTGGACTGGATGATGAGGTCTTTGCATGTCCTCACATGGCACCTGTTCAACCATTTCAAATAACCTCAGTGACCCATGAGCAACTTTTCCATCAAAATGGAACCTTGAGAAGTCTTGGACGCCTTTTGGATTTGGAGTCTGGCCGACTCTTTTGGGGAAAATGCATTTCTCCGAATAATTTACCGCCCCTGGTCTTAGTCCATGTCGTTGAGTTTTTGTCTGTCCTGGGTTCCTCAATCAGTTTTATATGGTCCTTTTGCAGTCGGTATGTATTGTTTGGGTTTTTATGTTGAGGATTGTGTGCCATTTAGTCTTATGTACATGTTCCTGTTCTGTCAATGCAGTACAGGGAGTCCTCTGGTTACAACGGTCTCGACCTGAAACGTTTCGACTTTACAAAAATGTTCGCCCCCCGTCCGCCATGCTTCTGCAGCCAAAAACGCGGAAACATGGAAACGAAGCTCAAGATCATAAAAAGATAGGAGAAAGGAGAGACACCGACAAACACCGGTAAAGAGCTAGTCGTCCGTCGGTCGACCGTGGTGACAGTTATCAAACCGTATTTTAGCGCATGCGAAGTGTTCCGTTCCTATGTCGGATACAGTGATCACAAAAAAAACATTCTTTGATACTTATCGAGATGGACAGGCTACTTACATTATGGATTGAGGACCAGATTCCTTTGCAATAACTAAGCACAGCCTCCCCTTCCTCTTTTCCATCCACCTCTCAGCAGTAATGGTAAGTAATGGTAAGTACAGCATCTTGTTTGTTTATTTGTTTTTTTTTATACAAAGTATTTTGACGTAAATTCTGACTTTAATGGTGAAATCCGACGTAAGTCGAAAGTCGAGTCACATCACCAGCACAGGAACAGAACCTGTTCGTAACCAGAGGACTCTTTGTATTTGTCAGTCTTTGTTTTTAAAGATGCTGTATCAGTTAGGTAAAGATGAATGGCAACGTGTGACGTCTACATGCTGCACGAGATGTTTGTCTGCAAGAAGACAAAAAAAGAGGCAGAAAAAAGAAGCTAGAAAATGAAAATGGAAGAAGAGAATGATAACAAAAAGACAAGTTGAGAAAATGAAGAAAAAAGGGACTGGAAAATGAAGACAATTAAATCACGAAAAAACGAGAGAGAAAATAAAGACAGAAGAGGAAGCCTGAAGACAGAAGATGACACGAGAAGAAGCCTGAAGACAGAAGATGAAAGTAGACAGATGAATATTGAGTGATGAAACAACCGTTCCAACCTTTGGACATGTTGGAGTCATCAATGAACCTTCAGCAACTTGCGTGTTTTGGGAATGTGCGAGGAAGCAAAGTTTTAGAGCACAGCAATTCCACAAAGGGTTTGATGTTCCAACAGAGATTTGAGTCCAAATCTTGGGACTGTGATATTCAAACATATTTCTAAATGATTTAGAGACTGAACTCCATCTTTTATGTGGAAAGAGTTTTTATTGCTTTTCCTGGAAAAATATTTGTTCTGCTGGTAAAGATGAGGAAACACTTGACAGATTTCTACAAAATGAGATCAATTAAATAAGGTGAAAGTTTATTTGGGTTGATATTTTGGACAAAAATCGATCTTATAGAGTCAGATGTAACCGATGATGTCGTTGCAAATTATGGGCTGTCGGCTGCCCGTTTTCATGAGGGCGGCGAAGTGGTGAAAGTCCGAGTCGAGGGCGTGCAGGCCCGTGTGCGATTGGTGGAAGAAAGGTTTCAGCGACCGGAGTCCCACAGGGCAGGACATCCGTTGGGGGGCCTCGGCGGCCCTGCCCCCTCGTGTGGACTCGGCTGGTTTCTGCCTCATCTCCACACTTTTGGACATCCCGGCAAGTCGCCGCTTCATGTTGATTAAAATGTCCTTGGCAAGACGCCGGCCGGCACTGGGCTTTAGTTGTGGAGGCTCAGGACACTCTGGTAGGTCCATCCAGTTCTTAATAAGGTCCGCAAAGCTATTGTCCCCCAGAACCAGTGGCTGTCTGTTCCGACTCTTGCTTAGCAAGGCTGTAGTCCAGTCCTCTGGGTCGCTGGCCTCAAAGGAGGTCCAGCGCTCCAGGCAAGCGTCCGATGTGGATTTTGGCCGGATCCGACCCGAAGGGCCCGTGTTTGTTCGGAGGCAAGCAGAAGAAGACACTCGCACGTTCCTCGTCCTTCTCAAAACGACACCTTCATCGTGCCAGGAGGCCTCCGAGTAGCCGGAGTCGAAGTCCAAACTCTTCTCACTGTTGGGGGAACCTTGAGCCAAGCGCTCGTTGGGTTCTTCGTCTTCGTCCTCCTGCGGGTTGGCCAGGCAGCAGGCCGAGTCGTACGTGCTGGCCTCGCTGGCCTGCGACACTCGCTGCTTGGAGAGTCGCTCCTGCTGGGTCCTCTGCCTCCACAAGCGGGTCACGGCGAAGGAGCGCTCGCACGGCTCGCTGAGCGGCCTCGGCCGGACCGTCTGCCTCGGGTCCTGCGGGGAGCGCATCGCGTGCTGGGCGCGGTTCTGGAAGCAGTCGCCGGAATCTCCCACACACAGCTGGACAACCAAACAGAGACAAACACAATACGGTGAAGAAGCGGACGCAACAACGCGACGCCGGCCACAAAGTGCATCCAATCCCGTGCCAAGCTGAGACGTGATCGCTTTGTCGTATTGTTTCTGGACCAGTTGGATTTTTAACTCATTGGTCTCTGCGAGAGTGTAAACATATTCCCAACAAACCTCCGAATGGACCATCGCCATAATCAGAAAAAGTCAGAAAGCAGGATGCACATTTTAGATGAGGCGAATTCTCCCTGCTTCCTTTGGGAGGGGAGGAAGTTACGAAGGGGGGAGAGAAGCGTAGATGAGTAGGACACATCCTCTTACGCAGGATGTTGACTGCTGCACGCCGCAGCGTGAAGGCTACATTGTGAAATTACACTATGAATCATGATGAAGCGTTCAAAGTTGGTCAAACTGAAATCTACAGGACGCACCGCCACACATTAACCAGATCATCAAGTGAAATTTACGTCTTGCATGCTTAGGAGGCGAACGTTTCCTAAATCCTATCAGCCCCGGTCACGCGTCATTAGCGACATCATCCAAAACAAAGAACGGTGGAGTCAGGAAAGCAGAATGTAAAATATACAATCCTCTGTAATAATCTACGATCCATCCATACAAGATGGAACCTATCGTAGCTGCCTTTGGGCAAGAGGCAGGCTCCACCCATCAATCGCTCGCCTGCCAATCACAGGCCACAAGTGACCATTCACACCTATGGACAATTGACACATTTATGGGAACCGGGAGTACTACACAGGAGCCCCTGAGCCAGCATTCAAAACTTCAACCTCTGGACTATGTCCTCATTACTACCTCAGCATGTCATTACTTTAATAATAAATGATTACGTTCATGTTATAAACACAACAATGACAACAATTTAGACTTTTCCAAGATAATAATCTTCACTTTTACTTGACACAATCAGAAATATATGAATTTAACACTATGTATATTACTGTGGTCAGTAGTACAAAATGGTGTATGCATCATAGTTAGACACCTTTTGGTTATTTAGCGATACAAAAAGGGTCACATAATTAGAAACAGCGCTGAGTTGGATGTATACACTATATTGTAAACACAATTAACAAATATTTTGCTTTATAAATACTTCCCTGATAGTTTCACTAAAAACACATTTCTTAGTTTGGATCTTACTGGGTCACTACAATTAGAATATTAACAATAATAATGTCAAGATAACGCGTTTTAAACATGTCCGTCCTTTCAGTGTTTTGCTTTTGGAGACTCCATATGATACAATGTTATCACAGCTGTGAGTTCTGAACCATTTGGGACCCCTCTCCTCCTCCTCCTCCTCCTCCTCATTCCCCCTTTCCTCCCCCCCATTTGGCGGCATGGCCACACTGTGCCACCATCCCAAAAATGTTCTCCTCGGCTGCCTTCACACAACAAGCAATTGATGTGTCCACATGTGCGCTCTCAGCAAGAAGTGTTTTCCACTTGGGTTGGAGGGTGAGTGGAGGATTAACACAGAGCACCCACGAATGAGGGGTGGGGGGGTCCACACATTGATTTGCTCAGCTGTTAAATCAAGACGCTGTCGCTGCACGCAAGGGAAAAAAAAAATGAAAACAAACTTACCATTGCTAGTAAACGTCTGCAGTGAAGTTAAAACTTTGTTCTGCGTTCTCTCTTAAAAGTGTTCTGAAAAGCAAAATGCAAGAGCAATTATGGTCACAATTCACAACATGTCCTTTGATTTTATACCGTTCCTTAGTATTAAAAAAAAAAATAATACTGACCTTAGTATCCCCACCCAAAAGAAGAAAACAAAAGAAAACACAACTCCTCGTGTGTATTTGACTTCCGATGAATGCGCTGCTGCGTCCTTCGTGTTGGACTCAACCGCAAGGCTGACAGCACACTTTGTAGAGGCCCGAGTGCTCGGCCTCGGCCAATGAGCGCACAGCAGTCGGTCTCAACCAATAGCGAGGAGCCTTGACCGAAGCCCCGCCTCCTCCAATTTGTCACCGCTGGAAACTTTTTGCAGCAGTCACGAGAGAGGATGATGACTGGGATCAATATGATAGAAAGTGCATAAGTATTGGATAGTATTTAAATGTGATTAGTAATAATATTTACAATTTGTATTAATTATCAGTCAATTCATCAATATTTTATGTGAGGATAGGCGGCGAGTAGAATGGGACCTATGTATGCATTAATATATTTTTGGATGTCTCCATGTGTGTGATTTGGTTCCGTGGTGTGCAACAAAATGGATCGGTACCGCAAATTAAATGCTGCCCCCCCCCCCCGAAATATTACAATGAATATATGACATTAAAATGAGTATTTTAGAGATTACAGGCGTTTACCCAGTGAAATACAGTCATCCTTATACATATATAAAGCATGTAAAATATAATATTGAAATACAATAATTTTTGAGATTCTGATTCACGACAAGGGTAACAGTAACTATGTGTAATAAATACTGTATAGACATTCGTTTGTACATATATCAAATGAGGGAGGCAAAGTAAGGTCTATGGGCCACTTACGGCTCACTTTGTTCTTTTATCTGGTCCACCCAGCACTCATCTTGCATGTGACAATACTAAGCCATTTTCTCTCTTGTTATAATTGGTTTATGACACTGTATATATTAATTTATCGCAATACATAATTGGCTAGTTGCTTTACTGCACTAACCTTTTTAAAAAGTAAAATAAACACTTCTCTATAACATTTTTGAAATAATTTTATTATACAATTAGTCATTTTATTATAATTAAATTCATTATAAATGATACCATTTACGCATTAATACTTATTTCACTGTTAAAATAAGTCATTTTAAATAGACAGTACATTTTAACGTTTAACACGGACTTTTTAAAATTTTTTTACTTGACTTTTAACGTGGCGGTTGAACACGAAAGTTAGCCTGTGCCTCTTTTATAAAGTACGCCGCCTGGTGGCTGCACCTGGACCTACTTACTTACTGTCTTATCGCACCGCTTTCACATTTTTTGAATTGTCCCTGAATGCAAAGTCTCTCCACACCTTTTGCCCTCAACGTGTCAGTGAAAAGTATTCATCATTCTTTGCTTCGGCGGCTTTTTCAAATTGCATACAAGCCATTTGGCCTTATTTCGTTTGCAAGTGAGAAAAGTTTGCACTTTGTGTCCGTGACTGAAGGCAGATGCAGATCAACTCTTTCAAGTATCGTCCTCCAACAAGTCGAAACATTTGCATGCAGCGCAGTCAAATGAAGGAATTCTCGTTTTGGTTTTTAATGTTTAAGAATGAGAAAAATGAATGGACGTCATTTGTTTGAAATACTCCTTAATTGTACTTAAAAGTAACAACTGAATACAAGAGAAACATGCTTTACCAGCCACAAAATTTGATATAGCTGCACAGTTTTAAATGTGGATTATTTCATTTTTATGAGTAACCCTGTCAAACAAAGAGGATTTGCAAAATTTTGACATTTTTTATTTATTCATCTGAAACAAATGACATTTTGGGGTGAAAAGTGAGGCATCCATTTTTTAAAAGAAGCGGGCAAATGTTGAAATTTAATTAAAATTATTATTGATGTACAAGGTTTATTTTCATATTTTCAAACTGCACCATATGCATTGCACTGCAATTCATGACTAATATTTGACCAGGCACAGTATTTGCTTAGTATTAACTAAATACTACAAATCACGGGTGGCACGGTGGATCAGCTGGTAAATCCTTGGCCTCACAGTTATGAGATCCTGGGTTCAATCCCAAAGCCGTCTGTGTGGAGTTTGCATGTTCTCCCCGTGCCTTGCGTGGGCTTTCTCCGGGCACTCCGGTTTCCTCCCACATTCCAAAAACATGCAACATTAATTGGACACTCTAAATTGACCCTTGGTGTGATTGTGAGTGTGGCTGTTTCTCTCCATGTGCCCCGCAATTGACTGGCAACCAGTTCAGGGTCTACCTCACCTCCTGCCCGTTGACAGCTGGGATAGGCTCCAGCACTCCCTGTGACACTTGTGAGGATAAGCGGTGAAGAAAATGGATGGACGGATGGATGGAAAAGGCAAATTTCAACCATAAACCATTTTTGTTTTTAATGTTAATTTCTGACAGTCCTTATTATGTTGTTTTATTTATCCATCCATGCATCCATCCATCTTCTTACCCGCTTATCCTCACGAGGGTCGCGGGGAGTGCTGGAAATGTGAGTTGCAGCCCTTTATATTAAAATATTGACCTTTTCTTCTTTAAAAAAATGTTCCGTTTTTTATTTTCAATGTGAATGGAAATATAATGTACAGTACTGCCATTGTGACTTTTGCAGTGTTGCTGAAAATATGACATCTTTGGTCAAAAAACACCGTAGAATAAAATTCCACATGACCAAACTTTTATTATTTACATTTACCAAGTCACTCGCTTTAATGTCAACAAACAAATACTGCATCATCCTTGCGAGTCTTCACTTGGGTGCAGTGTAAGCTGTGGATACCGAGTAGAAATAGCCCTAATTGACACCGTCAAGAACACATATGAAGAAACACGCGTAAACAGATAAAGGCACAAACATAAACATCAAAAGGAAAGAAACAGAAGACACGCTACTTGACAGTAAGTTAGCAACGGACGTCATTGAAAAGCTCACAGATTGTGTTCAATGTATTTTTAAACGAGTGGTACGAAGCAGCCGTCAAATACTGTAGAAGATGATAAGCTCGGGTACAGGCTAATTCGTGGAATGTCATGCAGGAGAATACTGTGATTATTATTATATATCAATGTTGTACAAAAATTGTCTTTTTTTTTTTTTTTGTCCACGTAGCCACTCACATTCTCCACGTGTCTTAAAAGTTGGCTGATAAGACCAGTTGATATGATATAAAATAAGATTGCATTCTATCTTTTAATAAATCTCAAGGGAAAACTAAACATTAAAAAAAAAAAACATCATTAGTGAATAAAATGGGCAACTTAAATTAGAATTTCCACGAGATTTTCTTGATGCATAAGAAATATTCTTGGTGCATTTTACGCGCGTTCCGATAATTCAATTGAAGCCAGCTCGTTTTTCCGCACGAGTGGCTGCTAAATAATTCTCACCCGATGAGGGTGTTTAAATATTCATTACGAGGAGTACAAAGAGGCGGAACAACTCGGAATACATTTGGGCGGAGGACCAACGTTACAGCAGGGGGGGGGGGAGGTAAGATGGTAGCAAATTGTTGATTGTTGAAGTCCTTTCAAGGTTTTCCCCTCGCAGGAATGACGTCTGTCGTGGTTTTCATTATGAAACGCAGTCAAATTGTCACATGGCCGCCGCAGTCCCACCAACGTCCTGACACAAACACAAAAACAGACGGACACTGACCACTTTCATGCATTTATTCCGAATTCCCCTGTTGCATCATGGGAATATGTGCTCGTTAGATACGATGCCCAAATTGTGCTTTAAATTTTGACTATGGATGAGAACCCAAATTGTCCATTTTGGTATGTAAATTACATTTTTAGTGTCACTCATTTTTCAATAAACTGAACTTGTGTTAATCAGGTGGGTTCTACAGGATTTCAAAAAAATTCCATTATAACACAGGTGTCAAATTCAAGGCCTGGGGGGGGGAGATCCGGCCCGCCACGTGATTGTACGTGGCCCGCGAAGGCAAATCATCGGTGTCAAAATCTGTGATTCTTGTGTCCCAACATTTGAAATTGTCATGTATCATAAATGATCATGTGAGAAGCAGTTTGTGTTACCAGACGGGAACAGTGGTCGAAAAACCCATTACGCTTGATTTCTGATTCCAAAACTAGTTAACAAATTTCATGCGTATATATGATGAGGCCATTCAGGATTTCAATGGCTTCATCATAACGGCCTTCTGAGGGAAACAGAGGGGACAAAAAGGAGTTTGACACCCGTGCACTATGAACAACACAATTTGAGCATTAATTCCAGTAATCTCTTTGGACACCACAAGGGGGCGCCTGGAAAACCACATCACACTTTTCAAACCACTATCCTAATGCGGAATGATCTGGCATCACCAAACTGCTATTTTTACATTTTTTTATTTTAATTCCTTCCGGGCCACATTTAATTGGTAAAGCTCACAAATGAACCGGTTCTTTTGTATATGAAAAAAAAAATTGTGTGTAAAACAACTAAATGAGCTGATTTCAATCATCAAATGCTGTACTCATTTTGCTACTTTTCTTCTATTTTTAATGAATTAATAAGTCATTCATGAAGACATGCATGAAAAATTATTTCACCAATAATTTTCTATTTTTTGATTGCTGCAAATCAAAAAAGCAACTATTTGAATCTATTTTAATTCATGCAAAAAAAAGTAACTGACCTTCATTTAAAAAAAAAAGTATACACAGTACACCTCAATTAATACAATTGAGTGAAAAATGTAATTAATGAATCCAACATGTATTATGGAAGCATTACCATGTTCAGAAAAGTCCGCAGTCCTTCAAGTTGTTCTTGATGATGACGTCAGTGACGGCGTCGAAGACAAACTGCACGTTCTTGGTGTCGGTGGCACACGTGAAGTGGGTGTAGATCTCCTTGGTGTCCTTCTTCTTGTTCAGGTCCTCAAACTTGGTCTGAATGTAACTGGCTGCTTCGTCAAACTTGTTGGCCCCTGCGGGGATGCAGACAAATATTTGCTTGGTTTGTTTGCCGGTACTGTACTGTAAAGTGAGAACAGAACACGAAAGGATCACATTACTTTGTTAAGATGAAAATGATCTCAAATTTTAAAAAGAGAAATTCTAATGGTTGATGTGGACTTTTTTTGTGGCGATAGGTTAGCTGGGATAGGCTCCAGCACTCCCTCAACCCTTGTGAGGATAAGCAGCTAGGAAAATGAATGGAAGGATGACCCCCCCCCCTCCGTATCATTGCCATTTTAGACAAATTAAGGAACAAAGATGACAATTCAAAACCTTTTTTTTAAAAATTAATATCCTCTGAAATGGTGGCACGGTGAATTAGCTGGTAAAGCGTTGGCCTCACAGTTTTGCAGACCCGGGTTTGATCCAGGCCCCGCCTGTGTGGAGTTTGCATGTTCTCCCCGTGCCTGCGTGGGTTTTCTCCGGGCACTCCGGTTTCCTCCCACATGCCAAAAAACATGCAACATTAATTGGACACTCTAAAATTGCCCCTAGGTGTGATTGTGAGTGCGGCTGTTTGTCTCGATGTGCCCTGCTTATTGGCTGGCAACCAGTCCAGGGTGCACCCCGCCTCCTGCCCGTTGACAGCTGGGATAGGCTCCAGCACTCCCCATGACCCTTGTGAGGATAAGCGGCAAAGAAAATGGATGGATGGATCTAACCGTCACCCTAACACTAACACAAAACTGAATCAGATTAAAATGTCCCTAAACTCTCCTCAGTATGCTCAGCAATGCAATTTGGACAATTAAATGTCTAAAAAAAATAAAATACATCCATATTTTTGAAAAACGTGCTCGTTTTTCTTGGGTGTTCAGAACCGCCGGTCGAAGTACAGCGTGTACCTGTGTACTCTGGGAAGCAGATGGCGAGGGGGCTCCGGGTGATCTTCTCCTCAAAGAGGTCCTTCTTGTTGAGGAAGAGGATGATGGAGGTCTCGGTAAACCACTTGTTGTTGCAGATGGAGTCGAACAGCTTCATGCTTTCGTGCATGCGATTCTGAAAAGGACACGTTTTAATAGCTCAAATTGAGGCAAAACATGCTCCGGTCTAAGATATAAATGTAACTGGAATATGGAGATTGGTTTTGGAATACATTAGCAAAGACTGGGAAGTAGACAGCGGACGAATTTTGGAACCATAGCGTTCAATTGTTTTTGCAATTTTTGGGGGGTGAGGCAAAAACGGTGCCACTGGGCGTCGGGAATGAATTTCAGCGAGTTTGTTGTCATCAGTGGTTATGAGTGCACCGGTAGCTCGCTAGCTAGCTAGCTAAGACTACGGTCCATCGATGCATCTTCCCTGGATGCCACAGTTTACAGAACAATTTATTTCAATTCCTAAACGAGAAGGCCGTTAGCTTGAAAACTAGCACGTCTCCTCTCTTCCCACACAAAGACGACCTGGTAAGATATATTTTAGCAATTATTCTTAGAACAATATATTCTTAATTGAATCATTTTATATCCTGTACTGTACTTCTATTTTTTTTAGGGGGGGGGGGGAGTGTTTTTACAATGTGCCACCAGGGAGAGCTGTTGTTCAATATTTCAAACGCAAAGGGCTTGTTAAAGCATTACAATTCATCACCTGTGCAAATAATTGGGGTCAAATGGTTCAAGTCACTTTGGATTTGGACACTCAATTAATTGAACAGCAAAATGGATGGCGCAATCATACGAAGACACGTTAAAAGCCTCGTAACGACGAGCAAGCGATGTTCAGCACCGTCCTCACCATCTCCTCGTCCTCGGCCAGGACCAGGTCGTACGCGCTGAGCGCAACGCAGAAGATGATGGCTGTGACGCCTTCGAAACAGTGGATCCACTTCTTCCTCTCGGAGCGCTGGCCTCCCACGTCGAACATTCTGGAAAAGTGGGGTTGGGGGGGGGGGTGCAGAGGAGACACTTGAGCGGGGTAATGTGCACTTCAGGTGGAGCGCACTGGTGCCCGAAGACATGAGGAGAAAAAGTTCAGGTCAAATGCAATCCCCGGATGTGCCCTAACGTTGCTTTGGGAAGTGAAGGAGGCGGAAAAGCATCCGACTGAGCATCGGTGCAGCCTCGAAGAGACATCATACAGTACAAAATGGAAAAAGACTGAGCATCTTCTGCTCGCTTCTACCAGTGACAAAAGGACAGAATTTTTACAAAAATTGAAAAACGATTCCCTTCCTGCATTTATATAGGTCATTTCAAATACAGATGCAGGGGGTGAAGGTAAACACAAGAGCAGAGCAGGAAACTGGTCGCACCAAAGTATTCAGACTGCTCACTATTTGACTGAATTTTCCATGTTGAATATTTTTTCGTACCACTAGTGGGCGCACCACAGAATTAAGAACATGTGACGCCAATGTATTATTTTCCTATTTAGATAGGGATCTGGTTCCTTCATGGGGCATTTGGGCATTTTAGAAAATGCACAAAAAATTAATAGAGTGAAAATGTAGTGCAAGTGTAAAAAGGTAAACTTATTAATACAAAAGAGTGGACAAATGGGGGTGGATTTAGCAAATTCAGATTGTAGTAACAGTGTTGTATAGTGGAGTTGGGGGGGCGTGAAACCATTTGGTCACTAGTGGACTTGATGACTTATAATTATGCACATGTGGCCATTTCAACCATAATTTTTTTAATGGTACAACTTATTATTAGAATAGTAATAAAGTCACGCTCAAGATGATGTTGTGGTGCTTTTTTCCCCACATTGTATTATTATTATTATCATTATTATTACCCATTCAATTTCAAAGCTGCTTATCCTCACAAAGTTTACAGGAGCACTGGAGGCTATCCCAGCTAATTATTATTGTTGAATTATTTAATTCTTACCTAATAAATGTAATCTGGTTAGTATCATCATTACTACTACTACTAGTACTACTACGTGAGATCTGTCGGGGTGTAAAGATTGTTTTGACCATTTGGGACGAGCACAAAACACCGTAAAAAATTTATGTAGAAAAAATCTCATTGCGCTGTTTGATGGTTTCGTGAAAAATGGAAATTGCACTTCTGTTTTTTTGATACTGTTCTCGTCTACCGCATGCATTTACGCAAGCGTTAGCACAGGCCCATTTATCAAATGTTTGAACACCTAAACCTCTGCTGACATACATCCTCTGTTAAGCACCAACGTCGGTCCATTAGTATCCCACGTAAGTGCTCGCGGTGCTTCCAGCCCTATTTTACACGTTGCATAAAAATATGTTCATATCGACACACAAATGGAGTGCGGGGGCGGGGAATCAGTTTATTTACTCTCCAGTAATCAGAATGATTAACATGCTGATTGCTGTCATAATTGGACCGATTGGCGCATTTCAAGGTTCTATCAATGCCGAAATGAGCACTTTGAGTTCAACGAGACGGGCAGCCTCCGTGACGGTTTTGTTTAAGAGCAGGTGTGCAGCGACCCGACGCGTTTTTACCGCGAGTAGGCGGCAGCGGGGGTCTGTTCAGAATGCAGGAAGATCGGCGACGGCGCAGCCTTACTTGAAGTGCAGCTCTTTGAAGGTGAAATGCGTCTCCACGATGCCGGTTGTCTTGACCCGGGTGCGCAGCACATCCTGCTGGGTGGGGATGTAATCGGCTTTGGCTATCCTCTCCAGATCGTTCAGGTAACTACAACGAGAGCGGGGGAGGGGGGGGAGGTTATTATTTCATGAAAAAATGTTTAAGATTAAAGAAAGAATGCACTGATTGCACCTTTTTACAAATCAAGTATAAATACAGTGATGCTTCAGTTATCGACCACAATCCATTCCAGTAAAACGTTCAAAAAGTGAATTGTTCAAAAACCAAATCGATGTTTCCCATTACAACGAATGGAAAAAGAAATCATGCGTTCCAAGCATAAAACATTTGGCTTTTTAAAGCATTTTTAAGCATTTCCCGATAATAAACTGCACAGTAGAAATACATGTAGTTTAAATACTTTATATAATAAAATAATGTAAGAAATATATTTATTTTTTGCTTAAAATGTATGCTTTAGTAGTAGCGTATGCTAGGCTGGGAGTGCATTGCCGTATCTGTAGCGACTCAGCCCCCAGCCTTGTAAACTTTTTTTTTACGAACAAAAGTGCAGAATAACTTTAAACAAACAATAATGCGGGGGAAAAAAAGCATTTCTTTGGAGCCGTGATTGGGGATAATACGAGATGATGAGAATGAGATGAGAAGAAAAACAACAGTCACTACTGGGACACGTCTGTGTACAGAGGCTGTGTTTATACAGAATAACAAAAGTGCGCTGGTTGCGCTGAGGGCGTAGATAATAACAAAACGCGTCGAGGGTGGGTCAACTGCTTGCACTGCGCGTGATGTTATTTCCGGGTTTTTTCAGGGGGTCATTCGAAGAGACAATAACAAAGCCTGTCGTGGGTGGGTCATCTGGTTGCGCTGCACGAATTATGTTATTTCCGGTTTTTTTCGGCGCCGTGGGAATTCACAACAAAGCGCGTCGTGGGTCAGCTGGTCTGGCCGCAAGTAATATGTTATTTCCAGGTTTTGTCGGGGGCGTTCGAATTCCAATTTTCATTCGAAATCAGAAGAAAAAAAATCTCAACATTTTCGTTCGAAAACGGGGACGTTCGAAAACCGAGGCTTTACAGTAGTTGCATCTGAGTCTTTGCCAATATGGATTTGAACAATATTTGAGAGCTTGCAATTAAGATGAAAATCAAATATCGCTCAAGAACAAAACCAAACAGTTTTCTGATCATTTCATAATTTTCACTCAAATCTAATGATTTTAGAGTAGCAATTTGTCAGTAAGCTGAAAATGAGGAAAATAAGGGAATTAGCCAAATTATTTGCTGTCAAATGACTCACTTTAATTTTTGTCATAAAATTTATTTTTTCTTAAAAATCACGGACTGATCTTCTTCTATAGAGTATTTCTTCTTATTTTCTGGTTTAACAGATGGGCCAAGTCTTTGTGCTGAGTTTATTTTCCAGACAACATCATCTACTTGTACGAAGCAGTCTGGAACGTCATTTCCGGCGTCCTGCACTTCTGTTTTTTTTTTTTTTTATCGTCTGGTTCCGATGCCTTCCAGGTCGAGCTGATACAGGACGATTTTTGTATGACATTTTAAGACAGGGTGAACATTTTCTGGAGCTACTGAGTAGATTGCCAAGATTTGATTCGACACTTGGTAAATCAACAGAGGACTCTTTTTAACGGGAGTGTGAAACGGGATGATGGATGAGGCCAAACGCAAACCAAACAAAGAATGATGCACTTCTCGGGGGAGATACCGCATCACCTGCTCAACAAAGGAGCAAATGTTCACTCAGCACCACATAAAGTGTTCCCAAAGCTGCCATTTTTCACTCTTTACAAAAAGGACATTACTGTTCAGAAGGTTATCGGCGCTTAATGATGGAAATTCTCCCGGGAGTTGGGAGTGTGCATGTTGAGTAGCTCCCGGATTTTGAGATTTGAATCGAAGGACTTCAAACGGACTTGTCTGAAAAAGGAACACAACTGAACCTCATGCGTCGTCAATTCTGGAATTTTGGACTCAGCTATATGTAGTTTGTACTGACCCCCTCCCACCCCCCCAGCCCCTGCCCCTGCCCTACACTACAAAGAACAGTATCAGAAATTATTTGCCTGCTACAAACGATGTCTTTGTGTCATAGACCAAGTCCCTGGCTGCATTTGATGTGCGAATCTTCCAACTGTTCACACAGGACAAGCAGTATAGAAAATGGATGGAAGGCTATTATAGCTCCTGCAGTGGCTGAAGGAGGAGTGGGGGGTGGGGAGGGGGTTTAGTCACGTGACTCTCTTGCTGCAGTAAATATGTCACATGGATTTCTTTTTTCAAATGTGCCAGACGTCGTTTTCCAGGGTTTGCCACGTTCCAAATGTCAAGCGCAATTTTTCCAAACATCCACGTATTGCTGTTCTATTATGAATTTGGCATCATACTGGTTTTAAATACAGCAGGAGCTAAGTAGGGCGGAAATGAATAATAGACGCAACTGGAACAATACGATTACAAAAGAAAGTCAAATCTCTGCCTCCGAGCTTTGCGGTGATAATCGTTCCCCGGACTAAATGTTACCGCAGACTCGTGCACTACTCCGTGTAGAAATAAGATGGTGCAAGGAGAGAGGATGTAAAAAAGAGAAGGTCCAACGTTTGAAATCATTTCGCACTTAAAAAGAAAATCAAGTGGAATGCGCTTAACTGTTGCTAACAATGTGACGAACGTACCACGACAGCACACCGAAGCTAAAGTATCGACACAAGCAAATTTAATGTATTCACCCACAGCGAGTTCCATCACTGACGGACGCAGCCGCCGACGCAGGTCAATTAAAATTTTTATCCGATTCCTCATCAATAGGCTAATGTGTAGAATAATTCATTCTAAAAATATTTGATAGGTGCAGCCAGTCGGCTAACAGCTAATGTTAAAGGGGTGACAAATAAATGAGGAAAAACATGAAACTAAGAGCACGACCGCAAGAAGATACATTTAATTTTTTGGCTAGTTACTATGGGATGCAGAAGAAAGCGCAGTCAAGTTTTTTAAAATGTCTGACACAAGAGGAAAGCAGAAGCTGAGGTCTGACAAAAGCTGCAATATTGCACAGCCAATAAAATTACTACAAGAAATTAAACGAGCTCTTAATCGACAGGTTGGAGATTATTGTGCATCTATAAACAAGCAATCAACATTGATTTCCATATTTGACATGAAATGAGACTAGGTTGCCGTATATTTTTGCTCTTCAAACATTTCATAATGATGTCAAACCAAAGATATGGTATAATCCATCCATCCATCCATCCATTTTCTTCGCCGCTTATCCTCACGAGGGTCGTGGGGAGCGCTGGAGCCTATCCCAGTTGTCAACGGGCGTGAGGCGGTGTAGACCCTTAACTGGTTGCCAGCCAATCGCAGGGCACATGGAGAGAAACAGCCACACTCACAATCACACCTAGGGGCAATTTAGAGTGTCCAATTAATGTTGCATGTTTTTGGGGATGTGGGAGGAAACCGGAGTGCCCGGAGAAAACCCACGCAGGCACGGGGAGAACATGCAAAATCCACACAGGCAGGTCCGGGATTGAACCCAGGACATGAGAACTGTGAGGCCAACACTTTCCAGCTGCTCCACCGTGCCGCCTTATGTTATATCCCCCCCCCCCCCCAAAAAAAAAAAAAAGCCTTGTTCAACTAATTAAGTAATTGTTTGGTTTTAAATGAGTCTCATCAAGAGTCATTATGCGCACTACTTGTCCTGCAAACATTCTACGGGAACAAAACATTTTCCAGCCGGCTGTCGGTCAGCAAGGGAGTGGAGGCGCATCTGTGCCTTCAGCCCGCCTCGCATGCGCCAGGGTTACTACATCATTATCATCAACATCCATCTTCATGGCCAGCTGGACGCTCGTCGAGCCTACTCAGCCTTCGTCTCATTCGCATGAAGTTGGACTATGAGCAGTCCCTGGACTTTAACGCATATGAATTCAAAATATATATCAATAACACTTTTAATTACCCTTTTTCTTTTTCCGCACTCCAGATGACACGGAACTATTATTACTGTCCTGTGTGTAATTCCTGGTGCAGAAATGACCCTGAAGTACAATTTTAGCTTAGGATAAGAAGAATAAAAAGGGATTTTGCTCAGTCAAGAGTCTCCAATTGTGGTTTTAAGAGCACGCAGTGAAAAACGCCATAGATGAGCTAATGATTTTTATTAATCTGCTAGTGTTATAACTCTTAATGTAACATATATTTGGATATAATCGGTGCAACAACACAGTTAGCACATTATCTGTCCTCTTTGAATATTGACCAATATCAAGTTGTGAAACTCTTCTTCATCTGTGTCTGTAGACTGCATTATACCCCCCCCCCCCACTCTTTAGTGATCAAGGCGCACATTGCAAATCCAAATGCTAGAACAGATTAATGCAATTCCCATTGTCTGAGCCGCTTATCCTCACAGGGGCCATGGGAGCGCTGGAGCCCATCCCAGCTGTCATCAGGCAGGAGGCGGGGTAAACCCTGCACCGGTTGCCAGCCAATCACAGGGCACGTATATTAAAAAAAAAAAAAACCTCATACAAATTCACATTCACACCTAGGGGCAATTTAGAGTTTTCAATCATTCATCCATCTATTTTCTTAGCTGCTTATCCTCACAAGGGTCGCGGGGAGCGCTGGAGCCTATCTCAGCCGTCAACGGGCAGGAGACAGGGTACACCCTGAACTGGTTGCCAGCCAATCGCAGGGCACATGGAGACAAACAGTCGCACTCACAATCACACCGAGGGGCAATATTGTGTCTAATTCATGTTGCATATTTTTGGGATGTGAGAGAAAACCGGAGTGACCGGAGGAATCCCAGGCAGGCACGGGGAGAACATGCAAACTCCACACACGCGGGTCTCGGAACTGTGAGGCCAACGCTTCACCAGCTGAGCCACCATGCTGCCCAATTCCCAATCAATACATCTGAGATCGGCTCCAGCACTCCCCATGACCCTTGTGAGGATAAGCAGCTAAGAAAATGGATGGATATATTTGAACTGATTATTAAAAGTGAGTGCCACCACCACTGGGTTTGCACTGGGTTACCCAATGCATGAAACCCGTCAGAGTTTTCTCAAGGTTGTAAGAATGAAAACAGCTCACCAGAGCAGCAGTAGCGGGGAGAAGTGCACTTTCAATAACGGGGGAAAGTATTCAGGGATTCATCATCACAAGGCCCGTTGCCGTAGTTTATCATTTTGTTTTGTTTTTCAGCCATCCGGCAAGATGATTGTGCTCATCTGCTCGCAATATTAAAGAACCAAATTGCATGGGAGGCTAAATAATTAGATAACAGATGATATCTTGCCGGTTCTCCATGGCTCTCCGGGGAGGTCAAAGTAGATTTTCCAGGGCAGACAGAACAAATGAAAGAGGTGCCATTGGATACGTCGCAAAATCTGCAGAAATATCTTTGCTGCCGCATGTGACGCAAAACATTCAATCGATAAATAAATACAACGAAGCAAAGAATAGTAGTGGAATAAAGTCTCTGTTATGCATGTATGTGAACAGATGCAAAAGTGGGACGACATCATTTCGTGGCAGCTTGAAAAGTAATATTTCCCAACCTGGAAATGTGCCATTCTTCCACTTACTATGCCGCCGAGTCGTTCAGCTGGTATTCCCGCGAGCGGGCGAAGCAGCTCTGGATCCCGCCGTCGGCCCACAGTCGCTGGATCACGTTGGATAGGTCGTCGGGCAGGACGCCCTGCTCCTCGGCGGCGGCGGACAGGGCAAAGAGTTGCTGGGCGTCGTCCTGCGGTTGGGTGGATGGGGGTAGGGGGCACACGAGCTGCTTTTCAAAATTTTGCCTCGTGAAATTGTCACACATCATGTCATCTAGCCTTGTATTTTAGCTAAGAAATATGTCAGGGGACACTTTTTTTTGTGCAAAATCTGTTTTTGTTTAATTGAACATAAAGCTGATATGTGGTGACTAATTTGGTTGTATGAATGCTAACAGGTGGATGCACAGATGACGCGTACCTCCTACCACAAAGATACATTTGTTGTAAGTGAATCATTTTCTGAGCAATTAAAGAAAAAGTGGATAATTAGAAATCTCACTGAGAAACGTGCACGCAACAACACCTCCAGGCAGTATTATTTGCTATTAATTAGTTAGCGTCGTAAATTTTCATTCCCATTACAAACATTTGAAAAACAAACTATCCTTTTTTCTCCATTTAATCAAATGTGCATCTCTCTTAAAACAAAACCCCCAAAAATGCAATTTAATGACAAATATAATGACAATATTTGCCTTAAATGCGTGCAGTCCTTTCGAAGGTGTCATGATGAGACTGAAAATATCAAATTATTACAATCATCTCACAATGCTACTGTCTCCCTTATATGGGACACCGGAGTCCTCAGACATGAGTTGCCATGGAAACAGTACAGAGAGCATGACCGGCGCATGTTAATTGTTTTATCATGCTTTACTGAGATTGTCAAGCAATTTTATTACTCACGATAAACAGAAGCTATATGTGATTTAAAAAAGGAAGCATGAACAATTTTATTTTCACCTTTAGTTATTTAGCGCTGATTCCATTCAAACCTGTACATTTTTTTCACATGAAATATGCTTTTTGGAAGAGATAATAGAAGCAAATACAGTCTCAAGCTGAGATTCAAACCCAGTACCTGCAGTTCCTCACCACTTGCTTATATATATATATATATATTTTTTTTTTTTTTTTTTTTTGCACACCACTTGTTTATAATACTACAATACCATAACTATACTGCAATTTCACGAGTAAATTATCGATTAAGTAAGAAATTGTGATAGCTAACATGGTCTCTCTCAAAACCACTGGAAATGCAACAATTTTCTTCTACACATTTGTCACGGTTCTTGCATAACCGTACGCCCACGCGCAGTCTATACTGGAAGTTTTAATATGGTGCAGCAGGTCCATTTAGCCAGCCAAGTCCAAAGACAACAGAATCCTTTTAAGCTTGAAAGGAAATCTGTTGGGACTTTCAAACGCCGTTGCGCACGCGTGAAGGGCAATGTGGACGACGCCAGCCGATTTTTGTTTTGCGGGTTTGTGCGTCTTCATTTCACTAATAATTAGTTTGGATTGTATGCATCCTGCGAGCGTGCGCTAATTATGGCGACGGCTAATTAAGCTGCTCCTTTGAAGCCTGAGGCCCAAGTCTCAGAAACACAAAATCATTGAGATAGTACAAATTGATGCGATACGTTGCAGGGAGGGGAAAGCCTCAACGGTGTTGAAAGCGGCAGAACACAGATTGACGCAGAACTGTTTCTTGCCACCCGAGACACTTGTGAGGATAAGCTGCTCAGATTATGGATGGATGTTTCTTCCAATTTACTGTATATGGAACCTTAGGTAACTACAATGTAATAACAGTCGTGTGAACCATTGCAGGTGCATACCACTCCAAACTACACTCGCAATAAAAAAAATTTTTTCCACCGGTGTGTCATGCATACTACACCTAAAAGAAAGTGGCCTATGTGAAATGATAAAGAATATCGTAGGCCACCCAAAGCCTGAAGAAGTCAAAGAATGTCATCATTATGGATGTGGGGAAAGTACCTGGGCAATTAAATAGCTCTGCTCAACAAATTGCCTCCCGGCATTTCTGAACGATAGAAAAAGAAAATGAAAATTGTTACGGAAACTGGTGGAAAAAAACGCAATAGTTCTTCACGTGGGTCAGTACCACTCTAATAGTGGAAATCGAATCTGAGCATTCCTATTAAGTCTATTTCAAAGAAATCCTTTCATTTCATTTACTTGTAATACAGATTCCATTCCTGTCAGTAGTGGCCAGGGGTGTTTGTTAACTCAACTGCAGATGGGTCGGGCAACACCTGCCAGAGTCTACTGGAATGGTCATGAATTACGCCATCCCTGCATAATGCTGGTTTATAATACATAGGAAGTTTTTTTTTTCCTATTAATTAATTTCAGAGTGCTTTGATGCTCCTGTTTTGGTGAGCAGCTGCGTTAGCAATGAAGTCCAGATTGCCTGAGCAATTCACGTTCACATATGAATGGCGGCGGTTTTTTTTTTTTTAAACTTACTGTTACCTCCCTTCATTTTCCTGCTGAGAAACAAGATGCATGTATTTGAACAGGGTGGGGCTACTTCAAGACTGAGAAACAAATTAAGGCTTAATTTCTTTTAGAAGTGGCGGAAACATCCGATGAACAATTCATCATAACATGCAGAGAAACGTTGTGTTTGCGGCCGGTATCTTACCACTCTGCTGGGGTTGCTGTAGTCTATCTCGAGGCTGACCATGGCTTTAACGATGGCCATGATGGACTGGATGGTATTACTGTAAACCACAGCTCTGTATTGCTTACATTCATCTTCCGAGTAGCCGTCTTCGTGGATAATCCTGAGGAGGTGTGAAGCGGACATAATTTACAAAAGGAATAAACATGCCATCTAAGAGTACTGTCATCGCCATTTGATTTTATTGATATTCGCTATAACCATAATTCCCGGCCTACAAAGCGCACCTGGTCATAAGCTTCGCCCAATACATTTGTAAAGGAATTACCATTTGGTACATACATACGCTGCAGCTGTGTAAAAGCTGCAAGTGCCCACATTGAAACCCACATTGAAATGGGATATTTATAAAGACGGGACACAGACTTTAACGCCAGTGCCGCCACGCTAATGCTAGCGGCACGCTAACACTAACACTAACGCCACACTAATACTAACCCGAGTGCCACTGCTGTAACGCTAGCACCGCGCTAACAGGGCCGGTTTAAAAAAAAAAAAAAAACATACCGGAAAAATCACTGAGACACGGCAGTAACATGCTAGCACAGCGGTAACAGGGCCGGACCGGTAAAAGTCACTTCCTCGGCACATATATTCTACCGGTCTCACTCTTACGTTTTCCGCTTGAGTGCCCCCTTGCGGCCATTAGAAATAATGCACAAATTAGTCGCATCACCGCATAAACCGCAGGGTAGAAAGCGTGTGAAAAAAGTTGCGGTTTATAGGCTGGAAATTACGGTAACAGATTTTTAAAAAAATAATGTTTTATTTTTTATTTATGTTTTTTTTTTTTTTTTGGAGGGTCTCAGGGATCTGGATTCTGTCCAAGATGACTTTGGTTGAGAGGCGCAAAAATCTCTCTCAAGGGAAAACAAGTTCTGCCGATGTACCTAATATTGCGTCCAGTGAGTCTGCAAGTCCCTCTCATTTAGCACGTTAGCGTGTTGGGTGTCCCGATGCTTGACAACACGTCGATCCCGCGTCCCAAGTCCGACTTTATCGATGTCATTACCGGGCACCTGAACGGGGAATTTAACTGTCCAATGCTGAGATGGAATCTCCCGGACTAATGAATCAGCCCGCAGAGGGAGAACGCAAGGTCGTAATCATATTAACTCTCAAGTGAAAAGTGCTCGCTGCTTGACAGCTGCAGTCATTCAGCAGACACGCAGCCTAATCTAGGAAAAGAATCGTTTTCCTCAGCGCCGTGCGCAGGATTCTTCTGCGTGTGGCGTTATATAATCAATTCATATTTGTTTCTAGCAGGCTGACACAGATGTGAGCGGGTGTGTTTGTGAGGAAATAAATCAACAAAATACAATACCAACACCCCCCAAAAAATTAGGTTTAAAAAAAAAAAAAAATGGTTACAGACTGTTGTTGCTCAGAGCTCATAAAAAATGGATCCGGTGCCCGGCTAGCCTGGAGGAGTGTGAATAATTAAGCCATTTAGGATCCTGGGTGTGTTGGGATTGGCACACAGGCACAACATCGCCCTGCTGTTCTTGCACTCTGTTTAGTAAAAAGAAAAGTGCAGCTAGGAGAGGCACAGGGTTAGCGTTATCCCATTGAGACACGGGAGCAGATTTTTGTTATCCAAACATTGCGTGTTTACTGCAAATATGGAGCTAGTGCAGAGGACGGATGGAGGATTATTGTCGTCTTCGGTGGCATTTAAAAAAAAAACAAACAAAAAAACATTAACAAGCTTTGTAGCCCATTCAATGACAATCAACCAACCAAGAATGGTTGCAAAATTCTACCAAATTTTGTTAATATGTATTTTGTATTTGGCCTGCAACTAGGGCAGAGTGTACCAGATGGAAGTCAGCTGGGATAGACTCCAACACATCCATGAGAAGATGGAAAATATATTGAAGAATTATTATCTTTTTTTATTTATATATTGAAGAATCATAATCTTGAATTTTAAAAAACAACACACACCAATAATGCAAATTTAAAACAATTTCCAGCCTACACATGCTTCAAAAACATGCTTAGAATACGTATTTTTAACTTAAAAAAGGACAAAACACATTATTGAACAAAAACAAAATAATTGTGTAAATGTCCCAAAATTGCCATATGGGCTAATTTATTGACGAGACATTTAACAAGTACATAAAAATCATTCAATAGATCACACTTTACACATTAAAACAGGGTCTAAAGTGGCAAACAAAAAAGTGCTTTTTTTAAATTGCTTTTTATTGAATAATTTTGAGTCAATTAGCTTTATGTAACCCAAAGGACCAAACAATGTTCATTCTTATGTTTGTATACGATGTCGAGTCTTTAAATGTCAGTTAATTTGTCTAAATTGTCCTTCACTTGCACGCAAAATGTTCCACTGAATTTTTACCCAGAGGCAGCCGGATAAACTTGACTTCACCAGAAATGTCCTGGACCTTTACGACCCGATAAGCAAATAAGCAAGTACTTTTCTGCCCAAATGCTGCAAGTTATGTCTGTTTTTTTTTTTTTTTTTATAAATATTTATTTATTTTATTCCATTGATCATTGACATAACCACAATAGTTTGGCAGAACATTCATTTTAGCACAGAAATCATTCGGGCACTACAGGGAAAATGGAGATTTATGAACATACGGTACTTACTTCATCTGCTTTACGATGGTGCTTTTCCCAGATTCCCCTGCACCTGTCGGGAATATGAAAGATTCAAGTTTAAAAAACAACAACAAAAAACTAGCTCAAAGATCTCTGTGAGGAGAACAAAGGATTGGAGGATCGGATTGGAGTTCAAACTATCTCCTAAAAAGCAAGTAACCGGCGTGTTGAACTGCACAAGTGCTCCTCTGGGTTTTCTGCCGTGTTGACATAAATTAATTTGTTGTGTATTTGCAACCAAATACTTTGGAGGACTGCGGTCAAAACTGTTTTTAGGAGCACGTAAAGGCTTGTAGGACACCGTCAAACCTTCAGACATACACTGTGGAATATTGACAAAACAGTGGGCGGTGCTTCCAACTTCGTAGTTTCTGGCAGTCAGTGTGATCACGGTCAGTTACCATGTGATCTTCTGTTTTAAGCAGGTAAAAAGTAATCTCCTGTAAAAATGAATGCATTTCTACATTATGAAAATCTTAATTTCTTTCAAACATTATATGGAGCGCTGTGTTTACGAAACATGTACATTTGACACTACGCAACGGCGTAATTGCGACCAACAATTAGGTAGCTGTTGTTGTTGTAGCCAAGTACGACGGTCGTTACTCCGTATCAAGGTCCAGAAACTGAACCACATGGGCCGGGGCGCTCCACAGGTGTTCCACCATTAGCGTGGTGGGTTTTTCAGCACAGTTGAAGAGATGATGCGTATCGTGGGGTTGGGGGGGCGACGTCACACAATGGACATTTATCGACGATGTTGTTGTCGAGTCGATGCAGATAGTTGTTGAGCTTGTTACACCAGCCCGAACGGAGTTGCGATAGCGTCGATGTCACGGTCTGCGGGAGTTGTCTTTTGGATTCGGCTACTGGAGGTGGGTAGCCGCTCAACACGATGTTGGGTTTGTAGCCGGCGATCCCGTCGCCTACGGTGGTTCGATGGATCGCCGAGAGGCCGCGCGTAGTCCTCTGCATCGACGGATGGCTGATGAACGTAGTGATTGATCGATGGCTCAATATCTCGCACGTTTTTTCGCTTCTTGCCTTGTCATCTAGTGATTAGGATGTCCGGCAAGGTAGCACAAAAGCGCGTATTGTTTCGTGACCATAACTTCTGCTCACGTACCGGAAGGAGTTTTGACTCAGCGTGTAGGTGATCGATGGCAGCCATTTTGTGGCAGCCGGTGGCGATTCCAAGGGCAGTGTTTTGAGGTTTCGTACTTGGGGGTTCGAGACTTTGGGCGACTCCAGGTGTGGAGAGGCATGGTGCAGGCACATAGATCCATCTCGAATGAGCACCACAGTTAGCTAGCTAGCTATAGCCACTGTGATGCTGTGTTCAGGGGTGTGCCGCCACACAGCCATGAGGAGCCGTTTATTTTGTCCATTTATGATCATCTTTTCATGGATATAACAAAGCCATGGGATATAAAATAGCCCACCCACTGCATTCTGCATCTTTTCTTAATCGTAAACAGTTCAGAAATGTTCTTTACAGTTTGCGTTAGCATTAGGGTTAGCGACTTTTTAACAGAGTTAGGGTTTAGGGTTAGGGTTGGCTTAGGTCCTTTTGTTGTGAGTCTCCAGTTAAGGCTGAAATAGTTATGATTAGCCAAAGAATTGTGATTCCGTTTGTTTCATAACTCTTACTGGCTTTTTGGGATTTAAAATGTGGTGTCGGAATGAATATTGGTCTCTCTGTGGACGCACATGTATGAAGGTCACTTTCCTGACTCCAGAATAAAATGTGGCCATTAATATTTTCGGCCCAACGGGAGATGAGCATGTGAACACTCGTGAAAAAGATGAGTGCAGCCTGATTCTCCTTTCTGAAGGTGGTTTTGAGGAAAATGGGACTATTGCTGTGTGGCTTCGAGGCGGGGGGGGGGGGGGGGAAGCATCAGCTTCTCATCTTGTTGTCACCACATGATGAAGAGTAAACTATTACCATTAGCTTGACATGATTCAAAATATTTAAGCTTTTACAAAATATCAAATCTGCGTTTTGTGTTTAGCTATATTAAATTTGTAGTTTCCTAGAAATACCTGACAAACAAACATTTGGGTGTGCATTCTGAGCAGGATGTCGATGTGATGTTGCAAGGGAAATCACTAGAAATCTAATTAACTTCCAGCCTCTCATCACACGGAGGTCAAATATTTACACGATGGTGTCAAGAGAGAACATCAAATGGCCCACGATGTGGAGTGTGTTCAGTTGCAATATTACAGATAAATCCGCAGCAGGATCTAACGACTGAAGGTAGTCTACGCCGCGGCAAGGACTGATCAGGAGTATGCAGTTTGCAGTTCTAGCGCAAAGCTCAATAAATATTCCCAGTATCTCAGACAGTGCCAGAATCATTTTGTGGTTCTTTTTGCTTTCCCGGCCCAGGCGTCTTAGGAGTCGTAACTTGAGCTGTGTAATATGAGGATGCCAAGTGTGCGGGCAGCGGGAAAACAAAACAGAACCGCCACTATCAACGCAGACAGAATTCCCACTATGCTTTTCATCCCTCATTTCTCATTTCTTTGCATTTTACGATTGTCCTACGAAGCATAGTGTGAACATTTTATGGCAAAAGTGAGGTTGTACATATTAGTTAAACACTCATAAGTGCCTACATTTGCCCTCTGATTAGCCGGCGACCACTCCAGGGTGACCAATGCAGGCTGTGGCCCGCCTCTCTCCCAAAGACAGCTGGGATAGGCTCCAGCCCCCCCCCCCCGTGACCCCGACGAGGAAAAACTGCTCTGAAAATGGATGGATGAAGGTTTACTGGGGTTTCTTTAGTCAGCAAGTTATAAAATCAACTTGGCTTGTGTTTTTCCATTTTTAAATATTAAACATACATGGAAAATGATTTGTGGATAAAATCATGCAAAACCTCAATTCAGAACGTTTCAAAGTATTTGATATGTGTATTTTGTGTTGTTTTTTTTTTGGGGGGGGGGGCTTTTTGTGACATTGCAAAAAAATGCGTTACGACAAGAACAACGCCAGATACTTAAGTTTATGGAATAATGTAATTGTTTTGATTAATGGAATAATTTGATTAACCTCTGTGGTGAGAGTTGACTAAAAATGGAGGCAAATCTAAGATATCTCGTAAAAGTATCAGCTCATCATGTTGCAGATTTGTCCTGGCAGTTCAACGCGAGTGTTCAACATTTTTTTTGCTCGATAATAGCATTGGTTAACTTATTGAGGTTTGGGGGGAAGCCTGTAGATTTAATACAGATGTTTAATGTAAAACTTTGGTAGCTGGAACAGATCAGTTGTAAATCGGAGGATGACGCTCATGGTGTTTGATGGGGTTTAGATCAGGGTTAGTCAAGTTCTTCCACACCAAATTTATCAAAGCACCACCTTGTACACCATTCAACAGAAAAGGGAGTAATTTATTTCAGAGGTGTGCACCAAGACTTGCTCTTATAACACCCCCCCCCCAAAAAAAGCAACCTTTGTGCTTACACGTTTATTGAACTTTCAGAATGAAAAAAAAGAATTATGAATAAATAAGTACTCTCAAACTTTTAAACTCTTCACCAGTTTGATTTTCAAAAGGTTCTATCATGGGAGAGTCTGCACAGACTGTCAGTTCGAGATTCATTTTAAAGCTCTCCCCGTACTGATTAATAATACATGAGATTTATAATAGTGGACCATCTGCAAGCATCCCACTGCTATTAAGAAAATCCATACTGAAGCACTGACAATAGACACCGCATCACCGGCTTCTCCGCAATCCGATTCACCTTTAAATGAAAGACGGCAGACGCGGACTGTCACAACATCGTGAATAGATTGACTTTTGCCACACAAAAAAAAATTCCAGCACCTTTACATCTCCGCATTCAGCAGGTCGCAGTTTGTAGTTGCAAGCGGCTTGGACGCAATTCATCTCATCCTGGCCCGCCGCCACCCTCAGCCCGATGGTGTCATGACCGTTCGCTACCAACGAGCTTTTACAGCCATTTAAAAGGTTAACCTCCTGTGGGCGTCGATAAAACAGAGGCGAAAACAAAACAAGCCCTGGTTTTGCTGATGCACACGAGCCGAATTGATTTGTTCTATTGAGTAGACGCTTTATTTGTCTGTTTGGTTTACTTCCTAATAGTAGGTTTTGGTATCTAAAGCAATCGGATAGAGACTGGGTCATAAATTAAAGAAGCCAAGAAGCCTGTGTAATGATAAACATCGTCTATCTTGGCAAGAAAGTACAAACAAATTGGAACTTCCTAGAGCCGCTATTCTTGAGGTAAAACGACTCGAACTTTTTTGAAGCAATCAGTTCATTTCATTATTGATGGTTTCACCAGTGCGGCACGGTGGAGCAGCTGGAAAGCATTGGCCTCACAGTTCTGAGGTCCCGGGTTCAATCCCGGACCCGCCTGTGTGGAATTTTTATGTTCTCCTGCGTGGGTTTTCTCCTCCCACATCCACTGTCATGGCCCTGCTGGTCCCTGTCCTGGCTGTACCGATCCCTGATCCGGCACGCACCTGCCGCACTCAGCCTCATCCCTAGTAATCACATCCCAGTTACATAGAACCACACGTGTGATCTGGCCTTTGCCAGATCGTTGCTTCAGGCCATGTTCCCGCACTCTCGTAATCCTGTTCCTAATCTCCCGTGTACCGACCCCTGACTCCCCACTCACCTGCCTCCTGCGCCTGATGTCCTTGTTGCTGCTGCTCCCGTTGACTGCCTGCCTGATCCCCGACACTGAACTGAATAAATACGTTTCCCGAACTGCCTCTACGTCTCCCGAGTTGTGCAGTTGGGTCCAACCCCGTGTTCATTGATTGGCTGGCTACCAGTTCAGGGTGTACCCTTCCTCCTGACCAATGACAACTGGGATAGGCTCCAGCACTCCCCGCGACCCTTGTGAGGATAAGCGGTTAAGAAAATGGATGGATGGATGATTTCAGCACGTTCAGTCAGCCTGTTCCCTCAAGTCAGCTGGAAAACTCACCATTGCCTACCTATATGCTGAGCAGAATAAACTGAATAGAAAATGGATGGATACATGGATGGATGGATAGATGCTGATAAATGCCAATCCCTCCACATTTCTGGAGTCATACACGTGTAGATTCCACAAAAACAAACTCCTGTTCGTCATCAACGGCCGACCTCCCGCTGACCGAGTTTGTTTGGGATGAGTGAAGATCTGTTACAGCTGCGCCAATGTGATCCCAACGCACATCGACCATCACGCCGGGCCCCCACTGTAGCGATTACATGACTCATTCCGCAGGAACCCCTGACCTGTCGATAGAAATGTAAATGAATAACTGTGATAAAAAGACACCGTCGGTATCAGGTTGGCATTTTGCATTAGCACTCGGATAATTAACAATATAGTCTGATTATTGCACTCAACAACTGCATTGCATTGTCCTACCCGTTCATGGATTGAACATATTTAAATGAGTAATTTACATGAAGGCAATATGGTACAATGTCACGTTTGATTATTTCCCTTTTTTATTTAACCTATGTGAGAAAGCCATATTCGACTCCATTAACGATGACAAATATTCACATTATGCATACTCTCTAATCCATACAGGTGGGTGGCACAAACTGGCAACATATGCGGAGTGAGCAGCAAAGGAGGAACGCGGTACGTGTTTGTGCGTACTATAGTACGTTATATCGTCTGGAGTGCTAAAGTAGGTCGTGAGCTGTGAAGACGAGAAAATGAGCTCCGCCGCTCGGTCTCCGCACAGAAGCAGACCGCACAGTGAACACAATGTTTAATTCCATCACTTTGTTTGCTCTCCAGCGCTCACTGGACTTTGGATGTATGTGACATGGCTGCTTAATTTGCACCACCACCATTCAATATCCATCATAAAGCCATTCTTCTTTTCCTTTCGGCTTGTCCCGTTAGGGGTTGCCAAAGCGTGTCATCTTTTTGCATTTAAGCCTATCTCATGCATCTTCTTCTCTAACACCCACTGCCCTCATGTTTTCGTTCACAACATCCATCCACCTTTTCTTTGGTCTTCCTCTCGCACTTTTGCCTGGCAGCTTAGCACCCTTCTACCAATATACTCACTCTCTCGCCTCTGGACATGTCCAAACCATCGAAGTCTGCTGTCTCGAATCTTGTCTCCAAAACATCCAACTTTGGCTGTCCCTCTAATGAGCTCATTTCTAATCCTATCCAACCTGGTCACTCCGAGCGAGAACCTCAACATCTTCATTTCTGCCACCTCCAGTTCAGCTTCCTGTTGTTTCTTCAGTGCCACCGTCTCTAATCCGTACATCATGGCCGGCCTCACCACTGTTTTGTAAACTTTGCCCTTCATCCTAGCAGACACTCTTCTGTCACATAACACACCAGACACCTTTCGCCAGCTGTTCCAACTTGCTTGGACCCATTTCTTCACTTCCTTACCACACGCACCATTGCTCTGTATTGTTGACCCCAAGTATATGAAGTCGTACACCTTTGCTATCTCTTCTCCCGGGAGCTTCACTCTTCCTCCTCCGCCCCTCTCATTCATGCACATATGAGCCACTCCAGTAACAAGAAAAAAACAACAGCAACAAAAATGCACCATTGTGGGATTGAGTGGGATTCAGTAATGTGTTTTTTGTTCCTGAACCAAGTTTATTTTCCACCTCAGAACTGTAGGGCAGATGGGGCTTACAGCCATGCTACCCTGAAAACGCTCGATCTCATCAGACCTCGGAAGCTAAATGGGTCTGGCCCTGGTTAGTACTTGGATGGGGGAACACCTAATACCTCTCCCCAGCTAGAATGCAGAAGCGTTGCGTCAGTAAGGGCATCCGGCGTAAAACTGTGCCAAACAAATATGCCTTCATCTGAGATGGCACGCTGTGGCAACCCCCATGGGACAAGCCGAAAGGAAAAGAAGAACTGAAGGGCAGATAGATCACCGTGCTCACCGACCCATGAAGGCATTGCCTTTCAAAGTTGACAGGTGCGTCAATTTCTTATCTCAAGACATAAAAAGAACGCTGCGATTGGCTGGCAACCAGTTCAGGGTGTACCCCGCATCCTGTACTGTCCTGTACAGCTGGGATAGGCTCCCGCACTCCCCGCGACCCTTGTGAGGATAAGCGGCTAAGAAAATGGATGGATGGATAAAAAGTGCACACATCTGCACCTTAAAAGAGTGGAAATGCATCCATTACGGATATTGTTAAGAATATTAACCCAAATGTTACAACTATTCAATTGGCTCCTCCTCGGGCCATATGGACCATAAGGCATTCCAGGCATGGAGCTGCTAATTGACGAATGCATGTGATTACTTTCTAAAGGCTGCGGCGCACATAATTACAACAACAACCTGAGCAGCTGTAGCATGACATGCATACAAAATATGAGCCTCCTCGTCAAACAGATCCCCGCAGCTTCGGACCACGCTATACGGGCGGTAGGTACTAGTGCTTCGCCACTGTTCAGTGCATAAAGTCACGGTCACTTTCCTGTGAATACAATTGGATTAAGGCACATCTTCCTGCAGGGCTAATCTGCTTTCTAATGCACGCCTGTGGCTACTGGGTGGGTGTCACCGGCACCGCTCTTGACTGCTTCATCTCCCCGACCAACAGAATGAGTCACCAGTGGCAAGTTCTCCGCCTCCTCCTCGGCGAACGCCACACGTGCCGTGACACAAGACTACGCTCTCGGTCGAATCCTTGCCCGTCGGCGGTGTTACTGGATCAAAGTGACACATACTGCAAAGTGGTGCCAAGTGGTCTCTTCGAGGCGGCTGACATATCATTTGGATGACTCTCTACATTATACATTTGATATACAACCAAATATAGATGTCTTTTTAACGTATGAATGCAAAGAAAAGCACTCAGACCGAGCCAATTGTGTGGGCCCCAAAAAATATTGTTCAAAAACCCCATAAAGTGAATTCACAAATTTGTTTCTGAATACACTACACATGCTACAAGAAAACTGGTAAATCCAGTACACCCAGGACCTATTTGGGATATGAGATGACATGTTTGATATACAAACAGCCTCGGTTCTTGACTACAATCCGTTCCAGAAGGCGGTTCAAGAAGTGATTTGTTCGAAAACCGAATCGATATTTCCCATTACAATGAATGGAAAAAGAAATAATGTGTTCCAAGTCTAAAAAAAATTGGGATTTTTAAAGCCTTTTTTTCATCTTTTCCTAATAATAAACTGCATAGTAGGAATACATGTATAGTTTAAATACTTTATATAAAAAATAAAATCATTTAAGCAATGTATTTATTTTTTTGCTGAAAATGTATCCTCTAGTAGTAGAGTAGGCTAGGATTTTTTTTTTTTTTTTTAAATTCAGTTTCTAATGACAAACACCAAAAGCAAGTTTACTAATCATGACACCCGCTAGCCAGAGCCTGCACTGCACTGTATTTTTTTATGGAGTAAACCTGTGACTCTATTTCCAGTGCATGTGGGAACTCGGTATGTCTCTGAACTGTACCCTAAAATTCAGAATGCATATGTAAATTTTCACAAGCTGTCTGCAACCCAACCAATTGGTTTTCGACCCACTTTTGGGTCTCGGCCCACCAGTTGAGAAACACTGGTCTATACAGTAAACGGTACATACCGTGTGTGTCTTGTGTTTGGCTGGCAACTAGTCCAAAGTATACAGACACACACACACACATAGCAAACTACCCAAATGATAAAAAAAAAAAATCACTGCCCACCGATCACCCTCTTGAAATTAGCCAGTGGCGAGTGTGGCAAGACAAGTACAGCAAAGCATTACCGTGACCGTTGTCACGTAATTACAACAGCAACCCTGCCAGATCAAACTGACGTAAGGGCATCATGTGGCCAATGTCACACTCAAATTGATTGAAAGCCTCACATTCTTCCTTAATACAATCCAGCGCTTGAGATTTTCTCCTCAAATGACTCACGTCAGAGTTTAAACGGCTCCATTGTGTTGTTGCACGTCATGCGACATGTCAGACGTTGCCGAGCGCGCGCAACTCATCTGTGAGGGAAATCGATACGCGCTTTGGTTTGCGGGAGTCTCCCTGAATCCCGCTAATCAAGTGAATGCGTATTGTTAATCGATGGCAGCGCTTGACGTGCCAAAGCTCTTCAGAAAGGCTGAGAAATAGACGCAAGACTCAGGAAAACAAGTGTTGAGAAGTACAGAGACTCAACTACTTCAAACAATGTTTGATGTCATGTTGTTGTTCTTTTCGCCGTACTCTAGTGTGTACTGAATTAAGTGCCTCTGCTTGTTACAGCCAAGTAATGCACTCCATTTTTCCAGAGAGCAATAATTCTACCCCGTTCTGTTTCATGCAAATGAACCAATGCTCACCCCCCCCAAAAAAAAAAAAAAAATTCCAAAGTCCTTGCTTACAGACACGTTTTGCTACATGTGGCAGCTCTGGAATATTATTGTGTTGTGTAATTTCACATTTGGGTCCTCAGGCACGCCAAGAAAAAAACTGAATTAAAATTCATACTTTACATCTTTTATTGGACTTCTGTTCTGAACTAATAAATTCAATTTCAGATTATTTTTACACTATTCTGAATCAATCTTTAACTGCAAAGATACAAATGAAACAATATAAATTTGAACGTCGATTATTCAAATTCCGTTTCTGGTGGCACATACTTTCAGTTCATTGCCTTGAGTTACTGAGTTGTGTTCACTGCCAGCAGGAATCTCCACCACCGAGAGAAAGTGTAGTGTGACGTATCCTCGTCACAGCAATTCTGTGCCTCCTTAGTTTAGTCCCTTCTTAGTTCACGTCTCCAAGTTTGCCTCCTAGTCATCAGACCTCGCTTCATGTTTTTGGATTTTTCTTATAGCCTAGCGTTGTTGTGCCTCTGCCTTCTCGGACTGCTTACGTGACCTCAGCTTTGAATAAAACTTCGCCTAACATGTCTTCGTCTCGGAGTCCTGCATTTGGATTCAGCCCCGCACCGTTGGTACATGACGTAATGTCCATACCGTTTTCTTGCCTGACGCCACCCCCCTCAAACAACACCATCACACCCCACCATAGAGTAAAACTTACAATAAAAAGCTGCCTCAGGCACACGTGCAATAGTAATGCTGCTCAGTAAAACAAAATGACATTAAATTTACAAAACATTTCATATCTTTCAGTTCAGCTCATGATAAATGGGAGCAAAACAAAAGTGTTGTGTTCATATTTTTGTCCGGTAAATTTTTCCCCTTGTGACTCCCTAGTGTTGGATATCATACAGAATGAACAGGTTATTTTCTCTAACTGAGGAAAACAATTCCTAAAAACTCTGTGGAGCACACAAAAAAAGTGGGGGGAGGCCATTAGAATGTGACAGACATAGCAAAGCATCTCATCTGACGCCGCCGCCGCTTTAATCTTTCAGCTGGTCGAATGCATTAAAGAGTGAAGTGTGCCTCTGAGGTCGGGATCAAAAAAATTGGATAGGATTTATTCCCGACAGATCAAAGCAAATAGGTTTTTGTAGGCCACGCCGAGCTCGTTGCCTGTCCGGGCGCGAAGAAAAAGATGTTTCATTACTGCTGACCTGATGCCTCATCTTCAGGGAGACAAAATGGGGCTGTTGCACCACTTCCACTTGTAGAGCGTGTTTAATTGTTGCTATATGAAGGCGTGACCTCATTCGCTGGCAGCCTTCCCCGCGCTCTGCAGAATCAGCGGGAGAAACACCCGAGCTGCGCCATGTTTTCTTCTTCTCGGCTGTTAAAATTTGGGAGAAAGCTGCGGACACCCGAATGCCCTCATCCAGAATGCGCTTGCGGATTGACTGTCACCTTCGTAAATGCCTTTACAGTATTTATCTCTTGGCGCTGCGACTTTGTTGACGTATAAAGATGGGTTTATTTAACGCTGGCAAGACAGAGGTGAAACTACTGAGATGACACAATTGTCGTTTGCCAAATAAACTCAAGGTGAGCCAAGACTAGAAAGAAACCAGAATACGTACACAAACTGGACACCTCATAGGGTACACCATCTTATCTACTGAGACCAAATCTGTATTTATGAGAATCATAGTACGAGAGGTTCAACAGTTAATTTGCAAATTAATCAACAACTATTTAGAGATTTGATTCATCTTACTTGAAAATGTACAAAAATGGTCAAAATTGCATCCTCTCAACATTAAACATTCTCTGATTTATCTAGTCCTCCAAGAAAGCCCACTACCGTAATTCCCGGCCTACAGAGCGTACCTGGTTATAAGCCTCACCCAGTATATTTGTAAAAGAAATACCATTTGGTACATACATACGCTGCAACACTGTAAAAGCCACAGGTGTCCACATTGAAACCCACATTGAAACACGACATTTACAAAGAAAGACGGTTCACAGAGGGTTTAACGCTAGCGCCGCCGCGGTAATGCTAACACTAGTGCCGCCACGCGAACGCTAGCGCTGCTCTAAAACTAGCGCCACTCTAACGCTAAATCTAGTGCCGCACTAACAGGGCCGGTTAAAAAAAAAAAAAAAAACATTCCGGTAAAAATCACTGAGACATGGCAGTAACACGCTAGTGCAACGCTGTGAGGGTTGGTTTAAAAAAAAAAGAAAAAAAAAAGGGTAAAAATCACTGACACACGCCAGCAACAGAGCAGCAACACGCTAGCCCAGTGCTAACGCTAGCACAGCACTAACATGGCCGGTAAAAGTCACTTCCTCGACACATATATTCCGGTCTCACTCTAACTTTTCCCGCTCTAGTGCCCCCTTGCGGCCGTGAGAAAAAATGCAGAAATTATCCGCATCACCGCATAAACCGCGCAGGGTTGAAAGCGTGTGGAAAAAAAGTCATGGCTCATAGGCCAGAAATTACGGTAATTGTCTTTGTGTGGAAACTTTTGCAAATATCCGTTTTTAACTTGATTAACATTTTTGCCAATTTTATGACAGTAAAATGCCTCATAATCAATTTACTGTATGTCTGTGTATTTTCTGCACTGTCAATTGGAAATAATATCCAGTTTATAAATGCCAAAAATGGACAGTTAAACTTTTAAAAATCAAATTTATCAATTAATCAACAAAATAATCAACAATTATTAAAATAATCATTAGCTCCAGCTTTAAATAATACCCAGATGCCAACCACACTTGTAAAAATACTGTTCACTGTGTCAGTCCAAATTAAGAATTATCCTTCTTACACAAGGCAGAACCTTTCATACAGCGAGGATTTTATTAGCCGGTGAATGTAAAAGAACAGAAGCATGCCCTTCAACTCCACTTCAACGAACGCAATGAGCAGATTTGAGCTAATCCAATTAGCTGCAGTACAGTATATTTCACGGATTTTGATTTTTCTCTAGTGATGATTATATCGAGCAGCGCTTGGAAACGTCCTCATCGAAAACGTGTTTTCTGTAGGATTGGGATGAAAAAAAAACATGAATCACAAACGGCGTGATCAGCGAGTATTTTGGATTTTTTTTATGCCTGCTTGGTTTTTCATAAATATTATTTCAAAAATGAGCAGAGCGAAACCCGACGAATGAAGCCAATATACCCATGGCAACCACATAAAAGGGAATAAAGTGATTGATGGGTTGCACGAAGGTTGTTATGACAACATCATCTGCCAAAAATGAGCAGATTAGTGTATGAGCTCTTCTCTCAGAAAATGTGCGCACACACACACACATATATATATATATATATATATATATATATATATATATATATCGGTAATCTTTTAGAATCCTGGAATCAAAAAAGTGTGCGTGTGTAAGCAAACAACTACCATTTTATTACAGCCAGTCGTTCAAAATCAATTCGGATTTTAAAAAATGAATTCAAACACTTCATATAAACTATAATGAGGATTTTAGTTCATTTAATTTTCTGTCTTTTTTTTTTTTTTTTTAAACAACGCTGTCGTCTCTACATTTCTTTTCTATTCCTGCTCTAGTTGAGGGTCAAATCTTCTGGAAATTTCTCCTTCACAACAGCAGCTAAGCTTGTTGGCTTGTTGCCTACTTTTGTCTCCCTAATGACACGGATTTGTAATTATCTGGCAGGCTCTTTTTTTTGCCGTTCATCACAATCCTCCAAGTAGTAACGAGTAACAAACTCCATGAAGCGCCTCCTCCGTCAGCTGACTTCGGAGTCAAGTGCAATTATGCAGATAGATTGCAGTCAATAGTGGGAGCATCTTGATGAGTACTTGTGATTAAAAAGAAATTTGCCACTTATGCGCTCTTCATCCAAGACAAGAGAAGCGTGAAGCCAAAGAACGAGCGGGGAAGCAAAAGGCCATATTCGACGGCATCCTGAATTATGAATGCCGCTGATAATGGAAGAGTGACTAGAATATGAAAGATGGCGAAGAATCCAATTAGGCAGAACCCTGTGGAGGGAGCGTTTGGAAGTAACGGCGCTTTTAAATGAAGGCCTAGGGACGTCACTCGCTCGGGAGGTGCAGCGGCACAACGCTAACGTGTCTGCGGAAGCTACGCAATGTAGTCTTCAATTTTCATGCTTTTCCTGTTTGTTGCATATAAGTAATTCCCCTGGTCTTATGCTGCAATTGAGACCACTTAGGAGTTGGAAAGACAAGCATTGACCTAAAAAAGAAAAATCAGAGCACAGATAGTAAATTCCCTGCTACTCAAAGCTTTAGGGAGTATAACGTTGGCATTTGCAATTGTTGATATGCTCCACGAGCTTGGAGGCACTGAAAGTGATCTGCGGTCCGGCAGTTTCAAAATGGAGCCAGCTCCATTTTGGTTCGCTTCATAGTCAGGAAGAAGCCAGCAATAGAGGCACGAGTCTGACGTGATTCTCACGTGTGCTTTTGGGATGAAGTGTCGACTTTGCGGGCGACAAAACAAAGATAAGCGTCAGTCCGTCAATAACCTCTTAGCTGTAAAAATGAACAGTTAGTGTCGTCAGCTAGCGCTGTTCATTCCGCAGAACCACAGGAAGTTCGTCTTCCTCCTTCGAGGCGCCCCACAAACCGATTTAACTACCCAGTCACGCTCGGACAACCTCCGCGGTCTCACGGAGGGTCAGAACTGATAAAACTTTTGTCACAATCCATGGAACCCAACTGTAAATTTAGCTACCAGTTCTAGATAGATAGATAGATAGATAGATAGATAGATAGATACATAGATAGATAGATAGATGTGATGAGTGGCGCAATCTCAGTCAAGAGTTCTCCTTGTTTCACTTCGATCAATGATAAAAGATTTTTGTCTTCGGTGCCAAAATCCTTTATCTGATGCGCACCAGTATCTATGCTCTTGCCTCAACAACCGTCAACCACGACGCTAGACAATCAAGTCCATAAAACATTAAGCAAGTTAAATACTTGATTAAAAGGATGCAATTGCTGAGCTGTGTGCATCGATACCGCGGGAGATTTCCCTGCATTTTTCATTAATGCAGGCTGGAAGAAAGGGCTTCATTGAATTAAAAAAAAAAAAAAAGAGAGAGAGAGAAAGAGAGAAGTGTAGATGTGAAACATTGCTGTGGTAAATCTGTTGACACAGCTCACAGTTTAGCCAGAGTGCATCAAATCAAGTCTGCCGGAATGCGTGTACTTTCATTCGAATGTCGTAAACAAAAGTCAACATGCGAGGCGAAAACCGAATCCCTCAAACTCGCCTGGTGTATGACTACAAAGCATTTTTTCGATGAAGCATTACTGGTATTGACGAGAGACGTGACTAATTGTCTTGCTTGTCACTTTGTGGGCGGTTATTATCATTTCTGGATGGACGGTCTCGCCCCGAGAAGTGAGTCATGTCGGTAAACACCTATTATTATCCTCGTGTCCCCAGGGTGGGATTTACACATAAACTGCAGTGGATGCTTGGGTGTTAAAAAAAATAATAATAATACCCTAGGATATATTTTTCTTTTTTTACGTTTCAAATATGAGAAACTGAGCCTGCAGTCCTTGCTCAAGGAACATAGTCCAACAAGGTTCTGGCCTCAATGCAATTCAAATAATAAAAATGCGGAAAGTTTGAGTAATATTTAAGCATTATGCAGGAAAAAAATTAACAAATTTGAAGACAAGCCTCTCCCTCCAGTGAAAAAAAAAAAACAACACAAGAGAGTTGAACATCAGATGCTTTTTAAGACGTGGCCTCATGTGATGAAGCGTTATGGCTGAATAGTACAAAGCGGCAATTAATCTTTCGAAATGTGTTGCAAAAAAAATTCAGACAAGATCCAAAACACCAGGAAATAATTAATCCTTTGATTCGTTAATTTGGGGTGAAAATTTGCTGGTAACGGTTGCAAGACCAACAACAGAAAAAAAAAAAATAACATTTCTGGCAGTGTGCTGAAACTGCTCTGGAAATCCATTTAGCTTCACTTAATGTACAACAAAATTGACTCATCCTTCATATTCAGTTGCCGTCTCTGGCTCGAAATGAGCCTGAAACGACATCATCGTGATGACAGAACTTTCAAGGGGGGAAAAAAAACAAGAAAAGAAAATCAGACGCTTCCTGCGCTCATTACTCAGTCGCCACTATGGACTGACTCATCATGTCTTTGTCAGAGCTAATGTGCATCCTCGCGCTGAAAAATATCAATATTAGGCCTTGCATAGGGGGTCTTTAAATCAAATGCAATATTGAAAGACAGCACGGTGAACTTCTTGGAACATTTCTGAAGCTACAATGCTGAGCCCCTGGCGATCACAAGTGTCAGGGTCAATATCACTAGAAAGTGCTTTTGGTGTTCACACCCCAATCAGAATGAAAATAATCCATCCATCCATCCATTTTCTCAGCTGCTTATCCTCACGAGGGTCACAGGGAGTGCCAGAACATACCCCAGCTGTCAACGGGCAGGAGGTGGTGTACACCCTGAACTGGTCGCCAGCCAATTGAAGGGCACATCGAGACAAACAGCTGCACTCACAATCACACCCGGGGGCAGTTTAGAGTATCCAATTAATGTTGCATGTTTTTAGAATGTGGGAGGAAACCAGAGTGCCCGGAGGAAATCCACGCAGGCATGGGGAGAACATGCAAACTCCACACAGGCGGGTCAGGGATTGAACCAAGGACCTCAGAACTGTGAGGCCAATACTTTCCAGCTAAGCCACCATGCTGCCCTCTTTGTAATCAGTAGTTTTTAAAAAAATCCACTTTCCACAAAAGTGTGATTTTTCCCGCCGCAATCTCACGCAGAAAACAATCTGCGCGACAGTTGTAAGTGTTGAACATGTTTACTATTCTCGATGCCAAATACTTACGCCTGTGTGAGTAACACCGAGTTTGGCCAATAGACCTTTCCGACCTGTCAATCACTCGTACAATAATAGCTAATGAAATAGCCGCGTTGTCTTAACCGCTGGCTTGACACGCCCCTCTCGCTATATTATCCCATAAGCAATACTGAATGTCAGTAGCGTGCGCTTGGAAAAGTTAATGTTATGAAGCAAATGTTCCTCTGATGAGCTTGAGGAACGTGCTATTCTGATGAAAGATATCCGGCTAGGTTAAAAGGGCCCGGTTGATTCCTTTTCCAAAGCCTAAAACACAGTTGACGAAGTGTCTACGATGGATTAAGGCTCGCGGAAGACCACACGTACAATTAAATGTGAACAAAATCAACGCTGTATGTTCGAAGGTACGTGAGGGAGAAGTATCATCTTGGCATTTAATTGAATTATTATCAGTGCTTTATACATTCCAGGAAAACAACTTTCACTCTGTTAGTGTATCACTGACCTGCTGAATGAAGTTTGTAATGTTTTATCCCAAAGAGTTGGGTTTGGGATACGTAAATGCGTGATGTCATGCAAGAGAAATGTCTATTTGCCTATTTGTATCACATTGGACTTTTAAGACAGAGCACTGGGTTCCATTACGAGCCAAGGCAAATGAATACACCCACTCACTTATAAAGACTACAATGATATTACTCGTGATCTTTCCAAGTATAAGCTTGTGAGGCGTTAAACATTTTTTGCATCGATCGCTAACATTTCACTGTAACTCTGACATTGCGTCCTGCTCTGTCCAAAATCCTAATTCCGTGTACATATCCTTGCGTGAAATAGTTGAGACGTCTCTGTAGAACTTTCATGGACTAGTCTGACGCATTTGGCAAAAAACATAACGCAATATTATTTGGAATACACAATAGAGAATCGACTTCAAACCTGTTCTGTTCAGTCGCTATTTTGGAAGCTTGTGGGACATGACTAAGGGGGCGGACCTTAAGATCACCTGTCACCTGTCCTACACATCCCTACGTATTTGAGCCATGAAAATATTGTACATCTGCTTGAAACCTGCGGTGGCAGGAATATTTCCCGCCAGATAACTCTGATGACAAGAAGCTAACTTGCTAACACCTCAGCTAACAGGCTACCAGGCCTAATGGTCGGGCAGCGGGTTTGTATGTGGCATTTACGTACCTTGTCTCTTGAGAACTTTAAATACGGTACTGAACTGTTTTGTAAATTGTGACATCCAGGTGTCACGACCAGAACACGGGGTAGGACCCAAATGCACGACTCGGGAGACGTAGAGGCAGTTTGGGACGCGTATCTATTCAGTCCAGTGTCGGGGATCAGGCAGGCAGTCAACGGGAGCAGCAGTAACAAGGACGTCAGGCCTAGAAGGCTGGTCAGTCTGCAAGCAGGGGTCGCCCACACGGGAGATCAGCAACGGGATTACGAGAGTGCGGGAATGAAGCATGAAGCAACGATCTGGCAAAGGCCAGACCGTACCTGTGGTTCTATATAACTGGGACGTAATTACTAGAGACGAGGCGCAGGTGCTCGCCTCCGCTGATTGCGGCAGGTGCGTGCCGCATCGGGGACCGGTACGACCGGGACAGGGACCGGCAGGGCCGTGACAACAGGGATGATGCATTTTTCGGGTGTGCGCATACTGTAGCTAGCTAGCTAACGGCACTCAATTGTGGTGGAAATGTAACTTGCAATTTTATTGGATAACCACAGATAAGAACAAATGCGGTCAAGCATTCTCAACGCCGTTTTAGCCACGCCAAAAAATGTGGAAATCCGAAAAGGGGAAAGGCAATATAATGTTGTTTGTCCACAATTCATCCCTTCGGTTGTGTTTTCAGCAATTTTCTTCAAACGTGGACGCATTTAGAAACACAGCAATACTGTACGGAATTCCCTTTTACATGGAGCTTCTAACCTAGCGCTCATACTGCTTCCGTTTCCACCCTCTTCAATGTCAGAGCTGTTATTTCAGCAACAAAAGGGGCAAGTGTCTCTCCACGTCGGCAAACAACCTCCGGCAGCTTTTGATCAGTTTTACGCGCAACGTTTCTGCAGCGTTCAGTTCAGTGTTGGAATTGCCCATCGAGAACCTTTTGTTCACGGCGCTTGCTCAAGATTTCGCACAGAGGTTGCGGCGAAGGCATGTTGGTGCGGGTATGGCAGAGGACACGCAAACACACATCCACACACTAGGTGGCCTCTTTTATTGACTCGTCAGCTGACTAGCCATCCTGCAGTTCTCCATCCTGGCTCGCGTTAACAGCTTGTCACAGCGTGATGACACACGTCCTGGCACCCCACCCCCCACCCCCCACGCGCACACCGAGCATCATCCCCGCACGACGACACACGCGCGCGCTGTACAAGAGAAGATAAACGAGAAGCGGGGCGATTGCGGTCTGCGCTCGTCTCGAAGAGCACGGGGGGCTAAATTATTGCGCTCAAAGTTTTTACCTTTTCCGGAGACAAAAAATAAGCACGCAGGTGTGTCATAAAGCTGGCTCAAGGGTAGCGGGGTTCAAAAGTACATTTCAGGGGGCAAACCTGTTCTAATCAAGGTATTGGTGAGATAATGGTGTGATTTCAGTTGACAGAGATATGCAAATAAACTGCATTTATAATGTGGTTTTAATATCTTAGTTACGCAAAAGGGGAGGGGTGGGAAAAGTATGGCCCAGGGGCCATAATATGGTTGCCTCCATTCTTTAATTAGGCCCATGGAGCAGTCGCATCAATATGAGCTGTGTAAATTTGTCACATTTATTCATTCTAATTAGTTTTTTCCAACAGAATGGTCTGAAGATGCATGTATTTATTATATTTTATTATTCACTTATCACGTTAAATAATCATCGGTCGCTGATGGTGTAGTGGTCCACACGCCTGCCTTTGGTGCGGGCAGCGTGGGATCGATTCCCGCTCAGTGATCATGTCAATATATACTCTGTGACTGATCGGCGACAAGTTCAGTGTGTAGTCCGCCTTTCGCCCGAAGCTATCTGGGATTGGCTCCAGCTTTCCTGCAACACTTGTGAGGATAAGCAGTTTGGATAATGACATGATGTTGAGTTATTGCATACAAAAATAAAGTAATGTATTTGTCAATATATTACTTCATACCCTTTTAGCTAATTACAATTAAATTATGACAATTAATAGGATTAAAAACGGATTTATTGAAATGTATTTATTCATTCATTTTAGTATATTTATAGTCAAATATCATGAAAAAAAATTGCGTTTGGGTCTCAAAAAACATGCTCAGCTAAAATGTGCTTATTTATTTTCTTTCCTTATTTATCTCGTAAAATAATTGCTTAATTGATGTATTGTAAAAAATGAAAGTGTACTGTTAAAATCACTTGAATTGACCACATTTTTATTGATTTTATTGTATAATTGGCTCGTCGCTTATCCTAAAATAAGTGTAAATGATTCATTTGAAGGAAAATTAACTGATTTAACTGGTCAAAAATCAAATTTGGCCCTTGAGCACAAATATTTGCTGTGATGGAGGAGCAAAATATTCCAAGCGTTCCTCAGTTTGATTGACCGCGTCACGAGGGAGGCAAAATGAGAATGACTGACACTGTCAATCACATGCATCGATCATCTTTGCCAGGACATATCGAGTGAGACAGATCTCGTATTGATCGCCATTAGACGGAGCGGGTGTACCTAATGTTCTGGCCAATAAGTATTTTTGATCACCGCGGTGCATTTTGCACAAAAAGTGGGAGCAAACCAGGCAAAACAAAACGAAAAAAAAAAAAAAAAACCCGAAGCTTACCTAAAAGGAGCAGCTTGACTTCCCTGGCCGCCTTCTCTCCGTCTTCTCGGAGGTTCTTGTCGATCATTTTGGACCTCTCCGCGGCCGCCTTGTCCTCGGCACTCACCGTGCAGCCCATGACTCCAACACAGGGCAGCGCCGAACCTTTCGCCCGGCAAAAAGCCTCTCTAAAGAAAATAAACCAGTAGAAAGCCAATTAAAATAAAAAAATTAAAAGGTTTTTTTTTCAATCCAATGGGCAAAAAAAAAAAAAAAAAGTCTCCAGATCACAGTAGGAGCTTAAATGGTTCCGGATCATGTGAGTTGACTGTGTTACCGGTGGTCCATTTCCACACAATCAGAAGCTCTCGGTCGAGTCCGGATCAGAGATCCCCGGCTGCTCCCATCCCATCCCAGACCAGACCAGAGACCACCGCAGCCGACCTGCCTGCTTCTTCTTATTCCTCGCGCTACGGTGGCCCACGGAGCTCAAACGCGATTGCACACGCGATAGGTGGGCAGCGTTTGGCGCTCGAAGGCGACTTTTAAGTGTCTTAAAACAGGTCATTCCTTATTGATTTTATAATATTTGCATGTGTGATTTTACATTTTCATTATAAATTTTGATTGTTATTAATCCAGCAACTAATTCCCAAAATCACACGGACGTGTAATTGCATTTAACTGGTTTCATTTGATTTTTACACCACACGAAATCACGATTAACGAATAACAATTACTTAATATAATGGTTATCAAACATTCACACCAGGTATCATCTAAAAAAAAAATAATAATATATAGTTCCTACCATCATTACCAACGTCAAGGCACAGTAGTGTAGTAGGCTTAAGTAGACATCAAAGACAGCAGGAGGGTTGAATACGGTTAAAGAGGAATTGGGAATTCCTTGCGTCCAACTACCTGTGCAATTAATTAACATCTCCCGATGCGCCTGCAACCCGTTTTCCAGCGCCCTTTCCCGTGCTGACGTAAGCATGAAAACATCCTCTAGAACTGATCCAACACGTCTTTCTTCCAGGTTAGAACCTCTCGTGTATCTTTTTGGAATGTGGGACGAAGTACCCGGAGAAAACCATCGCAAGCGTATGTCGGCGATTGAAGTTCCTCACAGGAGGGCCCGTGCCGAGATTTGAACCCTGATCCACAAAACTGTGAAACATATCCGATAATCACTTTGTCACTATGCTGCCCTTGTTGTATTATTTCATGTAAAGGGGATTTTTTTTTTTTGCGTTTAGGAGTATAGGAAATGTTTTCTGCACATTTATGTCTAACTTTTATGGACGTTACCGACAGGTGTCATTTTAATACCATTAACTTCAAAACACACACGAATGTTTGTGTAAACACTAGCAAGAATTGAAACCATGTTGCCATTACAGTATTAATCTAAGGTACTTGTAGTGTAATTCAATTCAATTTAAATGGCTCTGAAATCGAAACAGGATACGAAACAAACTTCTTGGGTCTGATAATAGATTATTAACTTTTTTGGAAGACACATGTAAAACTATAGTAACGGTAAACTAACTAAACTTGGTATTCTGTATGGGGCATGGTGGATCAGCTGGTAAAAAGTTGAGCTCACAGTTCTGAAGATCCTCGGTTCAAACCCCGCCCACGCGGACGAGCCTGGCTTTGGCCAGGCTGGCTCATGCATACTGTCTGGGAGACTGTTGTTAGTTAGAAGTGATCCGCATATCATCTGAATATGGCTCGAGACGATCGGGTAATAACGCCCCGGACACTTCACTCGGTTGTGAGATGTTCTCTTCTTCGAAAAGAGATTCCGTGAAGGGGCGTGTCCCATAGCAGGGGCCACAGCGTGTTTTTAACGGTGAATATGGCGAGCGCTTGGATGTCGAATGACACTTCCACAACTTTGCGCAAGGATGACGCGCTCTCCACTCATTTTTATTTTTTCCTATAGACATCGTAGTGAATAATGTTATATGTATTTTTCATTTCAGTATCTATTTTAGAATGTTTATCGGGATGACATTTGAGCTTTAAGAGGGTTTTGTCTTTTTACAACCTGTAAAGTGACAACTACTATAAGAGATACGTTTCAGGTTTGGAAGTTTAACTATGAAATAAACATCGTAATGAGTTGATATCAACAGAGTTTTAGCCATAAAGGCCTTAAAAAGTTACATCGGGTTCCAAGTCAGAGTAAACCCTTTTTTCAATCATCTTAAGATGCATTTTATGTCTCGTGCTCTCAATTTTGCTCAAGTTTTGTGGAGATGTTTGATCTGGTTGGACATGTCGATACCATATTTATATGTCAGGATATCATCAGTATATAATTTGATAAACCCTTGAAATAAAAAAAAAGTGCAAACGTAAGAATCTCAACCTTACAGGAAGTAATTATGAGTATGAGTATGTGGATATTTGTACCCAAAACTAGCGGACGTCGGGATGATTTTTTCTTTGGTCGTGTGCGGTCGTCCTATTCGATCACCGTAAACCAACGACAGCAACTCACATGTTGTGATCGATAGCATTTACTTCAAGAATAACAACCCAATGTCCAGCAATACCAATATTATTTTACATTTCCATAAAACTATTTAAAAAAAAAAGAACAGAAAAAAGCTTCTGTACATTCAATATCAGATACTGCAAAAGAACAGTATCTAACAGACTCTGATTGCAGTATCCATGACTGTACTTCATTTCAAATTGACCACTTCACATGTAGGTGTAAATTTAAATAAGTGCAAAACGTTGCATGAGGTGAAAGTGTGACAAAGAAAAAGGAACTTTGCCATTTCTGACTACATTTTTTTCATCAGTGCAAACATTTTGAACCTTTGGCACAGAAAATCAAGAAGTTCAATACAAAAGCAAATTATTGAAGCCCGTTTTGGTCTTTGTTTAAATATCAATTAATCACCAATACTTGAGAAAAACTAAATTCGTAATTGGGAAAATGGCAAGAATTCAAATGAATTATGGTTAGCTTTGAATCAGGTAACGTGCAGCCACCAAATTTTCATTTGGTTTGAGCGCGTCCACTTGATGCTGTTGCCCCTCATCACAGAAGCGGCACGGCGGTCAAGATGGACGGCAGAAGAGCGAACAGCAGAGGAGCCCAGAGGAACGCCGTCACGCCGCCACTCGTGGTCACTGTGCCGGGCACAAATCTCACGAAGCCCGGCATGTCGCCGGTGATGCGTTCCGTGATCCAGGTCTGGTACTGGGACACTCGGGTGTAGACTCCCGGAAAATCGGGCAAAGCGCATCCAAACCCAAAGCTCACCACGCCAAGTTGAATCCACCTAGTATCGTTTTTGGCCACCATCGGACCGCCTGAATCCCCCTGCGCACATTGACAGTACAATTCTCGACATTAAAAGAGGACGTCAGAGATGTATTTGAAGGAACTTCTCGTAATTCGAACAAAAATTCAACATAAAGTCATGGGAAAGGTTTTTTTTTTTTTTTTTTGGGGTGGGGTGGGGGTGGGGGGGGCTGAGAATTCATGACCTGTTCAATAGAAAGGAACATAAACAATGTAATTAAATTGAATATTTTTCCCTCGGCTGATGCGTACGTCTTCCACTTACAACAAGGTAGCGAGCCAGCAAGAGGCTCGCAAAAGTCAGCAACTTTCTGACGCAAAAGCCCACCACTAACTGAGCAACGTAGTCCAAACAGATTGAACTAAGAAAACTAAGAAAGCGTTACTGCGATTGGCTGGGTGTTCTGCCTGGTGGCACAGACGGTGAATTTCTGACAGCGAATTGTAGCAACTATTGAAAATGTGATCACTTTACATTTCAAATCCAAATCCTGGTGGCACTAATCTGCTTCCACAAACACCCAGCCAATCGCAGTGACGCTTTCTTAGTCACGTGACGTCCCATACTAAGAAAGTGTAACCGGATTGGCTGGCTTTTTGGTTCTGACCTGAAGTAACCCTAACTGGTGGCACAGACGATGAATTTCAGACAGCGAATTTATAGCCGGTTGAATTGTTAACATTGAAAACTTACACTGAAATACAACTACTGGAAATGTGATCACTTTACATTTCAAATTTAAATCCTGGTGGCACTAATCTACTTCCATATACTAGCCAATTGTGTGTCGGGCCTGATTTGTTGTTAGTTTGATCAAAGGCTTGTGCTTTCAAACAATGCTACATGGGGGAAAAAAAGAAAAAAATATCATGAGTAAAAGAAATCTTGTGTACACATCATATTCTCATCGCACTTTTTAATGGGCCAAAAGCTAAGGTTCATAGTCGTAATTAAGTCTGGTATTTTGTTTTACTGGCGTACCACTACCTATATATGGTATTGTACAGCATAATCATTTTTTGAAATATCTTGCAAACCCCCAGTGGCGTGTCACCAACGCTCAGGAGGGCCCGAATCACACTTTGAGTACCAGAGGGGTACGTCAAAAGGAAGTTTGGTTGATTTATTTTTGGAACTTTCTGAAGTCCAACGCTACAAAAGGTGAACTATGTAACCTCTCAATAACACTCTAAGATGCCTCAAGATGGCGACAAAGTCCTGGCCAGCAGGAAGGTAGTACACACTTGGCCCAAAGTGCTGATTCTGATTCTGAATCTGATACAGCACTCTCGAACAGCTACGTTTAGTGTGGATTGTTAGCGGAAGTTACAGAGAGTCTTTGCTGCATGTGCGAGTACATGGCGCGACCACAAATCATTTTAAAGAGTAATGTTGTTTGAAATTGTATCAAAGTGCTTTGTCATCATGGTTTGTGGCATAATTTACATGTTTAACCTATTAATAAAGCACATTTTCAAAAAAAAAAAAAAAAAAGAGGAAGTGAACAAACATCCAGTAATAAGTGGGCTGACGCTCAAATATTCAACACAGGGCAGCGCTAGCAAGGTCACCTGGCACGAGTCCCGCCCCCCCTCTGAAAGTCCAGCGCAGATCATGTTGCTGGTGATTGTGCCGTATACATTGTTGCAGTCGCTGTTGGATATCACTGGAACCGTCACTTCCTGCAGCACTTGCGGCGACGGAAGCGGAACTGAGGAGGTGCAAAAAAAAAAAAAGAAAAAAGAGAAATCTTTTTAAAACTTCACTCTTATGGAAAATGTTGTACATACAAGTACAGTACTGTATGGAGTAGAGAGGATAGCTAGAGTACAGTAATGAGAAAAGTACAGGGTGTAGTATATACAAGCGTATCGAGTAACACATAACTAATGCAGTATTTCGATTGACGTCACACACCTTCGGGTTGAGAAGGCGGCCGCCATTTTGGTTTGGTGAACAAAACAAACAAACCGCAACTAAGCAGGAATCATTTCGGAAATGCGTATGAATGGGGGCGCACTGCTATGTTAGCGGTTGCTCAAATAAAAGTGGGCGTTGTGATGCGTCTTCCTTTCGACTGCCAGCTGTGATCAAGAACCGGTGCGAGAAAACAGTTAGCAACCAAACGGCGACAACTGTGGCTGTCTCGTATGAGCAGAGCCGATCTGGCGGCCAAGCACAATACTCGCGTGTGAATGCAATTCATGTCTCTAAAATCTGTGTTTTCTGCTTTGTTGTAATAAGTTTGCAAAAAGGAGTTACCTCGCCACTAGCTGTTTCGTGAGTTGAGTTCAAAATGTAGCAGTTGAAGTGGAGAAAGAGGTGCGGGCTCCACTTGGGACTCGTACCGGTCGAACATCTCTCTCTCTCTCTCTCTCCCTCTCGGTAACCGAAACGAAAATAATAATCTGCACCTCTTTCGTTGGTATAATCAAGTAAGTGAAAAGTGATCACGCGGTACAAATTCAAAATGCATTGTGCGGTACTCTAACCTTAGCAGTGTGGAGACACAGGTTGCTTATAATGGATACCGCCGCATGACGAACCCAGCCATTGATGAATTGGTTCTAGGCCTCCAGAACCTTTGTAATTCTTTAGTCGGTCCACGGTATAAGTGGAGAAGAGAAGATAGTTGACGATGTCTGGATAGGTTACCGACGCCCACATTTGTGTTTTTCCAAGGCGTACGGGTCGATACTGTCGCTCAAATGACACTTCCTGTCGTAACGGTTTCTTGAAATAACATCGAATGAGCACCGATGACTTTCCAAAGTCTTTTGAGCCATCATGTGTCACTTTTAACAGTCGTACAAACATTTGTGTAAACCCGGTCTGTATGTAAGAACGAACAGCGCGTCAGTAGCGAACCCATCCGACATGGCCATGCGCCCCGGATGTAGTCACGTGGTCGAAAACAGTCTGTAAAACATAGCTAGATAAATGTACCGTCAGTTCCAATATTGCCCCATCCGGTGACCCAGGATTCACTTCCGGGTGGGACGTCGCTGTCAGGAGAGGCGAGGCACACGGGCCGGATGAAGGTGGTGAACTCGACGGGCGAGGAGAGTCGCAGCAAGGCGATGTCGTTGTCGTTGGTGGCAGTGTTGTAGTCTTCGTGGCGGATGAGCTCCACCACGGAACGAACCTGCTCGTTGTTATTTGTCCCCAGCTGTGTCTGGCGGCCCAGGTAGACCAGCAGATTGCTGATGGTCAGGCTGTTGGAAAACACGCAACTCAGCGACATCGTCGTAACAATTGGCTTACAGTGTTTGCCACCGTTCTCACCCCTGCTATGTTATGGATTTTCAATTAGTTTTCAAACGAATGCACTGGGATCTTCAAATACAGCACGAGTGGCCCAAATTTCAAGTCAACATCCGGCCTGTTTTTTTTTTTTTTTTTTTTTTTTTTGGGGGGGGGCTTTCGCTTCTGATTCCAAACCGTGCAGTAAACGCACGATAAGCAGCAGTTTGGCAAACAGTGAAGGATTCTTCAGAAACATGCTTCTAACTTCAAACTAAACTAAAGAGAATTTGATTCGAAAACTACTTTGCAACGATAGCTGCTACGATAATAATGCTCACACAGAATGGAAAACACCATTCAGATCCAAATAATTTGCATCAATTTTCGCAAAAACCCTAAAGCAATGGATATTTGAACACAATTGGTGGAGCAACACGGGTTTTAAGCTAAAAACATGTCCACGGGCATATATTCTTTATCCTCTAAGGAAAACACTGTTTCATAGCCTCTTACTGAGTCATGTGGACGAGTTGTGAAACTATTCTGACTTGTTTGTGTCTGCATGACTGCATGACACTGCCTCCAGGGGCCAAAGTACATGAGCGGCGGCCGCACAATACTGTAACCTGAAGATCATCTTTAAATTGTGAACGTAGATGACAGGGGGGGTGATGTGCACGTTTTAAAAGAAATGATACCACTTATAAAAAATACTACTTGCAACCAGCCTTTCGATAGTACATTGCCAAGCGTGATCCTTTCAATTAGTTTTTACAGTACAGCGAGGGCTCGAGATTTAATGTATTAATTCGCAATTCCTATCTCAAATCATCTTTCCCCATTGAAATGAATGGGAATTCCATTAATCTGTTTCAACTTACCCTAGGAAAAAAAATTCTAATTTGCATTTTAGTGAAGAAACAAAAACTTCATAAAAAAAAAAAGACATACAGTACTGCAGCGATGACATGAATATGTTATCAATGAAGCTATTTTTGGGAGACTTTTTGTCTCACTCCTCTTTGAGATGTGCACACTTTGCCCACCTGGGGGCAACGTAATACAAACATAAGGTTTTACACAGAGAAGGATGCGGCAATAACTCAAGACTAATATGACGTGACAAGCGAGTGAGAACAAGGTGCGACAAAATACTTTTTGGGGGCGAAAAAAACATTTTGTTCACACATGAATTATACGGTCACTATCGCAAGAGGGTCTGTAACGTATCCCTCACGATAAATGAGGATTCATTGCAATTCCAACAAGTCACGTGAGCCTCACGTTGGGAAGCAGTGAGCGGCGCACAGCACCCATTGGTTGTTGATCAGTGACGCTCCGCACGTGTGGAAGCCATTTCTGTGCAGGCTCCCCTGCCAGGGCCACGCCCCCTCGGGTGCCGCCACTCCGCCGACGATCCTGGGGTTGTTCTCCGCTATGCCACATACTGTCACACACACACACAGAACTCGGCATTTCACATTTCATCTTTTATGATACGAGGCAGTTCCAGCTACTCCATTTTCTTGTTTCCCCCATTTTAGATTTCCGTCGCTGCGATGAATGACAGTTATTTGACAGCTGAAAAATTTCACAGCACACCACCATGACTCACGAGTCGACTCTGTTCTGTGACCAGGCTTGGAACTCCATTTTCTCATACGTGAAAGAAAAAATGCGAGCATTGTTCCATCCATCCATTCATTTTCTTTGCCGCTTATCCTCAAGAAGGTTGCGGGGAGTGCCGGAGCCTGTCCCGGTTGTCATCGGGCAGGAGGCAGGGTGCACCCTCAACTGGTTGCCAGCCAATTGCAGGGCACAAAGAGATAAACAGCCGCACTCACAATCACACCTGGGGGCAATTTAGAGTGTCCAATTAATGTTGCATGTTTTTGGGATTTGCGAGGAAACCGGAGTGCCCGGAGAAAACCCACGCAGGCAAGGGGAGAGCATGCAAACCCAGGTCCTCAGAACTGTGAGGCCAACGCTTTACCAGCTGATCCACAATGCCGTAATTTGTGCATCGTTGTAACTTGAAATTGCATTCAATAAAATGTCCTTCCATCCATTTTCTCAGCCGCTTATCCTCACTAGGGTTGTTGGGATTGCTGGAGCCTCTCCCGTCTGTCATCAGGCAGGAGGCAGGGTACACCCTGAACTGGTTGCCAGCCAATTGCAGGGCACATGGAGACAAACAGCCGCACTCACATTCACACCTAGGGGCAATTTAAAGTGTCCAATTAATGCTACATGTTTTGGGGGTGTGGGAGGAGACTCTTTTCCACTTCCTGGTCATTCACGCCTGCCTCTTCGTCTCTACCTTCTCTCGCATTTTTTCATTCATTAACTTCTCAAAGTACTCTTTCCATTTCCTCAGCACACTACTGGCACCAGTCAACACATTTCCATCTCTATCCTTAATCACCCTTACCTGCTGCACATCCTTCCCATCTCTATCCCTCTGTCTGATCAACCTGTAGAGCTCCTTTTCTCCTTCTTTCGTATCCAACCTGGAGAACATGTTGTCATGTGCCTCTTGTTTAGCCTTCGCCGCCTCTACCTTTGCCCTACGACGCATCTCAACGTATTCCTTCCGCCTCTCCTCAGTCCTTCCCATGTCCCACTTCTTCTTCGCTATTCTCTTTCCTCCGACGACTTCCTGTATTTTGGGGGTTCCATCACCAAGTCTTCTTCTCCCCTTTCCTGCCAGAAGGCCCCCCAAGTACCTTGGAAGTAGTATTCCAGACTTCCGGAGTTCTTCCTGTCCATCGAGAAACTGTCTCACCTCTTCCCAAAAACACGCAACATTAATTGGACACTCTCAATTGCCCGTAGGTGTGATTGTGAGTGCCAATGGTTGTTTGTCTCAATGTGCCCTGCGATTGGCTGGCGACCAGATCAGGGTGTACCTTACCTCCCGCCCGATGACAGGTAGGATAGGCTCCAGCACTCCCGTGACCCTTGTGAGGATAAGCGGTTAAGAAAATGGATGGTAGGATGGATGGACGGATGGAGGTGAATTTCTGATTTTTCTATCTTCAATGAGAGGGGAGTGGTGACAGAAGTACAAGTATTAATTCTTTGCTAAAGGTGACGTACGATTTCACTGTAAAGCAATCAGTGCCAGGCGGGGTTGTTATCAAGCGAACACCCACACAAGAATACTAAAGCTGTCAAGTCTTTTTCCGAGATGGACGAACAGGCACTCCTTCAACATTATCGGCGTAAAGGAGAAGACGCAAAGTGTACATTATCCTAAGAAAGAAAAGCGTTTGCCCGGCGTCCATAGTTCAGACGTTTGCCGACGGCACGCCCTGGTTTGTTGCAATACAAAGCGTTTCAAGCACTTTATTGTTTCACTGATGTTGGGAATGTTTTGTTGAAAAAAATGTGTTTTTAATTGAATGCTATATATCAGTACAATAATTTAAAAGCAATTTTTTTTTTTTATGTTTGAAACATTTGGTGACAAGACTTGCTGCTACTGAAACTTTTAGTAATGAAGAAAACAAGGTAAATGAAAATGTAATTTTGAATTTTTGATCATTTTCAAAAATGTAACGTGTTCATTTCTTACATTCATGACAGATGAATTCAGTTACCAATTCAATGACGTGTTTGGGAAAATAACTACTGGACTTCCTACGACTATTTACCTTTTTAAAGTAATTTGATCAACACAGACTACTACTAACCCTAATATTGTTAGTCAGATATGCCTTAAATAAACCCATACACGCTGTAAGAGACGAGAAAGCACCCCCATTGTCTAACATACAATTGAATGGTAAAAAAGGAAGGAAAAAAAAAAAAACAATTACTCACCATCCAGCTGCCCAGCGCCACCTGCAGGACAGAAAAATGTCAACTATTTAAGATGATATGAGGGAGGTGGGGGGGGGGGTCATTCGATACACATCGCAAATAACTGCAACTGCCGTGAGAATACCTGCAGATGAAATACTGCGACGTGACAGATATAGATACTTACGTAAGCGAAACCCAAACTGGTTCCTTCATTACTGGAGAAATGAAGTAATTACTTTTGTGATTTTATGTGGCGGACTTTCAGTTTGAGCTCTCAAACAGTCCTTGGGAAAAAAAAAATGAGCACAGAACGCAGAAGAAGATAACGAAAGACATTAGTTATGTAAAAACAAAGCCCTTATGTAGTGAAGAATCGCGTTGTTGTTTTAGGAAGATTTTTTTGTTTGTTTGTTTGTTTTTTAGATTTGTGCTGTCAGTTACGTTGAAAATGCTTGACATCAAGTGTTATCTTTATATCGATATTGAAGTATGAATGAAGAAAAATAATGTCACATAATGTAAGGAATGATTAACATTGAGTAAATAAGGACTTGACTATTACATGTAATTAATGATATTAGCGTTTCGTTTTTCCGCACTGACTTTTTATTCGAGACATTATGCTTGCATTTGTGTCGTCGCACAGCCGACAATGAAATGTTGATGAACAGTTGAACTCTATAATCACAATTTCTGTCTCTCGCGTCCAAGTTGCCAATCACTGAAACGTTTGACATTACTCTGACACCAGTTCACCTTTGACGACCGCCGTGTCAATGACACACAACACACTCGAGTCATATGAATCCAAATATCGGCGGAGGAAAACGAAAATCGAGGCCGAACTCACCAGGGACCAGGAGCGCGAGAAGCAGGAAGCCCACCCGACACAATTCCATTTTGCAAGGTGACGAAAGTATCTCCGTCACCAGGTACGCGCGATTCTTGTAATCAGAGACACGCCCGTGAGGAAATAAATCAAACCCCCCCCCCCCCCCCCCCCATTACCTGTTGGGCAGTTCTGCAGCGCGTCAGGTGTACACACCTCAAGAGCGCGACGGAACCTCCCGCTTGTCACACGACTGATAGAAAGCAACAGGGAAAAACACAATGAAATGTCGTACGAGGAAGTCCACGTGCACGCTGCACAGCAAAAAAAAAAAAAAAAACCCCAATAAAAACCAAGACCCAACAAAAAGCTCGCATCCGGGATCCAGGAAAAATATAACTCATTGCTTGGTGAGATATGACTTATTAAGTTAGCTATTTGCCGTAAGAACACTTTATTGTCCCCTTTAAAAAATTCTCAAAGTAGCATCACTTTTTATTGAGATTTTTTTACTGGTTATCAGCAAGCTTATCTATAAAAAAAAAGTCTATAGGTATGTGTAGTATTACATAAGGACACGCATGCACAAGTAGGAGGCTGTGTGAGGTTATGAGCCCATTTTAACATGTGCATCATTTTACCAATCCCTTTTCCATCCATACGTCCATTTTCTTGGCCGCTTATCCTCACAAGGGTCGCGGGGAGTGCAGAAGCCTATCCCAGCTGTCAACGGGCAGGAGGCGGGGTACACCCTAAACTAGTTGCCAGCCAATCGCAGGGCACATGGAGACAAACAGCCGCACTCGCAATCACACCTAGGGGCAATTTAGAGTGTCCAATTAATGTTGCGTGTTTTGGGATGTGGGAGGAAACCGCAGTGCCCGGAGAAAACCCACGCAGGCACGGTGGAGAACATGCAAACTCCGCACAGGCGGGTCCGGGATCAAACCCGGGACCTCAGAACTGTGAGGCCAACGCTTTACCAGCAGATCCACCCGCTCTTCCTATATGTTTCAGTTAACATATCCATCCATTTTCTGAGCCACTTATCCTCACTAAGGTCGCAGGAAGGCTGGAGGTGGGGTACAACCTGAACTGGTTGCCAGCCAATCGCAGGGCACATCGAGACAAAAAGCCGCACTCACAATCACACCTTGGGGGAATTTATGGTCTCCAATTAATGTTGCGTGTTTTTGGGCCCGAGCTTTTCCCTCCCTGGCAACTTCGCCCAAAATTTCCCGGCCGATCCCGAGGCGATCCCGGGTCATCCCGGAGTTACAAACTCTCCAGCGCGTTCCGGGCCGAAAATTTCCTGTTCTATTGGGAGGTAATCCGGCTTGAATTAAGCAGTATATACCTCACTTAATTCCCTTTTTTGGGCGGGGTGTTGTTTTTATTTTATTTTGCAGCATTCCCTTTTGCACAGATGTTACCAGTGACAAAAAGTTTTTGGTACATGCTTAAACTTTAACTTAAACTACCAGGAACTAATTAAGCAGCCAAAGTGCTTCCCGTGGACTGATGTTGGACTTTGATTCGTATCAAATAGATTTTTGTTCTTCTTTTTTTTTTTTTTTCAAGAGAAACACACAAAAGACACGACCAAATTACCATGACAACCACAGTCAACCAAGTATAGCAACTAAATGGAAATTAATTTTGTTGGGACACGTTACATATTTATTCAGTGGATTCAGATGATTTTATAAAAATCCTTTCAAAATCTGGCATCGCAATGACAGTGGCGCCCTGACTTGCAGGTTAGATTTTCTTTAATTGATATAAATAGCTATTTTAGCATCGCTGATTAAAAAATGGAAGGGGCTGGCACTACACTTTTGTGTCCCTTCTTGTGTATGACCCTACAAATGAACAAATGGCGAGAGAGAACCAAATCAAAAGGGCTCAAACATTTGCACAAAGTCAATCTTTTTAGTCTCTTACGTTTGACAAAAATATGGAAAAAGCGTTCATGCAAATCACAAATTAAGCAGCTGTGTTTGTTTGGTGGGGGGGGTGAGCTACGCTGAAACACAAAGTTCATCTGAGGCTCAGATAAGTTTATATAATCATAATCAGGGTAGAGAAGCGAGTGCAGTAGGTCTCGTGTTGGTGACCTGAAGCGTTTGTTTGGACAAAAACGAGATATGCTGGAACACAAATGCAGTCAGACGAGTTTAGAAGCCGAATCACGAGTTGCTCTTTGTCTTTGCCATACTTGCTTCGAAACAAGGAAATGGAAAATGCATCTGTTTTGCTTGTCTTTGCCAATAAAAAGAATCAGGAAATCAAACCTTTTTTTTTTTGATAATGGTTTTCATGGAAAAAGTGCACATCAATGAGAATGAAAAATAAACCTCACCTGGCGCCTGCTCATAGGGACACACACACACACACACACACACCCGTCGAGACCGCTTCAAAATACATAAGACCACAATGACCTGATCACTTGAGGCTGAGTATAGAGCAGCCAGATGAGGAGACACCATCTCAGGGGGCCGTCTTGACCTGGACTGGACTGCAGGCCGCAGCCGCGGATCACTGCGATGACTACCTTGTGTCACAGCACAGCAAAAGCATGCACAGATATTTTAAAATTAGTGTAATGCGGTCCCCCCTTCTGGTCTTTGTGAGGATACTTGCTGCCCAATTCTGTTGTCATTTTAAATTTGAAAGACTATTTTGGGAAAGACCAGAATGGAGGGTGTTACAGTAATCCAGTTCGTGATAAAAGCATGCCCGAGGGTCTTGGATTGAGAGAACGGGGCTCTGTCCATATATTCTTGAAATGATTGCTTCTAATTGTTGAGTTGAGTAATATTTGTTGCTAAATTGGGATTTGTATTCGAGTGAAAAGTTTCTCTCGCTGGTCCTCCGGGACCAATGACTAAAAAATAATTTGTAGTTATCAGAAAGTTCAATGCAATCCACAATTTGATGTCTAAAATTGGATTTGTGTTGTCAGAAAAAAAGATGTACAGTACAGTCGTTTATCATGAGCGTTATGATTGAAATTCACTCTGTGCCTCCTGATTACACTGTCAAGAGGCAGCATGAATAACTTGAATAATAAAGGGCCTAAAATTGAACCTTGTGGCACACCACATGTACCTTTATAAACTTTTGAGCATGCAAATTATAAAGAAACTGATAACGCACTCTTAAAACAGACAAGCAGATGGAGGGAACTATTTGTCTGGTACACAAATGATGTGAACAGGTAGAGCAAATAAAAGCAAATTTATTTATATTATGGATTTCATACACAAGGTGCTTTAAATGATTAAAACCATTTATGAAGGCATTTGATAAAAAATCAAAATAAAGAGGGAAAACAAATAAAAGTAAAATTAAATCAGCATACAGTGCAAGAAATATTTGAAAGTGGAAATATTCTAAAAAGCGTGAGGAAAATCCGGTTTTTAATCTGGTTGTACAAATCTAAGGAGCAGACTTGTACATCATTATCACTACAGAGAAGAATACAAACCAAAACTACGTGACCCTGGGTTCCGCCCTCTTGTTATCTTCCAATACTTCGGTGTGTGCGGTTTTTTTTTTTTTTTTTTTTTTTTTACTCTAAGTGTGAATGGTGGTTTTTACGTACGACAAAGCTCAGATGGATGGATTGTAGCGTTTTGGGGGGGATTTGCGTGGGATATTCTGCATTTGTTACTCTTTTGTGTCGGAACCTTTGGGCTTCTGCTTGAAAAAAAAAAGTCTACTTGAACATCAAAACTTTCGAGGTATTGATTCACTTTAAATTGTGGCTGTGGTGCGTCGACTCCAGTTTAACACGAGTTTGAATGTGATTGATTCTGAACAGAAGCCTCCTCCCCAGTAATAAGAGGGTGGTCACACTTGCATACAAGAACATTCGCAGTTCTTGAGTTTCCATCCATCCATTCATCCATTTTCCGCATCGGGTTGCAGGGGAAGTAGCTTCAGCAGTCATACCCAGACTTCCCTTTCCCCAGCCACTTCTTCCAGCTCTACCGGAGGGATCCCGAGGCATTCCCGAGCCAGCCGAGAGACATAGTCTCTCCAGCGTGTCCTAGGTCGTCCTCGGGGTCTCTTTCCGGTGGGACGTCCCTGGAACACATCACCAGGGAGGCGTCTGGGAGGCATCCGAATCAAATGCCCCAGCCACCTCATCTGTCTCTTCTCAATGCGGAGGACCAGCGGCTCGACACTGAGCCCCTCCCGGATGACCAAGCTTCTCACCCTATCTCTAAGGGAGACACTCTGCGGAGGAAACTCATTTCGGCGATTTGTCAATGTTAGACGAGCGTGTTGAGCGTGTGACCAAACGGGTGAATAACGACAGAATTGCGTTTTGCTGGCGTGTAATTTTTACAGTGGAACGGGAACGAAAACGTTGGAAATTTCATACTCACTTCAGTTGTTCTCGTGCGTTTGAACAGTCAGCATCATGCCGCCTAGACGAAAAAAAGGTGGGGTGCGGACTTCAGCAACTAGCGCTGCAAGTAAGAATGCAAAGCATCGATTTATGTGTCCGTATGCATGGACGTTCGGGAAACGCACGAATCACGCTCAATGGACGCCAAAGGAAGTTACGACTGACTAACGATAGCCAAACGCGTGCAACGCTCGGCGAACCTTAGTAAGACGTTCTGCAGCGTTATAATTCAACGTGGATGAACGCTGGTCTCGGTGAGAACTTTTGTGCAAGTTCAAAACTTTTTTTTCCGGAGCAGCGTTCTCTGCCGATTCCCAGCGATCATTGACGTTCACGAGCGTTCAAACAACGCTCTTCTAGCGCTATCCCGGCGACCATGGGCGACTGCCAACGTTTCCTCAAACGCTATAGAACGCTGACCGGAACGTCATGGTGTGACGGGGCCATAAGGGAGAGGTCACGACCCACAGCTTGTTTCCCTCTAAAAAAAAACATAAAAAAAAAATTGGCCAATAAAGCTTATTCGTATTCTGATTCTGATTTTCCTTTTTTGATTAATTCTATTTATTTAGTTAGTTATTTTTTGATTTGTTTTTCAACATGGCACTTATGGGTGGTTAAACATTTTATTCTCACGGCACAGCTGACATGACTCATTCGACGACTGTACTTGTTTGCAAAAGAAAAAAAAAACAAACAAAAGGGGGAGGGCACTGTACCTACTGCAAGATGTGGCGGAGGCTCGAATATGTTTTGGGGCTCCTTCCTTGGTACTGTGTCAAGTACAATGAAATCTGAATGCCCATCGAGGTGTTCCACGGGGGGATGGAGTCCATAACGTCGGACGTTCGGCGAAAGGCAGACAACACCCTGAACAAACATTTTCACTCACATTCACACCCTCATTGAGCGGGAATTGCCTCGCTGAGCTCCTCCGGCAATAATGACGCAAAACAAAGAAAACACACAAGTGGTTTATTACAATCATTGGAGGACAATTAGGGAGCAAGATTTATATTTTTAAAAACTTCATTCACCCAGCGCAACTATAAACGGTGCACATTTTATGACATGTGTTAGCTTGCCTGAGGTCTGCCTTTAAAATCATAAATCCATAAAAACACCGGGGGCAAATAAGACAGGAAATTAATGTTAGTAATGTTTGCAGCCCCTTTAAAGGGTTTCATAGTTTCAAATAATCCTGGTGGGGGGGTTCAGAGCTGGCCCACAGCGTGATTTTATGTGGCCTGCGAAGGCAAATCATCTGTGCCAACTTCCACAATTCTTGTTCAAATTTGTACCGAAATTTCAAATTGTCATATCATAAATGATAATGTTTGTAATCTTTTTTTTTGTTCCCAAACATCAACGTTAGTTGGAAAAACTCCAATACTAGTTCATAAATTTTATGTGCTAATATGATGTAGCGATTCGAAATTTTTATGGTTTCACAGTTGTAGCTGCCCTGTAATTACAATGTGCCCTGCGACAAAAATCAGTTTGACGCCACTGATATTCTAATACTGAACATATGATTTGTAACATGGCGGCTCCGATTTTAATCATCATAATTAGAACTGGGTCATGGTGGAATGCAGGCAAACAAGGAAGGACAGAGGAGGCAAAGCAAGGTATACAGAATACACAGTTTTAATTTCCCGATTAAAAAGATTCATTATATCTTTTAGGGAGTTTCTATAGGTCACGTCTATTGTAGGAAAATGGATGAAAACTTTGGAATTGGAGTGGCGTCTATTTTTGATCTCACTTTTGATCTTAGGTCTTGATGGAGACTTGGGTTGGATCCCGTCTGACTGCGCCCTGAACTAACATTTCACCCACATGCACGCCCTTTTTGATATTGATGTCTTTTTTCGATTATATAAGTCAATGGGTTCGGCTATTTTGAGTGACAGGCTGTTTCGGCTGAATATTTTTATTATTTTCTAGTTTGTTAAAAGGAAAGAGGACTCACTTTTGGTCTTCACGTAGTCAGAGTGACGACACTGATTTTGGCATTTTTGCTGAGTCATGTAGGTGACTTCCCCAACCGAGCTGGCTCAAACGTTTTCCATTATCAAAGTTTTAGAATCAATAATTCAATCAACCATTCCATTGATTAATCACATATTCGGGTGCAAAATTATTTGAAACTTTATTTTCAAATATTTATTCACTAATGACTCTATTAGCTGATGGCAGTTGTTTATTTTGGATAGTTTTAATGATGAAAGAAAAAAACAAGTAAACAACAATCAAAGAACATTACATGGGCCAAGGATGTCACCAAAATTTTTTGGGATACTGATTGATGCGAACGATTACTGGTTTTGTACACACTTCTGAGGCTGTTTAAAATTCACCAACACGTTAATTGTTAGTTAATACATGAACATACTTTCTAAGTATGTGACCTCCCGTGACTAAGAAAGCGAAACTGGACTGGCTGAGTGTTTGGCTCTGAGCTGAAGTAATCTTCCCTTCTTCACACTGAATTGGAGCCGGTTGGATTTCAGGAGAATGAAAATATTGCGTTTGATATTTAAAGGTTGACTTCTTTTTTTACATGGCAAATTTGTTAACATTGAAAAATTAATCACCTTGAAATAACAGTGGCCTTTTGAATTCAAATCCTGGTGGCACATGTTTACTCCCATAAATAATTGCTCTGGAGGATGAATGAAAACAGCTGGTATGGTCAAAATATTATTATCGTATTATTTTTATTTGGGTTGTCAATCAATGGGTTAATTAAATTTGATTTTAGTCACAGAGGTGTGTGTATATTGAGGGACAACATAATGTAAATTGACCACCAAGAGGGAAGATTTTTTTAAAGGACGTCCTCAAGAGCCATTTGTTTATTTTTAATTAAAAGAATAAAACACTTTTGCAACAGCCACAGCTACATTTTGTTTCACTACAACTATAATTTACACAAAAAGGCATGTTTATGTATTTGGTACATGGGTTATTTAAAAGTTCATGGGAGCAACAGACCTCCAATTCTGGAATGACCCATGTAAGAACAAAATATTGAGATATATTTTGAAATATCTCAATCACGACTCATGCCTGTGGAATGAGCACACGTGGAATGGGTGAGGGACAGCAGTGGAATGAAGGAGTGAAAGAAATCTGTGAAAACTGACAGGGGAAGAGGTCTCAAGAGTTATGCAAACGCTTCAGTTGGAGCATTTCACGCATAAAAGGGAGGGTTGATCTAGGTAAACTAACATTTTTGTATGGGCCTGTTTTTTTTTAAATGTTTCTTAAAAAAATCTGTTGGACTGCATAGTCACAGCAATACCCAATATTTACTATTTTATTTTTAAGACGTTTTAATGTTTGTTTTCTTTGATTACCAGTAGTGAGAGATGAGGAAGTACAAATATTTATTGTACTCGTCGTTTTTCTTTTCAAATCACGTATGCAGTAAGCCCTGCAAACAGCGACCTCTGGTGGACACTGTCTCGCCATCTTCTAAAATTTTTTATGGCTCAGGTGGAGGTACAGTATTAATATAAAATATTAAGATATTGACGTTTGTTCATCTGAGTCACATTCAAATTGAACTGATTAAATGGATTATAATCCACAAATAATAATAATAATAAATGCTTGAGAAAAAAATAAATAAAATAGGTGTTCAAGGCTGAAATGATGACTCAAGATGTGATGGAAAAAACATTGACAATGATTTTATTGTCAATCTAAAATGCTTCCTGCTATTTACACTTTACATTTTACCATGGCAAATGCGGTATGCCTTACAAATATAAAATGTTTACATTTATACAGGTTATCAATATGAAGCCAAGTTTCATTCCCCAAAACCATTAATGAACTTGTCAGTTCCAGATTTGAGTACATCATAAACTCGGCTACAATATCATATTTAGTCACGAGAATTGCATGTTTGACATTTTGTATTCACTGACCTCGTATTTGCGTGTTTAAAAGTTAAACGCCTTGTAGGTAGTTTGTTGTTATTTTGGCATTATCCTTTCAAATAAACAACTCTTGTACACAACACAGGACAGAATTCAAACACTGCAAATACATTGTGAGGGACGCACAATTGTTTTTCATAATATATCTGTGAAAATAATACGATTCTCCAAATGGTTTCAGATGAAAATAATACTTATACATAAATAAACCTCGGCATCTGTTGTAGGAATATAAACTCCTCTTTGGGTAAAAGCAGCACGTTGTCTGTGATAAGTATATTGAAATTCATTTTTGTGCTTTTAAACCTGAAACTATATTGTATGTAGTACATTTCCATTACTCAAATTGAAAACTTTTAAATCAGCACAAACCCAAAGTACAATACACGTATGTTATTTTTGATTTGTGTTTAAAAAAAAAAAACAATCACCAAAATAAAACCGTGATCCAAAATCCGAAATGAATTAAGCCTCAAACAAATAGCAACTCATCAATATTAGGTGAGTAGAAATACTAAAAATATAACATTCTGCACAAAAATTCACTTCAACAGAGAACCAAACAGAACAGAATACTAAAATAGTCACAAGAGCTTTTCATTCTGAAGCCAAATTAGTTATCAACCACATTTGTGGTTTCATATTTATCTTGCTGTGCCTTGTGGGGATGTTTTAGTACATTTGGACTTCCATCCATCCACTTTCTAAGCCGCTTATCCTCATGAGGGTCGCGGGAGTCCTGGAGCCTATCCCAGCTGTCAACGGGCAGGAGGCGGGGCACACCCTGAACTGGTTGCCAGCCAATCGCAGGGCACATGGAGACAAACAGCAGCACTCGCAATCACACCTAGGGACAATTTACGGTGTCCAAATAATGTTGGATGTTTTTGGGATGTGGGAGGAAACCGGAGAAACCCACGTTGGCATGGGGAGAACATGCAAACTTCACAGCAGGCGGGTCCGGGATCAAACCCGGGACCTCAGAACTGTGAGACCGACGCTTTCCAGCTGCGCCACCGTGCCGCCCATTTGGACTTTTTAATCTTACAATCTATCTAAAACTAAAATATCAACAAATCAACATTAAGTGCTAACATCAGCAGGCACTTTGTCATTCCCTTTTAAAAGAGTTTTTTCTCCCATCCTTGAGACCGTAATGATTATTTTGGAGATTATTGCTATATTTGATTCACAGTTACGACCAACGTGATCCATACCCCCGTCAAATTTCTAGTCGTTCAACGTCGGCTATGAATTTGCCACACCGGTACGCCTGTTGAAGCGCACGGTGGCCACGGGAGCGATTCGGCACATTAAAGCTCACGTCAAGCTCTAAATTTGACCACGATACGTCTAATTTTGTCCATAACTGTATAGATAAGGTCACAGTTGTGTTTATTTATAGTTGTAAAAAGAGAGGTGTGCAGTTGTTGAACATTATAATCAATTTGATATTGTCCACATCATAAAGTTCATCAAAACCAAGTTATACATTATGGATCATCGCAATTAACTCCAGTAGCAGTTAAATATAACACAACAAAAACATAGAAGTTATATAAATACACATTCCTGTTTGAATGTCTTTCCTCTATTTGTGCTCGTGAAAATAACTTATTAGTCTTTTTTTTGGGGGGGGGGCGCTTTGTAAATATATGCGATGAATACTCTATATTTTTACAGTACCAGCTGCTGTTGTTTGTGGCTGGATCAGCTCAAAGCTCATTGTTGGATTTGTTAATTCATGAAATTAAAGAGCAATATTTTGCCCACTGGCCACAATCAAATGACATCTATAGCAAGACATAACATGTTTGTAATATATTTTTTTTTTTGTAGTCAACTGCACTGCATCACAGAGGAACGAGTTACCTCTATTTTGGTTAAAAGATATTTCAGTGTGATGCAATGCAGTTTTCCACCACTGTGAAGGATAGTATCATAAAATTATCGACGTCTCTCTGATGTCTGAGCATTATTCGGTGTACCTAATTAGTTGGCCAGCAGGGGTATCTGTATAACATTGAAGTATAATGTTATTTCAGCTCTATCAATACAAGTGTGACATTTTGGTTGACATTTTTATGTGCGAGGTCGTGATCGTTGTCGCTCCTCAGCCCGAACACACTTGCGTGGGCTTTAGTGGCCCCCGCCGCTATGGCTGCTACCCGACGTCCAGTCGATTATTATGAAGCTCAGGCTCATTATCATGAAGGAGACACCCAAGGCGGCGAAGCAGGCGGCCTGGAACAAAGAGTCGCCGGTGGCATTGATGGGTCACGGGAGGCTAATCACGAGCAAGAAGTAGAACTGGACTTAATGGTCTCACCAAGATCTTGGGAAGGGACTTCATAGGTTCACTTTCTTTGGGAACAATGCGGATGTAGAAAACAGCAGGGAAGATGAAAATAAGGCAGGGAGCAGATGTGGCACCTGGAACCATCAAGTACAAAAGTAAGCAAAGCAAAGCAAATTTATTCGTATGGCGCATTTCATACACGAGGTAACTCAATGTGCTTAAATGATCAAAGGCATTTGAAAACAAAGAGATAAAACATTTAAAACGCGATAAAACAATAAAAATGACCAAAATATAAAAAAAAAAAAGACAAAACCGCATACAGTGCAAGTAATATGATCAAAAAGTGGATATATTCTAAAAAGAATGAGAAAAAAAAAGTTTTCAACCTGGATTCAAAAACATTCCCACTTGGGGGTGACCTCAATCAATCAGAACACCAAGGTTTCGGACGAAAAGTGTGGAAAAATCTTTTTGGGTTTAGTTTTTTAATTAGCAGTAAATTAAGAAAGTTCTGGTTCAGGGATGTCCAGATCCAACTTTTTCAATTCCAATCCGATGCTGATATTGCAGCCTTGACCGAGCCCGATTCTGTTATCGGTCTGATCGGATTTCAGCAATATTCATACATAAGTGACTTATTTTGTAGCATGCGATGTTAGACAAGGCTTGATCGAGTGATATTAATCAAACAGAGAACAATAATTAGCAAGAGTCGCTATGAGCAAAACTGACCCCATTATTATGCATTAACGGCTAATATAAAGTACAGTAATTGGTGTGGCCATTTTGACCTCTGAGGGGTGTTAATAAAGAAAGCAGAATTGTCAAAAATTGGTATTTTAACCCATTTTTCACAGTTTGAGTTCGATGCTAATTTTCGTTAGCTCATCAGTGGTGTTTTCACATCATTGTGCGTTAGCTTTGAGGTAGCAATTTTTGTGAACAAAAAGACAAAGAAAGAAACTAAGTCTGTGATATGTTTGAACATTCAAGAGTTACAATTCTTCTGTTATGTCCATTCAGTTTTTCAGTGAACTTCAGGTGCTGTATCAAAAAAACACTCAGCGAGCGACATTCCACCCATACTCCTCACTAAAATGGTAGCACCATAGCAACCAGTCTGTTGCGATCACATGGATTCTGCCTGCCACCAGACGTGTTGCGAGTAGTGCAGTGCTTCTTCAGATCACCTCATACAACAAAATTGTTTCCTGTATGATTATTAGAAACTGGTAGCAGCATTGGATCGATTCCCGCTCAGTGATTGTGAGGATATGCAGCTTGGAAAATGAATGGTATGCGAGATTATGTGTTAATGGCTGACCGTCCTGTTACCGACATGTGATCCGGCTTGCTTCCATGAATCTATCCTGCTATACTATCGACGTATGTCTAAAAACAATTTGTCTTTGTACCTTCGCGTGTTTGTCAAGCTATCGGCCGCTTTGAAGACGTCCTTGGCAGCACATTAACGGAAACGCTTTCACCTTCCACCTATGGCCTATGAAATGTAAACTCCAATCCGTGGAATCAGCGGGACAACAATATTGACTCTCGTTGGATTTTTCCCTTTTTTGTGTCAACATGCGACAGTCACGTTTTTTTTTTTGGTTATTTTTTTTAGATTACCATGCAGAACTACTGAACAGATAGCGGAACGTCAAACATTATAGGTTCAGACTGTAAACAAAGTCGTGATAAGTAAGCCATAATCAGTCTGTAAAATGTACACCTGTTTATTGCAGTAAGTGTCTTTACGCACATATTGGTCAAGTTTTATTGACACTTTCAGAGAGGTATTTATTTGATAAAATTATTGTCTTAATTCTTGGAGTTCACAGCTTTGTAGAATTTCAGTCCTTCACACAGAATCTTGTTTATAATGCTGACTAAATAGTGTAACTGTATGCAGATGAATGACAATGAAACATGGGCATCTGTGTAAAAAGCAGAAAGAACTGTTGGAAAACTTCATGTACTGGAGTTTTTTTCCCGGCTTACTTTCACATTCCAAAAACATGCATGTTGGGTTAAATGAAGAAACTAAATTGGTCAATAGGTGCGAATGGTTGATTGGCTGCTGACTAAACCAGGGTTACTAGAGTCTGCTGGGAATAGCTCCAGCTCACGTGCAGCACGACACAAACAAACGAGCGCTTAGAAAATATTGCGCAGGTCAACCCAATGCTCGTGTCCAGTGAATATAGATTTTCCACTGAGGCGAAAGATTATATTTTCCCATGTACTGTATCTCTCGTCTTTTTTTTTTTTTTTTTAACAAGAGCCCAAAACAGATTGATATACTTAATATGTCCAGTGTTGTACTAACCGATGATTCCGAAAATGCCCAAAATGTTGGGAGCGAAAATGACCAGCATGTTGATAAACGTGAGCAGAACCAGAGCGATGGCGATGTGCCGCAGCCAGCTGAAAGCCTTGGTGGGGAACAGCATGTGCTGAATGGCTCGCCGCACCTTTGTACACACAATTACACAATACACGGGGAGGAGAAATGAGATTATCCCTATTATTGAATTGTATTGCAGTCTCCGAGCATAAGAAAGCGCAAACTTACTGGGAATAGCACAATGGGAACTGTGAGTGTGACGGCGGTGAGGACAGCCAATCGCACGCACAGGATCATCGTGTCGTACGGATCGATGCGGCTGTAAGTGTGAAGCAATTCTGGCTCCACATTGCCTGCAGGGAAAAAGAAAATCTGAAAATTTGTAAATATTCACAGATACATACAGTTGCCTTGTCACATTTCAGTGGCACACATATTTCCAATTCTGGAAAATGGAGGCACCTGTGAAACAATATGTTGCAATATAAAACCCCTCAATCTGCTATATGTAGAATGTCAAGTGACCAATGGGGAACATTGAATAATAACCCCATGTGACCTCCTGCGCATGCTACGGTAACGATCAAAACTAGGATTGAAGGCGCACGTGCTTTTGTTTTCTTCATGGCTTGTGTCTTCAAACAAAAGTACAGTGTGTAGATCATTTATTCAAACAAAGAGTTCCCATGGGTGCAATGTCCATGTCAAGGTCAGCAAGGGGAGGAGGACAAGCTTTCACATACAGTAGACCCCCACATGGCAGGACGGTGGCGCAGCTGGAAACCATTGGCCTCACAGTTCTGAGGTCCTGGGTTGAATCCCGGACCCGCCTGTGTGGAGTTTGCATGTTCTCCCCGAGCCTGCGTGGGTTTTCTCCAGGCACTCCGGTTTCCTCCCACATTAGTTGGACACTCTAAATTGCCACTAGGTGTGATTGGGAGTGCGGCTGTTTGTCCCGATGTGCCCTGCGATTGGCTGGCAACCAGTTCAGAGTGTACCCTGCCTCCTGCCCGTTGACAGCTAGAGTAGGCTCCATCACTCCCCGCGACCCTCGTGAGGATAAGCGGCTAAGAAAATGGATGGATGGATGGATGGACGGACACCCACATCCTCGCAATTTGGCACCCTTGGACTCACCTTTTTTTTCAACTTTAAAACTTTTTTTTTTCTTTTTCTTCCATAATTTAAAACACCTCTGATTATTAACGCGAATACATTTTACGTCCTAGTTGGCTTTTTATTCTCTTTTCATGCTTTCTGTCTGAAGGTTGAAGGTTTTGTGGTAACAGAGATTATTAGTATTTAGAACTGTTCATAATTCCCTCTGGTTCCTCCTTGACTAAGTTCCATCTGAAGAAAAACAGCACTAAGACATGATGCTTAATTGTATTTAAGATGGGTTTTCTTTTGGGGTGATGATCAGCACTGTGTTTGCGCCAAACACAGATTTTGAAATTATCTCCAAAACATTTTTAAAAAAATTAAAATTCCGCAGCAAACGCATGAGAAATCTCCAGAATGTATGTGGGAAAATTTGATGAAATCAAAGTTAAACCTATTAGGCATCCTCCAATATGGCGCAGTATGTTCGGTGCAAACATTGTATTGTTATATTCTTTGCGTGGAATATTTGATCCTGCTTATACTTTGATCTCACATAGTTGTGCAGGTGTACCTAATGTTTTGCAGTTTTTCCACTTTGAAATACAAAAAGTTTTGATCCTCATGCTGTTTCATATTCAAAAAGCAGCACCATATATGATCTGTCACAGGCTACAATACAAACAATGTGTAGAGATGTGATTGGGAATCAAACATGAGCGCTCACCATAGAAGGTCAGGTAGCCAAAGAGAGCTGCAAGAAAGTACATGGTGTACATGACAAAGATAGAGATGTTGGACACCTTTTGCATCTTCTTCTTAGTGGGACTGCAATTTAAAAAAAAAAAAAAAAAAATTGGTGATTTGCGTCTTGTAATTTGAAGTTGGATATAGTACAAATGTGGATTTTGGAGACAAGCAACTCACTTGCGGAGTTCAGTGTAAATGGGAAGGACCTCCGGATGACAAACGAAGGCAAAAGCTAAGATGGGGATGGTATAGGCCGTCTGTGGAGAAGCACAGAACGCCAACGGGAAGTCAACAAGGAACAATAATGGCAACTGCTGATTTAAAAAATCTTTGATCGAAGGGTTAGCCTTCATGAACCATGCTTGGCGCACAGGGACTCAAACATGGCCTTTCCCATACTGATCTCTCAAAATTAGAAGCATAGAATTATCTAAACTGTCTTTGTAAGCTTCCCATCTATTGATTGAATCGCACATTAATTTGGAAAAGTGTGTGCTGGCTTTACCTGTGAGTTGATGGTGAACATACGCGCCGTGCAGAGTGTGTCGTCTTCTTCGTGAGGCACAAGGTGATCATCAGTGTGGTCGGACGCGTTCAGGATGTGGTGGGCGGCGGTACTGTTGAGCGAGTTGAACTCCACGAACGGGCAAGGAATTTGGAATTTCTTGTAGATGACCTGAAGAGGAGATGTAACATTAGGAAATATGCTGGTCGATTTATGGCTCAAAACCCTCTTGTGAATTTTCCTGAACATTTCCTACTCGGTCAACATACCGCAGAGAGGAAGAAGACCATGCAGCTGAGAGAAAATCCGCTGGTATAGCCAAGGTATCCTGAAATAAGAAATAAACAAGTATATGTTGTATAAAAAAGAAATGAAAACAGATTTTGTTGTTGTTACATACTATTATTATTACAAAGTTATTTTTATTTAATGAAGAATTTATTTATTTATTTATTTTACGAGGCCCCATAGCTCAGTGGTTAGAGCAGGGGTCAGCAACCTTTTTGAGGCTGAGGGCTACTTCGTGAGAACTGATTGTCCGAACTGCTACATGACTTGTTTGCAGCAAACTTCAGTCATAGTTCATACAGTAGTTTATATATACATAAAATATTTTCATTTTCATTTGTTGTATGATGTGACATTACGGGTATTTTAAGAATATAAATGACATAAGCAAGTCAGATTCAAAATTTAAAGCTGTGGTAGTTTTAGAACATGCCTCGAAGGCGCCTTAAATTGTCCCCACGGGCTACCATGCGCCCCCGGGCACCGCGTTGGCGACCCCTGGGTTAGAGCATTGGTTTGGTAAAGCAGGGGTTGTGAGTTCGTATCTCACTGGGGTCTCCACTCCCCCTGAGGGGTTGCGTCAGGAAGGGCATCTGGCGTAAAAATTGTGACAAACAAATATGAGAGTTTCATCTGCAATGACACGCTGTGGTGACCCCTAATGGGATATGTCGAAAGAAAGTCTTTACATTCTATTATTTTTACAATGATTCCCTTCGCAGCACCGACCGCCTCCAAGTTGTGTTTTGCCCAATTTTACATTGCCGGGTTTTGTGGCGTGCAGCCCGTCTTACTCAGCCACTTTTTTTTATCCACAGCGGCAAATTTTTTGCCGATTTAAAAATCGCAGCAGGCATCACAGGCCGCCCAGTTTGCCCATTCCACACTCCGGCTTTGTCCACGGTGGCCTGGTTGCCAAAAATGGTGTGAAATTGCCACAACACCTGAACAAATTAGTGAATTATCTAAAATTAAAAAAAAGCCATAACTAGTGCTCTAATCGGAACAATCTGAAAGGTTAATCTTTAACACTTGATCAGAAAAATACTCGCTCGGCTGCTGTGTGAAAGACTACAAAAGGATTGTGAGTCAAACAGTATGTGGAAGGAGATCGAGTGTCAACTCACCCAGCTGCTTCATCAGTGCCAGGGGCAGGATGACACTGGCAGAGACCATGATGACCAGGTAGTTGCCATTCAAGTACCAAAAACTGTTCAGGAGAGGAAAAAAGTGGATATTAGTGAGTAATTAATGATGCTGTTTAATGCGCAAGCAAGTGCAACTGTGTTGATATGTTTCATTTTTCTCCGGTGAAATATTCCAAGTTGAAGTTGTGCCGTTTGCTTGTGCAGTCACACTGAATCCTACATAAGCGAGGATTTACAATGAGAGCGCTTGCAGCTGCACAGAGGAAGGCCAAACTGATGTCGCTATATGCTCGCCATATCGTTCCTTTATGGCCTCAAATGATGCAGGCTGTAAAACATTCACAGCTGGTGTTGCATATCCAACGCTGTGTGGGGTAGCTTCGCTTTTAAAGCCCGCCGTGCTGAGTCACCATCTGCTAAATGTGGACAATCGCATGTACATCCCCATTCAACGGGCGCTCCATTGACACTCATAAAACATAACCCCTGGAGGACATACAATATGTACAGTACATAGAAGAGGGATCTCCGAATGCTGGATGATTTCCAAGTTCTAATTTCAACTCTAGGAGATATGTGAACATTGTGTTCCCGAAAACGACACCTTCATCGACCTTTAATTCTTGGTTAAACTCTAAATCGCAGCACTTTGGTTGAAATCCAAGTCGTACCGCTTTTGGGACATTTTACTTTGGAGGTTCCACCGAGATAAACCTGTACGCACATCGCACTCATCAACATTGCTGCTTTGTGTCTGGCTGTCATGGCCGACGTACTCTTCTGTGGCATGGACCGCCAATATTTGTGTTCATTGTTTTGACACCTCTCCAAAACAGTTTACTGTCAACAAACAATGTGCGGCTGTCATCGGCCCTCGAGGTTGGCGGCCAATTGTGTGCTTAATGGCACGGGGGGGGGGAACATTCCTCAACCAGCATGCCAAGGAAAACAAATATCATCTCGAGGGGGCAATGATGGTAAAATGTAAACATGCACAATGGCATCTATGCACTAGGAGAGGGATTCTGTGGGTGTGTGTTTGTGTCTTTTGTAATCCCAAGAATTGTAGGTCAGGTTCCCTTTTGATTCCCTCCCAACAGGTCTTTGTAGCTGAGATTTCATAACAAAACCTTAGCCAAGTTCAAGTACATATACAGTCACAAGAACAAGAAAACTCTTTCATGTGTAGAAAAATGAATGGCTTTGCACACATAAAAGTCGTATGTGAGAAAAAGATGAAAACTTTTTTTCATGGTGTTCATGATCATGTGTGTGTGTGTGTGTGTGTGTATATATATATATATATATATATATATATATATATATATATATATACCTTGACCTCTGACCTTGCCTGATCATAAATAGCCAGATACTGTATTTTTTAGGTTTGGCTGTATTTGAACTTTCTTCGCATTAGATGGCAACAGGTACAGTGGCGCTACTGGTTAAAGTGTTAAAGTGTTGGCCTCAAGGTTCTGAGGACTGGAGTTCAAATCCCGGCCCGGCGTGTGTGGAGTTTGCATCTTTTCCCCGAGCCTGCGTGGGTTTTCTCCGGGCACTCCGGTTTCCTCCCAGACCCCAAAAACGTGCTTTATTTGGAGAGTCCAAATTGCCCCTAGGTGTGATTGTGAGTGCGGCTGTTATTTGTCTCTATGTGCCCTGCGATTGGCCGGCAACCAGTTCAGGGTGTACCCAGCCTTCTGTCTGATGATAACTGGGATAGGCTCCAGCATTCCTGCGACCCTTGTGAGAATAAGCAGCTTAGAAAATGGATTTATGGATGGCTGCAAATGTTCCAATGTATGGCCTTCACATGCACCCGTTTCTTTCATTTATACCCTTTGGTGTTTTCTCAAAGTAGCTCTCGTAGTGGACGGGACAGGAAGCCCTGTTGAATGTGATTACATTTCCCTTTCTAAATGTGTGTTTATGTAACCAGCTGAAATCTGACACTTTGTTTGCTTCGGCGCCAGCTACGAGCATCATGTGCAAGTTTCACGTTCACATATGACTTCAGTTTCTCCTTGTGTGGCCAGCCAAGCAAGCAAGACTCCACTTAATTATTACACTTTATAGTCCGTTAGCATATTTTTCTGCTAAATATACACTGATATCAGATTATTTTAATTACTTGTCAAGTAGAAGGCGGCATTGTGTTTGTCAGCTGCATGTCATCGCCGTCTATTTTAAGAGCCGGCAGAAAGGAATTAAAAATACGACTCCCTCCCCCTCGCTCCACGCTCTCTGCTTGATGTCATGGATTGGAGCCGTAGGAGACACGCCGGGCGGACATGAACCTTCGACGAGGGGTGTTGCCGAGGCGACCTGTCCTCACGGTCGGAATGAAGCAGTCAATGTCACGCCACTTGCTACTGTCATTTGTTTACAATGTGTGTCTGGTCAAAACTTATTCAACTCATCAATACATTTTGACCCATAATGAACCCTACTGTCGAAAAAATCGTGAGCATAAAATGTTAATGTTAATTTATCAATGTAATTTTCAATGTTGTCAGTCAATGTTTATCAATGTGCGTATGTTAGTTATGTATCTTTAAGACGCGGGCGAGGTCGTGTGGCGAGTCATTTAGGTGAGCTGGAGGGAGGTTGGTTGATTAGCTCAAGCAACGGCAATTCTTCATGTGATTGTCTGGGTGCGAGCTGTGGACGACAGCAGTGCTAGCACGAGTGTGTTTGTTGTGTTAATGTTTTACTGCTCTCCCAAAGTTAAATTATCAGACGAAAAGTGCACCAGCAACTGTGGCTATTTGCTACAGACATACGGGCACAGTCGTTATGGGCGTAGCAAAAAGTAAAACTGCCGCAAGATTGTGATTTTCGTGCAAGCGCAAGCAATTTGGCAGACCATTCTGTGCTAAGCTAGGCGATCTGGTGAAGCAAGAGTGTGTGTCCTTAGAGAAGTGACAATTTGGTAGCAGAAAGTTGGTCTAAACGTACGCCTGCTAGACCATGTCTAAAAACCAGCATTAAGTAGAACGGTGGTATAGCACGAATGTGGTGAATTTGATCAGGGCACAGGCAGAGAGATTCTGGGATCCCACAAATATATTTAAAGGTCAACTGTCATACCTATAAACATTCTAAAATCTATATTGTGATGAAAAATACATATAACATTATTCACTTCAATGTCTATACGAAAAAATAAATATGAGCGGAGAGCGCATCATCCATGCGCAAAGTTGCAGAAGTGTCATTCGACGACATCCAAGTGGTTGCCATATTGGCTAAATCTCGTGCCTGTGACATCACACCAGACATTCGCCATTAAAAACACGCTGTGGCCAATACTGTGGGAGACGAACACGCCCCTTCTGACACGGAAGCCAGCCGCCTCGGCCTTGTCGGAGGCCGTCCTTCAGCGGCTGCTGCACGGAAGCCTTCCGATGCGCACATCAACACATTTGGCACCCCTGATTTACAGATTACGCGCCCCCCCACTAACAATAGTTTTTTTAGTAGCTCTATACACACCTACCTGTCATTTGGAACCCACAAAGCTCTCGTCCATTGCACCTGTACAATTCATTTTTCACAACGAAAAGTGTCCCTTGGAAACTTATGAAGGGTAAATCCACCTCCCAAGTGTTCGAGCAATATCCAGCAATGCAACGAGCCGGAATTTTAGCTAACACGAAGGAACCACAAGCTACCTTCCCGCAGGTAAAAGTAATAGAAACAAACGAGTCCGCTTTAGGGTGCTCCTGCCCCGTACTACACTTCCTGCTTCTTCTCGAAAAAACAAATCCCTCGGCTGCCATTTTTCGTTGTTAACATACTAAAAATTATGCATTTCATGACAGTGGCCCTTTAAGTTGCCAGAAGTTGTCACCAATTCATTCTGTATTTACCTGTACTGTATGTACTTTATGTACCCAATCACATTGCCTGTTGCCAGACCAGCCATAAGCAGTGACGATGCTTGCGTTGCAACGTATGCATCGTCCTATTCCACATTGAGATGTTGCTGTTGAAATTGTCATTACACCACGTGAAGGAAATGAGAAGAGCCAATTCGACTGTCAGCGAATGAAGTCGGCTGTAAACGTGAACACGGTGGTGCAGCCCGCCCACTGTTGGATCTGACAGGCTGCACCGCTGGCCATAAAAACAGCGCCTTTTTAGTGTTATAGTAATACTCCACAGCGAATGAGGTGCTTTTCTTGGGAAAAATAGGAAACAAGTCAGTGCAAAGCCTCAGGGGTGAGTATGGTATGAAAGAATTCCACTTCATCCAACTACAGCAGGTAACCATATTCTCTTCTATTTTCACTTCCTGTGGGTGTAAATGTCAGGTGTTCCAAGACTTGTGTCTCGGACGTTTCATACTTCTCATTTTATCCTGATTAAACGCATTGTTGTTTTAAGCAAACGCTGGAATGAAAGGATGAGGATGTTTTTACATTGCAAGTGGCGGTAGGAATCCAGAGCAGTCCTTTGGCATCTTATGCAACGCGGTTGATGATGTGCCCCCCACACCAAATCAGCTGACACCTTATCAAGAGAACTGCCCCTCTCGCTTGTTCAATTACAAGCTTCCATTCTCATCACGCCCCTCCAATCCCAGCTGGTAAGTCCTTGACCAGGCACGCTGTGAATTCACGAGTGCAGTGCTATTAATGCTACTACTCACTCTGCGTTAGGGTCAGCCTTCAGGAACGCTTGGATGACCAGAGGTAACTCAGATTTCACAATGTATAGGTAGCTGGACATGGCTGCAACAGATAGAAAAGAGAAGCCTGAGTCGGCTTTAATGTAATATCCGAAACAGTGTTAACGTGAAACCTGGCACCAGGATCAGTGTTGCGCCATAATCATTCCAAGTGAACTGAACCGTCAAGGAAAATTTAGGGAAAGTTAAGAATGACAAATAATTATCACTAGTACATTGTCACCTTTGTAAAGTAATGGCCTACCGGTGAGTTTTTATTTTTTAGAAAAAAAACAAAAAACTGAACTCAACACCGAATATATTAATTAATAATTTTATTTCATGTCGAGAAGTTCATGCTCTACAGTCATCATGGGGAGACGATTTAGGCAAAAAGTATATATACATAAATAATTTTACTTTTAAAATATGACTTAGACCAGTGAATCTCAAAGACTGGTACAAATAAGTACTACCATAATTTCCGGCCTATAAACCATGACTTTTTTCACACACTTTCAACTCTGCGGCTTATGCAGTGATGCGGCTAATTTGTGCATTTTCTCCAACAGCTGCAAGGGGGCAGTCAAGCGGAAAAGGTAAGAATGAGACAGTTGGAATATATGTGCCAAGGAAGTGATTTTTACCGGTATATATTTTTTTTTAGCCAGCCCTGTTAGGGCTGCGCTTGCATTAGTGCTGTGCTAACATGTTGCTGCTGTGTTACTGGCATGTCTCTGTGATTTTTACCAGTTTGTTTTTTTTAACCGTCTCTGTTAGTGCCGCACAAGGGTTAGCGCCGCACTAGCACCGTGCTATGTTAGTGTCGCGATGCCATGTTGCTACTGTGTAGCTGCAACGGTTGTTTCTTTTTTTTACCGGTATGTTGTATGTTTTTTTTCTTTTTTACCAGCCCTGTTTGTGCTATGTTGTTGCTATGTTAAGCGAAGCTAAGGTATTAAAACTTAAAATCTTAAGCAGCGCTAGCATTAGCGCGGCGGCACTAGTATTAAACTCTGTGTACCGTCTTTCTTTGTAAATATCTCGTGTTTCAATTTGGGCACTTGCGGATTTTACACAGGTGCGGCTTGTGTATGTACAAAATGATATTTCCTTTACAAATGTACTGGGTGAGGCTTATAACCAGGTACGTTCTGTAGGCCGGAAATTATGGTACTTAAACGTCGAAAGACTCTGTAGGTGAAATACTCACTGCCAAACCACAGCCCAGTTGTATTTTACTTTTTGGTACAATACACTTCTATTTAATCATTAGTATATGACTGTTTTTAAACTTTTATTTAGGTAAAACCATTCAAAAGAGATCAAGCAGTCCCATCATATTATATATACTGGATATAACAAATTGATGGATAACGATATCAAATCAAAAGTGAAAGGTAAACGTTTGTTCAGCACTTGTTAAAGTAACTGTAAGTACAGGTATGTAATAAAAAAAAGCTTGTGGTATCTCAACTAGTTATTATATATGACAATTTAATATTTTAGAACAGATTTTAGCACAACCATGAAAGTTTACACATGATTTTATTTCGCTGGCCACATAAAATGATGTGCCAGGCCATCTCTGGTCCCTGGCCCTTGAGTTTGACACCTGTGCTATGGAGGTATATCCACCTCCACTGCAAATATGAGAAGAGTACACTACACTAAGGATGTGCGTCTTCATAATTGAGGCTGCTGCCTCAAAAAATTGCCAACGATAGCATACTGTGAATTCGAAATAAGTCTGAAGCTACTGCCACTGTGATATGATATGATTCATTCACTCACCTCCAATGTTCTGCAGTGTGATTGCAATGCCGGCGGCCATTTTTCCTGGCGTGCCAAAGGCCCTGAAGCCCAGCTGTTCGTAAGCCCGAATTCCTGAAACCACCAAGGTTCCCGTTTATTATCTGAGAGAAATTCAATATACTTTTTGGTGCGGCAAAAGTATTTAGTAAACACAATGTTTTTGCCACACACAGCTTTAGAGAAAACACTATTAGCATTTTCCTTCTCAGAAGCTTCTGAGGGTGTAATAGAAGTGGCAGTCGTAAACTTTTTATAAACAGCTATTAAAAAATGATTCACTAGTAAGAGAGATAATTTAAATGCACAATAATGTAATCAGTTTCTTGACAACGGGCTATGATATTCTTACCCACAATGCCGGATGATTTGAGCAGCAGATGAATGGAATAAGATGACAACGCAGCCACTGCAGTCAGAAGAAACCTGCAACGCGATTCAATAATTTACATATTCTGTCCTTCTGCATAACATTTATTCATACACCGACTGGAAAGCAGATTCATATACTAAGGACGGCATTTGAGTACTTTTCTTGAGCAATAGCAGTTGTTTACACGCCATTTTAGAAATGACGGACGACATGCACTGTTCTTGGTTTTATTTTGGTAGGATTTAACGTCCCATTTAGATCGAATAGACGTGAACTAAGTTGGCTACACTGACGAGCTGCTCACTTCATCTCATGCACTAGCAAGGTCATGATAGCAATAATACAATTGTACTCCATGAAGGGAGAGATACATGTGTATATATTATATCGTTTCTCATCGGTTGTGTATTGTAACAAAACAAGGCCAGAGAGCTTTGCTAAATCACCTGGGAACTTTTTTTTAACAGAAAAATGAACGTCTGGCCTATGAAGAATGACGTATGGGGTGCAACAGCTACATTTTTGATTCCTTATCATTTGCCATGCAAGATGAGAGTGAGAGTATTGTTTTCAAAATATTGGGCAGGTCATTTCTACCCATACTAATGATGCTAATCTGATAATGTCCCTTTGGGATGATGATGACTGTTAGGAAGCAGGAAGGAAATATTGCAAATAGAGGCTCACTAAATAAATCCAAGCCAAAGAAAGCTGCATTGAGCATGATAGCCAGCATCTCAAAAAAGATCATGTCCCATAATAAACCCACCTACAGTATCTCCATACTCCCGTACAGACTCCAGAAAGGCCACAGCCCAAAATAGTCCAACCTGAAGCCCTAATGTGGGATCTGGATTTGATCATTAATGGACATAGCGACTACTACATGCAGAGTGCAGCTGCCAGACGTGGCCTCCGTACCCGCTGGGCATTTAGTCTGCCTGCCATTTTTTTTTAAACTCACGGTGCAAAAGTGACGGGATTGAGCTAGATAAAGATCCTAATGTCAATATTATCTGGGTGAGCTGTTTCAGGAAGTAACCCGCACTGAAATTCTACTTTCCTGCATTGAGACTAAGGACCTCGACACTGCTGCAAGTTTTCCCGACCTCTGTTTTGATGTATAATTGTCAACCTGTATGGAATCTTTATTACCTCATTGTTTGACCTCCTATTTACATTCCAGACCTCGCCTATGGCAAGCCAATGGAGTAAAACTGACCAAGAAGAAGGAGGTCTGCATTCCCTGAGTGCTTTTATTGTGTGTTTACAGGCAGATGTACGTGATGATGTTAAGGCAAAATGTTTGAAACGGTAACAGCAGTCCTTTGACAAAATGTCATCAAGGAACTCTTAGTGCTGGGTTTGGGGAGTTTTGGGTTTTTTTATCAAGGCTTGGGGGATCCATCTCACCTCAGTTGACACTTACAAGGCCTTCACCCACCCAATGGTACTTTGTGGTTTTTGGGCTTGGGAAAGGGGGACGGATGTGGCCTTACGCTCTTATCAAATCGGAATATATAAGAGTGGGTTTGCTCCCTTGTTTATTATGAGAAATAGCATTTCCATATATGCGTGTAGCCTTGAGTGCTATTGAGTACTACAGCTTCTGCTGTACTTTATCAATAACCTAAATTTAGGCTTCCTGGATTTGAAATTATTTTGGAGGACTTGATGATGAAAAAAAAAATTCTTCCAAACATCTTTAGACGTTTTAAAAAATGTTTTAAAATGCTGTAGTACACTCAAACCATCATTTCGCCAGTAATTCACACTGCTGCTACTGCATGACTAATTACCACCCTTATCTAACATTTTTAGAAATATTGTTGGTAAATACCATGTATCACCGTGAATGGGCAGAAATTAATCACTCTGCACCATGCACCCTGTTTATTGTTATAAAACTGTCACAGAATTCGATCCAAATCCTTTTAACATCAACCGACATTAAACAATCAACCCATTTTGCCTTCAGCTGAAGTAAGCCCAGCAGGTTTGAAGAAAAAAAAATTGTTTCTTTATTTTTCTCTAGCTTTTCCACCCACCCTGCATTCCTCACTTTCAATACCACCCAGTCTAGTTAATCCTGAAGCAGACACTGTGTATCCTTTGTACTACTCACAAGAAGAGAAGTATGCCTGTGTTGGCCATGGCATAAGCCAGTCCCAGGATTCCGCTTCCCATAATGGCATTACCGAGGTTGAAGACGGACATACCAAAGGACGTTTTCCCTTCAAACTTAAAAAACAAACAAATGAAAAAAAAAAAGTACAATAACATATCAATTAACTAGTAATAGTTGTGGCTTGCATTCTCTCACGTCTTTGAATCGAACTGGTTTCTTTCCATCTGCACTGGGCAAAAATTCCTCGTTCTCCATACCTCCGTCGGGGTCGTCAAATCTGATGTTGAGACATGTACGGCAATGACTTCAAATGAATGTCCGTTGCTTTTATACTTCAAATCACACGATTCATTTTCGTCAACAACAGTAAATGAAGTTGCAAATGCAGTTAAAACCTCTCATACCTGACTGTTTGCGTGCCATTTCTGTGCAAGGATCCACCCAATGAGGCAATAAAATAAACATGCAAAAATAAAAACAAAAACCAAAAAGGCATTTGGTCAACACTCGCCCAACCTGTTACTAAGCTCATCATCAATGACAAATTTATGGCACAAATTCACATGAGACAGCACTGGACATGCTTGCGGAGTACGGGAAAAACTCACTGATCCTCCTCTAGCGACGTCTTCATCGGCACGTCCACATCGTCTCCGAGGTTGTGGCTTTTCCCGTTGGATAAAATGTTCATCTCCGACTGAGCTTCCTCCATGGTGAAAGGTGAAGTGGACGACCTTTATATTGACAGCAAAATTCAGGGTCTCTATTAGAGAAGGTTAAACACAACAAAACAGACAATGAACAATCAAAATGGATCAACTACTTCATGATACCACAATTTGTAAAATACATTGAATTATTGACACCACACAAAGCATCTGCAAGCAATCGCTTGTACATGCTACACAATGAAATCAGAGCAACTAATTTCTCAAAGAAACTCCTCAACTCACTTTAACTTACCGTACTTCCTTTAAAACAAGATGTCAACAGATGGCGCTTAACAAATCCTGGAACTGCTCTGGCCTGTGAACAAGAAACAGTGAAATATGAGCGCTTTCGTGAAAAACAGGGAGGTAAAAAAAAAAAAATGTGAGTGTTGAACCCTGAATATGCAGCATTAACTGTGTTCTGTTGTATAATTAGCCAAACTGCCAGCTAGTCGAAGACTATTTCATTGTTCTGTCTGTCAATATAAGTCACACATTAGTGGAATATAAATAAACACCGATTTTATGACAAAGTAAAATTGGATAATTTTCCTTGACACACAAGCGGATATTGTGCCAGACATTTGTGCAAAACACCAGGATACCTCTCATGTTTTGTTTGCACAAGCATCGGCGCAAGTATTGCTATTAAGAATTGTCCACCTACATTATTGTCTTCTTAGTAAAATGTTAAAGGAAAATTCCGTTGGTTTGGAGTAACAATGTATCCAATGGGTCATGTAATATGTACTCTATCTTGATATCGTGATGTTGAATTCTCTCTCATTTAATAGTGTTTTGAGAAGAATTTTATTGACAATTACGAATTTTTAGGGGCGCTGCCATTTTGGCGAGTCACATGATTTATGTGCACGGATGGGGGGTGTTACGTGACATTCCAAATGCTTGATTAAATAGGACACTATTATGCCCAGCGCTGATTTCTCAGATTTATCCTCATCTGATGAAGAAATAGCGGTATTGGTTGATCGGAACTACGGAGAAATACTTCCATACAGATTTGAACATGTGGCTGTAAATAATGTTGAACATTCAGATGGTTCTTTAGGCAGAATGACGCGGAGTCTGACGAGCGACTTCCTTCTTCATCAGATGAGGATAAATCTGAGAAATCAGCGCTGAACATAATGGTGTCCCATGTAATCGATCGTTTGGAACGGCACGTAACACGCCACATCCGCGCACGTAGGTCATGTGACTCGGGAAAATGGCAGCACCCCTGAAAATTCGTAATTGTCGATAAAAATCTTCTCAAAACACTATTAAATGAGAGAGGATTTAACATCATAATATCAAACTAGAGTACATATTACATGACCCATTGGATACATTGTTACTCCAAACCACCGGAATTTTCCTTTAACGATTCTAGAACACAGATGTTAGCATGTTAGCATGGTAGCACGTACAATCGCTGGCTTGGCTTCTTTTAATTTAATTCAAGAAATGCATGTTCACTGCTTGAAGTCAACTTCACAAAGTAAGGGATGCACATCAATAAACTAAAATACTACAACAATCAATTATTACAGTACATACTGGTTATGCTACATTTCATTAGCCTTGCAGCATAATGGCTGGAGTTGATTTTTAAAGTTTTAAGAAAGCATAAAAAAACAACAACAGATTAAACATACAAAAAAAATTGCCTACATTTACCCTTTGTGGTTTATCATGACCTGGATGAGTGAGCATCTACACATACATATATGTCTGTATTTTTAATTGACGTATATAAGATTAAAAAAATGACTTAGGTAACAGCTATTAGGCCAGTGATGGAAAAATGGTGGCGAAACATTTGACATTAACTAATAGCTCAGTTACATTGGTTTTATTGCTGTTTTCATTTCTGCAAGGTCACACTCATCGTTAAGTGTCATACAAAGGCCACTTAATTATATATGTCTGTACAACACGATCACAATATAGTGTGTGAACAAACAGTAATGCTGTCAGAACTAGTAATTGAACACGACATTATATCTGAGTCTCATACTTCATATTGGTAGCATTATTTACCTCTGCAGTGTATCATGCAGTTTTAAGTATATCAATGTAAAGACATAATAACATGAGAAATCTGCTAAAAAAGTTGAAGGTAAAATTTAGCCTCTTTGATAAGAAATATTTATCCAAATATTTGGTTTCTCTCTTTTGCATGGCTGCCTTGCCGTGACTCGGCTCCCGTGTTGACACAATGACTTTCAACTCTAATCGAATCCAGTTCATTCGCCAACACCTCTCACAACTTCGTCTCAGGGTGCCATGGGTTGGGTAACAGAAATGTCCTCTTCCCAGAACATCCCATCTAGGGCAGGCAAACAAATCACGCCGCCAAAGGTCAAGGCCTGTTTGAGTTTTTGGGTGTTTGCTCTCGTGTTTTGCGTACTGTGTGTCACAAGCCAGTGGCTTCTCGGAGAGCAGTGTCTAGTTGCATCTCCTGGTTGGGATAGATAATAATGCGGCACTGTTTAACAACAAAACCACTCAAAACAGCAGCTCTCAAATTCCTGGCAACACATCTTAGAAAAGTCCTATTATTTCAATGAGAAAAAAATGCTAACATCACATTCATTTAATACAGTGATTCCTAACCGGGGTGTCATTGGACTAGTGTGATGTGACAGATCATCAGGTGGGCAATGATAAAATGTCCAGTTCCAATAAATTTGTTCAAAAATTAGGATTGTTAATTGCAAATACAGTACATCTTTCTCCAATAATCCCCGCTAACAATGTACAGCCTAGCAACCGGCAGAACAAATACTCTTCCATCAGATGGGAGAAGGTCAAATAAATATATGTATATCCACCTGTTGTCATTCATACAACAGAATAAGTCGTGTCTTCCTGTGAGCATATGAGCGTTTTGCTCATTTAACCAGGCCAAGATTTCACATTTCCGTCACAAGATCATTGGTATTTCTTTATTCAAACTTCTTGGGATGTTTTTGTTTAGTGGTGTGCTATGAGATTTTTCCAAAAAGGGTGCCTTGGTTGAATAAAGCTAGGAAAACACCGCCTTGATAAATATGGTGCTCATTTTTACATTACCCGTGTAATGGAACCCTGATAGCCATATCTACCTTGAAACAGTAACTTCAAACCAAAAACAGCCAAATTCCTGTGATTTTCACACCAGTGGTTCTCGAGACTACCGACAAATTTTAATGTTACCTAAGAAGAAGACACAAATACTGTCAACCAGATTTGACCCTGATTCCCCAATCAAAGTCAGTCTGATTCTGATTCTTGGATTAACATTATCCCGAGCAATTCCCCTGTGGTGTTTTAGGAGAGATTTGCCCTCCCCGATCTGCTACGAAAACGGTCCAAGCAGACAATCATAAATGTTAAACCTGTTCTCTATTCACAATGGAAAATCTTTGGTCTGAGCCAAGGACTCCATGAATGTGACGTGAAATGGAATGGTAGTCAATTAGGAAGAGACACAGAGGAGAAACTGGTTGCGTGAGAAGAGTTTGCAACTCAAATATAGTTGCAGCAGTAACTAAAAGTTAGCGTTGATTCTGCTATTTTTTTTTTCTACAACTACTTTGTCCTTGTTTGTATTTTCCTGCACTTTAGAAGCCTTGTGGTACCGTACCGCCTCATACACCTAACCCTTGGTACTATGATATATATCTGGTCTGGGCGAGGAGACTCACGATAGCCAGTGAACATATCGTTATGACGTTGGTGTGGTGTTCTCGTATCTTGAGTACAACACACAAAGGGCTGGACTGGGAAAAAAAAAATTGCCCCGGTAGTCACAGCTTACACTGCCCCCTCGTAATTAGCCAAGCACAAGCGACTATTATTTTAGGTACTTGCGTCCCCAAAGGATTCATTTAGTATTATCTTAAACCCAATTGTGATTATTGTGCTGAGGTGTTCAAATTATGTAGCATGTACACTATATGTACTTTCTCTTCTTTCTCCTCACTCGATACTTCAACAGCCTGGCTTGAGAAACATTTTTAATGTTGTAAACATAAAACTAAATATTAAAAAATGTACATTAAAACCATGACTCCACAATAGCAAAGCAAAGCAAAGCAATTTTTTTTTGTATAGCGCATTTCATACAGGAGGTAACTCAATGTGCTTTACATGACAAAGAGATAAAACATTTAAAACGGGATAAAAACAATAAAAATGACAAATGAAATATTAAAAAAAGACAATTGAAACCGCATACAGTGCAAGTAATATGAAATATCAAAAAGTGGATATATTCTAAAAAGCATGAGAAAAAAAATAATATGGGACAATCCCACTAATCTCATTATTACATGTTATTTAATTGCATTCTATCTATGCAACTTTATTTAGGATCTCAAAGTTACATTTTTCTTATGTTCTTTATAATTCATGCCTGACACCAACACCAAGAGGAGACTACAGGCGTGCTTACAAACAATGAATAATAACGCCATCATATAAACATGACATGTTTGCCTTTTTCCTCAATTTACAGTTAATCATTGCTTTGAAAGTCTATTAAAAAAACTGTGAAAGGCAAATAAGTACATTCACTCAACACAGAGTTCCACTTTAGGCATAACATCATGCATAAACGCCCATGTAATTTTTTTGCTTATTGTCACACTGTCAACAAAAAAAGAAAAAAAAACAAGTGTTTTTTTTTCTTTATGTGTGCAGATTCTCAGCACCAGCACTGTGTTTTTTTTAAGCCTGTGTAACATTATGCCAGTTTTCTTCTTATTCAGCGTAGCAGGGGGCTACGCTGAATATTTTTCCGTTGTGTCAGTTGGACAAGTGCTTTAGGGGTGGAGGCTGCTGTGGGTGGGCACATGTAGCTGTAGCCCACGTGGCCCGTGGTATATCAGGAACAGGCACGAGGTTCAGTCGAGAGCACCCGGTGGCATTGGCTCATCCTCGGCCACGTGCATTCTGAGTCCACAGGAACACATGCTCTCCTGTGATACCAACTGATGCACACACCCTGCTCTGTGGTCAAGAGTTCACATTAGGACAGCTCACACCTCCAGCAACTATAGACTCAACAGCCACTTCATGAGATGCAATTGCAATCTAACAAGGTCCAACAGAAGAGCTGTATTTTTAAAGAGCTGCCTTCACAAAGACCAGAAAATGAGAATTTTCAGAGTTGAATCAGAACAAATCTTAGAAACACTTTCTATTTACTTTATACTGACAAGGGCTGCAACTGCGACATTTTCACTTAGCGCACATAGTTTCTGTGCATTTGGCCACGGTGGGGATGGCCGTTACGTTTATAGCTCGCCAACAAAATGATGATATGTGGCATTAAGCGTCTGATAGCCAAGTTCAAAGAGCTGCACGGATATTCACGGCAGCACCACATACGGAGCGCGAAATGATCCAGCGCTGCAGGGGGTGATCTCGGTAAAAGGAATTGGGGAAAGTTGATCTAACACAGGATGGAAGATGATAAGAAGGACCCGGTTAGCTAGGTAAAAAGGAGGCGGTTGTGCCCAACCAATAAAGATTTATAGCACCAAGATGGGCGCAAAAGTATCCTGGGTACTATTTTTGTCCAGGGGACGGGATCTTGGTTAGAGGGGAAATCCACTGGTTTGCATTAACAAAGTATCACATAGGTCATGTAATATGTACTCTATTTTAACAATGTGATGTTAAAACCTCTCTCATATAATTGTGTTTTGAGAAGATTTTTATCGACTATTACAAATTTTCAGGGACGCTGACATTTTCGAGAGTCACATCACCTACGTGGGCAGATGTGACGTGTTGCGTGCCGCAACAGAGGCTCGATTACATGGGACAGCATTTATGCCCAGCGCTGATTTCTCAGATTTATCCTCATCTGATAAAGAAATAGCAGTATCGGTTGATCGGAAGTGTCCCGTGTAATCGAGCCTTTGTTGCGGCACGCAACACGTCACATCCGTGCAAGTAGCTCATATGACTCGGGAAAATACCAGCGCCCCTGCAAATTCGTAATTGTCGTTAAAAATCTTCTAAAAACACTATTGATTGAGAGAGGATTTAACATCACATTTTCAAATTAGAGTACATATTACATGACCTATTGGAAACATTGTTAATGCAAACCAGTGCATTTCCCCTTTAAAGTAAGCAATTTTAAACTAAAAAGAAAAACTTTTACAGAAAGAAAAGAGGCAGGCGAAACACGTCAGCATACTCACATTCTTGTTCAATATAAAATTAACAAATCTAATTGGATTCTTCATTTCTTGAACTAAGATCCCATTATTCCAGAATATTAGAAGGAATCACGATTCAATTTGGAAGTCATTCATTACTCTCAAACCAAATACCGAATCACATGAATTACTCTTGGAAAAATTGTGTAATTCAGTGATCGTACATTTGCTTTACAATGAAGGAAACTCTTTGCTGAATAAATGAATTATAGAACTTATTTAGCAATTTAGCATGAAACAGAACTGCACCAAAAAGAGGAAGTGGCTGGCTGCGGAAGACCAGACAGAGCCAGTCTGATGGAGGGCACCTGGAGGATTACTTTGAAATAACTTTTGCCACACTTACTAATTCTAAAACGCTTACGAATGTTATTTCTCATTTACCCGTCTGACATATGACACAATAATTCAAGAAAAGAACGCTTCTGCCCTTACCCCTTTTGGGGATGTTGTAATTGTGAATGCAAATAAAAATAAGGGGTCGGGGAGAACTGCTCCAGAGCGTGGTGGAGAATTGTGGGGTGCAGTTCTCTTCTGTTCTCCTTGCATGTAAGCAAACCGGTGATGAGTGCCTCCTCCTTATTTTTAAGCGGTTTTAACCAAATGTCACCCTGATGAACCTGACAATTACACACTTTTAACAGCTGGACTTGTGCCTAGGACCAAATTGACATTTTCCCAAAAAACAAGCACTTATTTTCACCTTATAAAGATATTATTTATTCAAAAGCTGATAAAAGACAATTCTTTCAAAATGTGTTTGCAATCAAGAGCAATGTTCCCTCTAAGCTGCGCACCTGCGCAATTGCGCACTTGGACCGCACATGAAAACCGATCCAGCGTGAACCACAGCTTTTTTTTTTTTTCCACAGCAGCATGCGGTCTCTAACAAGCTGCTCCTCGGCCACACCATGCCACACACTCTGCTTCCTTGTTTCCCTAACACCACCCACCTCTGCCTCTTAACCCTCACTAAACCAAATAAAATTTTACAGACAGAAAAATCTGATACTTTCAGAAAATTATACTCTGGACTTGAAATTTTTGATTATTTTAAATCTGTTGCAAATTTGCAACCCCTGCCCAGAAAGAACTTTAAAGGGGTACACTCATAATTACAAACACCGTCCACCCACGGAGTCTGGGCAACATAGAGGAAAGACGAGTTAGACATGCTGCTTATGTTTACTCTCGATAATAACAGCAAAAGTTTAAATAAAAAAAAAAAAAAAGAAATGCTGTTGCTTTAATGAATGTTGGAGTATGTGAATAATAATAATAATAATAATAATATTGAAAAAGTGGTGAAACTGGATGAGATTTTCTCTTTTTTGAGTAAAAAAAGTTCTGGTCTGAAGCGAAAGTATAAAGTAAGTACAGCATGAGATGGTTTATAGTGTTAAAATTCCACCTTGGCGCAGCCTGACTGAGGACGAAAGCCCAGACAGTACAGTGCACAAAAAGCTAATTCTGTATTTTAAAAATACGAGAAATCATAAAATTAACCTTAAAATTGTTTGGGGGCATCCATCATTCAGCGTTCAACATGCTTTGCTAAAGATATCCTGTAAGCAATAATTCAGTTTTATACAGACGGGGATATCATTGTGAGTTAAAAATAAATAAATGAAATAAAGTTGGAAGCGACATTTCAAATTTACAGTTCATAGTTGGCTTGGTTTGGTTGGCAAAATATTTTTTTGTTTGTTGACATTTTCATTGTAAGTTTGCAAAAACACAAAATTGTTCTTAAAATGTTCTGATGGTAATGTAAATGCTGTGATCTCAATCTTTTAATGAAGCATGTAACTTCAATGGATAACACCGATCTGACCACAGTGCATACGCCTGATTTTGCTCTCAGTAGTCAAAGGGAGCGCTCACAGGCTTAGCATGTTCGCTCAGACACGTCAAAAATTAGAGGGAACGTTGATCAAGAGGAATAAAGAAATCATATAAATATGTACATTTGCATGTATTTGTCATTTGCATTTATTCTAAAGGCCATATCACCCAGCTTGAGCCCATTGGCACCTCTTCATCATGATTATGCCCAACACAAACAGGAATTCAGAACTTTCCAAAAGAGATTCTCCCATTCTTTCTGACAAACATGATTGATCGATTATATATTAACCCTTTATCAATTGAACAAATCAATGAAATTACAAAGACAAACTAAGACTAACTAAACTGAGGTGCCCTCCAATCAACCGGTACTTCATCATTTCTTAAGTGCCAAATCCACAAATATCAAATTGTAAATTTCCTTAGTCATTGTTCCACATTAAAAAAAATATATATATATTTACAGTGTACGAAGGGTCATTGAATTGACCCCAACATCACTGTTCAGGCTGTCTTGGTGTTTGACGTCTAATCACTTTTGCTTTAAGCATGTACTGATGAAGCCTGCTCAGATGAGAGGTGAACGATCTTTAAACCTGACTAGAGATCGACTCAATGCCCTGTGGAGACACAATATATTGTGTACATACACACATACATACGCATGTTCTTCCCACCATGATAAATGAAACAAGTTGCACCTGGCGGCCTCCCACATGGAGTAAACACCTGTGCAACGTCTGCTCGAACCGGTGCGCCCATGGCGAGGTCGCTGACCGTGGCCGGGCTTATCTGCCCACCAGTCCGCTGTGATGAACCCAGCGGGAAAAATCCATACATCGCGTTGTTAGTGTTTAGATTGGCGACTTAAATTAAAAGCGATGCCCCCTCTTGCCTCAAAATAACACAGACTGTAGTTCTTCTTCCGAAAACTGCCGTTGACTACACACACTCACTTGACAATTGATCATTGACACTTTAACCCCCTTTTTTCCCCCAATATTAGGTGGTGGGGGGTAAATCACTGTAGGCTTTCCGCTCTCATAGTATGAACACTAGATACAGTACTTAAGATGAAATACAGTACACGGCAGGCTCAACAAACAGACAACAATGATATTTCCAAAGTAACTACTGAACAGTTTTAAGATTTATGATGACCAGCCTTGACCATTTTCCAATAGAAAATCCATTCATCTATTTTCTTAGCTGTTTCGTACACCCTGAACTGGTTGCCAGCCAATTGCAGGGCACATAGAGACAACCAGCCACACTCACAATCACAGCTAGGGGCAATTTTGAGTTGTCCAATTAATGTTGCATGTTTTGGGGATGTGGGAAGAAACCGGAGTGCCCAGAGAAAACCCACGCAGGCACGGGGGAGAACATGCAAACTCCACACAGATGAGGCCGGGCTCGAACCCTGGACCTCAGAACTGGAAGGCCAACACTTTACCAGCTGATCTACCTACCGTGCCGCCTCCAAGAGAAAATCACTCGACACAATTGCTCCAAGACATAATTTTTAATGACTTATTGCAAAATTATTATCTTGTGGAGGCATATTTAACCAGTGTCCATTTTGTGACCTTTACTTGATTTCAACTCTGCTGAGCTGTTAATTCATTTTTTGGAACCGCTTTTCCTCACTGGAGTCGTGACTGAGCTGGAACTTATCCTAGATGGCCAACCATACCATGCGAGTTTTTAAAATCTGGGAGGAAGGCGGCACTTCACAGGAAAACAGACAAACTCCACACAAGAAGACATTCGAACCTAGAGAACCAAGAGGATTGAAGCAGAACCCATTTGCCCACCGTGCTTCCAACAACTATTACATTAGATTATAATTAATAATAGTGACATTAATTAGATTTGTTGGATTTGGTGACTTGTGACTGCTGTTTCTTTCACACAATTACGATGATGAACCCTGACCTTTAAATGAAAATACCCTAGAAAAAAACACTTGGGCACTTAAATGTGTCATACAAAAGATGGGGCACAATCTGTCAGTGAGCCACATGGTCTTGATATGTGAATTCACTACAGAGGGTCTCGAAACAAGGTTCTTGTTTGTTGTTGTTTTTGCTCTGATCGAGAGCCCTTTTCTATTCTATTCTCTGCGTTCGTATTTATCAGCTAGTCCCTTCAACCGGATCAAGCAGGCGTGCTGCAAAAATGGACAATACAAACACAACGAAACGTAATCATAATAAATAAAATAAAATGTCTTACCAGGAAAAAAAGGGGGGCTCTGTTGGGGAGATTGCCAATATTAATTCCTCCGATGCGTGACGAAGAGAAAGCCGTCCACTCAGGTGTCTTATTTTAAAACGAGTTTGGGAGTTTGACGCACAATGGGAGAGTCGCTCCCCACGGTAGCAGCGGGAAATATTTGTGGAGCAATTTTTCGGCATTTGTGAAGCACATTGCAGTCGAAACTGTGGGGGTCGGCGTGGGGCCGCCTCCTCCCGTCGCTTTCTCCAACCCCCACAGCAGCTCAATCCACCCACCCACTCGCGCGCGCTTTCTTCTTTCCTGCACGTACTTGGCAAACTCCTCCTGTTCCTCAAGTGGAAAGCCATTTACGCACGGAGAGGCCGGTGCGTAAATCACGACTTTCGTGTTTCTGCTCCGCGTCACGCTGAAACACGCGATTCAGACATTAAAAAAAAAAAAAAAAAAACATCGTCACCATTGTCGCATAGTGTGCTTGTAAAACCATGTCAGCCTCTACAGGTTGTTGCTGGTTAAGTCTGGTCCTCTTCCCAAGCACCCGAAATTGAAAACAATGGCAGCTCACCTCGACCGGAAGAGGTCAGAAAGGGGAAGACAGACCCTCGGCGGCCATTTCATTAGTTACACTTTACCAACACATTGGGGTCCGAGCCCATGTGTTTGCAAACATTTTGGGGGTAATTAAGGCACACATGCAAAAATAAGAAATTACGGCACACCATAAAAACAAATCACAAAAACAATAAACAAAAGTTAGGGATAATGAGCTTTGTGGTGAAAGTTCATGAATCTAAAATACACTACACTACATAGCCTCTAAATCAAAAGTGTCAAACTCGTTTTTCTTGCGTGCCACATTGTTGTTCCGGTTTCCTTCAGACGCCCGTTCTTCTTCTTTCTTCTTTTCCTTTCGGCTTGTCCCGTTAGGGGTCGCCACAGCGTGTCATCTTTTGCCATCTTAGCCTATCTCCTGCATCTTCCTCTCTAACCCCAACTGCCCTCATGTCTTCCCTCACCACATCCATAAACTGTCTCTTTGGTCTTCCTCTCGCTCTTTTGCCTGGGAGCTCCATCCTCAGCATCCTTCTACCAATATACTCACTCTCTCGCCTCTGAACATGTCAAAACCATCGAAGTCTGCTCTCTCGAATCTTGTCTCCAAAACATCCAGCTTTGGCCGTCCCTCTAATGAGCTCATTTCTAATCCTATCCAACCTGGTCACTCCGAGCGAGAACCTCAACATCTTCATTTCTGCCACCTCCAGTTCAGCTTCCTGTTGTTTCTTCAGTGCCACCGTCTCTAATCCGTACATCATGGCCGGCCTCACCACTGTTTTGTAAACTTTGCCCTTCATCCTAGCAGACACTCTTCTGTCACATAACACACCAGACACCTTTCGCCAGCTGTTCCAACCTGCTTGGACCCGTTTCTTCACTTCCTGACCACACTCTCCATTGCTCTGTATTGTTGACCCCAAGTATTTGAAGTCGTCCACCCTCGCTATCTCTTCTCCCTGTAGCCTCACTCTTCCCCCTCTACTTTTCTCATTCACGCACATATATTCTGTTTTACTTCGGCTAATCTTCATTCCTCTCCTTTCCAGTGCATGTCTCCATCTTTCCAATTGTTCCTCTGCATGCTCCCTGCTTTCACTGCATATGACAATATCATCTGCGAACATCATGGTCCAAGGGGATTCCAGTCTAACCTCATCTGTCAGCCTATCCATTACCACTGCAAACAGGAAGGGGCTCAGAGCTGATCCCTGATGCAGTCCCACCTCCACCTTAAATTCCTCTGTCACACCTAAGGCACACCTCACCATTGTTCTGCTGCCATCATACATGTCCTGTACTATTTTAACATACTTCTCTGCCACACCAGACTTACGCATGCAGTACCACAGTTCCTCTCTTGGTACTCTGTCATAGGCTTTCTCTAGATCCACAAAGACAATGTAGCTCCTTCTGACCTTCTCTGTACTTTTCCACGAGCATCCTCAAGGCAAATAATGCATCTGTGGTACTCTTTCTAGGCATGAAACCATACTGTTGCTCGCAGATACTTACTTCTGACCTGAGTCTAGCCTCCACTACTCTTTCCCATAACTTCATTGTGTGGCTCATCAACTTTATTCCTCTATAGTTCCCACAGCTCTGAACATCCCCTTTGTTCTTAAAAATGGGAACTAGAACACTTTCCCTCCATTCTTCAGGCATCTTTTCGCCCGCTAGTATTCTGTTGAATAAGTTGGTCAAAAACTCCACAGCCATCTCTCCAAATTGCTTCCATACCTCTACCGGTATGTCATCAGGACCAACTGCCTTCCCATTTTTCATCCTTTGTAATGCCTTTCTGACTTCCCCCTTAGTAATCATTTCCACTTCCTGGTCCTTCACTCTTGCCTCTTCAACTCTTCCTTCTCTCTCATTTTCTTCATTCATCAACTTCTCAAAGTATTCTTTCCATCTATTTAGTACACTACCGGCACCAGTCAACAAATTTCCATCTCTATCCTTAATCACCCTGACCTGCTGCACATCCTTCCCATCTCTATCCCTCTGTCTGGCCAACCTGTAGAGATCCTTTTCTCCTTCTTTCGTGTCCAACCTGGTGTACATGTCTTCATATGCCTCTTGTTTAGCCTTTGCCACCTCTACCTTTGCCCTACGTTGCATCTCGATGTACTCCTTTCGCCTCTCCTCAGTCCTCTCAGTATCCCACTTCTTCTTCGCTAATCTCTTTCCTTGTAAGACTCCCTGGATTATGGGGTTCCACCACCAACTCTCCTTCTCCCCTTTCCTACCAGATGACACACCAAGTACTCTCCTGCCTGTCTCTCTGATCATCTTGGCTGTCGTCGTCCAGTCTTCCAGGAGCTTCGGTTGTCCATCGAGAGCCTGTCTCACCTCTTTCCGGAAGGCCGCACAACATTCTTCCTTTCTCAGCTTCCACCACATGGTTCTCTGCTCTACCTTTGTCTTCTTAATCTTCCTACCCACCACCAGAATCATCCTACATACTACCATCCTATGCTGTCGAGCTACACTCTCCCCTACCACAACTTTACAGTCAGTAACCTCCTTCAGATTACATCATCTGCACAAAATATAATCTACCTGCGTGGTTCTACCTCCGCTCTTGTAGGTCACTATATGTTCCTCCCTCTTCTGGAAATAAGTGTTCACTACAGCCATCTCCATCCTTTTTGCAAAGTCCACCACCATCTGCCCTTCAAAGTTCCTTTCCTGGATGCCGTACTTACCCATCACTTCTTCATCGCCCCTGTTTCCTTTACCAATATGTCCATTACAATCTGCACCAATCACAACTCTCTCGCTGTCTGGGATGCTCAGAACTACTTCATCTAGTTCCTTCCAGAATTTCTCTTTCAACTCTAGGTCACATCCTACCTGTGGTGCATAGCCGCTAACCACATTATACATAACACCCTCAATTTCAAATTTTAGTCTCATCACTCGATCTGATACTCTTTTCACCTCCAAGACATTCTTAGCCAGCTCTTCCTTTAAAATAACCCCTACTCCATTTCTCTTCCCATCTACTCCGTGGTAGAATAATTTAAACCCTGCTCCCAAACTTCTAGCCTTACTACCTTTCCACTGCTCTCTTGGATGCACAGAATATCAACCTTTCTCCTAATCATCATGTCAACCAACTCCTGTGCTTTTCCTGTCATAGTCCCAACATTCAAAGTCCCTACACTCAGTTGTAGGCTCTGTGCATTCCTCTTTTTCTTCTGACGCTGGGTCCGGTTTCCTCCTCTTCTTTGTCTTCGACCCACAGTAGCTGAATTTCCACCGACGCCCTGCAGGTTAGCAGTGCCGGGGGCGGGCGTTGTTAACCCGGGCCACGACCGATCCGGTATGGGATTCTTTAGATGAACGCTCATATTTGTTTGGCACAGTTTTTACGCCGGATGCCCTTCCTGACGCAACCCTCTGCATTTATCCGGGCTTGGGACCGGCCTACAGATTGCACTGGTTTGTGCCCCCATAGGGCTGCATTTGCCCCCATAGGGCTGCATTCCTTCAGACGCCCGTTACGACTGTGGAACAAAAATATTTAATAATCTCATCCTATTTACATTATCAATTTATGAACTAGTTTTGGAATCAGAAACCAAGGGTAATGTGTTTTTAAACTATTCATGTTTCAGAACACAAAAATGCTTGTAACATCTCAACTATCATTTATATAATTTGAAATCTTGGCACATATTTTTACAAGAATCACGGAAATTGACACTAGATTTGGCCTCATGGGCCACAAAAAACCATGTGGCGGGCCAGATCTGCCCCCGGGCCTTTGGTTTGACATCTGTGCTCTAAATTTATGAACACACATGTCCAACTTCAACGCTTCAGTGCTTCAAATCCAAGTATTTGACTTGCAGGTTATTTCAAATAGTTGCCTTTTTTTTTTTCTTCACGTCATTCAAACTTGGTGGTTCCAAATGTAAATACAAGGGTTAGGTTTATAGTCACCCAAGTTTTTAAAAACTTTACTAGTGTTGATTTTTTTTTTTTTAAATACATCACATCAGACTAAACTGAGTGGGTTCTCATGTTTTTTGCATGTTCCAAGTTTTTTTTTCTCCATCATCAAGCCATGTATTGTAAAATATCCCAAGGTGCATGAAACAAACACCAAACATATTTATACTGGATTTATAATTCATGATTACTGTACCAGTAACAAAACGGGAGCATGTATTGTTGTTGAAAACCAGGATGGGCCTTATTATGTACATTTTGCATGTTCATCAGTTATATTTTCAAATCATTTTTATACAAGGTAGAAGTGAGATTGATGATTTTTAAAAGGGACCAAATCATTTTTTTAAACATTTATTTGTCGTAAGCAGACAAGACTTAATATAAACTGTACAGCGTGATGAACAGAGGAAATTGCAGATTATGACTGCACAAAAAAAGAAATATTTAAACAAGAGACTGTGCAAATGTACAATGTATAAATTATATTTACTTATTTTCATTTGCCTCTATCTGGAATTCTTTCTATTGGATGGTTAAGCCACTGCAGCTAGAGGCCAAAAATAACGAGGAACGATGAGCACACACGGAAGTCTGTGCTGTACCACTTCAGAGATGCTATCAATTTAGTCTCCGGTAACCGTCCATTGATCTCGTTCACTCCAGCTCAGTAAAGCGGGCAAACATGGCTTTGCGGACTGCATCTTTGTAAGTGTCGGATGCAGACAGGGTGTAGTTGCTGCCTTTAGTACCCAGACCGGCTCCTTTGGTTCTCAGTTGGGCCTTAAATGAAAAATGTGTGAAAAATCTTGACTCCAATGAGTTGAGGTTATAAAATACACCTCCTATAAAATACCTGAATGGGTGCAGTGATGCCCTGCTGGTTTCGGCCCAGGCCTTTACCCTCCTTCCAGCCCATAGCTTGCAGCATTTTGTTGCCAATATTGTCACTGTTGAGGCCATCTTTGGTGGGCTGCTCGTAGTTACTGCAAGAAAAGACGAAACAGATTAGAATCTAACTACAGCACTTGACTAAACAACGGCATGTTTATGTTGTTAATAACTTCTTACACGACTGGTGTTGGCTGGCTGTATTTCTTCTTTTTGGGAGCAGGTGGTTCAGGGATGCCGTACTTTTCTCTTCTCTCGGCTGCTCTGTCTCTGTACTTCAACTATGTACACAAATATAAATTGGTATGGAAGCAATACCGACAAATGCTATTAGTATTATTATATTATTATTATCCATTTATCAAACCTCAGTTTCTCTTCGCTCCAACTCCTCCAGCTCAGCTTCACTCATTTGGGATCGCCGCATAACTTCCAGATTTTTCTAGGAAAGAAAGCAGGACGTGATCAGAATGTTGACAGTCATCAAGTACACAATAATATTTTACCTTGTGGAGGTCAGACAGCTGCTGGTGGCGTATCAAACCTTCTTTATTGGGAAACTGCCTCCTACACAACAAGCAGGCGAGCTTCTTCCAATCGGTCAACTTGTCCTGGGCCCCATCTCCGTCGGCTGCCTCCTCGGGGTCACTGTCTCCGCTGTATGCTGCCACAAGGCCACACTAATAGCGCAAAGGTGTCACTTTTCACACTCAGATTGAAAGTCAATTTAATCGGCTCCAAAGTAAGACGCGAGCCAAACACTCACCTTGGAGGTGTTGGCGGAGCTGGTGGCTGCTTCCTGTTCAGGGACATTGATCATCTCTGGAATGAGCCTGTCTAGAATCCCAGCTTGCTGAAAACGTATTACAAGCAGTTATGCGTAAGAATGACAAATGATGACATGCAACAGAATTAGATAAACTGTGGTACCTTTTTCTCAAAAAGTGTGAAGCCAGCGTCGGCGGCAGCAGCCTCCTTCCTTTCCTCTTGACTGATTGGCTGAAAGCTGCTCCTAAAGTTCTCCTTCTGTTTATTGAGACTTTTAGCCCAACGCTCCATATCTTTAGCAATCTGAAAAAAAAATCTCTCAGTGAAGAAAACAAAAAGAAAAAAAGCACTAATTTCTACGGATGTAGGACAAATATGTTACCTGCTGAGCAGTTTTGCTCTTGGGCTTTTCCTTCTTCTCCTTTCCTTCACGGGGTTCTTTAGCATTAGCAGTAGTGGAAGTGAGAGCGGCGTTTGCATCGACTGAGACGGGTACGTATGTCTGCTTCTCAGCATCCCAGTAAAGAAACTGCTGAGTCTGGGAGTTGTAATAATACTGAGGAGACAAACAAAAGTGAGTAAAACCAGATAATGACAAAATGTGAAAAAAAAGAGCAGTTTTGAAAAAGTGTCCTGCTTACGTGTGTGTTTGGGTCATAGTAGAGGCCAGATTGGGGGTCAAAGTAATAGCCAGATGATTCATCATACTGATACGTGGATGTATCTGGAACGGCTGTACCCATGACAAAACAATCAAAATGACAGCAGGCAAGCAGTCTGTTCAAAATTGTAATAATTTATGTTCATACCTGTGGCAGTGTCTGCAGTTTGTCCTGAGGTTGTGGCTGCCGTGGCAGCTGTTGCCGAGGTAACAGGCGCAGCATCCCCACCTGAGACAGTTCCAGTCTGAGATTTGGGGTCTAACGGTTGGGCCAGCTGCATTGCCTGCATCCAATAGTTTTTTTATTCCACCTTTGTAACAGAGTCCCTAATGGTACAAACCAAACACTATCGCATTACTTGAAGAGCAGGCTGGCCAATTATATGGGGTTGGTAGACTTGCATGGTGGGGGAGAGAACCACCCCAGTGGCAGGCGGGACAATCTTCATATTAGGCGCGGCTGAAATTGTGCAAATAAAATTCTGTAACTATCACATAGGATCTCAAGAAAATTACGATGACAGGTTTAGCATTTGATACCTCCGAGAATCCCGTTCTCCTGTGACGTGCTGGCTCCTGCAACTTGATAGTATCCCTGGTAATTAAACAAACGTCAATAAAATACATGGATTTAATTTGTACGGATGACAAATTATTTGAAAATGTATTTTCTGCTCTTCTGCCACTAGATGGGACTATGGATGCACATTATGCTGGATTTACATTGGCCTATAAAGTAGATAAGGGCCCCCAATTCCAAGCATTACAATGGCGAAATTTTGCGATCTACTAACCTGTGACATTGGCGTGTAACCTTCGTGCAAGAGGCTGTACTCAGAAACTCCTTCTGTATTTGGCTGCGGCTGAAAAAGCAACGCAATCAGAAGCCTGTAGAAAAAAAGTGATGCGGAAAAAAGAAAATGTTTTTACCTGACTTGAGGACCACTGAGCTGCAGCGATAGCTGTGCTCGCAACAGAGAAGGCACTGATGCGATTCCCATCAGGGAGTAAAAGGTCCCTATAAAAAAAAAAATATATATATATATATACTGTACACTGAATATTTTGTCCACCGACAAGATAAGGAAATAGGACAGTTACACACTTTCTAGCACTCTTGGCATAATCCACTCCAATTGTTTTCCCATCCAACTTTAGAGGAGGCTGAAGTCCTTGCAAGATTGTAAGCAGCTGAGAAGCCTCCTGTGTTGTTCACAAGAATGTCAAATATAGACAAAAAAAAAAAAAAAAAAAAAGAAACCTGCTAGCAAAATTATATATTTTTTTTGTACCAGAGGAGAAGACAGCTGAACAAAGGCAAAGCCTCTGTTTTGGCCGGTCTGTTTGTCCTTTATGAGGCGAATGTTGCTCGGATAAAGATTAGCATATGGTGCCAGGACGGTCATGACTGCTTCCACGGTGCACAGGGGGGAGATATTTCTAAGGATGATTGCTGTGAATGAGAAAGAACAAACTAAACACATTGCCAAATGGCGAAAACACCTTTGTTGCAAATATGCAACAAGTCTAGAAAACTAAAAGGCCTTACTGTCACCACAGAAGTCTCCACCGGGCTGATTTTCAGGAATATCAGCATTACTGCTCATCTCACATTCTGTTGAGAGAAAGACAGACTTTGTGGATAAACATGACTTTGAGATCAGTCAACAAAAAGGAATCTAACTAAAACCCTTTAAAAGCTCATTCAAATGGTAACATCAAGGTTTGTAACTCAGCCAATTAAGTTTTTTTTTTTTTTTTCCTGTGTGTCTAGGGTGCATGCGCTCTCTCCCATCTCTGCGGGGTCAAATGTAAAACAGTGACAGGACATTTGTCTACCTTACAAGGCTTGTAAAAGGACAAAACTAAACAGTGGACTGCATCCCAACATTGGTGCCTCAGCCTGGTTGCATGTTGGGAGTCGGTGGCCTCCTGATTCTTTAACTACTTACCAACTTTGGTTGCTCCACACCTGAAGCACTTCAGCCGCCTCCGGAAATTGTACAGGCCACACTGCAAGTAACCGTTCACATCATTTTTATTATACACCTGCTAATGCCCTGGCAGCGCTGCCTGAGACAATTTGAAGTCTATGTTGGTGCAGCACACCCTACTTACCTGGGATACGACCTAATTTCTTGTACTTATGTAAATATATAGCTGAATGAAGCCTAAACTAACAGGACTGCAGCTATTGAAAACTTGCTGACCCATTTCCATGCATGGGAGTGTGGCTGTTTGTTTAGTGGAATCAAGACAGAGCACAAACTTACAGTGTTGCAGAGCCAGTCTCCGTAGTTGTGTCTGGGATGACTGTAGTGCATGTCCACACTTTTCCCTTGGATGACCAGACGTTTCTGAAAGAGGAATACAAATGTTACCGGAGTATTTTGGGCTGCATGTTGATCTCAACTCAACAGAGCAACCATTTTGGAAGGGGAGAAGAGGGGGGGGGTGAGGGGCCCCCCAGCACGTATCCTTTGTGTTAAAGACAGACATGTAGAGGGATCTTTAAGTGTTTGGGACCCGAGTGCTCAGAGTGAGCTAGAGCACAATGTATTATGTGACCCTAAAAGAAAATTCTGACTGCTTTCTGGAAAACCAGATGAACTCCCCACAAAAATGCTGGCAAAAATAAGTATAATAAAATATACATACACATGAAAAAATTCCATGGATCAAAAAAAGCTTTTGCATAGAGCTATCAAAACCTCATTAGTAATTTTAGCATCATAAAATTTACAAGACTAAAAAGATGGCCTCACAGGGCCAAATTTGCAGGATGTTACCGTTTATTACAATATACTTCAAAATAAGGTATACATCCAGAGAAAAAAAAATTACATTTGTATATCGGCTCGGCTAAAAGCATTCTGGTTGCCTTTGGGGTTACTTTCCCTACATCTCCAAGATTAAAACTAGACTTGGCGATTGTGAAGCAACCTGATTGGTCTCCATCCATCGGGTAGCATCTTGCAAGTGATAAAAGTCCACGAAGGCGAAACCACGGCTTATACCTAGAGACAGCATTCAAATATAGACGGGAGGCGTGTTAGTTAAGAGTCCATGGGCATATCAAACTGTTCCACAAACTGCTTCACGACCCAGGCCTTGACTGGTAAACAGGCCTTAAGAGTTTTACCATAGAAAAAAAAAAAAAAAAAAAAAAAAAAAAAGGGAAAATGAACACACTGCCCATTATCACTGTTACCATGGCTCACGCCATGTTACGTAACAAATGTGTGCCTATTGCCCTACTCACTTACCTGTAAATGATTTCTAATGACCTGTAATGTTGACACTTGAAAGTATCATTTTATTTAAGACTGATCTGACCATGTTGCTATAGATAAACGGGTCTGGCTGGAAGCATCTTTTCCCTACGGTCACAAACTAGGGGAAAGTAAAGGTCCACCACGTATCCCAGTCTCACCTGTTTTCTTTTTCATCAGTCTGACATCGGCAGGCTGGGGGCCCTCCAGTTGATCGATGGCAAAACAAATCTGGATGACGCACAGAACCGTAAAACCATTAAAATCTTCAAAGGGTTTCTTCCACACCATTCAATGAATATGAGCAGAAGAAACACACATCTTCCTCAGTGACATGAGGGGAGAGACCCCAGAGCATGATGGTCTTGCTCCTCTTATCATCCCCAGGTTCTCTTCTATAATCTTGATCAGGGTAGTCTCCATCAGAGTGATAGCCATCTTCGGATCTGTCACTGTTGCGTCTTTTCCGCTCTCTTGGCTTCAATACAAACACACGAGTGCATCAGTTACTCTTGCATCATTAAAACAACTGAAATTTGACATACAGTGAAACTGCCATTTTCAGAAGGTTAACATCCACACTTACAGTAAGGAAAATACATATTTGAACACCCTGCGATTTGAAGTTCTGCCACTTGGAAATAATGGAGGGGTCTGAAATTTTCATCTTAGGCGCATGTCCGCTGGAGATAAAAAATTTGGTTATCACAATGTAGGATTTCTTTAAAATGTATTTGTATCTACAGCTGACATGTACCTAAGATTAAAATTTCAGACCCCTCCATTATTTCAAAGTGGGAGAACTTGCAAAATTGTAGTGTTCAAATACTAATTTTCCTCACTGTTTATTGGAGTGTTATCCCTCCCACATGCTTTTAACACATTTTAACTAGACTTTACACTAATTTTAATCAGCCTGAACAGAATCTGCATTTTTTTCCTGATCAGATTTTGTCCTAATTAGCCGAACAGATCAATGACTCAGCAAAAGACGTATTCTACGTCACTGTAGTGCAGTATAACTGAATCCAAAAGCTACTTCATTTTTATTTTTTTCCCCCGTGTCTGTTAATGTAATACTGAAACTATCTGACTGACAATACATAAAAAAAAAATAAAACCTAAAGAAATTGCCTTTTCACAATTGCACTATGTCAGACTACAGCAATAATATCTTGTAATCCCAAACCACCGCATCCCATTTTTTACGATCATTGGGCTTTAGCTTCTCAACTCAAATGCAAACAATAAACCACAACATCAGGGTCACTGTATATATATAAAAAAACAATTACGAAGTACTCACATCTGGACTGTCTCTGGATCCTCGACGATCACGATCACGTTCACGATCTCGATCTCTCTCACGCTCCCCTTCATTGCGATCGCCACGTCTCTCATCCGACCATCGGCGATCACGTTCTTGATCCCTTTCTCGTCTGTCGCGCCAATCAGAAGAGTCACGGGGTGCATCGGAGCCATACCTGCCGCTCCGTTCAGTCCTACTTATCCTATTTCACGAGACATTCCAAAGAAAAAGTACAAACATAAAATACCTTACAATCAGATTATTCAAATTATCCAACTCCCTCAGATGTAAAAAAATAAAAAAAAATAATTACAGATGTATCTTTATTCACCTAGCTACAGCAGCAATGTATCGTACACCGGAAGAACAACTAAGTGCTCTAACAGCATGAGTCAAGAGCTCCAACCAATTAGTGAAGCGGTATTTTGCAATTACGTTGCACACGAAATTAGGATTGGACTTTGAAATCCTCATTAAAAATTTCATTTTTAAAATAAAAAGTACTTTCAGTAAGATGTCTGCTATTTTTGTATCGGTTTAAATGTCTTTAGCTTTTGATTTTAAATTACATCATGCAAACCAGTGTATGGAATGCAATAAATGATTAAAGCTGCCTTTCTTGCCTTACTATTTGATACACGATCCTGGACTTAATCTCTGTCTTTACCCGTTTCTATTAATACAGTAGAAGAGATGTATTTATTACTTCGAGGGTAGTAACTTTGTGCCAATTTAAACAAGCACCTATCTCACACTTTGTACATTTCTGATGAAAGTGAAACAACAATTATGTGAGTTGTCATTTTTATCGATTTTTTTCATTTGATTGTCTGCTGTGAGACCAATATAAAAAGGATTCCGTTGTTCAATAAAGATTGGGACACACGGCCATTTATTGTGCGATAGTTTCTAATGCATAGGTTTAGTGTTTACATTACAGCAACAGTGCAATATTATAATGCTAGGAGGAGGTATCCTCTCGCAACTCATTTGCTGCACTTATGGCTCAAGGTTTGCTTCTGCTTTTTATTTTTTAATTGCTGTACACAGGTGGTGGACAACTGCTTAGCACATGTGCCTCACAGATCTGAAAACCATTCTTCAAATTGGGCCTCGCCTGTGTGGAGTTTGCATATTCTCCCCATACCTGCATGGGATTTCTCCGGGCACTCCAGTTTCCTCCCACATCCCCCAAAAAAGTATGGCAGGTTAATTGAAGACTATAAATTCAGCATAGGTGTGAGTGTGAATGACTGTTTTGTCTGTGTGCCCTGCAACTGATTGGCGACCAGTTCAGGGTGTACCACACTGGGATAGGCTCCAGCACACCGTGACCCTCCCGGGGTAATGTTGCAGAAAATGGAAGCTGATGTACACCTGTGATTCTGCCCATTTACATTATGACATTCATACTACATAAAGGGACAATAATGACTGGAAACAATTTTATTGGAATAAATTACACAAAACAAAAACATCCGAAAATTATAACATTCACAATGCTTGGAGTTTTTAAAGAAAAATCATTCACGTAATCAGTGTTACTACCAAAAAAACGTTTTACCAAGACTTTATAAAGTACTTTTGAGCAAAATTTGCATAAAACCGGTTTACTCTCGCCATTACTAGTATCATCAAAGAAGTAGCTCTAGTAGGTTGGTGACCCAAAATCTGACAGTTAACTGCCTTCTTGACGGTCCAACTCACCTTTTATCTGCTCCCATTTGTTCCCACTGCGACCACACGACCCCTAGGAAACGAGCAAAAAAAATGCTCCTTTAAATGTTGGAACAATTGCCATGCATGCACAAAGACAACACTGAAAGGCAACGCTGAAGGCCGAGCCATACAGCAGAGTGTACTCATTTCAGGTTCGTCATTTCTCATTTTAATGTTAACCCGAATAAATGAAAGGTGCTACATTTTAATTTCAATGCACAGTAACTCACCAGTGCGGTATTATCTTAATTATACCGTACAAGGTCTTGGAGTTGATATTTCCAAAATTTCACGATCGGGCGCGATAAAAGACGTCTCTCCCATTAACAAACGACGACACGTTCTTCTTCCCAAGATGCACCGGGGTTTTCAATACGCATGATGTAATTTCAACGCGAATTTGTCTTACAGGAGGCTTTGGCAACCGAATCTTATACTCCACAGCATCATGTGTCAATATTCGAAATCCAATTTCACTATATAGGGTTAATTGATATTTAATTAAACTAAGTATGGATTCGGATACACTTACAGATTTAAATAGTGGTGTTAATTGCCACAAATATTAACAGGCTCTTTCCTGAATGTAAAATTCAGGGAAAAATAAAATGTACCACCATTTTGATTTAGTGAGCCACAAAATCCCTCCAAAAGACAGGAAATTGTTTTAAATTCTGTAATTAAATTAAGGCACAATACAAATGCTCGAATCGAATAAAAATAAAAGATTAATTCTTATCAATCTTGACTAGACTTCACATCACATCCATAAGTATGCATTCATTAAATCTCCATTCAAATTGCTTTAATTGAATTCACTCATGTTTGACATTTTTAAATTGATCACAAATAAATAATTGTGAAGCTTTGGTGAATATCAAATGACGTAGATTTGTAAACAATAATTGTCGCACAAGTGCAACGTAAACATCTGTCCCCACCCCAACACCTTCCATATGAAATGTCCCTTGATGATATCGCAACTGACAACAACTAACACGACGCACAGGGCCAGGGACATTACAAAACTGTAACTTTCCATTTTAGTAATAAATTAAAACTTGCATCTTTTCCGTGTTTGTGCAAACCATCCATCGATTCTCTGAGCTGCTTATCCTCACAAGGGTCACGGGAGTCCTGGAGCCTATCACAGTTATCTTCAGGCAGGTAGACAACTAACAGGCCATTCAGAAACAAACAACCATTCGCACTCACAATCACACCTATGGACAATTTAGAGTCTTCAATTAACACATGTTCTTAGAATGTGAGAGGAAACTATTGTGCCCGGAGAAAACCCACGGAGGCACGGGGAGAACATGCGAACGCCACACAGACTGGGAGATTTGAACCCGAGTCCTCAGGACTGTGTGGCAGATGTTCTACCCACCGTTATACCCCTTGTGCAAACCACTCCAGGACAAAAAAAAAAACTTATTTTTTTCTTTTACCTTACCTAAATTGATTTTTTTCCCCTCCTATAATAGATTCGGAAGATTTCTCTATCATAAAAGTAACTGAGGATGATGATCTTCAAAGTTTTCGATACTCCACACCGTTCAGTTTATAGTACTGAACTACATTTGGCTTACTCCGCTCTTACAAGTCAGCTATCAAGACCAGAGAAATACTTGATTTGATACACACAAAAAGTCTTCACAAACACCTCACAAAAAATATTTATATACACATCTACACTGCTTTCTTTTTCCACAATGTTTTTCTCATATTTTATTACAGTATTCAAATGTTGACACATGAACAAAGAGTACACTGTACACAAAGTCCTTATTAAAGACGACACAACAAGACTCGTTCAACTTGGCACAAGAGGATGGTCCCCACTCATCAATTCTGTGCTGTGTAAGTGACATGGTAGAAACAAAAGTGGTCCGAGACTTTCTGTTATCACACAAGAACCAAAGTCCACAAATTGTTAAAACCAAAGTTTTCCGTTGTTTTGTTTTCTTTCTTTAAAATGCCACGCCCAAGCAACAGACACTCAGTGGTGGCACCGGATAAAACGGGCAAAACTAGTGATACAATTTTAAAATGAGCATCAAAAAGGATGATGGAATTGATCACGCAAACTCCAAAATATTAAGTGGGCCACTTGGAAATGGGAAGATATCATCAGGTTGCTGCAATTTTCCATGCTGAGACTTAAGTCAAGGTCTCTCCTTTTGTCACCTACAAAGACAAACAAATAATATATGAATATGTGTGGAGCTACTGTGGCATATTTAAAAACGTTGTTGAAACGAGAAAAAAAAATTATAAAGTTGAACACATTATACGGAGCCCGTAAACGGACATTGAACAAAAAAAAACTGGTTTCTCATCGGAATGAGAATTTTTCTCAATGCAATGAGTAAGTTTCTCATTGTAATGAATAACTAATCTAATAATAATATAAAAGACCCTTATTCCTAATTCAGAAAACACCGCTAGCAGGGAAATAAGCTACGGCTACCTGAACGCAGGAAGCTACCGCTAGCAAGTAGGCTACAACCCATAGGTAGCTGTTTTTCGACACTCTCATTGTAATGAGTAACTTACTCATGAGAAATGAGTAAGTTAGTCATTGTGATGAGTAACATTACAAGTGTAACTGGTTTCTCATTGTGATGAGTAAGTTACTCATTGTAATGAGTAACATAACAAGTGTAACTGGTTTCTCATTGTGATGAGTAAGTTACTCATTGTAATGAGTAACATTACGAGTGTAACTGGTTTCTCATTGTGATAAGTAAGTTACTCATTGTAATGAGTAACATTACGAGTGTAACTGGTTTCTCATTGTGATGAGTAAGTTACTCATTGTAATGAGTAACATTACGAGTGTAACTGGTTTCTCATTGTGATGAGTAAGTTACTCATTGTAATGAGTAACATTACGAGTGTAACTGGTTTCTCATTGTGATGAGTAAGTTACTCATTGTAATGAGTAACATTACGAGTGTAACTGGTTTCTCATTGTGATGAGTAAGTTACTCATTGTAATGAGTAACATTACAAGTGTAACTGGTTTCTCATTGTAATGAGTAACTTACTTATGACTAAGTTACTCGTTGTAATGAGAAAACAGTTTTTTTTTTCCAATGTCCATTTAGGGGCTCCGTAACATTAAGATATAAAGTTTCAAGATTTTTTTCCGATTGTGAGGAAACAAAATCTCAAATGCAGTGGAAGCTCTGTTTTTGTACGTCCTTTATTCAGCACAATTGGATTGACTATAATTTCTTTTGCGGAATTTTTTGTTTTAGTACTTCCGCTCAGTTTTCATATAGCTAAAAATGATTGCTATTAAGATCATCTCTCTGACTGTGTGACTCGGCCATTCATTTTCCATAATATTGCTCCAGGCAAACCATCCGGTACGCATGCACAACTTGATCGAATGTTTTGAGTCTTTCGCCAACTCAAATCTGTCATTCACGCACCCACAAACCAGGTAACCCACTCTAGATGGAGCGACCCGAAAATGTGGGCGTTCTCTGTCAAATTTCTCCTGTGGACTTATGCACGTTTCCTCTTCTGCATTCAAGGTGGTGTTGTAAGTCTAACGGCTCATGAAGGTGATACTTACATACTTTGTTCTGTAACTGCTGAAGATGGTCCAGCTGCTGGTGACTCATGCTGACGCAGCGGGAGACCTGCCCCGTAATGCTACCCCCTAATGCCCATAATCTGCCCCGACCTCTTTATGCCAATGCCTGGACATCCGCATATCGTATAAATTGGCAAAAAAATATCTGCGCCGGCCATGTTTCTTTTTTTTTTTTAACCTCCATTTGTTTTTATTTGGGCAGCACGGTGGCGGAACTGGCTAGAGCGTTGGCCTCGCAATTCTGTGGACCGGGTTTCGAATCCCACCCTCCTTCTCCGGGCACTCCGGTTTCCTCGCACGTCCCCAAAAAAATGCATTGATTGGACACTTTGAACTGCCCTTAGGTGGGATTGAGAGTGCGACTGTTGTCTGTCTCCACGTGCCCCGCGATAGGCTAGCAACCGGTTCAGTGTGTACCGGCTTCCTGCCCGATCATAGGTGGGATGGGCTCCACCACTCATGTGACCCTTATGAGGAGTAGTAGCTCAGAAAATTAATGTATGTTTTTATTTGATCTGTGCCATTTGTCAAATATGTTATTGTGACTCATACACGGCCTGTAGTACAAGTTAGTTGCAAGGCACACCCAGTTCTTTTGATGGACTGCCAAACATGCATTTAGTCATAAGCAAAGTATTCTAAATTACATTAGTTTTATTGGATTTATTTCTTTTTGTTTATGCTCTCCTTCAAAGTGTAGTGTGTGAGACTCAACGGGATGCACTACTTCTTAGCATACTGCTCTCTGTACAATAATAGGAGAATGGATGAAAACACACACACACACACAAAACAAGTGCTTCAACTGGCATAAAAAATAGAATAGTAAATGAAATGTCAAGAATCCTGTTAAGTTTCACAAAACTGCCAGGCTTTAATGAGTACTTCAGTGAGCCACTTGCGGGAGATTGAGTCACGATTAGTTGTGAAATCTGCTCTTCCTATATGTTTCGGTAAATATATCCATCCATTTTCTGAGCCACTTATCCTCACAAAGGTCGCATGAAAGCTGGAGGTGGGGTACAACCTGAACTTTTTGCCAGCCAATTGCATAAACAACCAGCCACTGGCACTCACGTACACACCTCCGGGAAGTCTTTAACTAACCAAACATGCATGTTTTGGGGGGGCACGGTGACTCAGCTGGTAAAGCGTTGGCCTCACAGTTCTGACGTCCCAGGTTCAATTCTGGACCCGCCTGTGTGAAGTTTGCATGTTCTCCCCGTGCCTGCGTGGGTTTTCTCCGGGCACTCCAGTTTCCTCCCACATCCCAAAAACATGCAACATTTATTGGACACTCTAAATTGCCCCTAAGTGTGATTGTGAGTGTGATTGTCTCTATGTGCCCTGCGATTGACTGGCAACCAGTTCAGGGTGTACCCTGCCTCCGGGCCATTGACAGCTGGGTTAGGCTCCAGCACTCCCTGCGACCCTCGTGAGGATAAGCAGCAAAAGAAAATGGATGGATGCATGTTTTGTGGGTGCGGGGGGGGAAACCGGAGTACCTGGAGAAAACCCGGCTACAATTACAGTTATTCTAGTATTCGTAATTATTTATATTATCAGACAGTCCATCCCTAATATGACTGTGTAATAAACGAGTGTCAAGTCACAAACACAAGGCGTCATACTTACTCTTGCCTCAATGTATTCAATTCTCCTCTCCAAGGCAGTCAACTTCTCATTGAGGGTAGCCAAACGGGATCGACATGACATGTCTAGTAGATACAAATTGAAAACCAAAATTATCATTGTACGTACAAAATATACATTAACCCAAACACCTCCATTACATCATTTTCCACATTTCGAGCATACGTTCATGTCATCGCCTAAACCTAGTCAAGCTAAACGCAACTAGAGTAGCATTTTGGTAGCTGTGATACAAGCAGGCTACTTACAGACAATTCGGTTTAGGTATGACATATCCTTTAAGGCTCGTATTAGTTAAAACTAGGCTACATAATATTACCCTCATGTTCCATGTTTAAGAATGAAAATATGCACCCACAAGCTACATGATACTATCTGGGAGTGGCGATGGAGGACATCACCACCGAGCTAGCAAAACAACGGCCGAGCTCCTATCATACACCGAGAAATTACAAATTTCAAAAAATACGTTTACCGAAAGAGTTAAGGAAGTCGGTAATTTTCTTGATGCTGCTCGTAATTACTTCGATGTACTCCCGGTTGGCCCAATCTTGGTGAATTTCTCGCTGCACTGGATCTTCCTGGCCGGCCATGTTGGACGAGTCGAGTTTCACTTTGCGTCAAGCTAGCGTTCAATGTGTGAACAAGGAAGTGAGCCGGAAGATGTGACTAAAACACAGCCGTGCTAATTTTAGGGATTTGAGGTCATTTTATGTCCCTAAAATCATTTAAAAAATGTACTGTTTGATTATGGAATGAAATTACTAGTTCAATTATGCAAGTTCAAAACGGGAAGTCGATTCGCATTTGTGAAGCTTTACATTAACGCGAAGATTTAATGACTTTAGACTTGAGCATAATTATTTCCCAATATTATGCTTTAATATGAAGGCAGGCTTCATTGATGCAGAAAAAAAGAGTTATTCAGAATGCAAATTACTGTGGTAGCTCTGAGGTTGTGGGCGTGAATCCGGGCCCTCGCCTTTCTGTGTGGTTTGCATGCGCCGACGGCGACCGATTCAAGGGTCTACCCCACCATCTCGCCCAGATATCCACCTCAGCCATGCCGGAGTGAGGACAAGCGCGATAAAAATGACTGGGCGGAAATCAAATTGTGCAAATGTACCTCTTTAAAAATAAAACATTTATTAAACGAACTGTAGTCAGTAGGTGTGGAAGATTCCAGTACTGCGTACATCCAATGAAAAATCCAACCATCCACCCATCGACTTTCATCCGCTCAGGAGCCAGTCAAACTGTACCTCGTTTTTAATATTAAACATTATGGAAAAAATTGGGTTGGAATTGGTGAGCAATCGGCACGTTCAAAACAATTACCTTCCCCTTTATTGGCTAAAATGGTACATTCCAGGAAGTTTCATTCATCGTGCGACCCAGGTGGTTTCATGATCGCTAAACATATCAAAAGTTGTATGCATAGAGGATGAGTGCAAATTCCTGCGTCTATTCAGTTGCGGCTTTCTCCAACTGCGTTTTAACAGTTGCGAATATTCAAAAGTTTGTAAAACGTTATCTCGCTTGTCATTGTTATGTCTGAGTGGATGAGTCTGTGTGTGGCTGTTAGCTTGTTCGTGACTCTCGTTTCGCTACTAGCAGGTTACTTTGTGTACTCCGGACTCTTGTCAGATATCATCATATTAACCGGATCGCCTCCTATTAAAAAGGTGACCTTCGTCTACAAGTTTAGAGAAGGACCGTATAAAAAATGCGTTGATTTGTTTAAAGAGGCCAACAGTATCGGACCACAACTTTCTTGCATCGGAATATTCTATGATAATCCCAAACAGGTAAGCAAAATAAGCACAAGTGATTATGAATGCGAGGTATATTTGTATTATTGTTTTAGTTTGAAGCACTTCACCTCAAACTGTTGGACTGAAGTTACTGAACACGGGCAATACATAGATTTGGCCGCTAGATGGCGAAAACACAATTCTCTAAAACTAGTAGAAGGGTACGATAGCTTTCCATATTACAAGATGTTCACTAATTAGATAAGCACTTTACAATGTATTGGAATTCGTGCATGCCAAATTAATGATACACACGTAGTCCATTTTGCAATATTAATTACTTAACGTTTAATTTAGCAGTTTTGGAATGTTGACTCGTGCTTTTATTTCAGTGTTGCATAAGCACATTTGGAGCGGTTGTGTTGAGATGTGGATTCCAGTTAAATGCTGCTCTTTGAGCTGCTTGGACGTGTAACTAAACCTCAGCATAATTTAGGATCTTGAGAGAAAGAATTAGTTTTTTACCCTCAATCGTGATTTTTTTTTTTTTTTTTTTTAAATCCCCCTGCAAGGTCTTTTGGTTTAAATCTTGACTCCGAGGTTGCTATAAGGGGTTTGCATGTTCTCCCTGCTTGCATGGGTATTTCATGGGTATGTGAGGCTTCTTCCCACATTCTGAAAACTTTGCATGTTAGGTTCATTGGAGACGGAATTGTTCATCAGTGTGAATGCGATTGTGAATTGGTATTTGCCAATATGTACCCTGTGAGCTGAGCACGCAGTCTAGGGTGTACCCAGCTTCTTGGTCAAAGTCAGTTGACCTGCTCACCTTGAACAAACACTACAGAAAATAGTGAACTGAATGAAACTATTATTCAAAGAAATATTGCGAAATTAAAAGTGAGAGATTTTGAAACAACGTCAGGTCTCTGTTAAACAGTCTCCATTTTTTTGGGTCACTCTCTGTTGCCCCAAAACTGAGTCAAGGGAAGCATCCAAACCATCTGCGCTTAATCGTTTCGCGTGTGTTGTAAACTTGTTGGATAACCTCCAGTCTAGGGCACGACGTATAAAATTTAGTAGGGGTAAATTGTTTGAGATGTTTTCCTACCTTCTGTTCATGAGCGCTTATCCAAACATACAGTATCTGAGACTATGCACAGCAGGCAATAATATCTGTTGGAACCGCTCCTGATACCTAGTTTTGCAAATGGTCTGCTGTCTTCCAACTCATGCGGTGCTGTTTTCCCACCTTGAGTCCACCAGACGCACTTTATTTTCCAGTAGGCGGAATCCAAACAGAACCACAAATGTAGGAAGTAGAAACACCTTGAAATGGTAAATGCCAACTGTTGGACAGCTCACAGCAAGCAGGGGTTTGGTGTTGGGTGGGTATAATTTGTAAATATTATTATTTTTTTTTTTTAAAAAGGCTTCAATATGCTTATTGCCACTGTCCGTTTATGGTAGGTGTCAAACAAAATAAACTTATAAAGTGTCAATAATTACATTTTGTATGTGAAACAACCACATACCATCTGCTTGTGAAGAACAATTATCACCAATGTGGTGGTATTGTTAACCTTGAGAAGGAAACAGATTTATGAACAGAAATGGTGCAGTAACACTTGCAGACGCTACAACAGCTCATAGGTGTATCTTCTATGAAGAATGAGAACGGTATTTTCCACAATATAAGGAGGATTCATAAGCCTTTTATTTGATCCAAAATTGACGGTACGCCTAAAGTGTGCATTTACTTCCAAAATAAGTAAAAAATGTTGCTGTGCGACCCAAAGTGCTCTGCTTGATTCACTGTCGGACCATTTTCCGCTGACACAGGGACATAATACAAACGCCATGTACGCCAGCAGCGAAGAACAGATCAGACATTACGTACTGCATATGCTACGTACGCTGGCAGCAATGAACCAATCAGCGAACGTTACATAATATGTACAGTTTGTACGCTTACCTCTGCCACGTGTCCAGTAGGTATGCTCCCAAACAATATTTGTGGATATCAGTTACACATTTGTAAATTGTAATAGAGCAGCTGACAAATAATTCAACATCTTTGAAGAACTGTTCACCTATTAATTATAGTTAATAAATCAAATGCAATTTTTCTCATTCAAAAACCTTCAGAAAATTCTTTTGAGACGGGTGCTGAAACAGATTAATCATATATGCATTCATTCCAAAGGGTAAAAGGTGATTTGAGATAGATGTTTTAAATTATGAGCCTGGCAAAGGAATGAATTACTCGTATCTCAATGCACCACTGTATGCGACACCCAGAATTAAGTGGGTGCCTCTCCCGCTTGCTCTTGCCCGCAGCGTCTTCTCTTTAAAGAGGCAACACCAGCAAGTGGGGAATTTTGTGGCAAGAGTCAGTTTAAGAATATAATCGCCTTTGTTATTGTACCGCGTTCCCGCAGTTGCGATAGGCCGTCACCTGTTTGTTGCCCACTGTGATCTGAGCTGTCTTTTACAAGCTGCGGCACCTTTCAAATGGCTCAGACATAGAATCTTCCTAGCGCCGTCTGAAATCCTTTTTTTCAAAAGCAGACAATTAGGATATCATTGGGTGCCGGCACCGGAGCGTCTCAGCCAAGTCCTGATTTAAGTTCAAATAATTGGTGTAATGATCTCAGCTCATTAGTGTCCAAGCCACTGGAAGCTTTCAGTCCTAGACAGGAACCCCAGAGAGTGCTCTCAAATAGGAGGACTTCTATTTGGTGTCTAACTGGGGAGACACTTGCCATTGATGTTGGCGGTGAGAAGATTTTTCAAAAGGTGCAGCTGACAGAGGAGAAGTGTCTGCATGACTACTCTCATCCCCAGACTTGTTTTTCCCGTACCCCTTTCTCACGTTTGCCACCGTTAATTATTTCCTCCGGGGAAACTGAAGACCTCAACAAGGACTTAAGTTGGTCTTGTGATGGTTGCCATGGATACCGGGCTGGAGAGGCTCTTTTTGTTTCTTCAAAAAGAGAGCACATATTCTGGGCCCCGCACATGAATTCCTTCTCCCTGATAGCTCTTCAGTTTCAAGCGGTGTTTCCCTGACCTAACGTGCCCTCTTCTCTGCACCGCGGTTTACCTCATCCTCCACGAAGATGTTTGCATCCCATCCACGTCCCTGTAAGCGATCAGTGCCAGTGTTTTGTCGAACATTGTCTTCATTAACATCACTGTTGGTAAGATGACGAGTTTGAAAGTTTCAACAAGCCACGCTGAGGTCATAACAAGATGGAAGTTAAGAAGGACAAGTTGGTGGAGAGATGCGAACTAGCGCCGCCGCTATCCTTTGTGGACGCTGATGAAATAGTCGACAATCTCGCTAATGGTGTCTCTGACAGAAAGTCCATGTGAAACTGCTTTATATGCCAATGAATAGTTTGCCTTTCTCCTGCAATTGCCTCCCTGGCAGATCTCAACATAAATCATAAAGAGCATTTTAATCCTTTCCCATTGCGATAGGATAGTCCTCCACTGAATAGTTTTTTTGTGGGGAACAAGGGTCACTATTGTACTTGAAACTTCCATCTATCCATTTTCTGTCCAACTTGTTCCGGGTCAGCGGGAACCTGCAGGCTTTCCCAGCTTACTTTTTGGAAAGAGACAAAGTACAATCTTCTATTGATTGACAGACAATTAGTTTTAGTAATTGCTTACTTTCATTGTGATGCAGTGAATTCCCCCCCAATCTTTGAAAGTATATATTTGAAGATAAAGCAGGTGAATTTTAAAAATTTTTTAGAAACCTTTATTCAAACATTTTTTTGGATGGGCATGAAAAGAAAACGGCACAAACAAGAACTCTCCCTTGGTGAGATGGAAAAACAGGGTAAGGATGAAATGTCTCCCCTTATTTGGCAGTGACCTGCAGATGACACCTTTGACCAATGTTATGACTTTCTGTCGGCCAAAATTCACGCACACCTTTAAATTCCTTTATTTCATCCTCAATATGGATGTTTAGTTTTCTTACCATACTCTGTTCATGATGTTAAAACGGTGTACATTGTGAAAGACACTTTCAGTAATAGATAATAAAATAAATAGTGGTTAATACTTTTTTTCCCCTACTATCTGTACTTCATGATCAATCTGGTAACACTGCTCTGCCTTCCTTTAGTGACAGTAGCAGTACTTGTGAACAGCACTATTAAACCCTTTTACGTAAAATTGTGATGTACCATAATGTCTGTAAAGGCATCTAAAATTGTAGAGTCCAAGTTTTCCCACCCCTTGAAATGCTGTCTTGTAACGCTGGGATCCTTGCTGTAAATCATTTTAACTGTGAATAAATTTATAAAATGTGATGTATCTCAAAGGCAAGGTAGTTTCCAGTTTTCATCAACATAGCATGTTCCATCCATCCATTTTCTTAGCCACTTATCCTCACAAGGGTCGCGGGAGTGCTGGAGCCTATCCCAGTTGTCAACGGGCAGGAGGTGGGGTACACCCTGAATTGGTCGCCAGCCAATTGCAGGGCACATAGAGACAAACAGTAGCACTCACAATCACACCTAGGGGCAATTTAGAGTGTCCAATTAATGTCGCATGTTTTTGGGATGTGGGAAGAAACCGGAGTGCCCTGAGAAAACCCACGCAGGCACGGGGAGAACATGCAAACTCCACACAGGCGGGTCCGGGATCGAACCCGGGACCTCAGAACTGTGAGGCATACGCTTTATCAGCTGATCCACCGTGCCGCACAATAGCATTTTATTTTAGTGAATTTTGAATGCTGGTAGTTTGACAGCAGGTTTTGGCGTAATCCCTCTAACAGGTCACTTTAACTGTTATACTATATTAAGGTGGGGGCGGGGAATTGTTTCAATGTAATATTGTGACAATTTTGTGTGGTTTGGGAATGTGGAATATGATTTTTTTGTAGTTTGTATTGACTTACATGTCGAAAATGTTGCAAAGTGCTCGAGGTTGAGGTGCCATAAAACATTAACGTTAAAGCCGTGTCTACACAGCGTAAGTAAATTAGCTTTGCAGCTGGTCAAAAGAGATACTTAAATATTATTTAACATAATCTGTTTTTTCCCAAAGTGTGTGAAAAAGGATTGCATTTGCACCCAGGGTAAGTCCACACATATTGTCTCTGGTTTAGATGCATGCAGAGAGGCAAAAGAAGCCGCTATTTCTTTTTATGTATTCCCCACATGTAGTCCTGCGGTTATCGATAAATCCGGTTGGCCGTGAGTTCCCACTGTGAGCTCCCGAAACATCCATCCAGAGTGAATGTGTGTGCAAAGTTGGATCATTCATGACCAGAATATGTAACGCATCTAACTAACCTAAATATTTCACAAGGTGTTTTGACATTATGTCTTGGAGAGTCTCTTGCGCATCTGACATAGAATCATTAGTATCGATCTGGAACAATGATTACCGGTAGATGTTATGATGAGACGGAGCCTTAAATACTTACAGCTTCTCGTCCACACTTGTAGATTTGATGCTTTCACTAAAAGTCATGAGTCACATTCTATTTAAATGAACTGTATTCTGGAGACGTTAAAAAAATGTCATTTAAAATTGAAATCCTCCCCTGTTTTTTTTTTTTTTTTTTCCCCAGGCCTGAGACCGATGCCTAAAGAGGCTGATAACCAATATTTGGAGCAGATAATTTCCAGTAAAAGGGAAAATATTTTCAAGAACAAGAGTTAAAATTAGCATTACGGCAGGGTGTAAAGAATATCGGTGTGATGGGTTCTTGTTCTTTATTTATTGCGTACATCTAGTGGCACTCAGCATACTTGGATGGCCCAAGAGGGTTCATTTGTGTAGCGCATCTCTTTCTTTCCTCGGCTTAATTGGCACAGGGTGCCCAGAACACTCAGAATGCCAAATCCTACAATTAGAGCTCTAATTAATGAGCGTATTTTCTCTCAAAATTTGTCACCTAGCTGATTATACAGAAAATATTTGTTGTCAGCAAAGCAACATGCTGCCTTTGCATGGTCCTCTTTAATGATCCTCTTTACCTGGATGTGTTTAATTCAAAGGTGCCTGGACCTCAGTGCCGCTGTGCCGTCGGCAGTATTGTGAGCGAAGGGGAGGACAAGGCCGACGAGGAGCTTCTGAAGCGCTACGTGACATCCGGCTTTCATGTGTTCTCCTTTCCTGAAGTCACACACGTAGTCACTACCTCTTTCCCCCGCAAGACCATTTTCTCTATCTTCCTGGGAATAAAGAGAGTCTATCCACGGCTAGAAAGCTACATCAAGGTAGAGTGTTTTGCTTTTTGCACTCATCCATAACAAAATCTGTCTTCAATTGCCTCAGAAATATGGCCGGAACCCCAGGGGTGCACATGATATGCCAAAATATGACCCTGAGGTTCGAAGAAGGACCACAAAGAAACAACACATTCTGTTCAGCCCCAAATTATTCAATGATAACTTTGGCAAACTTGAGTTAAAGTAGTAGTATTTTTTAATGAATGCAATGAAGGGCTGATTTAAGAACGTCACGATTTAATTCAATATTAATTTACTTTGTCACTTCAGTAAAAAGGAGAAATACACAAAGAGTACCAGTTCACATTTTTGAGCAATAAAACATCCGAAAATTTTAAAAAGACCTAGTTTTTGTCGATATCCAGTGTTCCGCAGTTACAGTATACAGAATCCAAATTTACTGTTAATGTCAAGTTTACAGGTAGAAGGCAGTGGCTTCATGCCACTGGTGTATGCTTTGTTCACCATTTTGTTGTCTATTAATGGAATGTTCCTCCCACTGAGTTTGAGGGAATTCCATTTTGAGGATTTGCTGAGTTGATATTGATATTAGTGTGTGTGTGTGTGTGTGTGTGTGTGTGTGTGTATATGTGTGTGTTGGGGGGGGTGTTGCATGCATGGAATAATCAATATTGTTAAGTGTTTTGGATATTTTTCAATCAAAGATGGTATCACAAATACACACTGCATTCTCCACTTAGATTTTAGAACACTCCCGTTTTGCATAAGACCCCATGTCCTTGAGATTGAAATTCCTATAGATACTGAAATTCTCCATCCATCCATTTTCTTAGCCGCTTATCCTCACAAGGGTCGCGGGGAGTGCTGGAGCCTATCCCAGCTGTCAATGGGCTGGAGGCGGGGTTCACGCTGAACTGGTTGCCAGCCAATCGCAGGGCACATCGAGACAGTCGCACTCACAGTCACACCTAGGGGCAATTTAGTGTGTCCAACTATTATTGTATGTTTTTGTGATGTGGGAGGAAACCGGAGTGCCCGGAGGAAACCAACGCAAGCACAGGGAGTACATGCAAACTCCCCAAAGGCGGGTCCGAGATTGAACCCGGGACCTCAGACCTGTGAGGCCAACGCATTCAATCTGATCCACCGTGGCAGAAATTTTCAATCAGACTTTTTTTCACACTACATTGTACAGTGTTGTGCTACTTTCTGATGGAAAATTTCTCTTGAATTACAAAATTATCCAGCGTAAGAATCATTTTGGCCTTAACTGCACCTCTATCTTTGTTCGAAAGTTATACAACAGTAGTTTTCTATTTCCAGTCCTAAAGTCCAAAATGCAAGAGTTTTTGGTTTTTTTTTCTTACCCGAATTGGAGGAAAAAGTTTAGCTCATTGAATGGCGTTGCAGTGTTGATTAACTGTTGGGTTTAAGTCCCAGACCCCCTTTCTTATTTAGCTGTAAATTCTTCAACAACAACAAAAAAACACCCAAAATCCCCAACATAATCTCCTTGAATTGAATTATGCCCACCACACAGTTCTGGCTCCGAGTATCCCTATAGGAACATAAACAAAAATCATTGTTCACTCTTTTCATTTTCCCCATTTAAGGAACTGGTTTTTCAAATACTATATTGTAAAATTATATTCCTGCACTTCCTGGCGGGAGGAGCTGAAATGATAATTTCAAAAAACAGCGACTCAAGTCTGGTTGTAGCAGTGGGGACAAAAGAAATCAAACGAGAGTGAGTGTGGGTGACAAGATGAATCAATGTTAAAGGTCAAGGGACCTTGGGTCAATTAGGTGTTACATCATGAATGGCTACATGACCATCTCTGTTGCATACTTACGTTAAGTAATACCAAAGTTTTTATATTTTGTTTTTCAACACTTCCTCAGGAGCTGTGAAGGTCTTATTTAGGTCATGCAATAAACTGATTTATTGAACTGTATGTGTGTAGTCAACTGGAGGGTAAAAAAGGGAAAAGAAAGTGAACAATCTTTTTATCGCCCTATGATGAAGGGCCGTACTACTGTAGGTGCTCCAAAAGGGATGCCGTGTAAATGAGTTATTGGGTTGTGCTGACTTGGGTGGCTGTTGTTTAATTATGCAGCGTTCTCAAAACAGGTGGCAGCACCACAGGTTGTCTTCAGTAGCGCTGCTTGTGTCGGAGGAATGTTGGCTAGGGTGATGTCTGGCTGCCTTCGCCATCTGTTTGGACACGCTGTGTAAAGCTGGCTGCCCTCCACTGGCACTTAGACTAAGAGGTCAACGTACACAGCCGGTCATCAAATTGGCCATTGGTCTTCTTCTTTACCTAATTACATCACAATTTTATCTCTGCTTCCTATCCTGTAGATCAGCTTTTTTTTTTAAGTCATTCTTATCCACCTGCGACCCTTAGATTTTGTTATTGACTTACAACACTGACTGCTCTGTATTCCTCCATTGGACATAACATTCAATGACGGATAATCAGAACTCAAAACAGTCTGTAATTCGCTCAGATTTGAATATGCATTTCCTGTAAATTGTGATAGCACTGTTTAGTTTTAACCAAGAATTCTTTTAGATCCTGTTTTGTAATTGAGCAGATTTGCCCTCTACCACTTTTGTGTAAGATGTGACTGCAAAAATCATGCTAGAACATTCCAAACTTTTTGAGGTCAACAGAGTTGTGTGATGACTCCATTTAAAGGGGAATAAGCCCAAGCTGTCAAAACTGGGTTATGCAGTGAATACTCGGTTCTTGAACGTCTCCGTTCTCGAACAAATCGGTTTTCGAACGAAAATTTCAAGGTTTTTTTGCTTCTGTTTTCAAACGAAAATCGATACTCGAACGCCCCGGACAAAACCCGGCAATAACACAACACGTGCTGCCCGACCAGCTGACGCACGACGCGGGTTGTCATTGTGAATTCGAACGCACTGCGAAAAATCCCAGAAATAACAATGCGCGTGGCCTGACCAGCTGATCCACAGCGCGTGTTGTTATTGTGTATAATGCAGCCTCTGTATGCAGACGTGTCCTGGTAGCCACATCTGTAATAGGAAATAGCGATTCAGTTTTCAAACAAATTCTTCTTCGCTTCTCGAACTACCTTCTGGAACGGATTGTGGTCGAAAACCGAGGCTGTACTGTATTTTAAATGTTTATCTTCATTATCAGTTATTGTTTATTTAAATCAGGCGTCACTAATATGTTGCCCTTGTGTGTACCAGCGCTGGCAAAACAATGTATTCTTGCTTTGAACATTTTTTTTGGTTTAGCTCTCCTTTAACATGAGTTTGAATGGGATTGGTTAACTGAACAGAACCCCAATTATTAATGTGTGCACACTTGTGCAACTGAGTTATCCGTTTATTTTCATGATTCCTCTTGGAAATGTTTTTTTTGTACATTTTAGATCCCATTAATGGTGGAGTATGAAAGTTTTGAAATGTTTGATCTTGGTCCGTTGTTTTTATATCACAAAAACCTGGCACGTGCACAGGGATGTGTAGACATAGTAACTGTAGGCTACTTTTACTTAAAAAAAATGAAAAATTTGAGGTTGGCATGCAGAAGAGCGAATAAATCAAGTCTTCCCTGAGAACTGTAGATTGTCCTTTTAACTAGGATGTGGAATCAGATGAATAACACGATCCGTTCTGAACTGGTTTCTCTTGAATAAAGCATGCAGTTGATGTCCGACACATTGACTATCCCAAATGGTGAGACCTTTTCAAAGCAGCTCATCAGCATTTACCAGATCTGGCCCGCCACGGCAGGATGATTTCTCGCTTTCAGACACAATGTTTTGCCGCCCTGTGGTCAGGCCTGATATTTGCCTAGTCAGACCATCGATCAGCCCCAGAGTCTTTTCTTCTGTGCCTTACCCTTCTAGTGGTAAGCTTCATCACAGATGCGGCAGTGTCTTGAGATTTAATTGGTGCGCGCCGGCCGGGCATTCGGACCTGTAACGTGGACTGGAGCGGGAAGATAATATTGCTGACATTCACAAAGATCTAAAGGTTTGAGGATGGCAGACTATGGAACATTTGTTTGCTTGAGGGCACTAAAAGTTGATTGCCAGCACTGAGATTCCATGCTGAATATAAAATAAGTTTACCTTTGTTCCCCAATACTCTCCTTATTTTTAGCAACCGACACACATGGCAAACACGCGCGTGAAGCATCACAAAGTGCTGCCGCTTGCATTTTTGTCTCGGGCTTCCCACTATGGCTGACCAGAATGGTGCAAACCAGAGCACATCTGCTTGTCCTCGGGGCTTATGAAACATGCAGACGTTTGGCTATGATGTAAATTCAGAAAGGCCAGAGAAGGTCACGGGGTTTTGTACGTTCGACAAAGACACGGAGGCCGTGTTTATGCTGGGATATATAATGTCCACACAAACGTGAGCATAATTAATCATCACAGAATTCTTAATCAGTTATTTAGGTTCACTTCTTATGGCCAACCCCTTACTGTATTTCAAACCACTTGTAAATGTTTGTTTTTAATTTTGGTAGATTTGCATTGTAGTTCGTTTCGACGAGTTGGAATTAAATGTAATCAAATTTTAAACCACAGATACAAATTACTGTTCATTCTTTTATGGAGAATGTTGCATCCCGAGCCTGCAAGTGAACGCAAGTGGCTCTCCGGAGTTTGCACATTCAAACGTGACTTTCGTCTCCAGGCATCTGGGCCTCGACTGTTGGTGTTAAATGTCACATCTGCATTTGATTGATCCCATTTAAACTTTACCCTGTCGCTCTGAATCAAGATCATGTTGCTGAGTGTGATTATAATTTGAGTCAGTTATTTTTAGATGTGGGACTAATTGTTTAGTGTCAACGGCGATTTAATCAATCAAGTTAAATGCCCGTTAAAAGTGCTTTTAAAAGCTTTAAGGTGCCTCCATTAATGCTAATTGAGGTTGTCTTCGATCTGATCCAGTAGTGTCTTGTCACTTGGAAATACTGTATTAGGATGAGGTTTGGCCTGTATGTTGCAGGTGTTGCAGACTTTCTAATGTCAAAATGTTCAAATGTCATTAGGGTGTGAGAAAAGTTCAAAACACTCATTAACTCCTTGATCCAGTTTGTGGTGTTTCAATTCAAATGAATCAGCTCGCTGACAAATTAGAGGTACTTTGCCTGATGGTACATTCGAGTTGTGTGATATAGTATCATATATAAAGCATCCATTGTATGACGTTTTTAATTTTATTGACTATGTACATTAATCTCTATAAAAAAAAAAAAGACTGTAAAGTCAGCTAACATGTTTCAAACGTATGCAAAGTTAGCATGTGAGTGGTGAGGTATGCTTGCAAATGAACTGAATTTGAGTGTCCTCTTGAAGGATTTTCTATCAATCCCTCCGATTTTCTTTAGCAATTATCCTCATAGGGTTGCAGGTCTGCTGGAGTGTATCTCAACTGACTTCTGGGAAGAGGCTGGGTGTACTGGTCTATTGACTGGTGGCCCAGTCAATCGCAAGCCACATAGACAGTTGCAGTCACATTCCCACAAAATGTAGTCTCCACTGGTGCATGTTATTGGAATGTGGGAGGAAGCGGACATGCCTTAAGAAAATCAAAGCAAAACCACACGAAGTGAGAGTGGAGCCCACCGTACTACCCTCAAGGGATTTTGTGAATAGCAATGTAAGAGGCAATTTTAACCGTTCAAGTATAAGTGCGCCAGGGATGGGGTCCTTTTAACCAAGGTGTCTGGGGCTTAAGTGGACGCGCTAAAGAAAATTGTGTAGATAAAGAAGTGGTTTAGGAATTAACAGCTTTATTCAGGTCACTGACTTTCAGGCAGTCCCTTTTCATACTGTCATAGCTGAACATGTCAACGAAGAGGGACTTGCTGCTTGAGTGACAGCTGGATTGTTCGAACTGGCAGTGAGTTCTGTCACTCAATTATGTCTTCAAAACCTTTGAGTTGACTTATGCTCCTTTAGGGCTTTTATATAAAATGAAGACCATACAATTTATAGATCATTTCATTATCATTTGGTCATGAATGAGATAAACTACAGTATGTGGACTTTGTATTTTTATTCCTATGCACACACAAATAATACTACGCAGTAATAATGCCTGCAAGCAGTTTGACATTTGAATGAGTGAGGTTAGGCTTTCCCATAAGCTTCATGGTTAACTTCACCAACACCTGGTCTGGATTGGATGTGGTCAATTGTCGCTGCTTTGTCACCCATGAGTGTCAAAGGTTTTGCAATGTCCTTAGTTTACATTTCATCTTTTGGTTCAAAACATTGAAAAAATAATTTAACACGGCTGTGCTTTAACACCCCCAGTCATAGCTGTAAGATCATCAAATCTATACAAAAAGGGAAAAAAAATGTGAATGGCCTTTAGAGAATCAGAATGCTGCAACCAACAGGAAAGAGCAAAATTTGAATTCAAGCTTTTTTTTTTTTTTAATGAAAATATTCTTAAAGTATAATTTTGATAAGAATGAATGTCTATTTTTAAGACTGATCATTTTCTCCCCCGTAGAGTTTAGATGAGTTTGAATTAATCTCCTAAATTGTACTTTTTTGCGTACTGTTTAGGCGAGTTGGAATTAATCTTTAATTCTGGCCAGGAGAGGAACATTGGTGGGGGTTGTTGTTTGCATCTAATTTCCTTTATACAAAAAAAAAAAAAAAAACCTTTGTGCTTTCTGCGAGGACTCATTCCCTCTACAGCCCAGTGGATGCAATGTCCGCTGGAATCTGAAGACATTACTTTTACTTTTTGTTTTTCGCAATTAGTTTTGTGCATGCAGAAATTACATATACGTAAACATTTAATGTTAAACGTAACATGGGCAGTTTTTAAACGGCTAGCAAGTTGTGTTAAACGGCTAGCAAGTTGTGCGTGTAGCCTCAGATCACTCCCTACTTTGGTTTTCTGCCCAAAAACAATCCTCCACATCTCACTAAATGAAAAGTGTTTTCCCTTAGAAGAAAAATATTCAAGGAAGGGATGCATTGCGTGAAACTGGCTTCCTCAGAATGGACCTTGGTTGCCCACAAGCGTGTCAACGGCCCATTGGATTTAGCCTGGAGGAAGGACCAGTGAAGTGCGGGTACCTGTTCACGTCAGAGTCCCCCTTGGTCGCCCACAAACGCACAGCACGCCAAGGCTGCTGCACTGCTGGCATAACTTATTCACGATGAACTCTTTCCAAAGATGAAATATACAATGAATTGAAAATATGAGAGGTGATCAACTGACAACACGATTATAACGGTGATGTGACGTACACGGTGGTTATGTTTACTAGGGCTGCAACTAAAGATTATTTTTAAAATTAGTTACATTTTTTTTTAATTATTGAATCATTTTTTAAAAAAGTAAAAAATAAATTGGTCCTGGGATTAAAAAATAGGACACTGTTTCAAATTGGCACTACAGAAAATGATAATGATCCAGTTATTGGTTTCCTCTGTAGCATGTCACAAAGTAGGCAAAAATGTTGATTGTTGTTTTTTGAAGTAAAAGATGTTTGGAAATGTCTTGTTTTGATGAAACACAAAATAGTCTGGTTCATTATCATCATGAGTACAATTATTAGTATTTACTTTTGAGGGTGTGAAATTCCAAGGATTTGGACAATTCTATAAAACAAGGTATCTAAGTTATTAATTCACTAATCAAAAATTATTTACTGATCAATTACTTGTCAATTTATCATTACACCTCTGTTTACCCTTGATTTGTCCCGAGAGCTGTGCAACATATGTTTAACGCCTGAGATTACTCCAGTTTACTGAGAAGTTCTGAGTGGCTTCATGTATATCTGTATGCCCGTATTAAACTGCCAGTGGGTGGCCAAAGAGCGCAAACCACAAGGAGCAGCACAATGTCTATTAGATTGAAGTAAAAATAGTTTCACAGCAATTCTTGACATTTTCAGAATGAATTGAACCCGTATCTGAAATCGCCACCTCAAATGATTGTATTTTCCGAAATTTGGCCAAATATCATTTTTCATTCTGTTCGTTGACTAAATCATCCATGTCATGGTGAATCTATGAATAAGATATGTGACAACATCCTATCTTCCTTTAGCGTAATACCTGGATTATACATTTACTTGACTTTATAGTGAAATATGTAATCTGTCAAGACATAATATACATTATAGGCTAAGTGTATAGCCATGTTTTACCAAGGGAGATCAAAATGATTTTATTTCTAAAAATAAATTGAAGAGTTCATTTATTTATCCAAGGGAGCATGACTCACTCAAAGAGTAGATTCCCATAGATCTAGTCCCACAGGCTGGGCACCTGGAAAGGGAAAACTCTTGTTGACCATCTATCGGTCACTAAGTCCCTCAAGATCTGCTGCAGATTGACTGTAAATAAGCAGCATTTGTAACTGGCGGAGTCTTTATCTTTAGTAGGACACAAAATTACATTAAATGATTTATTTAGCGTTGTGAAAAATTTGTTCCTTCATAAAGATGCTCATTTCCTGATGGTTGCAAATATTTAATATGTACTATTTAGTAATATGCTAGTGTGAAAAGTGATACACTTGCGCAAAACAGACATGAATATCCTCAGAAGTACCGTAATTCCCGGCCTACAGAGCGCACCTGGTTACGAGCCTCACCGAGTAGATTTGTAAAGGAAATCCCATTTGGTACTTACTGTACATACACCGCAGCTGTGTTAAAGCCTCAAGTGCCCACATTGAAACCCACAATGTAACACGAGATATTTACAAAGAAAGTCAGTACACAGAAAGAGTTTAACGCTAGCGCCAATGCCGTGCTAACGCTACCACTGTGCTAAAGCTAGCCACGCCAACACTAACAAGGCCAGTTAAAATAAAACTTACCGGTAAATAGCACTGAGATGCCAGTTAGACGGCAGGAACGCGCCAGTGCAGTGCTAACAGGGCCAGTAAAAGTCTCTTGCTCGACACACATATTCCACCAGTGTCATTCTTTACTTTTCTGCTCGAGTGCCCCCTTGCGGCCCTTAGAAAAAAAAAAAAATGCACAAATTAGCTGCATCACCGCATAAAACCGCAGGGTTGAAAGTGTGTGAAAAAAGTCGTGGCTTGTAGGCCGTAAATTATCTACAGTTAGAAGTAAAAAGCCGTGGGGTTTTTTTTTCGTCCTCTGTAATATCCCATGTGCAAAGAGCTCTAGTTTAGTAGGACTTTCATAGTTCAAAGGACGGCAAAGTATGTGTTGGAGTATCTCTCCTATGGTGTATAGCATGTTAAGAAATTACCTTCCCATGACCCTCATCATCTTCACTGACATTGTTTGCACTGGTCCAGGTGATGCTGATTCTGCAGAGTATGGAGAAAATGACAGAAATCAATAGTGCAGTATCCACAATCCTCTGTCCAATTACACGAGTCTACTCTGTAGTGTGTCAAGGATTTTACTGCAGCTCTTATTATTTGGGTACCCTTTGACTCGATCCTCCGTCTTGGAATTATAGCATGGAAATGGAGCACTGAGGGTGCAAGGGTCAGGTCTTCACAGATGGTGATTATAAGGAATCAATAGTATGGTTCTGTTTTTCACACAATGGAATTTACAGACTAAACAATATATTCTGAATGAAGCATTTTCAGTTGAGGCTTACCACCAGTCTTATACGGTGCAGCGGATATAAAAAGTGTGTTAGTCTATTATTTGTGATTTAAAAAAAAAAAACAAACAAACAAATCTGACCAAAATTAATCGCTTATTTGTACTTCGATTTGAATTTCCTCTCCCACTTGAGATGTAAAGGTTATAGGTCACATTGACAGGGAAATATGAATGATCTTGGTCTTTTTTTATTTTTTTTAATACCAGAAAAAACTGATTTGAACAGGGGTGTGTAGACTTCTTATATCCACTGTAACTATTGTAATTTTTACAGCCATCAAAAAAAATCCGCAAAATTAAAAGAGAGGGATTTGATCTTGCAAACAGTTAATTGTAGTCAGATCTTGATTTTCTTCCCCTTTTACCATTGAGCACCGCTGTGTTCCAAAAATGATCAAAACACATGAAAGATGACATTGAACGGGGTGACTTGTTCCGTCACAGCACCAGCAAGGGCACTCCAATTTATTTTTGGTTCATCCCACGGAAACCTCTGTGCTGCTATTAATATACTCCATATTAATCAGCTGCTGAAAATAGTCAAAAGCCATTTTTCACAATCTGAGCCTTTTTGATTGAAAATCAATGCAAAATTGAAATGCTATATTTTTTTGGGGGGGGGGAGAAACCCATCAAACTGTTCAGAAATGCATGAATACTAAACTAATCTACAACTAATGCAAGGAAAGAACCTTTAAATTATGCATGTGGCTTAAATGAGGCACTGACTGCAGTACTTCAATTTTTGCTGGTCCAGCACTACTAGATACACTGCCTTTATTTTTGTGTATTTTATTTGCTCGTTTTATAGATGGCATACTGGGTGCGTAGCAATGAAAGAATACCTGTGAAATAGCAGAGCAAAACTAATCATGACCGAAAAGTGGTAATGCTTGGTTTCATTTTACAGTAGAATTTTAATTTAGTTGCTTGGGATTAAGCCATACAATATGAATTACCGCAGAACCTCCAAAGTAGACGAAGGTTCCCTTCGACTTTCTGGGCAACCTTTGATATGGACTAATGACATGTTCCAATGCCACCATCATAAAATCTTTATCAGAACAAGTTGCAATGTGTCAAGTGGCCTCATCTTCATGGAATTTCTGAGCACTTCAAATGCTTCTAAAATTGTCTATTAACATGTAAATTCAGGGCAGCACGGTGGATCAGCTGGAAAGCGTTGGTCTCACAGTTCTGTGGACCCGGACTCAATCCAAGCCCTCCCTGTGTTTGCAGGTTTTCTCCGGGCACTGCGCTTTCCTCCCACATCCCAGAAATATGCAACATTAATTCCGCCTCCTGCCTGTTGACAGCTGGGATAGGCTCCAGCACTCCCCGCGACCCTTGTGAGGATAAGCGGCTAAGAAAATGGATGGATGGATATAAATTCAGGAAAAAAATATTATAAAAGTAGATGAAGTACGGTCTACATTATTCTTTTCATGAATAACACTCCATTAGTGTTATTTATGAGAGGATGTTTTTTTTTTTAGGGCAAGTGATGCCATTTTAAAGTCAGGTTTTGTTTTTATGCTTTGCAACTTTTGAAAACTCCTCGCAATTTTCGCCCGTACAAGCGCTTTTATTGGTAGATATTTTTAACTGAAACTTAGCAGCTGGTTGCGGAAGGGGTTCCCTGATTAGCAGATAAAACCAAAGGGTTGAGAAATATGTTGACAAATGATCGATTGAAAAAGATTTACTCTAATTTGATTGCGTTATTTGACCAGATTTTTTTTTTTTAATAGATCTGACAAAAACATTCTCCAAAAAGTCTCGTCCTGCCGTCCACACACACACACACGAAACTGTTTCTTCGGAAACTATCATCCATTTTTCTGAACTGTTGGTGTGTTGTACTCTGGTGGAAATCGCCTTTCAAACGAGACTCAACATGTCAATCAATCAATGAAGCAATCAATCAATTTTGGGTTTGGGAAATCTTGTGACTTTACTAGGACAAGCTGTTTGTGGGTGTCAAGGAGAAAGATGTACCAGTAGGTGTCCATTTCCATCAAAAATGGTCACTTACCTGTGCATAATGATGGTTGCCAACTGATTGATGAAGCCAGGACTGAGTCTCATGTATTGCTCTTGTCACTATGCTACCTCCATATTGCAGTAGTTGTCATTTTCAGGTTTATGGAGATCTTTTTTTCATCAATGGTAGTCCCTCAAAAACCTGAAAAAAAACTCAGCACACAATGTGGTGGTTGGTGTTAATCCTTTTCAATACTTTGGAATTTGGTCTTGTTTATAACTTGCACAACTTTATCGGGTTTGCCATTTTTACCATCCATTGCGCCCATTTTGCTACCTTGTTAAACCATTTTTTTTTTCCATCTTAAAAGTCTCTAAAAGAAGAAACCGTTATCTGCTAATTTCCCTCCTGCTCCTTTGACTATAAATGTATTTTAAGATGGGATTCATTTTGAGGAAATTCTGAAGAAGAGGCAAGGCTTAACTGTGACTGGAATACATGAAACGACGACATTGTGGGTGGCTTTAACCAAGCGGACTCCCTCGCTTTTGATCGGGACCTCAATTTCCACGTATAGATATAAGACCCGTTTTTATTTGAAACACTTATTAAACGCAAACGCCTCACAAAGCTCCCTTGCTGAAGTTTAAAAGTAAAAATGATTGACGCATTTGCAGAGGACAAAGAGGTTGATTGGTGAAGATTTGAGTCTTCTATTATACGGCAGTCTTCTCTTGACAACTGCTACTCGTTTCATTAGAACTCAGAAGCGCCGCTTCCATTTGTGTTGCACAAGTCAACTTCTTTGACCTTCCATTATTTAGAACAAAAGAAATAACGAATGACGGCGGGCCCACCGGATTACTGACGCGGCTCTCCTTAATGCATTCTTTTATTTTAGATTTGACCATTTTTGATGGCTTGTGTCAGGCACTGCATCTGCATCAGTTTGCATTATGCAGCGCACATCTAAGTATGATGTGGATACACACAAAGTTCTGGGGAAAGGACGAGATAATTGACGTTGAAATCACTGAAATGGATGTTTCTGCATACAGCAGAGTGAGGCCCGTCACTGCTTTGACAGATGATGATCAAAACGATGGGATAGAGTTTGGAAAAGAAGTTAGCTCTACTTTTTGTGTGAGTCCGACAAGCTCTGTTCGGCTCTTCAATAACCTTGCTGTCTCCATTTTTACTTTATTCAAAGTGGGCTATCAGCAGGGCCTGCAGGGAGACTTTTTCTCTCAGGATCTGTCAAGAAGCTATAGGACAATCTTGATGGTTGAAAGTCTTGGAAAGGCACGAGAAATAATTGATGGCTCCAAACACTAATGCTAAGGTACTGGCGATGGGAATGGAAACCCACAAGTCACATTTGGGGAAAAAAAAGGTGTAAAATATTCAACCACAGAGGCTGTCAGTCTTATAATCTGTTGGGTGAAAAACATGCTCATGCTTTTCATTAAATCGAGGACCAGTAACTTAAATAAAGAGAAACCCTGAATCAAATGCTTTGAACTACATATAAATCAAAATTTTTGATTAAAAAAAAATAATAATAATACAGACCTGCCGTTAGAGTCACTCTGCACACTTTGGTTTTTCCTGTGCTTTTTGTGTTTTCTCTGCTTTACACAATTAAGATACCAGTGATTGCAAAGAGGTAAAACAGGAGGAGGGTCTCGCAAACAGCAACGGAACCTACTATTGATGGAAGAATGTGATTTATTTCCATATCTTTTCTGGCTCCTCAGGACAATCCAGTAGACACCAATAATAACAGAAGAAAGAAAACAAAGCCAAAATAATCTCCTTTATGAGATGGATATCTCCTTTATAAGGCGTAGAGTTGCCTCATTCATTGCATCACTTCTCATTTGACTTTTTTTTTGTGTTGCTTCAAATATTCCTTCACACTCTAAATGGTTTTAGTTCTAGTCCATGTTTATTGCATATTATCACAACATGATGGACTTTTCAGTACAGTAGTCTAGAGAAAAAAAGGATCACGAAATAAATTTAGTAGATTTCCATACAAAACCAACCTATCCCTCCATTTTCTGTACCGCTTATTATGGTTAATAGGGTCGCGGAATAGTACGAGGCTATCCCAAATGACTTTAGGGCACGGGTGTCAAACCTAAGGCCCGGGGGGCCAGATCTGGCCTGCCACATGATTTTATGTGGCCCGTGGAGGGAAATCATGTGTATCAGCTTTCCATGATTTTTGTTCAAATCTGTACCAAAATTTCAAATTGTCATGTCATAAATGATAACGTTGAGATATCACAAGCATTTTTGTGTTGCCAAACAACAATAGTTGAAAAAACCCATTATCCTTGATTTCTGATTCCAAAACTAGTTCATAAATTTCATGTGTAAATACGATGAGACGGTTGAAGATTTTTATGGTTTCACAGTCATAACGCCCCTCTGAAGGAAAAATTAGCTCGACACCCCTGTTTTAGGGTCTTCACTTCACATAAGTTGCATGTTTTTGGAATGTGGGAGAAAGCCAGAATTCCAGGAAAAATGCCACACGAGCACTGGGAGAACGTTGCAAACTGGGATTCCAATCCCTTACCTCAAAACTGTGAGGAGGATGGGCTCACCACTTAATCACTGTGCCCCCTATACATAACTAATTACTATTCAACTAAAATATTTTGATGGTTACCTCTGTCTTTCAAGTGTTATTACAACCGTAATGGAATATAGCTGTCATAATAATGGAATATTTCGTAGCTAACTTGTATGAGTTCCCAGAAAATTCTCCAAAGGGCATGTTGACCTGCAGGTCTAATTGATTACAGTAGCTTGTTACATTGGCGCTGCACCCTGTCAGACGTTTAGCTCATAGCGAATGTGCGAACGTGACCAGCATTTCTGCCGCATGAACACCATAACAAAAGCGTGGCTTATGAAAGGTTGATGACCGGCAGAAAGTGCAGCCATGTTCGTTATGTGAGCCTCAGCTTGACTGACTCCAATGGGGAAGATGTCAGCAGTTTGAATGTGCCATGCAAAACGACGCTTAGATGATTGACAAATCTGCTTATGGGTGAATGCAAATACACACTCTCGCACAGTAGGTGTTGTAAAAACTCACCTTCGGAGTTGGATTAACAGTTTCGCATGCTCACACCTTATGTGGCATCTGTTGGTTCTTGTAAAAAAGGGAAGCAGAGTCAGGAAATGTTTTCACCATAATTGAATTGCTAGCTAGATTAGATAAGAACTCAATTTATTGAATTATAAAACATATACTAAAGTGATCAAATAAAAACAGCTCACCTTGATACCATTGACGACCAGCCGCCGGGGGAGGGAAAATTTTATATAGTCCTTTCCAAAATATGACACTATCATAAATTAAGTTAGATCACAAATTCCCAATTTCTAAGTGTGGGTGGGGGCAAAGAAAACAAATACATTTAAATGCGATCTGCTGTTCTTACAAACCTTAACCCTGTCGCAGGAAAGAAAGCTCTGTGCACATCCGTTCCTCGAGATCTACAGAGAGGATCTGATCCACTTCATGGCTCCATTGGCTCGGCAGGGAGACTTCTACGTTCCAGAGGTCCGTCCAGCAGAAAGAAGGCTTTCGGAACAAGAAGAATTGGACTCGGACTCTGAAATCTCAGGTATGTTCACTCACCCATATAGGGCTAAATGGACCCATGTGGCCTCGAAAAAAATGTCCGTGTAGCATGACAGTCCTTTTTTAGAATGTTGTTGGTAGACACGGGCAATTTAACTTCAATTAATTCCAATTCAAAATCTAATTAAAACAAAATGAACTCTGTACCTTTTCACAAGTACAACTAGAATAACAATGCAGTTTGGTACACAGTGTAATCAACATTTGTTTTTCCTAGTGGTCAGTAGAAAATTGCATTTATATTAAAAAATAAATAAATAAATAACAGGCATATGACATTCAGCTGTGGTAGTTGACCCTCGGGTTGGATATTGTTTCCACTATTTTGTTTATGAGGAGCGCACAGCACTGCGTGTGCTTTACACTTTGGTAGGTGTTAATTAAAAGACCAGACACAACAGCGTCTGTGGTGAATGTCTCCTGCCACTCACCCTCTGGCTGTCGGGCTCAAAATGGATGCCATATGGAAAACTTGGATTCACTGTAAAAGATACACAAGGGTTTTAAAAGTATTCCACTTGACACTAATTTACACTCGTGAGAATTGTATACTTCTGAGGGAGTGTTTACTGCAGTCGCTGCCCAGTGAACTGCATTGTTGTGCAATGTATAAAGGAGCCACTGTGATGGGATCACCAAACGCTTTTTTAAAAATTGAGTCCAATAGAGATGTCTGCGATTGAACTCGAAAGAACTGGAACATTGCAGGAGACTTCTATGGACATCTTCGTTTTTCCTATAGACCTCGTGCACGTGACGTCACAGTTTGGACGGCGCCATATTGCCGGTCAAACTTAGCTGCTCTGTACTGCGGGAGCCGTTGAAACCAGAGCAGATTTTTCAAATTGCCCGAGATCTATTGTGCTGTTGGTTGTCACAACAGATGTGACAGATGTTCAAAGAGATCATTCTATGGAATACCAGCTCAAAAGACCTGAAAATATCGATGGATTTTGGCAATTAAACAAGATGGATGGTGCCCAACTAAAATACACACACGCCTGTGTAGCGATCGCTTCATTTCAGGTCGAAATTATTCTTCTCAATCTCAAATTCCCAAGAAGTATTTATAATGCCGAGTTGGCTCATTTGAGAACAATGTGTATTTACAAAAAGAAAATAAAAAGTCTGTCGCAGCAAGGAGGTGAACGTGTGGCCGCAGTCGCTTCACAGTACATTCCATGGCAACGATTCCGTCCTCTTTTTTTTTTTCTCTCTCCCTCAGTCATAGTTAATGAATTCGAGTTTGTGTAAAACCGGGGGTCATTTATTTAAATATTGGTATTTGTATTGAATACCAGCTGAAAAGATTGATGGATTTCGGCAAAGGTTAAGATGTAGCCGAATATGCTTCCGCGTTCAGGAGCTGTCTCCCTGTTGAGAACAGATCCAGCAACGAAGTATTTGTATGCGTCCAGACTTTTCTTCGCTTTCAAATTATTTCGTGTAAATCTCGACGACTTACTCACCATGTCCATGTGTAGATCCAGTTGTCCAAGACAAGCGGAAGCTAATTAACAGTCCAATTTCTTATCCGGGAAAACATCGACTTCAGCATTAAATATGGGTCTCTCGTTTTTCCACTTACCTTCGTTTATTATCACCTTCTAAATGTTTAACAGTATCGGAAAAAACGGGTTTGTGCTGTAAGATGTATTTTCGTGCCGTCTCCAACTGAATTAGCATTGAACCATGGTTTGTTTGACCGGCAATACGGCCAGTCACGTGATTTCGGTGACATAGGTGCACGAGCTCTATTCACTACCATGTCCACCATTCCCAAGGATGTCTCAAGAGAAATTACTTAATCTTAATATTGATCAAATATTATACTGTACTAATCAGTGTGAAAGCAGTGCTATGTACACTTTTAGGCTGTTCACGAATAGGTGGTGATGTGAACGAACACTGACAATTTTCAGATGACTCAAAGAATAACAGAATTTACAGTACTTTATTCTGACTAAAGATGCAACTGCTGCCATACACTACTTACTTGAAAAAATATGAAATATTCGTTTTTATCACTTGTTTATGGCTGATGCCCTTCACTGGGCTCTCCGCAGGAGGAGGCGTCCATTAGCCCAGCCTAAGGAACTGCACAGGTAGTCATGGCAGCGCGACGAATAAAGCTTGAAAAGAAGCCATTGCAGAGGTGGACGGCGACCGTGGTTGAATGAATGGGAGGGAGTTTATCCAAGAGTGTGGCAGATGATGAGAGGCAGCTAAGGTAGCCCTGGCCCAAGGAGCCAGCTGGGTCCGTAGCCAGCCAGCTAGTTAGAAAGGTGTCAGCTCAGCCAAGGCAGCAAGAATTTATGCTACCGGTAGGCACAAAAGCAACCCAGGCTCTCTCTTTGGCCACGGTACACAGAGGCATCCTGGTAAAAGAAAATCATTTTAATCTAGGAAGAGAAACCTTTCCACTGGGAAAAGCCGGAGCCAAAACACACCAGCTTACTATGTTTCCAGTTCAATAGATCAAATTACATTTTTCATTTGTTGGATGATTATTTCACAATAGTGAAAGGAATCGTGAGTCAGGATTTGGAGGATTAAGACTCTAGCCACATAATGATCCGAAGCATGCTTACATTAGTAACGCAAATCAAATTCCACCGTAAGAAACGAAATGTGGATGTTAAGTGGCAAAAAAAAAATGATAATCCAGGCAAGACTGTGATAATTATTTCACCAACCTGTTGTCGCTTTAATCAGAATGCTATTCTGATGGCAAGTACTTTCCAATTAGTGTACAGTTGAGTCTCCCTTCTGAAATAATAGAAAAAGAGGTTGAGGGTTTAACTTAATTATATGAAGTTCAATGCAGTAACAGCATATAAAATCATTTTTGTGACCACAAAACAACAAAGAAATGCCAAATCTCAGGTTCGGAAATATACGGTCTCGCAAGATTTGCGAGCAGTTTCAACGACTGCGTTTTTTTACATGAATTTTGGTCACATCCGAACTTTACAGCTTCAGGTGCATTTGGAGCGGCATATTCATATCATTTTTGCACTTGATATGGTTTCTTAGGTCTAAACGTGACCTGTTCTCACAAAACTACCGCTCTTCATGTGTCATGTGCACAAAGCAGATGCGACATTTGTGTCCGGGACTTGGGATCATAATGTGACAGGTACTCATGCTCCTGTCACACTGCGTGATCTACTCAGTTGGGTCGCTGACTCGGAACCTTGGGCAGTCCACTGACCCGTCCACTCTGCCCGGAGTCCGGCCCGCCTCCGCACGCCGATTCTGTCCTGGAGGCGATCAAGCCTCAAACTTCTCGAATGCGGCTCATGGTTCTGTTGACAGCAGCTGAGAAATCAGCAGCCGAGAAATCCTCCTGAGACTTTCTGTTCTTGTTCACACATGAATTATGTGAGGATGATATACGAAAACTGCAAAACTGTAAAACCTTTGGGTGACCAGTCGGATACCTTTAGGGGAAAAAGGTCCACCCTAAAAATATGAAGATTGCGTTGCTGAAAGTTATATTTCTGTACCAAATCCCAGTTAGTGTTTTTTTGCATTGATATAGTGGTATGCTGTTTTTTAAACTTATTTTAAGGAAGCATAGAATGCATGTTTTTTTTCAATTTAATTAAAAAAAATGTTATGTTTGTCATACCTACCTTCATCACAGGCATATCCTCTGTGTAAATTATAATTAAATGTGCTTTCAGCTACCTGGAAATGTGCTTTTAATTCCAATTTTGTAACCACACAAGATATTTCCGAGACTTATTTTAATCTTTCAACTGACGTAAATTCTTCTGCATCTAACATTTGCTGTGTAGGGTTTCAAATAACTAGCCGCTAGGCAACCCAGAAATGATTATTACGATACCTGGGATCCAATTTTCTCCAGTTTGCCGCTAGTCTAATAATCTCTGTCAACATGGAGACATTTTCACGGCTATATTTCTTTCTCTACTTTAATAAATACCACGGCTCGCTTGTGGTGTCGTTCAACAATACCTGCAGACCGTACGCCGGCGACCTGGGCCACAGGCGCATCTACATGGACAATTCTGATATGAAGCTCTGTGACCTGTAGGCATGGAACCATATTTGTAACTAAATAACTTTCCCTAGCCAAGAAAGGATTATGAAGGGAATATTCTAAAAGTGACTCCATGAGGGATGTCTCCCCCAAAATCTTTTTGGTGGCTTCTATTATTTATGTATTTCAAGCTATTAATATAACCCAATCTGTGATCGCAAAACACTCCAGTACTTCACAATCTTAAAGCATCACTCCTAAAAACAAACTGATTTGATTTAAACAAAAATACATTAGTTGCTAATGACAAATATGATGACAACTATAATCCTATGGCTAGAAAAAAATAACCGTTCAGCCACATATTTAAACCGCTAAATCACAGGTGTCAAAGTCAAGACCCGGGTGCCAGATCTGGCCCGCCATATGGTTTGGTGTGGCCAGCGAAGGCAAATTGTGTGTGTCAACTTCTAGGATTTTTGTTACAATTTCAAATTGCCACATCATAAATGACATGTTGGAGATATTGCAAGCATTTTTTTGTGTTGGCAAACATTGAACTATAGTCGAAAAAACCAATTTACCTTGATTTCTAATTCCACATGAGTGTAAATATTATGAGGCGATTCAAAATTTTGATTTGTTTCACAATCATAAGGGCCCTCTGAAGGAAACCGCAACTACAATGTGGCTTGCGGCAAAAATGAGTTTGACACCCCTGCTCTAAATTGCCAGTGTAGCAAAACCGCAACCTCAAACTGCCATTTGGTCCTCTTCATGTCCAGCTTGAACTATTACAGATGTTGAGACTTTTTCTAAAACCAGTTAATGATCCGCACTGTTTGCATGCTGATATTTGCTCGCTTTCACTTTGTTTCATGCAAAAGGTTAGTTCACGCTGTGTGTTTATCTTCCTTATTGAGTCGGCCGCTAATGACGGGCTTGCTGCTTATTTGGGCATATTGATTTGAGAAGGGTGTTGTGTGAAAATACTCTCTGCCACACAAAAGGCCAAAAAGGGCAGCAGACTGTTACACACGGGTATAAAATTGAGCCTGTTAACCTGGAAAGGTCAAAAAGAAAAACTCAGAGAATCACAAAGTTGTTTATGTAATATGAATGTATCCCATGAAAGGGGAGAAGACATTTAGTTGGGTGCAGAATCTCTTAATGTATGGGGGGAGGGGGGAGTGCAAATTTTGACCTTCCTCATTAAGCCAGGAGGCAATACAAAATGTCACAGTGGCAGGATTAATATTGCTTTAGAGTGCATGTTTTCTGTTGCGTAAAAGAGAAACAACAGTATGCAAATAGTTCCAGTATTTTGGTGATAAACTTGTTTAAAAAAAAAAAAAGTTTTCTCGTGTGAATGCCAAAACTCCCCCACACGTAACTGCAACCGTTCAGATGAGCGACTGCTGCCTCTCTAGACACCTGCCATATATTATTTTTCCCCCCCTAGTTTATATAACAATTGCTATGTGTCTAAATAACATATCATTGACATGCTTTATACAAAATATTCAAGGATCGGGAATTACAGCACTCTTTAATCCAACGTTGGTGGGGTCCTGCTGTCTCGTCCAAATGAGCTAGCCCCCATGCCAAAAAAAAAAAAAACCTTTTGTTACCATGACGACCCAAGGCAATGTGAGAGAGTTGCGATGAGGGGACCAGCGAATGTTCGCCCAGTGCTTGACCACTTTTTTTTTTTTTTTTTTTTTTAAGAGGTCACAAAGCATCATTTTGTATTTTTTTTATTACAGGTTATTAATTCTATAAATTCACTCTTGTGATTTCCATTTTTTTATGATAACTGTTCTTTTACATGTTTTTTTTCCTTTAGAATTAAATTAATTGCTTTTTCTAAAATTACCTCTTTGTTCCCTTTATAACATACATACATACATACATACATTTTCTTTGCCGCTTATCCTCACAAGGGTCGCAGGGAGTACTGGAGCCCAAACCAGCTGTCAACGGGCAGGAGGCATCCAGGGTACACCCTGAACTGGTTGCCAGCCAATCGCAGGGCACATAGAGACAAACAGCCCCACTCACAATCATACCTAGGGGCAATTTAGAGGGTCCAATTAATGTTGCATGTTTTGGGGATGTCGGAGAAAACCGTAGTGCCCGGAGGAAACCCACGCAGGCACCGGGAGAACATGCAAACTCCACACAGGCGAGTCCAGGATTGAATCCAGGACCTCAGAACTGTGAGGTCAACGCATTACCAGCTGATCCACCGTGGCATCTATATTATGACATTTAACCGTAAAAAGTAATTTTTAATATTAATCTTGGAGTCCTACTTTTAATTGTGGTCCTATTGCAGGGGCGTCTATTTTTTTCTTTTTTTTTTTTTTTTTTTTGTCGCGTGCCACATTGTACTTACGGTTTCCCTCAGAGGGCCATTATGACTTTGAATCCATAAAAATATTTAACTGCCTTATCACACTTACACACAAAATTTATGAACTAGTTTTAGAATCACTGGTTTTTTTCAACGATTGTTATTTGGTGACACAAAAATGCTTGTGATATCTCAACGTTATTTATGATATGACAGTTTAAATTTTGGTACAGATTTGAACAACAATCATGGAAAGTTGACACACATGATTTGCCTGCGCCAGCCACATAAATTCAGGCGGCGGGCCAGATCTGGCCCCCGGGCCTTGAGTTTGACACCTGTGTCCTAATGCTTCTTCTTTCTGCAGTTTTGCAGGAAAAAAAAATACAAATTCTTGACTCTAAAATATGAATCTGCTATTGACATCCCATTAACTTCACCAGCCAGTTCTGCTATGTTAATGTGGATGCAAAAAAGAAGAAAAGGTTGTCAAGACTCTGGCTTTTTTTTTTTTTTTTTTTTTTTTTTTGTATTGTGCAAGGTACACAGCCAATGAAATGCAGTTTTATCTAACCAGAAGTGCGAATGTTGGACAGCCTTGTTGACGACCGTGTATGTGCGATCCGTGCGATAAATGTTTTGGATTTCATGGAGTGAAATAACGGTCGCCTTGCATGGCAACTCCAACTGGAGCAGGCAGATTTCCCCTTGAATCTCTCGGTTTATTTGGGAAGCTCCGCTTTGCTTGTTTGTTTATGCGAGCGCTCCGACCATCTGTCCCATCTCCTCCTCTCCTGTTTGATGGCCTCTCCGTAGGTGCAGAGTCTAACAGCGAATACAGCTCTGGGACCAGTATTCTCCCATCAGACAGCCGGGAGACGTCAATGGCAGCGTCCTCGACCCGCTCCGAGTCAGTCCGGGACCGTGGGGACGCAAATTCCAACGTAAGAATGTCCAGGGAGCGCTCGCTCGTGAAGGCAGACTGGGAACAGACTGACCAAGAACAAGAAGAGTTGAATAAGGACTCGAGCGGCGTGAGCCTTGATCCCGTCCCGCAGTTTTTGGGTGTTGTTGGAGGCGAGGAGTAAAGGTTGACTGAGCAGCTTTAAATATTTTTCTGGTAACCTTTGTTGTCAACAATTTCCTCCAAACAAACAAAACCAAACTAAGAAACAAGTTAGTTTAACCCGAGTCATGCTGAACTTTTTCCTTCCTAAACAAAAGTCAACTCTTCTCCTCGAGGCATTACTCTTGAATGCGTCTTCATTTAGGAGTTATTTTTTTATATACAATGTTTTATTATTGCTGTTGTTACATAATTTTGCCTGATTCTAATCACAATGACTTGATAATGTACCTTTCATCCTTGCAGCAAGGATTCCTGCTGATGGAATTTTTTCCACCTTTTTCCTGAAGTGCTGCTGTTTATTGAGCCAAGGCATTTTTTTAACTTCAAAATGTCATTAATATACTAATGAATTAATAGAGAGGCTTTGGGATACCAGGCCATCATTTGGTTGAAGCTTTTCATCTTCTATTTTTTTTTTCGTCCGACAGGATGTCGGCGTTTGTAGGATTTTTGTAGGAACATTTGTGAGATCGGAGGTCAGTGACGTTGGACCCGAGAGAGGGCCCTCCCTGGCTTGCGATTTCTGTCGTAGTTCCGCCCAGAGGTGTTTGTTCCGGATGTTACACACTACATGTATGTACACATGCCTTTACTGTATTGATCTTTTTTTGTACACTGATGGTTCCCCAAACTGTTTCCACAAAGTTGAAAGCCTGGAAATGTCATTGATTTAGGGAGTGAGTGAGTGAGGGAGTGCACAGTCTTATATTTAGCAAGAGTCAAATTGTTCTAGTATAAGGTAGTGTTACATTTGACAGTCATGTTCATTGTCGATTGTATTGTTTTAGTGTTCTCTTGGGGATTTCATTAAATGTACTTTTAAAAAAGTGTTGGGAATCATTTCTTGATTGCCTATGTTTTCCAGTATGTCTGAGATTTTGAGTCAAATCACCCATCCATCCATCCATCCATCCATTTTCTTAGCCGCTTATCCTCACGAGGGTCGCGGGAGTGCTGGAGCCTATCCCAGCTATCAACGAGCAGGAGGCGGGGTACACTCCGAACTGGTTGCCAGCCAATCGCAAGGAACATCGAGACACTCGCAAGCACACCTAGGGGCAATTTAGAGTGGCCAATTAATGTTGCATGTTTTTAGGATGTGGGAGGAAACTGGAGTGCCTGGGAAAAAACCCACGCAGGCACGGGGCGAACGCGCAAGTTCCACACAGGCGGGGCTGGGATCGAACCCGGCACCTCAGAAGTGTGAGGCCAACGCTTTCCAGCTAAGGCACAGTGCTGCCCTATCAATGTATAATTATTTCCACGAACTAGGTCGTGCATATTTAGGTGCCTTCCTTGGGAAAGTGTCAGTATGATGTATGTTTGCTGTCTCTGAAGGATGTTTGAACAAATTGTAGACCAACTGATAATGTAACAGTGATCACAGTCACATATTATTTGTCCTCTGTGAAGAGTGACTAATATTATTGGCGTACTGAGGAGCAGTACCCATACTGTATGTGGTGTATCTGTATGTCTGATACTGCCCTCAGGTGGACACACTAAAGGAGCTGCGCTATGCCCATTCAACTGATGCAAAGTGTCATGTTTCAAGTTTTTGCAACCAGTACAATATTATAAATGATATTTTTCTCAGTTAAAAAAATGGGGTAGGATGGGGCGGATTTATGGCATTATCATTCATTTCAGTGAGGGGAAATGATTTCAGATTGCGTTGTGAGCGTAGTTGTCGTATGAATTAAACTCTGAGCTCGAGGTACTATTTTACATGACCTCAAATGACTCAAGTATCAAAAGCCTCTGCATTGGATTCGAGCATGAATTTTAGAGATGTAATACTGCAGATACCGATATTTCAGTTTTTGAGCCACACATCACAAATACACATTATGGCGTGTGATTGTTTCATGCACTGAAAATGTTTGAGAATCCCTTAAACATGTTGTTTGTATTACAGTAATCCCTGGATTATCGCATGTTCCGATCCACTTCCGCAATAGATGAAATCTGTGATGAAGTGATCAGATTTTTACATTTCAAGAATGATGAACATCCCCAAAGTCCTTAATAGCCTCACCTTTAATCTCTATATATTTAGCACTGTATTATCACTTCCACACCTGTACCTATTATCATTCGTCACAAATCCACACCACTTAACTAGTCATCCAATTCGAATGTACCCATTTCTTTGCTTAAACGTCGTCTTCCCCTCCTCCTCACGTCGCCCCTTTTCCACTCTGAAATAAAAATGGCAGCTGCAGAGTCAAAGACCACCTGATGACCCGCAGCGTGTGATGGATGTGCAGTCATATCCATAGCCTTCATCTCTGAACAAACAAGAGATCACGACGGGCTTCTCGCAGCAAGCCGCTCAGCGGCTGCGAGCGCGCACTCGTCACCGTAAATGTTGATTCGGAGTTAAATCGTCTCTGAGCGTTTGGAGGACACCTGATGTTCATTTTGGGCCGTTCGCCTCGATGAACGTGAGGGGAAACAATGGCTTTTGTCTTGCCAATCCAAGTGATGCCTCGCCTCACATTGTCATCACTGTGAGTCACTCCGCCCGCAATGGTTCCACAGCTGCCCCAGCGGACTTGAGTTAAAGCCTGCTGCAGGATAGAACTATTAATTCTCCACACTTATTACTCTGCACAGTTAGAACTAATGGGGAATGGTTTTAACAAAGTCTTTAATAGATTAAATTTGGCAGGTTTCTCACCCCACACCTCCACGCACCCCCAATTTCCCCTCTCCAGAGCAAAGTTAGGCAGAGACTTTAACACTGACTGGAATATGGACTGTATGTGGAGGTAAATATGCGCCACCAGGTTTTGAATTTGAAATTTAAACCGATCACATTTTCAATAGTTGTATTTCAGTGGAAATTGTCAATGTTAACAATTCAACTGGCTACAATTCGCTGTGTGAAAATCACTGTCTGTGCCACCAGGCAGGGTTACTTCAGGTCCGAACTGAACACCCAGCCAATCGCAGTTACACTTTCTTAGTCACGTGACGTCATATACTAAGAAAGTGTAACTAGATTGGCTGGCTGTTTCGTCATGACCTGAAGTAACCCTGCCTGGTGGCCCGGACAGTGAATTTCAGACAGCGAATGGATCTGTCCGACCTGTCAATCACCCGTACAATAATAGCCAATCAGATAGCTGCATTGTCTTAACCCCTGGCTTGACACGCCCTTCTTGCAGTATTGTCCCACAAGCAATGCTGGTTGTCAGTAGCGTGCGCTTGGAAAAGTTAATATTACGAAGAAAATGGTCCTCAGATGCGGGGAACGTGGAATTCTGATGGAAGACATGCAGCTGGATTACAAGGGGCCCGGTTGATTCATTTTCCAAAGCCTAAAACACAGTTGACGAAGTGTCTACGATGGATTAAGGCTTGCGGAAGACCGCACATACAACTAAATGTGAACAATATCCACAAACACAAGGCTGTATGTTTGAAGGTAAGTGAAGGAGAAGTATCTTCTCGGAGTTTGATGGAATTATTATCAGTGCTTTATACATTCCAGGAGAACAACTTTCACTTTGTTAGTGTATCACTGACCTACCGAATGAAGTGTGTCATGTTTTATGCCGCAGTCGTGTTAGTGATACGTAAATGCGTGATGTCATGGAAGAGAAATGTCCATTTGCGCATTTGTATCACACCAGACTTTTAAGCAAGAGCACTAGGTTCCATTACGAGCCAAGTCAAATGAATACGCCACTCACTTCTAAAGACAATGATATTACTCACAATCTTTCCAAGTAAAAAGTACTCACCCTGCTTTATATTCCCAGTACGATTCCACTATTTTATCCTGTTGGATTTCAATGTGACGTTTGTGAGGCGTCAAATTTTTTGCATCGATCGCCAACGTTTCGCTGTAACTCTTACATTGTGTCCTGCTCCGTCCAAAATCTTAATTGTGTGTACATATCCTTGCGCAAAATAGTTGGAGTCTGTAGAACTCGCTTGGACAAGTCTGACGCATTTGGCAAAAAACATACATAACATAACAAAATATTATCTGGAATATCCGATGTTCTGTTCAATAGCCATTTTGGAAGCTTTTGGGACATGGCTAAGGGGGCGGAGCTTAAGATTGCCATCGGAAAGGTCCATTGGAGCCAGTTGAATTGTTAACATTGAAAAGTTACACTGAAATACAACTTGAAAATGTGATCACTTAACATTTCAAATTCATATCCTGGTGGCACATATTTCCTCCCATAGACGTACCATTACATATTTACAAATTACGCCCATGTCATCACTCAACTGTTCCTCCCTTTTGGGGCAAACGAGACAATTCTGGGATGCTATCCAGTAAATTTCATTAAGATCTAATCGTGAATTTCAAATTAAAGTTGTTGTTGTTGTTTTTTTTTAATCTGCACATGTGAATGTCAAAAAATATTTTGGCACAATCTCCCTGTTTTTAAGATGCTGTCCCACTTCGGCAAGAAGCTAAAGTACCCTAAAATGCAACCCAGGGTTTTTATGAAGAGCTGATGTTGCATTTCAAAGTGATGTGATGGTGGCTTGCAGATAAAGTACAGCCACAGAGCCTGCGGCCGTTCATAACTGAGATTCTACTGTAAATCTCAGCAACACTCCAGAGAGAAAAATGTGGCCTGTAGCTCGCTGACCTGAGGGCACGACCCACAACTCTGTCTGCATTTACTGTTTGGTGAGCCCAATTTTCAAACTAACTACTGGAAAGAGTTGAGAGCGGGAAACACATGTTCAGTACATAACTTAACATAAGGTGCAATGGCAGAATCATAACTGCCCAATAGGTCACTGAAAATATCAGCAAACACGAGTAATTGCCTTTGCTGGCGTCTAAATTGCAAGCTGGGGCAAAGGAGGAAAAATACTCCACAAAAAGCACAAGAGTAATAATGAAATGTTTATTCACTTTTCAGTGGTGGGAAGTAACAAAGTACTTTACTACTGTTTTTAATCAGATTTTCAAGGTGTCTGTACTCTCCAGCTAGAGACTTACAGTGAAGAAAACAAGTATTTGAACAACCCTGCTATATTGCAAGTTCTCTCACTTAGAAATCAATGAGGGGTGTGAAATTTTCATCGTAGGTGCATATCCATTGTGAGAGAGATACACTAAAAAGAAAAATCCAGAAATCACAATGTCGCCTTAAGTTTGCCAATAACCATTTGGATGATACAGAGGAGTCATGGGAGAAGATTTTGTGGTCAGATGAGCCCAAAATTGAACTTTTTGGTCATAATTCCACTAACCGTGTTTGGAAGAAGACAAAAGATGAGTTCCATCCCAAGAACACCATCCCTACTGTGAAGCATGGGGGTGGTAGCGTCATGCTTTGGGGGTGTTTTTCTGCATATGGGACCCAACGACTGCAATGTATTAAGGAGAGGATGACCCCGACAATGTATTGTGAGATTTTGGGAACAACCTCTTTCCCTCAGTCAGAGCACTGAAGATGGGTCTTGGCTGGGTCTTAAGGAGTGGCTCCGTAAGAAGCATATCAAGGTTCTGGCGTGACCTCGCCAGTCTCAAGACCTAAACCCAATATAAAATATTTGGAGGGAGCATATTCTCGGTGTTTCTCAGCGACAGCCCAGAAACCTGTCTGATGTAGAGAAGATCTGTGTGGAGGAAAGGGGCCAAAATCCCTCCTGCAGTGTGTGCAAACCTGGTGAACAACTACAGGAAATGTTGGACCTCTGTATTTGCAAACAAAGTCTACTGTACCAAATATTAACATTGGTTTTCTCAGGTGTCCAAATACTTATTTGCAGCTGTATCACACAAATAAATCCTTAAAAAAAATCATACATTATGATTTCTGCATTTTTCTTTTGAGATGATCTCTCTCACAGTGGACATGCACCTACGATGAAAACTTGAGACCCCTCCATGATTTCTAAGTGGGAGAACTTGAAATATAGCAAGGTGTTCAAATACTTATTTTCTTCATTGTATTTAAGAGAACTGTTTGATGTTGCCGGGTACAAGAATTATTCATGGTAACTGCATTGTGTTGTCCTGGCCTGATAGCAACCAGCTTCTGTAATTTTGGAAATTCTCCATCGAATTTGGGGGTGCATATTAATTTCTGTCCCCTTTTTTTTCTAACCTTTACACAAGTATCTGTTCATCTATAGTACACAGTGGGAATGCTTGTCCAACTTTGTCAGTTTATAAACCCCAGCAGGCGGACTTCCGTTAACATCCATGGTTTAATCCTGTGGTGCCAGGATAGCCCCAAATGCCATAATTTAAATGAAAATCAGTAAGAGTAAGTGTAGAAAATTCAGTACAAGAACAGACAAAATGTATTAAAAAAAAATATGTCCTGAATCTGGATTGTGAGTGGAACTGTACCTGCCCCCAATTCAAAGTCAGCGTGAGTTAGGGCAGCGACAACCAATGCACATACAGTAATCTGGGATGACATAATCAGAACTTCAGTATTCGTCCTTTTTGTAGCATTTTTGCCTGATGGTGTACCGTGACATTTTTTCCCCCAAGTGAAACGGGTGCTTTGGCTCAATAACGTTTAGGAAACACTTTGCTTAGCGGGGCTGTTCAGAATTTATCACCGAGAAGCAACAAAACAAAATGGCAAAAGCGGGAGGGAAAAAAAATGGCATCACTAATTCTTTAATTGACTTCAAATCGTATAGCCCTCTGAGACGCTGAAAAAACACCATTTTCATCTGTTAAATGTTCTCCAAATAAGATAATCTATAGTCTGTTTATACATTATAAATGTAAATGCTAAAAGGTTTTTGTCCCCCGAGGGTTCACGTGATGGATGAGATTCACGGGTATAAGAGAAGCTCGGGGGGTGTGTAATTACTGGCGGCAGATGTACCCCGAGCCCTGCCTTGTTTACTGTGCGCGCACACAGATGGACTGCTGAAATAACTCCGACTTGCCTCAATCTCTGAAAGTTTTGAGAAATGCCTTCACAGAGAACTTCATATATGAGTAATGAGCACAAAGGATGGAATTGACAGGACGGAGGGACTAAAAAAAAAAATCCAAAGGTGAGAATTGAACCCAACATTTGACAACTGTGACGCAGACATATTAACCACTAACATAATGTACTGCATGTGCTCACAAGAAAATCTGACTTTAATGTCACAAAAACGTAAGCTGCTAAACTAAAGGATTTACTATTCTAATGCTATGCTTCTTCTTTAGCTTTTTTTTGTGTCCCCGCCACCACAGAAGATAGTAAATTGGAAAATGTGGATTATAACAATCAAAACTGGAGTGGAAATGATCACATTTCAACATTTCTTCACTTCCCAATAGAGCTCGTGCACATGACGTCGGCATTTTCACGGTGCCATATTGCCAGTTAGAAACAGCTGTCGACAGTGTGGGGGGACATTGAACCGGAGCAGAATATTCACAATGCCCGAGACTTGTGCTGTTGGTTGTTACAACAGACGAGACAGATATTCAAAGAGGTCATTCTATAGAATACCAGCTGAAAAGACCAGAAAAGATCGATGGATTTCGGCAATTAAACGTGATGGATGGTGCCCAACCAAATACACACGACTGTGTAGCGCTCACTTCATTTCCTGTAGGAATTATTAGAAATTATAAATTCCCAAGAAGTATTTATAATGCCAAGTTGGCTCATTTGAGAACGATGTGTTAAAAAAAAAAAACAACAACAGGGAGTCGCCGCCAACGTACACGGAAGCGTGTTGCGGCCACACGTTAAACTTCGGTAAACCTCTGCCCAACATGTTTTTTTTAATATGCATTGTTCTCAAATGAGTCCAATGCGTATTTTAAAAAATAAATAAACTGGTCGGTCACACAGAGGTTTACGTAGGTTAACGTGTGGCTGCAACACGCTTCCGTGTACGGGGGCTGAAGCCTATCCCAGCGGTTTATTTTCTTTTTTTTTTAAATACACACTGGACCCATTTGAGAACAATACATATTTAAAAAAAAAAAAAAGTCTGTCACGGCGAGGTTTACTGAAGTTTGTGTGGCCTCAACACGCTTCATATATGGAGGAGCCGACTCGCTGTCTTGTTTTTTTTTCCCCAATCATAGTTATTGAATGCACGTTTGTGTAAAACCAGGGGTCATTTATTTAGATATTGGCTTTTGTCTTGAAAAAATCTGAGTGGCTCCATCACTATGTGGGATTTATTCTTGATTGAGAACAGGTCCAACAACTAAGTATTTGTATGCGTCAAGACTTTTCTACGCTTTCAAACTCTTCTGTGTAAATCTCGAAGACTTACTCACCAGATCCATGTGTGGCACCTAACTTCTTTTTACGCCGCCAATTTATAAAGCTTCAGGATTGTGGACCAAGTGAAGAGAAACAAAGCGAGAGCAAGCGAGCTTATTTACATTGGCGACGGTACCGCGAGACGATTTGGGTGAAGAGGGCATATCAACTCATTAAGAGCGGCGGCAGCGTTATCGGCACCAATGAAGGGAACACGTTGCAACCATCCGCACAACAGAGGAGCGGCGCAGAAAAGTACACGTGGGTATCATTTGCATAAAAATCATGAGAAATATCTCGAAAAGGGCAGAATCATTTCAGGAGACTGAAATAATTAGTCCTCCCTCTCGTGTGCTCAATAGCCAACTTTTTCCACAGCCTTTGCACAAATATTAAGCAGAATTTTCAAGCGTCAATCCATTTAAACCTCCCGATTTAAACAATCTGTCAATAAAATTCAAAGAAAAAGACATTTAATTACTGTGCGCTAAATGAGCAAGGTTAAAATTAATCGACTCATTAGCCAGGCTTATTTTTTACCATCAAACAATTATCAGGAGGCCCTTTTGAGTCATTATTTTATTTTAAGTATGTGACTCGATAAATAAGAAATACTTTAATGAGTTGATGCATTCATGGTTTATTCATGGTTATTGTAATGATTTTTATATCAGAAGTCTGTAACTGTAAACTGTACTACAGGATGGTTTTAAGGTCATCCCCATTCATCCATTTTGTTTATGAATACCACAAAAACGTGATTAATTGGAGCAGCTCAATCATAGAGCAAAAGATTCAAGTTGCTGTCAGCGAGATGATCAACTTAACCTCGCAAAATAAAAGGTACAAAATAACTTAAAAACAACGACAGTATGTGTACAAAAAATGTAGTAGTTTTAATCGTGCCCCTTTCATTTTTAATGTGACTTTATTTGTACTGTAGTTTTGAGGAATTGGGTTGCCATAGCAGCATGGAATATCCATCCATCCATTTTCTTTGCCACTTATCCTCACGAGGGTCACGGGGAGTGCTGGAGCCTATCCCAGCTGTCAACGGGCAGGAGGGGGGTACACCCTGAACTGGTTGCCAGCCAATCACAGGGCACATAGAGACAAGACGAGTCGCACCCACAATCACACTTGGAGCAATTTAGAGTGTCCAAATAATTTTGCATGTTTTTGGAATGTGGGAGAAAAACATACAGGCACGCAGTGAACATGCAAACACCACACAGGCAGGACCGGGATCAAACCCGGGTCCTCAGAACTGTGAGGCTAACGCTCTTTACCAGCTGATCCACCATGTCGGCCCAGCATGGAATGATAAAATAAAAATCTTTCCCCTAATATTATTCCAGTATATTTGTTTGTCTGAATCAGTGATGGTGTAGTGGTGCGGGCAGCTGGCAAGAGGGGCGTGGCCAGACCACTGCTCTGGGCGGTGTCACCGCTAACACCTGTCACCGGCCACAGCTGTTTTTCCATGTGGACCCTAATTAGACCATGTATTAAAATTTGGAGTTTTGTCACTGGCGTGGCCAGTTCGTTGCCCTGAGTTAGTGAGATGTATTCACTGACAGTAGGAATCTCCACCACTGTGAATAGTGTAGTGTGGAGCTATCCTTGTCACAGTGTTCCTGTGCCACCACAGCGTAGTCCTGTCTCAGTCCATGTTTCCTAGTTTGTCTCCTAGTCATCAAACCCCGCTTCACGTTTTCAGATCCTGCCTTTGCTTAGCGTTTTGTGCCTCTGCCTTCTCAGACTGCTTACACAGTGTATGACCCTGTTCCTTGAATCAACCGTGCCTAACATTATGCTCGCGTCTCAGAGTCCTGCATCTGGGTCCAGCCCCGTACTGGAGGTGTGTGACAGCAGCGTGGGATCGTTTCAGTTGATATCTGCCCTGTGAATGACTGGCGACCAGTTCAGAGTGATGTCTGCCTTTCGCCTGAAGCGTGCAGGGTTAGACTCCGGCTCTCCTGTGACCCTTATGAGGATAAGTGGCTTGGATAATGGATGGATGGATGTGTTTGTCTGCTACATTTGAGAAGCATAGCCATATTTTTTGGGCTCATGCGGCACCAAATGTGGTCATTTATATGCCCAGCTAGATTTTTTTGTTGTACATTTTTACAATGTCTTACGTCTTTCTGAATGGACAACATTGCCTGTTGCAAGTGTTTAGCTCTTATCCGTTGGTCCTTCATAATTACAGTACATAAAAACCAAACAAGCGCCACATCGTCGTCGCAGGATAGCGACTTTTTTTTTTTTTTTTTTTTTTCCCCCTGACATTAATTGGCATGTTCCTATCTAAAAAAGTCTGCATTGCGCCCACTTGCCATCCATCACTGTAACGTAAACCACAAATTCTCTTTCAGGAGAAAATTGCTCCCTTTGTGTTAGCTGAGAGAATTACACAACAGGCAGGACCTGCTTGTCATTTTAATTGCCGCTGCACAGCACAAGTCCTTATTCGGCCAACCCCTTTTTCCACAGCGATTGCCCTGAAATGAAACGTTTGTGTGTGTGTGTTTAAAGTATGTGAAGACGTCAGAACGGTTCAAGGAAGCCGCATTTGTGTAACAACGTTCTGAAATATATATTGTAATGAAAAATGCAAATAACATTATTCACTTCAATGTCTATCCGAAAAAAATAAATATGAGCGGAAAGTGCGTCATCCATGCGCAAAGTTGCAGAAGTGTCATTCGACATCCAAGTGGTCGCCATATTGGCTGCATCTCCTGCCCGTGATGTCACCCTGGACATTCGCCATTGAAAAGACGCTGTGGACCCTAATATGGGAGACAAACGCCCCTTCTGACACGGAGGCTCTTTTCCAAGAAGACAACATAACACAACCGAGTGAAGTTACCAGGGCAATATTACCTTATTGTTTCGAGCCATATTCAGATGATATGCGGAGCACCTCCATCTCCCCGCCCGATCCACCTCCGCGTGGCGGTGATAAAAACAACGCCCCCCGCAAGTGACAACGACGCAGTGGCCAAACCACCTTCCCGTCCGATCCACTTTCGCGGCGTAGATGAGCCACCGCGGACAAGGCCGGGAAGGCCGTCCTTCAGCGGCTGCTACACGGAAGCATTCCGATGCGCACATCGACACATTTAGTACTCCTGACTTACGGATTACGCCCCCTCCCCCTAACTATTGTTTTTTTTTTTTTTTTTTTTAAGCACCTGTATACACACCTACCTGTCATTTGGAACCCACGAAGCTCTCGTCCTTTGCACCCGTGCAATACATTTTTCACGACGAACCAGGTCTGTTGGAAACTTATGAAGGGTAAATCCATCCTCCAGAGTGTTCTAGCAATATCCAGCAATGCAACGAGCCGGCAATTTGGCTAACACGAAGGAACAACGAGGTAAAACTAATGGAAACAAACGAGTCCGCTTGAGTGCACTACTGCCTCCAACATCAATTCCTACTTCTTGTCAAAGACAAATCCCTCAAGAGTATTTTCATGGTGGAAGTTACAAAAAAGCAAATACTTCAAAATCATGTTTTGTAGTGAAAAAATAAATGGGTCCATACCGGCTGACGTTTTTTCATTAATAACGTACTAAAAATCATCCATTTCATGACAGTGGACCTTTAATGTTACTTCCTGTGAGAATGTGTACATTTAATTGTGTTTGTGTAGTTGAACACGCTGCTGCCAACACGCTAGCATGCTAGCCAGAACAGGTCCAAAAGTGGTACCGTAAAAAAAATAAGCAAAAAGAGTTTCTCACTTTGGGTTGCTCTCATGGTTATCTGTGGTGTCTTTCGTTGTTGTCAATGTCTGCTTTTATTTTGTAGTACTTGACTTCCTGTTAGTTTTTAATCACTTGTCAAATAATAGTTACGGTTGCGCTCAACGGGCTTGTTTTACAAGTGAAATTACGTAAATGTATGATCTCGAGGGGCGGAGTGATGCGACAAAGATCATGGTTGGGATATGTAATTTCGTTTTAATTTCACAGTTCACTTCACATTGGCTGCGCTAAAGGAACAAAACGCGAAACGGACCGCCTGCCTTTTGTGAAGACAGGAGCTTATATCACTGAAAACGAAAAAGCCACATCTTTAAATCTTTTGTATTTTTTAAGGAAAGTGCAACATCATTAGATTGTGTTCTTTTTAGAAAACAAACAATGCCGACAAGCGCAACAACACTGTGTGTTCATTCCACTTGTTGTCTGATTGGTTCTTTGTGGGAACCTTAATAATTGCCCCAACATCCGATGTGATCGCCCCTGCATTTGTAATTATTTTAATGACGGATAGCTAGTTTTGAACACAAGTCAAGTAACATTTGTGGCAACCTTTGGCGTCCCACAATAAATGACACAGAAGGCCATATCTGGCCCATGAGCCTCGAGTTTGACAGACACGTTAAAGTTCCAGACGTGAGTGGGTTTCCACACCTTCTTTCGCTGTTGAGCTCACCAGTACTTTGCCTCTTTCTGTTAATTTGGTCACATCTCTTGTTTTTCTTCCCCATCTAGTTTACAGATTTATCCTGTTCTACTGCACTTGCACCGAGATCTCCCTGGACTTCATATCGGGAGCTTCAGTCGAACAGCGGCCAAATCCCAACTCAATACCCGATATTACCTTCATTTGTCTCGAAGTAACAAAGGACCGGACCACCGCTTAACCTCTTACTTTTGAGCCTGAGAAAATGAAGTTACTATGCACACAAAGGCTCTAATTGACGAACAGGAGTGCCAAAGTTATAAAGTCTACGCTGAAATCACACGCTGATCATTTTATTGAGAATCTATTGTGGTGGTACTCAAGAAAAAAACAAACAACTTGAAAACTCAATGTCCATATAGTAACTAATGTACGGAGCCCCAGGCATAAAATAATGTGTGGGGGAGGATTATGGCTACAGTATGGATTAGCTCACCTGTGAGGATAACGTCTTTTGCCTCTACTAGCAAAGGTGCGTTTGATTTGCTTCTCCAGCTGTCCAGTATGGAGCCACTTCCATCCATCCATCCATTTTCTTTGCCGCTTATCCTCACGAGGGTTGTGGGGAGTGCTGGAGCCTATCCCAGGTGACAACAGGCAGGAGGTGGGATACACCCTGAGCCAAGCGCAAGGCACATCGAGACAAACAGCCACACTCACAATCACACCTACGGGCAATTTAGAGTGTCCAATTAATTTTGCATGTTTTTGGGATGTGGGAGGAACCTGGAGTGGAATGCAAACGCCACACAGATCGAACCCAGGTCCACAGAACTGTGAGGCCAACGCTTTACCAGCTGACCCACCGTGCTGTTATTATTATTATTTATTCTTTTATTTTCCCCCTCACAGAAATAAAAATTAATCCTAGTGTTATTGCAATTGAATTCTCATCAAATTAGGACATTTTTCTTTTCAAACCTATCACAACTGTTTCTTGTAAAATGACACCCCGAGTAATATTCTGACTTATTGTAAAATTTGACATTTTTGTCCATGTCTTTTTACAACATTTGCGCTTGTTGAATTGCAGCTTTATCCAACGAGTAAATGTATGGCTCGTTTCTCGTCATATTTCGTTATTCGACATAAATTGATAACGTGGCCATGATTAAAATATTTTTTCCTCATATCATGCCTTGAGCCGTGCAGAAACAACTCTAATAATATAATACATCCATCCATTTTCTTTTGTCGCTTATCCTCACGAGGGTCACGGGGAGTGCTGGAGCCTATCCCAGCTGTCAACGGGCAGGAGCGGGGTACACCCTGAACTGGTTGCCGGCCAATCACTGGGCACATAGAGAGCAGAACAGCCGCACTCACAATCACACTTGGGGGTAATTTAGAGCGTCCAATTAATGTTGCATGTTTTTGGAATGTGGGAGGAAACCGGAGTGCCCGGAGGAAACCCAGGCAGGCACGGGGAGAACATGCAAACTCCACACAGGTGGGGCCGGGATCGTACCCTGTGAGGCCAACGCTTTACCCGTGCCGCCATAATATAATACAGCCCATGATTATTTGTTGCTTTTTAATTACGTATTTGTGTTGGACATCACAAGTAGAACCAAATCACGCACATCCAAGCAAGGATCGATGTCAGAATGAAAAGGGCACGCCAAACAGGGCTGTACGTCTTGAGCTTGGGAGGTGGGTGCCTTGCTCAATGGCATTTTGCCGTTTTTTTTTCAACATTTTCACCACAGTTGGAATTAAATTGCAACCCGCTGCTTTCCTGACCAAATGATTTGGGGCCACTGTTGTCCAGGAAGAGATGTGGAGATGAAGGGCTGAAACGCACACACGCGCGGACCCACGCACGCACGCACGCACACGCACGAACCTTCAGTTTTTTGAAGTGCATCCACCACTCAACTGGAGTGTGATTGGGCTTCACTGAGATAAAGGTGAATGAGGTTCGTTCGGTCCTTTATGAAAGGTCTCTTATTGTATGACCAAATGCGTGAACTAATATGGGCTGGATTTTGTTTTGTATTCAATTCTCATAATTGTGTGTGTGTGTGTTTTTTTTTTTTTTTTTATGTGATCGCTCCTCCTCGCCAAGCTTTAGTTGTGTTTAAAGCCGAGTTGTCCCCCCCCCCTCCCCGCGCCCGATGTCGCGAGTGCGTCTCGTTTGGCTTTGTTTGGAAGCTGCCGACGGGCGGGAGCGCGCAGCGTGGTCGCGTTGCGCTCATCCGAGCAGCAGAGGCGCGTCGTCGCTGCACAACCGCCAAACGGCACCACAGCGACATTCAGCAGCCCGCCCCCCCCCCCCCCCTCCCCCCTCTTGTCTCCAAGTTCATTCTGACCACTTCCCGACGAGAAAAGCTCACGAAACACTTGTAAACACGTCAGTTTGTTAACAAATCCAGTTCGCTGACTTTCTCTGGTTCCCAGTGGCATCCAGGGCGTCTTTTTTTTTTTTTTTTGAGGGGGGCGCCCGGCTGCCCCTGGCTGTTCCAGCGCTGCGACGCCTGGCAAGTTGGAGAGCACGAAGGAGTTTTGCCAGTGTGAGCAAACACTTCAGAACCAAGGACAGATCCATGCGGCAGCCTGGCAGGCGCGTTCCGAAGAGGACATCTGCACGCTGCGAGTCACATGAAGCGCCTCACGGTGCGAGAGCTGCGCGTCAGTAAGGTTTTAGGTAAGACACCGGACTTTATTTACTTCCCTTTCCATGTGATTATCATTATTATTATTTTTTTTTTTCTCCTGAATGAGACACATTTTACTCAGCAAATTCCAAATTGTATCCCAACCTATATACAGGTGAAAAAGAGTTATTTTAGATAGCCCAAAGACATCACAACGTGACTGATTAGTTTATGAAGCAGTTGTGATCAGTGCTAGAAACAGCAGGAATTGTAAACCATAATCCATAATGTGAAGCTTCATATTTGCAAATCCAAAATTGCATTCACTGGCCCCTCCATTAGGTACGCCTGCGTGTGTTCTTCCAAAGATAATATGATAATGCTCAGTTTTGAAGAGGTATGTAAAACTATGCTCGCTATATCAGTCACAACTGATAATTTAAATAAAAACGCGGGTCTTGCATTAACATCTGAGCAGGGTTGTGGGAGTGTTCCTAATGGAGTGGCCATCTGATGGCGGGCGACAGGAGCCGTCATTGGCATTTCGTGCCGCACTTTCCCCACGCGCCACGCATTTGTTTGGAGTGAAAATCAACGTTGGCTGCAAACAGGTTGCACGTGGCTGTACGGATGACATTTTTGGTGCCCGGGAAATAATACCACACAAATTTGAAAACCGTCAGCTGTCAAGTGCATGATGCAGGCACTGGAAGTGAGGATGAAGTGAGTAACAAGTTCATTCTCCTTTTGTAAGAGCAGCTAACTGATTTTAAATTGAGAATCCGACCGTGTTTTATTTTAACACACGGCCATTTTTCTTTTTCCCATTAAATCCATTTCATTGAAATTGTCCACAATGCAAGACACTAAATATCTCTAATAAAAAGATGATCTTGTCAGAGCCAGTGATATAAACACATGGAAATGCTATTTTTATTTATATTTACCACAATCTCATGGGACGAGTGCTGTTATTACTCTGATTCATACGCACTAAAGTAAATGTCAAACCTTGTGGAGGTGGAGGGGGGGCGGGGGGGGATTCCACCAAAGTGTGCACAGGCTTAGTGCCAGATAATTATCATAATCATACAGGATGAATGCTCTGGGTCCATTTATTCAGATGATACTGAACATTTACATCAGATCCAAATAAAAAGGCAATTAAATCTCATTTCCACCCACCGGCGACAACGTTTGGTACATCTGCACAATCTAATGAGGACCAACAGAGCTGGATCCAATTCAACTTTTACAAGAATATTGATGCTCAGTTTTAATTGATGCTGTCAGAGAAGTATTCATTTAACGACACTGTATGTTTATGGGTTAGCATTATGGCGAGGGACTTAAACACCATTATCAAATTAATCGACCGTTAAGAAACGCGTGTTTGTGCGGCATTGATTGTCATCTTGAAGCAAGTGGGGCCAATGCAGCGCACCACTGCTCTCGAGCTCAATATTTCATTGATAGGTTTATGTCTTTTAGCTACTAGAAACAACTCTCGCTTTAATGAAGTGAAGTTCGATGTACCACTTCCTCCGGGCACTCCGGTTTCCTCCCACATTCCAAAAACATACAACATGAATTGGACACTCTAAATTGCCCCTGGGTGTGATTGTGAGTGTGACTGTTTGTCTTTATGTGCCCTGCGATTGGCCGGCAACCTGTTCAGGGTGTACCCCGCCTCCTCCCCGTTGACAGGTGGGATAGGCTCCAGCACTCCCCGTGACCCTCGTGAGGATAAGCGGCAAAGAAAATGGATGGATGGGAATTGTGCAAGTGTACCTAATATTGTGACCGGTGAGCATCACAGATGCTCCCAGTCGGACCCAAGCACAGGTGGTTCCTGTTTTGTGTGGCTCCCTTCACACACATCGCGGTGCATGGTGCAACTGAGCGTGCCAATCACGGCATCGCCGAGCGGGTGTTTGCACACGTTACACACTTGCTAAATTCGGATGAGACAATGAAAGCGTGGCGTTATCACGGCATCGTTTCTGCCTTTGGCGGGCGTCCTCGCCGCCTGCCTCCGTACGTTTGAAGTTTCAGCGCACGAACGCGCTCCGCCGCGACGTCTACATCGGCGTCCTTTTAACGACCCGATTGAAGGCTGATGGGACCATTTGAAGGCCGATGGAGCCTCTGGTTGTCTTTCAAATCGCAAATGCGTTTTTTTTTTTGATAGCAAGCATTTCATGTCCTTTATGGCGTGTGACTGCATTTGCACATCTTAGGGCTTTGAGGGACCTCCAACCTCCATTTGGCCTAGTTTCCTAAGGCTCGCCTAATTGGCTGTTCCTTATGGCGCCATTAATTCACACGCCGACCTTGCCTTTGCAACCAGAAAGCTGCCATCTGCTCCAGAAAGCAGAAGAGCAATTACACTTTTTTTTTTTTTTTTTTTTTTTTGCGGGCGCGTTGGATGTGGAAGCGGCCCTCTGACCTTGACTCCCGTCAGATCAAACGCGGGTGGCGACGCCCGGACCTCGCTTTGCAGCCCCAGACGCCACTTCGATCACGTCTTCGCGCCCTCCCTGAACCTCCTCGCTGGATACAAAACAGTGCATTCATCAATGCGCCGCTCGAGCTGCCACCCACAACCTGATGTAATATTTATCCTGAGCGCAGGAATGCAGCATTTATTAGACGCTCACCTTCCTGTTGTCTTCCTGGTGGGAATGTCATTGAATATTCCTGAGCACATTTCGGGGTGGAGCGGCCTACAAAGAAAGCAGATTGGTGATCATTAAGAGGACATTTTTTTTCTTTTGCGTCATCACCTGTTTCTGAAATATTACATATTATGTGCGAAAAGTGTGGAGGCACCAAAAATGTTAAAGACCCAAATGGAATGTGGCAAAAATAAGCATGTTTGGGCTCACTGTTATAATTTAATGAGTACTTCATCGTCATTAGACATCACAACTCTACTAGCTAAAAAAAAACCAACAAAAATTATGCATTTGCCTCTGTAGAGATCCATATTAGCAAACACTGCCTGCTTCCCCGCAGTCCAACCCTCACTTATTTTTATTATTTTTTTAACCAGCAAGTTACCATAGCAACCCCCCCACCCCACCCCTTTCATTGAGGAGCACCACCATCTATGTGTCATCTCCTCATAAGCCGGGAAAATCCTCCTCACTCAAGAAGTGTCCAGAATATCTCGAGCTCGGCGGTGTCATTTCTCACGAGGAGAAAAGTAAACAATTTCAGGTTTTACAAAAATGGAATGATTTGTCATCACCCTGAGAATGGCTAAAAATAAAACGGCATACGAGGAAAACTAGGTCTCCTTATGGTGTTGCGGTGTGTCATTCTTCTTCTTTTTCTTTTCCTTTCGGCTTGTCCCGTTAGGGGTCGCCATAGCGTGTCATCTCTTTAAAGAAAATGTAAAAAGAAGTCAACCACTCTAACAAGCAAATATGTTCATACCTCAGACTTTTGAAAACAAGTGAAGACACATTTGGATCCACTTGAGTTTTACTTCATTCAATGCAAATCAGTTTACTTACCATAACTTCCCGAGTATATTTTTGTCTTCTTACGTTCTTCTTGTTGTGACTGGAATTTAAAAAAAAAAAAAAAATAATTCTCGATGCTCACTAAACTGAGGTCCTTTAGTACACAACATTACTGATTGTACAGTAATGATTAGAGAAAGTTAACCCATTCATGGGTAGGGTGGCAATTATTTGCCTTATTGAGATAAAAGTCTCCTAACTGGCCACAATCTAGGAAATAACTCTTCTTTTTTTTGTTTTAACGCATAAAGCAAAGGGCAAAAAAAAGATGTACCCTCCCGTAGGCAGGGACGGGGATGTTATCAGTTCTGTGAAGTGGTACATACTAGAGATATGTTTATGAGTTAATTCTTATTCTAGAATGACACTTACGCATTAATAATACAGATGGATTAGCATTTTGAAGACAGACTTGGTTGCATACTGACCTTTCTCTCTTTCTTCTCTTGGAAAACGATCCATGTGTACTCGAGGCAGCCATGTTGGGTCAGGAAGGAAAGGGAAATAACTCCGTGCTAACTTTGACCGATGAGTTATTCTCTCCTGATACCAAATTATGATTAAAACACTTGAATATTTTGATATACTGAAGGATATAATGCGTGAAAATGATGATGCCCCGAAAATAGGACGCTGCCCACGAATGGGTTTAATATCAATACATGTTTTGTGTCAAAAAATGTCCCGCAGATCAGTTGTCTCGCTTCCATTTTTATCAATAATTTTGACCTGTGTGGTAACATGAATGAACGTTTTAATTCTTCATTACCTTTAGAGGAAGTGTCCGGCATGCTGCATCCAGTATCCGGAGACGTGCACTCCCTGTAGATCACCGCCTCCCTCCTGTTCGATACGCTCAGCCCGACATATCTGCTCCGGCCATGCTGCCCGTCACGCGCCGCCTCAGGTCGTCGGCCTTTCCCGCGCCTTCCTCCTGGCCCCTCCACATCCTCATACTGGGGCTGCTGGTACCGGGGACCCTGCCAAGCATGTCCAGACTGGCTCCAGCTGCCAAGCGCGAGATCCTCATAGACGGAGACTTGGTGATCGGCGGCCTCTTCCCGGTGCACCACAAAGGCGAAGGGACGGAGGACTGCGGTAAAATCAACGCGGAGAGAGGGATCCAGAGACTGGAGGCCATGTTGCTGGCGCTCGACGAGATTAACGCCAGCGATCGCATCCTTCCGGGACTCCAGCTAGGGGCGCACATCCTCGACACCTGCTCGAAGGACACCTACGCTCTGGAGCAGTCCCTCGATTTCGTCCGGGCGTCCCTCACCAAGGTGCACGACCCGGGCTTCATCTGCCCGGACGGGTCGCGACCTATCCAGAACGAGGTCCCGCTGGCCATTTCTGGGGTCATCGGCGGATCCTACAGTGACGTTTCCATCCAGGTAAATACGCAAATTGCACCTCTGCAAGATATTTTACATATCTGTGTATTCCAGGACAGTACACCATCGTTTATCATGGGGGACGTTCCGCAAAATGTGAAAATCCATGATATGGACAAACTATATACTGTATAGTTGTTGGGTACCGTCCACACTCTCTAAATGTCCATTCATCCATTTTGTTAGCCGCTTATCCTCACAAGGGTCGCGGGAGTGCTGGAGCTTCTCCCAGATGTCATCGGGCAGGAGGCAGGGTACACCCTGAACTGGTTGCCAGCCAATCGCAGGGCACATGGAGACAGACAGCCACACTCTCAATCACACCTTGGGGCAATTTAGAGTGTCCAATTGAGGTTGCATGTTTTGGGGATGTGGGAGGAAAGCGGAGTGCCCAGAGAAACCCCACGCAGGCACGGGGGAGAACACGCAAACTCCACACAGGAGGGACTGTGATCGAACCCGGGTCCTCAAAAGTGTGAGGCTAACGCTTTACCAGCTGGAGACACCGTGCCGCCCCTCTCTAGATATATTTAGACCAAAAAAAATTGCAAGCATAAGCAAATATAGAAAATGTGTCATAAGTGGCAGTGCCAGGTGGGGGTGGTGCTTGAAACGTGAGCCAGCGTGGGAGTGTCTGGGTGTGAGCTGTGGCCGACAGCAGCACCTCCACTCATTTTCTGTTTTATGGTTTTCCAAGCGTGGACTAAGCAGACACAGTAGCTCTCGTCTACCACACATGAGGGAATTAAGTTAAAACCCGTAAGTAGTTTGGCTCTCCAAACTAGACCATTGTGCGTCCCCCAAACGTGACATAAAATGTTGGGGTTTTTTTTGTCAAGGATATAATTCATTTAGCGGCACGGTGGGTCATCTGGAAAGCATTTGCCTCACAATTCTAAGGTCCCGGGTTCAATCCCGGACCCGCCTGTGTGGAGTTTGCATGTTCTCCCCGTGCCTGGGTGGGTTTTGTCTGGGCACTCCGGTTTCCTAACACACATCCCATAAACATGCGACATTAATTGGACACTCTAAATTGCCCCAAGGTCTGATTGAGAGTGTGGCTGTCTGTCTCCATGTGCCCTGCGATTGGCTGGCAACCAGTTCAGGGTGTTCCCCGCCTCCTGCCCGTTGACAGCTGAGATAGGCTCCAGCACTCCCCGCGGGGGTAAGCTTCAACAAACTCCGCTGAGATAGGCTTCAGCACTCTCGCAACCCTTGTGAGGATAGGCGGCAAAGAAAATGGATTGATGGATATCATTCATCCAAGCATAATTCATGCATTATAATTGCCTTCACATACACAACAATGAGATAATGTCTTAAAAGTGAAAGATACACAGCATAATTAAGACTGATATCAAGGCCTAATTTGATTATTTAATTATTTTTGTATTCATTTGAATTCGTTCTTAAAAAATAATCTCTGCACACAGGCTTTAATTCCCCTCTTTTATTTTGTAAAGAGACCCTAAATACAGTAATGGTGAAAAGGAGTTCATGCTTCAACTATAACATGACAAAAAGGGTCATATTTTGTATTATGTATCGTTATAGTCGACATGTTCTTGTGCGATGTGGTAAACACACAGAGCTCGGCATAGCATTAATAATTGACATAACACCTGAAGTGTTGGTGACTTAGCGAGCTCATGAATATCCAGATGTGTTTATGCATGTTAATAAGTGGATTTGGCGCTGGGTATGTACAGTGTGTGGATTTGCGCACCTCATTGCCATGAATCAACTTCAGACAGATCGTTACGTGTATATTCTTGAATTATGTAACCTACAATGTGTTGGTCATTTGCGCAGAAATGTAGTTGTGTGTACTGGTGTGCCCAGGTTTAATCTATAATTGACATAATAACTTTCATCGGGCTCTTTGATGTGCCCCGAAAGTGTCTGTTGTGTTATGTACGCGTTGCAATGTACATATATGTATTCATGTACCGTAATTTCCGGCCTACAGCGCGCACCTGATTATAAGCCTCACCCAGTACATTTGTAAAGGAAATATCATTTGGCACATACATAAGCCGTACCTGTGTAAAAGCCGAAAGTGCCCACATTGAAATGTGAGATATTTACAAAGACAGTACACAGAAAGACTTTTCAGTTTTAATACCTTAGCTTAGCTTAACATAGAAACAACACGGTAGCACGGTAAAAAAAAAAAAAAAAAAACAGCCGCGGCAGCTACACAGTATTACCACGGTAGCACAACCCCAACAGGCCCGGTTAAATAAAAACATAGCAAAATCACTGAGACGCGGCAGTAACACGGCAGCAACACTCTCGTGCAGCGCTAACGCCAGCGCGGTGCTAACAGGGAACGTTAAAAAAGAAAACATACCGGTAAAAATCATGTAGACACGGCAGTAACACAGCAGCAACACGCTAGCACAGCACTAACAGGGTCGGTTAAAAAAAAAAAAAAACATACCGGTAAAAGTCACTTCCTCTGCACATATATTCCACCGGTTTCACTCTTACCTTTTCCGCTTGAGTGACTCCTTGCGGCCGTTAGAAAAAAACAAAATGTATAAATTAGCCGCATAAGCTGCAGGGTTGAAAGTGTGTGGAAAAAGAAATTACGGTATATAAAGTTTAGAAAGCCTGTAGGGCAAAATGTAAATGGTTTTGCAGACTTGGGTGACTCCATCCAGGAATCCCCACCGAGTTTTTAACATGATCGGAATGATATTACAGTATTAATGATGGCAGATCCATTTTTATATTTGGAGGAAATGCAGGCATGATATTTTTTTCCACAATATGACATCCATGCCACACATGAATTATATATTGTAGGACTGTTTTTTTTTTTATATTTACGCCAACATTCCATTGATTTGAACATTTTTTCAATACCATTGATTTTGCATCACTTAATGGCTGCTTTCGACATCTGCTTGCATTTAAGCTCGTGTTTAAGATCTACTGAGCGGGGTTGCTTTTTAGCACTTTGCATTAGAGAAAAAGGGAGTTGGATGGCTCCTCATAACGAAATCTATTTGTAGTTACTTTGCCTCTCCCTGTGGGAGTATAAAATTTTTTTTTTTATTTTTTTTTTCCCCCTGCACTGTAATTGCCAGCAACTCCACACAGAAAATAATGTCTGGGAGGAGGAAGCGGCGATTCTTTGAATAAGACTGTGACGCCTCTCGAGTGACTTAACACATTCAGTCTTGGATCAGCTCTGGGCACGAGCCCAATGGATGACTGTATTGATGCTGAATGATGAACACATTCATGATGGTGTCGCATAAAGGCCGTTTCAACAACGCGTCCTCCTCGCTGAAAGCCACGGGCGCAAAATCGACCTCCTTTCCTCGCCGCGACGCTGACGCCTCAGACAACGGAACAGCGTGTTTTTGCGCCACTTTTCTCTCCGTGTGTGTGAGAGGCCACCCAGGCACCAAAATGAGGCTCATGCAGCTGTCACTGCTCTTTTGCCACTCATCGTGAATGGGGCTACGAGGGTAGCCAGGGAGCTAACACTTTGCTCACAACAAGCTCAGGAAGGACAACAAAAAATCCACTTTAACTTCATTTCATTTTCTCCAGACTTTTGAATGCACGTGGCCAACTGTTAGAAGTTTCAGGATTTTTTGCTTATCTTGCTGAAAATTCACAACAGGTGTTTGACCCATGAAAACTTCCAAGCACGTGAACTGTCACGCGTGTGACTACTTCACTCTGTCGCAAGCAGCTGATGGCATTCTGCGACGTGCTAAGCTCGGCGGTCACTTCCTCACAACGGCGAGGTGATGTCGAGCGTTCGTTTCACGACGTGCCGTTTGGGTCTTGTGAGGTCGAAATGAGTTTCCTTCGCAGGGTGTCCGGGCTCTCCCTTAGAGATAGGGCGAGAGGCTCGGTCATCCTGGAGGGGCTTAGTGTCGAGACGCTGCTCCTCCGCATTGAGAGGAGCCAGATGAGGTGGCTGGGGCATCTGATTCGGATGCCTCCTGGTCGCCTCCCTGGTGAGGTGTTCCGGGCACGTTCCTCCGGAAAGAGACCCCGAGGATAACCCAGGACAGGCTGGAGAGACTATGTCTCCCGGCTGGCTTGGGAATGCCTCGGGATCCTTCCGGAAGAGCTGGAAGAAGTGGCTGGGGAAAGGGAAGTCTGGGTATCCCTGCTGAAGTTACTTCCCCCACGATCCGACCGGGAAAAGGGGTACATAATGAATGGATGGATGGATGGATGATACAATACGCAGGTGTCAAACTCAAGGCCCGGGGGCCAGATCCGGCCCGCCACATGCTTTTATGTGGCCCGTGAAACCAAATCGACGGTGTCAATTTCCATGATTCTCGTGAAAATCGGGACCAAAATTTTCAAATTGTCGTGTACCTTAAATGGTAAAGTTAAGATATTACAAGCAATTCTATGTCACCAAACATCTTCCTTCTTTTCCTTTCGGCTTGTCCCGTTAGGGGTCGCTACAGGGTGTCATCTTGGTTGAAGACACATTTGTTTGGCACAGTTTTACGCTGGATGCCCTTCCTGATGCAACCCCTCTGCATTTTAGCTGGGGAGAGAAGCTTACAGCACCTAGTATTTCCAAGCAGTCTCCCATCCAAGTACTAACCAGGGGCAAACCAACCCGCTTAGCTTCCGAGATCTGACGAGCTTGGGCGTTCTCAGGGTAGCATGACCGTACGCCTGTGTTCCCAAACATGAATAGTTGAAGAAAAAAAAAAAACACTACCTTTGATTTTTGATTCCAAAACTAGTTCATAAATTGATGATGTAAATATGATGAGACGATTCAATGTTTTTGTTTCGCAGTCGTAATGGCCCTCTGAGGGAAACCAGAACTAAATAAGCTATTGATGATGATTACGCCATTCATTGACCGATTTATCATGCGTTTTCTTCACAGACTCTCCAATGCTTTGATTTTTTTTATTTTCCAGTATGTCATTAGCCTGCGGTCCAAATTTGCAAATGAAGCAATGGTAGGAACACATGAAAAATGGCGGGCGAACCCCGCACACTGCATCACAGTTGAGTCGGTGCAGATGAGTGGCACAGTGTGCGGCGGGCCTCAGAGAACACTAGGTTGTGCAAAAAGTATAAACACTTTGTGTGTATTCCAAAGTTTACGGTTCACACAATCCTTTTAAAGGGGCGACACGGGGGACGAGCGCCAAGAACGATCCTCATAAACTTCGAAGCGACTCTTACCGCCATCTGTGAGGTTTCTCCTTTGGCGAGCAGCAAAGTGTCCACCTGTGTGTGAGATGGAAACGCTAATGGAAGATGAATCAGTCTCTCGTGAGCCTGACAAGGATTCTCTCCTAATCAGACACTTTCATCATCTTTTCTTCTTGTCCTTGTAAGGTCGTAACGTCATACAAAAGAAGTACTCGCAACCATCTGGTGGAGGATGGGATTAGCCTTGAATGCTGGCGAACGTTGACACTACTTAGCGCCCAATTCCAATTTCATGCCAATATCAGATTTAGTAGAAGTTCGACGCCTCCAAGGCAAGAGCATTCATCGCTTGTTTTCCACGTGCCTTCGGGTCATCCTGATCTGACAGGGAAGATCCGAAGCAAAAGACAAAATCCGAAAGCCTCTAACTCTTGTGTATCTTCTATTGTAAGATATCCAGTTGTAAATTTATTCTTTATTCCCACACCTGCATAGTTAAAAGTGTTAGCTGTCACGAACCAACGGTGCACGGGCGGACCCAAATGCAGGACTCCAAGACAAGGACATGATGTTCAGTGGATTTTATTATCAACGGAAGTTGTGCACAACAACGCATTACAAGAAGGCAGGATCCAAAACACGAGAAACAATGTCCGATAACTGTGAGTCAACTAAGGAGCAAAAGCGTGACTGGACTATAATGGCGCAGTGATGGAGTAACCCTACATGCGGGAAAGCATACTCTACAAACTAATCACAGTGGCTCATGGGACACAGCTGTGAGCAGCGGCAGGTGTCAGAGATGAAACCTTTCGGAGCGGGGGCCAGGCCACGCCCCTCTTGGCCGTGGTCCAGCCTTGCTCATGACATTAGCGTTACAGATGTACAAGTGTATAGGTTTCAACAATACCTTTACAGTTTAAAGTGTTTATGATTGCGACAGTTTGACCTCAGAGCAAATTATATCCATGATTTCCGATGGGGAAAAAGTGAGTGTCAATCCGACTAATAGGGAATCTTGGAATGATTGCATTCATCCCTTGGTACTTACAGTGAAGAAAATAAGTATTTGAACACCCTGCTATCTGGCAAGTTCTCCCACTTAGAAATCATGGAGGGGTCTGAAATTTTTCACCGTAGGTGCATGTAATAATTTATTTGTGTGATACAGCTGCATATAAGTATTTCAACACCTGACCGTGGCCATGTATGGTGAGATTTTGGGGAACAACCTCTTTCCCTCAGTCATAGGATTGAAGATAGGTCGTGGCTTGGTCTTTCAACATGACAATGACCCGAAGTACACAGCCAGGAAAACCAAGGAGCGGCTCCGTAAGAAGCACTTCAAGGTTCTGGCGTGGCCTAGCCAGTCTCCAGACCTAAACCCAATAGAAAATCTTTGTGGGGAGCTGAAACTCCGTGTTTCTCAGCGACGGCCCAGAAACCTGCCTGATCTAGAGAAGATCTGTGTGGAGGAGCGGGCCAAAATCCCAAATCTGGTGAATAACGACAGGAAACATTTGACCTCTGTAATTGTAAACAACTGCTACTGTATCAAATATTAACATTGGTTTTGTCAGATGTTCAAATACGTATTTGCAGCTGTATCACACAAATAAATCATTAAAAAAAAATCATACATTGTGATTTCTGGATTTTTCTTTTAAGATTATCTCTCACATAGTGGACATGCACCTACGATGAAAATTTCAGACTTCCCCATGATTTTTAAGTGGGAGAACTTGCAATATAGCAGGGTGTTCAAATACTTATTTTCTTGACTGTACTGTACTTTGCTTGCATTCACTTAACGCCACATATCGCATGCAGGTTGCGCCTACAATATCATTATGCTAACTGTCGAGCCATCCATTTTCTTTTTACGCTAATCCTGGTCATCTGGAGTCTAAACCGGTTGATTTTGGGCAAAAGGCAGGCGATACCCTGGACCCCTGGCACGTACAATACGGAGACCACTCAAACTCTTGTTCACACCACTGCACGTGACTCACTGTGCTTAAAAAGTTACAACCATCATAAAGTGTCACGTCCCATTGGTGCGGGGGAGGACCCAAAACGCAGGACTCCGAGACGACGGCATAATCTCCAGTGGGTTTTATTGCAGAGTTAGTGTCCGCACACGGTAACACAGTGCAAACTCAATGAACTGGCAAATGCCTGTGACGTAAACTCCATACATAGATACAATTAAGTACATGCCGAATACGCAACAACTGTGACGAGTGCCAGAGGTGGCACCGCCCAGACCAAAAGTGGTCTTACAACCAGTTTTATTACTGCTGTCGTCACAACCACGTGTGAAGGACTCTCAAAGGTCACTGCAAACGCATCACAGAGAACGCATATAACTACGACAAAATAGCAGCCCTAGCAAAACTATGTTAGCTTTAGCACTGTAGCCTTGGTTGTGATAGCTTTTGCATGACTCATTTGTGATGTATAAGTTTTAAGTTTGATTTTTTTTAACTGTACAATCAATTCAAAATCAAAAAGAGGTGATGAACTCACCTGCCAAGCAGAAATCACTTCTTGAGTCCTTTCCGCTATCTGAGGTCCTTCACTCTTCTTTTCTTTGCTAGTCTTACGCCCAGTTGTTGGCAGACCAGGGGTGGGCACTTTTTAAAACTGATTTCTATTTGTAGGTATTACAACTTAGTTACGGTAAAGATCCCGAAGCCCGAGTTAACAGGTCAAAGTGGAAGTCCGCCGCATTGATCCCTCATCAGTCACGCCTCCTGTCTCTCATTGGTTGTTTTTCTTCTGGCGGGTTCCTAAAACTCTAATTCGTCGGGCGAGATAAGACCAGAGAGTGCTGATTTTTTTCACTGATCATTTCACTCATGTACTAGTAACAGTGTCAGTATAACTCGAGTTTTAAGAAACATAACAAAAAGTTACATTGCCAACCCCCCTTTTTATCATCAGGATTAATAATACCGGTAATAACTATAAACAGGTCAAAGCTATGACGCTTTCACAAAGAAGACTTTGAAGCTGCCGCGTGTACTTGAATAATGAAAGCACAAAGCAAACGGGGAAGCTTGTCATATTGTGGCATTGATCAGGATTATGAAGCATGAAATGCACTATATCGCGGCAATATTAAAAATGCAGTAGTAACAATATGAGCCCCTTATGTAAGTTATCACACTCACACACAAATATTCTCAGAAGTATAAACCCCACTGTGCAATTTCGCATCGCTAAACTCCTTTTTGGACACACACTCTAAACTGAAGCTTTCTTCGCCGAATGCACAGTGTGAAAACAAGAATTGTTTTGACAAGGGTGGTTTTTTTTGTTTTGTTTTTTTTTTGTCATATAACAGGCTTGTTAAATATATCAGCTTCCACAATCTCGTCCTCTCACTTGCCTCAACGTGTTGTGTTTGTGCCTGAACATCTACCGCAGTGTACGCAGCTGACAGCGCGGTAGCTCCGCTCCCCAATTAACACATCATAGCGATGCTCACAAGTGAAGCGAGGCCTCATGATTGCGGGACGGGACCAATACGGTCAATTATTGCAAAATTGCTGGTGACTGGAAGCTGCATCGCTTCATTGTTTGCGGCATGTTTTTCTTGTTGGTTTTCTCATTGATCACCTAATAGAACTTATTTGTTTGTGTAGTTCGCCACAATCAAAGTGCAGGACGTGTCCCGTTCAAGACTTTATGTGGAGTCATTGATCAGAGAGGGGAGTTTGAGCAAATGAACTGAGTTTGGTTCTTGTGTCAATTGGACTTCTTCACACGGAGACGTGAATCTATTTTTGTGCTCTGTGCAGCTGCATTGGAACGTGAAAATTGGCATTATCTCAATTTTGGGCAAGTGCAAGACTTGCTGCGCGTGTTTGCTAGTCTAAGTCTAAATCAGTCTAAACTTACTTGTCTTTAGATTACGTGTAACTTCTGTTGCAAGTGGTTTAGTGTTTCTTTTATTCAGACATTTCTTTTCCTGGTTATGATTTGTCTGGGAACAGCTGGCAGGAAGATTCTTTCTAGCCTGCTAGCTAGCTGGCTAGCTAGCTTGTTCATGCCATCTGCCCCCCTCTCCGTTGATAGCTCCATCCCAGTTCCGGTGGTGGGGCTACCATGCAGCTCCTTGGGCCCTCACTAACTAGGAAATCATTGTCTTGCTGTTTTCATTTTTGATCTATGATCACGTCCAAGAACAGGGCGGTGCTACCCTGAAAACGTTCGATCTCGTCAGATCGTGGAAGCTAAGCGGGTTTGGCCCTGGTTAGTACTTGGACTGGAGACCGCCTGGGAATACCAGGTGCTGTAAGCTTCTCTCCCTGTCTAAAGGCAGAGGGGTTGCGTCAGGAAGGGCATCCGGCGTAAAACTGTGCCAAATAAATATGCGTTCATCTGAGATGACACACTGTGGCGGCCCCTAACGGGACAAGCCGAAAGGAAAAGTAGAAGATCAGGTCCAAGAACAACCTACAACTCTGCACATACGCAGAAACGATGTACATTAAAGTAAAAATGGCATAAACATAAAAAACATGAAGTCTTTTCTTTTTTTTAAAGGAAATGCCATGTGGTAGCAGTTCCAGTTCTTGTCGTAATAAAGTAACTATTTCTTATTGAAGATTTGATCTCATTCGTATTCCATCACATTCATTCGAATCACCACCGATTCACGCACACAAATGTTGTAGTACACTATACACACCTCCTGTTTGGTGTACGTATCATATATATTATACAACGCATGAGCAGGTTTTCATGGCCGTTCAGCGAGGAGAAGGCTGCAGGTCTTCATGTGTCTGCCTGAATGTCGTCTGCTGGTGTTTCCCGTTTGACACACACCTCTGGAACATGCAGATGGACTTTCCATGTTGGGATGAAAAAAAAAAAAATACAGTACACTGAAATCATAACCGTGACATGAATTGAAAAGCAGTGTATATTCCAACCTTTAGAGAACTCGGTGATATTGCCACACTTGCAGTACATTACTTACTGTACACAAATCAAAATCAGCTCTTGCATTTTGGAATGTACCGTATTTTCCGCACTATAAGGCGCACCTAATTTTCTCAAAAGCTGACAGTGCACCTTATAATCAGGTGCGCCTTATATATGGATCAATATTGAACGCAGCCCATCTAATGGATGCATAACGTAACCCCAGCCTCTACTGTAGCGTCGATTCTATGCGCCTTATAATGCGGTGCGTGTTTTGTTTCTAAATACTGTAGTATCTAACTATCCTTCCTATTGATATGCAGTAGTTTCATTTGATTTCAACCAACTACTGCATGAAGGCACAACTCTCCATTTTAATGAGATCAAATTCAAGGTTTCTCGAGGTAATAATTGAGGAAGGCTGGACGGTAACTAAATTGACTTTAAATTCACAATATTCATCCATCCATCAATTTTCTTTGCTGCTTATCCTCACGAACGTTCTGGGGAATGTTGGAGCCTAACCCAGCTGTCAACGGGGAGGAGGCGGGGTACACTCTTAACTGGTTGCCAGCCAATCGCAGGGCATATCGAGACAAACACCCGCACTCACAATCACACCTAGGAGCAATCTAGAGTGTCCAATTAAGGTTGCATGTTTTTCGGGATGTGGGCGGAAACCAGAGTGCCCGGAGAAAACCCACGCAGGCACGGGGAGAACATGCAAATTCCAGACAGGCAGAGCCGGGATCAAACCCGGGTCCTCAGAACTGTGAGGCCAACGCTTTACCAGTTAACCCACCGTGCGGCCGACAATTATTCAATAGGTTGTTATTTTGAAAAAACTGTTTTTGCACAAATTGGAGCGCATGGACCACACAAAGATGCCCCTATTTCAGTAGACTATGTATATGAAATTTCAATTATACTGTTTGTATATATACGTATATAATATAGATATACAGTCATTTCTCGAAGACAAAGAAGAGGAGGAAACCGGATCCAGCGTCAGAAGAAAAAGAGGAATGCACAGAGCCTACAACTGAGTGTAGGGACTTTGAATGTTGAAGTTCGGGAGCAGGGTTTAAATTATTCTACCACGGAGTAGATGGAAAGAGAAATGGAGTAGGGGTTATTTTAAAGGAAGAGCTGGCTAAGAATGTGTTGGAGGTGAAAAGAGTATCAGATCGAGTTTTGAGACTAAAATTTGAAATTGAGGGTGTTATGTATAATGTGGTTAGCGGCTATGTGCCACAGGTAGGATGTGACCTCGAGGTGAAAGAGAAATTCTGGAAGGAACTAGATGAAGTAGTTCTGAGCATCCCAGACAGCGAGAGAGTTGTGATTGGTGCAGATTGTAATGGACATGTTGGTGAAGGAAACGGGGGCGACGAAGAAGTGATGGGTAAGTACGGCATCCAGGAAAGGAACTTTGAGGGACAGATGGTGGTGGACTTTGCAAAAAGGATGGAGATGGCTGTAGTAAACACTTATTTCCAGAAGAGGGAGGAACATATAGTGACCTACAAGAGCGGAGGTAGAACCACGCAGGTAGATTATATTTTGTGCAGATGATGTAATCTGAAGGAGGTTACTGACTGTAAAGTTGTGGTAGGGGAGAGTGTAGCTCGACAGCATAGGATGGTAGTATGTAGGATGATTCTGGTGGTGGGTAGGAAGATTAAGAAGACAAAGGTAGAGCAGAGAACCATTTGGTGGAAGCTGAGAAAGGAAGAATGTTGTGCGGCCTTCCGGAAAGAGGTGAGACAGGCTCTCGATGGACAACCGAAGCTCCCGGAAGACTGGATGACGACAGCCAAGGTGATCAGAGAGACAGGCAGGAGAGTACTTGGTGTGTCGTCTGGTAGGAAAGGGGAGAAGGAGACCTGGTGGTGGAACCCCAAAATACAGGGAGTCATACAAGGAAAGAGATTAGCAAAGAAGAAGTGGGATACTGAGAGGACTGAGGAGAGGCGAAAGGAGTACATCGAGATGCGACGTAGGGCAAAGGGAGAGGTGGCAAAGGCTAAACAAGAGGCATATGAAGACATGTACACCAGGTTGGACACGAAAGAAGGGAGAAAGGATCTCTACAGGTTGGCCAGACAGGGGATAGAGATGGGAAGGATGTGCAGAAGGTTAGGGTGATTAAGGATAGAGACGGAAATGTGTTGACTGGTGCCGGTAGTGTGCTAAATAGATGGAAAGAATACTTTGAGAAGTTGATAAATGAAGAAAACGAGAGCGAAGGAAGAGTTGAAGAGGCAAGAGTGAAGGACCAGGAAGTGGAAATGATTACTAAGGGGGAAGTCAGAAAGGCACTACAAAGGATGAAAAATGGAAAGGCAGTTGGTCCTGATGACATACCGGTAGAGGTATGGAAGCAATTTGGAGAGATGGCTGTGGAGTTTTTGACCAACTTATTCAACAAAATACTAGCGGGCGAAAAGATGCCTGAAGAATGGAGGAAAAGTGTTCTAGTTCCCATTTTTAAGAACAAAGGGGATGTTCAGAGCTGTGGGAACTATAGGGAATAAAGTTGATGAGCCACACAATGAAGTTATGGGAAAGAGTAGTGGAGGCTAGACTCAGGACAGAAGTAAGTATCTGCGAGCAACAGTATGGTTTCATGCCTAGAAAGAGTACCACAGATGCATTATTTGCCTTGAGGATGCTCGTGGAAAAGTAGAGAGAAGGTCAGAAGGAGCTACATTGTGTCTTTGTGGATCTAGAGAAAGCCTATGACAGAGTACCAAGAGAGGAACTGTGGTACTGCATGCGGAAGTCTGGTGTGGCAGAGAAGTATTTAAAATAGTACAGGACATGTATGATGGCAGCAGATCAATGGTGAGGTGTGCCTTAGGTGTGACAGAGGAATTTAAGTGGAGGTGGACTGCATCAGGGATCAGCTCTGAGCCCCTTCCTGTTTGCAGTGGTAATGGATAGGCTGACAGATGAGGTTAGACTGGAATCCCCTTGGACCATGATGTTCGCAGATGATATTGTGATATGCAGTGAAAGCACGGAGCATGCAGAGGAACAATTGGAAAGATGGAGACATGCACTGGAAAGGAGAGGAATGAAGATTAGCCGAAGTAAAACAGAATATATGTGCGTGAATGAGAAAAGTGGAGGAGGAAGAGTGAGGCTACAGGGAGAAGAGATAGCGAGGGTGGATGACTTCAAATACTTGGGGTCAACAATACAGAGCAATGGAGAGTGTGGTCAGGAAGTGAAGAAACGGGTCCAAGCAGGTTGGAACAGCTGGCGAAAGGTGTCTGGTGTGTTATGTGACAGAAGAGTGTCTGCTAGGATGAAGGGCAAAGTTTACAAAACAGTGGTGAGGCCGGCCATGATGTACGGATTAGAGACGGTGGCACTGAAGAAACAACAGGAAGCAGAACTGGAGGTGGCAGAATGAAGATGTTGAGGTTCTCGCTCGGAGTGACCAGGTTGGATAGGATTAGAAATGAGCTCATTAGAGGGACAGCCAAAGCTGGATGTTTTGGAGACAAGATTCGAGAGAGCAGACTTCGATGGTTTGGACATGTTCAGAGGCGAGAGAGTGAGTATATTGGTAGAAGGATGCTGAGGATGGAGCTGCCAGGCAAAAGAGCGAGAGGAAGACCAAAGAGAAAGTTTATGGATGTGGTGAGGGAAGACATGAGGGCAGTTGGGGTTAGAGAGGAAGATGCAGGAGATAGGCTAAGATGGCAAAAGATGACACGCTGTGGCGACCCCTAACGGGACAAGCCGAAAGGAAAAGAAGAAGAAGAAGTCATTTCTTTTTTAATGTTTTTTTTTTTTTCAGCTAACCAACAGCGTAACTGCGGTCAATCAGACAATCGACTCATTTTGTTCATCCCTAATATATTTGTTATTGAGTTGTAGTCGAACTGCACTGAACCATACTCTGAACTGTTTTTCTAATATTGTGTTGTAGTTAAATGAAAAAGACAAACTACTTTATGTACTTTTTACTACAGTTGAACAAACTAGTGGATGCTAGTTTATATTAAAACTTTTGCAAATAATTCCATGAGCGTTCCAAGTCACCAAATAGTAATTTGGCATCATTGCTGAGGCTTATTTAGTTATTTATTAAGTGTTTTGGGAAAAAAAAAATAATGGAAAAAAAAACCCACAGCAAAGGAACTGCTTAAAAAAACAAACAAACATTCAGTAGTATAGCTGCCATGTTTCCGGAATGCATTTTGGTCATCTTATTGCTGATGAGAAAGTCGCATCCATACGTCATCGAGTCAGAGCATCGCGACCAAAACTGATAATCTAATTAGCTCATAATATTCATGGCTGTGGAAATGTAATCCTTCATAACGCATCTCTTACCGGGCTCACTGAGGTGAAAGTTATGACACGGAGCAGGCGGAGCAATTTTTCGGGGATGAAAGCACTGAAGTGTAAAGAGCAATCTAATTGGTGACTTTCTGGTTGGAGTGCCAAAATGAAAGTGTGAGACTTTTAAATAAAATTATTCACGTCAACTGCATACATCTATGTAGAGAGCATAAACCCACCTACCTACATAGTGTAGCGAGCATACATACCTACTTCCCATTATGGCATAATATGCTGTACATATATGCTGTATATGATATTTTACTTTAACGTCAAGGCAATGCTAACTACAGTATCTATTAAACAATATCCGACTTGTAAATTCTTCTCAGTAAGAGCACTTTGTAAGTTAATAAAAAAGAGGAACTAATCAAAATGAGGTAGTGTTGTATATAAGTGACAGTAAAAAAAAAAAAAAAAAAACAGTTTTACCTTTTACTTGTGTATATTTTCCAATGGCGGCAGAGTGTATCAGCTTGAAAGGGTTCGCCTCACAGTTCTGAGGTCCCGGGTTCAAATCCCAGCCCGCCTGTGTGGAGTTTGCATGTTCTCTCCGTGCCTGCATGGGTTTTCTACCTCCCACATCCCAAAAACATGCAAGATTAATTGGACACTCTAAATTGCCCCTAGGTGTGATTGTCAGTGTGGCTGTGACTCTATCTGCCCTGCGATTGGCTGGAAACCAGTTCAGGGTCTACCCCGCCTCCTGCCCGTTGACGGCTATGATAGGCTCCAGCACTCCCTGCAACCCTTGTGAGGCTAGGCGGCTAAGAAGATGGATGGATGTTTCCCAATTTTTACTCACTGTAAGTAGAGCGTGTCAATACTTTTGTCACCTTCTCTGTTGGCAAGACCATTTGTCAGCTAGCTTTACGGAAAAGACCGTCCGGTTACATACCAATGCAGCATGAACGTGTAGACGTCATTTCATAGAAATTCACAAGCCCACCGCACACACAGAGGAAGCTCTGCCGGGTGCGTGGTGCGGTTTTTGGTGTGGTGTGCCCGTCTGAATCCATCACGCTGACTCACTTCTGGCCCTCGAGAGGCGGTAGGGAGCCGCGTGTGCCGTCTTCTCGTCTTTGGGCCGCTGCGGCAGAACGAGGTCGAATGCGGGGGTTTGTGCTGATTAGGGCGAACATCTTTTATTTCTCAGGCGAAAAGTGTTCCCCTGCGTTACTGGTGTCTCAGCTCGCTCAGTATATTCTGTGCCTTTTGTGAAAGTATTGGGCCCACTTCAACTTTTCAACCTTTCGCCGCATTTCAGGCTTCAAAATATATATATAAAATTACTTTTTTTTTTTTTCAAGAATCAAGTGCGACACAATCGTGAAGTGGAACGGAATTTATTGGATATTTAAAACTTTTTTTTAACAAATAAAAAACTGAAAAGTGGGGCGTGTGCAATATTATTCGGCCCCTTTACTTTCATTGCAGCAAACTCACTCCAGACGTTCAGTGAGGATCGCTGAATGATCCGATGTTGACTGATGATGATAAATAGAAACCACCTCTGTGTAATCAAGTCTCCGTATGAATGCACCTGCTCTGTGATAGTCTCAGGGTTCTGTTTGAAGAGATCTACAACTGTGATGGGAGAGTCTGTCCATAGGACAACAATCAGTCGTACGCTGCACAAATCTGGCCTATTTGGAAGAGTGGCAAGAAGAAAGCCATTTCTCAAAGATATCCATAAAAAGTCTCGTTTAAAGTTTGCCACAAACCACCTGGGAGATACTCCAAACATGTGGAAGAAGGTGCTCTGATCAGATGAAACCAAAATTGAACTTTTTGGCCACAATGCAAAACGATATGTTTGGCGTAAAAGCAACACAGCTCATCACCCTGAATACACCATCCCCACGGTCAAAATGTGGTGGTGACAGGAAGCCTCATGGTTTGGGCCTGCTTTTCTTCAGCAGGGACAGGGAAGATGGTTCAAATTGATGGGAAGACGAATGGAGCCAAATACAGGAGCATTCTGGAAGAAAACCTGCTGCAGTCTGCAAAAGACTGGGACAGAGATTTTACCTTCCAACAGGACAATGATCCAAACATAAAGACAAATCTACAGTGGAATGGGTCACAAATAAACATATCCAAGTGTTAGAAAGGCCAAATCAAAGTCCAGACCCGAATCCAATCGAGAATCTGTGGGCAGAGCCGAAGACTGGTAAATTTCTTTCAGCTTGTCTCTTTAGGGGTCGCCACAGCGTGTCATCTCAGTCGAACGCTCATATTTCTTTGGCACAGTTTTTACGCCGGATGCCCTTCCTGACGCAACCCCTCTTGGGGAATAGAGGCCCCAGTGAGATACGAATTCACGACCCCTGGTTTACCAAACCACGACTCGAACCACTGAACTATATACAAAGTTTATTGAACTCAAGACTGCTGTTCACAAACGCTCTCCATCCAACCTCACTGAGCTCAATCTGTTTTGCAAGGAAGAATGGGCAAAAATTTCAGTCTCTCCATGTGCAAAACTGATAAGAGACTTGCAGCTGTAATTGCAGCAAAGACCTAGTAGTCAAGCCAAACGGCAAATAGTCACCAACATTGAACGAATATTCACAAACAGGCCAATGTTCTTTCCAGCGAATATTCCAAGTAAACGAATGTTCCAGAAATGTCCAAAGACGAAAGGCAGAAGGCATCTGTGTACTTGTCCCTACAAATACTTGATGGTCTTTCTCGTCCTTATATAGGCACTCCTTGAAACGTTTCAGAATTCCCCATCACAAGAGATCTGCATCATAATAACTTAAAAGTATGGAAGGAAAATAAAAAGAATAAAGAATAAAAATACACACATAATATTTTTACAATAGTCGAAAACTCGGAATCTAACTAAAGCTGCTCATGGAATTGAAAATTACATAGCTTCCTACCCTACACATCAAGTGTACCTGACTACCTTAAGCCTACCCCATTTTTTTTTTTAATCTACCTTCTACCGTTGCAGATTGTGCTGATGATGTTGTGGCACGAATGAATTATCTTGAATAAAAACATTCTAATGGGGCTCAATGATCAGAGGGGACTTTTTTTTTTCCTTTTTTTATTAGACTCATGAGGACGTCATTGTTTTGAAAGCATCCAGGCTTACAATGATGCTAGAGGGATGCATAATAAGCTTGTGTGTGCTCAATAATCACCATGACGTCTCGTGAGGCTCCACAGAAAAATACTTTTTTTTTTTTTTTTTTTTGGCACTTCCCTGCCTGGATTGTAATCTGTGCTTTGTCACCACGATAATGACCTGACTCTATTGTAAAAACCCTGTCAGGAGGGATGTCTAATTTTGTCTTTAATGAAAAATTATCATACGTTGCCTTCAGCAGCACACAAATACCAGCTCAAGTAAACAACTTGTGTGAAAAGACCAGTATTACTACCACCAGTATTACTACTACCACCACCACTACTACTATAAGACGTAAAAATAGATCAAACATGAGCCTACACAAACTAAAAGACAAACACGTTCATTCATTTGGAAGGAGTCTTATGAATATGTATCAAGTGCAAATGAAGCTTTCTGTCTTTGAGATTTGTTTTCAGGGCGTAACGAGTTTTGCTCAAGCCAACCAATCAGAGAACGGAATAAGGCTGACTTTATTGTGCGCCGTCTCTGGGGAAAGTTTGAAAGAACTGAGATGGCAGTACATAGAGTCTGAAATCTGATTTTAGATCTTTACATATGTTTTCACCACTTATCTTCACATGTATTTTAATGTACATTACTTAAAAACAAAACTACAAGTTTTCAGCAGTTTAAAGGAGTTAGCATTATTTCAGTTTTAATCCAAAAGTATACATCACAATGTTTCATTTATTGTTGTCTTTTTGAACGCTCTCTCTTCATTCTCGTGCAACGCACAATTCCACCTTACTGTCAATACACAGACTTGACTTTTATTCTTGAAGAGTTCAAAAGAGAAGACGAGAGGAAAACAACCTTTTTATGTCATTAAAACTACCAAAGTCTTCAACCGTTGTCACGGTGACACTGAATTTGTGTAACCAATTACTGGATACAAGGAGCACTAGTGGCTCATTTGAGAACAATGCGTGTTAAAAGTGGCAGAGGTTTACGGCGGTTAAGTGTGGCCGCAATCGCTTCCGTGTACGTTCCGTGGAGATGACTCCGTCCTAATTTTTTTTTCAATGATAGTTAATGAATGTTACTTTGTGTAACACAAGGGATCGTTTATTTAAATATTGGTATTTGTATTGAATACTAGCTGAAAAACTCGATGGATTCCGGCAAAGGTTAACGTGTGGCCGAACACGCTTCCGCGTTCACGAGCCGTCATAATGTCACGTCACTATGTGGGATTTATTCCTGATGAGAACAGATCCAGTAACAAAGTATTTGTTTCCGTGTAAATATCAACGACTTACTCACCAGATCCATGTGTATATCCAGTTGTCCAAAACAAGCGGAAGTGAATTAACAGTCCAATTTCTTTTCAGCAAAAACATCGACTTTGGCATTAAATACAGGTCCTCTATGCCGAGTTTATCTAATTTTTCCACGTACCTTCATTTATTTTCACCTTCTAAATGTCTAACGGTGTCGGTCAAGACTCTGGCCGTCATGCTATAAGACATATTTTTGTGTCGTCTCCAACTGACTTAAGCATAGAAGAATGGTTTGTTCGACCGGCAATATGGTGAGGTAAACAAAAGTCACGTGATTTTATGACGTAGGTTCACAAGCTCTATTAAGGTGGTGGAAAAAAGGGAAATGTATTTCATGGCAATTTAATTTAATTGTCAATTACAGGAATCGTGTTGAGATAATTCTAATTATCAAGAAGGATTACAACAACTTGATCCAGCTCAGAATAAAAGAGAATTTTCTCAAGTACACACTTTTAAGTTGATGAAAGACATTAATATTCAAATTCTTTGTCGTACACGTCTGTGAAGGGCGCCATTACTGGGTTTGCCTTGGGGCCCCAAATGACTAAATAGCCCCCATAATGCAATCGTTGATTGTGTGCATATAATGGTGGTAGAAGACCAATAAATGAATGTGCAGTTTCTTTATTTTCCACACTTTGTTTTTGCATCTTACAACTTGGCAGTTTTGCCTCACGTGATGTGTTAAGAAGGTGTTATCTGTAAAATGAACAAAAAAAAAAACCAACAAGTATCAACTCCCCACTGTGTAGGAGGCATGTGCATAGATAAATGTTATTCAATTCCAGAAAATTCCTGTGCCTCTCACGTGAAACGAATGTGCGAGCGGAGACTGAAACAGTTACCGCAGGGGCCAAAATCCAAATGAACAAATGCTAACGTCTCACTTTTGCACATATAGGCAAGTCCTTCTAAATGAAACTCCCCAAGTGGACAATTCCCACAAGCATTCTGCAACATAACTAAAGATAAATGTTTAATACGCGTGAGAGAAGCCACAGACAGGTCATAAAAAGCTTACGCGTTTTACAAATTTTTTAGTGAACAAGATCCATACAGTAACCCCCCTTTGGTCTCTCTGTCAAGGTGGCCAACCTCCTGCGACTGTTCCAGATCCCTCAGATCAGCTACGCCTCCACCAGCGCCAAGCTGAGTGACAAATCCCGCTACGACTACTTTGCCCGCACCGTCCCTGCGGACTTCTACCAGGCCAAAGCCATGGCCGAGATCCTGCGCTATTTCAACTGGACGTACGTGTCCACCGTCGCCTCGGAGGGGGACTACGGCGAGACGGGCATCGACGCCTTCCAGGAGGAGGCCCGCTCTCACCAAATCTGCATCGCCACCTCGGCCAAGGTGAGCCGCTCCATGAACCGCCAGGGCTTCGAGAACGTGATCCGATCCCTGCAGCAGAAGTCCAACGCCAAGGTGGTCATCATGTTCACCCGCAGCGAGGATGCCCGGGAGTTGCTGGTGGCGGCCGCCCGCATGAAAGTCACCTTCATTTGGGTGGCCAGTGACGGCTGGGGGGCGCAGGAGAGCGTGGTGAGGGGCAGCGAGACGGCAGCCGACGGCGCTTTCACCATCGAGCTGGCTTCGTATCCCATCAGAGAGTTTGAAGATTATTTCACCAAACTGAACCCGTACACCAACACCAGGAACCCGTGGTTCAAAGAGTTCTGGGAACACCGCTTCGGCTGCAGCCTCCAGGAACACGGATGCAGCGACCGCAGCCTCAGAGACGGCACTTTTGAGCAGGAGTCCAAGATCATGTTCGTGGTCAACGCGGTCTACGCCATGGCCTACGCGCTCCACAACATGAGGCAAGCCGTGTGCTCCAACGCGTCCAAGGTCTGCGAAGCGATGAAACCAGGCAACGGCAAAAGGTTCTACAAGGAGTTCATCCTGAAGACCAAGTTTGAAGGTGAGCAAAGGAAAACACACTGATTTAATAACGTGCCGGGCACTTTTCATCCAAGGCATTTGTGTTTCCAATTCATGAACATTTTTCGGAAGTTGTCTTGCCTCACCTGTACACCTCTACAAGAGAAAAAGTGAAATATGTAGAGATGTTGCATGCGTGCAAGGATATCGGATTTATGTGATGCTAACATCACAAATGAGTTTCCAATTAATCTTGCACGTTTTTGGGATGCGGGAGGAAACCGGAGTGGCCGGTGAAAACCCACGCAGGCACGGGGACAACATGCAAACTCCACACACGCAGGTTTGGATTGAACCCGGGACCTCAGAACTGTGAGGCCAACGCTTTCCGGGTTCTCCACCGTGCCACACACAACATAGTCATTTAATGCAATATTATGTTGAGTTATGGTTAATAAATTGTACCATAGTGTGAGAACCACAGGTCTGACAAGGTTTATATGTGAATATGTGAACTAACACATCCCAAAAACATTCATTGATTGGACACTCTAAATTGCCCCGAGGTGGGATTGTGAGTGCGACTGTTGTCTGTCTCTGTATGCCCTGCGATTGGCTGGCTCCCTTCTGTCCAAAGACAAATGGGATAGGCTCCCTTGTGGGGATGAGCAGCTCAGGAACTGGATGGATAGATAGTTCAAGTGACCCAGTTGTGTTTTTTTTTCGCCATGTGGCCTTGTTTGGATTTGCATGATGGCAACATACAGAGAAAAACACGCGTGGAACTGGATATCCTGAAATCTGAGTCCAGGGTCGATCCATACCGCAACACAGAATATCAGATACGTCTGCCAGTGCGACCACAGTGCAAGCGGACAAATCCATGGAAGTAAACAAAATGGGCGAGCGTATTCATAACATTATGCTCACATGTCTACCCAAACAACGTACGACTATAGTCGTAACTAAAGCAAGTGCTTGAAGGTGCATAGAAGATTAGGAAGACAGGAAAAAAACCAGGATTGGAGGTTGGTCCAAAACATGTCTTGTGTGGCATCACTGTTACGTTATTTTTTTATTGAAAAGATTGGTTGATCTGTATTTTGGGCATCGGGCGTTCCACTGTACGTAATTCAGATGTTAAAAGTTCACAAGCAAATGAGTGAGCTTCTCATTTTTCATCGGTTTCCTCCCAGCTCCCTTTCGACCCGTCGACACAGAAAACATGGTGCGCTTCGACTCGGTCGGCGACAGCATCAGTCGCTACAACATCTTCCACTACCACAAAGATGACGGGAAGTTCGTCTACAAGAAGGTGGGCTACTGGGACCAGAACCTGACCCTGAACACCAGCCTGGTAAGCTGGCGGGGGCCGGCACCGCCCACCTCCCAGTGTAGCGACCCCTGCAGGAAGAACGAGGTGAAGAGCATGCAGCCCGGGGACGTGTGCTGCTGGATCTGCATCCCCTGCCAACCCTACCAGTACCTGCAGGACGAGTTCACGTGCGCCGACTGCGGCTTCGGCCAGTGGCCCCTGGACAACCTGACGGGCTGCTACGATCTGCCCGAAGAGTACATCCGCTGGGAGGACGCCTGGGCCATCGGGCCCGTGACCATCTCCTGCTTGGGAATAATGTGCACCCTGTCGGTGGTGGGTCTGTTCTTCAAGCACAACCAGACGCCCGTGGTGAAGGCGAGCGGACGCGAGCTCTCCTACATCCTCCTCCTGGGAGTCTTGATGTGCTACAGCATGACGTTCATCTACATCGCCAAACCTTCCACCGCCGTCTGCACCCTCCGCCGACTGGGCCTGGGCACGTCGTTCGCCATGTGCTACTCGGCGCTCCTCACCAAAACCAACCGGATCGCCCGCATCTTCAGCGGCGTGAAGGACGGCGCCCAGCGACCGCGCTTCATCAGCCCGGCCTCCCAGGTGGCCATCTGCGGAGCCCTCATCTCCTGCCAGCTGCTGGTGGCCGTCATCTGGCTGCTGGTGGAGGTGCCCGGCGTGAGGAAGGAGGTCAGCCCGGAGCGGAGAGACGTGGTCACCCTGAAGTGCAACAGCCGCGACACCAGCATGCTCGTGTCCCTCACCTACAACTGCGTCCTCATCGTCCTCTGCACCGTCTACGCCTTTAAGACGCGGAAGTGCCCGGAAAACTTCAACGAGGCCAAGTTCATCGGCTTTACCATGTACACCACCTGCATCATCTGGCTCGCCTTCCAGCCCATCTTCTACGTCACGGCCAGCGACTACAGGGTAACTGTCGTTCCAGAGGAGTCAAACTCATTTTAGTCACTAGTTGGGCCACTGAAAAACTATGTTTATACATATTTATCTATGCGTTATTGAATAACTCGACTAAGTTGACTTAAAAAAAATACTCTAGGTCAATGCAGCTCCACAAACAAACAAATGAAAAAGATTCGGCCTGGAACTATGTTTTCCGCCAATGTTTCACACAGACATTTACTGGGATGGACACAGGGTTGAGCCACAAATAAACTTGGCCAAAAACAATACAGCCAGTCAGTACGTGATTTCAAAGACAGTATTAGATGTGTAATATACATACAACATGATGTATGTGTGAGCTGAAAGGGAGTTAGCTTCTTTTTTTTTTTTTTTTTTAGCTAAAATGCAATCATGCTAATCCTAATCGTTACTGCAAACCATTTGGCAAAGGCTGATTTTGTTGTATCACATTCTGTAGGGATTTACCGTAATTTCCGGCCTACAAGCCGTGACTTTTTTCACACGCTTTCATCCCTGCAGTTTATGCGGTGATGCGTCTAATTTGTGCATTTTTTTCTAACGCCCGCAAGGGGGCACTCAAGCGGAAAAGGTAAGAATGAGTCCGGTGGAATATTTGTGGCGAGGAAGTGACTTTTACCGGCCCTGTTAGCGCTCCGCTAGGTTTAGCGCTGCACTAGCATGTTGCTGCTGTGGTATTGTGATGTCTCAGTGATATTTAACGGTAAAGTTTATTTTAATTGGCCCTGTTAGCGTTAGCACTAGCGTTATTGCAGAGCTAGCTAGCATTAGCGTTAAACTATTTCTGCGTACTGTCTTTCTTTGTAAATATATCATGTTTCAATGCAGGTTTCAATGTGGGCACTTGCGGCTTTCACACAGCTGCGGCGTATGTATGTACCAAATGCTATTTCCTTTACAAATGTACTCGGTGAGGCTTGTAACCAGGTGCGCTCCGTAGGCTGGGAATTACAGTAATACCATATATGCGGGTTGAGGATAGAAGCCTCATAATTGAGAATAGAATGCATGTGATCAGTAAGAAAAATGAAAAAATGCAGTGACTTGAGATATGAATCGATTGCTTCTTTTTGGTTACCCAGACGTGTCTTCTAAATTTTTCGCAGCTACATTTTTTTTAGACTTAGACATTGAATGTTTTTACACTGATTTTTTTTTTTAACTGAATATATTTAGACTGAATATTTTGAGATGTTACATTTTTTTTCCATGGTTAATTTTGATGTTGAAAAAATAATCTGTTGGGAATTTCAATGCTGAGAAAATTCAGTGAGAAATTCAGTTAAAAAAAAAAAGCTGTTAGATCTTCAAATTCAAACTCCAAAGGTTCAGGTATACTTCCATAGCAAAAGAACAAAAAAAAAAAAAAAACTATATATATATATTATATATATATATATATATATATATAATATATATATATATATATATACATCATATATAAGGCTATTGGCTCCATACAAGCGAAGAAGAAGAAGAAAAATAACCAGGATTCTTTGCTGAAGTATTGCTGCTTTACAACCGACATTATGTATCCAGGTGAGACTTGAAATGTGTGAGGGCTCCTGTTGAGTATATTTTGGAGGTCTTGTGGGGGTGAGTGTATGGGGGTGTATATTCACCTCACGCTGTGCATCTTCAAATAGAAGTTGTTGAACTGCGGCGCTCAAGAGATGGCAGAGAAGTGCACGACCCCAACAGTCTGCTCGTATTCGAGGCTGAAGCATGACTAACATGGCCCTGGCTGTCCATTCCAGCTACATGCCATTTACATTCTTACCCACGGTGACCGTTACAGTACAGTACGTTAACATTCATGCTTGAAGAAAAAAATGGAAATATTACGACAAAAGGGCTCCAAGGTTCAGACTTGATTCCAATTCCATTGGTCGACGTTGTACTTGTTTGTGTGGAACAAACTGGTGTTTTCTACATTTCTTGAATTCATTGCCAAAGTGCCCTTGAGCAAGGTGCCCCCCCCCCCCCCCATCACCCAAAAAGGCTTCAGGGTCTGACACTTAGTGCACACGTTCAACCCCTACATCTCGGTGTACATTGAATTTGACCTTAAAGGGCAAACGAAAGATTTAATTCATTAATATACAATATACTACTTTGGATTTACCTATTGTGATTAAACTTACTATATTCTATAGTCATCATTAAAGCGTATTATTAATATTAATAGTAGTTGTAGCAGTAGTGGAAATACATACTCACAGCCAATCATATTAAATGTTTCCCTGCGAATGGCTGTGGACAACTCGGGTTCTTTATTTAGAGTGTACAGTATGATAATTATAACTACTACTACTTGTTGCAAATAATATGAGCAATCTGAATTTTCTTCACAAAAAAATACTTTGATTTCAATATTATTATGAAACAGTTGTTTAATTTATCCGTGCAATTTACAAATCACAGTTGATCCATGTATCACATTTACTACAGATAAAGCAAATGTTTGAGCTTTACAAAGATTTAAAAAAATGTACATAAATATTCTGGAACTCTTGACAACCTCAACCAGGTCATACAAAGCAAGGAGGGGAAAAAAAAAAAATCATAAAAGAGTTCCACAGACCTCTTTTGAACTGAAGCTGATGACTAATACTTTGCAACAGGGGTGTCAAACTCAATTTTGTCGCGGGCCACATTTGACTTACGGTTCCCCTCGGAGGGCCGTTATGACTGGGGGACCATAAAATATTTTAACCGCCTCGTCAAATTTACATGTGAAATTTATGAACTTGTTTTGGAATCAGAAATCAAGAGTAATGTGTTTTTCAACTCTTGTTGTTTGGCAACACAAAAATGCTTGTAGTAGCTCGACGTTATCATTTATGATATGGCAGTTTGAAGTTTTGTTACGGATTTGAACAAAAATCATGAAAGTTGATACATATGATTTGCCTTTGCGGGCCACATAAAATCATGTGCCGGGCCAGATCTGCCCCCCCGGGCCTTCAGTTCGATGCCTGTGCTTTACAATATTCAGCGTCTTAAAATATCTAAATACATCTTTTAGCGCTCACAAGTGCAACAATATCAAATGTTTCAAGCTGTCGCCGATCTCCCGTGCAACATTTATTGAAAAACGTTAATGGTCTGTTTTGGACACGATTCAACGGGTTAGGGTTCTTGCCTGCCGTACGTTTGACAGCCCAGTTTTCTGTTCTGGTTGCGACGGCCTTGCACTTCTGCAATGAAATGAAATTAATAGAAAGCTCCCTAACATGATGTTCTTAAAGGGGAATTCCACTGGTTTGCATGAACAATGTATCCAATAGGTCACGTAATATGTACTCTATCTTAACAATGTGATGTGAAAACCTCTCTCATTTAATAGTGTTTTGAGAAGATTTTTATCGACAATTAGGAATTTTCAGGGGCGCTGCCGTTTTCGCGAGTCACATGACCTACGTGGGCGTATGTGACGTGTACCGTGCCGCAACAAAGGCTCGATTATGTGGGACACCATTTATGCCCAGCGCCGATTTCTCGGATTTATCCTCATCTGATGAAGAAACAGCAGTATCAGTTGTTCGGGAAGACGGAGGAATACCTCCATACAGATTTGAACCTGTGGCTGTAATTAAAGTTGAATATTCGGATGGTTCTTCAGGCGGAAATGACGCAGAGTATTACTACTCGGAGGCCTACGCGCGACATAAGAGTGTAAACAAAGACCCTCGGGAGCTCCAGGCCGGCAGCCGCGGATGGCTCATCAGACGGGAATGACGCAGAGTCCGAGCTTCCAGGCGGCGGAGGCCGTTAGCCCCGGAATGAAGCCACTGAAGGCGGGCCGCGAGCCGAGCTTCGACGTCAGGGGAGGCTCGCTCGTCAGACTCTGCGTCTTTCCCGTTTGAAAAACCATCCGCGGCTGCCGCCCCAGAGCTCCCGGGGTCCTTTGTTCACGCATTTATGTCGCGCGTAGGCCTCATTCCGCGCGAAGAAACCATCTAAATATTCAACATTAATTCCAGCTACAGGTTCAAATCTGTATGGAGGCATTCCTCCGTCTTCCCGATCAACCGATACTGATATTTTTTCCATCAGATGAGGATAAATCTGAGAAATCGGCGCTAAACATAAATGCTGTCCCATGTAATCGAGCGTTTGGAACGGCATGTAACACGTCGCATACGCCCAGATAGATCATGTGACTTGCGAAAATTGCAGCGCCCCTGAAAATTCGTAGTTGTCGATTAAAAATCTCCTCAAAACACTATTAAATGAGAGAGGATTTAACGTCACTTTGTCAAAATAGGGTACATATTACATGACCTATTGGATACACTGTTCATGTAAACTGCAGGACCTCTTGTTATTCATTTTTTAAAACCTTATCAAGAGGTAACTGACTACTTCCAAGAACAAAATGGGGAAAAGCGCCTTAAACAGTTGAGGATTTGCCAGTGCAGCCTGTATTTAATTGGTGATTTAATTGGCCGGGGGACTAATGAATTCCTGGTTGCTATGTGATAATGGGGGGTTGGTGGGAACAGGGACGGTGCATTCAAGTGATCCTAAAGACACATTAAATGGGCCGAACACTCACCCGTGTGTCCCGGCAGGTCCAGACCACCACCATGTGTATTTCTGTCAGTCTGAGCGGCTCCGTGGTCCTGGGCTGCCTCTTCGCTCCCAAGGTCCACATCATTCTGTTCCAGCCTCAGAAGAACGTGGCCTCGCTGCGGGTCACAGCCAACCGCTTCAGTGCCACCGTGTCGGCGTCCGCGTCCGCCCCCAGTTCCAGTTACTCCAAAGGTGCTCGCATTCACCCGACCATTAACTCCAGCGATTATTCGTAGTTATACTGTACACGACACTATGTTACAGGCACGTGCACACATAGCCGCTAGGTGGGGGTCAAGCACCTGACCTTTTTGCCCTGAATGAAAAATAGTGGCCTTTTTGCTCCATCTTTTTTCCTACTTTCACAAGTACCGTATTTTCCGCACTATAAGGCCCACCTTCAATGAATGGCCTATTTTAAGACTTTTTCATATATAAGACGCACCTCATGATAAGGCGCATAGAATAGACGCTACAGTAGAGGCTGGGGTTACGTTATGCATCCATTAGATGGAGTTGCACTAAAGGCTCAATTTTGATCCATATACAAGGCGCACTGTCGGCTTTTGAGAAAATTAAAGGCTTTTAGGTGTGCCTTATAGTGCGGAAAATACAGTATTAAAAAAAACCCTCTGTCATCAATTTCATTTCAATTACCGATATTCAAATTGAATTTGAATATTGTGTTAACAGAAATAAGTATGTTAAATACATACACTGATGGTGTCGTGGTACACACACCTGCCTTTGGTGCGAGCAGCGTGGGATCGATTCCCTCTCAGTGATGATGTCGATATCTGCCCTGCGACTGACTGGTAACCAATTCAGGGTGCAGTCGGCCTTTCACCCGAAGCTCGCTGTGATAGGCTCCGGCTTTCCCACAACCCTTGTGAGGATAAGTGGCTTGGACAAGTTTTTTTTCCGCAATTGTACGAATAATTTTGTTGATTGGTGCCCTTTTTTTGCCTTGAGCACCAGCCTCTATTATGTGTGTGCACGTGCCTGCACCTGCATGATATGCATCACTGCAAACTACGACGACACTTTGAAAAGTCACAGGGCCTCCATCACCGCCCCCCAATGGATTATTTATACTACTTTTTAAAAATATATATACTCATGAGCCACAAATATTGCACATTCCATTCCATCGCGGCAGTAAGCAGGCAGTGGAGTTTATTGAAGAAGAAACTAAACTTGAGCTAAACTTTAGCGGTTCTCTCCTTGTTAGGGGTGCAGGGTCAATTCCAAACTCTTCTGAGGTGGCCAAAAATGTTTCCTTGCCTGATGAAACGTTCGTAACGGCGCGCAAAAGCGACACGCTCTGAACAATTTGTTTTCAACACCCGTCAGGATCCGCCGCCAACTACGTGCCAGCGGTGTGCAACGGTCGCGAGGTGGTGGACTCGACCACTTCGTCCTTGTGAGAGCGTCTCGACGAAAGTCCGAGCCGAGGCCGCGGCGCCCAGCCGGGCTGCACAGACAGAGTGTGCGGGCTGGACCAATGTTCCGCCAGGGCGGCAGTTCGGATCGCTTGGAAAGAACCTCTTTTGTATAGATTGAATATCCCGTGACTTTGATTTTATTTCGGTTTACAACTAGATGTGGGCAATGTGTATGGAAGTAAATTATTCCCACCAGGATTTGAATTTGAAATGTAAAGTGATCACATTTTCAATGGTTGTATTTCAGTGTAACTTCTCAATGTTAACAATTCAAGTGGCTACAATTCGCTGTCTGAAATTCACCGTCTGTGCTATCAGGCAGGGTTACTTCAGGTCCGAAGCTAACACCCAGCCAATAGCAGTTACGCTTTCTTCGTCACGTGACGTCACATACTAAGAAAGCGTTACTGGATTGGCTGGCTGTTCAGTTCTGACCTGAAGTAAACCTGCCTGGTGGCACGGACGGTGAATTTCACACAGCGAATTGTAGCAACTATTGAGAATGTGATCACTTTACATTTCAAATTCAAATCCCGTTTTTTGTGGCATTTCAAATTCAAATCCTGGTGGCCCCAATTGACTTCCATAAATGTGTTTTCTGTGAGAATTCAGTAGGAAATCAAACAAAACGTGCGGCAATACGGAACGGGAATATTACGTTCCAGTGTCAAAATATTGTGAAATCTTTAGTAACTGTACAGACAGTGTTGTAGCACTCATAAGAGGAAAAAATAAGTGTTAAAAAAAATTCCAATATTCCAGCATTTTAACCCATTCATGGGCAGGGTGGCATTTTTTTTTTTGCTTTATTGAGAAAAAAAGTCTCCTATCAGGCCACAATCAAGGAAATAACACTTCTTTTTCATTTATGGTTAAGTTATATGATAACTTTACTAATTCATAATCTCGTCCCAAAAATGGGACGCTGCCCACGAACGGGTTAAAAGGCTTTGCTTGTTTAAATTCAAAATGTCATTTTAATCACGTTCACCATCATTCAAGAAAAGTTGCAATTTTTTTTCTACCTAATAAAATGCAATTTTTCGTTTGTTTGGGACAAAAACCTACGAAATTCTGGTGAGAAACGGCTCATGTGAGGCCTTGCTCCGTGCCTTGTCCTAACTCGTCTTGTGTGGCAATACAGTAGGTTAACGCAGCTCTTCTTATATCTTACTGTCTGTCCTACCAGTGCTGTGAATATATCCAATGTTTGAAGACAAAAAAATGTTCATTTAACTTATTCCCGTCCGTGAAAATGTGACCAACGTTAGTGAGCATAATATGCAAATCTTCCGAGGAGAATGTGTTGACGTAGACATGCTAGAACGCGTGCTTTTTATGTAACTAATGTAAATAAAACCGTTTTTTTGTAACATCACAAGTTGTATTCGAACCATTTCCAAATCTGATTAAAGAGCCAATGAAAAGTGGAATTAAGAAACTAGTTGACACCATCGCGAGTACAGTACAAATTATTTTCTGATGTACTGCTTACATGTGCAATTGTACTCATTCAGGACCAAGCTACGGTAAGTCATTCACGGCGCACCCGTTCACAAGGTTCCCTCTAATTTTTGATGCATCTCAGCAAATGCACTAAGCCCGTGAGCGCCCCCTTTGACCACTATGAGCAACATCTGACCTACGCACTGTGGTCACTCAGTGTCATCCATTGAAGTTACACGGCTCATTTAAAGGTTACGATAACATTCCCATCAGAACATTTTTCAGAACAATTTTGTGTTTTTGCAAATTTACACTGAAAATGTCAGCAAACAAAAAAAAATACATTACAATACAAATACATACAAAGCCAACTATTAACTATAAATTTGAAATGTCGCTTCCAACTGTTTCATTTATTTATTTATTTTTCACCCACAATGACATCCCCGTCTGTTTTTCTTGGTGTAAAACTGAATTATTGCTTGCAGAATATCTTTGGCAATACATGTTGAAAGTTGAATGATGCTCCCAAACAGTTTTAGGGTTAACGTTATGTTGCCTCCTATATTAAAAATATAGAATTAGCTTTTTGGGCACTGTATCGTCTGTGCTTTCATCCTCGATCAGGCTGCGCCAAGGTGGAATTTTAACATTAAACACCAATTGTAATTACCCCTTTAAGAGCGGAGGGGGGGGGGGGGGTGAGGTAAACTAGGAAGTAGAGTGTTTGAAAATATCCCTCAGGCTGTTGTTCACCGGGCTGGAACTCTTTTCGTCTGCGCTGAGAGTGCGCGGCAAGTGCCCAAATGCGCAGTTGCGCAGCTTAAAGGGAACATTGCCCGTTAACATTACAGCGAGTGCACGTAGGTTGGTATTATCAAAATGTAAACAAGAGCCTTACTTCAATTTATAGTCTTGACACTCCCAATTTGAAAGTGTAGCAACAGTGAGGCCACTTCCATTGCTTTTGCTGTAGACTGAAAACATTTTGGGTTTCACATCAAATGGTGAACGTAAGGAGAGATAAACGGTTCAACTTTTAATACCCAGGAATTTAGATTTGCATCAGATACACAGTTTAGACTTTTGAACAATAAATAGTGCGCAATGTCCAAAGTCAGTATTGCCTGTGAAGACTAGTTTTATAGTAGTCTCACCAACATGAAAATCTAAGACCTGTCTTTGGGTGAAAAAAAAAACAAAAATTGAAAAGATTTAGAGATGGGGGGACCAATTAAACATAATTGACAAATAATAAAAAAAAAAAAAATGAACACTCCAATACTTCGGTTACCTAAAGATTCTACAAATAATAATACTACGATCATCCGGCAGATTATCACAAGTAATTTTACCTGGAAAATGAAAGTCGGACTGTTGATATCATCTCATATTTATGTCAAACACAAATGTTTTCAGTATACATGAAAGGACATCATGGAATAAGTCCCAGTATTTAAATACTTTTGGAGCGATCCATCCATTTGTCTACATAACCCAGTGGACACTTTTTTGGGGGGAAAACAAACAACCTGTTATATCAGGAGCAGATCATTAAAAAAAAAAAAACAACAACAATAATGTGGCAAAAGGTTATAAATGCCTTTAATTTACAAAAAGACCACTATTCAGATGGCTGGACTTCATCTTGACTGGGAGGTTTCCTTTTAAGGGGAATGATATAGATCCCATTTCTCGCCTCTTTTTGTCTCCACCATCGTCCCAACCTTCACAAAGACAATAAATCTTAATAGTAGAAGCTCTTAAAGCTTTGGAAGAAGCTAACTAACACAAATTCCTATTCCAGTTGACACATGAACAACATTTACAACAGCTGAGGCTGTATTCGCGTCCACTTTAACGACGATTATTATGATAATAATTTACTCACTGAACTAATCAGGATCTCCTGATTCCTATTTCTTCATTTAAGCACAGCACTGTGTACTTTTGTGAAAGACGGTTCCACTCGCATGAAGACCAGACTGGGATCGAGTTTGTTCTTCTGCTCAGACGTCAGTGACCTCTTCTAATGTCACAACGTTCATATATTCCCAGTAATTGTTCTGAGAATGTAACTACACTATAATTATGTAGCTATAACAATTTCAGAAGTTATTACAGCTGCCTTAGTGGGACTAATTTTGCGGTTTCTTCCTGAAGGCACAACTTTGAGACGGTTGACTTGAGATAGTACCCAAATGTCCTCCTCCGAAGCAAATTGAGAGTGCTGAACATCTCATGACGATGCTATTAGCAGGGGTGAAAGTTAACAGCTGATTATCTGGTAACGCCTGGCTGTGCAACATAAGGTACAGTAAAGGTTCAACCACAACTAAAGAATCGTAATACCAGTTGAAGTTTACTGTCAAAATTAACAGAAAAGTAAGAGACTTATAATTTGGGCATTTTAAACAACGACAGGGTAATGCCTGATGAGAGCATAATGCTAACATATGTGCTAGGAGGAAGCATCAATAGTTTTAGAAACAACTAAGCAACGAATATCTCTACACAAATGACGGAGCAGCGCATTGAGACAGATAAAATGTTTCAGGTATATCATTTTCCCTCTAAGAAAAATAACAAATTGAGGAACTCGTAATACAGAGATGCCTCGATTCTCAACCACAATTCGTTCCAGAAAACGGTTCGACAAGTGATTTGTTCCAAAACCGAATCAATGATTCCCATTACAATGAATGGAAAACGAAATAATGCGTTCCGAGCCTAAAACAATTAGGCCTTTTAAAGCATTTTTTTTCTTAGCTTTTCCTGATAATAAACTGAATAGTAAAAATACATGTATAGTTTAAATACTAGATACAATAAAATAATTTAAGAAATATATTTATTTTTTGCTTAAAATGTATGCTTTAGTAGTCGAGTAGGCGACCCTGGGACTTTATTGCCGTATCTGTAGCAACTCGGCACCCAGCCTTGTAAACTTTTATTAACAAAAGTGCAGAATAACTTTAAACAAGCAACTTGCCTACTTTGGAGCCATGATTGTGGGTTAATACGCTAGTCCTCATTAAGAAGATAAACAACATTCACTACCGGGACACGTCTGCGTACAGAGGCTGCGTTATACAGAATAACGAAAGTGCGCTGGTTGCGCCCCGCACGTTAAGTCATTTCCGAGTTTTTTTTCCTGGGGTGTGGGAATTCACAACAAAGCGGGTCGTGGGTCAGCTGGTCTGGCCGCTTGCAATATGTTATTTCCGGGTTTTGTCGGGGGTATTCGAGTACCGATTTTCGTTCAAAAACGGGGGACGTTCGAGAACCGAGGCTTTACTCTATTTGTAGATTATTTTTCATGTTTGCATGTCTATTACTGTACTGCCTCCCAGAGGCCAAGGTGGTCAGTGCACACTAAATTAGAGTTCAGGATTGAAGCATGATATACAAATTAATTCTATACATTCTATTTAATTGTAATAGTGCTATTTTTTATTAAGTGTAAAACGCTATTTTCCCTTACTTTAAAAGAAAAACTTCTTGGAGGCGTTTTGTGTTACAAGCGTGGCTACTGACATCTATATGAGCTGCAATGCATTTTTTTGTAATTCTTCTTATGATTCAGGCTAATGTAAAATGAGCTTGCAGTACCGTAATAATCAAATGCTGTGGAATCATATTTTGGGGTATAGTTAAGATTTTAAACTATTAATATTGGCCAAATAACATTGACCAGAGGTAAACAGGTTTCCCTCAGAATAAAAGAGAACACTACCACCTAGTGGCCACTGAGTAAAGCACCCGGTGGAAAATAGTGTCAGGGAACTGACGGTTGCCATAGAAACTGTGGCATTGGTGCAATATTACCTGTGTTCCTGTCCGACTCCCGCCACCAAGAAGTGACCAGCGTGTGAAAACTTCAAACTGTTGACAAAACCGACCTGGGGGAAGGAACACGGGGAGCAAGGATGAGAAGCCACATGGAACTTCCAAGGTAAGTAAGTGCATTTAAATCTGCGCTTACCACCGGAACACTGAAAAGGGGCTCGAGCCCTCGATAGCGGGCGCCGCACGTCCACAGTTGCACCTGCGAGTTGCTGGAACCTGCGAAGCGGAACCTGTAGTTACTTCGGATGAACGGCACCGTGTCGGTCGTTTGTGTCCAGGACACTCAAACGGACGGAAACGTGTTTCTGAGCGGAATACATTTGCATACATTCACGAGGGCTATTAAAAGCTTTCAAGAATGTCCGTGTTTGTGTGTGTGTCGGGAAGGACTCTCACAGCCAGAAGCACCTGAGGCCACGACGTCGGTGCTATGAAGCGCGGCCACCGCGGCCACCCAGTGAGGCTGCTTCAGTCCGGCGTCGCCATGGCAACCGTGGGCCTGCTTCACCACGCTCAGGGGCTTCTTCTTATTGACGCTCCAAAGGCACACGGAGCTGAGGAGGTCGGCCCGGGAATGAAGTTGACATCGAGGCAAAATAAAGTTTTGTCGGTGACATCGTGACGTACCCGTCGTCGGCTCCTGTGATCATGTGTTCCTCGTTGATGAGCTGGATGCAATCGATTGAACCCCTGTGAGAAACGCAGTTGGGACAAATTAAAAGCCGATCGTCTTTTAAAGAATGCCAGAAAGTGAAGTACAATGGCGTTGGGGGCGGACAGCTGTTTAACCACAGAGTTCCGTTCCTATTGAGTATCAAAAATTGTTTTCGATGAATTTGATAATCGGTGAGTTGAATGCTGTAATTTCCGGCGTATAAGCCGCGACTTTTTTCCGCACGCTTTCAACCCTGCGGTTTAGGTGGTGATGCGGCTAATTTGTGCATTTTTTCTAACGCCGCAAGGGTGCACTCGTGGACCAGTGGAATACATGTGCCGAGGAAGTGACTTTTACCGGTCCGGCCTTGTTAGTGCTGCGCTAGCGTGTGACTGCCGTGTCTCAGTGATTTTTTTACCGATATGTTTTTTTTTTTTTTTTTTTAAACCTGCCGTGTTAGTGTGGCGCTAGCGTTAGTGCGGCAGCGATAGCGTTACGCGGCGGCGCTAGCATTAGCAGTAGTGCGGCAGCGCTTGGGGTAAACTGTACTGTCTTTTTTTGTAAATATCTCCTGTTTCAATGTGGGTTTCAATATGGGCACTTGCAGCTTTTGCACAGCTTATGCAGCTATAGAGCGGGCCTCATTTTGCCTCTGATGGCTGAAGACAATCAATAATTCAAAAATTACATTATACTCACAATATTTACATAATTCTGATTGCTGAATGAAATATGCTTGTAACCTTGCAATGCCCGATGAATTTACAGACAGACTGAAAAACATTTCAGGATTGATTTTACAGGCAGGTATGCGCTGATGCCACTTTCAGACAAAGTACAAGAACTTATATTTGAGGACTCACAGACACAAAGTACAGATAAATGAAAACGGCATCACCCTGCAACTGTGATGAAAATGTTTCATGTCAGAGGAGCCATATTTTACCAAACCAAAACTGAGCATTTGGGATGTAACAGTCGTATTAATGTACCTCCGTAAACATTAGAAATATGACTTAAAATCACCAACACATTCATGAGTTATCTACGTTTTTCAGAGGCCTGAAATCAGGTCATTCATAAATCTCAAGTTTATCTACATCACTAGTGAAGAGCCTTGCCTCTCTGCTCCCAAGCCAGCGCAGTCAACACACACAGGTGCTCTCGCAGGCGGGTCGTTTTACATAGCGACAACATATCACAGAAATGGGGGGTGGTCTTAGCCAAATATGGTTAAAACGGATACAAAACTGGGTCAAACAGGAGTAGCTATGGGGGGGGCTTTTCCGGACCAGAGTCTTTTTTAAATGAAATTAAACTTTTTGATTCTAAGTCCACGTTATAAAATCACTTTATGGAGGTCTAAATAACCAAAATATAGAATTTTATTGAACATGACAAAACATTTTATGAGTAACATCTTGTCATTCCTGACATGTTACCATCCAAACTAAATGTTTTTCTCAATGGTCTTGCCATAGATTTCACCTCAATGTAGGTTGGTGTCTCAGTTGAAACACTAAGGGGCACTGTTTGAAAATATATGCACCAGATAGATTAAATCAGGTGGACAAAAACATGTATCAATGTTATAAAAAAATATATAACATGTGCAAACGAAGCACAAGATCGCTTCTATAGAATTCCAAACGTTATAAAACCATGACAGAACAACAGTTGTGATACTTCACGCTGTCATGTACATATCCTTACCTGACGTGCTGCGTCACTACGCGGGACTTTTATAAATCAAGGATCCCACGTACAGTCTTTTGGACTTGCACTTAACGCATCCTAGTGTGAACTCGCTGGCGCCATTAAGCGACACATGCCAACACTCACTCGTGGCCGTGGAAGACGAGCTGCGACTCCTCCATGATCTTCCACACGCGCACCGTGTGGTCGCGGCCGCCGGCGGTCACGCAGCGTTCTCGGCTCAGACAGTCTAGTCCCATGATGGCATCCTGGTGGCCGAAGCTGTAGTTGGGAGATAAATGTAAATAATGGCAATAACAATGTCACAATATAAAACTCATCTGATCCCACAAGGCCCGCTTTTTCTTTGTAAAGGCAGATGTTTTTTTGGATACACCACATTACTGTTTCATCACGGAGATGTACTTAAGTTATTACGTGTTACTTTTTAGCGTTCAATCACTTACAGAGTTTCCACGTAGGCGTTTTCGTCCACATTCCACACTTTGACGGATCGATCATGTGAGGCGCTGTACAGATCATGAGTTCCTTTCCTGAACGAGAGACCCTGCGAGCATGCAGAAAAGCACTTTCACTCAAGAGAACTTCATTCATGTGTGGAACTGATTGGGCAATTTGGTCTTCATTTTTTATTTTTTAAATCTGATTTCCAAATGATCTTTTTTTCTCTACGAAAATCCAAAGTGTGATTTTAACTGTTCCCACCTTCGCTTAAGCCAATGACAATGAAAATATTCCAACCATCTTTTTTTCCCCCACCTCTGCTTTTGGGATTGGCTTTATGTCACCTGATACCAAACAAGCTTTGAAATAGTTTCGTCCCAATATCAACTTGCCCAATTCTTTTTTCCCTTTGACAGATAAAAAAAAATTATAAATGAACTCAAATTAAATCGCTCAATTGTCCATCCCTAATTGCAAGTGACCGCACCTACCGAAATGGGGCCTTTGTGTCCTGTGAATGTGTAGAGATGCTTGCGTGATTCAGCTTCCCAAATCATGATCAGCTTGTTCATGTCTCCAGTGGCCTTAAAAAAAAAATTGTTACTAGTCAAAGTTTCAGGAGGATTTGCAAAGTAGAGGGTCCGTCCTCACCAAGTATTTTCCGTCAGATGATAATGACATACACAGGACGTGAGCCGTATGTCCAACATGTCGATCTTGGGTGCCCTTCCTTCCGCCAGGTATGACCCACAACTTTTTCCCGCTCTCAACATCCCCTGAAGAAATTCAAAATACTCTTTGAAGACTTCTTTTGCAGTCACACTGCAGAACACACAGCGGCAATATGTTACATTTAATGATGGAGCAATCTTTTGCAGCAGAGAAGATGCACTTATCATCAGGACTGATGACCAGGCACGTGATTGGGAGTTTGTGTCCTCTTAACAAACGGATTTCGGAAGCGTCGGGAGGCAAGAGCTAAAATACATATAAACTATTAAAAGAGATGCACCTTTCAACAAAGGCAGTAAGTGTTTAACATTCTATTGCTTACATCTTTTGCAATAAGCCGTTGTAATTTTCCTTTCTGGTCCAGCTGTAAATAAGAAGGGATTACATTTTAAAACTGTTCTTCCACAAAATTCTGCGATTCAGTCTTACCACATCATCTTTAAGTCTCCCCGCAATCAGATCGGCCTCAAATGACTCGCCTTCAGCTTTTCCCTCTTCTAATTAAGACAGGCAAAAATGGTGTAAAAAAATAAAATCAAGAAGAAATGATAAGCAAGTAGGAGCTTACCTTCTTCCTTTAACTGGTTGAGATAAAGTTTGGCTAATCTGAGCTTCTTCTCCTGTGGTGTCTCGTCATAATCATCCTTTTCTTTGACCTGTCTTTTCTTGGGAACTATCGGACTGCACCAAACAGACATACATTTGTACTCTCTCTTTCTCGGGTATATAATCTGATCAATAATAGTAAAGACATAACGCACTACATTTACTTTTGAAAATCAAAATCAAAGGAGTTAGGATCACTTAGCCAATTGTAGCTGCAGACTTCGAAGGGTACCATGTAAAAACTGTGCAATTAATTATTTTTATGAATCGGTGTATTTCTTTACCATTGTGGAAGAAGTGTATTTCAGTTGGCCACCACCGACCGTTCTATTAATAAAGATGACTTTTACTATGAATTACATTTTAATTCGTTAATAACTTTTGTATTTCAGCATTCCAGAGATTTACCCATTTAAAACCAAGACGGCATAAAAATGGTAGAGGAGGTTTTTGTCTTTAAAATGATTGATCAAATTATATGGGAAATGTTCCATATATTTGAAAACCCATGTAGGAATTCCGCACCTCTCTGTCTCAGATTCGCTGGAAATCTCTTCGTTATATCGGGAGTTTGGTTTCTTGATTTTAAACTTAACACCCGTGTCGCTCTCACCCTAGGTCAAAGATATTAAAAAAATTAAGAGATTAAACATGGGATGCAATGAAACTTTAAAACATGCAGGTATGCTAGGCAAATTTTAGCATTGGTTATCTCTTACTTTCCGCTTCGACTTTGTTATCGTTTTTCCAGGTTTCGGTACTTTTGGGTTTTTGGACCCCTTGATGAAGAAGGACGACGACATTGCGAAACGCGTTAACACAAATTTTGTTGTCGTTGGATAGAATGAATCCCAACTTTCTCAAAAATTCAAGTCAACATTAGACCCACATGGGTAACGTGCACGTCAACCCAACTTGGAAATCAAGTCGGAAGGAAAATTGGTGCTGATTGGCCTTTAACAAATACATCCCGCCTATTTTGAAAAAAATGAAAACTGATTGGCTTCAACCAAACCCGACTAAGAACAGGAAATAGTCCTGAGTAAAAACGTGCCCCTTGGAGAAAAATGACTCGCGACTTAGTTCCACATACAAAATAAAATAATCAAACAACACAGTTATTCCTGACACAATCATACTACGGGTATTAAAAACAAATACAATGACTTACACTCGTATATTCAGCGTCAAACTTTCGGAGTTGCTTATGAAACACTGACACTATCACACCGGGATCCATGTACTGTAGTACTGCAGTAGTACTGCTACTTCCTCTACTACGCAGTATTTGCATATATTGCACAGTCTTTGTCCTCAGTGGACGCCGTTGCACTTTAATTTTCTCGATACAAACCGAGCGTCCAGGTGAGGTTCATCGACCATTGTGATTCAAAGAAAAAAAAAAAAAAGAGAGAGAATTTAGTTGTTCCCGACTCGCACAAGAGTGTTTATCACCGTGAGCTAAACGGGCAGCGGAAGGGGTCACGCTGAGGATGCGGCGTGAACTAACTTTCCCTTTTCGTCTTCCTTCTCCGGCAGAAAGTTGGACACTGTTCCCCCCGGGCGGAACCTCACAAAATGTGTCTTTCCCTCTCCAGACTTTCCCTAAAACCGTATGCCACCTAAGAGAGAGGCGGGGGCGACTCCATCCCCGACGCCGGTAAAGATGCTAAAGATCAACACGGTCCCACTGGAGGCTGGTCCGATGGAGGAGTTGGCCGAGTCCACTTATTCTCCTTTTCTCAACACCGAGGTGAGAAACGTTACTCTTGAGCGCTGCGCACACAGACGCGCACGCGCGCGTTGTGTACTTTTTGTCCTCCCCCACGCACATGACTGGCGTGATTTCCTCTCCCCTGTCAGCAGGAATTTGATGGAATTGAAGGCGAAGCGAGTCCAGGCGTCCGAACCGACACCATCAGCCTGCTGATGAAGATAGAACAGCTACAGGCCCAGCTGAAATATGAACGCAGGTGTCGAATTCTGGCTGAGAGAGAGCTGAGGGAGATGAAAGGTGAGTTGAAGGAGGGGGAAAACTTACTTTTAGTATGTTGATCATAACATTGGGGGTGGGGGGCATCTCTTAAGGTTCTGAACTCCTATTTCCATGCCATTGACGTGTTGAAAAGAGCAATGCCGACCTCAGCTTTTCATAGGTGACATGTTGGTAAAGAGGCACGTTTTTCAATTAGATAAATGAATAAAAACAGGTGGAAAGGTGGATGGTAAAGCGTCGGGATCACAGTTCTGAGGACCCGGGTTTGATCCCGGCCCCGCCTGTGTGGAGTTTGCGGGTTCTCCCCGTGCCTGCGTGGGTTTCCTCCGGGCACTCCAGTTTCCATCCACATCCCAAAATCATGCAACATTAATTGGACACTAAATTGCCCCTAGGTGTGATTGTGAGTGTGATTGGCTGTTTGTCTCCATGTGCCCTGTTATTGGCTGGCGACCAGTTCAGGCTGTATCCTGCCTCCTGCCCGTTGACAGCTGGGATAGGCTACAGCACTCCCCTGACCCTCGTGAGGATAAGCGGCAAATAAAATGGATGGATGGATGTTGGTAAACTACAAACTTAATGTAGATGAGAAACAATATCTGCACTTATCCCAGTAAGCCCTGAATTACTTTCAACCATAAATATACCAAATACTATGGTTTCAAAACACCTAATATAATTTTTGGGTGTAACTAACATTTATTTCAATGATTCATTAATTATTTTGATAAATGTATTAAATCAGATTTAAAAAAAATATACAGGACATTATTTCAAATTCACGGGGCAGAAAACGCACAAATATAAATGGATCATGTTGCCTACTGGGTTGGTAAATAGCCAAAGATTATTTATTTTCCAATCCAAAAGCAGATTTTTGCCAATTGTCTTATTCCAGTAAACATAAAGATAATCTTCAAACGGGAACTGCAGGTAAATAACTGTCGAGGCTGACATTACGGGGATATGGACAACTTCACAACAATTTTGGGGAAAAACACTGTCTCTAAAAGACAAATCCATCCATCCATGTTCTTTGCCGCTTATCCTCACAAGGGTCACAGAGAGTGCTGGAGCCTATCCTAGCTGTTAACCTGCAGTCACCAGCCAATCACAGGGCACACAGAGGCAAATAGCCGCACTCACAATCCTACCGGAGTGCCTGGAGAAAACCCACGCAGACACGGGGAGAACATGCAAACTTTACACAGGCGGGGCCGGGATCGAACCCTGGTCCTCAGAACTGTGAGGCCAACGCTTTACCAGCTGAGCCACCGTGCCACCCGAAACGGCAAATCAGTTATCAAAACAATTATTCATAATATGCCATAATACAAAATTTCATAATCGATTAGTTAAACCCTTGATTAATTGATTAATTTCACACCTCTAACGTAATGTGAAAATCGTGCAACACACAAATAAATGGTTTACAGATCCCTAAAATACCGCTCTTAATTTGAAACTTTCCCGTCAATGTATCATTTGTTGTGATAACAGTTTGTCTGTTACAATGTAGATTTTTCATTCTTAGCAAATGTGGAATTTGAAAATGTTTAATTTTGTGATTCCTGGAAAGCTTTGCAGCGTCTTTTTTTAAAATTCCAAATAATGTGTAATAACACTGTAATTCAAATTTGTAGCCTAGACTTTGCACACGCTAAGACGTAACGGTCATTTGTCTTGCCGTGACGTCCCGCGCAGAGATGAACACCCTCATGGTGGAGATGCGACAAACGGCTCACGAACTCCGAGCCACTCTGGATCACGTCCTCCAAAGCGGCGACCCGATGATGGCGCCGCACAACTCCCAAGACGAGAACATCAACTTTCTGTCGGAGCACGAGGCTGACATCGTCGCGGTGGGCGGCGGGCCAGAGGTCAGCCGCTCGTCCGTCGGTATCGCCGGGGCTGTCCTCTTGTGCGTTGTCATGACGACGCTCAATCTTTCTCTCCACCCTCAGGACAGCAACAACTACCTGTACCTCGCAGAGAACCTCCGCGTTCCCAGGAGTCTTTACGAGCACGTCGGCGAAATCGCAGACTACAAGAAATACACCTCGGCGCTGCTCATGATGCTTTTCGACAGAGAGACGCTGGCCACGCACTCGCTGCAGGGCCGCAGGAACACGATGAGCGGGGAGGACTGCCCCAAGCCTCAGCTCCCACCTGAGATCCTCAGGAGCATCATCGGTAGGTTGCTGATTGACGATTAATGTCGGGGAGTGATTAATATATGAGCTTTCGCACTAATATTGATATGAATGAGACTTAATTGGTTGATGATTCCGCAATATGAAAGCGTAGAGGTTAGCATGTCTGCCTCACAGTCGAGAGGTCCCGGTTTCGGTTCCGTGTGGAATCATGAAGTGTTTCCCCCACCCGTGTTTATGGTGGTTCTCTTCCGGGTATTCAGGGTTCCTCCCGCAAACACGGGTTCAAACCTTCTCATGAATTGGCAATTCTCGTCGTAGTTCCCGTCTCGTCTCGCCCTCCAGATCACGTGGCGCTCAAGTTCGGCGTGGACAGCAGCCAGATCAAGACGGCCATCCGGACCAAGTTAAACAATGAGGACAAATTGCTGAAGAAGAGAATGGGCTTGGTCAAAGTGGAACAAAAAGCCAGCTTACCTCTGCCCGACAACGCGTCGATATGATTTGATGGCGGTCAGCTTCGACCTTCATCTCGTCTGCTCGTGTGTTTGCTGTACTGTAACCATGTGGCAGGTCGCCTCTCCTAATCGACATTATTCACTTTAGTGCTTGATATGGTTATTTTTATAGTAATCCACTTTTTTTAAAAACTTGGGTCGGCTCTCGTTAGACAGTATTACGTTACGTGGAGAGCAAATGTACAGTTCTTTTAAAGCTCGCGTGGATAGAGAAAGTTCTCATGTTTGGGTTCTTTTGCTTGGCAGCTCTGTCAAAACTCCTCTTGTCAGCCAACAAGAACACAACTGACTTCAATGTGTACTGTAATTTCCGGCCTACAGAGCGCACCTGATTATAAGCCTCACCCAGTACATTTGTAAAGGAAATACCATTTGCTACATACATAAGACGCACCTGTGTTAAAGCCGCAAGTGCCCACATTGAAACTCGAGATATTTACAAAGAAAGACGGTACATTGAAAGAATTTTCAAAGTTTTCACACTTAGCTTAGCTTAACATAGCAACAACACGGTAGCACGAACAGGGCTGGTTTAAAAAAAAAAAAAAAACAGTTACACAGTAGCAACACGTTAGCAGAGCACTAACAGAGCTGGTTTAAAAAAAAAAAGTCACTGAGACCTAGCAGTAACACAGCAGAAACAAGCTAGCGTGGCGCTAACGGGGCCGGTAAAACAAAAACATACTGGTAAAAATCCCTGAGATGTCACAGTAACACAGCAGAAACATGCTAGCGCAGCGCTAACGCCAACAGGGCCAGTTAAAAAAAAAAACATACTGGTATATATCAGAGACACGACAGTAACACAGCAGCAACACGCTAGCACAGCACTAACATTGCCAGTTAAAAACAAACAAAAAAAAAAAATAAAAATCACTGAGACATGGCAGTAACACAGCAGCAACACACTAGCACAGCGCTAACGCTAGCGCCGCAGTAAAGCTAGCACCGCGCTAGCACCGTACTTCCTCGCCACGTATATTCCACCGGTCTCATTCTTCCCTTTTCCACTCGAGTGCCCTCTTGCGGCCGTGAGAAAAAAATGCACAAATTAGCCACATCACCGCATAACCCGCAGGGTTGAAAGCGTGTGAAAAAAGTTGCGATTTATAGGCCAGAAATTACTGTATATAACCCAAGAGGGGTCATTTCTTTCCTTACCCAATTTTAAAGTTTAACTCCATCTTCAACATTCAGAGCCGTTCTGTCCTTTTTAAGCAAAAGAACCCTACTTGTTTTGATTACCAATTCAAGATGATTGGTGTAATTTTTTTTTGTCTTGTCCTTTTTAATGAGCACTTTTTGTTCCAGTTGTAAGCACAGTTTCTTACTAATTGGTAAATGTTTAGCTTCACACCGTTTAATTTGTTAGATATAACGTTGAGATGCATACAAGCTTCTGAATATCTGATCATATACAATACAAAATCTTCCTTTACAAAGATTGTAATCCACCGTTTTGACTGATACAGTCAGAGCAATTATTGTATTCTGCCCAGATCCATTTTCTTTGGTTCAAAGGGTGCAAGAGTTGTTGAAAGTAGTTGAGCAACTTCCAAACTAAGTAGCAGCACTACATTCTCCTAAGATTCTCAAAGTATGTGCACCCGAGGTTGTTTCTAAGTTGAGGGGCGCATTCAAATAAAATATCTGTTTAGTCACTTTGTTGTTGTGCGTCACTACATTTGTGTCAATAATAAACACTTGGGCATGGTTATACATATTCCATCCATCCATTTTCTTAGTCATTTATCCTCACAAGGGTTGCGGGGAGTGCTGGAGCCTCTCTCCCAGCTGTCAACAGGGAGAAGACAGGGTACACCCTGAAGTGGTCGCCAGCCAATCGCAGGGCACGTTGAGACAAACAGCCCCACTCGCAGTCACACCTAGGGGCAATTTAGAGCGTCCAATTAATGTTGCATGTTGTGGGGATGTGGGAGGAAACCGAAGTGCCCGGATAAAACCCACGCAGTCACGGGGAGAATATGCAAACTCCACACAGGCGGGTCCGGGATCGAACCCGGCTCCTCAGAACTGTGAGGCCAACGCTTTCCAGCTGATCCACCATGCCGCCTATACATATTCCAGTCTTTCTAACTTTGCGACATCAATATGCAATCTGGAAGATTCTCCAGCAGATGTCAGTGCTGAGCTGTATTTTTCTAAGAGTAAACTTTTAAATGTCCAGAACCCCGGTGAAAATATTTTGGAAGACATATTTTGGGAAGAGAATGCTCATCTTGGTTGGTAAATTGCTTTTTTTTTTTTTTAAAAAAAAAAAAAATTTTTCAGAGTAGGCGGCACGGTGAATCAGCTGGTAAAGCGTCGGGCTCACAGTTCTGAGGACCCTGGTTCGATCCCGGCCCCGCCTGTGTGGAGTTTGCAAATTCTCCCCGTGCCTACGTGGGGTTTCCTCCCACATCCCAAAAACATGCAACATTAATTGGACACTAAATTGCCCCTAGGTGTGATTGTGAGTGCGGCTGTTTGTCTCCATGTGCCCTGCGATTGGCTGGGGACCAGTTCAGGGTGTACCCCGCCTCCTGCCCGTTGACAGCTGGGATAGGCTCCAGCACTCCCCGCGACCTTAGTGAGGATAAGTGGCGAAGAAAATGGATGGATGGATGAATTTTCAGAGTAATGTGGTTGTTCGCATGTATTACAAAGTCCAACCATCCATTTTCCGAGCCACTTATCCTCAACAAGGGTCACAGTAGAGCGGGTGAAAGATGGACTACACCCTGAACTAGTCGCTAGTCAGTCACAGGGCAGATATCAACACCATCACTGAGCGGGAATTGATCCTACGCTGCTTAATATTATAAATTGGCATAACGTGTGTTCTGTGGGTGTGCGGCCTGTATTTATATCCCACAAAGCTACCGCAGTGCAAGGAAAGTGATCCGAGTTGAAAACCCATCTGCAAATTCCATCCAGGCCAGCACACCCTTCCCGATATAGCCCCCGCTTGCCTGCTGCTAAAGAGGGTCCGGGGGGCTCGGTTGGGATTCTATCCTATCTGGTCTGCGTTGCGTTCACTTGTTTCAATGGATGGCGTGAAGAAGGGGGGAGATTCGGAGGAGGTGGAGATTGACCTGGGGGACTCCAGCGACTCTGAGGAGTTTGATCATGGGGAGCGACCGCAGACGCTTTGGAACGCGCCCTCTCGCCCGGAAGCAGAAGAAAGTAATCATTCGGCTTCTCTGGTGGACATCAGCGACACCAGACCTCTTCTCGATGTTCGAGACCCGCGAGGGATCAACGACTGCCTCAAGGTAGCAAAAACTACACGAACGGCGTAGCCGTGGATGAACCCAATTGTTTACGTTCTCCTGGCAGAATTAGTGAGGCCCAGTCAATTGGGCCTCACGGGCCAGTGACAGCATTGGTGGACGGCGGCTACGCCCACATTTATTTATACCCGTTAATTTTGCAATCTACATTCATACTATAAACCCATTTTCGGTATGCTGCTTATGCACTTCAGGGTCGTGGGTGCGGCAGATGGGGCGCAAGCGTTCACGTTCAGAACTGAGTGGCTGCTGAACACATGCTGCCTCCGTGGAAGTCAGTCCAGTCAAGCACGATACTGCCTGTGACTAAATTAATATGACTCTGTAATGGTCATAAAATAAAATCAATTAGTTGCACTTTCCCATTGCAGAGATTTAAGGCAGCATTTGTTCATTTGCATGACAATTTTGCATCCACCCATGCATCACATTAATTTATACCGATTTATCCTCAATTGATTTAATACGCTGTATTCCAGTATACTCAAGAAACATTGACATGAAAACTGGACCATCTGGTGTAGTACCTCCTAAATGCAGTAAAGTTCATGTATTGCAGTGGTCGCAATTGCCGGCAACCCCAGTGAATTTGGCAATAGTGAACACATTCCTTTTCATGGAAGAATCACTACTCTGTATTAAATATACCATAATTTCCGGCCGACAAGCCGTGACTTTTTTCCACACACTTTCAACCCTGCGGTTGCGGTTTATGTGGTGATGCGGCGCTAGCGTTAGCGCACCCGGTTATAAGCCACGGTACACAGAAAGAGTTAGACGCTAGCACCGCTCTAACGCTAGCGCCGTGCTAATGCTAAACTCTTTCTGCGTACCGAGGCTTATAGCGCTCGTGCACCTACGTCATAAAATCACATGACTCGCCATATTGCCGGTCAAACAATACATTGTTGCAAGTTAATTCCGTTGAGACGAAACAAAAATATGTCTTATAGCACGACATCCAGAGTTTTGTCTGATACCATTAAACATTTAAAAGGTGATAATGAGAAAAATGAGAGACACTTGGCATAGAGGACCCATATTTAATGCCGAAGTCGATGTTTTTGCCGACAAGAAATTGGACTATTAACCCGCTTGTCTTGGACAACTGGATTTACACATGTGTCCAGTGAGTAAGTTGTCGAGATTTACACAGAAAAGTTTGAAAGCGTAGAAAAGTCTGGACACATACAAATACTTAATTGCTGGATCTGTTCTCAATCAGGAATAAATCCCATACCATAGTGATGGAGTCACTCAGATTTTTTCAATACAAATAACTATAATTAAATAAATGGCCCCTGGTTTTTACACAAACTCGCATTCATTAACTATGATTGAAAAAAAAAAAGAGGACAGGGAGTCGGACTTGGAAGCGTATCGCAGCCACACGTTAACCTCCGTAAACCTCTCTGCGGCAGACAGTTTATTTTCTTTTTTTTACATAAGTATTGTTCTCAAATAAGTCAACTTGACATTCTAAATACTTTTTGCTCATTTGAGATGAAGAATAATTCCTACCTGAAATGAAGTGATCGCTTACACGTATTTTGGTTGGGCACTGTCCATCATGTTTAATTGCCGAAATCCATCGATCTTTTCTGGTCTTTTCAGCTAATATGCTATAAAATGATCTCTTTGAATATATTTCTCGTTTGTTGTGACAACCAAGAGCACAATAGGTCTCGGGTATTGTAAATATTCTCGTCCGGTTCAATGTCTCCTACAATGTCGAGCAGCTCTGTTTGACCGGCAATATGGCGCCGTAAAAATGGTGACATCACCTGCACGAGCGCCATAACCAGTTGCACTCTGTAGGTCGGGAATTACGGTCAATTGAATGACTGAGGGCGGAAAAGCGTATTATTTGCAAGCTGTACGACACCTGAAGACCAGTACACCAGGTGTCCTTTCGGCCCGCAGGTGACGTTTGAGGATGTTATTGCCGAGCCGGCGTCGGCGCGCAGTGGGGACCGAGTGTGGATCTGGAGCCACGCTTTGTTTGAAGTGAGCCGAGTTTGGATATACAGGATCGTCACGGTGCTTCTGGCCATCCCCATGTCCATTCTGTGCGGAATCCTCTTTGCCGTCCTCAGCTGCATACACATCTGGTAAGAGTGCCAGTTTCTTCAGCGTCGGGGTCCACTTCCTGTTTGGTGTGGGCCACTTTGACCGTGCCACACAAGTGAGAACATGACCAATCGACACCCTCTTGACAAAAAAACTATACGGCATGAGCGCTCATCTGAGATGTCACGCTGTGGTGACCCCTTACGGTACAAGCCGAAAGAAAGTTTACTCATACACATAAGCACGAAAACAAACGTGCGTAGATAAATGTCGTGTTCACTCATCAAAATGCGAAAAAAATGCAATACATTTTTTTTTTACTTCAATACAGTTGGTCAAAGTTGACTGCTGTCGATCCATAGTGCAACGATATTTTGTAGTTAATGGGGGAAAAAGAGCGGGTTCATTGTAATTTTTTATTATTTTTTGCATCCTAACAATAAGAATAAGTCGTCCAAGTCGACTTTAGAATATGTTGACAAAATTTCTGCCTTGAAGCTCAGCTGGGACAGTAAATAAATATATAGATAAATAAAAATGTGCAGCAAAGTTTATGTTTTATCGCAGACTGACCCAGCGTTGGGCTAAAGGTTTGCCAAAACCGACAAAGGAGAGTCTGTAAAAGACTTTAAAGACACTGTTAAATGTGTAAAATATTGTACAGATCAATGTAGCCCGCATTTTTTTTTTATCTAAAATGGTAATCGCTAGCATGCTAATGCTAATCGTGATTGTTGTTTAGCATTTGGCTATCGCCAATTCAGTACACCAAATTAATGTGATGCATTCAGCACCAAAATATGGATTTTAATGGTTGAAGTCCACTCTTGTAGTATTTTTAAGTAATATTGGTAGGAGAAATTATTGTAGTAGTAATAATTGATATACAGTATCTTCAAAGGGATAAACAATTAAAGATTAGAAAGTGACAGCCCTAATACCAGTAGATACAACTATATAAACAGGAAATCACATTTTAATCACTGAGTATTTTATTTCTTTTTTCCCACAAAATGCAGTTGTGTTGACATAAAAATACCAAATAAATTTAATGACCCCCCAAGCTGCTCATTTTAAGGTAATCCTAAATATTTTCATTGTGTCATGAGTTTTGCGCATAATACTATAGATTCCATTTTAATTCAAGATCATTTTATTACATTACATAAAAATATGAAGTTGATCCAACATGAATTAGAAAAAAAAAATACAACAGGTAACGGTTTACTTAGGTAAAATCTATTTTAGTTTTAAATGTAATGAGTTCATCTACAGTATTTTGTTTAGCAAAATATTACACATTCAAATCCGCATTGAATCAAATTTTTTTTGCATTCTAATCACTGAGCATTTAAACTGATGTTATAAAATCTGTTTAAAATATTGAATGTATCTGAAATATAGGTAAAGTCGACTTTAGTTTTAAATGTAATAAGCTCATCTACAGTATTTTGTTTAACAAAATATTACATATTCAAATCCGCATTAAAATCAACATTTTTGCGTTGTAATCACTGAGCGTTTAAACTGATGTTAAAAAATGTGTTTAAAATATTGAATTTATCCAAAACATAGGTAAAGCCTACTTTAATTTTAATGTAATAATTTCATCTGCAGTATTTTGTTTAGCAAAATATTACATATTCAAATCTGCATTAAATCAACATTTTTTTCCATTCTAATTACAGAGCATTTAGACTGATGCTATAAAATGTTTAAAATATTGAATGTATCCAAAACATACGTAAAGCCTGCTTTCGTTTTAAATGTAATGAGTTCATCTACAGTATTTTGTTTAGCAAAATATTACATATTCAAATCTGCATTAAATCAACATTTTTTTTTTGCATTCTAATCACTGAGCATTTAAACTGATGTTATAAAACCTGTTTAAAATATCGAATGTATCTGAAACATAGGTAAAGTCGACTTAGGTTTTTAATGTAATAAGTTCAACTACAGTCTTTTGTTTAGCAAAATATTACATATTCAAATCCGCTTTAAATCAACATTTTTTTGCATTCTAATCACTGAGCATTTAAACTGATGTTTAAAATGTGTTTAAAATCTTGAATTTATCCAAATCTAATTGATATTCTTTGTTTAGCACCTCAAAAATTCAATTGACTGAACATTTTGACATGGATATACGAAAAAAAGTTACATTTTCATTGATCCAAATGAATAGATATTATTATTATTCTCATTATAATTATTGTTATTATGTGTGTTTGGTTAACAGAATGCAGATGCTTGAACCTTGTAAGCGTAAACAATATTTTCCCTCCCATGTTTTGCAATTAGCAATCAGTTAGCTGAGGACCACCAGAAAATAAATGTTTGTGCTCACCAGGATGGTCGGCCCGTGCATCAAGTGCGTTCTTGTGGGAACGCGCTGGCTGCAGAAGCTGTGGAGCGTCGCGCTGGTTGTTCTGGTGCGGCCCGCGCTGGCCAGCGCCGCCCGCTGCTGTGGCGGCTTCAGCGTTCACCTGCTCGACGAATAACACACATCTCCCCGCTTTTTGTGGCCGAAGGGGGACACGGCCAGCGAGGGGACATGAACGTTTCGCTACAGCGTTCAACAAAATGGGTTTACTGCAGCTTTGCTCGCATCTGTCCGACTTTGTGTTATTATTTAGATGATTAGTTATGTATCATGACTGTTATTCCTACAGCATCTTTTAATACAGGACTCCGCTTCCAATTCCTTTTGATTAAAATGAGTCCTTTGCATAGTATGTGGAGGATTAAAAAGACGTTGAGGACAATATAAAAACACATAAAAACTTGGTTAATGTTTCACACCAATTTGATTGTCCAAATGTGTCCAAACGATTGTTAGCAAAGACAATAATCCCCAGTTTTTATTATTATACTTATGGTTTCTGCAGTTTTTTTTTTAAATTACTTTTTTCCAGAGGAAATGAAATTTTTTTTAGAACGCCTCATAAATCGAATTTTGAATAAAGTTTTTGTATTGGATCTCCATAAGATGGTTTGCTATTGTGCAATTTTACGCGTTTATATTGCAAAATCATTTATCATGTCCGGAATTACTCATCACAACGAAAATGCAAGGAAGCTAAATAGACTAAAATACATCACTCGTAATTTGCTCAACATGGACACTATGTGTTGAATAATCAAACAATCCAATTGACTTGTTCACAATAATTGTGTTTTTGCACTTTTTATTTCATCATACTGTGACTAAAGAGACGTTACACAGCACAAAAAAAAAAAAAAAAAACCCCAGTCACACCCTTCCTGCTGATTGAACGACATGTGGCCACAAGGGGGCAGCCTCCTTCAAGCTTGAATCAGAGTCCATTAAAAACTGCAACATGACAGCAAATATCCGTACTGGAAGGAAAACGAAAACTTACAGAAATGCTGGTTACGCGAATGCTGTTGAAAAAACACAAAGATCAGTGAAACTAAACACAAATATAACGTACCGAGAGCTTTGTGTGACATTTGCACTGAGTTAACGATTGCACAGCAATGCATCCAAATTGTAACACACGTGTACTTACAATTGAAATCGTACTTAGCTTCGCTTTCCTGGGAAATATTTCAAAATCGATTGGGAAGCTGTACTAGCTGCTGAGGGAACACTTTAGGCAGTAACGTGTATTTCACTGGAATAATGGTCTAAATCAATTTTTAAATGGATAATTTTTGCATATGATAATCAATTTTTAAATTGATTATCATATGCAAATGAGCAACCTACAATCCAAGTCAATCATCAGCACAACACTGATCCAACGTCTTACAAAATGATGATCACAGATACAGTTGTACTTCATCTTGGGTGCCAGAGCTTCTGCATTTTAGTGTAAGTAAATGTTGTTTGTCATCTCTCGTGAAATATTGATAGATTTGATGTTTTTGAAATCCCACTTTAATTCTTTGATTGACTGCTATTCAATCTATGAACGTGAAGATGCTAGTACCTTAGTTGCAAAGTTAGCCAAATGCTAATATCTGAAGAAGGCCACCGTTTCTCTAAAAACAGATCCAAAAGAAGGAAATCATTGCCTCTGAAATTCTCACGATGTTATCGGCGCCGTCAGAGAAGAATCAGTCATCTGCAAAATCACAAAAATTGAGCCAGCGCAATCTCAGCGGCTCAATTGTTCTTTTGCCAAACAAGTGGCTAACGGTATGTGAAAGTGAAAGCAGGTTTTCGTTATCACGTGGCTGCAACTGTCTGGAAAGGATTTTTCCACTCAAGCCGCTGAAGTGACGAAGTGCCGTCAACTGGACTGGCGGCTGGGGTCCGAGGGCGCCGGCCCCCCCGTGCTGGACGTGTGCGAGAGCCTCCAGCGGCCGCTGTCCTTCTTGACGGTGTACGCTGGGGAGCTGTCGTGTTGGCGCCCGCGGGCCGACGTGTAGCATCTACAGCAGAAGATGCTGCGCATTACGCCCTGGAACATGTGACCCGCGAAGAACATGTAGATCCACGGGTTACAGCAGCTGTTCAGACTCGCCAGCAACATGGCGATGATGAAGGCCGTGTCTGTCAAAATGGACACAGTGGAAAATAGGAGTTAGAAATGAATATATGATAATTCCACTCTATACTTTTCTCATCTGATCCTTCACAAGTTGTGTACTCAACCCAAACCAGAACCAAACACTTATTCTTAGCCCTTTCATTTTTACACCCTTTAATCTAACTCTTGTCCTAACGCAACCTTAACTGAACACAAACTCTGAGAAGTACAGTGATGCCCGGTTCTCGACCACAATCCTTTCCAGAAAACGGTTCGAGAAGAGATTTGTTCGAAAACCTAATCGATGTTTCCCATTACAATGAATGGAGAAAGAAATAATGCGTTCCAACCCTAAAAAATCCTAATAATAAACTGCATCATAGAAGTACATGTATAGTTTAAATATCTTATATAATAAAACAATTTAAGAAATATATTTATTTTTTGCTTAAAATGTATGCTTTAGTAGAAGAGTACGCAAGGCTGGGAGTGCATTGCCGTATCTGTAGTGACTCGGCCCTCACCCTTGTGAACTTTTTTTTTTTTTAACAAAAGTGCAGAGTAGCTTTAAACAAGCAACTTGCCTTCTTTGGGGCCATGATTGGGGGTTAATACGGTAGTCCTTGATAAGAAGAAAAAACACAGTCACTACCGGGACACGTCTGTGTACAGAGGCTGCGTTAGACAGAATAACAAAAGTGCGCCGGTTGCGCCGCGTGCGTTATGTCATTTATGGGGTTTTTGTTTGGGGGGGGGCGTTCGAATTGACAATAACAAAACACATCGTGGGTGGATTAACTGCTTGCGCCATGCACATTATGGTATTTCCGGGTTTTTTTGATGGGGGCGTTCTAATTGACAATAACAAAGGGCGTCGTGAGTGGGTCAGCTGCTTGCGCCGGGCGCATTATGTTATTTCCGGGGTTTTTTCGGCAGTGTGGGAATCCGCAACAAAGCGCGTCGTGGGTCAGCTAGTCTGGCCGCGCGCAATATGTTATTTCCGGGTTTTGTCAGGGGCGTTCGAGTACCGATTTTCGTTCAAAAACATAAGCAAAAAAATCTTGAAATTTTCGTTTGAAAACGGGGACGTTCAAGAACTGAGGCTTTACTGCACCTTAACCCAAACCCGAGCGCAGCACTCTTAACAACCCAACACCACTGACCCAAACCCGACACTTATCACCCCCCCCCAAACAAGTCTTACACCCAAACCCAAACCCTTAAACCACGACTTCAGACTTAACCTTTTCCAAAATTTTCACGTCGCACACTGTTACAAAGCACAGCGTGCGAACACACAACAATTTATTTCCGCTGTGTCTTCCTTTGCTAGCGAGTTACATGCTTTCCTGCTGCTTGGATGCCATGCAATTTATATAAGCCGTGCAGCCGACCCAAATCAGGACATAGCGTACCAGACTGCACCGCTTGATGGAGACGCATTGATGGCGAAGGTAATTACTGCTGCAAATCATTGTTAAGCCAAAGCCAGAAGGTCAAATTTAGAAACGTCTGCCGTTATCAGTAAGTGCGATGGATGCTAGATTGCCACACAAATTGAATTTATGCTAGCTCGGTGCATTTCCATTGTAACAAATGTAATAAACGTCTTCAGTCAAATGTGACCATCCTGTGTGGAAAAAAAAACCACGCATGTTATTTATAGGATTGATTACAATTCCACTTATGTGAGGCAGAGGGGAGGATGCCGTTGGGACAGATTTTGTATTTTTTGTCCTCCTGATGGGGTGCAAAGGATTTAAAGTATGCCAAATGCTTTTTCTCCTGAAGGTGCTGACCTCTTGTGCGCTCGCTTCGACATCAGCCCGTCAAGCCTGTGAAATGTGCCGAGTGGGAAAAATTGTTCTGATGGAGCGGTTCTGTGGGGAAATACAACCCCCATCCCCCCACGCCCCAAATGACAGGAAACTTTCATCTTTATTTGACTTATCGTTGAACATTTGTCCAAAGCCAGAGATGAAACGCTCGTCTTCATTTCACGCCTCTTTAGCGACGCGGCGCAGAGAGAATGAAGACGGGGGTCATGTTGAAATCCAGAAGAGGATTACTATGACAACGCCGTCATTTACTCGATTCGGAGCGTGCTCGACATCAAAGACGTGAAGTTGAGCAAACACTGCATGAGTGCACAAAGTCCCATTTGGGGTTCAAGCCCTGTTGAGCTCGTTAATGTGAACTTCCCTACATGGCTCCTAAACGGGAGGGGGTCCCGGGGGGTGAAACGAGAAGATCGGAACTCAGTCCGTCTTAGAGATCCACTCTGAAGAGATGGGATATGTCAAACAAAAATTCACCTTCTCATATTGTTAATGGAAATGGGGGGGGGGGGGGGTCCTGGATCACCAGCAACAGTCGACATGGTCAGTCGATCCCACGCCAGAGAAAATCATAGAAAGTTGTTAGTTTTTGCTACCGTGAAAAGTTTAACCGTCATCATTCTTGAAATATATACTCTCTTGATCAGGGGTCACCAAAGCGGTGCCCGCGGGCGAATGGTAGCCCGCGAGGACCATGTAAGGCGCCCGCGAGGTGTATTCTGAAAATACCATAGGCCACAAATTGTTACTATTATTTGTGCTTTAAATTCTGAATCTGAATTGCTTATGTGAATTAAAAATTTAAAATACTTGTAATGTCATTTACTACAATAAATTAAAACAAATATATTTTATGAATGTACGTGTACGGTGCCTCAAGAAGGTTGCTGAACCCTGCTCTAGATTCTCTACGTGTCACAAAGACTTAATCTTTTCTATTTAAAAATGAAAATGTATTAAAATAACAACAATAACTTAATTGGGAAATTTTCGAAATGACATGGAGGAAATGTAATAAAATGCTGTCCAAAATTCATTTATGTACAACAATATTCACTTATTTCTTAATAGCATTTCATTAAGAGTTGACCTTTTAGCATTTCAATCTTAAATACATTATTATTATTACCATTAGACATTATGTAGTGCTTAGTAAATTTATTAAGAGTCTGCATTAATGCATTTTATGATGCTGAATGCTTGCGTCATGGTTTGGTGAATTCATTAATTAATACAAAGCACATATATAATTTTTTGTCATATTTGTTGTTTTAATGTTTGCTTGTGCCTTGTCAATATTGTCACGATTTTTACTTTATTTGATCTGAGATTCATGGCCTCCTTAAATGCCTTTTACATTTTGTCATCGCTGTGATGTGCAAACATACGATTTCCATTTCAACCACAAAGACAATTTATTCTCATTTGAACTATAAAGAGTAAATATGATGTAGGTGTACATATTTAAAACTAAAGTCCAGTTGCGCTATAAATACACAAAGTCTTAATTTAAAAATCAAACTGGATTTAAGTAACAACAATAAATTCCTTGTGAAATTTTCCAAGTGGAATGAAATGCTGTCAAAAATTCATTAGTAGTGTGCAACAATAATAATTTATTTCTAAATAGCGTTTCAATTAGAGGTGACCTTCCAGCATTTCAATCTTAAATACGTTATTATTATTACCATTACACAATATGTAGTGCTTAGTAAGTTTAAGAGTCCACATTTAAGCACTTTATGATGCTGAATGTGTCGTGGTTTGATTAATTAATATATTAATACAAAGCAATTGTTTCTTTTTTTGTCATATTTGTTGTTTTAATGTTCGTTTGTGCCTTGTCAATATTGGCACAATTTTTACTTTATTTGATCTGAGATTCATGACCTCCTTAAATGCATTTGATAACTTGCACTAATAAATTCTCAAAGACCTAATTTAAAAGTCAAACTGTATTCAAATAACAACAATAAATTCATTGTGAAATTTTGCAAGTGGAATAAAATGCTGTCAAAAATTCATCAGTAGTGTGGAAAAATAATCACCTATTTCTAAATAAGAGTTGACCTTTTAGCATTACAATCTTAAATAGATTATTATTATTATTACCATTACACAGTATGTAGTGCTTCGCAAATCTATTAAGAGTCCGCATTAAAGCATTTTATGATGCTGAATGCGTTGTGTCGTGGTTTGGTGAATTCATATATTAACACAAAGCACATATATCATAATTTTTTTGTCATATTTGTTGTTTTGATGTTTGCTTGTGCCTTGTCAATATTGACGCGAATTTTACTTTATTTTATCTGAGGTTCATGGCCTCCTTAAATGCATTTTATAACTTGCACTAATGACTTTATAAGGCTTCAACTGGAGTACTTCGACCCGAATGAGAACACAACCCTTGATCGACTCGAACTACTTAATTAAAAACTACTGCACTATGACATGCCAACAATGACTGAAAGATGAAAATTTTAATAGGTCCCTTCACTTTGGTGTCCTCCATTTCCTCTTCCTTCCCGACTTTTCCCGTCTACTGATAAACGCCATCTATGGCACTCTCATTGTCTGACTCATGGTCCCATTGGGAACAAGTCTGGCAAACCATTCAGGACCGTTGCTTTGGACAAAACAAAAAAGAACATCTCATATCACGCAAGGAGGGATAAAAGAATCACCTTCATGTGTTCTGGCACACAATATTAGGTACAGCCCCGCAAAACAATGCAATTCAGTCCGGGTACAAGAAATACTGTATAATAATGACTGCGCTTGTACAAGCTAGCACAGTGTCAATTTTAAATTATGAGGCTGAATGTGCATAAATATTGCATTGGAAGTCATTATCAACATAGTCTACCTAATAAAAGAGGGGTGGCCAAAATATGGGCCATGGGCCACATGTGGCTCGTTCTGTTCTTCAGTCTGACCCTTGCAACATTTACACTATTAAGAGTCCTGTAATAGCTGTCGCAATAGTGTTTTGTCATATTTAAATAAAAATGTATTAATTCATTTTTCTATTTGTTTTTATTGCATCCACCCATCCATTTCCTTTTGCCACTTATCCTCACTAGGGTCACGGGGAGTCTTGGAGCCTATCCCAGCTGTCAACTGGCAGGAGACGGGGTACACCCTGAAGTGGTTACCAGCCAATCGCAGGGCACATAAAGATAAACGGCCACAGTCACAATCACACCTGGGGGTTAATTTAGAGTGTCCAATTAATGTTGCATGTTTTTGGGATGTGGGAGGAAACCGGAGTGCCCAGAGAAAACCCACGCAGGGCACGGTGAGAACATGCAAACTCCACACAGGCGGGGCAGGGATCGAACCCGGGTCCTCAGAACTGTGATCCCAACGCTTTACCATCCACCGTTGCACTTGTTTTTATTAATTTATATAAATGAAATCATGCATTGATGTACAGTATCATCCATTCATCCCACTTATACCCCGCTATTCCACCCTTGTCATTCTTTATGAAGTGCTCTTTTAATGACTGGCAAGAGTGTACAATGCATCCTGTCCGTGGATAGCTTCAGCACTCCTGCGACCCTTGTGAGGATAAGTGGCTCACATCATGGATGTATGGATGAATAGTTTATGTCGTGAACCTTCTGATGGCTCCGAGTTCACCATCACGAGGGCGTAATAGCAGATTTTGGGTGTCTTACTTTCTTGCGGAGCGGCGTCGTCCCACGCGGACCAGATTTGTACGAAGAAAAATGGGGTCCAGCACACGATGTAGGCCAGCACCACCACAAAAGTCATTTTCACAGTGCGGATCTTGGCTTTGGAGATGAGGCTGACGCTGCTCACCCGACACAGGTGCAGGGCGCCTTTGGGTGCCAGAGCCAAGAAGTGCTCCCTCCTGGTTTTCAGATTGAAGTTCTGCCAGATCTTGACACAAATGAGGCCGTAGCACACGCTGAGGATGCCCACAGGGAGGATGTAGATGCTGAGGCTCATCCACATCACGTACGCCTTGGCGCCCCACTTCGGCCCAAAATCCCCCCAGCAGTCATACACGCCGTCCCCAATATCCCGCATGGAGAAGATGTACACTTGAGGCGTGCTGAAAATCAGGCTGAGCAGCCACGACGCGGCCACGCACACGCGGTCCCTCGTCCTGCGCACCGGTCGGAGTGGCCGGCACACGGCCAAGCACCTGTCCACGGACATCAGCACCAGCAAGTAGGTGGACGCGAACATTCCCACCACCTGCGCGAACTTCACCAGCCTGCACAGCACGTCGGGCCCGTAGAATCGGAAGGTGATGTCCCAGATGAGCTGCGGGAGAACCTGGAAGACGGCCACAACCAGGTCGGCGATGCTCAGGTGCCTCATGAAGTAGAGCATCCGAGACTGGCGCGGCTTGGCGGTGCGGATGGCCCACAGCACGCACAGGTTGCCGGTGAAGGCGAGGAGCAGGACCAGCACCAGCACGGCCACCTCCGCTTTCGCCACCTCATCGTTGCGTTTTAGAGGGTTGGCGGCACCTGTGGTGTTGGCTGACTGACTGCCGTTCTCGCACGCGCGCCACTTGCCCCACGACGAGTTGTGCGGGCCAGACGCGTCGTCCGCGCGTAAGAGCTCCTCCATCGTGCGTAAAAGGCGCTGCGAGCGGTCACATCACCAAGTTGGACTCCGACGCCTCGCACCATTAGTTGTTCACATCGTCCAAGACGAGGGAGGACTTGATGCAACGGCAAGCTTACCCAGCAAGCCCACTGCGCACGTCTGCCCTGCTCAAGGGGGCTTTAAGGGCGCGTGCATGCGGCAGTCCCCTCCCATAATCGCATTTTCCCATGTGGGAAACGGATGGATTACAAAAGGGTCACATCTCGCTCTCACACAACACACACAAATAAAACATATACTCCAATACACTATCTATCTATCTATCTATCTATCTATCTATCTATCTATCTATCTATCTATCTATCTATCTATCTATCTATCTATCTATCTATCTATCTATCTATCTATCTATCTATCTATCTATCTATCTATCTATCTATCTATCTATCTATCTATCTATCTATCTATCTATCTATCTATCTATCTATCTATATCTATCTATCTATCTATCTATCTATCTATCTATCTATCTATCTATCAGCAACTGGCCTTTCTTCAACGGTTCCAATCGACGTGTGCGCATAGATGACACAGACAGAAAAGTCTGTTGTTATTTTCAAACAATTCTTCATTCAGGAAATATTGGCCAACATAAACGGTCTGCTCCAGGCTTGAGATGTCACCACAAAGTCATTACTGTTCTTAATGCTTCAATTTCTAAATGGCTTACACGGAATACAGAAATACATTTATAATAATGAAATATAATGAAGTAATAACGTAATACGTTCCATTTCTGGTCCTGTGGCTAGAATCACATGTCAATAACAGCAAAAGAAATACCACAAAAAAGTACAGTTAATCATTTCCAAGCTTTCTAAAGTGAAGATATACAAGTTACTGTCAGGGCCATTTTTTTTTTTTTGCCCCAATATGGCATCTCTCGCCACACTTAATGGTCCATATGACTGAAATCTGCCTAGCAACAAGTGATCTGGAGCCTATCACAGGGGACTTTTGGAGAAAAGTGGGGTACGCCTGGACTGGTCACAAGCCAATCGCAGTGCAAGTTTTTGGGACGCTGTATGAAACCGCAGTACCCGCGGAAAACCCACACAACACGAGGAGAACGTGAAAACTCCACACAGGAAGGCCGAAGAGTCAAACCGAGAACGTCCTGCTGTGAGGCTGACGCATTGCAGTAACCACTAGGCCACAATGCGGCCACGCTGCCCAAATAGTAATCCCTACAACTCTCTAGTGTCTATTTGACACTTGCAACTACTAAGTTTTACAATTGTAAATAACATTCGTCATAGGAGAGCCACTAGAGTAAAAAAAAAATGAAAAAAAACACGCGATATAAATATATATATATATATATATATATATATATATATATATATATATATATATATATATATATATATAAAATAGAGAGTGAAATTAATTGAGACTTTGTTCATATGAAAACACCACGAATCAAACGTTATCCCCGTTTTGGATTTCAGTCCTCATAAATTCCTCACTTTATTATGTTTATACACGCTTAAGTGACATGTTTTGTCATAGTTTCCATCCTTCTTTAATTTAAAAAAAAAGGGGGGGGGACAAGAAGGGTAACGTATCATGTTACAGACATATTTAAGCACGGAAGATGTGTTCAAAGGTCACGGAACAGACACTGAATGGGTCCACGACTCCAATTGTGCACCTCAAACACACGAGCAGACTGTCAAGTCGCGACCGTCAACGACGGCGTTCGGGCCGCTGGGGCCGGCGACCTCACGCCGCCAGGGGGTCACGGCTAACCGAGGCTTGAGTTTCCGCGGCTGCGTGCGCGTCTCGCCCGGGCCGGCTAACCTGAATCATGTGTGCGGCGCTGGAAGGCTCGCAAAACGGAGTCGTGTTCTGAGCGGGCCGGAGCGCTGCCAAGCTAAACAAACCCGTCTCTTTCGCTTGCATGCCTGTTGTGTGTATAAAATGTAGCACTTAGCTCATGTACTCCCCCCCCCTTCTCGTATTATATACAATGTAGTATTTTGTCATCGCTGAGATGTGCAAACATATGATTTCCATTTCAACCACAAAGGCAATTTAATCTCATTTGAACTATAACGGGTAAATATGATGTAAGTGTACACTTAAAGGCCACAATAATGTTTTGTTCATAGAGTGTTTATACTTTGTCAATTCAGAGCAAAAAAGCGGTGGGTGTGTGTTGGGGGGAAAGGGTGGTCAACATGTGGCTCTCGAGCTGAACGCCACGATTGTTTTCACTCGGAGGTTCCGCTTTCAAAAAGTACAGAAATCCAATATGTCTCAGAGCAAAAATCACAATAATTTGAGGATAAAAAAGTTGAAGCACTGCTACAGTAGGAACACACTCATGAAAACACCCCCCCCCCCATCTCAAGCCATCTTATACTGCGGTGTACTCAAGAAAAACGACACGCCATACCTCCACCAGCAATCGCCAATCTCCTATGTACAGTAAATTGTGATAGTAGTACCACAGGCGCAGTAAAGGGGGTGGGGGTGGGGGAGAGTTATGACAATTCTCAGGATCCATGACTGAGCATGGAAAGTCACCATTGGTGGTATTGAAATGGTGGGGCCCAAATACCTGGCGGCACTCCTGAGCAGTACCTTTAACATCAATAATAGTTGAGACTGATATATAACCCAAAATAGGAGGCCCCATAGCTCTGTGGTTAGAGCATTGGTTTGGTAAACCAGGGGTCGTGAGTTCAGATCTCACTGGCGTCTCCACTTCCCCTGAGGGCTTGCATCAGGAAGGGCATCCGGCGTAAAAACTCTGCCAAACAAATATGATTGTTCATCTGAGATGACGCGCTGTGGCGACCCCTCACAGGACAAGCCGAAAGACACTTACCTACTTACTTACCGATATGTAACCCAAATGTTTCAAGTCATGCACCCCTTTTCAACATTGATTGCCAGCCCCCAATACTGCCACACCCTAAAAAATTGAAAGCAATCCCCATTTATGGACAATAACAACCTCATGATGAGCACAACATTAACTTCTTCTTCTTTTGCTTTCGGCTTGTCCCGTTAGGGGTTGCCACGGCGTGTCATCTTTTTCCATCTAAGCCAATCTCGTGCATCTTGCTCTCTAACACCCACAGTCCTCATGTCGTCCCTCACCACATCCGTCAACCTTTTCTTTGGTCTTCCTCTCGCTCTTTTGCCTGGCAGCTCCATCTTCAGCACCCTTCTACCATTATACTCACTCTCTCGCCTCTGTCCAAACCATCAAAGTCCTCTCTCTCTAACTTTGTCTCCAAAACATCCAATTTTGGCTGTCCCTCTAATGAGCTCATTTCTAATCCTATCCAAACTCCTCACTCCTAGCGAAAACCTCAATATCTTCATTTCTGCTACGTCAAATTCTGCTTAGAGAGGAACTGTGGAACTGCATGCGCAAATCTGATGTGGCAGAGAAATATGTTAGAATAGTACAACACATGTATGAGGGCAGTAGAACAGCGGTGACAGAATTTAAGGTGGAGGTGGGACTGCATCAGGGATCCACGCTGAGCCCCTTCCTGTTTGCGGTCGTAAATGGATAGGCTGACAAACGAGGTTAGACTGGAATCCCCTTGGACCGTGATGTTCGCAGATGATATTGTGATCTGCAGTGAAAGCAGGGAGCAGGCGGAGGGACAGCTAGAAAGATGGAGGTACGCACTGGAAAAGAGAGCAATGGAGATTAGCCGAAGTGAAACAGAATATATGTGTGTGAATGAGAGGGGCGGAGGAGGAAGAGTAATGCTTCTGGGAGAAGATATAGCGAGGATGGATGACATCAAATACTTGGTGTTAACAATACAGAGCAATGGTGAGTGTGGTAAGGAAGTCACTTGCGCATGCAGTACTCGCAGCACTTCCTGTCTTGGTACTCTGTCATAGGTCTGTCATAGATGACCACAATATTAATACAGGAACAAATAATCCAAAATGCATCAATACTCGTTCTATGTGAAAATTTGGTGACTATCGATCAAAAATTCAAACTTCTCAGACCACGTCTAACTTTTGCCACAGCTCGTCGAACGCAATTTTGGAGAATTTAATCAAGGTTCAGGCTGATAGATAATCGAGACCACAGACATGGCGAATCCGATGGATTTCATTCGTGAGCATGAAACCATTTCAAAGTGATCATGAAGTTGGCTGTGTTGACGCCCACAACGACGCAGATATCCCTGTTTTCTTATTTTTATTTTTTAGCTATGCTGGCTCACATACAATTTGTCTACAAAATGATCAAAACCTGGTCTAACCATCGTCCGTGCAGACTTATGCCGATTACCATGTTGGATTTATGCCATGCAGAAAAACTGAACCCAAGGTGGTCGAATATTTGGGAATATGTCTTCATGGACAGGTCCACCAACCAACCAACCAACCACCAACCAACCAACCAACCAACCAACCAACCAACCAACCAACCAACCAACCAAAACATTCCTTGACAATCTTTGGGCACCACTTTATGAAGCCTTGAAAAAGACTCAACGAACTGACTCGGTTATTCGACGAGAACCGTGAGACCGACATCCTGCTTGTCGTTTCCAGTTCGGAATAGTACCAAAATGGCAGTTTATAATAAGACTTCCGCTGGTAAACAATAGCGATGCCTGGTGACCACAGGATTAGAGCACAGACAGATAAATAGTTGCGTGCCAAATAATGAGCCCGCAGATATTGTGGGAAACACTCATTTATAACCGTTTAGTTTGGGTTTATACATCATTTATAACACGATTATTACACAGCAGTATTAATAATTTCAGTTGATTGTGAAGTTCAACCAGTAGATGGTTCATCAGTGACATTACATTTTATATTCACTTGGCATTTTATTGTGGTTTTTTTTTGTTCGTTTTGTTTTCTTCACCCAGACTAGAATAAAATTTTCTTTTTTTTTTTTTTTTTTCTAAATTGGGCCCCGGCACTATTTTAAGTTTGGGAAACAATACATTTGATCCAAAGCATGTCTGAAAAATGGGCCTACATGTTGTTCAGTTTTCAAAGGTCCAAGTGGAAGTCTGTAAATGTCTTGTTTTGCTTAAAGCATAAAGACAGTTTGTTTGCTCTCCCGGGGCGCCTCAACTGGGACACACGGACCCAACCGGGCCAAGCCGAGTATGTCGACTGAATGCGATCCTGTCGCTTGGCAGCTCTGCAATAATTCCGCCGTAAACCCGGATGGAAGTTGCTTTTGATTTCCCGAGAGCGAGGGTGGAAAATTCTAGGGAGGGGGCCACAGAGGCCAGGACTCACAGGAAAGGTCTGAAGCGGACTGAGAAGCGGGCCCCCGTCAAGGTGAGGCCTCAAGATAGTGATGCAGAACAACCCGGTGACATGATGAAAATCGCTTTTGGGGACGTTTACTCCACTTGCCACAAAAGAGGAACTCAACAATCTCGTGTTTTTTCCTGTTTTGACTTCTTTTCGAGCTTCGGTGACGTTTGTTTGACTTCCCGTCTTTCTTTGTTCTCCGGCAGCTCGACTTCACCTGCGCGCCATCGCTTCGGTCCCTCGTGTACGCTACCATCCAAAGGCGTACAGTTGGGAATTTGACTACAAATATCGGGAAATGTACAGTACATCCAAGAATTTGTCGGCGAACTCGCTAGACTTCAGCTCAGTGAGCTTCTAAAGTAAAGTATTGCCTGGGGCCTGCAACGTTCTATGCTAGCACAAAGTTTGAGGATATTTACTGCATTTATTTAGCAGTTTTTCTGAAAAATATTTCATTAAAATGTATTTATAAATGTTTTTTTAATTCATTTATCCCATTAAAGGTCAAGTGTCATGCCTATAAACATTCTAAAATAGATATTGTAATGAAAAATACATATAACATTATTCACGTCAATGTCCATAAGAAAAAATAAATATGAGCAGAGAGCACATCATACATGCGCAAAGTCTCGTTCGACATTGGAGTGGTCGCCGTATTGCCTGCAACGTCTGTTCATTACGTCACACCGGGACACTCGCCATTGAAAACTCGCTGTACCACCTACTATGGGACACTGAAGCTCTTTTCAAAGAAGAGAACATCTCACAATCGAGTGAAGTGACCAGGTCAGTATTACCCTATCGTTTTGAGCCATAATTAGATGATATGCGGATCACTTCTAACTAACAACAGACTCCCAGACAGTATGTATGAGCCAGTCCCCCTCGTCTGAAGTTGTGCAAGGCGCCGAGAGGTACATCGACACCCCTGACTTACGCACACGGATCTTTTGTTACATTCTGAAAGGATTGCGTCAACACCCCCCCCCATCCACCACATTATTGTTTTTTTTTAGTAGCTGTAAACACACCTATCTGTCATTTGGAACCTACGAAGCTCTTGTCCTTTGCACCCGTGCAATCTATTTTTCACGAGGAACTGGGTCTTTTTGAAAAGTATGAAGAATAAGTCCATCCTCCCGAGTGTTCGAACAATATCCAGGAATGCAACGAGCCGGGATTTTGGCTAACACGAAGGAAGACAAACAAAGAGCTCCCTTCCAGCAGGTAAAACTAGTAGAAACATACGAGACCGCTTGAGTGGGTGTCTGCCACTGACGTCACTTCTTGGTTCTTCCTGAAAACAAATACCTCGGTAGGATTTTCATGGCAGGAGTGACAAAAAGCCATAAACGTCAAAATCATGTTGTGTGGTGAAAAAATGGATGGGTCCATTCCGGCTGCCTTTTTCTTTTCATTAATAACGTACTAAAAATCATGCATATCATGATAGTGGCACTTTAAATATATAAGTAATAAGAATAGTAAAATATCAGATCAATCAAAATATCAAACATCCATTTTGAAATAATTAATGAATTTATTATTATCATAAATGATAATTTAATAATGATAATTATTCTTAGTTAGTTCATTACATTATTATTAAATTATAATAAAGCTCCAAATAGCAGAAAATCATTAGGCGTCTGCTCGGGAAAGAGAAATGTCAGAAAAAGCCTTCTAGAACATTTCTTTGGGGTTGTGCTGACTCTTGTGCATTTCAATGTGATTTGTTAATACTGTAAAAGGGTGTGCACACTAGTGAAAACTCATTATCTCTTTTTTTCTTTTTTTCCATTTTATAGGTTATCAGACACAGTCATGGTACAAAACAAAAATATTTGAACAGGATTATGTTGACTTTTTGTATCCATTGCATAGTATTACTGTGTACAGTACAGGCATGTTATATTTGGCTAAACTGAAAACATCATAATCGCATGTCTCCACTTCATGTGTCGCTGTCAATGAAATTTAATAGCTAAATATTTGACGGCACGTTAAGCCTGAACACACCGTAGAACATAACTTCGAGAATATTATATAATTTCTCTCATGAGTCACAGTCTAACACTGCGGCATCTGGTTGAGATTTTGCAGTTGTTTCTTATTTCCCTGCTTTTCAACAACAATTTTTCAACACAAAAGATCCTCGCTGTTTGCATGTGCATACAATCAAACCAAACCGCTTGTCTCGATCAATCACGATCACGCCGATCACATCCGACCCGTTTGTCGAAACGTCCCGGGTTTCTCATGCGACCCGGCAAATAAACAAACACGAGCGGCTTTTCCACGTCAGGAAGAAACAAATTAAAAGCTTTAACAGCCCCAAGACGCTGCAGCTAATTTTGAACATGCGAGGGGCAAGAGGTCCGAAACGTTCTCAAATAGGACATTGCTGGGTACCGTTTTTATACATTTATTTTGTTTTCTGCATGCCGTTTTTCTATAGAGGAAGCGCATGGAAAAATATGGATTTGTTATCCATCGCACAAACTGCGAACAGTCTTCACGATTCGTTCATTAATTTATCTTTATAGCAGGTGGCGTGACATATAATGCGGCAACACAGTTGTTCAAAACATGCATTTCTTTCCAGGCAGAGATATGTAAAGCACCTTTTACTATGCCCCCTCCCCCCAACACACACACCCTTTGAATCAATTAAAGTGCCACTGTCATGAAATGCATGATTTTTAGTATGGAATTAATGAAAAAAAAAGGCAGCCGGAAAGGCCCTATCCGTTTTTTCACCACACAACATGATTTTAACGTATATGGACTTTTTTTTAACTCCCGGCATGAAAATCCTCTCGAGGGATTTGTTTTCGAGAAGAAGCAGGAAGTGACGTACAGGGTAGTAGCACACTCAAGCAGTCTCGTATGTTTGTATTAGTTTTATCTGCTGGAAGGTAGCTCTTTGTTCGTGTTTCTTCGTGTTAGCCAAAAGGGCGGCTCGTTGGATTGGTGGATATTGTTCGAACGCTCGGGAGGATGGATTCATTCTTCATACTTTTCAAAAAGACGCGGTTCCTCATGAAAAATGTATTGCACGGGTGCAAAGGACGAGGGCTTCGTGGGTTCCGAATGACAGGTTGGTGTGTATACAGCTACTAAAAAAAAAAAAAAAAAAAATAGTTCGGGGGAGGGGCGTAGTCCTCTCAGAATGTAACAAAAGATCCGCGTACGCAAGTCAGGGGTGCAAAATGTGTCGATGTACCCCGTCGGCGCCGAGCACGGCTTTGGCTGGGCTGGTTCATCGCGGTGCCACCTGGGTGGCTCATACATACTGTCTGGGACTCTGTTGTTAGTTGGAAGTGATCCGCATATCATCTAAATATGGCTCGAAATGACATGGTAATATTGCCCCTTACACTTCACTCGATTGTGAGATGTTCTCTTCTTTGAAAAGCGCTTCCGTGTCCCATAGTGGGTGGCGCAGCGTTATTTCAATGGTGACTGTCCCGCTATGATGTAATGAACAGACGATGCAGGCTTTATGGCTACCACTTGGATGTCGAATGGCACTTCCGGAAATTTCTGCATCGATGACGCGCTCTCTGCTCATATTTATTTATTCTTATGGACATTAAAGTGAATAATGTTATATGTATTTTTCATTACAATATCTATTTTAGTTGTTTATAGGCATGACACTTGACCTTTAAATATGTATGTTCAATCCAGGAATCCAGAGTACATCAGAGCACTGTCTTTTGAGTAGTTGTGGCACATACAGTGTATTCTTGCTTTGACATTTTTGGGTTTACGTCTGCATTAAAGTTAAATACAGCCGAACTTATTTGAACAAATGCATTGTACTCGTACAAGCTTAAAGCACTGCATAATTATGCACATTTGGTAATCATCTAATTCTGCGTACCACAAGAGGAAGCCAATCACGACTGATACACATTCGACATTTTGAGAAGCAATTAGGTCATTGTTGCCCTTGTTAAACTGTCCTGTACTCGTTAAGTTTTTCGTACGAATAAATCATTTTGAAAGGTGAACAAAGACTTCGGTGTTGGTTTCATTTACAGACTTGATGGCGATGCGTGCGATATGTGCAGGTTTACATCATCGTGCATGCACGCAGGATGCGAGGGATAAAGCAGAGCTCAGCGGTTGGCGTTTCTGCTGGAACCCTCCGAAGCACACCCCAAATATTTACACGCCGGGTCAGCGCCGTAGGATTAGCATCGTTTGCTTGTAATCCAATTGTCCTTCGTTTCTGACGTCTCGACAAGCACGTGGCACAAGTCTCCGCCGTGAACGCTTTAAAAGAGGTCTCGAGCGGCGCTTCTCGGGCCTGAGAAGACAACGATAAACACTTTGCTGGAATATCGGCGGTGGGAAGGTTTTTTTCTGTATTTGCTTTCTTTCATTGGTCACGGTCGCTGTAATCAAGCGGTGACTGCTCTGGATGGAAATACAACGTTCGTAGGGAAGCGACGCAGCCCCTTTGATTCACAAGGAATTAGAAAAGGCTTTTACTTTTGTTGACAGGGAAGAGGTGAAACGGCAACCCCGCCGACACCATAAGTAACACGTTGCAAAGCTAACGTGGGAACGGCATCTGACGTTGCAGAGGAGCCGAGAGTTTATCCGTACCTAGTTTACATAATACAACAGATCACCGTGTTGGAACAGGGAAAAAGCGCATCGGGCCCATACCTAAAGGGCAGTACACACGTACATATTTGTAACATGATAACAGACGTTCAATGATTGACCCCAAACATGTCGGGGAAAATCGGCAAGTGCGTTCTGACGGTTCTTGTGAACGCGCTCGGAGTAAAAGTAAATGATTCAATTCCTCCACATCACTACAAGCAAATAGAATCTGAAATTTATTTTTGTACAAAAGTCAGACTGCATTTTTATAGTTACAGAATTAAAAAAAAAACGTTTTGATTACTTGGCATTGTGGGGAAAATACACTTATCTGCTGGCAAAATACGTCCCCGCTTTTATTATCTTACATAGTTCTCACAGTGAGATGAGGGGGAAATAGTTTTACATATCGCAGATTGTTGTTTTTTGAAACAACAATTGGCTAGGCTTTTATGCTATCAAAACAACGCGCTCTCATAGCTTTGCTAACGTAATGAGCGGAGTAACAAAATAACCTAGATAAGCTAATAAAAACAACTGGAAAAGTAGCTCTTACTCGTTTTTTTTTTTTTTTTTTTTTTCAGATAAGACAGACATTTTTAGAACAGCTGAAGCTAGCTGGTTTTTAGGCTGCCACAAAACACGACACATTTTCCAACACTGATCTAAAAAGAAAGACTGCATAGCTTATTGGCCAGCAAAACAGAAGTCGCCATCCGCCATCTTGATACAACCCAAAAAACCTTGCCGACCTGTGCAGCGACAGTGATTGACTGTGTTAATCGGCAGTTTCGTAGCTGTGAGAAAACATTCCACAGGTAAGTTAGAAAGATTTACTTTGACAATCTTAAAGTTCGTTTGTAAATGTTTTTTTTTTTTAATTTTCTGATGAACTTAATTCACTTGAACAAAGTTTAGTTTATGGTTGTTGTTGTTCTCTGTTTCACCTTTATAGGCTGATGGATTTTCTTGAAAAAGCCATGTAAATATTTTCCCAAATGTCATCAGCGGATATGCAAGAAAAGACATTTTCTGTAAATTTTTTAATGAATTTCATAAAACAGAATTCTACAAATTGACTGTGATTTTCAAATGCGAGGAAAAAAATTTTAATTTTCTGTCTGAAATAGGATGTCACAGAGACAACAAATGAACTAGGCATTTAGCATGTTTTTTCCCATTGCAAGTCCTTATTTCCGAAAATATATCTAAATGATTGACTTAAAATTTAATGTTTTTATGACAAAAAAAAAGCTGTTTTTTTGCTACGTTATGATGATAGTGTTTAACAGTGTATTTTGGGAATGGGACATGTCACGGAAATCCTGCCCAAGGTAATACGCAAGGTTTCTTGGTGGTCACGGTGTTACCTGTCTTTCCTTTGCACTTCGCCTTTTTTTGGCTTACCAAGTCGAATTAAAAATCCTTCATGTTACTAGAACTGAAAAAATGTCGAGCTCACACGAGCAGTTTTAATTCTATGTGCCAAACTTTGAGAAAATCCCCCCCATAATCCAACCTGTAAACCATGTCCCCCACGCGTTTTAGGAGTATCAAGATGGCAGCCAACTGGCTTCAGCCAAGTGACATACCGGTCGATGTGTTTGCGCTATCCAGTCTTTTTTATTTTAGATCAGTGTTTGCCAATGCCGGAGGGGAGAAGTTAAGAAATTCTCTTAAATAAGGTCATGGACGTGGAATACTTTATCTCCCCAAATCAAAATATTCAGCATAACTACGTATATACAAGCCGTTATCGTGCATAATTGGGCCGTGCAGTTAGCTAGCTAGTTAGCTATACCCACACCCCAAATATGCATCTTCCCTTCGGATAGTCCGTTGCTGGGTCTGCTTTAGAGTGCCTCGTTGCTCGCCGTGAATGTGCATGTCACACAGAGAAAAAGATGGAATACCGAAGAGTCTCAGTTGAAAAAAAAAAAAAGTCTGACCTGACGGCCGGCACGTGGATTGTGGCTTCCGGCTGTTGTGGCCGCTGTAGAGCGCCTCGTTCTTGGCCCTCAGTCCGCGCGTGTGAGGAAGCGAAGGCTGAAGAATGAGGGATATCAGGCCTCAGCCGGGGTCAGCGAACGCAGCACGTGTGCATGTTGAAAAGTGATAAGCGTCACCACGAGGCTCGAGAAAAGGAAACATGCTGCCTTTTTCGGGGTGCAAATGGAAAAAGCGATTACCGTTTTTTTGCGATGACATAAAAGGCAAGCAGCGTGCCAAGCGGAGAAAAAAAAAAGTATTTCAAGTACGATTACAGCCCTAAAGGCACTAAATTGGACATGTTTTGAAAGGGCTACATTGTTATTCTTTTTAAAAAGGCCAAAAAGACTGACTTGTGTTTATCATTGGAAGAGCACACGTTTACTGTATGTTGCGTGTTTCCATTTTTCTATTTAAAGTGATTTAGACTGTGTTGAATGTATCTCGAATGTACCAGAAGATAAGCAGTTAAGTGGTATATTGTTATCGGTATTCTTCAGATTTGCTGAAAATCAAAGCTACACAAAAACCGACACATTTGTAGCCACAATAGCACCAAAAACATCATTTTTGACCCAAACCATTTATGTAAAGCTTTTATTGTGTACAACTAACATTCAGTTTTCTCTTCCATTTCCCAATCAAAGGCTGGAGAGTAATTCCACACGCTTTACTTTTTCCTTTTATTTTTTCATCTTTCTACTAATATCAGCAAATAGTGTGCCGTTGTGTCTTTTACATCCAATTTCTCAGTTTGTTTTTCCTCTTAGTTCCCAATAATAAAGGGCGGAACTCCCCAAATGACCTCTTCAAGGTTAATAAACTAGTAACTAAAATGGTCCCTAGGAAAAAGGAAAAAAAAAAGGTTGGGCTGTCGCTGCTGCTTTGGAAGAAAAACTTCAAGCAAAGATGTTCTTGAGAGAGCGCATACCTCTGCGAAGGCATCAAATCTGCATGAAATTGAATAATCCCACGATAGCGGACAACGCTAGCACACAATAACACCGCATGGGAGTTGCTTGTGGATACAGATGTTCCCTCGTAATGTGTGTTTACAGAGCAGCGGTACTCTTAATCAATAGTTTTGTTTTGTTTTTTTTCCACGGTGAATTGTCAGGAAATTCAATTTGCAGAGTGGTGTAAATAATTCTACCAAGTATGCCGCAGCAAGCTAAATTTAGCATGCTAATTTCAACTGAATTTCCTCACTTTAGTATTCTAACTTCACAAATTTTACGGTCATGGCACAACCTCGCTAATTTTTTTTTTTTTCATTTTGCCAACTTCAATAGTGTTACATAAATGCAGATAATCTAATACCTCTAGTTCACTAATTATTCTCAAAATTAATGTCTGCTGTTTTTGTCAGCATTTATCAATGAAATCCAGTACAGTTCATTTGAGTTTTTAATGTGAAAAAAAAATGCAATAAAAAGTTGATTTACATGTTGTGGCTCTTTCATTTAAAACTGCTCAATTAATTTAAATCAAAATGTGCCAGTTAAATCAGGCAATTATAACTCAGATGAATTAGGATGAAGTGATCCGGATAATTATGAACTACAGTAAACTACATCTATTTATTTATTTTTGTCAAGATGACCTTTTTCCAGTTAACTGAATTTCAAATATGGAAACATGTTTTTCCCTTTTCTCGTATTTTAGACAAAATTACAACAGATTTTGAAGTACTTTTTTTTTTATAGTTTTCAAATCCATTTTTGTACCATTTGATTTTTCTACCTTTATGTTGCATTGATAATCAGATAATTTGCAAAAGGTGACACTTCAATGCTTGCAGTTAATTGCATAAGTAAACCCCGTTGATGAAAAATATATACAAGAAGTATTTAAGCCTCGGCTGAGGTACTCGAACATTACAGTACTTCGTAATCACATCACAAGCATTAATGGAAAAAAAACTTTTGAACTTGAAGGCCTCAGCAGAAAGCGGGCTGTGATTTCGCAGGTGGTCTGCTGCATTCTGTCACACATGCAGAAACCCAACAAGGATGACATCTTATTGTATTCTTACTCAAGTCTTTACAGAACTGGTAAATACGTACAATGATTTAAGCCACAAGAGCTCTCAAGCGTCTGTCATAAGCCAATTATCACAATCATCCCTTTGTGGAACACGTGGATGCCTCCTTTGTGGGAAAATGACAACTGTAATGGGATGTCAATTCAATGAAGACAGTCATTATTAGTTTTATCATTATCCTTCCATCTATCCATTTTCTTAGCCGCTTATCCTTACGAGGGCCGCGAGAGTGCTGGAGCCAATCCCAGCTGTCAACGGGCAGGAGACGGGGTGCACCCTGAACTGGTCGCCTTTCCAGGTGATCCACCGTGCCGCTTTTATCCTTCCAAATACTTTATATAAATTCTTGAAAATACTATATATACAGTAAATGCTTGAAGAACATGGTGGCAGTGTTCTAGTAGGTAAATGTCTCCATCTGCAGAGTGAGACGGGAGCTGCCATATTAAGTAAATATTAAGTTTGTTTACACCCCCTGATTTGTATCAATGTTCATGTTATTTTTTTTTCAAAGGCTTTTTAAATGTCTATAAAATTATTATTTTTTTATTTCCATATAAAATTGTGTTTAATTTATTGCTTAGTTCTTTCTTATTTAATAATAAAAGATTGAATTTAATATCACATCACGACACACCATAGTTTAGCATATTAAAAAAAACAATTATTAATTATGTAGCAACATTTCCTTTTTATATAGACAATACAAAATTCTTCAATAAAATTTTAATATAATATATCGACTACAAATTGTATTTTTTTCACGTACAAAATGGGAATTGAGTTTTGGGTGGGCAATACTGTACATGTATATTAATTTAAATAGGTTTATTTCTCATGTAATGTTTAAGAAAATTATTAGCTCCAGGACTCCCGTGACCCTTGTGAGGATATGCGGGTAAGAAAATAGATGAATAGAATAGAATAGATGTTATGTATACAAATGTGTGATCGAGTTATTTATATAGAATACCATTATAAATTGCAGATAAAGTACAAAAATAATGCTATGTAGTAAAATCTGGAGACTACAGATTACATTTTTACCTTAAGAAAATTCAAAGCTATAAATAACTTGCCAACATTATTTCATTCCATTATTTCAGATGTGAGATTTTTTATTTTTTTTGTAAATGTGTACTGCATTCTGTAAGTGCAGTTGAAGACAAACAATACAACGACAACTTCCCCCCGATGTATTCTTTAATTAATGGTTGTGCAAGGATAAGAGTTACAAAAAAAAAAAAATCTACAGACTAGAGATGATAATATATCCTGTTCCTATCATACATTGTTATTTGTACAAGTCATCATTTTAACAGCATATACGCATTAGGTCAAACGTAAGATATATTGATAATCCCGGTGAGATGGACGACAAAGACCACCGAGCGTAAACAAGCTCATCGAAAGAGACTCTACGTGCGATCTAGACACGGCCCCAAGCTTCATTTCGTGTGCTAGTACCACGTTTCTATTACAAAATCAACAACACAGACGCGGCACAATTCCTGTGTTTTTAAGTGCATTAGTTCATGGCAGGAAGTCTACTAGGTTGCTGATGGTTTTTTTGTTCATTTTTATTTCTTTTTTAAACTATGTTGTTAAATGACTGCTATTTTCTTCATTTTCTCTGTAAAAGTTCCAGGAATGGTGTGTGTGGCTAATCCTTTGCAAAGTCCCAACGTTCAAGAGATGTTTCTATTTGAAGAATATTAGCAAACAAACGTACAACATTTGGATTGTGCTCGGTCAGTCTGTCCAAAAATAAAAGTTCAAAGGTGGCAGGTCACCGATGCTAACACGCTATCGCGCTGCTAGCGGAGACGGTAAAACTGGCGTAAAGCAACAAACTTCGATGCTGAACTTGAAAATGTAGAAGTGGCATTCAACATTTATACTGTACAGTTTTCCTCAAATAGTAGCAAAGGGTATTTAAAGGCTATATAGTATCTTTTTGAGAGGAAGTCTTTGTCCAAATGCTCATTTAATGTGTTTTCGTGACTTTGTTAAAGGTTGTTACTTGCCTGTGAATTTTATTGGATGTGGCCTGGGAACCCTTGCAACCTGGCAAAATTGGGAGCGAGAATGTAACGACGTTGGGCCAATTCTAGGGTTCACACACAGAACATACTACCGTAATTCCCGGCCTACAGAGCGCACCTGGTTATAAGCCTTGGTACACAGAAAGAGTTTAACGCTAGCAAATAAGCAGTTGCGCTAATGCTACCACTGTGCTAACGCTACCACCGCATCACTGATAAACCTCAGGGTTGAAAGCGTATGAAAAAAGTTGCAGCTTGTAGGCCGGAAATTACGGTGAGTAAAATGTGGAAATATCTCGCGCTCTAGCCACACCATCCATGCTGCAAAAAAACATGGGACAGCGCACCCTCTGGCGAATAGATTTCATGGCTAGCATGTTGAGAAGTCATAATTCAGTTTGTTACATTTGCACTTGTCAAGATCGCTCATTGTCCTCAAATAAAAACGTCTGCGCTTTTCTAAAGCTAAAGGATTTTTTTAGACTCTTGTAAATTTTCTTTGAAGTGATAAGCAAAAAATAAGCAGCTGATCTTGCTTTTTTATACCTATCTGACTGCCCTGTGATCTTAAAACCGAGGTACCTCCCCAACTGTGATTTTGGGAGTAACATTGCAAATCCAAGTTTTTCCTCACAAATAAAGTGACCTATTCCTTCATTATATCAAGACCGACGACCATTTATATTGGGAGAGACGTTCACGTCTTTGAGTTGGAAGAGTTGAAACGCGGCTTCCATTAAAATTCAAGGCCACAATTGAGGGATCTACACCGCACATGTTAGCAACTGCCCTTGAGGAAAATCAAACAAACGCTTTTTTTTTTTTTTTTTTTTTACTGGGATTGCGTCCATCATAAATTTATTAATGGCATTAAATAATTTTTTTCTACAAATGTTGCACTTTTTTTTTTCTTCTAAGAATGCTTTGTTGTGTAAAAAAGTATTCAGCTGCCATCCATATGGAGATACAATTTAAGTATTGGCCGCTACCACTGGAGGGAGCCACAACTCCAACGCATGACTGCATTGAATCTGCAGCGTCCTGATGTGCTCGCGGCAGTTTCAGCAAACGTCGTTACACCGTGCACAAAAGTCCTATTGAGCCTCACACTAGCTACCTTTAATCAAATCAGTACGTCCGCAAAAGTTTAGCAAACGACCTAAGTGGTGTGCTACCCGCGAGGGTGCAAAAAGTTCCAGCTCACAGCACATTTGCACCCTAATAAAGTCACCGACTTGGTCCATATTGTTGGCCAACAAAAGCATTTTCCAGTGCATCCATTTTAAATTCAGCATCTGTGCTATGTAAGTGTATCGTTGACTGATTAAGTTAAGGTGTGAGTGGAGATTTGAGAAGAACCAGCAGTTGGCGTGACCAACTAAAGATTAGGTGCTGTTTCGGGTTTGAGTGAAGGCGATCAGACTTTGTTGTGCAATACTCGTTTCGGGTCTGACTGGTGCTACTATATGTTACCCTGTTTGTCTGAGGAGGACGACGAAGTGGATGGCGAAGGGGAAGGAGCTTTGGGGAAAACCCTGTCAGTGGGAGTCATGCCCGGACTGCCCAGACCCGACGAACTGGAGCTGCTGGAACGGTGCGGCCCCTGGCCCTGCGTGAGCACGGGCGCCGGCCGGACCGGTCTGACGGGGGGCGGTCTGACGGGCGCGTTGGGCCTGCGCACCGCCAGGGCGGGTTTGAACGTGGTCATGGTTTCCGAAGAGGAGCTGCTGCTGCTCCGCCGCTGGGCCGCCTCGGGATCTCTGATGACCATGGTGTGCAGGGGGCTCCCGGGTACGTCCTGGCCACCTCCGGGGTGTTTGAGAGGTTCCAGCGTGTCCAGGACCACATCGGGAGCGTGTTTGGCAACATTCTGCCGCTCCAGCTCGCACAGCTCATGGAGGGCTGTGTTCATTGTTTTCTCTATATCCTGACAGACAAGGTGGAGGGACAATATCATGCTCATATTTAGAAACTACTACCAGCAGGAGGCCAAATTTTATGAATTTATGAGGTTGCATGAAGACCCGTTGTTCAAGGGTCCGCAACTCCTTACAGGAAAGACATTCTTTTCAAGACAAACATGATCCTAATGCCAATTCAACATATTATAACGACCATATGTACACTGTAATTTGTATTTTATTTTATTTTTTTTACAATTTCTAAGCATTTGAACATGAATATCAAGGATTCTCACTTTCACCACTTTTTGGTTGACCACCACTTGACACATTTAAATCTTGCAATGCATCATCACCAGTAGAAACGCCGAGTGATTCACAACTAAAGTGACTGATGTCACTGCTGGGATGTCAGATTGGCGTCACATGACATAGTCAGATCAGAGGTTTTAATTGGCCCAAAGCAAAAGAAGCGAGGAGTAATTAGCCAGGCCCTTGTATGTAGTTATACACTTACAAAAATATCACATCATACTCAAACTTTTAACAGAAGAATTGATTACCGTAATTCCCAGCCGACAGAGCGCACCTGGTTACAAGCCTCAACGAGTAGATTTGTAAAGGAAATACCATTCGGTACCATACATACGCCGCAGCTGTGTAAAAGCTGCAAGTGCCCAATTGAAACAGGAGATATTTACAAAGAAAGACGGTACACAGAAAGAGATTCATGCTAGCTAGCTAGTGCTAACGCTAGCGCAACGCTAAAGCTAGCACCGCGTTAGCGCAAATGCTAACAGGGCCGGTTAGAATAAAACTTACCGGTAAACACCACTGAGACACGCCAGTAACACAGTAGCAACACGCTAGCACAGCGCTAACGCTAGTGTAGTGCTAACAGGGCCGGTAAAAGTCACTTCCTCGCCACATATATTCCACTGGTCTCATTGTTACCTTTTCCGCTCGAGTGCCCCCATGCGGCCGTTAGAAAGAAATGCACAAATTAGCCGCATATCACATAAACCGCAGGGTTGAAAGCGTGTGAAAAAGGTCGCGGCTTGTAGGCTGGAAATTACGGTAATATTTAATACAGAGTATTATTCACAAAAAAAATTGCAATTTTTTTTGCCAGGATTTCATCGTGTACATTGTGTCGAGTGTACCTAATATTGTGGCACTGTCAGTGTTGATCGCCAACCACTCACCTCGGCGAGCGCTTCCGCCTCCAGGGCTTTGTGGTCCCCCACGCTCGTGTGACGACTTGTGACGGGAGATGACCGCTGAGGATGCCCGGCGGCCCCGAACGTGGCCAGTCGGCGCTTCTCCGGGCTGTCTATCAGACCCCTGGTCACGGCTATTTTGTGAGGGCTGCAGGGCCGAGGCGCGACCCTCGGGGGCCCGTCGGCGGATCTGGTGGGGCTGTGGCCGTCGCTGTTCCTGTGGCGCTGAAGTGGAGCGCCATCCGACCTCACTCTGGCCCTAGAAGGATGCGTTCAAAATCAGTTGACGGCTCTAGTTAAGTGGGGTACTGTACAGTCATACACATACAAAAGCCCACTTTTGTCAGAAAAATGTCCAATTCAAAAAATTCCCACCTACCTTGCCAGTGGTGGCCCATAGCGGCGTTCGAGAGGGTGTTCAGATAAAGACTGGTGCTCATGTCTGGATGAGGATCGGTCCTCGTGGAATCCACTGCTGGTCTCGCTGTCAGTTCTCCGAATGCTTTCAGAGAATGCCTCATCTCTGTGCCAGATAAACAAGAAAACCTTTATAGAATTTTTGTTTTTATAGCTTACACATAACAAAAACCCAAATTCCACCATCTTCACAAATTCAAATATTACGTAAGACACGACAGAACATATTCCTAATTTGGAAATAATGCAGGAATTGGGCTTCTGAGATGAATTTTTGTCTATGTTTAATACATCTGTAAAATATTTGAATTTCACTTTTTGAATCAAACAAATTCAGGGAAGTACCATTTGGTACACACATACTGTGTAAAAGCTGCAACTGCCCACATTGAAACCCACATTGAAACAAGAGATATTTCCAAAGAAAGACGGTACACAGAGAGTTTAACACTAGTGTCGCCGCGCTAAGACTAACGCTAGCGCTGCTGTGCTAACGCTAACGCGGAGCTAACAGGGCCAGTTAAAAAAAAAAAAAAACATACCGGTAAAAATCACTAAGACAGCAGTAATACGCTAGCAAGTGCTAACAGGGCCAGACCGATAAAAGTCACTTCCTCGGCACATATATTACACCACTCTCACTCTTACCTTTTGTGCTCGAGTGCCCCCTTGCATACGTTACAAAAAAATGCACAAATTACCCAGATCACCGCATAAACCGCAGGGTTGAAAGTGTGTGAAAAAAGTCGCATCTTATAGGCCGGAAATTACGTTAATGGCATCAGTCATTTTTATAGTATATCTATGACCCCTGCTGTACTTCCTTTCCTGTGCTACAAACAAAATTGTGAGAGTTAATATTTTGGCCTTAAACAAACAGTTGTACACCATTGCAAATTACAAGAGTACAAATAAATATAGTATTATAGTTTTGTCAGTATCAACCAGAACGCAAGCTTTATTATCTTTGTAAAGATGCAGACTCTTTTTGATGCAGTTCTTCTATTGGATACAACTGGAGATGGAGTTAAGGGTTGTTTTTATATATTGGGATGCACAACCCTATTCTCGCGGAAGGTACGTACATGTCCTGCACCACAATGTACTGGTGCGGGATGAGTCCGTCCACGCCGTTATGTCGACCCTCCCACCAGTCCTCAGAAGCCCGCAGGTAGAGTAAAAGAGACGCTCCTTTCTTGAAGGAAAGCTCCCTGGGACTTCGGCCCACGTAGTCGAACTTGGCGATGGCTTCTATCTGCTCCAGCTCTGCCAAAGGGAAAAAGTTCTACCAAATGAGATTTCATCCTCATACGATGAGCTGTAATCGTAACCGTACAGTGACTCACCATCATCGCTGGTGTTGGGCCCGGTACCGTTGTCCACCTCATCAAGAGCACCGGCATCACTGTGTGGGCTCTCACTGCGTCAACAAAAGATCATATCATGTCATACACAGACAAAGACAACCGTTACCAATCAATTACACCTTGAAAGGTAACTCCAGAACATCTATCACACAAACTACTTATCGATAAATGCATGGTTTTAAATTCAAAACGGTGAATCATAACAATGTTAAATGTAGGAAATCAAGAAGAACAAGCTGTTTTATGCTTTTACAGGTAATCTAGAGCTTTAAGGAAGATAAATTTAAGACATACATAGACACAAACGTCGAAATTATTAAATATAACTTAGACTGAAACGGCAAGGCCTTCATGTTATATAAGAATACAGCAAAGCATCGGTTTTCGAACGAAAATCTCGAGATTTTTGCTTGTTTTCGAACGAAAATCGGTAGTCGACACCCCCCCCCCCCGACAAAACCTGGAAATATATTGTGGGTGGCCTGACCTGCTGACCCACGACGCGCTTTGTTGTGAATTCCCACTCCGCAGAAAAAACCCGGAAATAACATAATGTTGTTTTTCTCCTTATGGAGGACTAGCGTATTAAGCCCCAATCGTGGCTCCAAAGAAAGGAAGTTGCTTGTTTAAAGTTATTTTGCACTTTTGTTAATAAAAAAAGTTTATAAGGCTGGGGGGCGAGTCGCTACAGATACGGCAATGCACTCCCAGCTGAGCGTACTCTACGACTAAAGCATACATTTTAAGCAAAAAAATAAATATATTTCTTAAATTATTTTCTTATATTAAGTATTTAAACTACATGTATTTCTACTATGCAGCTTATTATCAGAAAAAGCTAAAGAAAATGCTTTAAAAACCCCAAATTTTTAGGCTTGGTATGCATTATTTATTTTTCCATTCATTGTAATGAGAAACATCGATTCGGTTTTCGAACAAATCATTTCTCGAACCGTTTGCTGGGAAAGATTGTGGTCGAGAACCGAGGCATCACTGTACTGTATACGTACAATTGTGTCTGTGGAATTGTACGAATGGCATTACCGGTAATTTTAGAGTTTAAGGCTTTTGCACTCAACCAGCATGTACGAGGAGCCTTTAATCGAAATACCACAACGCTTTGTTTTTGATACCAAATAACATCAGCACATATTTTTGGTTCCTGCTACTTTCAGTCTTTGTCCTCATCGCCGTTTTATACTGTATATCCTTGAGTTATTTTACTTCTCTTATTGTTCAACTTTCATGTGGATTTGGCCTATATATTATTCATTGGCACACGCTGGACCTTGAACTCACCAGTATTCTTCACCTCCAGCCATGCACTTCTCATACACTGGTCCGTCCAAATCACGCTGGGCTGGGAATATCGCCTCATGGTGGATGATGATGGTCTTAATGACCTCATTAACGTGCGCCTGGCAGGCCACGGGATCCTGGTCCTCCGGTATCGGCATCAGTGTGGGGCCGAAGCAAATAGCCAGGTTGTAAGGGTCCATCATGTTTTCGTCGCTGTACTGCGATAGACTGGAGGGAGGCGGCCAATTAGCGCCACGGCAGAGCTGGAGGAGTCCACTTGCTGTGAGGGGACTTACTGGTTTAAGAAGGCAAACAGGTATCGCATGACGACGACCACGGGTTGCTGGAGAGTGGCAACGATCTGCTGAAGGTGATGAGCTCGATCGAAACCAAAGTCTAGCTCTGAAAAACAGCAGCAACAAGAAAAGTCAGAGAGTCACCTTTAAAGGTCGAGTATCATGCCTATAAACATTCTAAAATAGATAATGTAATGAAAAATGCATATTACATTATTCACTTCAATTTCTATATGAAAAAAAAATAAATATGAGCGGAGGATACAGTTGTGGAAGTCTCATTCGACATTCAAGTGGTAGCCAAATTGCCTGCTACGTCTGTTCATGACATCACACCGGGACATTCGCCAGTGAAAACATGCTGTGGCACCTACTAAAGGACACGGAAGCTTTTTTCAAAGAGAACATCTCACAATCGAGTGAAGTGACCGGGGCAATAACACCCTATCGTTTTGGGCCATATTTAGATCCCTTCTAACTAACAACAAACTCCTAGACAGTATGTATGAGCCACCCTGGCCGAAGCCGTCCGCCACGGACGAGGCGCCGCCGAAGCCGTCTGCCGCGGACACAATCGAGTGAAATGACCGGGGCAATATTACCCTATCGTTTTGTTTCGAGCCATATTTTGATGATATGCGGATCATTTCCAACTAACAACAGACTCCCAGACAGTATGTATGAGCCACCCAGGTGGCGCTGTGATGAGCCACTCCGGCGGAAGCCGTCCAAAGCGGACGAGGCGCCACCGAACCCGTCTGCAGCGCCGACAGGTACATCACCACATTTAGCATCCCCTGACTTATGTACGCAGATCTTTTCTTACATTCTGAGAGGATTATGTCCCCTCCCCCCCAAATATTGTCATTTGGAACCCACGAAGCTCTCGTCCTTTGCACCCGCCCAATCCATTTTTCACAAGGAACCGGGTCTTTTTGAAAAGTATGAAGAATGAATCCATCCTTCCGGGTGTTCGAACAATATCCAGCAATACAACGAGCCGGTATTTTGGCTAACACGAAGGAACAAAAAGCTACCTTCCCGCAGGTAAAATTAATAGAAACATACGAGCCCCCCTGAGTGCGGTACTGCCCTGTACGTCACTTAATGCTTCTTCTCAAAAACAAATCCCTCGAGAGGATTTTCATGGCGGGAGTTACAAAAAGCCATGTACGTGAAAAAATGGATGGGCCCATTCTGGCTGCCTTTTTTTCCATTAATAACATACAAAAAAATCATGCATTTCATGACAGTGGACCTTTAACAACCAAAAAGAGGAAGCAAATTCTTTGTGGATCTGACAAACATATAAGATGATTAGCATGAGAAGTGAGATTTTCCATGTTTAGTGTGAATTGCAGCAATCTGATGGATATTTAATCAAACTGCAAATTCTGCTCAACTCTCGTGAGAATATACAAGTTCAGCGGGTTCATTTTTAAATATGTTATGTTTAAAATTCTGCCGAATTAACAATTTTGATCATTTTATCTACCTCAGAAAACTATCCTAACGATATTATAATGTGGGAAATTTGGGTGGAAATATCCTTGAAAATAAACACGTCGTGCCACACTGAAAAACGACCCGGTGAAAATAAAGTCATGGAGTCCACAGAATCAAGTCATCATTCCAAAAATAAATTGAAGGCTGCTATAAATATTGTGAGGAAAAATAATGTGGTTTTAAGCGATAACAAGTATATTTTGCAGATATGGCGTTGGAATTTCATGAAGATAAAGTCAATTTCATTATCTTCAACTGAGCGTGGGAATTTTGGCATTCAATCATGTAACGTAAGATTTTACTCATTTTCTATTAAAGAAAAAAAATCTAAAAGTATTCTTGTAATTTATCTACTCTCTCCTACTAATCCTTCACAGAGAACAAAAGCCCTTTTAGGAATGTTAAAAGAAACACACAAAGAATGAGTGAACTCCCAAAACAGAGCAAAAGCTTCAAGTTTGTCAAGATTCCTGAAAGAAGACTCACTCGTGGTGGATATGAGGTCGAGGAAATGCTCTTTCGGGAACAGCGGCTTCTCCAGACCCCTGAAATAGAGCTTAAGGACCCCGGCCACAGAGTTGATGTCATGATCTGACTGATCGTCCACCAGCGGATCCTCTCCTACAGGCAAAATCAGATGTCACAAACATAATTGGCCATATGGCGTTATGACTGTGAGTGCATTATGTCTGCATATTTATTATCACGCCAAGACCTCATGCATAATGTATCTACAATGATTAAAGGTACTATATACTAATATATGTATAGGAGTCTTTCTAGCTTTGCACTTTAGAGAGATGTGTGGTTTTTGAGGTGGAGAAAAATGCAACCTAGACTCAGTCGAGACAGACGAGAGGATTGGCACTGACCTCTTTCAAATGCATTTTTAATATCGTTGACTTCCACTTGGGATCCCGGAACTCGAAATATACCTTGTTGCTGAAGACCTGTTGAACAAGTAAATCGGAGTAAAGCACACTGAATAAAAAATGGAAAAGTCATCAAAACGCTCACAGCACGGAAACGAAACGTTTGGCAGCACATAAGTACCGTATTTTCCGCACTATAAGGCGCACCTTCAATGACTGGCCTATTTTTAAAAACTTGTTCCACATATAAGGCGCACCACATTATAAGGCGCATAGAATCGACGCTACAGTAGAGGCTGGGGTTACGTTATGCATCCGTTAGATGGGCTGCGCTAAAGGCTCAATATTGACCCATATATAAGGCACACCTGATTATAAGGCGCACCGTCAGCTTTTGAGAAAATTAAAGGCTCTTTGGTGCGCCTTATAGTGCGGAAAATATGGTAATTGCTGGGCAAAAAATCACCATACCACGCTGTACTTATTTATATAATATCCATCCATCCATTATCCAAACCGCTCTTCCTCATAAGGGTCATGGGAGAGCTGGAGCCCATCCCAGCTAGCTACAGGCGAAAAGCAGACTACACCCTGAACTGGTCGCCAGTCATTCACAGGGCAGATATCGACACCATCACTGAACGGGAATCGATCCCACGCTTCCAACATCAAAGTCGGGCGTGTGTACCACTACACCATCAGTGACTTTTTGCATCTCATATCTGATGTCCTAATTCTAACATTTGAGAAGTTTTTTTTCACTAAATTTATACATTGGACTGTTTTCTTTTTTTTTTTTTTTGCCCCTTTTTCAAACATAACACATTACACAATGCACAAACACACCACATGTACAACACAAAATGCGTTCCCACCATAGAGATTGATGTATCGGACGCAACTCTCAACCACCACTGGTATGGGCTGCCCTGAGTCCTGCAGTCAGATTCAAATGATTGTAGGTAGAGGACCAATAAATACATGAAATCAATAATTACATTTTTAAAATCCAATTACATTAATTTTTACAGTTACACAACAAGACTATGAGATGCGATGAATGGTAGCATTACAGTATCTGCACATAAAGGAGCACCAATAGAACAGAGGCCCAGAAATGTAGCAAAATGCTGATGCCATCCAGCTATAGGACAGAGTACCTGAGTCCTCGTTCGGACATTCCGTCTTCCCCTGGGTAGAGAGCAGTAAGGCACGTAGACAGCGGAAGAGAGGCGACAACAACCACAAACAAGTTAGTGAGGAAGACAGATCTCACAGAGAGAAAAAAAAAAGGAGGAGATCTGGAAATGCCAAAGCACCGATTCAGTGCCTTATGGGGGTGCGCGAGACACGGGGGGGCATGGCCTTGGCAGAAAGGGGAACGCTACTTTTAACTCAGAAAAAGGAGATTACGCATTTCAATTCAAAGCCTGCAGCTGCTTTCCTGAGCACTAAACTGCTAATTATATTCCAAACCATTTGGACTGAGGAGTACAGATGCAGACTCTGCTCGCCGTGCGTTCATTTAAGTAGTCGAACACGGCTGGTGTGCGGCCAACTGGAATGTGGGCAGAGCCGCCGGACTCGGTTTGTCCCGGCTCGCCGGGACGAGAGCGTTAAAAGCAGGCTGCAGCTCCGCGTTTGGTCGATTTGCCGCTGCCTGATTTTGATGAGGAGACGGCGGGGACAAGGCGACGAGCAAGAGGAGAGTCAGAGATTGAGCGAGCCAAACGTTTGGGTAAAAGACTGGCCAAAAAGGTGAGGGGGGGGGGTAGAAAAAAAACAAAACAAAAAAACAACAACCCAAAAGGACCACCAGCGAGACAGCAGCGCTCACGAAGAGACAAAGAGCACGCGTTGGGCTCGTACCTGGATGAAGGCCTCCAGATTGCCGTTAAACAGCTTACGCCTAAAAACGGAGCGAGGTCTAGACTTCCGTATTCTCTGAGGTTTAGGGGGAAGTATGGGGGGCCTGGGGAGAGGGTGGGGGGGGGGGGGGTTGGTGTCACGGTTGGTATAACAATTGTGACTAATAATGCAATTCCTATAGCATTTCATAAACATCACATCTGCACCACAGTCTTTTCTAAAGCCTCGATGTGACTCCTGCTCGGACTTTGGTCGGCTGTTCCACTTGAAATTAAATTACTTAATTTAATTAATTTATTATGTATTTAATTTTCTTTAAAAAAAAAAAAAAAGGGACAGCAGGACAGTAATTCCCAACCCCTTTTACAATCAGTGAGGCATGCGAGGTCATCAGGTGTGACCCCACATCACTTAGCTGGTCCGAAAGTGATTTATGCGCTCCAAATCAAAAGCTAGGTCGTCTGTCAGCTCATTTGTGGTTTTACTGTTTCCAGTGTTTTTATGTCACACTTAGCATACAGTACTAATGGTCTTAAATGTCAAACATCTGACCCGGAAACAGAGTACTACTGTAACAAAATACAGTGGACCTCAAGGAATTACCGCCAGTGAGACTCGATGAAGTTTTTAACAACCACATGAAAGTAACAAAACTAGTTAAATGTAGTTAAATGACAGAATAGTGTATCTGATATTGTAATGGTAACAATGTACACCTATAACTTGTTTCTATGTCTTACAGGATGTTTACATTGACACTCTCATTCCCACACCGGGATCTTGTTTTTTGCCATATCCAGGGACACGGACGGAAGGATTTTACACATCAACAACTACATTATCCTCTCTCTTGTCACCGGACATCTTACCTTGTTGTTCCATATTCAGCCCTCTCCCCTAAAAGGAAACACAGCACAAAAGGGGTTAAATTGGTATACGCCGCTTTTCAAACGGTACAGTTGAGTGCCGGTCCAAAAAAAAAAAAAAAAAAAAAAAAACGAGGCTGCCAGATGGAGACGGAAAGGGGTGTGATGAGAAAATCGGCATCTATTCAAGCGCACTCAATGGGGCGAGCACCACGGCTGCGTTTGTCACGGCGCCAAGCGGCGGCCATTCAGCCGTCGCCCTGGTTACGGGCCCAGAGCCCCCCGAAGTACCCCGGATAGCCCGACTGCTTCCTCTGCAGAGTGCAAACATATACATGGGGCAGTTTTTGGGGTGTTCTTTACAGGGAATGATTTCATAAAATGCAGTCCTGCACGCATTCACCCCAACATTTTGATCATGAAATTAGAAAGTCAGGTTCAAGAATTCTGGCATGTGTAAAGCAGCTTTCTGCACAAACTCGCTTTATGTCACATAACTGTAACCATACAGCGGACGACTTGAATAACTTTGTAGCTGCGCCATTAGACATGCTCCGTTATCACTATACTTACTGTTTTTCATTTGTTTAACTTTTATGGAATAAAAGTGTTTTCCATTAAAATTAATATGTGCTGTAATTATGCAATTATTACAGCTGCATTAGTGTACGTTAGTCGTAGTCTGGCTTATTTACAAGTTTATTATATACAAGTTTGGTCGACCGCCCTCGGAACGGAACTCAGACTCCCATTATTACTATATCTTTATGAGAGATTGGTGTCATGTAAAAATGGATGTTAAGTTTGGAATCAAATAGGCGTGCTTACAACATGTATGATTGTTTTAACAATGATTTAGCAAAGTGGGTAAATGGTCCCATATCAGTATAAAGTGTCTTTGGCGTTCTCATCAGAATCACACATTTATCGTGAAAATGTGGCAAAACAATACAATTGGAGGTCATAGTACAACTAGCCAAAAATATGTACACATTCTACTAGTGCAGTAATAAGTCATTTACAATGTGTCTCCTCCATTATAATTTATGTTTTCATTGGAAGTACTGTACTGTATTTGATTTTTGGCATGTCCCATACCCTGCTCTGCTAACCGCAGTGTGTATATCTTTTTGATCACGTATATTCAATTTTCATACTGAACGTTTTTTGTTAACCCGACATTGCTGTCCACCCTGTCATCTTTTTTAGTGAGATGGGGAATTCTTAAAGGTGATATTGACTCAGTACTAGTTTTAAATGCATTTCCTCAGACTCGCCTTCTCCCAGCGTCTGCTTCAGAAGGTCATGCTTGGCTTGAAGTTTGACAATAAGGTTGCTGCCGTTCAAGTACTCTTTGTATTTCTGTAGGGATGAAGAGGATAATTAACATAAAAAACAAATTATACGGTGTATTTTGCAGTAATTAAAGCTAAGAATCTGAACTGACGGTGAAGTAGAAGCCCTCGGTCTCCTGCTGATTGGCTCGTCTCTTGGAGATGTTGGCCTTGCTCATGTAGGAGTCCGACGAGGCCGACTTGACCGACTCGGTGGACTGACTGTGCTGAAAGGCTTCGGACACGTCGAAGTCCTCCACTGTGAGCATGTCCTGGAGGGTCTGCATGGTGGCGTCCAGGGTCTTTCTCACCTGACACACACATGCAGTATTGTTAGCTAAACACTTCATACAACATTTATCATACAAATAATAGAAACCAAGATATCAAACGAACATATTCCATCCATCCATTTTCTTAGCCGCTTATCCTCACAAGGGTCGTGGGGAGTGCTGGAGCCTATCCCAGCTGTCAACAAGCAGGAGGCAGGGTACACCCTGAACTGGTTGCTAGCCAATCGCAGGGCACATCGACACAAACGGCCACAATCACAATCACACCTAGGGGCAATTTAGAGTGTCCAATTAATGTTGCATTAATGTTGCATGGGATATGGGAGGAAACCCGAGTGCCCGGAGAAAACCCAGGCAGGCACGGGGAGAACATGCAAACTCCACACAGGCGGTTCCGGGATCGAACCCGGGACCTCAGACACGTTCCAGCTGACCCACTGTGCCGCCCATACAAACATATTAAAATTAAAAATGCTTTTCTGCAAACAATCATGGCGGAACCTCGTGTTAGGAAGTTAATTCATTCCTTGACCTCATTTGCAACCAAAATGTTCTGAACCAGAAGTCATTTTTTTCCATTGAAATGAATGGAAATATAATTGATCCATTCCATTTACTTGTTTTTGAGATCACTGTGTGTTTAAATATAAATATATAGCTTTTGACTCTATGCCTTTTAGTGCTGCGTAGACTGAATGTTATATTGGCACATCTCATCCATTTTTTTTTTTTTAAAATCTGAGATTTATGGAAAGAAAGTGTCACCTCTTCGTTTTCTATCTTGAGGGTTGCCAAGCGAGTCTGAAGCTGCTGGTAGCGCATCAAGAGCTCCGTCTGGACAGGCTGCTGTGCGCTCACCTGGCAAACCTGGCGGGAAAAGCGGCACACAAACTCTGCTGTGATGACTTGATAAGGAGGGCGCAAGAAGCGAAAAATAGAACTTCAAATAACCTCGCTATCTCCCGCTCACCTCGTCCCCCATGTGCGGCTGATAGTCAAAGCGTGCGGGAGGACAGAACATCTGACAGTGGGCGTCCATGAACTTGTGCTTGTCTCCTCGGACGTCCATGGCGTCCACCGCCCCTTCCAGAACGTCCAACCCCTCGTGCCGAGAGGTCTCTAGGCTATATTCGGCCGACAGGTAGGTTCTCAGGGTCCGCGTCAAGCTCGCGTGGTACCCCATGTCGCAACACTATGAACAGGAAATTTAATATAATCCTTTTTTTATCTGTTCACTGAGCGCTAACAGTTGCTCTTCTCCTCCGAGCGGCTGTACCTACATCTATCATATCGGACACATCGTGGATGTAATATTTTGCCACCAAGGCGTTGGTGGCTGCCAGATTGAGAAGATAATCATTGCGGGCTTTTGTGCATTTGAGTTTGTTTTCAAAATACTTGGCTTGTCTCTATGAGAAAGAAAAACAAAAATGAGTGATGAATAAAGTGAGTGCAATTTTTGAGCTATTCCAACTAATTTGATTTTTGTCAGGTGGTTTGAGACAATGGGACAACAATGTGGCATTTCTAAGACCTGTGAACAGAGGATTTAACGGTGGGAGTCATTTTAATTATGGTCTGAGCGTTCCCGGTGCTGATAAGTCTCCTTGTGATTAATGCGCATGCGCGTATATTTTGTAAACTTCCGGCAAGTCTGAAACATCCCCATCCAGCAATATATATATATATATATATATATATATATATATATATATGTATATCGTTTTATCAACTTTTCTTTTAAGGTTAGGTTAGGGTTAGGTTATAACGTATGTTAGCTCCCTCCATGTAGAAGAAGGGGAACTATGAGACCGGGGGATTTCCCAATATGCGTCTGCTATGTACCCAGAGTTCCCTGTTAGTAACGTATGCGCATTAATCACAAGGAGATTTTTCAGGACGGGAGAGCACTCAGACCGTCACACCGGCTATATAATAACGCAATAATAACAGCATATTAAATCATCTTCTATGAATTATTCTATCTTGAGCTATATGGTGTCAACACTATTTCTGTATCAAATCATCCAAAGTATGTAATCATAAACCAATCAAAAGACACCTTCTCCTTCATCTTCTCCATTTTCTTCACCGAGCTCCGTCGCTGCGGTCGCTCGTCGTGACCGTATCGCAGCAAGGCGGCACTGATGTCGTTGGCCTTGCCGATGTGCTTCTCCTCCTGCTTCTCGGCCTCCTTCAGCTTGCCCTCGGCGCTGATGCTCTCCGTGTGGTACATGTGGTACGTCTTCATCACCTGTCACCCCACCACACACACGCTCAATGTCAGGAGCAAAAGAACTTTTCAGAAGCAACACAAACTTCAACCTAATTTAATAAAGCTTGTGAATTGTAATTGGGATCTTAATTTTGAAGGGATGGGAGAATTGTCCGATGTCCTAAAATGTTGTTTCCACGTCAACGTTGTATTGATCAGCGCGTCATGTGTGTCGGTAAATCGATTTACCACAGCTGACATCACATCTAACTTCTTTTGACAGCCAACTCGCTGAGACTACAAACGAGTGCAATCCATTTCCACAACAAATTTTACAGTCGTCAGAATTCTTAATAATCAACTCACTGAGTAATTGATTTGTATGACCTTGTCTTTTATGGTTGTCGTTTTATTTGTCTAGCCTTTTGCAAGTAGTGATGATATAGTATAAATTGTAACTCAAAGATCAGGAATTACTATGGGCTGAGAATCTCTTGCACTCCATAACTTCGCATTTGCCTACTAGTTCTGAGGATCGTAGTTCAAAACATGTGTGTTAGCTTAATTGAAGACTAAATTGTGTCTAGGTGTACATTTAAGTGTCTATACACTATAGAGCAGCGGTGCCCAGACTTTTTTACCCCAAGATCTACTTTTCAAGCAGCCAGCTTCTCGCGGCTGCCGACGTTGATGATGATGATGATGCTCCCAAACCGTTTTAAGGTTAATGTTATGTTGCCTCCTATATTTAAAATACAGAATTAGCTTTTTGTGCACTGTATCGTAAGTGCTTTCATCCTGGATCAGGCTCTGCCAAGGTGGAATTTTAAAATTACACATCATCTCATCCTGCACTTTCTAGTTTGGCTACAGACCAGACCTTTCCTACTCAGAAAAGAGAAAATCTCATCCAGTTTCACTACATTTTCTTCGATGATTCACATACTCCGACAGTCATTGCATCTCAAAACAACAGCATTACTTTTTTAACTTTCTCCATTGATATCAAAAGTAAACATCAGCACTATGTCTCGCTCGTCTTTGCTCTACGTTGCCCAAACTGTGTTGCGAACTAAAGCAGCAGTGGTGGACGCTGTGATTATAAAACACATTGATGGGCGGCGTAAGTACTGTAACATTTGTAATTATGAGTGTACGTCTTTAAGAGCGGGTGGGGGGGGGGGTGGAAGGTAAAGTAGGAAAAGAGAGTCTGGCGGAGCAGCCATCATCGTTGGAGAAAGTTCTGTGTGCTGCCTAAAAGAAACCAGTGGCTTCTGTAGAGTATGGATGTGAAGTGTGCCATTGGATGTAACAACCAGTCATCCCTCACTCATTGAATCACATTGCAAAATGCCACAAACAGAATAGCTGTATACTATAATTTCAATTTGCATTGGATTTTTTTTTTTTTTGCGCGCAATTCAGAATATCTGCGAAGAGACTGCATCAGCGGTGCACAATTGCGCACGTGCGCAGTTTAGAGGGAACATTGGCTGACACCTTTTTTTTTGTTGTCACGCCGTCCGCAATTGACCAAGACTGCCTCGCGATTGACACATTGAGCACCGCTGCTATAGAGTATGTGTCCCACAAATGGCCACCCACCCAGTTCAGTATTTCAGCTGCCACGCACTGTTCCACAAGAAAAATAGTCAATAAGGAATGGGGGGAGAAATGATCAGAATCAACGATGTACAGTAAACCTCAGGTTTTATTAAATGACTAAATAATGACCGCGTTATAGAGAAGGTGGTGTATATCATTTAAAAAGCATATCCTATAGCGTACAATGCAGAGTGATGCATTTTCTCCCATTCACACACCAGGGAGCGTAACTTAATCATCTTTGTGAACTGGAGCCTTGGAACTGGGTGTGTCTTTCCATTCCGCCTGTATTGCTTTGTTTGCTGGTTTGTCTTCAGCACGTAATGCCAAACCCAAAAGCATCCCTACGATGCAGGCCTTACAAGCACTGTGTGTTTTTCTACTTTGTTAACTTCCCCTTCCTTGTCCTCTGTCAAACCCAAAGACAAATGCCCTCGAGACACAGCATCGTGATGTCGAGAAGGAATGTGATCACAAAAGTCAAAAGACAACCGCTGAAAACCATTGATAAAGTTATACGTTGCACTCTTCAAAACGATGAATTCACTTCATGATAGTGGCGTAAATCAAGCTTGTTAGACGAGCTGAACAGCAAAAGCACATGAAGGGAATGGTAAAATTAACTACTGGCATGCCTTCTTTCAGAGAGTCATGTTAAACTGAACAAATTTAACTAGTAAACAATAAACGACTGCAAGGGAAAGCTGCTACACTCACTCGAAAATTACGGTTTCCTAGCAACCCCATCTCTGAGCGATGCGCTAGAGGACACTCAGATCGATACACAAGGGAGGATCGGGTCTTTTGTGGTGACAGCAAGCAGCACTCCCGACAGCACACCAGACAGCACAAGATCAATATCGTATCACACGTGAAGCTCCCTAGTTTTGCAATTTTAATGCGAGCAAGATTCACATGACTTCGTCTGGAATGACGATGGGAATAAACTATTGCAATTTTGATGCTTCGAGTGGAGGTTTTGGAGGCACGAATATGATACAGCGTGCGTCTGTGGCAAGAAACAAATACATATTTTATTCAAGAAGTGTTGTAGCTGTTACATATAGCATGCTTTGTCGAGTCAAGTCGATTTATGGAGCCCTTAAGAGTCACAAAGGGTTTTACATCCTCGCAGTTGACAAAAAAAATCAATCGATAAATCAATCACTTTCTGATTCGTTTATTTCGCTTACATAGCAAAAAATAGAAGTAGAAAAGACTATGACAACACAAACGTGAGGATGGACACCCAGTGCAGCCATTGGATACAATTTCATATGTTCCGCAATGACACTTGGAATTCGAAACACTTGTATCTCAAATCATCTTTGCCCATTGAAATGAATGGAAATCCATTAAATCCGTTCCGTACTCCCCTCCAAACAACAAGCATTCCTGTCAGGAGAGTAGCACTCTATGATATTTTATTTTTATAATAACATGATCAAATTGAATTTAAAGACTGTATTAATTCGGGGGGGGGGCACGGTGGCACAGCTGGAAAGCGTTGGGCTCACAGTTCTGTGGTCCCGGATTCAATCCTGGACACACCTGTGTGGAGTTTGCATGTTCTCCCCGTGCCTGCGTGGGTTTTCTCTGGGCACGTTTCCTCTCACATCCCAAAAACGCGCAACATTAATTGGACACTCGAAAAGGTGTGATTGAGAGTGCGGCTGTTGTTTGTCTCTATGTGCCCTGCGATTGGCTGGCAACCAGTTCAGGGTGTACCCTGCCTCCTGTCCGGTGACAGCTGGAATAGTCTCCAGCACTCCCGCGACCCACGTGAGAATAAGCGTCTAAGAAAATGGATGGATGGACTCAATTCATTCATTTCATTCAGTCATACGGGACTGAAATCTGAACAACCGGGAGGTCGACCAGCATCACAGATTGGATCGCGCTCCGCCTTTATGAGGGGAGATATACAGGAGCATAATGGTGCCAATCCAGGTATTTACCGCTACACAATAAATACGGCAGATGGCTTAATCGTCCTCAGCCAAACAAAGACGCACTGGATACAGCTGTTTTCTATTCACAACACAGACCTGTTCTCCGAGTGAACACACATGCTCATACAATGTGCATACATGCGATATGCGCTATTGGAATCTTTTCAACGCGCACACAAACAACCTTTCCCAACAAACAGATGCGTCTGACCTTGAGCAGCTGCAGATACAGCAGCTGCTCATTTTGGCCTCAGTGAGAAACACAGCCACTCTCCTGTCCACCCCCGGGAAAAATTCACAATAGATGAATGCAAACGTGAGTGACCTCGGGAGAAGTGCGAGGATAAAATGCTGATCGAGCAATTGTGTCGCGTGCAGTGTCAGGCCAGCCAGCTGTTTCACAGGTTGCGGTTTGACAATTGACAGGAGGGAGGATGCAGCGACGGCGAGACGCTGGCAGCCAACACGCACGCAAGGCCAGACAACCTGTTAAGAACATTAAAAGAAGGGATAATGATATTTGTTTGACTCACAGTGTAGAGCTCAGTGGTGACTTTTACAAGCTCCTCGTGCATCTGCACGCCAATATCTTTGCTCTGTAAAAGAAATTAGTACATATTAGAACAGGGCTGGGAAAACGTTTGTGCTAAAAGGTAACACTTAAAAAAAATTTTTTTTTAGAACAGACTCATGGGAAAAAGATTAAGTATAAATTATTAGATGAATAATGGGAAAAACATTTAAAATGTATTTTCTTTTGTCATTAATATTTTTAAAACTTCATTCACTTCTTTATTAAACAAAATTTAAAAAAAATGTAGTTTGATTTATTTTCTAATGTTACTAACTATTTTACAATTATTTTACCAATATACATGTTAATAGTATATGGATGTGAAATGTTTTATTTTACTATTATTTTTATTTTTTATTTACAGTAAATTATTAAATCACTTCCTTATTAAACTCAATAAAAGTGTTAGATTAATATGCAAAATTGTTTATCTGGTGAATAAATTATTTAACAATATAACAATTATTTAATAACTATTTTTACAAACATTAAATGTGGATGTACATTTGTTAATTAGACATTTGTTTATTTTTGATACTAACATTATTAAATAATTAGCATTATTAACCAATCATTTAATATAAATTGTAAACATATTTTAAATGTATTCAGAATGTAAAATTATTCGACAAAAAATATTTCTTCAATAAATTATTTTAACCCATTTTTTAATAAACTGAATTTTAAAATGTCACATTTATATTTAAAGGAGTTTGACTAATTTGCTGTATTTCACCAGCTATAATTATTTAACTAACCAATTACTTCATGAAATAAATACAAATTGAATAAATGCATATTATTCCAACAATTTACCACAAAAACCTTCTATATTATTGCAACAAATTCATGAGGATTCCTGATTGGAGCGGGCGGTATTTGGTCCTTCGGGCATACTTTGCCCACCCATGTATTAAAGACAATCAGAATATGTTTGAGGATGGCACTTGTGAAATTATTTTACATCAAGAAATCCGATGGGGAGGTAAATATTGTTCTTTTCAAGCTAAGGTTACTGTAGCTCATGGCTACGATGAACCAGTCCTCGAGGAAGAGAGGGTTTGTAGGTGAGGGGGCTTGGTGAAGTTCACTCTTCACCACCTCCGGAGGGACCACTTGTCAAAAACAACAACATTGTGTTTTCAAAAAAAAAAAAAGGAATCTAAACGTCAGCACATTCCCTCCATTTATTCCCCAATAAACACCAAAGTCATCCCAGTCCCACATGTGCAACATATTAGCAACGAAACAGCACTGCGGACAAACGCACTAGAACGTGTTTTTTTTTTTTTTGAAGAACTCTAATTTGCTGTAAACTCTTAGAGGGCAAGACCGACTTTCTGCCGGCTCTTCCTAACTCCGCTCTTTGTGCTGGCCGGCTGGCTGCAGGCCAGCCCGTCGAGGCTTCCATCGTGACACTGCGGAACCCCCAAGAGGGTATAAATTACCCTCGATTCCCGTTGCTGTCAAGCGATAGTAATTTCACATCGCTTGGACAGGAGATCCATCACAGCCCCTGAACCACAGCCACGTTCCCGTCTTTACACAAAGCACATATTATGCGCATCTGTTATGAGAGCGTAACCAATAGTGACAACGTTGGACAAATACGCAATCGTACCGAAATAGTGAATGAGATGATTACATAAGATCAGGATTTATGAGCAGGAATAAAGAACGCTCTCATGGTGAAACTACCACGTTTAAATCAATATTGGAAAAGGAACTATTGTTTGAGTCACACATGACTGTCCACCATCTTCAATATTTGCATAAACCGTGATAACAACAGTCTACACACAGAATAGCTATTTAATGGTACGGATGCTAAGTAAAGCCAACTTTTTAGTTGACATTATACAGTAGAAGTATCTCACATTGTCAGCCATTTTATTATAAAGTTAGAGAGCCAAAGACTTGTTGTACAGTAATATGTTATCAACAGTTAAGCCCAAAATGATTTATAGGATATGTCTAATCTTGGAGTGACTTGGTAATTGCTCCGCTGGTATCTTTTAGTGGGAAGGATAAGATGAGACAAGACAGTGAGTGACATCGTGTTAACAGATTTAAGAATGTTTGTAGATTTACATTTTTGTGTAATTTTGACAAGGTTCAATATCACAAAGTCATCACATTCTAAATTTACACTTGATTGGAATGAAAACCTCAAACTTATCTAACACAGCTACACTGGCTTCACGTCATTTACATGCAGGAGAAAGATTTTGAATATGAATTCGCTAACTATAAACTTAGCCATGTGTTTAGATCCCAACACTTCTCAGAACCATATGAAACAATTGAAAAGACGGCGCAAAACGGAAGACTCGGATCAAATACTCTCCATCCAAAGACATCTAGAACCATATTTTTGTAGTGACAGTTACAAAAATCAGTCACTATTCATGAATATGTAGCGCAGCGGATGACCTGTGACGATGCACGTTACGTATTACCAGTCCGGCACCCATTTCATTCCAAAACTGACCTTTTTGAAAAGTCTGAGGACATCGTCGCCCACGTGCGTCAGACGGACAATGACGTTGTTGTTGTAGATGTCGCTGAGTGTGGCGTGGTCTCTGCTCTCCCGCCGGGTCTGGTCCAGGACCAAGTACCAGCAGTTGATGGTGGACAGGAGATTTTGGTCCTTTCTGAAATCAGAATCCGATTTAATCAGAAGCAACACAACCACAGCAAGACGGCACGGGAAGTTTGTGGTGGGAACAGCCAAACTTGAAGACGGTTATGATTTAACTCTGTTGTTGTGGTTTTTGAGCCGATTCTGACTCATATTTTCACAAAAATCAAATCAGTTGTGGCACAAAGATAATCGTCCTTACCCTAAAACAACAAGCTGTCCAAACACTGAATTTTGGGTTATCTCTTGTCACCATCTCAAAATCTCCTCTCCAAGATTGCAAACTTTACTTGGTCTTCAAAAAGACAGCTGGACACACACACATACAGAAACGCACACAAACACACAGCCAGCATGCGGGCTGCTCTTGCTTCTTTGCTCGAGGGAGCATGTGAGTTCAATTATGTTCACACCGAAGAGTTTGTTTATCTTCTTTTGTCTTCAGGGAACGTTGGACTATTTTTCCACCGTCAAACTTTTGTGACTGAGACGCTGTTATGAAGCCGTGAAAGATTCGTGCCATTAAGGCCGTCAAGACATTTTGCCGAGGGTCAATCAATGACCAACGCCAAAATCAGAACAAAAGCTAATTTTATGACTGCTGTGACTTATGTAGCTGATGACGGAAAACAATGGAGGATTGGATCGAACACTGAACATTGGAGGAGAAACGACATCTCTAACAAGACAGCATCGCTTCTGCCGTAGATTAGGAAGAATCTTTCCATAATCAACTTAACAGTCTCCATTTTGCAAGAAAAAAAAAAACTTTTAATAGCTTATAGCTCCGCTTTGTTGGGGGGAATATAGCGCAAAATATTGGATGTTTGGACAATACTATTTTGTTGCTTTATATGAACTCAATCATCTACGACTATTCCATACAAGAGCAATATGAAACAAATATTGACAAGGTACACCTTGGTTACGCTGTTTGACTTCGGTGCCTTCACGATCTGAAATCAAATGACAAAACAGAAAGAGAGAGTTTATTTTTGGAGACTGTCTGAGTTTTGAAGAGCCTTTTAAAAGAGTCCTACTTGATTTTCTACCAAGTCATTTCACATTTTTGATTGTGCTAATCCCTGGCGACGACTAATTGTTTGGACTTTTCATTTCTTCAATTGATACACAGAAACTCACTTCTTTTCTTTCATAACATCATTATTTTGTTTTTGATTTATCATGTCACGATTATACATTTTATTATTTACATTCCATCCATCCATTTCCTTGGCCGCTTATCCTCATGAGGGTCGCGGGGAGTGCTGGAGGCTATCCCAGCTATCAACGGGCAGGAGGTGGGGTTGAACTGGTTGCTAGCCAGTCGCAGGGTATATCGAGACAAACAGCCACACTCACAATCACACTTAGGGGCAATTTAGAGTGTCCAATTAATGTCGCATGTTTTTGGGATGTGGGAGGAAACCGGTGTGCCCAGAGAAAACCCACGCAGGCATGGGGAAAACATGCAAACTCCACACAGGCGAATCCAGGATTGAACCCGTGACTTCAGAACTGTGAGGCCAATGCTTTCCAGCTGCGCCACCGTACCGCCAATTTACATTCCAGTTTGGAGTATTCGGTGTAATTGATTGTCGATTAATCACGTGGCGAAATCGAGAGAACATCCAACATGCAGACTTGATGACAATACTGTGACTTGGCTGTCCAAAAAAAGAATTACAAGCAATATTTTTCTTAATACTACACCAGGAAGGAAACAGGATTCAAGAACAAGCGGTTGGCGGGGACGTAAAACAAAAGCAACATGAAAAAAAAAGTCTTCAGTCAATTAAAATGATACTCGTGTCAAAGAAACAGAAGGCGCCGAACATAAGCATCTTTTTGTTATTCCCTTTTCATTCCAGTGCCGTCTCAAAACTAAACACGAGTTTGATTCTTGACACTGGATGCCATGAAATTAACTGTAAAATACTTTGGCTATTGGCCTCTCTTCAAGAAAGGACGAGAAAAAGTAAGATTCAGGAGCGAGGTTTTGGAGGTCAAGAAAACAGCAGCGAGCTAAAGAAAAGCAAAAAAAAAAAAAAAAAAAAATCCTGGTATGTATTATTTGATGCAAAATACTCTTTGGTTAGGTGCAGAAATGAATTGCTCCGTTGCACTTTCATTGCTCAACTCTAAGGAAAAAGAATTTATTCATACCAGCAGTCCTGAACCTTTTTTCATGCCGTCACGCAAACACAAACGGTATTTTTGACCGACCGGCGTTGACGCAAATAAATATGAATGATTAATAAACGACTGAGCGTTACACAGAATTTAGTTGTTGTAAACAGTGGGAGCTCTGTGGTAATTTCTCTTCAACAAGCTGGTCCCATCTTGGGGTAATCGGGGCAAACTTGTCTTTGAAAGCCAGGTGTTTTTGGCTCCATGTGCCAAAGCAGTTTTGATGGCTTCGTAGCGTCATTTTCATATGTTTGGCAACATATTACGCAGAGCAAGTTTGGTATGTGCACGTCATATGAGCAAAAAGTCCCACTTTAGCAGAACTGCTGATATAGTCTATAAAATGCAGCTTTCTTTTTCTTGGAAGTTGTAGGCTCTTCTTCTGTTTCATTATGTTCCCATTTTCTAGGAACGTCTCAAAGAACCTGAGGTTTTTGTTTTTTTTTAACATTATGTTAGCTTGGGGGCTGATTTTTTTTTGCCCCGGATCGCATGACTGAGATGAGTGCTTTGACAGAGGCACAGTTGGATGCACCTGATTTTCAAAAATGAAAAAATTTCTCAGACCCTGAAGAATGAAATCAAAATACACAAGTTTTGTTCGGTCTCTCTGTGCGGCCTGGTCGAGTCCACAGCCTAGTGGTTGGGGACCCCTAAAATCAAGAGACTTTTACATAAAAGACTTGATGTTCTAAACTTCTGATGCAATTCCAGAGCAGAATAATTTTGCCCTGAGGAGTGATTTCCCAGCAACCTGCATGGATGTATCTCAACTTCACGTTATCTTCTTTAGACAACAAACAAGTTCCCATAGATCAGTGAAATAGCACCCGCCATTTTGCCAATCAATTCCACACAATCGACAGAATTCCCCCAGTAATTCACAAGTCATCCTTCTTGCCTCTACACTGCATCAAAAGCGGCCTGAACATGTCCTCGAGAGAGCTCATGCACCTACGTCATAAAATCACGTGACTTTTGTTGGCCTCGCCATATTGCCGGTCTAGCAAAGCATGGTTCAATGCTAAGTCGGTTGGAGACGACACACAAATATGTCTTATAGCACGACGCCCAGAGTCTTGTCCGATACCGTTAGACATTTAGAAGGTTAAAAAAAAAAACAAAGGTACGTGGAAAAATTAGATAAACTTGGCATAGAGGACCCTTATTTAATGCTGAAGTCGATGTTTTCGCCAAAAAGAAATTGGGACTGTTAATTCGCTTCTGCTTGCCTTGGACAACTGGATCTTCACGTGGACCTGGTGAGTAAGTCGTTGAGATTTACACGGAAGAGTTTGAAAGCGTAGAAAAGTCTGGACGCATACAAATACTTTGTTGCTGGATCTATTCTCATCAGGAACAAATCCTACATTGTGACGATTTTGAACGCTCGTTGAACGCGGAAGTGTGTTCGGCTTCACGTTAAATTTTGACGGAATCCATCGATCTTTTCCCCCAGTATTCAATTCAAATACCAATATTTAAATAAATGATCCCTGGTTTTACACAAACTCTCATTCATTAACTATGATTGGAAAAAAAAAGAGGACGGAGTCGTCTCCACGGAATGTAAACGGAAGCGAGTGCGGCCACACTTAACCTCCGTAAACCTCTGTGAGAATTATTTTTTTTAATACGCATTATTCTCAAATGAGCCAACTTGGCATTATAAATACTTTTTGGTAATTTGAGATTGAGAAGAATAATTCGTACCTGAAATGAAGCGATCGCTACACAGTCGTGTGTATTTTGGTTGGGCACCATCCATCATGTTTATTTCCGAAATCCATCGATATTTTCTGGTCTTTTCAGATGGCATTCCATAGAATGATCTCTTTGAATATCTGTTTCATCTGTTGTGACAACCAACAGCACAACAGGTCTCGGGTATTGTAAATATATATATTCTCCTCCGCTTCAATGTTTCCCACAATGTCGAGCAGCTCTGTTTGACCGCCAATATGGCGCAGTGAAAATGGTGACGTCACGTGCACGAGGTCGATATTTGTGTGACAGTAGAAATTTCTGAAAGTTCTAAAACTGAGACTGGAACCAAGACTAGACACTTTATAGTCGCTGTAGTAACTGACAGGGGAATCAAGCCTTTGACAGGCATTTATAATGACGATCATTTAAAGTGATGGGAGGAGAGGTTCGGGCGACGGGGTGGGGGGGCTGGGACAACGGGTGACGAGATAAGTGAAGCGATGGGAATGTCTTACAGGGCTCTCCCTTTGACTGAACGCTCCATTAATCGACATCGCAGAGATGGCAGCTTCCCCTGCCTTGACTACATTTATGTAATTGGCCCAAAAGGCCATCGAAAATAGAGCTCGACAGATCACCACTGAACGACCAACCGCTGCTATGCCTGACAAACACAGGCAGGTAACATGAATGTCACAGTTCCTGCCTTTCTTCTTTCTCAACATGCACATGATTTGAACTGACGCTGTCATGTGAAACACGTTCCATTATAAACCAGAACTTGCTGCCAAAACATAAAGAGATACGGAGTTGGCTCGTGTCATGACAACCGTGGAAAAAAATGAAACAAATAAATAAAATAGCCGCTGTCTTTCATTCCTTACGACTGTGAGCTCGGTAATTCTCTGTGACCGGTCTGGAAATTTGAGAAAAGAACAGTTGGCATCTAGTGCGAAGTTGTTTGAGGATGGAAATGAAATGACAAGCACAGAGAAAATACGAGCTTGGAGGGGGCTGGTAGAGTGGGTAAAGACTAAAGTCTGACCTAGTTGGGAGGACCAGAGCAGCCTGAGGCCACGGGCTTCCTAGGCCCGGGCTGCATTTCAGGTCAATTCTTCTGCTTTCTTCTTTTTTACATTGTTCATCCCTTTGTTTAACGCCAGTCTAGTCTTGTTACTGGCATGCGGTACAAACCCTTGGCTCTGGGTATTTTTGGGAATTTCCATTGTAAACACCAAAAAAACAAAACAAAAGAAACTATCCTTATATTATATCACTTTTTGTCACCCTTTGGAGTACCAGTACCTGGTCTAAAGGCTTAACAGGATACTCTGCCACTCGTTTATTGGCAGAGAATTATCAATTCTGTGCGACAATGGAAAGAACACAAAAATGCACCTCGACTCAAACTAAAGACTATTGTGCCCTCCATTTTCTTTTGTTAACCGAGACTCGTTTGTGTGAAGTAATCAGCAAGTTTACTTACGGAACAAGTTGAACTGAACTAATTGGTGGCTTTATTTGATCCAGAGTGAAATTTGCACACCGCAAGTCCTTGAGGAATAGGAAAGCATGGCTATGCAGAACCCAGGGAACGCATCACAAACTTGAGTCAGAAACCTGATCAAGAAAACTGGCTGGAAATTGCAGATTTTAAAAATATTGTTTTCATTGTGGAGCAAAGTGTAAAACTCTTTGGGGAAAACATCTTAACCCCACTCAGAAATGACCCAATCTCAAACACGATCCAGAGATCTACGTGTCGCCAATGTAGCTTGTGAAAAGATTCAATGAACTCCAGGCAGTCCAGGAACTCACTTGAAATGCTGGTGCTCTCTGGAAGTGCGGATCTTGGATGAGTAGCGCTCCGCGAGTTTATCCAAGCCTCTGGAGAACTCCAGTTGGAGCTCGGCCTTCCGGCGGAAGAAGTCCTGCAGGTCCTGGAGCAGCTGAAGGCGGGATTCCGACTGCTGCTCCAAACAACGGAACTGCTCCACCAGCTGATTACGGATCTCTGGAGATCAACAAGAGCGATCAAAGTTAGCAGGAGAAGAACCAGTGATGGTACATGGTGGACATGCCTGACCCTTTTATTGTTACACACAGCTGCAACTATGTCAGGAAACTATCACGCTAGCGGAAGTACTTGATTTAGAACAAAGACATCCTAATTGGATAAAAGCAGATGTCTGAGAGCATTTGTCTGTTGCGAAATTTGTGTGTGTGTGTGTGCACGTGCATTGTGACATGCACGTCTGTATATTGCCACAGACAGCACAAAAAACAAAAACTAGGTCAGTGTGCAGTGTGCTTTGAGAGCACTCAGAAAAATTTGTCTCAAAACAGAAAATATGGGGAATTCTTTTAATTACAAGATTCCTGCAGTTTCCAAATTAAGGGGTTGGGAAACTTGCTGACACAGCGGGAATAAGATGAGCGGGCAAAGGGAATAGTTACTTGGAGTGTCACATCATTAGATTGCTTTATATTTAATTGGAAGGAAATTTTTGCATGTGGAGTCATCCATCATGTTGCAAACATATTTATTTGCTGCCGAACTTTCTGCACTGTCATGATTGACATGGTATGAAAGCATACTCTCTTTGATCAAAATCAAATATGCAAATACATTTCGATTACAGAAAATGGAGAATGTGTTTTTCCACACAGATAAATTAATTTTAAGAGTGATCTTGAGAGACAAAGAAAGACCACCTAAACATTTTCACTTCAAAAATATCAACATAACAGCTTCAAAAATAAAGTATGAGGTAGGTACACTTTGCTGTTTTTTACTGAGAAAGATGAGGATGCCAGCCAGCGTAAATACAGGCTAATGACATTCTTTACAGAAAATATAAACAAAGCTGAATTGACACAAGCATCGCTACAAGTTTCCATCAATGTGTGGCTGAGTAAAGTTGCAAAAGAGGGTTGGGGGTAAATCTCACTAAAATGATCTCATCTTTCATTTCCATGCCAAGGTCACAATTCGCAGCGTCGGTGGAGGCCTCTGCGGATGTCATATTGTCTTCTTTTGTCAACAGACTCGTCGTCCGGGTGCCTTGAGGGATGTTTGAACCGACTGAAATATTTTGTTTTTTTTGAGCAAACATCTGTCAATAAGCTGATATTTCACTTTGACTTGAGAGCAAATATTTGTGCCATGACCGCCGTATGGTGGCAGTGAACTCAACAGACTTCATAGCAAGCAGCAGTTTGGCAGATCTTAAAGGATTCTACAAAATAAGAGCCTTCAAGTTGTTTACTGCCTCTCCCAGTTGAAGCTTACAAACAATGTAAAACACCATAGACGGACTAACAAATAGCATGTGTCATGCTGTTATAACACTTAAGCCAAAAGTTGAGCAACACGTTGAAAATTCTTTCACTTTATCTACCCTACCCTTTGCAATAAATAAATAATATTATAGCATCTTATTGAGTCTGTCATGAAACTCTTCTTTGTGTTTGTCTCCTACTGGTCCTAAGTCGCCAAAGCACAAACACCAGGTTGAACGAGCAGCACAATATCCATTGAAATGAAGTAAAAATCTGTCAAAAACTGTTTAATTCTTGACATTCTTTTTAAAAAGTACAATGTTACAGAGTGCAATTTTGCTTTAAAAAATTCTCCCTAAAAAAAATTGTGAAGGAAGGCTGGAACGGATTAACGGCATTTCCATTCATTACTATGGGGAATGCTATTTTTGAGATACGAGATTGGTTACGGGAAACATTCAACTTGAATCTCAAGGGACCACTGTAGTGCAGGCATGAATTTATAGCAATCTATTTCCACACAAAGCAGAATTCCCAGTGATCAATTAATCAACTCAACGGTTATTATGTTCCTCCTGAGTTAAAATATGTTAATTATACATTTACTGACGCACACACCCACGCACACAAGAGACAAAGCTCTATGTCTGTATGAGACATTAAAACAGTTGAGGGGCATTAAGGGGGTGCTTACAGACGTGTTCAAGCATGCATAAGATTTCCTCACACAAAAAGGAACTTTGTAGAGCTCCGATAAAGAAAAGAGCTTTTATTTTCCTTTAAAATTACAGAAACTGGATGGAAAAGGATATTTGTAAATGCTCTTCCCAGTCGTCCATTCTGGGAGAGAAAATGTGAATGAAATTGGAGCAATATAAACAAAGACAAAATAAATATGTGGTCCCGAGCTGGGAGGAGATGTTATCCTGACGGGCCGTTTTAGTGGTGCAGTTGCCTGGTTACAAGCCTCTGGAGGCATCTGAGCCAGAGGCAGCCAGTCCTCTTTCTCTTTCTTCCGACACTTGCACCAGTCGATCCAGTTGGCGTTTGGTCAAGGACAAGAGGAGAGACCGTCTTCGCTCAGAAATGTCCAATAAACAGCCCGGACTGATGAGCAACGAGGCGGCAATGCGAGACGAAAAAGAAGCAAAAGTATCACCACGCTGAAATTGAACCACAACATGTGGGACAGTGAATGTAAAGAGCAAACCGAGAGCATGTCCTCAGCTAGGCATCAAATAGACTATTTCCAATCGCTCTCCTGTAGCCGGGTTATTTTTAGAAGCTAAACTGTTACCGGGGACTGTGCAGTATTGCACTACAAGCGATGAATGATTCAAGCGTTCTCAGAGTGCGCATAATCACGCGAGGACACGGCCGAGCACTTCACAGTTCAATGTAATACATACACGGAATAGTTCCCATCCACGCACACGACATCAGGTTCTCAAATGTAATTCACTACGAAGGTGCACACCCACGGGGATGAGGAATTTGTCTAAAAGTACCTATTTATAATATGATTAGCCAGCCAACCCTAATGATCAACATCCTGGAGGCCGCAGTAGCACTAAAGTGGAAGAAATTGAATACATTATGGTGGAACCAACAAAGTCTAATTCCCCATGGGAGATAATGCTAAGTGAAATGATGTGTCTGTTTCTATGTGCCCTGTGATTGGCCGGTGACCATTTAAGGGTCTACCCGGCCTCCTGCTCGAAAATTGACGGAATAGGCTCCAGCACTACCGCGACCCTTGTGAGGCTAAGCGGCTCAGAAAATGGATGGGTGAATCCCTCCAGACTCCAACTGTCACAATCACCATCCCTTTATGAACTGCAAGTAGGGATCTTACTACTATGGTATCGGTGTCAATACTGTTTGTGTGTACTCTCCCCTACTTACTTCGGGTTACTTCCGGGCTATCAGACAATCTAGAGTAGGTCAGTGGTTCTCAGAATTATTAAACCATAGCCTAAAAAAAATAACTTGCTCCCTAAATACTACCATCATTACCAATATTAAAATATGGCTACAGTACGTCTAACTGGCCATCAAAACTGAGACACGTTTTAATCCTAAAATGTGCATTAACGGGCAAACGTTTGAAGACATTACCCTATTCAATACCGTGTGAAAGTGTTTTAAAAGTGGTACCATGTCATTATTAATATTATTAACATCAACATTAACTAACATTATACCCTTTGAACAATAACTGCCTAGAGTAAATATAGAGGAGGAAATAGTATTATTCAATTAAATATATTGTTCATGTAGAGTCCCTGATGGTGTAATGGTACACACGCCTGCCGTTGGTGCGGGCAGCGTGCGGTCGATTCCCGCTCAGTGATGGTGTCGATATCTGCCCTGCGACTGACAGGCGATCAGTTCAGGGTGTAGTTCGCCTTTCGTCCGAAGCTAGCTGGGATAGGCTACGGCTTTCCCGTGACCCTAGTGAGGATCAGCAGCTTGGACAATGGATGGATGGATATCGTTGATGGAAGTTGAATATAAATACACTTGTATATAAGTTTATAGACAGTTTGTTAAGATTAAATGCAAATTGTAACATATATGCGACTAAAAAGTTAAATACAACTGAACTGTGCTTGGGCAGGGATTCTTTCACATAACACAAGTTGGAGCTGAGTAAGGGGGTACTAGTACCACACGTTCAGAAATACTGCAATAGATGCCACGAGCAAAACTAAAATACTGTGAAACTAGTCATAATTTAAAAGACCCGTATTTTGGTTATTTAGACCTTCATAGAATGACTGTAACACGGACTTAGTACATACTCTAAGTGTGACATAGATAAAACCGAGAAATTCAAATGACCTTCTTTCAGGCCTCTCGGCAGAAATACTTTGGAACCCGGGAATCCGTGGATGATTTTATTTCGTATTTCCCGTGTTTACCGAGGCACCGTAAAGACAGTATTACTTCCCAAATACTTGAAAAAAGTTCATCTGGCAAAATATGTCGCCTTTAGAGAGATCTGACAGACATAACAGACGGAACAGGAAAGAGTTTGTACTACTTGGGGTACTGGTAACGTCTTGAAAACTGCACAAAATGTCAATGGTGCACACGAAGAAAAACTGAAATTAAAAATATTCATACTTTGAAGATGACAGACCCGTAAGAGAGAGGAAACAGGAAGTAGTTTGTGGCAAACTTGCATGGTACCCAGTAACCTTTATCCGCTCAGTTCCTTTCTATTTGTGTTAGCCTCTGTAAATGTAATTACTAATTGATATTTAATTCAAATTGTTGCTCACATTTTCATGAGCAACCCTGCCGAGTTGAGATCAAAAACCATGAAAAAGCCAAAGAAAATGCAAAACACTCGGTAGAAGACTTGCTGAAGTTGTGCACATGAATATCCAAGTTTTGTTTTACCTTTTAAGCATATTTTAAGAGAAACCTGCGGTTGAGGTTTCACTATATTCGCTGGCCGATTTCTCTGCTTATGAGCATCACAGCTGAGCTTCCACTGCATACCAGATCCTGTTTTTAAGCACAAGCAGGCTGACGTTTTTTTTCAGTGCCGCCGCTGTGCTTAAAAACACAATTCACGTACTGCGAACATGCTCAGATGCACTTGCATGTAATCGCTAAATGCGAGGACTTCTGCTGGACACGGAAACAATTGAGCTCTGTTGCCTTGAAGGCAAGGCTGCTCGTCCAAAAATCCAATATTGAGGAGTCGTTGTCGTGGAAGCAGCCCGCTCCGGTTAGCTAGTGCTGCTCTCCGGGGCTACGTCTGCATTTCGCCATGCGTGGCTAGTCACATGTGCTCTAACCCAGACTGACACGTTGACATCATTTGGTTCGTATCAGGACCGTGAACGTCTGAATGCACTCACGACCGCGCTACGCTTTTCGGGGCCTACACGCGCACGAGTTCTCGTGCGGTTCCCTCGATCCAATTGCTTGAAAAGTTGTCTGCGCGACCGCAGGACAGGAAAATCCACATTGTGCTGTGCTGACGTTCCAAGCAGGTTTCGCTTTGAACGCTATGACACCGCAACGCAGGGTCTGGAACGTCACTGGCGACAAAAGATGTACTTTGGCTGTCGTAGTGTGGCCCTGACGTTTCACAGGCAGAGTCAGCCTGGCAATTCTTTTATTATGATTAATAAACGGCGAGGGCTTCAGGCTGTGGCCACGTGCACTCCATGGAATGCGTATATAGTATCGACACTCAATAAGGCAACAAGGGGAATACAAGAAAGCCCATTGACAGTACAAAAAAACATCTATAACAGTCAAATGCAATTCTGTTACTAAATATACTACAGAAAGGAATACGATGTTGTCATCGTGTTTTAAATCATTTTGTGAATGGCATTTAAAGAACAACTATGCAGAAATTTTTCACCCCAGAAACAAAAAAACTTTTATCATGGAACAATGGGAAGTGCTATCATAGCTGAGGTAGGCAACAGTTCAGAACAAGAGCAAGATCGAGATTTTGTACACTAAAAATGACAATATGTTAAATGAAAATTCTATGTGCGAATGCCATTCAAAGAAGAAAAATGTATTTTTTTAGCGTACTAGCCTACATGCTAATGTCACGCTCCAGAACTGTCTCTTGTATTTTTTTTCTAAACGTTGAGTCACAGTGTTTACCTCAAGAGAATGTTTAAGTTGCAAGCTATGTTTGAATAGTATTCAAAGCAAGACGACGGCAGTAGTTAGACCAGAAACAAAATTCCCACCGTAAACGGGCTAGCGCGAAGATCCGAACATCAATGCTAATGTTCAAATTTTTCAAAACAGTGTCATGCCTTTAAAGAACACACTAAAATGTCAAGCTATTTTTAAATTGCACTCAAGGCAGATAAATGAAAACTGTATGTGTGAATGGCCTTCAAAGCAAAACAATGTATGTTTTTTTTTAGCCTCCTAGCCTACATGCTCATGTCACTTTTCAGACCTGTCTCTTGTTTTCTTTTTCTAAACCTAGAATCACACTATGTTTACTTCAAGAGAATGTTTAAGTTGTAAACTATATTTGAATAATATTTAAAGCAACACGACGTCAGTAGTTAGACCATAAAACAAAACTCCTACTGTAAAACAGGCTAGCGCGAAGATGCTAACATCAATGCTAATGTTCAAACTTTTCAGTGCAGTGTCATGCTTTTAAAGAACACACTAAAATATTCAAATATTTATTATTTTAACATCAAGCTTTTTTAAATTGCACTCAAGGTCAATTTTGTATAGTAGAGTAATTTTGTAAATACTTACTATTATGCTAGCAAAACATTTTCATGTAATGGGAGTTAATAAAGGAATAACAATAATTTTCCTGTATGATAATTTACTGCACATTCATATGATTCATAAATAAACGCAGGAAAGTTTACATAAACTGTGGTAATCATTTATAAGAACAGTAGTTGACTGACTAACCTCTTTTTCCATTTCGTGAATGAATGTTAGCTCATCGATGAAATATTTGACGATATTTACCCATTCAAGTCCAAGCGTGTACTGTACTTTTCTTGCAACTTGATCAGATATGTCACTATTTATGAACGTGTGTGCGTGTGGGTGAGAGAGTTAATTGCGCTGCCAGTAAGTCAGCAACGCCGCAGCCAAGTGTCAGTGTCAAATGAGCCCCCTAGCCGCTCCAAGACGATCTAGTTCCACTTGCAAAATGATCTTAACATGTCGGCTTCGAAGCTTCCCATGAAAAGAAGTGAATGAAGACGTGATACAAAGCGGTGGCGGCTTTTCTAGTGGCCAGCGAGGGGGCCGAAGAGTGAATAATCGACCAATATGACAACGTAGAAAGGCACGAGGCTTTTGTTGCATAACCAACTTGGATCATTTCATCTATCTGTTTTTTTTTTTTTTTTAAACATCTGTTTACTGGGATGTGGTGCCAGTAAGAGACCGATTTTTACTGCTGTGGCAGTTGAGTGTGCGCAAACTATTTTTCCTTTTGTGGAAAGCGATCATACAGTCAATGTGGGGAAACTTCAGGAATGTCAGCATTTTGTACAAAACCTCAGAGGGCCTAGTATGACTTCAGCTCAGTGAGTATCAAGCTTTTTAGGCTTTTTTTTGGTGGGGGAGCAGGCTCAACAACGGCAACAAAAGAAGAATATATTATACTGTCCAACACGTGAAACTAGTGTACCAAATCGTTTTCAACATGGTTTTAATGTCCACGCAAAGCTATTTGATAAAATTAGCCTTCTTGCTCAAGTACAGCTATTCAATTTTAATGATCATATTGAATATTTTACATCTGTCCCAGAAATTGCTGTCAACCCTGTCATTTCAGCTTAAACGCCCCTTTCTGATTGATGATTTTTTTTTCAGTGACCCAACAACCATCTCTTTTATCTTTCTTTAGTGGAGGCTGCTAAAATGGATAGTTGCAGAGGAAATTTTGCATTTTGTAATTTTCATCGTATAATGCGTGTAGTTGAATGTTCGCTATTAATATCTCTGTCATAATGAAATATGGTGGCACAGTGGCTCAGCTGGTAAAGCGTTGGCCTCACTTTTCTGAGGTCCCAGGTTCTATCCCGGACCCGCCTGTGTGGAGTTTGCATGTTCTCCCCGTCCCTGCGTGGGTTTTCTCTGGGCACTCCAGTTTCCTCCCACATCCCAAAAACATGCGACATTAATTGGACACTCTAAATTGCCCCGAGGTGTTATTGTGAGGGTGGCTGTTTGTCTCTATGTGCCCTGCAATTGGCTGGCGACCAGTTCAGTGGGTACCCCACCTGCTGCCCGTTGACAGCTGGGATAGGCTCCAGCACTCCCTGCGACTCTCGTGAGGATGAGTGGCAAAGAAAATTGCTGAATGGATGAATATTGAAATATCAATGGATACAAAAAAATAAAAATGTACATACCAGCTTGTCATTAAATGCTAATATGAACCAAAAATGTCCACTCTGTCATCAAGCTCACATGCTTTGCTGTTTTGCATGATGTATTTTGTCCGTCTATATTTATTTATTTATATTTAAAATATTGATATTTTTGTGTTTTGGGGAAATTGATCAATATGCATTTCTAACAGCAAAATATATGTTACATTTTTTGGGAGTGAAATGTCTTAAATGTAACTTATGGTGATGACAAAAAAAAAGAAGTAGTACAACAACAACAGTTTAAGCCTGGAACAAACTTATGTATTAAAAAAAATTAATAGTCTGTTTTAACTGCTCGTTGTGTTGACACATTAAGTCGAAAAATTAGAGCCCCCTACCTTAATAAAAAAAATGATTGCACATGAACCGTGACAATTTGGTGCGAAAGGACATGGGAGGACAATGCAGCATCTATGCACAAAAACTGCCTGCACTTCCTGCACTGGTTTGCTCTCCTCCTTTTTAGCCACACATTTAGTCTCAGAAGGGAAAATCCTTTCATGGTGTATAATTGATGCACACACCATCCATTATTGATGCACTTTCTCAACTGTTTGCTATGGGTGACCTTCTCGAGCTGCACTTCAATCACCATTTTTTTTCTTTCTATCTTTCTATGCATTATCATTGGTAGCGTGTGTGTGGTATCAGAAATGGATGATGGATTTTAGGGAAGATTTCCCAAGAGAGGAGCCGGACCCATTACACCCCCCCCCCCCCCCAGTTGGGTGTGCATCTTAAAAGCTGCAGTGTGAAAGTCATCTGCAGCAGCCTCACACTGCAGCCTGCTTAGTAGTCATGCAGGCTCCGTGGCTCGAGAGGAACCGGTTTGGTCAAGTTTGAACGAAAGTGTAGTGCCAAAAAAAGATCATAAACAAGTGGGAAGGATAAATTAGAAGAAAAAACACATCTCCATTGGGATGCGATGAAGAGCAAATGCAGATAGACCCACCCCTCGGCGTTGCACACGGACATTAAGCTTGTGGTAAAGTTGCACAATTGCCATGTGTGAGCAGCACCGACCTTTGACTTGGCTTTCATATTCGGCGATGATCTCTTTGTCCTTCTTCACTTTGGCCTGCGTTGACATGTTTGGAAGGAGGCAGGGCGGCCCAAATGGTCGAGGCGGCAAAGGGGGCTGCGCCTTTCGTCCGTCTGCACTCGGCGGTCACTGGGCTGACATAGCCCGAGAACGCGGCTCGAATTCGGATTCGTGGATTTCTCTCTCCGGCTCCGTCGGCTCGTGTTGCGTTGAGCGACGGTGCTGCGTTCAGGGCGACGCCGAGCACAAGCGATCCAGACCACTCCTCCCCGCAAGGACGAGTCCTCCACAAGAACTCCGCGAAGACGAGCCACTATTGACTAGCATTGTAAAAGAGAGAGAGAGAGGGGGGGGGGGCAAAAAAACTGAACGGAAAGACGGAAATGACTCTTTCACTCTGTCTCTCTCTCTCTCTCTCTCTCTCTCTCTCTCTCTCACACACTCTTTCTCTCTCTCTCTCTCTCTTTCTCTCTCTCTCTCTCTCTCTCTCTCTCTCTCCCAATGGACGTGTGTGAGACTCCTCCCCAATAACACACACACACACACGTGCACGTCCCCAATTCCACTTTCTTGTGCACGCATGAGTCATATTTCATGCCACTGGTCCATGGTGTACCCCACTCCTCTCGCACCCTCAGCTGGGAGTGACTCCGCTGCAGAGAATAAACAGAAATGGACGGATGAAGACCATTCAAGTGTAAAAAGAAGTTCTGCAACTGTTATTAGTGAAAAGTAACAACAAAAAGTATATGTTTAACAGGCAGTGTGTTATGAGGATGATTTATGATTGTAATATAAGGACTATTTAACCGTGGTTACTGGTAAAACAACACTGTGGAAACATTGAATACAACATTTTTTTAAAATGGGAGTTTTATGCAGATAGATAGATAGATAGATAGATAGATAGATAGATAGATAGATAGATAGATAATAGATAGATAGATAGATAGATAGATAGATAGATAGATAGATAGATAGATAGATAGATAGATAGATAGATAGATAGATAGATAGCTAGATAGATAGATAGATTGGTGGATGTTTGGATGGATGGATGGAACAGATAGATAGAACAGATAGATACAGTTTTATTTCACTTGTGAAGTTGTGTGATAAAAGAATGCCGGAGGATTTGGCTTGTCTGGGTGCTATTTATAACGCGGCTGCTGGAAAAGAAAGTTCACTTTTAAAAGGGGATATCAGAAAGGGAGAGAGAATACTGCAGTTTTGTTGCTATGCAACCTATTTTGGACTCGAGACATCTTTTTGTCACCTTCGCTGGTCCACCACATTATCTTTTTTTACAAATTCCTGATCAAATTTGTTTAAAAATGTTCAACCATTCTGTAGTGCTTTTTATTCATTCATATTCATACACATGTGTTATTCATTCCTTTATTTATTCAGTTATTTATTATTTTATTATATTTTATTCATTTATCATTAATTATTTATTTTATTTATTAGATAATTTGTTATTATTATTATTATTATTATTATTTATACACAACTTTAAAATAAATCAAACAACAGTTGAACTCCCCTTGCATTACACTGTCTAAAGTTGTGTCACTGAAGTTGACCGAATCTGTAGTGACGCGCCCCATAGTAGCCAGCAGCCATTAAGAGATGCTAAGACAAGAGTTCAACAGCGTGAGCCTGAAATCTTCGTGCAGCCAAGTCATCATTCCCGCTCACATCCATATCTTTTTGTCAATATTTGTGTCCTGTGGGGAGGCGGGACCAGATTAACAAGTTTTCTCAATGTGTCGAAACCAGCGGAGAGTTAACTTGCACTCAAATTGGATTTTGAGAAAGTACGCATGGGCCAAGTGCTTCGCAGATGAGGTAATGATGATGATGATAAATTGTTTGTGTACTGTATGGAAAATATGTTAAATGTATTTTTGATCATGAAGTCATTGTCATTTTAAATTGAATTATTTACAAATAATTTACATGGAATCAAACAGTATCAATTGTAATTATATAAACGTTTTAATGTAAAAAAAAATAACTAACAACTAATTGTTTAAACAGATTTTAAAAAAAAAAAAAACATCCATTTTAATGCAACAATTTAACGAAAAAAAACTAATTCGTAATTAATGCTTTTTTCATATCTACTTTTAGTTTTCCGACCCCTATCTAAACTTTACTCTTCCAAAAGCCATGTCTATTACATCATTTTATGTATTTACGAGATACACCATTCAAAAAGTGTGTGACTGCCCTCTGCTGGTGCAATGGACGCAACAAACAACACTGCGTGTAACTGTGACCGCACTTACCTATTTCACAATATTCTTGCTCATTCTCATTACTCATAGTATCGTATGAAGCGCGAGTATAAACCAAAACAAAGCAAATTCCCATGGCTACGCTTCAGAATGAGGTAAGAAAGATTCCATGAGGTTCTATCCAGTGTGTCATCGTGTGTTCATACCTGCTCATCTTTGAATGCCAAAATCCTAAATATAGTCCGCCACATTTACAGAAGTGGTCCAATGACGTACGTCTGCCTCCCTGGAAGATCTTCTTCATCTTTCTTATTTTCCTTTCGGCTTGTCCCGTCAGGGGTTGCCGCAGCGTGTCATTTCCCCCCCCCCCCATCGAAGCCCATCTCCTGCATCTTCCTCTCCAACCCCAACTGTCCTCACGTCCTCCCTCACAACATCCATCAACCTTCTCTTTGGTCTTCCTCTCCCTCTTTTGCCTGACAGCTCCATCCACAGCACCCTTCTACCAATATTCTCACTCTCTCGCCTCTGGACATGTCCAAACCATCGAAGTCTGCTCTCTCTAACCTTGTCGCCAAAACATCCAACTTTGGCCGCCCCTCTAATGAGCTCATTTCTAATCCTATCCGACCTGCTCACTCCGAGCGAGAACCTCAACATCTTCATTTCTGCCACCTCCAGTTCTGCTTCTAGTTGTCTCTTCAGTCTCGAATCTGTACATCCCGGCCGGCCTCACCGCTGTTTTATAAACTTTCCCCTTCGTCTTAGCAGCGACTCTTCTGTTCTGTCACATAGAACACCAGACACCTTCCGCCAGCTGTTCCACCCTGCTTATCAACCCTCGTGGACATTTAGCATAAGTCCTTTCACCATGGATTTCACTGCACTGACAAAAAAAAGCCCCCCCCAAAAAAAAAGAAGAGCTAGGATGATACTGTATTACCATAAAAAGCGAAATGATCTCCCTGCAGAAGAGGAATAATTTGACCTAGCAAGATTTCTCAAACATACAGCGGCTAGTCACAAAATGCCCTCAGGCGGGCCCTAAAAATACAACATTATGTCATGGATTTTTTTGGTTTTGTTTTTTTCCAGTGATTTTATTATGCTTCCTTAGTGGAGTACATCAGTGGTGTACGTTGTGAAATGCGTGTCGGTGTCATCAGCCACACCTTTCCACGCCTCCTGACAGGAGGGAGCAAATATAAGTCAGTTACGCCTTAGATGGAGTAAATTATTCCTGAGAAAGCCCAGGTATTACTATACAGACATGCTATGGGTGTTATTATCACTCTGTGTATGTGTACTCTTACGAATACTCTTCTACTACCCTCGCATCAGGTAAGTCAGTCATTCGCACCATAGATTTGTGCACATACTTCAGCAGGTTAATACATGTTCCAGGGAAGGAAAAGCGTTAGACTGCATATGTACTGCATGTATATTGTAATGTAGCACTAAAGCAAGAGGGAAGAATCTTCATATGATCTGATATAAGCAATATTTATGAGCAACTGCACTTGCCATCTGTTTTAACACGCCTTGTTTTTCCATTTCTCTTTCTCGTTGACGCAGACGGCAAAATGAGCCCCCCTTGGACAAAGGTGTTATTCCCTGGCTGGGACACGCGCTCGCATTCCGGAAGGACGTCGCAAAGTTTTTGTGCCGGATGAAACAGAAACACGGGGATGTGTTTACCGTGAGTAAAATTTCGGGGGGGAGGGGGGACTTCTTTTAATGCTTCGTAGGGCGACAGGCTGCCAAAAGTGGCTTTAACAGGGACAGAAAAAAAAAAATATATATATATAAAAACATCTTGCATAGAGACAGGGAGGGGCCGCACGGTACATTAGAACAACTTGCAATATTTTCTCATTATTTAGCCAGCAATTGTAGTTGCCTTAAGGATGCTCGTGGAAAAGTACAGAAAAGGTCAGAAGGAGCTATTTTGTGTCTTTGGAGACCTAGAGAAAGCCTAAGACAGAGTACCAAGAGAGGTGGTACTGCATGCACAATCTGGGTGTGGCTGAGAAATATGTTAGCATAGTACAGGACATGTATGAGGGCAGCAGAACTGTGGTGAGGTGTGCCTTTGGTGTGTCAGAAGAATTTAAGGTGGAGGTGGGATTGCATCAGGGATCCGCGCTAAGCCCCTTCCTGTTTGCGTTACAAATGAATGGACTGACAGATGAGGTTAAACTGGAATCCCCTTGGACTATGATGTAGTAGATGGTATTGTGATCTGCAGTGAAAGCAGGGAGCAGGCGGAGGAACAATTAGAAAGATGGAGGCATGCCCAGGAAAGGAGTGCAATGAAGATTAGCCGAAGTAAAACAGAATATATGTGCATAGAGGGGGAAGTGTGAGGGCTCCAGGGAGAAGAGATAGCGAGGGTGGATGACTTCAAATACTTGGGGTCAACAATACAGAGCAATGGAGAGTGTGGAAATGAAGTGAAGAAACGGTGCCAAGAAGGTTGAAACAGCTGGCGGAAGGTGTCTGGTGTGTTATGTGACAAAAGAGTTTCTGCGAGGATGAAGGGCAAAGTTGATAAAACAGTGGTGAGGCAGGCCATGGTGTACGGATGAGAGACGGTGGCACTGAAGAGACAACAGGAAGCAGAACTGGAGGTGGCAGAAATGAAGATGTTGAGGTTCTCGCTCGGAGTGAGCACGTTGGATAGGATTAGAAATGAGCTCATTAGAGGGACAGCCAAAGTTGGATGTTTTACCAAAGACAAGGTTCGAGAGAGCAGACTTCGATGGTTTGGACATGTTCAGAGGCGAGAGTGCGAGTATATTGGTAGAAGGGTGTTGAGGATGGAGCTGCCAGACAAAAGAATGAGAAGAAGACCAAAGAAAAGGTTGATGGATTAGAGAGGAGGATGCATGAGATAAGCTTTGACGGAAAAAGGCAACACGCTGTTGCGACCCCTAACGGGACAAGCCGAAAGGAGAAGTCGAAGAAGTGGTCATAACAGTGCAGTATTATCTCCGTAACTGAAGAAGGGAAACTTTTAAGGACATTCTTCTTGCAGATTAAGCACGCACAAAAGTCAATAACTAAAATAAAGTTGTATATACTTTTTATGATATATATATATTCATCCATATATATTAAGTATTAAAAAGATTCCTTTTTTCCAAGGTGTAAATTTACATGTTAAAAACCAGGCGCAATATATGCATTCAGTATTCTATTTTTTTAATGTCAAAAGTATTTTATTCCAGTGTATTTTGCAAATTAACCAATGTAAAAAGAACTGTATTTCAAAATCAATACATATTTCCATTAAAGCAGTATGTGACCAAACTATAATATTTTCAAATTCCTCGTGAAAGCAAACGCTTGCACTAAAATGTTCCAAATTAGACTCCACTATAGTACACAGATGTTAAAATATTATTTTAAGGATGATGACTTTTTTTCACATTTTTCTCTAATTATATACCATGAATTTAGTATTGTGTCTCAAATAACAAAGAACAATGAGAAAAACTCTTCAACTTGTTGCACAATTGTCGGTTTCATTCCGATTTTCTGTCTTCAGAGGCAATCGCATGTGAATGTGAGTCAGTGAAGAATTATGTGCTTTTCAGGTGTGCGCCGCGGGCAGTTACGTGACCGTGCTGCTGGATCCGCACTCTTTCGACGCAGTGCTGAACGACAACGTCCACTTGGACTCCAGCCGCACCCGACAGCAGCTCATAAAAAGAGTTTTCAGTCTGCGGCTGCCAGGCGTCGAGCCCGCAGCGGAGAGGACGTTTATGGAAACGTAAGTCAATGATTCACTCAACGGGAACCGGAATTATGCTGCAATTGTGCACATTTCACAATGAGCCGCGTTCGGCGTTTGCCCTGCAGACATTTTCGAGGTGTCAGCTTGTCGGAGATGAATCGTTCAATGAGCGCTCACATTCAGGAGATACTCTTACGTCATCTGTCCGGCCAATCGGAGTGGACACAAGAGGGACTCTTCAGCCTATGTTACAGGCTCCTCTTCAGGTAACTTCACCTCTAGGTAAATAAACAAATTAAAAAAAAAAACATAACAGATTTACAATGGAACTACTAACTGGTCAATTTGTTCACAATATTTCCCCTAACCATTATAAAACCTTCATTAACCATACAAACAATAAGTAACAATTAACAATTGCAGCATGTCGGCGATGAGGTGGAGCTGGCACCAGTTTTTTCCTGGTCAAAATATATTCATCAATGGCGGGGGTGCCGAGACCCCCCCGCCCCCGCCCCCGCCCCCCAATAGAAATGCATTCATAAACTGTGGGCATGACAAAAGGTAATTACAGAAAGTATATTTAAAACAGGCGGCACGGTCGATGGAAAGTGTTAGCCTCGCAGTTCTGAGGTCCCGGGTTCAATCGACCTGCCTGTGCGGAGTTTGCATGTTCTCCCCGTCCCTGTGTGGGTTTTCTCCCGTCACCCCGGTTTCCTCCCATATCCTAAAAAAAACATGCAACATTAATTGGACACTCTAAATTGCTCATAGGTGTGATTGTGACTGCCGCTGTTTGTCTCCATGTGCCCTGCGATTGACAGCTGGGATAAGCTCCAGCGCTCCGCGCGACCCTTGTGAGGATAAGCAGCTAAGAAAATAGATGGATGGAGATTTACAATACCCATATAGCTTCACCTTGGGAAAGTCAGGTTAAGCTTGATGCAAACGAACAATGCAAAATGTCATAGACGGGCTAACGAAGCATATCGGTGCAGCAACACACATAGACAGACAATATTACAAAATACCACTTACATACTTGTATATTTGTCATCCTCTGCAAAAAAAAAGGACGAATATAGTTGCAGTTTACTGAGACAATTGGAGTTGCGAAACCTTTCTTCGTTTGTTTCTGCGTGACTGTATTATACTGCCCACTGGTGGCCAAGTGCATGAATGCGTAGTGACGCCTTTGTCCCCCGTACCAATAGTTTTTTCCTGTAAAATTGTAATTTTCGCCATTAAAATTTACCGAGGCAGTTTTGTTGTCTCTGTTGTTGTGCACAGAGCCGGCTACCTCACGCTGTTTGACAGCACGGAGAACGTCGCGGCGGTCTATAGCGAGTTCCGCACATTTGACCACCTCCTTTCCAAACTGGCTCGCTGCTCTCTCCGAGGAGGTGAGCTTCATAATCAGCCATAACTATTATTACAGTAGATGAATTTGTATCAGAGGGTTGACGTGGACTGTGCACGACAGGGGAGAGCAAGACAGCCCACTCGTCGCGCGAGCGACTGTGGGAGCTTCTGTCTCTGAGCAACGGGCACAACGACGACAGCGAGTGGCGGTCCTGGCAGCGGAGCTACCAGCGCTTCCTCCAGGAAGAGGGAGTGGATGCTGACATGCAGAGGAGAGCTCTCCTGCTGCAGCTGTGGATTACACAAGTAAGTGTAAAACCAGACGCTGGTTATTAAAAGTCCACACACCCCAGAAGTTCATTTCATAACCTTTTCCTTCAGTGAAGTGACTTATAAACTGTAGAACTCAATTGATGTAAGAAAAATAATTCACAAGGGGATGTTAAAATAACTTCATTAATTTAGTTGCAAAAGTGTGCACACCCACTCAGAACGGGGCATGTGGCTGTGCTCAGAATAAAAGAGCAGCATTCAAACACATGTCAAATGGGTCTCCGCACACAAATTGAAAAATAGTCGCTTCTGTAACATCCATCCATCCCTTTTCTGAGCCGCTTATCCCCACAAAGGTTGTGGGAGTGCTTGAGCCCATCCCAGCTATTTTCTCGAGGCGGAGTACATCCAGAACTGGTCGCCAGCTAATCACAGGAAACATAGAAACAAATAACCATTCGCACACACAATCACACCTTGAGGCAATTTAGGGTGTCCAATCAATGCATGTTTTTGGGATGTGGGAGGAAACCGGAGTACCCGGGGAAAACCCACACAGACACAGAGGAACATGCAAACTCCACATAGGCGGGACTGGGATCTGAACCCCGGTCTTCAGAACTGTGAGGCAGATTGTTTAAGCAGTCGCACTGTCGTGCCACCTAATTTTAGAACATTCCGAGGAAAGTAAAAAATGCCCCATCATTGGTAAGGAAAATGACATGGAGGTTGGGGATTTTTTTTTTTTTTTTTTTTTTTTTTTGCTTGCTCAACCTTAAAGGGAAGTTGGCAAATAATATCAAACCCATGACAAAACAAATCATATGTTTGTCAAAGTGAAAGACAAAAAAAACTCCAGGCAATTACAGGCAATTATAGTTAATTGCAGTCTTGTTGTACTCTTATTAATCTCATTTAAAAAAAAAAAAAACATTTAAACATGGCTGCTCTATTGCTGGGAATCAACCGGAGAATGTTGAGAAGCTAAAAGAGCTTAAATGACATTGAGGGAAGTTAATCTGCCCGTAGATTAGTTTTCATCAGTCTACTAATACCGTGATTTGGTTTCACTGCATTCATCTTCCCACTGCTTATCCTCTTGAGGGTCAGGAGGAAGTTGGAGCCGACTCAGGGCAAGAGGCGTTGTACGCCCCCTCGACGGTTGACAGTCAATCGCAGGGCTGCAAAAATAAATACAGCAGAACAGCTCAAACCTTGCCACGCCCCAAAATGTCTGAGAATGCTTCGGTGTTTAGCCAACAAAGAAAAAGCCCGAGCCAGAAGATTTCTTGACAGAAGTTAGTTTTGGAACCTGCCTGGACTTGTAGATCAGATTATATGGGAATACTGTTGTGGTTTTGTTTTGTTCACCCTGGGACGATACACACCTTCAACGAAGTGAGTACACATGCACGTTTATTTTAATTTTTTTAAGTTGCAACATTAACATATTAACTTGGCCTTTTGAATGTACTGTATTTTGATGGCAGAAGGGAGGGTTAAATGATATGGAAAACTGCTTGACATTCATCTGAGGTCCATGTACTAGTACATTCCTTGTACTCGCTAATTGGACTGTGAACATTAGCAAACTCCAAGAGAAGTGCTAGATAATAATTTTAATTTTTGAATGTCACTATTAGTACTAGTTGCATAAAGTTGTCAACTAGTACACAGTTTTGCCAGACTAGTTATAACATAGTTTTCTGTATTACATGTACTAGTGAGGCAGAAAAAGTGAATTGGAGGCTACATGGTAGCGATCGACAGGGCCGATACAAAAGTAATGAATAGCCGTCAAGGAGGCCGATAAACAAAATTCATTTGCTTTAAAAAGGAAATTCTTAGCAGAAAGATTTTGAATAATATAAACTCCTAGACGACTGTAAAAGATTTTAAGTCTATGTTCAATTAGCATGTCAATTTTTTTCGTCAGTCTTGGACATTTTATAAAAATTATAACAAAAAGTGCAGCGAGCTCCCGGGCCTAGTACCGTGTCTTATAAAGTTAAAAGAAACTTTAAACAAAGAAACAGCTGCATAAAGTGTCCTACAGTAAAAGTTTTCCAAAATGTCATCCGCTTATCCTCATGAGGGTTGCAGGGAGTGCTGGAGCCTATCCCAGCTGTCAACGGGCAGGAGGCGGGGTACACGCTGAACTGGTCACCAGCCAATCGCAGGGCACATAGAGAGAAACAGCCGCACTCACAATCACACCTAGGGGCAATTTAGAGTGTCCAGTTTATGTTGCATGTTTTTGGGATCTGGGAGGAAACCGGAGAGTCCGGTGAAAACCCACGTAGGCACGGATCGAGCCCAGGCCTTTGAAACTGTGAGGCCAATGCTTTCCAGCTGAGCCACCGTGCCGCCTCCAAAATGCCAATATAGTATAAATGTTAAAAATTCCACTTATTATTTTTTTGATTAAAACAAAAACAGGGCCAGCAGCATCACTTCTATAGTTAACAAAAAAATACCATTCGGATGTTGATAATAATAATGCAATATTCGGTCCATGAAAAGAACCTGAAAGTTGATAGCAAGGACATTGAATAAACGCTTAAAACTGTGAGTAAAAATCCTCACTGATTCATATTGCCAATAGGGGGCGATAGCAAGCTTAGATTGTGCCCGCCTCAGTTGTTGCAGAACATAATCACCCCGCCGGAAAGATGACGTGCGATGCGAGGAAAGACCCCGTCAGTGCTGTAAGTCACCTGCTGACTGCAGGAGCTCTGCTGCGCTCCGGAGATGAGGGGAAAGACCATTAGTCAGCCTTCCTGCTTGTTTGTTTGCGCTCCAGCACGCCTGCTGGGATTCCGGAGCACGACCGTCTGGGACGGGAAGTGGAGCGGTCCCTGGACAGAGAACAGAGGGATTGACACTGAGGCCAGAAAAGTGTTGTGAAACGCGTCTGTCACGTGCAAGCTGAAGCGGAGGTGCGCACGCTGCTTGAAAACCGACAACACCGCCCGGTGATGAATCCAATCAATGCCATTGACGGACACTAATAAGCACCAAAAGTGATTGGTCGCTGGATTTCATTATTTTTATTTATTTATTTTTTTTTTGTGCAAGCAAGCACACGCGAGCGCATGCACACGCGCGTGCTCGACAGGGACTCACAATCACTGGCAAACACATTTTATTCCTCAACTGGTAAATTATTGAGGAACATGAGTTTTCATCATCATCATGAATCTTTCAGTGCAGAACACAGGCAGTCTAGGTCAGAGCTTCTCTAGCTTTTTTTTTTTTTTTTTTGGAAAAAGGACCACCCAAAAAAAAAAAAAGTGAACCACTTACTCTAGAAATACCCTCCTAAAAAAAAAAAAAAAAAACATAAACATAATTGAAATTGAAAGAAAATTTCAAGATTTTTTTTGCTTCTGTTTTCAAAACGAAAATCGGTACTTCTTCCTGGTACTCGAACGCCCCCTAACCAAACCCGGAAATAACACAACGCGCGCGGCCCGATCAGCTGACCCACCCACGACGTGCTTTGTTATTGTCAATTCGAACATACCCCTGAAAAAAAAAAAAAAAAACGGAAATAACATAACTTGGTGGCAGTCGATTCGGTTTTCGAACAAATCGGTTTTCGAACCACCTTCTAGAACAGATTGTGGTCGAGAACCGAGCTTCTACTGTCGTTATAAATATAAATCCAATCATTATTGCGCTGTTTGGAGTAATGTGATGTGAACATGTCCCTGCCAGATCTCGTTGTCCCTTTCTTTCCATGTGGGGCAGCAGGGCCTGTGCCCCGAGTTGCTATGGAAACGGCATAGTGACCAGCAACTGGTTTGAAAAAGTCAGTAGATCGCACTACGGCCAAAAAGCTAAAAATATCTTTTCGCTCCATATTTTGTATTTGATAAGAGAGTAGGTATTATGTTCCATACGTTCATTATCCAAGCCACTTATCCTCACAAGGGTTGCGGGAAAGCTGGAGCCTATCCCAGCTAGCTTCGAGCGAAAGCCAGACACTCTGAACTGGTCACCAGTCAGTCACAGGGCAAATATCGACACCCTCACTCGGAAGGAATCTATCCCGCGCTGCCCGTACCAAAGGAAAGCGTGTGTACCACTACACAATCAGTGACTTCTTCTTCTTTTCCTTTCGGCTTGTCCCGTTAGGGGTCGCCACAGCGTGTCATCTTTTGCCATCTTAGCCTATCTCCTGCATCTTCCTCTCTAACCCCAACTGCCCTCATGTCTTCCCTCACCACATCCATAAACCTTCTCTTTGGTCTTCCTCTCGCTCTTTTGCCTGGGAGCTCCATCCTCAGCATCCTTCTGCCAATATACTCTCTCTCTCGCCTCTGAACATGTCCAAACCATCGAAGTCTGCTCTCTTGAATCTTGTCTCCAAAACATCCAGCTTTGGCTGTCCCTCTCATGAGCTCATTTCTAATCCTATCCAACCTGGTCACTCCGAGCGAGAACCTCAACATCTTCATTTCTGCCACCTCCAGTTCAGCTTCCTGTTGTTTCTTCAGTGCCACCGTCTCTAATCCGTACATCATGGCCGGCCTCACCACTGTTTTGTAAACTTTGCCCTTCATCCTAGCAGACACTCTTCTGTCACATAACACACCAGACACCTTTCGCCAGCTGTTCCAACCTGCTTGGACCCGTTTCTTCACTTCCTTACCACACTCACCATTGCTCTGGATTGTTGACCCCAAGTATTTGAAGTCATCCACCCTCGCTATCTCTTCTCCCTGTAGCCTCACTCTTCCCCCTCCACTTTTCTCATTCACGCACATATATTCTGTTTTACTTCGGCTAATCTTCATTCCTCTCCTTTCCAGTGCATGTCTCCATCTTTCCAATTGTTCCTCTGCATGCTCCCTGCTTTCACTGCACATGACAATATCATCTGCGAACATCATGGTCCAAGGGGATTCCAGTCTAACCTCATCTGTCAGCCTATCCATTACCACTGCAAATAGGAAGGGGCTCAGAGCTGATCCCTGATGCAGTCCCACCTCCACCTTAAATTCCTCTGTCACACCTAAGGCACACCTCACCATTGTTCTGCTGCCATCATACATGTCCTGTACTATTTTAACATACTTCTCTGCCACACCAGACTTACGCATGCAGTACCACAGTTCCTCTCTTGGTACTCTGTCATAGGCTTTCTCTAGGTCCACAAAGACGCAATGTAGCTCCTTCTGACCTTCTCTGTACTTTTCCACGAGCATCCTCAAGGCAAATAATGCATCTGTGGTACTCTTTCTAGGCATGAAACCATACTGTTGCTCGCAGATACTTACTTCTGTCCTGAGTCTAGCCTCCACTACTCTTTCCCATAACTTCATTGTGTGGCTCATCAACTTTATTCCTCTATAGTTCCCACAGCTCTGAACATCCCCTTTGTTCTTAAAAATGGGAACTAGAACACTTTTCCTCCATTCTTCAGGCATCTTTTCGCCCGCTAGTATTCTGTTGAATAAGTTGGTCAAAAACTCCACAGCCATCTCTCCAAATTGCTTCCATACCTCTACCGGTATGTCATCAGGACCAACTGCCTTCCCATTTTTCATCCTTTGTAATGCCTTTCTGACTTCCCCCTTAGTAATCATTTCCACTTCCTGGTCCTTCACTCTTGCCTCTTCAACTCTTCCTTCTCTCTCATTTTCTTCATTCAACAACTTCTCAAAGTATTCTTTCCATCTATTTAGTACACTACCGGCACCAGTCAACACATTTCCATCTCTATCCTTAATCACCCTGACCTGCTGCACATCCTTCCCATCTCTATCCCTCTGTCTGGCCAACCTGTAGAGATCCTTTTCTCCTTCTTTCGTGTCCAACCTGGTGTACATGTCTTCATATGCCTCTTGTTTAGCCTTTGCCACCTCTACCTTTGCCCTACGTCGCATCTCGATGTACTCCTTTCGCCTCTCCTCAGTCCTCTCAGTATCCCACTTCTTCTTCGCTAATCTCTTTCCTTGTATTACTCCCTGTATTTTGGGGTTCCACCACCAAGTCTCCTTCTCCCCTTTCCTACCAGATGACACACCAAGTACTCTCCTGCCTGTCTCTCTGATCACCTTGGCTGTCGTCGTCCAGTCTTCCGGGAGCTTCGGTTGTCCATCGAGAGCCTGTCTCACCTCTTTCCGGAAGGCCGCACAACATTCTTCCTTTCTCAGCTTCCACCACATGGTTCTCTGCTCTACCTTTGTCTTCTTAATCTTCCTACCCACCACCAGAGTCATCCTACACACTACCATCCTATGCTGTCGAGCTACACTCTCCCCTACCACTACTTTACAGTCAGTAACCTCCTTCAGATTACATCGTCTGCACAAAATATAATCTACCTGCGTGGTTCTACCTCCGCTCTTGTAGGTCACTATGTGTTCCTCCCTCTTCTGGAAATAAGTGTTCACTACAGCCATCTCCATCCTTTTTGCAAAGTCCACCACCATCTGCCCTTCAAAGTTCCTTTCCTGGATGCCGTACTTACCCATCACTTCTTCATCGCCCCTGTTTCCTTTACCAATATGTCCATTACAATCTGCACCAATCACAACTCTCTCGCTGTCTGGGATGCTCAGAACTACTTCATCTAGTTCCTTCCAGAATTTCTCTTTCAACTCTAGGTCACATCCTACCTGTGGTGCATAGCCGCTAACCACATTATACATAACACCCTCAATTTCAAATTTTAGTCTCATCACTCGATCTGATACTCTTTTCACCTCCAAGACATTCTTAGCCAGCTCTTCCTTTAAAATAACCCCTACTCCATTTCTCTTCCCATCTACTCCGTGGTAGAATAATTTAAACCCTGCTCCCAAACTTCTAGCCTTACTACCTTTCCACCTGCTCTCTTGGATGCACAGAATATCAACCTTTCTCCTAATCATCATGTCAACCAACTCCTGTGCTTTTCCTGTCATAGTCCCAACATTCAAAGTCCCTACACTCAGTTGTAGGCTCTGTGCATTCCTCTTTTTCTTCTGACGCTGGGTCCGGTTTCCTCCTCTTCTTTGTCTTCGACCCACAGTAGCTGAATTTCCACCGACGCCCTGCAGGTTAGCAGTGCCGGGGGCGGGCGTTGTTAACCCGGGCCACGACCGATCCGGTATGGGATTCTTTAGATGAACTACACAATCAGTGACTCCCTGTTCAAAAATGTATTTGATAGAATTTATTTTCATCATAATGGGGCTGTTTTGGAGTAGTGTGCATTTTTTTCTGAACATACACCTGCCAAACCTTTGTTTGCTTTGTGTTGCTTTGTGGCACAGTGGAGCCCTGTGGCCCTCGTTGCCAGGGAAACAGCATAGTGACCAATAACTGGCTCGAAGCAGTCGGAAGTAGTTGTGATGATGCATTTGGGGCAGATGTAGCAGTGACCCACCAAAGCCAGCAGATGGCACTGTGGTTAAAAAAAAAAACATGAAATTGTTATTTCAATTGACAGTTTTAATTGAACTCCAAGAATAAATTGCTATAAAGATGTTTATAACACAAATTGGAGAATTCTGGAGTTTGCTTTTCCGTCCATTCTCACAAAAAAAAATGTTGTTTCAAGTGTAAAGTTTTAGATTTCATTATTGCAGTTTCGTACAAAAAGCACACCAGGCATTAAGAGAAAGTTCCCGACCTCAGTACTTTTTTTCTTTTTTTACTTGAAAAAAAAAGCACTATTCAGGAGAACAGATGTGAAGGTTGTGTCTTTTATGGAGAAGGGATTGGCTTAATAGCTCCGGGCCAGCCAATAATAATAATAATAATAATAATAATAATAATAATGCCCCAATCATCTTTAATAAAAAGTCTACATCGCTCAACGTGTCCTGAAAAATACAACAGGCCACTCGGCGCCACGTTCATCACAGCAAACAGAATTTCTCTTGTGTGTCTGCTAGCGCGATCAGACGGTCATTACGTGAGGATGTAAAGGTGGCAGAGGATACAAAGTGCCGGAGCGAGTGGCCATTTGGCCAGCCTGTCAGTCCTCAGATGTGCAGACGTAAAAAAAAAAAAAAAAAAAAAAAAAAGAACAGCTCGCTTAACCCGAAGCCATTACTGTCTGACAGGCTCAGGTGTTCCTCGCAGAGACGCTGACGGCGGCGTAGGATCGGTCTCGTTGCTTCTGCTCACCAGATATGTCATTTGCTACACTTGCGAGATCCATTATCACAGTCACGTGGGCAGTTGAACTTTTACTTTACTTTTACTCTTACTTTTTTAATTATACTTTGTTTTGGAGTGATATGAATTATATCCCAAATCCTTTGTCACTTTTTCTCTGTGCAGAACTTGTTAGACAGTGCAGGTGTTCCGAATGAATGTACAGCAAGGATAGTTTAAAACCGCATTTAATCTCCAATTGTCAAGTGAAACATCTATAGAGCTCATGCATCTACATCACCGAAGTTACGTGACTGACCGTATTGCCGGTCAAACAAAGTATTGTTCAATGCTAAATCCATTGAGACGAAGCGAAAATATGTCTTATAGGACGACGCCCAGAATTTTGTCCGATACCGTTAAACATTCAGAAGGTGATAATAAACGAAGGTACGTGGAAAAATGAGAAACACTTGGCATAGACCACTCATATTTAATGCCAAAGTCGATGTTTTCGCGTATAAGAAATTGGACTATTACCCCGCTTGGGCTCGTCTTGGACAACTGGTAGTCCATGGATCCGGGGAGTAAGTCATCGAGATTTACACGGAAGAGTTTGAAGGCGTAGAAAAGTCTGGACGCATTCAAATACTTCGTTGCTGGATCTGTTCTCAACGGGGACGCGGCTCGTGAATGCGGAAGTGTGTTTGGCTACATGTTAACCTTCGCTGAAATTCATCGATCTTCTCAGATAGTAATCAATACAAATAGCAATATTTAACGTACACGGAAGCGCGTTGCGGCCACACGTTAACCTACGTAAACCTCTCTTTGACTGACGGTTTATTTTCTTTTTTTTTTTTTTTCAATACGCATTGGACTCATTTGAGAACAATGCATATTTAATATAAATAAATAAATAAACGTTTGTCGAGGAGAGGTTTTGCAAAGTTTAACGTGTGGCGGCAACGCGCTTCGGTGTATGTTGGAGACAGCTCCCTGTCTTTTTTTTTTAAGTACGCATTGTTCTCAAATGAGCCAACTTGACATTATAAATACCTCTTGGTCATTTGAGATTGAGAAGAATAATTCCTACCTGAAATGAAGCGATCGTTACACAGGTGTGCGTATTTTGGTTGGGCACCATTTATCATGTTTAATTGCCAAAATCCATCGATATTTCCTGGTCTTTTCGGATGGTATTCTATAAAATGACCACTTTGAATATCTGTCTTGTCTTTCGAACAACCAACAGCACAACAAGTCTCGGGCATTGTGAATATTCTGCTCCGGTTCAATGCAGCTTTTTTGACCGGGAATATGGCGCCGTGAAAATGGTGACGTCACGTACACGAGCTCTATACCGAACATCCTTTTTCCTCTTCTTTTCATCCAGTGTAATGCCGGACCAGCAGCCTTTTGGCTTCTCGGTTTCCTGCTCACTCACCCCGAGGCCAAGGAGGCGGTCCAATCAGAGATGAGAGGCCTTTGTCGCGAGGACGGCTCCGCCCGGGAGGGGCGAGCGAACAAGGCACCCAGTACACCCGTGTTAGGTACGCCGCAGCGTCCGTTCACCGCCACCTGGATGAAAAACGACACTGTGACGCTCATTACAGAAGATTTAGCTAAACGAAAAGCCATTTTCAGGTTTCTAACGTTATTCTTCAAGTCAGCTAACCCTCCGTCCATCGTACAGACAGCGTTCTGAAAGAGACTCTAAGACTCACCGCCGCTGCAATGATCAGCAGAGAGGTGGTGAAAGACAAAGTCCTGCACATGGCCGACGGGCGAGAGTACCGCCTCAGAAGAGGGGACAAAGTGTGTCTCTTCCCCTTCCTCAGCCCCCAAATGGACCCGCAGATACATCCGGAACCTCAGGTACCGTATGCTCAGACAACATCGCGCGTCACCACATTTATCCTAAATTGAGGAATAACAACAATAGTTACAATTGCAATAATGATCATCCTGTTTGCTTTGTGGCAGGTTTTCAAGTATGACCGCTTCTTAAATGGCGACCTGACCGCCAGGGAAGATTTCTACAAGGACGGTAGCAGACTGAAGTACTTCACCATGCCCTGGGGTGCCGGGAGCAACGTGTGCGTGGGGAAAGACTTCGCTGTGACAACTATTAAGAAGTGAGTGGTTTAAGATGCGTATCGCTCTGTCGTGTACGCACAGCGTCGCTGGCCGGGAGATGACGTACTCGCCGTCAAAGCGTGCAGTTTCATCTGACTTAAGAGATCACAATGGATTACTGAATATTACTTAATCCACTTTATATACTGTAGTATTTCCTTATACTGTTGAATGAAGAGAAAAGTGTGGAGGGGAGGGACAAGACTTCAAAGGCAGAAGATTTTCTGTATCAGGCATTAGAATCTTCTTGTCATGTAATATTTCCACAAAGATTGAACACACCAGAGCATGTGTTGGAATTTTACCTTTTTATGTTTGGATCCAGATTTGTACTCTTGATGCTGACCCACCTGGACCTGGAAGCGTGTGACCCGGACGCCCAGGTGCCGCCCTTCAATCCGAGCCGCTACGGTTTTGGGATGCTCCAGCCACAGGGAGACCTTCTCGTCCGCTACAGACCCAAAAGAATTCATTGAACAACTTAATTTAAGCATTGGATATTCTATTTATATCTGTATATATTTATTTATTTCACACTTATGATTGGACAAACCTGTTGTGTTTGACATATTTCATCATTTCCCAAAAATTATATGTATTAAAAAAAAAGCAATACTGGATGACATTCCTGTCTCTTACCCAACATCTTATTTAATATCTCACAAAATGGACTTTTCAATATTTTACTCAATTAGAAGATTAAGATTGCTGGAGGCCTTTTTTTTTTTTTAATTATACTACAAATAATGTATCTTCGGGCGCCACGGTGGCACAGCTGGTTAAGTGTTGGCCTCACAGTTCTGAGGTCCTGGGTTCAATCCCAGACCCGCCTGTGTGGAGTTTGCATGTTGTCCCCGTGCCTGCGTGGGTTTTCTCCGGGCACTCTGGTTTCCTCCCACATTCCAAAGACATGTAACATTAATCGGACACTCTAGATTGGCCCAAGGTGTGATTGTGGGTGCGGCTATATTCCCTGTGATTGGCTGGCAACCAGTTCAGGGTGAACCCCGCCTCCTGCCCGTTGACAGCTGGGATAGGCTCTAGCACTCTCTGTGATCCTCGTGAGGATAAGCAGTGAAGAAAATGGATAGATTGATGGATGGATATTGTATCTTTTTCAGCTATCTCTGCAGAACAATTAAATGTTCATCCGTTAGATGGTAAAAGTTGCAATTCACCCGTAAATTGTGACGTGGACATTCACACAGAAGGAAAAAAAAATGACAGAGCCGACTCACCACCTATGAGCTCACAAACGAAAATGCTTCAGAGCAAGCCTGCCGCATGACGTGGTTCACTACTAGCTGAGAAAGAAAGAGGAAAAAAAGATAAAATGAATACAATTTTGAGAAGTTATAAGGAAAACTATCCATATTCATCTTTGGAGTCGTTATAAACTATATCTCTTTAAATCTGTGAAGGGTACATGATGGTCCCGTCCCCCCACACGCTCTGCTGTTGACATACAGTGGAATACACGGACCTGTGGTGCCTTCAGGTGTCAGCGCGAGGCTCAGAAAGAGTTAACTCCGATGTGCTGAAGGAAGAGACCGGTGCGCCGCCTGGCTCGAGAAGACCTCCTCCGTCGCTCCCCCCCCCCCCTCCTCCGCCTCCTCCTCCTGCTGCTGTTGCGGCGGACTGGGAGCACTGGTCCGGTTCCGGATGACCAGCCCGTCGGTACTTGTTGATCTCGGAGCCGGCCTGCACGCAACGGGGCGAGGAATGCGGCGCGGTGAGGCGTATGGAGCTCGCTAGACGTGTGTGACATGTCGGGGGCTGAGGAGGGTGCAGGGAATGGATGGCATCACAGCGCGGTTCGAGTAGACCAGTGACGGCGCCTCTCTTTTTTTTTTTTTTTTTTGTGGGGGGCTACATCTCCATCTGTGCTTGAGGCCAACAACAACAGCTCACCACGGTACTGCCACGATTATGTTTATTATTACCTCATCTTCTATCACCATTTTATCACACTGCATGATATGCAATGGGCTCGGCTATGCGCCAAATGGAGCACACACACGCACGCACACACGCGCACACACAGATCGGAGACTATTTGTATCCACAACAATATTACCACGATGTGACGCCATTAAACAACACCAGGGGTGGATATTCTTCCAACTGTAAGCTGTTTTGCCGTCATGTGGAAGACAACAGGCGGAGGGAGGCTGTATTAAGAAAAAAAAAATGGAGAAAAAAAAACATTATCGTCCTACTATAGTGTGTGCGCATTTGCGTGCACGCGACTTCCTTGGAGCCAAGCGATGCTATACGTGTGAGGAAGGCTTTAAGTGTGTGAAAGTTTGAGTGGCGTTTGCAGGCCGGAAGCACTTTTTACGCACTCGAAACAAAGAGGAAAAAAAGCAAGATTAAATAGAGGACATTCAAAATGCAAAGCGCGCCCAGGCTATCTATCAAACGTCATATTTTGAGGTGAAACAAACAAACAAATAAACAACAGAGAGGATATACGTTTGTAACAGGGAACGGATTGGGGGCGGGGTCAGCACTGGACAGCTCCGCTGCGCGTCCCCACCCACGCCGTGTGACAAAAAAGATCACCAGCAATTAAAAAGGAAACGTCAAGAAAAACGAGGCTGTTTTCCCTCCAGGGCCGCCACGCGTGCGGCACATTTAGAAGATTTATAGCCGCTGATTCTGTTATTCGTCCCACGGGGACAGTTTTGATGGGGCGTCAAATTGTTGTTTGATTGGGCAGGAAGTTTTATTTAAGCGCAGGGGACATTCTGCCTGCGCACCAGCACGACCTAATAACATCTGTAAGATAAAAGATGTATCAACCATTTTGCTTCTAATAAGATAATGACATTTAGGAGTGACACTAGGGCGCCACGTAAAGCCTTGGCCTCACAGTTCTGAGGTCCCGGGTTCAATTCCTGTGTGGAGTTTGCATGTTCTCCCCGTGCCTGTGTGGGTTTTCTCCGGGCACTCCAGTTTCCTCAAACATCCCAAAAACATGCATCATCAATTGTACACTCTAAATTGCCCCTAGGTGTGATTGTGAGTGCGGCTGTTTGTCTCCATGTGCCCTGCGATTGGCTGGCAACCAGTTCAGAGTGTACCCCGCCTCCTGCCCGTTGAAAGCTGGGATAGGCTCCAGCACTCCCTCGGACCCTTGTGAGGATAAGCGGCAAAGAAAATGGAGGGATGGATAGATTGACACTTAGTCAACAATGGTGGAGAAAGGCATTATCTTTAAATTTTGGATATGCATTAAAACCAGCGTGGAAAATAAAATACAGGGAGTGATTCCTGCCATAGATAACCAAAAGTAAATGATACACCTTTTTAAATATATACCAGTCCATATATATGTATCAATAGTTGAATAATAATGAGACCTCGGTTGCCTTCTTTTTCTTGTGCTTATTCTGGGTTGCCTCCGGGGTGGAGGGGCATCTTAACCAGGGAAGCCCAGACTTCTCTCTCCCCTGGCATTTCGTCCAGCTCTTCCAGAGGGATGCTGAGGTGTTCGCAGGCAGCCGCTCGACTCTGAGGTCACGGTGTCAGATTCGGAGGCGCCGATTGTCATCTCGTTCTTCATGACTATTGGCCGCTAAGAAAAGCAAGACAAAACACAGGCGGCGAACACTCTGTGGCTAGACTTAACTCCTTCCCCACAAACTGTATCGTTTTATATGTATATGTAGCTCTATGAGACACTAATGCTGTGCTTTTTTTTTAACAATAATTATTAACTATGTAATTTTTTACGCATCTGTGGCTAGACAGCAAAGTCTGGAGAGTCTGTCGCCAAAATGAGTGGTGCAGTGAATGGGGAGATGGGTCAGATCAGCTTTTTTAAAATAGCCACACTGTCCCCTTTATTCTCACCTGTTGCCTCTTTGTGGCAGTCTGCTTCGGCCTTGCCAATCTCGCCATGTTTTTGTGGTTCAATAAAAAATAAAAGATACCGTATACATTGTTATATGGATGCTCAAAAGCAGATACAAGGGTGCAGTTTTCCGCTTGCAGCACGTTGGTACTGTAGATGAGTGGTGCTCAATTGCTGGGTCACCACCTCATTTTTTTGCGGTCACTTGAAGTGCGTTTGGCCTTACAAAACTAATTGCAGCTCTGCTTACTGTTTGACTTTGACAGCATAGCAGAGGCCTCACACATGTGCCACTGTTAGTGTCTAGACATGACACTCGCTCTGCGGGGTAATGTTTTAGACGACGTCAACCGGGGGCTGAACTCTGGTCGTCACTTGAAAGCGGCTTTGGATTCTCGCCCAGTCTAGCCGATCATGTCCATCCATTTTCTTTGCCGCTTATCCTCACGAGGGTCACGGGGAGTGCTGGAGCCTATCGCAGCTGTCAATGGGCAGTAGGTGGGGTACACCCTGAACCGGTTGCCAGCCAATCGCAGGGCACATGGAGACAAACAGCCGCACTTATAATCAGACCTAGGGGCAATTTAGAGTGTCCAATTATTGTTGCATGGTTATAGGTGATAGTTCCACTCTGAAATGATCTCACATTGCGAGGCCGTGTTCCACTTTGCAAAACATCCAAACAACCTAAGGCAGTTGCACTCTTGATTCTAGTGACAACCATTGTGCGTACTACTATCCTGTTTTGATTTTTTTTTCTTTTCTTTTTTTTTTTTCTTTAAGAGACAATAATGACAGAAAAGAGGACCGAGCGGACTCCGTAGTCGTGGGTGCTCACCCGCTCCCCAGTTGAACGTTCATCATGGAGAAGTCCTTGGCAGAGTTCAACAAGGCCGGCTCGCAGTCGACGTCGTCACTCCTGCCGGAGCCGGTGGACGTCATCCGCACCAAGTCATGTTTCCGGAGGGTCCGCCTCAACGTGGGCGGCCTGCCGCACGAGGTCCTCTGGCGAACGCTGGACCGGCTCCCCCGGACGCGCCTGGGCAAGCTGCAAGACTGCAGCAGCCACGAATCGCTGATGGAGGTGTGCGACGACTACAACCTGGACGAGAACGAGTACTTTTTCGACCGACACCCGGGCGCCTTCACCTCCATCCTCAACTTCTACCGCACTGGAAAGCTGCACATGATGGAGGAGATGTGTGCCCTGTCCTTCAGCCAAGAACTGGACTACTGGGGCATCGACGAGATTTACCTAGAGTCCTGCTGCCAGGCCAGGTACCACCAGAAAAAGGAGCAGATGAACGAGGAGCTCAAGAGGGAGGCGGATAATTTAAAAGACAGAGAGGGGGAAGAATTCGACAACACGTGCTGTGGGGAGAAACGCAAGAAACTGTGGGACCTCCTGGAGAAACCCAGCTCGTCAGTCGCTGCAAAAGTAAGTGAGAAAACCACAATACCACGATGGGTTGGATGGTTTTGTGATGCGGATTTAATACCACAGCATCAAATGTTACTGTTTATCAACTATCCAGGCACTACCATTGAATTTGCCATCTTGGTACTCCCAAAACGTGTGGAGGACATGGTTTACAGGTTGGATTATGGCGGGAGGGGGTCTCAAAGTTTGGCATGTAGAATTAAAATTGGTCGCGTGAGTTTGACACTTTTTCAGTTCGGGTCACATGAAGGATTTTTAATTCGACTTGGTAAGCCAAAAAAGGCAAAGTGCAAAGGAAAGACATATAATAACGTGACTAGCAAGAAACCTTGCATATTACCGAGGGCCCGATTTCCGTGACATGTTAACTTTCCCCAAAATACGCTGTGAAGCACTATCATCATAACAGCAAAAAAAACAAGCATTTTTTGGCATAAAAACCATAAAATTTCAAGTAAATAAATTTGATATATTTTTGTAAATAAGGACTCGCAATGGGAAAATACATGCTAAACACGTGGTTCATTTGTTGTCTCTGCGACGTCCTATTTCAGACTTGTTTCTTCGCATTTGAAAATCAAATTCAATTTGCAGTCTTCTGTATTATGAAATTCATCAAAAATTTCACAGAAAATGTGTTTTCTTGCTTATCCACTGATGAAGTTTGGGGAAATATTTAAATCACTTTTTCATGAAAAACTGTCGGTCGATAAAGGTGAAGCAAAGTGAACAGTCAACAATAATGACTGTAAACAAAACTTTGTTCAAGTGAATTAACCTCATCAGAAAAAAAAACATTAACAAATCTTTCTAACTTACCTGTGGAAAGTTTTCTCACAGCCACGAAACTAGCGATTAATGGCATTGTTTTTTTGGGAGTATCAAGATGGCGGATGATGACTTCAGTTTTTTTTTTCCCCAGTCTTTTTTTTTTTTTTTAATCAGTGTACAGAGTACACAAGTACTTACACTTGAGTACTCACTGATACTGAGTATTCATAATAAGGACATTGCGTTTTGTGTTGTGTGTGTTCGATTCTTCTCAAATATTTTTCGAAAATTGGAACCAGCTTTTCACAAAGAAAATATGCTGTGAGTATGGTGATATCGTCTTTATGGATATGTTGCGCGCCATTTCTTGTTTGATTACTCATTATTTGGAGGCAAATAATGTGACACTGTGGTATTCTTAAGCCTATTTGTAGTGTTGTGCGATATGTGTTAGCATTATGCTAGCAGAAATTTGCAAGCAAACGCTATGTTCGTGTAACAAAATTATCTTTATATTATATTAGTTTTACTGTAAACCTCAACTGGGATTGTCAATAAACAGCTTAAGGCAAGAACAGGTTGAGTCATTTTGAAGAACTAACCTACACAAATGCATCCTCAGGCAGGACAAAATTGAGCTCGTGCACCTACATCACCAAAATCACGTGACTGGCCATATTGACGGTCTAGCAAAGCATTCTTCAAATGTAATTCGGTTGGAGACGACACAAAAATACGTCTTACAGCACGACGCACAGAGTTTTGTCCAATACCGTTAAACATTTAGAAGGTGATAATAAACGAAGGTATGTGGTAAAATTAGAGAGAGTTGTCATAGAGGACCCATACTTAATGCCGAAGTTTATGTTTTTGCTGATAAGAAAGTGGACTATTAACCCGCTTCTGCTTGTCTTGGACAACTGGATCTACACATGGATCTGGTGAGTAAGTCGTCGAGATTTACACGGAAGAGTTTGAAAGCGTAGAAAAGTCTGGACGCATACAAATTCTTCATTGCTGGATCTGCTCTTAATCGAGAATAAATCCCACATAGTGATGGAGCCACTCACATTTTTTTAATACAATACCAATATTTAAACAAATGACCCCTGGTTTTACACAAACTCGCATTCATCAATTCTGAAAAAATAAAAAAAGACAGCGAGTTGGCTCCTCCATACATGAAGCGTGTTGCTGCAACACGTTAATCTTTGGTATAACTCTCCGTGATGGACGTTTTTTTATTTGTTTATTTTTAAATATGCAATGTTCTCAAATGAGTCCAATGCATATTTAAAAAAAAGAAAATAAACCCCCGGGATAGGCCTCAGCTCCCATACACGGAAGCGTGTTGCGGCCACACATTAACCTACGTAAACCTCTCTGTGACCGACGGTTTATTTTTTTTAAAAAAACACATTGGACTCATTTGAGAACAATGCATATTTAAAAAAATAAGAAACGTCTGTCGGGGAGAGGTTTACCGAAGTTTAACGTGTGTCCGCAACACGCTTCTGTGTACGTTGGAGAGGACTCCTTGTCGTTTTGTTTTTTTTAAATGCATTGTTCTCAAATGAGCCAATTTGGCATTATAAATACTTGTTGGTTATTTGAGATTGAGAAGGATAATTCCTACCTGAAGTGAAGTGATCGCTACACAGTTGTGCAAATTCGGTTGGGCACCATCCATCACGGTTAATTGCTGAAATCTTTTCTGGTCTTTTCATCTGGTATTCTATAAAATGACCTCTTTGAATATCTGTCTCGTCTGTTGTGACAACCAACAGCGCAACAAGTCTCGGGCATTGTGAATATTCTGCTCCGGTTTAATGTCCCCCACAATGTCGAGGATCTCTTTTTGACCTGCAATATGGCGCCGTGAAAATGGTAACGTCACGTGCACAAGCTCTCTAGTACAACTTCCACACCCTATTGTTATGCTATTATTGCATGCCTTGGAAATCCTGCCTGTTGGGCTAGTAGAGAGTACGGATTTGGTTACTATAACTACGCTTGTGTTTTGGCTTTGACACGACGATTGATTGGGTGATTGTGATTTTACATTAGTAATTGTAATATCACTGCATCGTATTGTAGCGGCAGGATTTTGAGATAACATTTTACGAGCCGCTCTATGATTTTTATGAAGAGTGTGATCGGCTCTCTCCATCACCCCCTATCACTATTTTATGACTAAGGCAGCACAGTGTTCCTAGTTTTTGTGACAATTTGTAAGTGAGACACGATATTTGTATCGCCAACCATATCCGGATGATATAAACAGGCTTGTCGTGTCTCCTTCCTTTGTTTTGTCGGGGAAAAATGGCTAAAGTTGGGATAAGAATTGCAAACGGATGTAAGTGAGAAAACGTTTATAGGAGGAAGGATCGGTCAAATTAAAACTACGAAGGTGCCGAGTTGTGGCGCCAAGTCCAGTTTGAAATGAGTTTGGTGCATTTCCCAGCTAACTGAAGTTGAAACCCTTCGACAGGTACACTCTACTGCATTCGATGCGTTTGTGTCGAAACACAAGAGCGCGCCCAACAAAAGGCTGTTGTTCAGTTCAGCTTCGTGTTAGCAAGGTAACCATGGCAACAAATCCTCAGCGAGTGTACGTTGAGCCTGGGTGAAACAAAGAAAGGGTTGGCACGGGGGTTAAACACATACATGTACTGCATTTTTGGAGGGGGTGTCTGGGGGGGGGGATACATATCAAATACACATAGTAGTAGTGTTTTAAATATTAGAAAAAGGTGTCAACCTTTTTGAAATTGAAACTGATTTTTGAATAGTGATCAATGCAAAGGACCAAAATAAATATGTTAAATGACCTTTAATTATAAGTTATTATTATTATTTTACGATATTTGTATATGTGAAGACACTGATCATGTTAATGATTTAACGAGGTAGGAAGGATTTATTTGGCAAAAGCTCTGCAATTGTTTACATTTCGGAGGTTCCGAGCAAATCACAATGTCCCATCACTGGTGAGCTATTTTTAGAACAGGGCCGCCGGCTCCTCATGTGGTCCTCGGGGGGCACCACATTGGCGAGCCCTATGCGAGAAAGACAAGAAGCAGATTTCACTGTCACATCCAAATTAGTTTCCAGGATAAAACTGTACCTATTGCAGAATATTATATGTTCATTGTTGTTCTGTAGCAGTTAGCAGGGTAGGACTGGGCTTTTTCATAATAAGAAGTCTTTTTAATTTGGTCATCTTCCATCCATCCATTTTTTTCACCTCCTTATCCTCACAAGGGTGACAGGGAGTGCTGGACCCTATCCCAGCTGTCAACGGGCAGGAGCGGGGGGTACAAGATAAACTGGTTGCTAGCCAATCGCAGGGCCGCACTCACAATCACACCGAGGCGCAATTTAGAGTGTCCAATTAATGTTGCGTGTTTTTGGGATGTGGGAGGAAACCAACGCAGGCACGGGAAGAACATGCAAACTTTACACAGGGAGGGCTGGGATGGACCTTTCCGACCTGTCAATCACTCGTACAAGAATAGCCAATCAGATAGCCGCATTGTCTTAACCCCTGGCTGGACACGCCCCTCTCGCCGTCGTGTCCCAAAAGCAACGCTGGTTGTCAGTAGTGTGCGCTTGGAAAAGTTAATGTTACGCGCTTGGGGAACGTGCAATTCTGATGAAAGCTAGGTTACAAGGGGCCCGGTTGATTCATTTTCCAAAGCCTAAAACACAGTTGACAAAGTGTTTACGAGGAATTAAGGCTTGCGGAAGACCGCACGCACAACTAAATGTGAACAATATTAACAAACACAAGTCTGCATGTTCAAAGGTAAGTGAGGGAGAAGTATCTTGATTGAATTATTATCAGTGCTTGATACATTGCAGGAGAACAACTTTCACTTTGTTAGCGTATCACTGACCTGCTGAATGAAGAAGTGTGTCATGTTTTATGCCAAAGAGTCGGGTTAGAGATACGTAAATGCGAGAAATGTCCATTGCCTATTTGTATCACATTGGAATTTTAAAAACAGAGCACTGGGTTCCATTACGAGCCAAGTCAAATGAATACACCCACTCACTGATAAAGACTACAATGATATTACTCGTGAGCTTTCCATGTAAAAAGTACTCACACTGCTCTACATGCGCAGTACGATTCCACTATTTTATCCGGTTGGATTTCACTTTGAAGTTTGTGAGGCTTCAAACATTTTTGCATCGATTGCCAACATTTCGCTGTAACTCCGACATTGCGTCCTGCTCCGTCCAAAAATCTTTATTCTGTGCACATATCCTCGCGTGAAATAGTCGAGACCTCTCTGTAGAACTCTCTTGGACAAGTCTGACTCATTTCTCAAAAACCATACTGCAATATTATCTGGTATACGCGGTAGAGAATCGACTTCAAACCTGTTCTGTTCTGTTCAGTCGCCGTTTTAGAAGCTTGTGGGACAGGGCGACTGTAGCTAAGGGGACGGAGCTTAAGATCGCCGGTTGGAAAGGTCCATTGAACCCGGGTCCTCAGAAGTGTGAGGTCAACGCTTTCCAGCTGCACCACCATACCGCCGAATGCAACTACAATAAGCATATTGTTGTATTCTTGTCTAATGCGGTCAATCAAATATGAGTATTTTTTGTGACACAAAAGAGACTGTGGAAGTTTGTCTGATGAAGTTTTGTACTTGTAGGCAAGTCAGAAATCCTCGACCTATGTTGTACGCTTCATTTTTTTTAACATTAGTAAAGGTTGCTTTTTATTAAGAAGCCCGGTAATTATATACCACAATCTCTGTAACTGCTTGAGTAACCATTTAAAGTCTACATTTGCCTTCAATACCTCCAAGCATTACAAGAAGTCAGGAGTCACGCTCGACCTTATTAGCGACACGTGCTAAACGACATGCTAGCCGGGCCTTTCAGACAGTTCAGCTGTAGCCAAACACCCAAGTCAATAACACCTGCCGCCTATGGGGACACACGTTCAATCACTGAATGAATTCAGGCCTTGCTCGGAGAGCCCGAACATTGACGCTGACATCTCCACCAGACAATTTTGTACTTCTGGCTTTACGCGAGCGTTTCGAAGACGGCATTTTTCTGTCCCAGTGCACAGAGCAAGGTCCATAAACGCACGCTTGCGTGAGTTTCGTGTTTCACTAGGACAGAGACGATGAGTCAGACCCGCACTCAAGTCCGACATCAGCAGAGGTGGCAAAAGCGCTCACGCTTTGTACTGAAACAGGACTTAGATCTCAATCAGTCAATCAGGCAAGAGCTCAACTGCAGTTGGACTTGAATTCTCTCTATTTATCTCTTTTACATTTTGTGCCTCTTTAGGAGTACAAAATAATCATTGGGAAATAAATATTCAAGTAAGTACAGTTAAAAAGCATTTGTTGCGTCTCGCTTCTGAACATATCGGACGTTTGAGTAATATCTCCAGCAACACTCGCGTCCACATCGTGAACGCCGTTGACGGCAATCTTTCCGGTGAATTTGATATCGCAAATGTTGCTTCGCTTTTCACAAACAAGCTGATTGGAGAAGTCTCCAGAAATCGTCAGCGCTTTTCGAAAAAGCGCCTCGAGATGAGCGCTTTCAATCAATTAGCCAAGAGACTTCTTCTTCTTCTCCATTTGAATGAAAGCGGTGTAAAAAAAAAAAAAAAAAATCAATGATTATTGTGTTGCAGCCAAGAAAGCGCCGACGTCCACAAAAAGGAGACGAGCGCCCGGGAGCCGAAGCCCCCGGCACGGCTCGCTCCATTAGGGCCTAGCGATAGTGGCAGTTGGGGGGGGGGGGGTGGACAAATGTCTCGCGTGCACGTGCATATTGTTCTCGCCGAATCCGCCTCTCCGATCGATAAGCCCCCCCAGTGATAAGTAGACGCATTAAGACTCGCGTCAGTTGAGGTAAAAAACAACATTGCTGAATCAATTTCCAATTAGCTAACCGAGCGGCTGCGATGACATCGTGACCGCTCGCACAATTTAACGCGGAGAATTCTCCTTTTACAACGATAATGCCGCTCGCGTTTGATTGACTGAGTTGTAATGGTCTATCAACAAGTTTGTTACCGCGGTAATAGAAGTGTCCCGCATCAGACAGAGAACTGTTTTGTCACTCACAAGTCGCTAAATTAAGTCATCAAAATCGTGAGTGCATGTCGTCAGCGGTAGAATGTCGTGCTAGTGGCTGTGGGGAATACAGTGAAGAAAATAAGTATTTGAACAGCCTGCTATATTGCAAGTTCTCCCACTTAGAAATCATGGAGGGGTCTGAAATTTTCACCGTAGGTGCATGTCCACTGTGAGATACAGCTGTAAATATGTATTTGAACACCTGAGAAAACCAATGTTAACATCAAACATTTCCTGTAGTTGTTCACCAGGTTTGCACACACTGTCGGAGGGATTTTGGCCCACTCCTCCACACAGATCTTCTCAAGATCAGGCAGGTTTCTGGGCTATCGCTGAGAACCACAGAGTTTCAGCTCCCTCCAAAGATTTTCTATTGGGTTTAGATCTGGAGACTGGTTAGGCCACACCAGAACCTTGATATGCTTCTTACGGACCGACTCCTTGGTTTTCCTGGCTGTGTGCTTCGGGTCATTGCCATGTTGAAAGACCCAGCCACCACCCATCTTCAATGCTCTGACTGAGGGAATGAGATTGTTCCCCAAAATCTCACAATACATGGTCGCGGTCATCCTCTCCTTATTACAGTGTAGTCGTCCTGTCCCATGTACTGAAAAACACCCCCAAAGCATGACGCGACCACCCCCATGCTTCATATTAGGGATGGCGTTCTTTGGATGGAACTCATCATTCGTCTTCCTCCAAACCCGGTTAGTGTAATTATGACCACAAAGTCCCATTTTGGTCTCATCTGACCACAAAACCTTCTCCCATGACTCCTCTGTATCATCCAAATGGTCATTGACAACTTAAGACGGGCCTTGACATGTGCTGGTTTAAGCAGTGGAACCTTCCGTGCCATGCATGATTTCAAACCATGACATCTTAATGTATTACCAACAGTCATCTTTGAAACGGTGGCCCCAGCTCTTTTCTGGTCATTGAGTCCTGTCGTGTAGTCCTGGGCTGATTCCTCACCTTTCTAAGGATCATTGAGACCCCACAAGGTGATATCTTGCATGGGGCTCCACTCCACTTGAAATTGACCGTCATGTTTACCTTCTGCCATTTTCTAATGATTGAACACTGGACCTTTTTTCACCAAGCTGTTTGGCAATTTCTCTGTAGCCCTTTCCAGCCGTGTGGAGTTGTCTCTGGTGTCTTTGGACAACTCTTTGGTCTTGGCCATGTAACAATTTTGAGTTTTACTGATTGTATGGGGTGGACAGGTGTCTTTATGCAGCTAACGACCTCACACAGGCGCATCTGATTCAGGATAATACATGGAGTGGAGGTGACTTTTAAAGGTGGACTAACAGGTCTTTGAGGCTCAGAATTTTCGCTGATAGGCATCTGTTCAAATACTTATTTGCGGCTGTATCGCACAAAAAAATTGTTTAAAAAAATCATACATTATGATTTCTGGATTTTTCTTTTTAGATGATCTCTCTCACAGTGCACATGCACCTACAATGAAAATTTCAGATCCCTCCATGATTTCTTAGTGGGAGAACTTGCAATATAGCAGGGTGTTCAAATACTTATTTACTTCACTGTACGCTGATTGGATTTCATTGGATTGTGCAAGTTTACCTAATGAAGTGTCCTATGGCAGCTGAGCTAAAAATAAAAGTACTAATTGGCCTTGATAAATTGAATCCACAGGCATGTGGGCTTGTTGGGCATCAACCACAACAAGTCCCAGCCACGGTTCATCAGCAAGGGTCAGCGATGCTAACGGGCCATAAACGCATGTGGGAATTGGTGGCGGATACAAGCGCAAAAACAAAAGGTTACCAAGCAACAAGCGGGAACATCACTGTTTAATATCTTGACCCAGCAAAGAATGCAGCGGGACAAAAAGGCAATCTTTTCAAGGGGAAAGCTTTGTCCCTTCTCCCTCTTTGCGGTTCCCGTCTCCCCTTCCTCTTGTATACGTACCTCCGAATAAATGTCAGGGAAATGTCACATTAATTATTCTCCAGGAGGCCCAATCTCAGGCACTCCTCTCTCTGTTTACATTCTTCCGAAGGCACACTGTCATCTGTCTTCTGCTCAAATCACATTCGTGCCACCGTCAAATAGGATTTCGTGTCTGAGCGTGATGAGAACAGTCACGCTGGCACCAATAAAAAGCCCTTTTTCTTAACTACCTGCTTGTAAGACATTACGTTTAGGTGGTTTCTTGCTTTAAGTGGCACCAAGCAGCCCCCCCATCCCAAAAAATGGGAAATTTGACACATCACAGACAAACACAATGTTAACTAGCCTGTCAAATTTGACAAGAATTTAAACAAAATCGCTAAGTATATAAAATTCATCAGTTTTCTTCGCTGCTTATCCTCACAAGGGTCGCAGTGAGTGCTGGAGCCTATCCCAGTTGTCGCAGGGGAGGAGGTACACCCTGAACTGGTTGGTGGCCAATCGCAGGGCACAAGGAGACAGACAACATTTGCACTCACAATTACACCTTGGGGCAATTTAGAGCATCCAATAAATGTTGCATGTTTTTGGGATGAAACCGGACCACCCGGAGAAAACCCACGCAGGCACTGGGAGAACATGCAAACTCTACACAGGCGGGGCCGGGATCGAACCCATGACCTCAGAACTGTGAGGCCAAAGCTTCCCAGCTCCTCCATCGTGCCGCCCTAAGTATATAAAACCTGGGTTCAAAAGTTGAATAAGAAGGGCCACCCCTCGTCCCTCAGACGCTGTGGGCGTGTTGAATGGATGTGCCAAAAGGAATCAAACATAATGAAGGGGTGATAGCTTGTATGATATAAAATCCCGTTAGGAGGCTCAACTTCAAAATTGAATGGATATTGTGGACCATAATCATAAAAATAAGCGCACGTCGACTTAACCTCGTTGCTGGTGAAATAACGTCACAGCCCAACAGGGCCGCGACAGGAAGAAGCTGTTATACGTCTTTGCAGATGTTGTCAGAACTTTTTTCAAAACAAAACAAATATCTGCCTAGAGTCACTTTTAGTATACTGGGCCAATGAAACTAATGATAGCTACAGAATATGTATGATGATTTTTTTTAACATTTCAAAATGAAGCACAGTAATATTTGTAGTCCCTCATCCATAAATTCACCTATTCATGTTTTTTTTTTTTTTAAACGCTCTAAGATTCCACATGATGCGTCATGAGTTCTTTCTAAACAGGAAAGTAGTAATTGGTGCCAAGATCGTATTGAAATGATACACGAGACGAGCTTCACGTGCCAGGGAGGAGTTTAGCCTGGGTTGTTAGTGGTAGCTGTTGAGAGACGTTGTGGCCTGTGCATTGTAAGATGATTTTCAAATGCTAAACTCTTTTGAAATAATACAGTTTGTGGCAGAGGTACTGCAAAAAGGGGGATTACTCAACATATATACTGACAATTGGGAATTTGATACATATTTGGGGTGAATCTTGGGCACTTTTGAAAAATAATTCAAAATGTTTTACACCCCCCTCAGAAATATTTGTCAATTCAACTGTAGAAGTTTTAGGTCAAACTTCCAGTGAATACATTTTGAAAAGATTTATTTTGGTCTCATTTTGAATCTGCCCCCCCCCCCCAAAAAAAAAAAACAAAAAACAAAAAAAAAAAACAAAAACAGGAGTGACTGAAACATAGCAGTGCGTGAACGCCTTCTTGTGTAGTCATCGGAGAGGTGCGGTGGTGAATGCCGGGTGTCAGCCGGCATTGTGGATCAGACGGTAGGCGACAAATTCCAATTACGCCGCGCTCAAGTCACACTTAAGATGACACCGAAATGTGGCACGGCTATATTCCCACTCATAAATCAGACCGCCGCAGCAATCGGAGACGCGGGGCGAGCCGGGCCGGATCCATCAGAGCGCCTGACAGCTGCGAAGGCGCCGCCAGTCAGATGGATGACGAGGCCGTACGAGCACAAAATGGTGTGTCCTGATTCGGGGCCGGGCCGTTGTCACAGATTCTGGTGACATTAAGATAAAAGCTTTTCAACCTGATTACAAATTCTGAAAACAACAACAACAACAAAAAAAATAGAATTCATACAGACGTTAAGTAACAATAGGGAAGATTGTTTATATTTTGATATGAACAGGACGCATCTATGGAAATTGTCCAATGATGACAAAATAAATTTGCAGGTGCATCAAAAGGAGGGCACTGGAGGGTTGCCACAACTTGACAGAAAATATTTTTTTTTCTCGAGTTCTGTGTGTTGTTTTAAAATGAATTATGTGGCCTGCTAAATGAAAGATTAAAAAAAACAAAGAATAAATATTATACTCCATATTTAGCACTAACAAACAATTGAGGGTTCCTGGCAGGTCCGCCAATGCTAGATGACTAAAATAAGGGATCTGAAGTTGCTTTGGGACAACTGCAAACTATTCATTCCATCCATCCATCCATTTTCTTTGCCCCTTATCCTCACGAGGGTCACGGGGAGTGCTGGAGCCTATCCCAGCTCTCAACGGGCAGGAGGCGGGGGTACACCCTGAATGGTTGCCAGCCAATCGCAGGGCACATTGCGACAAACGACCAATCACACTCACAATCACACCTATGGGCAATTTAGAGCGTCCGATTAATGTTGCATGTTTTTGGGATTTGGGAGGAAACCTGGAGTCCCCGGAGAATACCCACATAGACACGGGGAGAACATGCAAACTCCACGCACGCGGGGCTGGGATAGAACCTGTGTCCTCAGAACTGTGAGACCAACTGGACCAATGGATGGATGGATAGTTTACTGGTCTTTTTTTACTCACATATTGTCGCTTAAAAATAATAAAACAATACTTTACTTGCTCAGGGGTCCTTTAAAATCCCATATTATATATATATATAAAGACTGCTATTCATACGGGACAGAGTACCTGTGGCAAATTGTACGTAGTTATAGACCGAGTATTAAGTAAAGTCTGATTCTGACCGATGCATATTTCATAGAAGGAGGATGAGAACATTGTTGATCTCCAAACAACGATGTCGTCCTACATTTTCAGGGGCGCACCGTGTGAATAATTCAAACCTCTTTGCCAAATGTTTTCGCTGTGGCCATCCAAGTCAGAAGTGAAGAAGAGTGCAGAAGAAGTGAACATAAGTCGTCGCAGTTTTTTTTCTTCTTCTTTGAGTCGCAAACATGTACTTTCGACAAGCGTACGGGGTTTTCCTAGCTCTTTGTCCATTGTTGTGAGTGTGCGGCGCGTCTGTCAATTTTCTCCAGACGTGGCCTGGAGCTGATCCCAGTCAAGTTTGGGCATGATGGGGGGGATGAGGAGGTTACACCCTGGACTGGCTGCCAGCCACTCACATAGATAAACAACTATTTGTACACACATTCATATTGTTGGGCACTTTAGAGTACTGATAATAACATCCACCCATTTATTGTCTTAGACGCTTATCCACACAAGGGTGGCGGAAGTGCTGGAGCCTATCCCAGCTGTCAACAGGCAGGAGGCAGAGTACACCCTGAACTTGTTGTCAGCCAATCGCAGGGCACATGGAGACAAACAGCCGCACTCACAATCGCAACTATGGGCAATCTAGAGTGTCCAATTAATGCTGCATGTTTCTGGGATGTGGGAGGAGAAAAGCCACCCAGAACATGCAAACTCCACACAGGCTCGAACCCGGGTCCTCAGAACTGTGAGGCCAATGCTCTACAGATGCACCACTGAGTCGCCCTGATCATAATAATAAAACAAAACAATCCAGAAAGAGACTGAAGAAGAAAAACTGAGCCAGGATTCAAACCCAGGACATCCCTACTGTGAGGCATTACCACCAGATGACAAAAATCAAATATATATAACTATACAGTATATATGTACCTGTATATATATGAAAAGAATATTTCAACATTCAGGTCATAGTTGTATTGATGAGGAAGGAGCCACCTCTTGAGTGGTGGCTTTGAACTTTGACCGGTGTCATTGTCAGACCGACACAGGCCTGCGTGTTATTTTAGTTTTATTTTTTCTTTATTATTATTTTTTTTCTTTATTATCATTATTATTTATTATTTTTACTTTTATTTTCACAATGCACACATTAAGTGGCACCAAGTATTATCTAATAACTGAAACTCAAAGACACCAGATGTTAAAGTACTGTTGTTAAACTCTGTTGTATTTTTTCCCCCTCTCTGAGCTATAATGCTGAGTTTCCAGTGTGTCCAATCATTTTGACAGCAGATTGTGTATCAAATCTTTTAATACAGAAAAATGACAGACGCTGTTAGCGGGCTTTCTGGAAGCCGAATGCATCTGACAGCGCAAAAGTTTGCGGGAATAATCGGATTGCTGGTTGGTGGGTCCGAAACTTGTAGCATACTACAGGGTGTGAAAGATAAAATGCCATTTTATTGAAAACTGTATAACTGCATATCTACAGTATATCAACTGCAGTGGTTGTCAAAACCTTTTCCACAAAATACCACCCCAAAAAAATATTGGCTTTCCAAGAATGACTGTCATAACCAACATTAAAATGAAGCCAGGTAGTAAACTTAAATTCTATACGTATCAGTATTACAAAGAAAATATTGCAAAGTTGTTGTTTATGCGGTGGTGGGGCTAATTTGTGCATTTTTTCTGACGGGCGCAAGGGCGCACTCAGGTGGAAAACAGTAAGAATGAGACCGGTGGAATATATGAGCCGAGGAAGTGACTTTTACCTGCCCTGTTAGTGCAGGGCTAGGGTTAGCGCTGTGTTAGCGTGTTGGTGCTGTGTTAATGGCGTGTCTCAGTGATGTTTACCGGTAAGTTTTATTCTAACCCGACCTGTTAGCGTTAGCGCGGTGCTAGTGTTAGCACTATGTTTAGCACGGCGCTAGCGTTAAACTCTTTCTGCGTACCGTCTTTCTTTGTAAATATCTCGTGTTTCAATGTGGGCACCTGCGGCTTTTACACAGCTGCGGCGTATGTATGTACCAAATGTTATTTCCTTTACAAATGTACTCGGTGAGGCTTATAATTAGGTGCGCTCTGTAGTCCGGGAATTATGGTAACACATTTTAAGGGAAAAGGGCAAAATACAAGAGAAATAAAACAGGTCTCTTGATAAAGTAAATGTTTGATGGTCCATATTTTGCCCGTCCCTGCTTGAGAGGGGGAAAATTCTGGCTCTGTGTAGCAAAAATGTAAAAACATCCAGAAAACGTGCTTGAAATGCAAATAAGCGGCACCTTCATATAAAAGAAAAGACTGTGGGGTTTGCTCAGCGAACAAGAGGTGGCCGAGAAGTCTACGTTGTCACCAGACAGCTCGACAGCTCCTCTGTTGATTCAATTTGGAGCGCGGCAGGGAGTGAAGGGAGGGAAGACGTCAGTGTGGCCCACGAGGAGGGGTGGGGGGGGAGTCACAGCAGAGGATGAAGATACGCAGGGGCGTCGCGACAAGGCAAGACGCTCGCAAACTGGAAACGCGAGAAAGGAAAATGTCAGAAGTGGGCCGTGGTTCTCCTTCACAACGTGAAGCCGCTTTACGTTTTCGGACTGGTCGTGTCCAGCAGGACCCGGGTACTTGCATGTTCTCTCCGACGGGAGAATCTGATGTGATTCTCGCGCATCGGTGTCGAACTTGTAGCTTGTTATGAATCGTTTGTGTGCGATTCTGGAGCATAACAAGTCGGCCCTTTTCTTAACATTGTGCATTAATAATGTGACTGCTGTCAAGGGCAATTATGAAACAACTCAGAATAAGGATTCTTCTTGGATAGAAGAAGAAAAATAGGATATGAAATGTTTGGGTTTTGTTCATTTGTGGGATCGGTATTTCAGAGTATGGGGAACCTAGCAAAGGGGAAAAATATTGAGAAAATAATGCCAAAAGAATATGCCTACAGTTCAAATATTACGAATGGTAATATGATTTTTAAAAATGTATGCTGTTACAGAATTTCAAAAAATACAATTGTAATGGAGTGAGGGAAATGTCCAAAATTTACAAGATTCTTTATTTATTTTTTATTTATGAGATTAAATTAATGTAAAATGAAAGGGGATAAAATACAAATTTTACATGAATTTACCAGAAAAAAAATATTTATGAAATTATATGAGATGAAAATCACAATTCTAGGTGAATAAAGTAGAACTATTACAAGGAAAAAAATTCATTAGATTATGAGGAATCAGACCATCACAAGAATTATATTGTTTTTTTTTTTAAATCATGTAACGCGCATAAAGTTACCTTGTGTATAAAATACACTATATAAATAAATTTGCGTTGCTTTGCTAAATAACATATATTAAATCAACTAAGAATTGTCATAATTTATGGAGTATAGATTAAGATGACAATGATTTCATACCTGGTCAAGTTATACCATCATTAATATAAAAAACAAGGTCATACTCACTGTTTATTCCTGTAATATAATCCCTCCATGCATTTTCTGAGTCGCTTATCCTCACAAGGGTTTAGGAGGAGTGCTGGAACCTATCTGAGCTGTCATCGAACAGGAGGCGGGGTAGACCCTGAACTGGTTACCGCAGGGCACACGGAGACAGACAACAGCCGCACTCACAATCACACCTAGGGGCAATTTAGAGTCTCCGATGAATGCAATTTTGGGGATGTGTGTGGGAGGGGAAGGCGGGGGAGGGGGGTGGTAGTGCCCGGACAAAACTCACGCAGGCATGACGGGAACATGCAAACTCCACACAGGCGGAGGCCAGGATTTGAATTCGGGTCCTCAGAACTGTGAAGCAGATCCTCGACCCAGTTGTGTCACTGTGCCTGCTTATTCCTGTAATATAATTCTTTTCTTTCAAAAAAAAAAAAAAAAAAAAAAAAAAACATTCAACATTCCTGGTAATTTTACTACTTTTTTTCTTTTCTGTGCATCTCAAATCAAAACTTCTTGCCCGCCGGACATTGGAGTCTGCAAAACACATTATGTAATAATTTTCTACTCAACATTGTTGTTTTTATTTTCACTCTCAGTAGTGAGACTGCGATTCTAAAACCAGTTCAAAGAAACTACTATGTTTATGTAAGATTTATGCATGTACTCCAAATCTGTACCCTCCAAAATCCACATCCTATTATTATACGGCAGGTAAATTTAATTGACTAGCCCAGCGGAAAGACAAAAGTATTATTATGCCGCGTGGATGTTGAACAATGCGCAACGGCCAGTGAAGTAGTAAATAAGCACTTGAGTTGGTGAACTCATTTAAAAAGGATCCACCGGGACACAGCGCTGTTGTGATTTGTCATCTTTTCCTGAGAACGGCATGTCCGGCCGGCTCTTGCACAGTAAGTACATCGAGACAGATTCCAATGCACTCTAAACTCGCTTCGAATTGGACAAACTCGATGGTGACTAAATGGATCAGCGTCCGAGGAGAGGCTGCGGAGTGAGCGCGGCGGTTGTGCGAAATCAAACGGCAGCGGAAGCCAGTATGTCTCCTTTAAGGATGTCATGTCATGTCACGATCCGAGCCGCTTATCCTCACAAGGGTAGCGGGAAAGCTGGGGCCTATCCCGGCTGGCTTCGGGCGAAAGGCGGACGACACCCTGAGCTGGTCGCCAGCCAGTCACAGGGCGTAGCGGGAATCGACCCCATGCTGCCAGCACCAAAGGCAGGCGCGTGTACCGCGACACCATCAGTTTCTAAGAGAGTATTAAAAGATAAAGTACATCATGAGAATATGCATCTGCCTATTTTATAGCCTTGCCCACCAAATAATTAGGTACGCCACAATCTAATGAGATGCAATACAAGAGCTGTCACAAAAACAAAAACAACAAAAAAAAAAGACTTGATAGTCGATAGAGGTTCTAAACGACGTGGGGAAAAGCAGTTTCCGTGGATTAAATCGATTTTCTCTTTTGTAACATACGTTTTGTTCATCTCAAGCGCTGTTCCAAATGTAAACATTTTGACATTGATTCAAAAGACAACTGTGATGCGTGTCCAAGGACGGATGACTTTGGATCAAATTCAATTCTCGGTAAAAAATTGTCCTCGCGTTGCTGACCAGCATGTTAGAAACATTTATCAGATTGATATGGATAAAATAAAATATTCTCAGAATGTACCAGGCTCCACAGTGGATCAGCTGGTAAAGCCTTGGCCTCACAGTTCTGAGGACCCGGGTTCGATCCTGGCCCCACCTGTGTGGAGTTTGCATGTTCTCCCCATGCCTGCGTGGGTTTTCTCCGGGCACTCCGGTTTCCTCCCACATCCCAAAAACATGCAACATTAATTGGACCCTCTAAATTGCCCATTGGTGTGATTGTGAGTGTGCCTGTTTGTCTCGATGAGCCCTGTGATTGGCTGGCAACCAGTTCAGAATATACCCTTCCTCCTGCCCGTTGACAGCACTCCCTGCAACCCTTGTGAGGATAAGCGGCAAAGAAATGGATGGATGGATGGATGGATTATACCAATTTTGACATCCAAGCAACAAATAACGACTCAATGACTGTCACATGTCTACATAGGGATATTATTATCATCCATCCATCCATCCATCCATCCATCCATCCATCATATATATACACCTTGGGGCAATTTTGAGTGTCCAATTAATGTCGGATGTTTTTTGGGATGTGGGAGGAAACCGGAGTGCCCACCCGGAGAAAACCCACGCAGGCACGCGGAGAACATGCAAACTCCACACAGGCGGGTCCGTAATTGAACCCGGGACCTCAGAGCGGTGAGGCCAACGCTTTCCAGGTGCACCACCGTGCCGCCCGGGCATTAATATAATGTCAGTATATTGATTATCGCACAATCGCTATATTGGCATCATTGAGGATGATCTATAAGGAGTGATTGTCACCCCGATTCTACAACACTGAAAGTGCAAGAATATGAACAGACATGCACAAGTGCACACAATACAGGATTGAACCTGAGGCGTCCGCGGGCCACAGGACTCCAGGAAGACCACGTCGGCCCCTACGCACAAAGCGAGCCTCGCGCGGACACGGACGTGTGCTCAGAACAAAAGCTTTTAATAAATCACAATTCTCCGCTGGGCGACAAGAGCCCCGTTTCTCTCCACTTGGCAGTTGGGGCCGCAAAGGTGAATAAATGACTTTGAGGACGGTCTCAAGGCCAGAGGCAGAAATAGAATCCGCTACGGCGAAGGAAAAACATTCATCAAGCCCCGGCCTGATTGTGAGAGTGGAGAGCACTCGACTGGCGAGCCGGTGAGGCTCTCACCTTGACGGGCACATGACCTGGACTGTACGCGGCGCCGCATCAATTCCGCTCGAGCGCAAACGTTTCGGAAGCATTGATAGCAACATGAAGGGGTGTGAATGTATCCTGCAAAATACGTTGAATACATATTTGGTATGTATTAAATACAGCTTTTCCTTGAATTAAATTTGTACAAGTTTAAATTGTCCCGTGACCACACTCATATCGCGAATCATTTTCCATTGAATCGGATGGATGTACTAGTAATCCATTCCAGGACATACATAAAAAAAAAAAAAAAAACTACCAAAATCTGTGTTTTTAATTGTAAAAGACAGGATTCTACAGTAGTGTCCATTCATCCGTTTTCTTTGCCGCTTATCCTCAATCGCAGGGCACATGGAGACAAACAGCCGCACTCACAATCACACCTAGGGGCAATTTAGAGTGCACAATTAATGTTGCATGTTTTTTGGGGGTGTGGGGGGGGGGAACCGGAGTGCCCACCCGGAGAAAACCCAAGCAGGCACGGGGAGAACATGCAAACTCCACACAGGGGCCGGGATCGAACCCGGGTCCTTAGAACTGTGAGGCCAACGCTTTACCAGCTGAGCCACCGTGCCTCCTCTACAGTAGTGTACTTTATAAAAAACATATCGTGTCATTTTAATACTTCATCCGTATGTTTGTCATGATAATTCAGTGGCCATCGTGCCGCTCGTCCTAGTGTGTGTGCATCCGCCACCAGGGAGCAGTATAATCCATACACACATGTACACAGATTTGAGGAAACACAGAAGAAGGACATCTCAGCTCGCAGTTGTTTTTCTGCAGGGGATAATGAATATATCCCTTTGAGTAGTATTTGTGTCTTTTTGTGCTGCTAGCGCTTCTCGTTCAACTGTTTTAAAGGTTTATAATGACCGCTAATGTTTTTAGCTCAGTGTTGCTATTTTGCATTGGGTGTTGGCTTTCACCTACTATATACTTTCATCAGACAAACTAAATATACACTTTGTTCACTTATTTTACCAAGGTCAAGCAGCAACATCGTGATTTAGCGAGGATGCTCTTAGCTTTAGTCCATGTGACATGATGTTTCGGGCCTTCAAGTGGATCTAGCTACACAGAGCGGTTTTGTAAAAAGGCTTTGTGTGGTTAAAAATGAGTGCTATTTAAAACGGCAAAAGCCTGCTTCTCTTTGTTATGAATGATTAATTGTTAAAATAAGAAGACGTAATGAGCTTGACTAAGCCCTGCAGACTGAAAGCCGACATCTTTTGTTCGCGCAGTTCCAGGAGTACAACAGAGGCCGTAATAAGAGAAATCTTGCAGCTGTGATCAGGCAGATTTCAGATCAGAGTTACACGAATCACAGTATCTGTCGCCATGACCTTAACACCCCTCGAGAGTGACCAGTCAATGATCTTTGACCTCAACAAATTTGGACTTAGTTGGACTCAGTAATGCGAGGATGTAGTAGACTTCTGGAAAATTCTCCGGCAGGAGTGTGTGAATAAAAGCTGTCTTTGTCCCCCTTCGTCATTTTTCTCTTTTATTTCGCCTGCTTTTGCAACACCAGGAAAAGTTCAGTCGGTATCGCCATGGCAACTGTCATCCGTGTGACGCCAACACTCGCAGCTTCCTATTCAGGCGTCATTGTTGACTGCCTGTCTGTGCACGTGCGCGTTTTCTGCACTTCCCCTCGGCCGCATCTATAGAGAACGCGCTGCTTTTACAGGATTTGATGCAGCAATATGTAACGTGCAAGTTGATCACAAATTCATTGGAATGAGCGGTACAGAAAATAAATGGATAGTTTCTAATAAGGAAAATAAACGGGACATCTAATTGCCATGGTGACTGCGGTACATCCACTTTGTCGCTCATGATTTTGGTGGCGCAGCCAGCAAAGCTTTCTTGTAGTGTTATCAATTACAATCAGTGCTAATGTTACTTATTGATGCAGGCAGGCTGAATTTGATTAGTCACTTTGATTTTTCTTTTTATATCTAATCAAACGAATAGCGTTGCAAAGTCAAATTTAACTTACTGTTAAAATCCATCCATCCATTTTCTTTGCCGCTTATCCTCACGAGGGTCGCAGGAGTACTGGAGCCTATCCCAGCTGTCAACGGGCAGGAGGCGGGGCACACCCTGAACTGCTCGCCAGCCAATCGCAGTGCACGACGAGACAAACAGCCACACTCACAATCACAACAAGCGGCAATTTAGAGTGTCCAATTAATGTTGCATGCTTTTGGGATGTGGGGGGGGGGGGGGGGACCGGAGTGCCCGAAGACAACCCACTCAGGCACGTGGAGAACATGCAAACTCCACACGGGGGGGCCGGGATTGAACCCCGGTCCTCAGAACTGCGAGACCAAAGCTTTCCAGGTGCTCCACCGTGCCGCTCTGCTAAAATAAAATAAAAATAATAAAAAAATACCAATGTGCTTGCTCACCGTCATGCTAATCGGCAAAACTTGAATTAAGGTAACTGGGCTCTTTTTGTTTGTTGTTTTTGTTTTCAGAAAAATGTTCAAAAACAACTTGGGTAATTATGCTCTAGGCCAGGGGTGTCAAACTCGTTTTTGTCGCGGGCTAGATTGTAGTTACAGTTAACAGTCATGACTGTGAAACCCTAAAAATATTTAATAGTAGTCATATTACACATGAAATTTATGAGCTAGCATTATATTCAGAAATTGAGGGGAATGCGTTTTTCAACCATTCACGTTTGGTCAAGCAAAATTGCTTGCAATATTTGAACGTAATCATTTATGATATAGGACAATTTGAAATGTTACTTGCAGATTTTTTCACAAGACTCGTGCAAGTTGACAAACATGATTTGCCTCCGCGGGCCACATAAAAGAATGTGGCGGGCCGGATCTGGCCCCCGGGCCTTGAGTTTGACACCTGTGCTATAGGCTAATGAAAGATACAATCAATTTTCTATAACGGCGTCCTCACTAGTTACGGCTGAGACGGAGCCAATACCCGCTGACTTTGGGTGAAGGGGTGTGGTGCACACAAGACTGGCAGCCACCCAATCAGATCAGATAGAGATGAACAACCATTTGTATTTCTTCTTCTTTTCCTTTCGGCTTGTCCCGTTAGGGGTCGCCACAGCGTGTCATCTTTTGCCATCTTAGCCTATCTCCTGCATCTTCCTCTCTAACCCCAACTGCCCTCATGTCTTCCCTCACCACATCCATAAACCTTCTCTTTGGTCTTCCTCTCGCTCTTTTGCCAGGCAGCTCCATCGTACCAGCACCCTTCTACCGATATTCTCACTCTCTCACCTCTGGACATGTCCAAACCATCGAAGTCTGCTCTCTCGAATCTTGTCTCCAAAACATCCAACTTTGGCTGTCCCTCTAATGAGCTCATTTCTAATCCTATCCAACCTGCTGACTCCGAGCGAGAACCTCAACATCTTCATTTCTGCCACCTCCAGTTCAGCTTATTGTTGTTTCTTCAGTGCCGCCGTCTCTAATCCGTACATCATGGCCGGCCTCACCACTGTTTTGTAAACTTTGCCCTTCATCCTAGCAGACACTCTTCTGTCACATAACACACCAGACACCTTTCGCCAGCTGTTCCAACCTGCTTGGACCCGTTTCTTCACTTCCTGACCACACTCTCCATTGCTCTGTATTGTTGACCCCAAGTATTTGAAGTCATCCACCCTCGCTATCTCTTCTCCCCGTAGCCTCACTCTTCCCCCTCCACTTTTCTCATTCACGCACATATATTCTGTTTTACTGTGGCTAATCTTCATGACTCTCCTTTCCAGTGCGTGCCTCCATCTTTCTAATTGTTCCTCCGCCTGCCCCCTGCTTTCACTGCAGATCACAATATCATCTGCGTATTTACATTCACAATTATAGAGAATTTAAAAATCATTAATGAACTCAAAATGCCCGTTTTTAGAACGAGAACTCAGGGTTCCGAGTTCCCTGGAGAAAACCCACACCATTACTGAGCTGATATTGAAATGAGGAGTAACCAGTAGATCATTAATGACTGTCCAACCAAATGTTTTTTTGTTTTTTTTTTTGTACTTGGTTCGGGAGTTTTACGCGCATATACTCATGTGGAAGCAGATTCAGATCACGCCTCTTCCCTCCTTCCCGTTTCCTCAAAACCGAACCACGTTTCCACAACACGAAAAAAAGCCATCTCCCGTCCATTTTCCAGCCGTTCCGAATACAGTCAAAAGCCAGACGTGTAAAATTCCCGGCTCCTCTGGTGTGCCAGACCCCCGGTTATATACTCTATTTATAAGGCCACTCAAGAGCGGCCAGGTTTTAAATTTAGATGCTGAGTCTGGATTCTCTCCTTCATCTGAAATTCATGAATAATTGAGGGGCGGAGGAGATGAGGTGATATTCATTCAGGAGATGGATGATCCAAGTATACTGTAGATTTCCTCCCTGCATTAGCGGTTTACTTGAACGCGGGGGGTTGTGTGCAATGCACTTTTGAGGATGCGAGCGCTGTATGAGTTCAGGAAAAGTTTGAAAATTACTTCTGGAGGACGACTGCAGGGTTGTAGTATGACCCCAAAATGCGACAAAGGTGGCACAGTTGAGGTAAAACAGCAAAGGAATAGCTCCATCCATCCATTTTCATTGCCGCTCATCCCCACAAGGGTCGCGGGGCGTGCTGGAGCCGATCCCAGCTGTCAACGGGCAGCAGGCGGGGTACACCCTGAACTGGTCGCCAGCCAATCGCAGGGCACATAGAGACCCACGCAGGCACGGGGAGAACATGCAAACTCCACACAGGCGGGGCTGGGATTGAACCCTCAACCTCAGAACTGTGAGGCCAACACTTTACACTGTAACGCTAAGGGTTACGGGAAAGCTGGAGGCAAACCCAGCTAGCTTCAGGCGAAAGGCGAACTACGCCCCGAACTGGTCGGCAGTCAGTCGCAGGGGAGATATCGACACGATCACTGAGCGGGAATCGATCCCACGCTCCCCGCAACAAAGGCAGGCGTGTGTACCACTACACCATCAGTGACTCCCCGCACATAATTATTTAGAGATCATTACTAATAAAGTTTGATTCATTGAGATACCAAGGCAGATTCCTTGAAGTGCTCTACACAAACTTGGAGATAAATGTGCTTTTCGATAACATATCGTAGGTAATAATAGATGGAATGATGATTCCCTGCTTCTTTGCTTGAATAAACTGTCGCTATGATTATTTATGAACTGAAAATTGCAGCAGACCGTTGGACCGATTAGAAAGGTTTTGGTTCCCGCTTTAAATCCATGTTTCATACCACTGTACATATTTATCCAACAAGACATTTACATCATCAAGATAAACTGGCTTCTGCTGCTCCAAAGTCTCCCCTTCCCGTCTCCATGGAAACGCCGTCTCTTTCACAGGTTCCGAGGCAGAACCCTTCTATATTCTGAATCAAGGGTGCGAATTATTCCCCGTTATTCAACGCTCACATCACGACTTTATTGCTGTTTATCACCGGCGCCGGCGCCATCAACGACCGCCGCGGAGTGCGGTGAAAACATCCGGAGCCGAGGACGCCCGCCAGCGATGACAAAAAAAATAAAAAATAATAACAGATGGGGACATTTATGGAGTTTGCGCGGTGTGAACTGTGACATTTAAGACAGTGGCGCAACGGAGCCGTGTGGAATATTGATGGAAGCGAGAGGAACGGCTGAGTGAAATAAGGCGGAAATCAGGGGGAGACGAGTAGCTGGGGAGGGAACGTCAGCGAGACCGCGTCAGACTCACGTCCAGGACCGCGGCGCTGCCTAATGTTGAGCTTCAAGAGGGTCGTCATGGCGATATATAACCTGGGTTTTGCGTGGCATCTCTTTTGGCCTGAGACTAGATGAAGGGGGAGAGAGTTGGCAGGGGGCCGGGGGGGGGGGGGGGTAAATGGAGCTGCCTCGTGGGAGCGCGGGATCGCGTTAGTCTTGTCGCGCGTTTTCCCAGATGGATCAGGTACTTCCTGTGGGAATCACGGGAACGGGAGAACCGGGCGGCACGTGGAATCCGCATGCTTTCTAAGAAGGAAAAGCAATGAGACTTGTTTTTTTTTTTTTTTTTTTTTAAGGGATGCTGATGAAATTGTGTCAGTGGCTCACGCACACGTAAACGAGAAGTGAAGAATTTATTTTTCAACGCAGTGTGAAGTCAGAACTCCAGCACACACTGAGATTAATACAAAATTTGTTTGGGTAGTAATAATAATACAGTACTTATAGTCCCTGTTGGAAAGCTCGTCTTTTCACAATTGTTATGTTACATGTAGACGTGAGTACTGCAGATAGGAGTGCGGCGATGACCTACCGACCCCTTGCCTGTTACAAAACTAATATTTTTTTCTTTTCAGTGTTGTTATACTGTAAATATTTTATAATGCTGTATTTTCATGTGTGTACAAAGAGTCAACGGATGAAAGGAAGTTCACCATTACATCATTCAGTGCAGTCCAAAACGTGTTTTTTTGCTGACAAGTAAAATAAAGAGGTCATTTTGAGAGTCAGAAAAACGTTTTTATATTATTCTATGTATTAGAGGAAGAGGGCATTCTCCGATCCACTTCAATCTTTCATTTACGCACCTTCGTGTCTATGGAAGTAAATATGTGATTTGAATTTGAAATGAAAACTGATCACATTTTCAATAGTTGCTACAATTGGCTGTCTGAAATTCACCGTCTGTGCCACCAGGCAGGGTTACTTTAGGTCAGAAGCGAACACCCAGCCAATCGCAGTTAAGCTTTCTTAGTCACGTGACGTCACATACTAAGAAAGCGTAACTGGATTGGCTGGCTGTTTGGTTCTGACCTGAAGTAATCCTGCAAGGTGGCACAGACGGTGAATTTCAGACAGCGAATTGTAGCCAGTTGAATTGTTAACATTGAAAAGTTACAGTGAAATACAACTATTGAAAATGTGATCACTTTACATTTTAAATTCAAATTCTGGTGGCACATATTTACTCCCGTACATGTCATATACGCAGTCGAGGTAGAGAAAACCTAAAGTGCCACTGTCCATTGATTTTTTTCACCGCAGTTTTATACAGGATGGCATTGTTGGCCAAGACCTATAATGACATGAAAACTGAGCGTCCCCCTGACCACTGTCAGATGGACACATTGCCATTGTAGTTGTGATAATTTTACTGGTGAGGATAAGGGCATTAATGAGCTTTTTTCGCTCTTCCCGTGACCCTTGTGAGGATAAGCAGCTCCAATAATGGATGGATGGATGTTTATTGCGCTCAACTAAAACTGAAAGTTTTTCTTTTTTTAGGTGGGACATGCTCATTGAAGAGAAAAAATGTAGGCCACCTATTAATTAAAACAAGTACGTTCACCATAATGGCGTTATGGTGAGGGGCATATTCAATAATTTGTTTTTCTTTGTTGGTTGTGGTTTTTTTTTGTATATTTGTTTTTTCTTCAAAACACATCTATGGCGCAAAAAAAATAATAATAAAAGACTGGGGATCATTGATCTAACATGCTAGCGTTCCATCCCCTTTTTATTGAGGGTCCTCCAAACATTCATTCAGTCATATTCTAGTAAAATTAATTTAATTGGCTTTGTTTCGAACAGAATTAAAAAAAAAAAAAAACAACCATTATACTTCATAGTGCAGTCTGATCGTGTTATTTAATTATATTTAAATTAAAAGTGGACTCAATCTTTTTCAAAAATTGAAACATCATTCACAAGTCCCGGTATAAATCCATGCTTCAGTGATTTTAGGCCGCCCTCAGCTGTCTGACAATCACACCTCTCTGGTGTTTCTGCCTTCACTCGCGGCCTACACGCACTGAGTGTGTCTGAAATCTGGAACGGAAATTGCTTTCAATTGCTTGATGACTCTGCATACTTTGCACGATTGTCATTACATCATCATTACCGGTAGCTTTTCATTGCGCAATAACTTTCCATACGTGCCATTTTGTGTGCCGCCCATCTATCCATAAATGTATATTTGTCGTAGTGGCTGTGCTGTTGTTCTCCTGGAGCAGCTCTCCACTTGCAAAAGCCAATTCGATTCAAATAACAATTAACATCTGTCTACGTTTATAGTATGTAGTCAATAGAAAATGGAACCGTGTGATTTCTGCCAGGCCAATCAGAAAAGAAAGGTAATAATTATGAAAGGTTTGCAGTACAGTATAGTATAGAACAGTGTCAGCATAGTTTAACTATTGTGCTAAAATTTGTCAAGAGGTTACTTAGTTGAAAAGTGCAATAATTTACCAAGTTAATTGTAAATATCGAACCACAGGTATAGTTATTACTATGTAATGTATCACTATGCATTTTGAAGTGATTCAACATAATAGCAGATAAAGGAAAAAAGGTAGTAATTGGTAAACAAACAAAAAATGATTTAACACAAGTCCCTTGAGTTGTATTTTCTCCTTAAAATTGAGACAATAGTTTATTTCAGTTATCAGAGTCCCCTTGTTTACAGTCTGTTCATGCACTGCATCCTAATGAGAACTCTATCCCATAATATGACATGCTAATAACACTCACTAAATAAATAATATGTGAGAGCTGCACTCTAAACTACGGCCACAATTATAAACATTGTTCGAGTAATAACCTTTCTGACAGTCATCAAAACTGGAAATAGTTATTTAGCCAGAATTCTGTCACGCAATAGAAGTATTTTTTTTTGCCGCTAATGAGAAAGAATATTTGAAAGTCACTCCCAGCGTGTTCCCCTTTAAACAACGGAAATGTTTGTATCACAGAGTGGGGCCTCCGATTTCAGTCCTCCCGGTCCAGCCCGCTTGAATAAAAAGCCCGTCATGAAGCCATTAAAGCTGCCGGCAAACAGCAAAGCAGGAGGAGTCAGCAAATATTAGCGAAACCTTCTCAGTGAAATGCAAAAAAAAGAATCTCAAAGCCCAGTTTGGTTTGGTGGCTGAATGCAAATGTCAGCTCTGTTCGATGAAGGGTGGGGGGGGGGGGGGGGGTAATTACACCAACAACACACTGCCACCACTCTTTTACTGTATATGATCCATGCAGGGACACCACATTCATTTTCATCAAAGACTAAATCGGAATGGGCCAGCATGGTGACATTTATACATCTGCCACAACTCTGAGGTTTGAGATTCGAATTCACTTGGGATAGGTTTCAGTTACCTGCGACCCTAATGAGGATAAGCATTATAGAAAATGAATGGAAGGATGGTTGAATCACGACATTACATCTTCTATCCTAGGTGTGTCAAACCTTTTCACAATCCTGCCCTATACAAAAAAAATATCAAAGGATTACGTGAGGTACTTCAACATTCTTTACCTTAAAATCATTAAAAATTATTTAATAAAACTAATTACGTAACAGTTTTATCCATCCATCCATTTTCTTTGGAGCTTATCCTTACGAGCTGTCAACGGGCAGGAGGGGGGGGGGGTTACACCCTGAACTGGTTGCCAGCCAATCGCAGAGCACATAGAGGAAAACAGCCGCACTCACAATCACACCTTGGGGCAATTTAGAGTGTTCAATTAATGTTGCGTGCTTTTGGGATGTGGGAGGAAACCGGAGTGCCCACCCGGAGAAAACCCACGCAGGCACGGGGAGAACATGCATCGAACACCGGATCCTCAGAGCTGTTCCATTGTTCCGCCTAACAGTTTTATCTATATTGTAATTATTTTCAGAATGATTTTCTTTTAAGGGAAATGAGGCAAAAAAAAAATGGAGGGCTTCTCAGGATGGGCAGCCATGTATCCCACTGGAATAGAGCTGCCCCTGCGCTGAGCAAACAAAAACAAGGAACCTACAAGACTCGCACACACTTTTTCTACACTTCACATCAACCTGAAGATCGTGTCGTGGGTCGTTGTCAAATGTTAATTTTAGCATACCGTGTGCCGCAGGCTGCTAAAAATAGGGCAGCGGGCTGCAAATAGCCCACGGGCCAGACTTAAGTATTAATGCTCCATTAACGGGAATTATTTGACTTGCAAGGCTATTTGGCCCAATATGTATGTGAGTTAACAAATATATATAAAGATATAATAAAGATACAAATATATATATGTATAAAGGAAAAGTAACGAACAAATGAGAAATGAGCAAAGGCCGTGCAAGTTTAAAATATCTTTTAAATGTCTTCTAAACACACCACAAAGATTAACAACACTGTGATATTTCATCCATCCGTTCATTTTCTTAGCCGCTTATCCTCACAAGGGTCGCGGGAGTGCTGGAGCCTAGATCCCAGATGTCATTGGGCAGGACACCCTCAACTGGTTGCCGGCCAATCGCAGGGGCACATTGAGACAGACAACAGTCGCACTCACAATTGACCCCTCCGTGGATATTGCGCAATCCGCGTCACCGACCAATCAGAGGCCAGAGATCTGCATAAACCAAAGCCCGTTTTTGCTCCCGCCATTTTCTCAGACAACATTGCATGGTCCAGTATAGGTTTAGTTAGCGTTTGGGTTATTTAACAAAAAATATGGTTAAGAGGTGTAGTCACGGACTTTGCAATAGTGACGACAGGTATCCTGAAAGGCTAGTTGGTGGAGTTCGATTCGTACCCTTTCCAAAACCGAAGACCCAGTACGAAAAATGCCTTCGATGGATCAAAGATTGTGGAAGACCGCATCATCAACTAAATCCATCTAATATCAACCGGAACAGATATGTTTGCACAAATGTATGCCTTATATTTGAGTTTCAATACATGTCTCGTATAAATAAATGAGACGTTCTCCGCTAGCATAAGACCGCTACGTGTGAACGAGGGCAGATAGACAAAATCACTGAGCGGGATTCGATCCCACGCAGGCGTGTATACCACTACACCATCAGTGACTCCCATTTTAATAATTAAAAAAGTCAAATAAAATAACTGAGAAAAATTGGGAAAAATCACTTTGTATTTTGAAACAAACAATCAGAATTTACTTTGTGAGGTCTTTGACTCAGTAAAACGATTCCCTTTTCAGTGGTGGACTTCGGTTGGACCCAGATGAGAACCGGTGTCACCTTGTCTTAAAAAGCTAATATTGTGTCTATTGTGCCACATGAGATGAGACACTCCGTGGTGTGATGTATCAGGTCTCTAGTGGGATTTTCTGTCAGTCTGCTCTCTCTCTCTTCTGGATATAAATATCAGCTTCATTTTTTTTTCTCAAAGGCACCCAAAATACATTTGAGTGTCAAATATCATTTGTGTACATGAAATACTAAAACACAGCCATTAATAGGTTTTTTTTTTTTTTTTGTTCTGCCAGTCCACACAAGATGCTATAAATACTCAATAATTTGGTTGTTTTTGCAATCATGTCTGCCGCACTGTTCAGCCCTGTTTTTTTTTTTTTTTTTTTGTCTTTTTCGTGGGGTGATGTATAGTGCAACGGTTTCATTAAATTAGCAGCCAATGACAATAAAGCTGCCAGGAAGGAAGGAAGGAGGGCGGGCGGGCGATAACGACAGGCAGGCGGTGCGCAGTCACCACAGGGACGCCGGCCAGTGGGAGATGTGCAAGGGTTTCAGAGTGAAACCCGACTTCATAACCATAATCTTACACGGTGGCGCCGGCGTGTCTTCATTAGTGACCTTTTTATAGAATGTCAATCCTATTACCTCGGCTAATTTTTTTTAAATCTTAACCCATCACGGCGACAGTCTCCTGCAGATTGAAATGAAGTATTTGTTTGGGGTGCGATTGAACTCTTTCTGTGACGAGGTGTGGACTTGAGTCACGTGACTTGGGCTCGTGTTTAGACTTCGTGATAATATGTTCATAGTCTTTTAACTCGACTCGGATTTGAACAGCCATGACCATTGACTTGAAAAGACTAAGCACTAAGAAACCAATATTTAATTTCTCTCTACAGCTACACTGTGACAGCTAAATAAGGTATACATTCCCATCACCACTGTTAAAGTACACAAACGACAACCAGATTTAACGTAACAACAAGGATGTTACTGATTCATTCATTGTCCTTCCATACCGCTCATCCTCACTAGGGTCACGGGCAACATTCCCTCTAATTTTTGACGTGTCTGAGCAAACACACTAAGGCCGTGAGCGCTCCCTGTGACCACTGTGAGCAACATCAGACGTACGCAGTGTGGTTAGATCAGTGTCATCCATTGAAGTTAGATGGCTCATTAAAAGTTCAGAATAAATTTCCATCACAACATTTTTAAGAACAATTTTGTGTTTTTGCAAACTTGTACTGAAAATGTCAACAAACAAAAAAATACATTGCAATACAAATACATACCAAGCCAACCATGAACTATAAATTTGACATCTCGCTTCCAACTTTGTTTCTTTCCTTTTTTGTTTTTTTTCAACCCACAATTATATCCCCGTCTGTTTTTCTTGGTGTAAAGCTAAATTATTGGTTGCAGAATATCTTTTGAAAGAATCTGTTGAAATCTGAAATGATGCTCCAAAACAGTTTTAAGGTTAATGTTATGTTGCCTCCTATATTTAACCCATTCGTGGGCAACGTCCCATTTTTGGGACATCATGATTTTCACGCATCATATCCTTCAGTATATCAAAATATTTAAGCGTTTTAATCTCATTCTGTTTTTTTGGGACGATCTACTAAGAAAACCCAAGTACCCTCTCGCGGGTACAGTCGCACTTTTGTGACGAGATTATAAATTCGTGAAGTTATCATATAATTAACCATAAACAAAAAAAGAAGTGTTATTTCCTTGATTGTTGATTCTGTTAGGAGGCTTTTATATCTCAATAAGGCAAAAAAATTGTCACCCTCCCCATGAATGGGTTAAAATAAAGAATTATCTGTATCATCTGTACTTTCATCCTCAATCAGGCTGTGGCAAGGTGGAATTTTAACATTATACACCCTCTCATCCTGCACTTTCTACTTTGGCTTCAGACCAGTACTTTCTCACTCAAAAAAGAGAAAATCTCGTCCAGTTTCACCACTTTTTCTTCAATTATTCACATACCCCATTGTTTGTAATTATGAGTGTACGCCTTTAAAATGGAGGGGGTAAACTAGGTAAACTAGGAAGTAGAGTGTGTGACCCGGTGTGGCCGAGCAGCAGCTCTTTGTGAGAGGCAGTGTGTTGCAGTGTTTTGAAAAAAAAAAAAAAAAAAAAAAAAAACATGTCAGGCTGTAGTTCACTGCGCTGGATCTGTTTTCCTCTGCGCTGAGTGTGCGACAAGTGCGCAAACGCGCAGTTGCTCAGCTTAAAGGGAACATTGGTCACAGGGTGTGTTGGAGCCTATCCGAGCCGACTCTGGACGACATGCTGGTCGTCAGCCAATCGCAGGGCACATATCAACAAACAATCATTCACACTCACATTCACACATATGTGGAATTTAGAGTCTTTAATGAACCTACCATGGGAAACCAGAGTAGCCGTAGAAAACCCACGCAGGCACGGGGACGTCATGCAAACTCCACACGGGCGGGGCCGGGATCTGAACCCTGGTCCTCAGAACTGTGAAGCAAACGCTTTACAGCTGCTACACTGTGCCACCCTAAATAAATACCTATAAAAATAAGAATAACACAATATTCACATTTGTACGTTTTTTTTTAAAGGGGTGGGGGGGGTTGTTAACTGAAAGCTACAATAATCAAAATGATAACCAAGATAAAGATTCAGAGTGAAATATATTTCGTGATTTTTTTTTTTAATTGAACCCCTGGAATGATGTTTCCCATAATATTGTAATTTTACTCACAGAGCCATTTCCTGAAATTATACAGTCATTAAGTATATGAACTACAGAGAGGAGGAGGAGGAGGAGGAGGAGGAGTACAGAGAACAGCAAATAAACAGATAGGATCTCTATTCTTGTCTGCCACGATGCTATGGCAACAGTGTCCTGCTGCTCGGATTGGTCGTAGATAAGATTGCCTCTTTGGCCATTTGGCAGTGGCCGCTTTTCCTTGTGGGAGTGAACAAATTATTAGGCAGTGGTCAAAGCCCAGGCTGTCAAGCACCCTCTTTACAAGCCCTGTCTTCATCTCCTCCAGACAATTTAGAAGGAAGCTCTGCCTCACGCGCTCAGTTTGTCAACACCGACAGCTGATAGGTTACATTTAGCATTCAAATGCATTAATATATAAATTGGTCCTTTTATCTTAGCTGTGTCATTGATTAAACCCCCTAAAATACATTGTCCGTGCAACAGTGTTTCATGCTTTATCATTTGATGATATAATGTTTTATATCTAAAATGGAATATTTTCATGAAAAAAAAAAGCTTCATACTTGGGTTTCTCAATTCCCCTTGGTAATACACTCAAAAAGCAAAGAAGTAAAACTGTATGCTAAAAATACGAAACAGGTGTTGACAAAATACATATTTAGTGGAGGAAAAAAACACATGTTCTAAAGTTTCATAAAATAGATCAATTAAAAAGTGAGAATTATTGCCTTAAAACATGCAAATTTACTTGTTAAAAAACACTGAAGACGTATCAACTGTTTATAGGGTTGCTACATAGGCTAATGTTAAAAAAAACACTAACTTATTGGCAAAGATCCAGTGATTAAGCCTACATTTACATTTGTAGTAATTCTTTTGTAATTTAACCCGTTACTGAGCACTTGGTCATGCAGTATGGTGGAACAGTTTTTCTGTGCAACAAGAGAGTTTGACACACTCTGTCTACCGCCGTTTGTCCTGATATATTGTAATATTTATAGGAAACGTGGCCAGATAGAAAAAGGTTTGAGAGGGGACAGACAGAGAGATGGTGAGAGAACAGAGCAAAAGCAAAAAAAAAAAATCTGTACTCTACATGATAACAATAACATTATATATGAGAGTTGGATTTGATGTCTAATGTATTTGGACTGGGATGGCAGTGATACTCGGTGTAGGGAAGGGACATAATGAGTAGCAGGGCAGATACACAATGAGAGAGGACACATCAGGGTAGGGATAGGGCCGGAGCAATGAGGCAGACGGCCCATTAATTCTCATCTAATGGCATACTTAAGTATGATTGCTATTGAAATGTACTTACAGTAAGAAAGGCTCTGACAATCCCCATATATTAAACCGTTTCAATTTGCCTTTCAGATCCTGGCTATCATCTCTATCCTGTTCATCGTGTTGTCCACCATCGCGTTGTCCCTCAACACTCTACCAGATCTGCAGGGTACGGATGAGTTTGGCCAGTCCACAGACAACCCACAGCTGGCCCACGTGGAAGCTGTGTGCATTGCCTGGTTCACCATGGAATACTTGCTGCGCTTCCTCTCCTCTCCCAACAAGTGGAAGTTCTTCAAGGGTCCTCTGAACGTCATCGACCTGCTGGCCATCCTGCCGTACTACGTCACCATCTTCCTGACAGAATCAAACAAGAGCGTGTTGCAGTTTCAGAACGTGCGACGTGTGGTTCAGATTTTCCGAATCATGCGAATCCTGCGCATTCTCAAGCTTGCCCGCCACTCTACAGGACTTCAGTCTCTTGGCTTCACCCTTAGAAGAAGTTACAACGAGCTGGGCTTACTCATTCTATTTCTGGCCATGGGGATCATGATCTTCTCCAGTCTGGTGTTCTTTGCCGAGAAGGACGAGGAAGACACAAAGTTTAAAAGCATTCCCGCTTCTTTCTGGTGGGCGACTATCACAATGACCACTGTCGGCTATGGAGACATCTACCCCAAAACTCTGCTCGGAAAGATAGTCGGCGGTTTATGCTGCATAGCAGGAGTACTCGTAATAGCTCTGCCTATTCCCATTATTGTAAACAACTTCTCAGAATTCTACAAGGAGCAAAAGAGACAGGAGAAAGCACTTAAACGTAGAGAGGCCCTGGAGAGGGCAAAGAGAAACGGTAGCATTGTCTCCATGAACTTGAAAGAGGCCTTCGCTCGTAGTGCAGAACTGATGGATGTGGTGGTGGAAAAGAATGAGAGGTCTCACGATAACCACCTCTCACCAAGCCGTTGGAAATGGACTCCCAAGAGAGCTGTTTCGGAAACGAGCTCCAACCGTTCTTTCAACGGCCAAGACGTGGGATCTCCAAACAAGGGCCGAAACAGCAGCCCTCAAAAGTTGAACGTTCAGAAGCTGGAAGAGATGTACACGCAAATGGCCAAGACCCAATCGCAACCAAACCTCAACGCTAAAGGTTCCAGGGTTGGAAAACAGAGGGACGAGATTGAGCTGGGAGCAATACAGGATCACGGTCCACCAATGCTGGTAACCAGAGATGGTGTCGGTGACATGAAAAGTTTATCCAGCATTGACAGCTATATCAGTTGTGCTACAGACTTCCAGGAGAATCCCCGCTTCCCTCATAGCACAGCAATGGACCTTTGCCACAGCGAAATCAACCGGTTTTCACAGAGTCCAGCTATCGCCCTTCCCCAACACTCACTGGCAAAAACAGGCCAACAAGGCACCAGAACCCCTAAGTTGACTCCCATCACCGTTCCCAAACCTACGGGCTCAGAAAGTGCAAGGAGATTCTTATTCTCTGGCAGTGGGACAAAAAGTCTTTTCTCTAAGGGAGGCTGTCGCGACGAGAAGGAGCCTGGACCGTCGCCACTCTCAGACAGCTCTGTCATGTCTGACCATTCACTGGTGAGTCCCGAAGTTTCTGTCTACACCACAGCCAGCAGCAGGACGCCGCCAAAATCGCCAGAAAGTCCCACCCTGGCTCCGACCGTCTTCACCTTCCACGACTCTTCTATCAGCAAATATATCGACGCCGACACCGATGACGACGAGCACCTGCGCGACATCTCCGACGCTAGCCCCACAGATTGCCTGCTGAGCGGCTCAAGCCCCAAGCGCAGCATCAACATAAGCTACCAGAGAGCCAACAACCATTTGGACGCTGCCCAGAAAATGCTGGGACAAAACTGTCTATTCCCCCGGGAAGGAATTTGTGGGGTTTCGCACGAGAATCATGTGGGTCCAGAGGTAGGACGTAGACAAAAGAAGGTAAGGGGGCGGCAAAATACTTTGGACAAAAGCCACTGAGGTATGAGTGAGTAAGTATCAAACACAAACCGGAGCACGAGTGCTTGTGACAGAGACACCAAACACTCCACAAGCCAGAGAGACAAAGGAGCGTAACAAAGTTGAACTGTTTTACAAATCATCTGAGCATGCCAGTGGGCCATATGCTCAGGGAGAAGATGAGGGCCGAATACTCGGGGAGAAACATTTTACTGCCCCTCTTTCGACCTATTCCAATCAAGAGGTGGTAATCTGCCGCCTCCTAGCAAAGAAGCGCCCCAATGTAGCCAGCAGGTCTCTTCAGCAATCCCATGAGTCTCTTTGAGTTAAACAAAGTAGGTTTTGTGTGGTTGTTGAGGCTGAGGGTTATCTCTACATTTTCCAGTCAGAACAGTCCCCGCAGAACTAATTTCCCAGTCCTGGAGATACAAAAGAGAGCCTAAAGTCTTCTCGGCTACTCCATTCCCATACCTGGCCTTAGTCATTCGCAGTTGGCGGGGGCGTGCATGTCTGCATTTGCGTGTGTCCGTGTGAGGACGACTGCCGACGGATGCCGATGCGAATTCGTGTGTATCCAGGTCAAAAGATTGTCCAATCGGATTTATTTTTTTATAAAGATAAAATACCGAATAGATATTGGCTATTTGATAGTCTGCTTTGTCATAATCATATATTACGAGTAATTCCTCCTCAAAGATCGGCAACTCGGAACAGAGGCTTCCGATGGTGGAGGTTTCCGGCCCATCATTCTCAGTATTTTGTCACATTGCATCATGAGGATGGATGACAGACTTACACCTTGCCAGTGGTGAATATTCACTTGGGCATCTCTGTGTCATTTATGATTTTCATACGGGCAACTGTAAGAGCCAAACATGACTGACACTCACGGGCTACTTTATTAGGCACACATGCAGTATTTAAATGAGACCCAAAATACTAGTCTTAATTGATGAGGGAGGTATTCATTTAATATTGTTTTACACCGCGGTTGTAACTTGTGAAGAGCAATTTAACATTTTCATTTGAAATTATTACAAATATCCTAAAGTGCCTGTTAAGTGAAATTTAATGGCTTGTAAACTTGACACATCACAAAAAAGACCCACCAAGTTTGAAGTCCTGTATACAAATTGAAGCTTCAAAACCATGAAAAATGAGGCTTTTTTTTTTTTTTTTTTTTTTAAAGCTTTTACACGCACACAAAAAAATACTTTGTGGCTTTGTAAATGAGAACAAGCCGGCCGGCGGGCACCATAGCACTTCCAAACCATACTACTACAGAGTCTTTGTCACTTAAACGGGGTGCTGATCAAAACAAACTATCCACTCTCTCCTTTTTTCTCGGGCATTTTCTCTTTGTGGCGATCAGCGACTTCCATGTGATGTTTTTGTGGTTCAGCAGAATCTAATTCAGGACGATATATTGTACGTGGAGCCTCAAAACCCGACACCCGGTCGCAGTGCGACGGTAGATTTTAAATTGTTTAATGTGCGTTGAACAGTTGCCAATTGTAATTTTTTTTTTTGGGGGGGGTGTGATGGTGCACTTAAGTGGCTTTCTTCTGCATCACATCAATACTCCATAACTACATGGTTCTGAGCAATTATCTTCAGACGTATAATATACTGAATTTAGAATCATACCTCTGAATTCACTTATAACAGGGTCTTTACGTTCAATAATAATGCAAACTACAACAGCAAGAATAAACATCTTATTAAGTGAATACCTCAAACACAACTGAGCATTAATAATGAGGAAGAAATAAGGTCAACAGGTGTCAGTGTATCTAATGTTGTAGCCAGTGAATGTATGAATAGGACACGCCTCATGCATACATTCAATCATTGTAAAAAAAAAAGGGAAACTATCAATTTAATTTAATAATCAGCTAAACAGCGTTGTTTCACAACATAATAATTTCCCCCGTCAATTCAAAAATGTCCAGTATGGATTGGGTTTATTTTGAACAACAGAAAAGTAACCAAACAGATGGATTTGGTTCTCATGGCATGCCATTTGAAAATCACCGTCATTGTGACGTCGTTTTGTCAATTAATATTCAAATAGCTGTGCAGTTTGGGGTTGGTACCCCTCCCTACTCAACTCGCCTGAGCAAGTTTCATCTGCCGCCAAGCCAAACAAATAAACGCTTTAAAGTATAGATATGTTGAAATGAACGTTGCATGCTAGTTATGTTCAATTGAATGGCTGCACACGACAGTCCTGTGAAAATATCGTCCTCTTTTAGTGAGCTCAAGTTGCCTATTTCCGGGCGAACAATCCAACAATTGGTGAATTATACTTCACAATGATAGTAAGACGCAACATCATCTTCCTTTTCTTTCGGCTTGTCCCGTTAGGGGTCGCCACAGGGTGTCATCTTTTTCCATTGAAGCCTATCTCGTGCATCCTCCACTCTAACGCCCACTGTCTACATGTCTTCCCTCACAACATCTTTTCTTTGGTCTTCCTCTCGCTCTTTTGCCTGGCAGCTCCAACCTCAGCATCCTTTTACCAATATACTCGCACTCTCGCCTCTGGACATGTCCAGACCATCGAAGTCTGCTCTCTCGAACCTTGTCTCCAAAACATCCAACCTTGGCTGTCCCTCTAATGAGCTCATTTCTAATCCTATCCAACCTGCTCACTCCGAGCGAGAACCTCAACATCTTCATTTCTGCCACCTCCAGTTCTGCTTCCTATTGTCTCTTCAGTGCCACCGTCTCTAATCCGTACATCATGGCCGACCTCACCAGTGTTTTTATAAACTTTGCCCTTCATCCTAGCGGAGACTCTTCTGTCACATAACACACCAGACACCTTCCACCAGCTGTTCCAACCTGCTTGGACCTGTTTCTTCACCTTCTTACCACACTCACCATTGCTCTGGATTGTTGACCCCAAGTATTTGGCGACATGATTTCCCAAGAGCCAATCAGACTAAAGTTTATTTAAATCCTATTTATGAATGAGAAATTTGGCCATCTCAACTGCACGGCATAAAACTCCAGTTAGAATAGTTTGAAAAGGCAGAAAAATGGGATCCCAATGCAAATTATTGTGCAAAACTGATAAAAGGACATCAAAGATTCTAGAAGGGAAAAAAATGACAACATGGGGCCTTTCAGGTAAAATTGAGGGGAAACCGTTGGTATTTAAATATCTATATCCGTAAGTCATACTGTTTATAGAGAAACTGCACGGGTTGTAATTGACCAGCGCAAACACACAAACGGAAGAGGCACAAACCCTAACCTAAATATACATAAGCAGTATCCAAACCTTTGGTTTCCATGGTGATGGTTACCTTTGCGCAGTCTTTTAATAAGGGTGGGGAGGGAGGCCTGAATGCATGTAACATATACGAGAGCACACATAGCCACACGGGAACGGCAGTTATGCATGATAGTCACACGTTGGCACAGCCGAGGCCGTGACTCACGGATCCGGCGTCGCGAACATGTCACAACCTCGCCCATTGACACGTTTGTGACCAATGTAGCACATCACAGACATGTGAGGGTTTTTTTTTTTTTACTGCATAACACAGCAACATTTTTGGAAATATACATATTGTATTACTAGTATAATAAACATGCACTTTAATGTCTTATTCACACGGAGGAAGCTATCATTGTTTGTCCCAGTTATGATGCGACGTAGTTGCCTTTTGAAGCCCTTTAAGAGAAACAAGTGAGGGTATTTGGAATAAACCACGATCTTGAAAGAATACCATAAATATCATCATTTGGATCGAACTGATTTATGTTTGACTTACAGGGAAAATAGGACTTGTCAATGATACTCTCGGTATGTGATGGGTCACCACAACATTCATGACTGTCGTTCATTTTTGGTGTCACAAATCCTGATTTGCTTTTGTGCTTTACATTATAATCAGAGAAGCCGGAGGGTGAAAGGAATAACAATGAGGGTACAAACTGTGCATTAGAGCGAGGGAGAGCGTGAGGCTTAAGAGAAAAAGAATTTCCCAAATGAATGTATCCATGTCAGGGGGAAGCCTCCATTCTCTGGGGGAAATACTAAGAACTGCGCCAACAGACAGCAATCACAAAAATTATATTTATTTTTCCAAGAGACACTCTACACTAAAGATATATTTTACTTTGTGATTTTGCGTATGTACAAAATGGAATCCATCAACGTTATTCAGAGAAATTGTTTGTCATCATCCCGCTCCATATGGGAAAAGATCCAATTTGATATACAGTGAAGCGCAAAATTAATCAATACACAGGACGCATTTTGTTTTTTCAAGGTCTTCGGCATTTTCGTTTTTTTACATTTTGTATTTTGTTCACAATTCATTTTTGCCCCCCACCATTCAAAATGATCCTCATAACATCTAGCAAAGGGGTCACGTGCCAGGTCACGCGTGGGCCTTTTTTGAAAATAGCTCCCTAGTGACGGGACAATGTGATTTCCGAGGAACATCGATGAAGTCGTCATTTGAAATTGTGAGCACATCTTTCATGTCGATTCTTTGTTTTTTACCTTGTTAGATCAATGACAATTGTGAGAAATGATTAAGATTAATGGAGAGTCCGCAAAGATTAATATTTATCTATTCATAATATCATACAATTGAAGGTAGTGTAAGGATTTTTTTAAATTTCAGAAATCCGCAATTTACGCTTAACCGTAATTCCCGGCCTACAGAGCGCACCTGGTTATAAGCCTCACCCAGTACATTTGGAAGGGAAATACCATTTGGTACATACACAGGCCGCAGTGCTCACATTGAAACATGAGATATTTACAAAGAAAGACGCAAGCACTACGCTAAAGCTAACGCTAGTGCCGCGCTAACAGAGCTGGTTAAAAAAAAAACTGGTAAAAATCACCGAGACACGGCAGTTACACGCTAGCGCATCACTCACAGGGCCAGACTGGTAAAAGTCACTTCTTCGGCACATATATTCCACCTGTCTCACTCTTACCTTTTCCGCTCGAGTGCCCCCTTTAAGCCGTAAGAAAAAAATGCCCAAATTAGATGCATCATCGCATAAACCGCAGGGTCGAAAGCGTGTCTATAAGCCAGAAATTACGGTAAATTAAATTAATTGCGTAGCCCTGCTGTAAAGTGATTTGAAAGAAGATTTTTTTCCCTTTACACATTTAAGCATAATTGAGATGTTTACGAAGGCTTATTAATTATTCCAATAATATTTGATAGGGTGCTAATTGTACAAAAGTGAGAAAAATTATGAGGTAAATATTTCCAATTGACCGCTTGAGTTGTCCTCCCCACTTTCGAGCTCAGCAGCACTAAATGGATCTTTAATTGAATTTTGCTCGAGGAACACGATTAGAAAAAATGGAGGCCAATGTATTTCCATTTTATACCAGTTGTTAACTTCTGGTAAATAAATCTCATTGACCTAGCCGATATAATGTACATCACACATAAATAGGTCAGTCATAACCTGCTGATTGCCAGTTATCAACGACATCACCATCAATATCAATTAATGAAAAGGCGGGAACAAATATTTTGGTGACTAAAGGTCAGATGGAAGAGGGCAAGCTGTCACCGAGCATTATCTGTCCAGTCCATTTGGGTTTTCAAGAAAAAAGGCTGTCAGGGAGCATTTTGGCTGATATATTGGAACCATGATGACAATCAATACTTCATGACTCCACAGGAAACGCCATAGTCGAGGTTTGGTCAATAACTTTGTGCATAAACGTAAAACACTCACATAATATCAATGGGTGATGGTTTTTGATTTTAGTAGGGTACCCAACAAAATTTTTAACACCGTACTATTTAAAGCAGGGGTGTCAAATTCATTTTTCTCGGGGCCCTCGTTGTTGTTCCGGCTTCCCTCAGAGATCCGTTATGACTGTGGAACAAATATATTTAATCATCTCATCATATTTACATAATTTATGAACTAATTTTGGAATTAGAAATCAAGGGTCATGTGTTTTTCAATGATTCGTGTTTGGTAACACAAAAATGCTTGTAATATCTCAACTGTATCATTAATGATATATGAGAATTTGAAATTTTGGTACAGACTTTTACAAGAATTATAGACACTCTAGATTTGGCTTTGCGGGCCACATAAATCATGTGGCGGGCCAGATCTGGCCCCTGGGCCTTGAGTTTGACACCTGTGATTTTAAGTAAGGAGTGTGTTTATGTGATACAAAAACACAACAGTATAGGGTTTGAGCATATTTTTGTTCCATAAGAGTTAATAGTTGGAAAACATTTCAAGTCCCCCAAATATATGTTTACATAGTTTTATTTATATGTTGTATGTATTGTTTTTATTTATTTGTGTTCTTTTAAAGTTTTTTATTTATAGGGGTTCTTCTCGTTCCACGGCATTTTGGTGCAAATTTTACAATTTTTGTTCGGATCATTTATGACACCTTGTGGATGGCAAAAAAAAAAATGTATTCCTTGGGTGTGAAATAATTATTATTTTTTGTCTGTTTCCATTATGTATTTATGACACTTCTTGTATTTGGCGACAACAGCATACCGCAGAGGTCCTCGGATTTCGATGGACGCACTAGTGATTAATTACATAATTACAGTACCGTAATTCCCGGCCTACAGAGAGCACCTGGTTATGAGCCTCCCCCAGTACATTTGTACAGGAAATACCATTTGGTACGTACATAGGCCGCAGCATTGTAAAAGCCGCAAGTCCCCACATTGAAACATGAGATATTTACAAAGAAAGACGGTACATAGAGAGTTTATCATTAGTGCCGCTAATGCTAACGCTAGCACTGTGCTAATGCTAGTGCCGCGCTAATGCTAGCATTAGCGTCGTTACGCAGTAACAGGGCTGGTTAAAAAAAAAAAAAAAACATACTGGTAAAAATCACCGAGACATGGCAGTAACACGCTAGCTCAGCGGTAACAGGGCAGAATCGGTAAAAGTCACTTCCTCGGCAAATATATTCCACCGGTCTCACGCTTAACTTTTCCGCTCGAGCGCCCCCCTTGCGACCGTTAGAAAAAACTGCACAAAATAGCCGCATCACCGCATAAACCGCAGGGTTGAAAGCGTGTGAAAAAAGTCGGGGCTTCTAGGCCGGGAATTACGGTAAATATTTTGTATGAAATGCACTTCTACGCCATAGATACGAAATGAGGACATGAAAAACAGTAAGCATGCCAGTAACTGGGCACGCCATCCATAGCCTTGAAATGCCATATATCGGGAGCCTCGTCCAAATCATATAACCGAGTGGCTTTTTATATCCATTTTATAGACAAAATTAACCGCACAGTGGTGAATAGACTCCCCAAAGGTCCCAGCAAAACGCTGCCTTGCTGTATGGTTAAAGCTATTTTCTTTAGATTCCGACATTCTGAATAGTTTGGTCGTGGCATTAGCTACTAGAAGTAAGGGGATGCGGGTTTTTACGGTATTTTCATGAGGAACCTGAACCACAAAGTAGGTAAAAGCCTCTCTGTTGCCGTATCAAGGGGTTGGGGTCCATTCAGGGCAAATTCATCGAAAAAAAACACAATAAAAGAAAGTGTGTGGTAGTATAGGAGTATGAGGCCAATGAACAACTAGAACAAATTACAAAACAAATAATAAACGCTATATTTTTCTACATTTTAAGCTCTCAGCGGAATTGACCCCAACCTTGCCTAAGCCATCGGCCTTTGTAAAGTCCACCAGGGAAATAGACTAAAGATATAGGAAAGCTCTTACAAAATGTTGTTTGTAGGTCTCCAGCTTGTCCGTTTTGTACAAAACACGCAAACAAAACAAAAACATTTCTACCTGTTGACTTTCTATGCTGTCGTTTCTGTATCAATGTTCGATCGTTTGTGGATGTTGTGACTTTTCGGCGTCGCGGCTGCTTGTGACTCACACGGGGCTGTTATTGTCTTGTAAGGGGAAAAAAAAACTGTCTATGTCCCGAGATGTTTCTATTTCTTAAGAAAAATGACATTTCCTCCTCAGATGACTCCAAATGAAATAAATCAGATCACTTTACATTTTGATTAAGAATGGCCGACTTTCATCATTTAGTCTCTTGGTATTTACACAAAAGTTCTTTTTTGCAATTTAAAAAAAAAAAACTGTCTTTTGCCAACTGACACTGAGACAGTCTGAGCGATGAACATCGGATCAAATGATAGCGTTTTGTGACTTTCGGAACACCTTATATTGAAAAGAGAATTACAAATCATACACGAACAGGTTAAAAGGTTCCTACTTGCAAACATGTCCAGTGGAGGTCATATGAAGAGGAAACTGACGGCCAAAGGGCAAGAACTGGCCTTCATCCTCCCTGCACGTCGACATTGGGGGTTTCCCATAGCGTGCAACTGGGGAAGCTCCAGGGGGGTGGGGTGGGGTGGGGGGGGGGGAGAAGAGAAATAGTCAACTTTGCATCAATATGCTCAGCAATGTGGCCATCTGCTGGTAGACATGGCTTGTTGCTTGTCGCCACGAGCAGTTGCTTTTGTTTCCGAGAACGAAGCGTACAAACTCAAATGGCCTCAGTTGTTCAACCAGAGGGTTTCTTTGTCATACATCAGAATAATCCATCCATTTTCTTAGCCGCTTAGCCTCACGAGAGCCGCGGGGAGTGCTGTAGCCTATCCCAGCTGGCAGGGTACACCCTGAACTGGTTGCCAGCCAATCGCAAGGCACATTGAGACAAACAGCCGCACTCACAATCACACCTAGGGACAATTTAGAGTGTCCAATTAAGGTTGCATGTTTTTGGGATTTGAGAGGAAACCGGAGTGCCCGGAGAAACCCCACGAGAACATGCAAACTCCACACAGGCAGGGCCCGGGATTGAACCTGGGACCTCAAAGCTGTGAGGCTAACGCTTTTAAACTGAGCCACCGTGCCACCCTATCTGAATAATGTGAGTAGAAAATGAATAAAAGGCAGCTCACTCGAGAGAGGCTGGTCTCACACTCTTGGTTGTGTGGGAATTTTTAACATTCAATGACTTTATATGAGGAATGTAGTATTAGTGGACATTCTTCCCTTTTTTCACACATTTATTATTGCAAATATAAAAGAAAGTAATCCTCTTCATTAGACTCTTTGCAATCTGGCTGCAACACTCGATGGAATTCTCTAAAAATGTGTTGTAGGATGCGATGGTGGAAAATCAGGCCGGAGTTCAGAACTGTGAGGCCGACAAGCCAACCACGACTTCATCATTAAAAATAATATTTGTAATTGACAGTTTGGGCTCCATTAAAAACAAACAAAAAAATAATTAAGCACTTGACAATACCGGAGTACATTACGAGGCCTGTGAAGTGATGAAGTGGCTGGGCTCCAAAGATTTCCAGTGGCCCCCAAACGTCTCACGAAAACAGATTCATATTTTTTTCTTAGGATTTAAATCAATTATTACTATTAAAGTCTACATTCAGAAACAAATAAAACAAATGAAAATACTTAATTCATCATGATCTTTTTAAGTTTTCCCCACTCCCTTTTCATGCCACCGACTAGTCCATCTTATTAATGTGATTGTGCTGACTTGATTCACAAAGTGGGTCACGGTCATAAATGTGTTGGTGAGTTGTGAGGAAAATGAAGGGGAGTAATCCCGATGGAGAGAAGAGGAAAAGGAAAAGATTTTCATGGCGACAACAAGAGCCAGCGCTCTTGCTAGTTGCAGTAGCACTGCTGTAAGTGTCAACCTCGGATTTTTGCAACAGAACTAAAGTGGAGAATGATCCAAGTGATGCTTTTCCACCATGGAGGTAAGTAGAGCCCTATGATTAATGGTCAAATGACTAAATTATACTTGGAATTTTTGATTTTCTGCAGATAGATTGGGAAGAGATCCATTTTGAATCCATATATGGATTCTTGGCCAAGAGAGCTCAGACTTGGTCAGTTGGCCTTCCCTGTTCTCCTCACTAATTGGTCCCTTCGTCTCCAGTGGAGTTCTTGCGTCCAGCAGCCGGCGGCTGGCACTCAACCCCGATGGCCCTCCCTGAGGTGCCCCCATCCGGCTGGTGTGCGGACATGCGCTTAGCTGACACCTTTTGCTCGTGGAGCTCATCTTAAACTGCACATAATACCTAAAACAATTCACACGTAAAACCACTTTGAGCCAAGCTGCTTCGGGAATATTTTAAAGGTTGGAAAAGGTCAGTGATTTGTGCGAACTGCCCGGACGTGTTACCCAATTGTGTCGTCGCCATCGGGGATGTGTCACTTCTTCCTAGCGTTGCCATGGCCACCGCTGGTAATAAGAGCCGGGACTGCCCACAAAGAATCCATGATAATAACGTTAGTTATCAGCATGTCCTTCAATACTGGGCCACACAATGGACATTGAAATAAGCACGGAATGGTACAATCCTGTCTACTCGGAGGATGGACAAAAGGAGAAAATGAAGGTCAATTTCATATCGCGCCTGACTACATCAACTATGGAATGGGGCAAAATATTAAGAGTTGCTTTGAATGTAGAAAAGTCTCTTTTTCTTATCTTTGCTTTTCTTCTGTGTAGGCACAAGATGAGCTTTATTGGTTTACCGTAATTTCTAGTTTACAAGCTGCAATTTTCTTCACATGCTTTTTATACGGTGATTCGGCACTAGGGTTAGTGTGGCGTTAGCATTAGCGCACCTGGTTATAAGCCTCGTACACAGAAAGAGTTTAATGCTAGCGCCCCGCTAACGCCAGCGCCGCGCTAACGCTAGCCCCGCGCTAGCGTTAAACTCTGTGTACCGAGGTTTACAACCTGGTGCGCTCCGTAGGCTGGGAATTACGGTATTTAGTCTAAATACAATGGTGGCGCATTTTGGAGTCCAACTTGGAAAAATACAGTTCAAAAGACATCAGATATGGAACTTATCGCGACAAGGGTTCTGGTTGCTCAACGCAATATACTGTACTGTGGCACCTTAGATATGAGTGACCAAAGTTTTTCGATATAAGAGCCGTATTTGGGTTACTTTGTTCTGTTCTGACTTGTGAGCAAAAACAGAAATTTGAGCGCTGTACTAGAGCAGTGAACACAATGCAACTCATGTCACAACAAGGCTCTCCAATACATGTTCAACATGCCAAGGAATGTCGTAATAATTGTCAAGATCTGTTGATTTGCTTTGCAAACCACCAGAGCTGAACAAATCAAATACACCGCATTTACAGTAAATATACTGCACTCGTCACCTTTAACCTTTATAAATGCAAAGAAAGAAGATCAAATACCATAAAGATATAAAACTTGGGTTAAATGGGGAAAAAAAAAAAAAAACAGAAGTTTATGAGATGAGGCCATCAACAAGCCGGTTCACTCGCTCACTGTCTCCATGGCAACAACGCAGCTTAAAGCCGCTATGTGGTTGCTTAAAACTGATGAGAATTATCGGTGGCCTCTCGACTGATCTGCCCGCTGTGCGAGCACCTCAAACGCGTGAAAAGGGCGGATTAATGAAACACCTGTGGCCTGACCTTATTCATGCAAAAAGACTAACAGTAAAGTGAATGTATGGATGCGAAAGGCGCACATGAGTCTGAAAACATCTCAAAACACTTCATATGCTAAAGTTTCACTCCTATTACTACTTTTCTAAAGGGTAATCTGATCATCTAAAGTTGTTTGCATTTATAGTTCAAATTCTAAATAATAAATGAACTTATTCAAATGGGAAATTTCCATTCTGTGCCGAGACTTCCTAACATAGACCAGCGAACAGTGCTTGTGTCTTCTTTGTTCTTGTGTTGTTTGAAGAACATAATTGCACCTAAAATATTGTTTAAGTGGACCCTGCGCCCTCCTTGTAACTGTTCTCATGATGTGCTGCTGACCTCTTAGCTTGACCTTTGTCAAAGAGATCCTGATCTTGATGAGTTTTTAACCAGGATAAATGAAGCTTAAAAATACATAAAATTAAAAACACATTTTCAATATACCGTAATTTACGCTCTATAAACCGCAACTTTTTTCACACGCTTTCAACCCTGCGGTTTATACCATGATGAGGCTTATTTGTGCATTTTTTTTTCTAACGGCCGCAAGGGGACACTCGAGCGGAAAGGTAAGAGTTAGACCGGTGGAATATATGTGCAGAGGAAGTGACTTTTACCGGTGCGGCCGTGTGAGCGCTGCGCTAGCCTGTTACTCCCGTGTCTTAGTGACTTTTACCTTTTTCTTTTTTTTTTTTCAACGGCCCTGTTAGCGCAGCGCTAGCATTAGCGCCTTGCTAGCCTTAGCATTAATGTTAGCGCAGCGCTACCACGGCGGCGCTAGCGTTAAACTCTGTGTACCGTGTTTCTTTGTAAATACCTCCTGTTTCAATGTGCGTTTCAATGTTGGCACGTGCGGCTTTTCACAGCTGCGGCGTATGTATGCACCAAATGGTACTTCCTTTACAAATGTACTGGGTGAGCCTTATAATCTGGTACGCTCTGTAGGCCGGAATTACGGTATTCTAGTGTAATTCAATTCATATTCCAAATAAATGAAGCTTGAACATTGTAATGAACTACATACGGGATCAGTATGATTGTAAATGTTCTGTTAATACCAGAATAGAAAAAGAAATACCGTAATGGCCAATAAAAGTACATTTTTAGGGGGGGAAAGCCGAAAGAGCAAACAAAAACTCTCCGAAAATAGCGTGGCAGTCTTTATAACAACAAAATAAAGACTCACTGGTGTAATTTCATACACGCTTCACATGCCAAAGGCCGCAGGTAAAACAAGGGTGCCAGTGTTGGGAGAGAAAATCCTTCTTGGGGTGTAATACCACAGAGGTTTACGGTTCAAAAACATAATCTGCTTAGGCTCTCAAGCTGCCAATAAAACGCGGATATTTTTACACACCAAATTGACGATGTGAAGTGACAGGACCCTTAAGATTATTATCTGAACTTTTTCTTTGTTTTGTTTTGCATTAATTACATTTTGGGTTACGAAAGAACCAAAATACTGTATAAGATATTATTGCGACCTGCTTTTCTGTTCACATTAATACTCCACATTGGCTACCAAAGACGATTTTGCTGTTAATTTTAGTTGCGGGCGACCTAACGAACTGTCTGGTTCGTGTAAGTACACGTTTCATGTGTACATAAAAAATGTGACATCTCCTTGCAAAGACTTATATTCCATTTACTTGCAGGCTATTTTCCTTGATGGTACAAGTGCGTACATACATTGAGAGCTTAGAGCAGCAGTAATGAGGAGCTAAAGGCATTTCTTCTAATCTGGGAGGAGTGTTTAAAACCAGTAGGACGGAGGCTGAGGGCCACAGACGGCTCCGACAGCAGCTCGGCCGTCCCCACGAAGACACTCGGTCCTCTGAGAGCGTCGGCGAGAGCCAAGCCGAGCGATCATGATATTCCTCATGGACCTGCAGATGATGCTGCTGGACATGATTTACTTCATCCTACGCAACACACTGCGGGTCGTCCTGCGACCGCGGATCAAGCCGATCGACGGCGAGCTGGTGCTGATCACCGGGTCGGGAGGAGGCCTGGGTCGCCTCTTTGCCCAGGAGTTCACCAAGCAGGGCGCCGAGGTGGTGCTGTGGGACGTGGACGGTGCGGCCAACGAGCGAACGGCTAAGCTGGTGCGCGACCTGGGGGGCAAGGCGCACGCCTACACTGTGGATGTCACCGAAAGGGAGGACGTGTATCGTAATGCCGATCTGGTGCGGAAGGACCTGGGCCGGGATGTCACCATGCTGGTGAACAACGCCGGAGTGGTGGCTGGCGAACGGGTGCTGGACTGTCCGGACGAGCTCATCGAGAGGACCCTGAGGGTCAACTGTCTCGGACTCTTCTGGGTGAGATACACTACTTGAAGCATTTTTTTCTGTTAGCAAACTTTCTACTCTGACGTGAACAAAAGATGAACTACATCAAAACTGGTAATCCATCAATTTGTGTGTTCATATAATAATATGCGGAGGGGATTACATGGTTTCATGGTTACAGTAAAATGGCCCTATGGGAGAAACTATACTGTAACTATAATACGCACTGCAACCAAATTGATTTTTTACCAACGTCTGGGGTCACCCACATAACTTCCATGTTTTTCATGAAAACACCCCATTGTATGTACAGTGGTGCCCCGTGAGTCGAGTGACCCGTGACGTGAGCCGTCATTCAGCCGAATTGCCTGCTTTGACTTCCGAGCATAAATTTGTGATTGTTGGCGATGAAGAGAACTCAACTCATTTCGTAAAGATTTTTGAGGAGGAGGCTGGAGTGGAACGTGATGGAATAATTTTTTCCATTTCAAAAAGGGAAAGACGATTCGAGATGCAAGTATTTTGCGTAAGCAGTAAGGTTACAGAATTAAATTCATATTTCCAGGCACCACTTTCAATTCTTCCATTCCTAGTTTGGGAGTTAGTTAGTCCTTATTTTAGCTTTACTTACTTATTTATTAAACAGATTAATAAAGTCTAGACAATTGGTTCTCAATATTTGCCACCCGAGCAATTTTATTCGCGTGTGACTTTTGGACTTTGGTGGTGTACACAAATAAAATGTGTGTTGAACAGTGCCATAATTAGTGACTCCAGCAATACTAGAGTTGCAAGGCTGGTCCCCAAATAAAGTAAAGCCTCGGTTCTCGGACATTCACGTTTTCGAACAAATTGGTTTTCAAACGAAAATTTCGAGATTTTTTTTGGCTTGTGTTTTTGAACGAAAATTGGCACTCAAACACCCTTGTATTGCGCGCGACCAGATCAGCTGACCCACGACACGCTTTGTTGTTAATTCCAACGCCCCCGAAAAACCCCGGAAATAACATAATGCACGCAGTGCACCCAGCTGACCTGCCCACAAAGCGTTTCGTTATTGTCAATTCGAACGCCACCCGAAAAAAAAAAAAAAACGGAAATGACATAACGGGCGTGGTGCAACCAGTGCACTTTTGTTAATCTGTATAACGTAGCCTCTGTACACGGACGTATCCCGGTAGTGACTGTTGTTTTTCTTCTTATCAAGGACTACAGTATTAACCCCCAATCATGGCTCCAAAGAAGGCAAGTTGCTTGTTTAAAGCTATTCTGCACTTTTGTTAATAAAAAAAGTTTGTAAGGCTGGGGGCCAAGTCGCTACAGATACGGAAATGCACTCCCCTAGCGTACTCTACGACTAAACCATAAAATTGAAGCAAAAAATAAATATATTTCTTAAATTATTTTATTATTTAAAATATTCAAACTATACATGTATTTCTACTGTGCTGTTTATTATCAGGAAAAGCTAAAAAAATGCTTTAAAAAGGCAATTTTTTTTAGGCTTGGAACGCATTATTTCTTTTTCCATTCATTGTAATGGGAAACATCGATTTGGTTTTCGAACAAAACACTTCTCGAACCGTTTTCTGGAACGGATTGTGGTCGAGAACAGAGTCATCGCTGTACTAAATTAGGCAGGGTTAAGGGGGGAAAAAAAACAATGCAAAATATGTATTCATCCTCAGGGACTGGCACACAGAAGGTTATTGTTGCTAAAAATGTAGCACACCAAAACGATCCCCTTCCCAGCATTAGTCACAATCCTCTTAATGTGAAGCTGCTCATGCAACAAAAGGGTCCCTTCTTGTTGAGTAACATTCGGTTAAGTCACGGTTGAACATGACGTACCTCTACATTGCCGTGTGTGTACCAGACAGTGAAGGCCTTCCTGCCTCAGATGAAGGCCAAGGATCACGGCCACATCGTGACCATCGCCAGCGTGCTGGGCCTCTTCAGCACGGGCTGCGTCGAGGTAAACCGGGACTGAAGGACTATCTGCAACACAACTTCCAACATCACACAGCTATTTATGCTGCTTTTCAAAACAAATCTGGCATAAACGGCTGCGTTTCTTCCACCTGAGACAGGATTATTGCGCCAGCAAGTTTGCCGCGGTGGGCTTCCACGAGTCCCTTGCTCACGAGCTGCTGGCTGAAGAAGTGGAGGGGGTGAAGACCACACTGGTGTGTCCTTACATCGTGGACACCGGCATGTTCGAGGGCTGCCAGATAAGGTGTGTCACGCTTTTTTGCCAATTCCATACCAGTACAGCGGCGCTTAAAAGATACGAGTAACACAATTTGTGAGTTTTTCAACCCTACCAGCAATCGTTTGGGTGAAATTTTTGCTTTGAATTGGAAGCAACAATTTCAGATACATTTGGGAATTCAAGCTAATGCTACAACTTGATGTCAAACTAAACATAAAACAAAGACCTCCAAGCACCACTGTATTATATTTCTATAATTATCTACCTACAGACTACTGTGGCATTCCCATTTTTTTTTTTTTTAAATACAATTTTCTACTAAATTCTGGTGACAGAAAGGAGATGGAGCTCATCCTGCCTCCTCTGGATCCTCAGTACTGCGTGGAGCAAGCAATGAACGCCATCCTCATCGACCAGCCCCTCGTGTGCATCCCACGTCTTACCTACCTGCCTGTCCTATGCAGAGCGTCAGTGCCGCATCTCTTCCAGCTAAAAACGCTGACCGAAACCTGCCTCGTACCTGTACTTACATTTTTTTTTTTTTACCGTTATGTATTTTCAGGTTGCTGCCATGGGAGTCCAATGTGGTTTCGTATCGTTTCATGGGCTCCGACAAGTGCATGTATCCCTTCATTGACGCCAAGAAGAAGCAAATGTTAAATGGCGTCAACGCGCTTGGATAGGTTTCTTGTCCTTGCAAAAATGAAAACATAACATTTCATACAAAATGTCAGTTTGCAATGCCAGATGAAATGAGAGAATTGGGCTACTTTCAGGATTGGCTACTCATAGACTCAAGGTCAAAACTTTGCAGATGGCGAGATGACGACTCAGGCAAGTGTTCATCAGCCCTACAGTTTTATTCAATCCAAAGAAAAAAGCAAATAATGGAAGCCTGTAACTTCTGTTTATAAAATTAAAGTGACCTCCATTATCTTAGTGTTTCCCGACCATTGAGTCAAGTCACATATTTTAACCTTGGTAAAATCTCACCATACACCACCAAAATAAACTTTGCACAAAGTATACTGTATATACTGACATTTGCAATACTACAAAATACAACGAAAATGTGGCTACATGGATCATTTGTACCCTCTGCCATCTGTTATCATAAAACGCCACTAGCATAGCAAGGTGAACAAAGATTAGATGACATTTTCCGACAAATTGAGTCCATTCGCATGTGCACACCGCGCAGCTCTCTTGGCACATACTTGCTGTGCTACTGGCATCATCGGGGCATTTGAGGGCAATGAAATGAGTTCCCCCACTCCCCTTGCAATGAAGCCTTTACCAGCATCTTCTTTTTCATCTATACATAAATTTTATTATTCCAACCACTAACTATGAGATGAAGATAAGCCTCAAACCAAAATAAAAATATATAAATGAACTAATACCTATCGTGCTGTGAAACGGACAATAGTAAACATAAAGTGTTCATCACTGTGCGTAAGGTCTCTCGTGTAAAAAAAAAAAAAGTACCGATATCTAGCTTAAGATGGCTTTTCTTCTGCTTGCTCTCATTTCACCGATGTACGATGACAACGGAGAAATATGTTAGAATAGTACAGGACATCTATGAGGGCAGAAGAATAGCGGTGAGATGTGCTGTAGGTCTGTCAGAAGACTAAGTTGGAGGTGGGACTGCATCAGGGATCCGCGCCGAGCCCCTTCCTGTATGCTGTAGTAATGGATAGGCTGACAGATGAGGTTAGACTGGAATCCCCTCAGACCATGATGTTTGCAGAATGATATTGTGATCTGCAGTGAAAGCAGGGAGCAGGCGGAAGAACAATTAGAAAGATGGAGGTAAGCACTGGAAAGGAGAGTCATGAAGATTAGCCACAGTAAAACAGAATATATAGGGAGGGTGGACGACTTCAAATACTTGGGGTCAACCATACAGAGCAATGGTGAGTGTAGTAAGGAAGTGAAGAAACGGGTCCATGCGGGGTGGAACAGCTGGCGGAAGGTGTCTGGTGTTCTCTGTGACAGAAGAGTCTCCGCTAGGATGAAGGGCAACGTTTTTAAAAACAGTGGTGAGGCTGGCCATGATGTACAGATTAGAGACGGTGGCACTGAAGAAACAACAGGAAGCAGAACTGGAGGTAGCAGAAATGAAGATGCTGAGGTTCTCGCTTGGTGTGAACACGTTCGATAGGATTAGAAATTAGCTCATTAGAGCGACAGCCAAAGTTGGACATTTTGGAGACAAGGTTAGAGAGAGCAGACTTCGATGGTTTGGACATGTCCAGAGACGAGACAGTGAGTATATTGGTAGAAGGGTGCTGATACGATGGAGCCGCCAGGCAAAAGAGCGAGAGGAAGACCAAAGAAAAGGTTGATGAATGTGGTGAGGGAGGACATGAGGACAGTGGGTGTTAAGAGGATGCACGAGATGGGCTTAGATGGAAAAAGATGACACGCTGTGGCGACCCCTAACGGGACAAGCCGAAAGGAACAGAAGGATGACAACATTTGGGTCCACCATTCACCGATTTTGAAAGAAAAAAAAAAGACAAGATAGCATGTGTATTTTGTGCGTAATAGCGCGCAGGTTTAATTATCTTGAGGAGACAGGAGGGCTGACATAAATGAGGGAGAAGGGAGTTAAGACTGCCCAACCACGCACAGTGGATACATCACGTTTACGTCACACGCTACAAATAAAGTAACACTTTTTTTCCCAGCCCTCCATGATAAATGTCGGTAAGCACGTCACTTATGGTTTTTGAACAAAAGCAATGCAAGAACATCGACAGCTGCACCCTAGACCAGGATTAGGGAGGACAACAAAATTGGACTCTTTTTTTTTTTCAATGAACAACCTTAAAGGGTTAATAACATAATACCTAAAAACAAGCATCAACAGGACATATTTCACAGTTTATCCCTCCAAGTGACACCCCAAAGCCCTGGCTAGGGTGCAGCTATTTCCACGAGAGAACAACAAAAGAATGTACAGTTAAACAACATCAAGGAGCGCAAAAACCAAAATGTTCAATTGTTTAAATGTGAATACGGTGCAAAGGTGAAAATGACTGACGTTTTGAGTGCGCACGGCCGCCAAAATGTGTCTGCAGCGTTTTGGAACACAGTGTCTTCAAGTTTACTCTCCTGCTTTTACACTCCAGCCACCGCGACGGTCTAAATGCCGCCGTCCAGTGGCGGGGCCAGTGTGCTTGAGTTCGCCGCTTTGGGGTGCAGCTCCACCTCAACCTCTTGTTTGCCGCATCTGTGGGGGGAAAACAAGCCCGGTTAGCGAACAGCGGTTTACACGGACATGTTGAAGTCTGCCTAGATGCTCTCAAGAAAGGAAGCTCACTTACCCAGAGGCTGCTCCGTTTGCTGTTCGCTCGTTTGATAGCTGGTCGTACTCTGAGAGCAATTTCAAAATATTAAGTGCAGCCTGTAATGGGGAAGAACACAACATTTGAAATGTAAATGACTGCTGGTTACATACAGGTAAACAGACAATGCACAAACTATTATTACTTCAGGTAGTTGTCTGCTTGTACGGTAAAACCTCCAAAATCTAAGTTAGTGGTAAAATTAAAATTTCTATCAAAATGTAAGAAGCACACTCTTGAACTGTGGAAGTTTTTGTACTAGCTTGAAACTAAGAATATTTCACTTTTGTGTTTAAAATCCAACTGTGCTTGACTACATAGTCATATTAGTTTAATTTTATGAATCAAAGGGTTGATTTTAACATTTATATTGTGATTTATCAGAGAAATCAGAACATTATAAAATATATAACAACACTAACTTTACGCCAAAACGTGCAGCCTTACTGAAACTTATAAAAAATTAAAAAAAACTTAGACATCAGAAAGATTTTTTGTAGGAGGCCCCATAGCTCAGTGGGTAGAGCGTGAGTTTGGCAAACCAGGGGTTGTGGGTTCATATCCCACTGGGGCCTCCACTCCACAAAGGGGTTGCGTCAGGAAGGGCATCCAGCGTAAAAACTGTGCCAGACAAATATCAGCGTTTCGGGACAAGCCGAAAGAAACTCACTTTAGAAAATCCTGTACGTACTGTAGTGTCTTTTTACATGCCTGCCCCCTTTAAGAGGCAGGGCCTGGTGGGGCAATGTTTGATGTCAACTGCGTGAGAATCCCCAGAGTGTCTTACACACTATATTGTCCTCCTGGTGTTCAACAAATTGCGTATTATTGGTAAATGTAGCTCTTTTTCTCTACGCGCGAGGGTATTACAGTAAGTAAGTAGATAGTAGTACCCAGCTATTTGGTGGGTTAGGGACCACGAAGAGTGAGAATCCCCCAGATAATTCCCGGCCATTACAATTGCATTGATTTTTCTTTTTTATTCCAAAAATTGTTGAATAAATGGGGACAAAACTCTAATAAGCATTGCTGGGGTTGGCCCCCCCCCCCCCAAAAAAAAAAGTGTGTGTGGGAGGGGGAAGAAACAATTTTGGGTGAAAAAAAAAATTACTTTGTAACAAAATTCGTGCAAACAATGAACTGTGATATACTCTTGCAGGTGTACATTGTGCTTAAAAGTATTTTAGGATCCTTATTTCCCTGATCCACTACACCAGGGGTCACCAACGTGGTGCCCGCAGGCGCATAGTTGCCCGCGAGCCCCACTTAAGGCGCCTGCGAGGCATGTTCTAAGAATAGCACAGGTCACAAATTGTTATTATTTGTGCTTTCAATTTGAATCTGACTTTCTTACATTAATGACATTTTAAAAATAATGTCATATAAAGTATTTATATATTTGTAATGTATACGCTGTTTTGTTATTTTGGAAGTCTGTTGCATACAGGTCAGTTAGCCCTTCATATGATCGGTACTCATGCAGTAGCCCTAAGCCACAAAAAGTTTGGCGAGTCCTGCAATACACAATAGCCGTGAACTAGGTGACAGTAGGAATTAACCTTTCATTTCCATTTTCATAATGCATCTGTCATGCGGGGGTTTGGAAGAGTACAGGACAAATGGGAGTTCAAGTCCAATGTTATTATAAAACGGTGAACTTGTCTTTCTACTTTTATGAGAATGCTGCACGGAAAAAAAAAACAAAAAAAAAAAACAACAACCTCTAAACAACAAGAGAACAACTTGAAAAATGTCAATTCGAGAAGGACAGATTTCTATTTCCTCCCCGGTCAAGAATTGTTATTCAGGGGGCATCGCCAAAGGATTGTGTGCCTCTGTAAGCAATACAACTTTGAACTGTACACTGTTTGGCGTTTTCACTGTACTAGTACAGGAATGAGCTCACGTATCGATTGTCCTACCATATCATGACAGGATTCTACGTCTTTTCCCATTCCATGGCTGATGAGCGGCGAATGGGAGGAACAGTTAATGAGCGATACAAACTCATTTTTATTATTTTTAGGAAAATCTTTGTATTCCACCTGTAAGCAAATGAGAATGTTTAGCGTCATGCACACAAGACTGCGCTGATTTGAGTGGCTAAAAGGCTTTGAAGACGGCTACCTGCAGACCCTGCACAGACGCAAGGTAAGCGAGTTGTTCCGAGGGCCTGGTGAGCGGCCCGTGGGGCGTCTGGGTCAGGATATTTTTGCTCTTCAGAATAGTCTCAGCAGTCTGAGAGGTGCCGGCGTATAGCAGTTCATTGGCAATTATGGCCGTGACGGTGGCCTTGCCCGGGTTGGGTGTTGCTCGTGTGTAGTCCTTGGCCTGCGGTCCTTGGCAGGCCCCGACCGCTTGAGCCACCTCAGGTACCATGGGTAGGATCCCCGCAGGAAGCTGCTGGTGGCTCAAGTAACGCAATCGGAAATCTTCCTCCTTGGATCCTGTAAGATTTGGTGGGGCGGGGGATGGGGATGTGACCTAACACAGATGACAGAAACAATTTGTACATTCCAACCACTACCACTCACCCAAAGGCACCGAATTCACAGAGCAGGGCTCAAAAAATGTCACTTTGCGTCCGTCACCAGGTTTTTTCACGGGGGTCTGAAGATTCCGCAAAGGACACACATTCATGATTAAACATACAAACACGGCTGTGCTTTTAGATGACCTAAAAAAGTTACGAAAAAATACCCTATCTTCAGTTTTAAGTGCCGGTTTAGGCGGTTGAGGTTGAGGCACTTTGTAACCGAGAATCTCCAACATTTTCTCTGCCGCGTTCTTCTTGGCCACCTTTTTGCTCGGGCCCATGCCCTCTGCAGACTGGCCACACACTCTCACCTAGAACAAAAGCGTGCCGGCGACAGGCATGGAAAAAAAAAAAAAGGTGAAGATGCTACGACGGATGAGTGACATGAGTTTCTGCCACGGACTCACTTGCATGACGAACTCCCGACGCCGGGGCAGTCCTCTTTCCGTCACCATGCTGTATTCTGGCTCCCTCTCCTTCTTAGCCTGTTGGATCTGAGCCAGACGACTGATGGGATTCATTCCCTGGCCGTATTCCGGGCTGGTCTGCAACTGTGGGCAACACGTGGGATTATAACTTAGATTCGACTTAGATGAAAATGTTTTTTTTTTCTCTTGGAGAATGTTGTCATTATGTCCTCAAGCAACACAAGCATAAAATTATTTAATTACTTGTCAGAGGAAGACAGTCATTTAGGATCAAGTAAGTAAATGATCTGCAGATAAAATGAAACAGGAAAGCCTTGTTTAAGTCTTTAATGAAGTCGTAAATATCAAATTTGGAGCTTATGAGGTCTGACTATGAAACAAAACACCTGTCAGTCAGATGTATTCATATGATGTAATGTTCAATAAAGCGAGGCAGAGTCATTTTGAAATTTACAACTGAAGAAACCTTTTGAACCAAAGGAGAAACATCTTGAGCAATCAAGAAAAAAAAGTCCAATCGCCTCAAATCAAACTTTTCAAGTCATTCCACATTTTTGTAAAACATCCATCCATCCATTTTCTTTTGACACTTATCCTCAAGAGGGTCGCGGGGAGTGCTGGAGCCTATCCCAGCTGTCAACGGGCAGGAGGCAGGGTACACCCTGAACTGGTTGCAAGCCAATCGCAGGGCACATGGAGACAAACAGCCACGCTCACAATCCCACCTAGGGGCAATTTAGAGTGTCCAATTAACAAAACATAAAAACTGCAAAACATAAACACCGACAACACAGACTGTGGGTGAGGGAGTGCCTGTCGCTTGACTGCTTTATTTCATGCGTCATCTCATCAAAAATTTGTAAGATCTAGTTGCATTATTCCCTAACACTTGACGAAGGCACTTAAACGTGATGACATTTATCTATTCCACCAGTTTATGTTTTTCCTTTTTATTTTAACAGCAAAGGTAATACAAACGTCCTTTTTTCCAAACTATGTTAAATTAATTCACAATAAATAATGACTAATTGGCCATTAATTTGCTTAATTTAATGGATCAAGCATATTAGCTACAGTTGTGCCACGATTAAAAAAAATATATGTTTTTTTCCACTAATTTGAGTGGATAAAGGAGATATTTTGCTTTTTTTTTTTTCGATTGATTTAAAGTCACTTAATGTTGGCATCCTTTAGTCAAAATAACCCAAAGAGCACCAAGAATGATAGAACATGTTTTAACCTCAAGTTTCTTTGAAACTCTTTAACGTGCAACATTTTAATAAGTATACCTTGATGATGGATTTTGTTTTCTTCTTGATGCGCGGCAGCGTCTTCTCCATGCTGGCTATGTGCGGTAGCCTCTTCAAATCCCCGAGCACGGCGGCAGCTGCCAACTTCTTGGCGATCTTTTTACTTTTACCTTCTCCCTCTCCAGTGAACTCTCCCACTGCGACACGCACTACAAAGCTCTTGATGTGTGGTGGGCCTTCTTCTTTTAACACCTGGATAACACAACGATACGGACAAATTGGAAGCACCCTGCCAATAAGCCACTGATTAAAAATGTCTTATTTTTCTTTCAGCTTGTCCCGCTAGGGGTCGCCACAGCGTGTCATCTTTTTCCATCTAAGCCTATCGCATGCATCCTCCTCTCTAACACCCACAGTCCTCATGTCCTCCCGCATCACATCCATCAACCTTTTCTTTGGTCTTCCCTCGCTCGTTTGCCTGACAGGTTAGCACCCTTCTACCAATATACTCACTCTCTCGCCTCTGACACAAACCATCAAAGTCTGCTCTCTCTAACCTTGTCTCCAAAACATCCAACTTTGGCTGTCCCTCTAATGAGCTCATTTCTAATCCTATCCAACCTGCTCACTACAAGCGAGAACCTCAACATCTTCAGTTCTGCTTCCTGTTGTCTCTTCAGTGCCACCGTCTCTAATCCGTAAATCATGGCTAGCAAAGACTCTTCTGTCACATAGAGCACCAGACACCTTCCACCAACTGTTCCACCCCGCTTGAACCCTGCTTCCTGTTGTCTCTTCAGTGCCACCGTCTCTAATCAGTACACACGGCCAGCCTGACCACTGTTTTATAGACTTTGCCCTTCATCGTAGCTGAGACTCTGTCACATAGATCACCAGACACATTCCGCCAACTGTTCCACCCTGGACCAACCTTTCTTCACTTCCTTACCACACTCTCCATTGCTCTGTATTGTTGACCCCAAGTATTTGAAGTCGTCCAACCTCGCTATCTCTTCTCCCTGGAGCTTCACTCTTCCTCCTCCGCCCCTATCAAACATGCACATACATTCTCTTTTACTTCGGCTAAACTTCACTCCTCTTCTTTCCAGTGCATGCCTCCATCTTTCTGATTTTTCCTCCACCTGCTCCCTACTTTCACTGCAGATCACAATATCATCTGCAAACATCATGGTCCAAGGGGATTCCAGACTAACCACGTCTGTCAGCCTATCCATTACTGCCGCAAACAGGAAGGGGCTCAGTGCGGAACCCTGATGCATTCCCACCTCCACCTTAAATTCTTCTGATACACCCACGGCACAACTTACAGCTCTTCTGCTGCACTAATACAGGTCCTGTACTAGTCCAACATATTTCTACGCCACACCAGATTAAAAACGTGTAATACCTCAAAATTTACAGGTAGATTGCGCTTCAGTGCAATCTCAAACACTTGACTGATTTCTGACTTGTTGAGATTTTCTTCGGGCTCTTCATGTACCTGCGAGAGAGAAAAAAAGCAATGAAGACTGACTGACTCAATTGGTTCACTAAAACGCTGACTGCACTCCTCTTACATCTGGCATTTTCTGCAATATGGGCTCCTTCTGCAGCACTTTAAGTGCCTTCACAGCGGCATCCTGCTTGGCGAGCTGCCGCGTGCGTCCCCTCCCGATAAACTGCTGGCGTCCGATGGACAGTTCCATGTGGTAGATCATTGGTCCCACGGGGGCAAATGGGTAGTAGTAACTGGACACACAATTAATGGTGTGTTTCTTTCATAAATTAAAAAAAAAAAAAAAAAAGACATTGGAGGGTAGATATGAAATGCAGATGGACCAAACGTACTGTTGCATAGAGCGCTGATATGGGCCTCCGAAGCGGACACCGTAATTCATGTTTGGTGGTCTCATCGGGTATTGGTCGATGGGTTTGTATATGGGCTTTTTACAAAGTTTCGAGCATAATGCGTTCAACTCCATGATCTGAATCATACCATCTGCCAGGAAAAGAAAAGCCCACACACAAAAAAAAAGCAACCAATCACGACAAGCAGAAAAGAAAAACATATTTAAAAAAAAAAAAAAAAAAAAAAAGATTTGTCATGAGCATAGAATGGAAGAGGCCCACCTGGGTTCCTGCCTGTGTGGCGTGGTGTCCTGATGGTGGGCTTGGGAAGTACAGTATGAGCCAGGGCAGACGTAGCGGCAGAATGCTGGGCCTTCTTGATGCTGGTCCCTTCGGCGTCCCAGTGCTGATTTCCCAGTGTGAGTCGCACTGAGAAAATCTGGTGAGAATAAGGGACGTTACAAGCGCTTGATTTTTAAATAATGATAAAAAAAAAAAAAAAAAACAACACAAGTTTGCTTTTGAAAAAAATTCCCAACATACTTTGGAATGAGCCGGCCCTTGCTCGCTCAGTAGCTTATACTCAGGTTGGAGCTTGTTGAAACGGGCTAACTCATTCACCAAACACATGGGGGTCTTCTCTTTAGGGTTTGCCATGTTGGATACTGGAAGAACATAAAAGAAAAATAATCATAATAACTGGGAAAACTCCATAAATGGCTAAAAGATACCACACTTATCCAATGAGTACAGTGCAACCTTTGAAGTCTAATGTTCATGAATATGTACAGTTCAGAATTCAACCGAATTACGAGTTTTTTGGAAGTTTGGGGAAAAATGGATCACAAAACCTTGGAATTTAACTTTAGCAACGCACTAGATGTTAGAACCACATGATACATAAAAAATATATATACATATATTATACAGTATATACTTAGGAAGCCTTCATTGGATAATGTTGGACCAAAGCTCAGATCTGAGGATCGAAGGATTTTGGATAACAGTTGTGTTTTTCTTTGACTGGTTATTCTAAAAGGTAGGTTGCGAACTATACCTGCAACAGAGGAAATCTGCAAACTGCCATTATATATCATATTTTTAATACAGTACTTCATGTACAGTGTATCCACAAATACCAACATAGAGCATGTTCTGTGATAGTATTATTTTCGTTGACTTGCTGTTGCCATCCACATATAGTGTCCCTGCCTTTAAATGTCAGGCCTCACCTGTTGAGCGACATGAAAATGAGTGGATGAAGATGTACACGATATTCATTACATTTATGAAATGATTCGTTACTGGGGGACATTCTTTTTTCACTTTTCCACACGCTTTTTGCTACATGAGTTGGGAGTTAAAGTACCGGTAAGTTTGGAAAAATGACACCAAACTCCAGCAATATATAGTTACAGTTTTTTTTTTTTAATTTAGCAATCCATTCAACTCACAAAATCTGAATCATGATATTGGAACCAAGTCCAAGATGTGACCTTGAGTATGAATTTTTGAATATTTTGAGAGAGTTGAAATGCGTCTAGTGTAAAAGAGTTCTTTCAACTTCTTTGGTCCATTATTGTCAATATGAATGTTAAAGTCTCCAGTTATAGCAGAATGATTGTAGTCAGTACAAATAGCTGACAGCAGTTCTGCAAAACCAGGGATGAGTTTATAATGGGACTGGCAACACTGATGCGTCGAAACGTGCCAAGCTCACAGCACCAAACCCTGTGCCTGTGCGCATATTGCTTTAAGAAAAAAGTCACCCGCCAAATACAGCCCCTGCATCGTTCAGAATTTTCACTGCATGACGCTATGCCAAATTGTGTTTACCAGGAAGCAGCTCTGTCAACAGGCTGCATCTCTGCTAAAAGAATCACGGCTCTTTGGGGGCACAATTCTTCCTTTTAGGCTACTGTGCTCTGGAACCGAGTGGGACCAGCTTGGTGTCATATCTCCCCCAATACTATCAGTAAATTCGGATTTTTAAACGTTCTTGTTTCATCCTGTTCCACCCTGTTTTTGCGTCGATCGATTAGAATTAAAATCATTTTTGAAGTGACTTTAATTTAAATGGTAGTTAATGAAAATGAAACATTTGTTTGACTGGACCATCCTAAAAGCACCTCATCAGCACAGAACAATCGAGCCATGGAAAAGTCACAAATAAACCCAGAACACAAGCGAAAAAACATTTCACCAACCTCATCAGTACCTTGTGAGCATGTTCACCAAAACTAGAGGAATTGCTATAAAAAGAGGAATCGCCTGACTGCCAAAACGCTATTTTTATTTTAGTTTTTTTAAACTCCCTTCCTCAAGGACAAGTGCTCGTGTGTGCACTTTCATTTTTGTCATAAAACCCCACATAAAAAAGATTACTTCCTTCCTTATTCTGTCAGAAAATGATTTTCCAAAACACAAGTACATAAGCGTCGCACAATCACAACACTCTGTTGACATTTTTCCAGTATACATGAAGATATTTTAAACTTAGATTAAGATATAACATACAATAACCTGAAAAACATTGGATATGGTCGCTTGCAATCATGTTTAACAGCAGCTGTCCACACCATAGCAATAGTTTGGCATCCTTCTTTAAAAATGAGCATTATATCATATTTTTATACATATGTTAAGAGTGCACACTTGTCTTGTTTCTTTCGGCTAGTCCCTTTCGGGGTCGCCACAGCGTGTCATCTCAGATGAATGCACATATTTGTTTGGCACAATTTTTTACGCCGGATGCCCTTCCTGACGCAACCCTTCTCAGGATAGCGTATTTACCGTAATTCCCGGCCTACAGAGCGCACCTGGTTATAAGCCTCAGCCAGTACATTTGTAAAGGAAATACCATTTGGTACATACATCCGTCGTAGCTGTGAAAAGCCGCAAGTGCCTACTTTGAAACCCACAATCAAGCACTAGATATTTACAAAGAAACATGGTACACGGAGTTTAACGCTAGCACCACTGCACTAACGCTAACGCTGTACTAACAGGGCTGGTTAAAAAAAAAAACATACCTTTAAAAATCACTGAGACATGGCAGTAACGCGCTAGCACAGTGCTAACAGGGCCAGACCGGTAAAAGTCCCTTCCTTGGCACATATATTCCACCGGTCTCACACATTTTATTAATTAATAATTATTCATTAATAATATTAGTACTTTATCTTTTCCGCTCAAGTGCCCCCTTGCGGCCGTTAGAAAAAAGGCACAAATTAGCCGCATCACCGCACAAACTGCAGGGTTGAAAGGGTGTGGGAAAAAAAAAGTCGCAGCTTATAGGCCGGAAATTACGGTAATAAATTTTTTGCAGATTTCATGGATTCATTAGAGTGACCGTTTGAACAAGGAAAATATTAGGCACAAACAAACACACCTGTGATGGCAGTGTAGGGAGTGGCTGAGCCTGCAGGGAGAGCGGAGCTCCTGACGGGCTGGCTGGCGCTCTCCGACGCCAACGTGCTGGCGGCACAGGGGATGCTGAAGCCGAGCTGAGGCTGAGACTGCCCAAGCTGAAGTGGGGCGGCGGCGGCAGACATGGGACTGGCCGGACACTGGAACTGGAGCTGGGACATCCTTGCTGCTGTGGCTTTGTCAGGGAGAACGCCTTTGATAAGAAGTTTCCGATGTAGCAATGATGGGGGGAACTGTAGATAGGAAAGAGCGTGATAAATATTTTGCTGATGAGACTATGCCTCAGCTGTAGGGTTGCACAAAGACCTGGCACAAAAAATAAAACCCACATGAAAAAAAGGGTAACAGTGGTACCTCTCCTTCAAATACCAATTTATTCATTTATTTTTTTTTAATGCAGCAACAACCCTCCCAAAAACTGGGTCTGAAGTGAGCTGCACATTTTTACACGGGTGCAAGATAAAGAATGTGAGACAAAAAATGGCTACAAACTCTCACATTGCTGGGAACCTTCAAGAGAAACGCAGCGTAATTTGATACTATGTTGCCGACATGGCCGACCTTGCGGATGCTCACATACACGGCAAAGCCTAATATAAAAAAAAAAAATAGAGAATTTGAAATTGTTTCTTTTAGTGTTTTAATCATGGTATCCTTTCTGTACTGGTACTAAGGTCTTTATGCAAACATAGTATCGAAGTCAATGTTTTGGTACAGTATCGAAACACTACTTACCTGTATAAATTGGAAAGTTGGAAAAAAGTTAATGCAAGAGAAAAAAAATTTTCAAAGCTTATTTGGGATCATGAGAAATAAAACTAAACCCAACAGATAAAAAAGAAATACAAACAAAACTTTGAATAATTTCAACCTCATGCTCCTCTGAAAAAGCATGCTGGGGGGGAGAGATATAATTCAGAATTTTGTGACGCAAGCCCTTGCAGAATTTGAGCCCTGGTGGATCAGCTGCAAAGCGTTGGCCTTGCAGTTCTGAGGTCCCGGGTTAAATCCTGGACGCCCCTGTGTGGAGTTTGCATGTTCTCTCCGTGCCTGCGTGGGTTTTCTCCCAGTACTCCGGTTTCCTCCCACATCCCCAAAACATGCAACATTAATTGGACACTCTAAATTGCCACGAGGTGTGATTGTGAGTGAGTTGTTTATCTCTACGTCTCCCTGATATTGGCTGGCAACCAGTTCAAGGTGGACCCCGCCTCCTGCCTGTTGACAACTGGGATAGGCTCCAGCACTCCTTGTAAGGATAAGCAGCTGAGACAATGGATGGATGGATGGATTTACACTGTGTGAACAATCTTGAGCAGACATTTTCAAAAGTTGAACGATGCCAGAAAATTCTTTCATAGCTGAAACATCATAGAATACATTAGTGGCACGCTCAGGTACCAAAGGGAGAGAAATGTGATGACAAGAACATGCCTGGGAAATTGTTAAGATTTGCACCTTTTAAGAGACGCCGCTGAGAGTCTAAATCCCAAAAACACAACTGTGTGTAGACTTTACGAGGCTTGACATTTGAAAGTTTCCAGCGTTGCTAATAGTCTTTGATGTCTTGCATAATGATAATACAAAGTGTAATTCTGACAAATGGACCACAAGGTTTTAAAACAGTTATGAACATTATTATTTTGACACGCACAAGGATTTTCCCTCCAACAATAAATTCTTTTTTTCCTCAGAGGTACACAAATGTCAAGTGTTCAATTTCCTTCTCCCGAAAAAAAATCGATTAACAACTGACCCATGAACAATCGTAGATATCGGCAAAAAATTTTGAATGAACTCTCTCATTATGTGGGAGGGCTCGACAGCGAGCTAGCCGGATCCTGCAAATTGTAGTTTAAATGAATTGCATGTATTTGTCATTGCACGCGCAACATCACGTTTTACATGACAATAAGCAAAAATTGTTTTGAAACGAGTCCACCGGGTGACTCCTGCTCTCCAGACCACGTTGGAGCTACTTTACCTAGGGTCCCACAAGCTAGTGGTGCAGGTAACCACATCAGAACCTTGCTTCTAGTATCGCATTCATGACAATTTAAAGCGCGTCAGTTATGTCAAGGTAAAGCAGCACCAACAGCCAAGAAGATGCAGCGGCTGACATGTTCCCCCCCCCACACAGGTAGGAGTGTATTCTCATTTTTCTCCCCCCTCCCGCCCCCCACCGGAGACCCGAACAGTCGACAAAAGTGGCTAGCTATGCTACGTCAGCCTCGAAAGTCTGCATGATACAAAGCCTCACCTTTATGTCCTCCTGTCAGATTTAAAGCTGCTCAACTGAGCGCACTTGTTCAAATGTCGTCCCAATTACTCAATGGCCACTTTTAGGGGCTCATCTATGTTATTTTATTAAATCAAAATGTGGGCAATTGAGAGGTAGACATGGCTCGACAAGGCAAACACTAAAGAGAATGGCCCGATGTAGAGTCCGGATTCAGGAAGTGACGACATAGCAAGCGAAAAATACTTCCAAAATAAACTAGTATGCACATACAGTCTTCCTTTTCCTGACAGTGTTCCTAATTTCACCTCAATCGGTCCGCGGACTAATAAACTGTTAATAAAGTTTTCATTTTGGGGGAACAAATAATTACATGTAAACTTTGTATTACTCTTCAATGTGGTTTATAATAAACTCATTTATTCCCTTGTTTGGAATATTGCCCGGGAAAAGTCTAAACTCGAGCACATTTGCTTTAAACTCCAGTCATCTTAAAAAAAAAAAAGTTATGTCTGCTGTGGAAACAACCACAACACTATAGGGTTGTTTTTTTTTTGCTCTGCCATGTTCCACACTTGACATCATCACTTTTGCTTTCAACTTTACAGATGGAATGCCCGCTGTGGAAATGACAATGATAGAAAAGATAATAATTATGGAGTACGGTGTAAGTCATTGTACAAAAAGGTTTTGGGGACAAAAAAAAAAAAAAAAGACTTCAACATAATTTATTAAACATGACAATTTGAAATTTAGGTACAGATTTTAGCAATAGCCATGGAAGTTGACACAATTTTCTTTCCCAGGCCACATAAAATGTGGCAGGCCTTGAGTTTGACACCTATGACCTAGTGGGTGGAACCACCTTTTACTTTTTAACCTAAGGAGAGGAAGGGAGTCGATGAGGTGCAGTGTTGATTTATTCAAGTGGGGTAAGGCATCTATTTGAGGAAATATGGTACATTTCTTGGAGTTTGCATGTTTTCCAGTTTGGTTTTTCTCTGGGCACTGCGGTTTCCTCCCTCCCAAAAAACATGCATTAATGGACCTTCCCGACCTGTCAATCACTCGTACAATACGAGCCAATCAGATAGCCGCATTATCTTAACCCCTGGCTTGACACGCCCCTCTCGCCGTATTGTCCCACAAGCAATGCTGGGTTGTCAGTAGCGTGCGCTTGGAAAAGTTAATGCTATAAAGAAAAAGGTCCTCAGAAGAGCTTGGGGAATGTGCAATTCTGACACAATATATCTTGCTAGGGTACAAGTGGCGCGATTGATTCATTTTCCAAAGCCTAAAACACAGTTGACAAAGTGTCTAAGATGGATTAAGGCTTGCGGAAGACCGCACGTACAAGTAAAGGCGAACAATAACAAACACAAGGCTGTATGTTTGAAGGTAATTGAGGGAGAAGTATCTTCTCTGTGTATGATTGAATCATTATCAGCGCTTGATACATTGCAGGAGAACAACTTTCACTTTGTTAGCGTATCACTGACCTGCTGAATGAAGAAGTGTGTCATGTTTTATGCCGAAGAGTCGGGTTAGTGACGCGTAAATGCACCATGTCATGCAAGAGAAATGTCCATTTGATTTGTATCACATTGGACTTTTAAAACAGAGCACTGGGTTCCATTACGAGCCAAGTCAAATGAAAACACCCACTCATTTCTAAAGACTACAATGATATTATTTATGATCTTCCCAAGTAAAAAGTACTCACACTGCTCTACATGCACAGTACGATTCCGCTATTTTATCCGGTTGGATTTCACTATGAAGTTTGTGAGGCGTCAAACTTTTTACAACGTTTCACTGTAACTCTGACATTGTGTCCTGCTTCGTCCAAAATCTTAATTCCGTGTACATATCCTTGCGTGAAATAGTTGAGACCTCTCTGTTGGACTATCTTGGACACATCTGACGCATTTGGCAAAAATCATACCCCAATATTATCTGGAATACACAATAGAAAATCCACTTCAAATATGTTCTACTCAATCGCCATTTTGTAAGCTTGTGGGACATGGTTAAGGGGGCGGAGCTTAAGATCACCATCGGAAAGGTCCATTGGAGACTAAACTGTGACTTGTCTGTTTCCGTAATTGACCCCTCTGTAGAAATTGCGTCATCCGCGTCGCTGGCCAATCAGAGTCCAGAGATCTGCATAAACCACGCCCCTTTTCGGCCCCGCCGTTCCCTCAGACAACATTGCATGGTCCAGTATAGCTTTTTTTTAGTGATTTATCGCGTATTTGGGTTCTTTAACAATAGATATGGTTAAGAGGTGTAGTCACGGACTTTATAATAGTGATGACAGGTATCCTGAAAGGCTAGTGGGTGGAGTTCAATTCGTACCCTTTCCAAAACCGAAGACCCAGTACGAAAAATGTCTTCGATGGAAGACCGCATCATCAACTGAATCCATCAACCGGAACAGATATGTTTGCACGAAGGTAAGCCCTATATTTGATTTTCAATACATGTCTCATATAAATGAATTAGCAGTTCTTCGCTTGCATAACATGTGTGAATGATTGACACACGTAATCTGTGTTGAGCGATATTTTGCGATGATCTGACTGCACAAACGTGTCTCTGTTCGGGGCTCCCGAGCTAAGCTAAACCGGACTTTGTTTGTTTGCACGAAGGTATGCCCTATATTTGATTTTCAATACATGTCTCATATAAATGCATTAGCAGTTCTTCGCTTGCACAACATAGCTAAGTGTGAATGATTGACACACTATCTGTCTTGAGCGATATTTTGCGATGATCTGACTGCACAAACGTGTCTCTTTGTTGGCGGTGAGCTAAGCTAAACCGGACTAGCAGTCCTAAACCGGACGAGCAGTCCTAAAAGCCTTCGACGTGCACCGAGACACCAAGACTGAAGGAAGGATGTTTGAGGACACTCAAGTAGTGATTGTTGTACTCGGTCGGGACTTACGTAGGTTCGGCACTAATTCAAGAATAATTGTTGAGGGGAGCGCGTGACGTTACACAAAGAAAACGAGAGAAACAACTCGTAAATCAAGCCTCGCCTTCTTTTCCTTCATACAGCGGTTCACAAACGGCTATACAGATACACATACAGATTCTGCACACAAGTGTGATATGTAACACGAAAATAGGAAACTGTCAATGACGAATTGTGTCTTTGGGTTATAATATATTATATTATGTGGCTTCTCGGTCTTCCTCTGACTCCGGAAAGATTTCGTGCTAATATCAATGGTTTCTCCGTCGATATGCATGTAAATACCATTGAAATACCCCTCGCTGAAATACTTGAAGCCCTGCTGTCTGCTTTTCAACGATATTTCACTGTTAGCTAAGAATGCGAGTGAGAAATCAGCTGGTATATTCGCTCTAGTCTTTTCTTCCTGCGCTGCCATTTTTGCTAATTGTTTGTCTGAGGTTAGCACACGTGGGGTGACGTAACTTCAGGAGGCGTGGTTAAGTGGCCTGTACGGAGGGGTCAATTGGCTGGCAACCAGTTCAGAGTGTACCCCGCCTCCCGCCCAATGGTAGCTGGGATAGGCTCCAGCACTCATGCAACCCTCGTGAGGATAAGCGGCTCAGAAAATGGATGGATGGAAAATTTTAGTTTGATTCATCACAGTAACAACTGCAGTAGTGTTCAACATAATAGTAATCCTACATGACTAAGAACTTTAGTCCACATTTTCAACAAATTTTTTAATTGCTGCATGTCAAAAAGCTCACCAGTAGATTCTCAGAAAACCAACAAGACCCAGCATGCATGATATAAACAGTCAAAGCTGTATAATTGGGCAATTGCTCGAAAGGGGTGTGTGTAAAAAAAAAAAAAAAAAAAAAAAGCAGTCTGCCGGTGACTTTACAAACAAAACTATTTTGTATAAACTTTGGTCTTAGGATTCACCAATCGTTTGACTCATCAAAGTAATATTTAGTTGTATAACCATTTTTTTAATAACTGGACATCTGTGTGTCATGGAATCAACCAAATTGTGGTACCTTTCAGCTGTTATTCCGCTCCAAGATTCCTTAACAACATTCCAGAATTGTTTTACATTTCTTGGTGTTGCTTCAGAAGCACCATTTTTGATGTCACCCCAGAGGTCCCACTTCATGACATTAATTTTGCTGGTTCGGACCCAAGACTGTGCATGTGTATGAGCTGTCTGCGGCCCCTGGATCCAAAAACAATTTTACTCTTATCAGTCCACAAAATGTTCCTCCATTTCTCTTAAGGATACTTGATGTGCTCTTTGGCAAATTGTAGCCTCTTCTTGTAAACAGATTCACACAGACTTATTCTCACTGTCACGGTACTTACAGGTAACTCCAGACTGTCCTTGATCATCATCTGAGCCTTTGCCATTCTGGTTATTCTGCGGTCCATTTTGAAGGTTGTCTTCTTTTTTTCCCAGGTGTCTTTTGTTTTTTTTTTGCACCTCTTTACAAGGTTTCCCCTTTCCAATCAAACTTTTAATCAAAGTACTCTGTTCTTCTGAACAATGTGTTGAACGACCTATTTTCCTCAGGTTTTCAAGGAAATATGCATGTTCAAAAGGTGCTGCTTCATCCTTAAATAGGGGCCACCTGATTCACCAGTGGGTGGCACGGTGGATCAGCTGCTAAAACGTCGGAGTCACAGTTCTGAGGACCCGGGTTCGATCCCGGCCCAGCCCGTGTGGAGTTTGCATGTTCTCCCCGTGCCTGCGTGGGTTTTCTCCCACATCCCAAAAATATGCAACATTAATTGGACTCTCTAAATTGCCCCTCGGTGTGACTGTGAGTGCGACTTATCTGTCTCTGTGTGCCCTGCAATTGGCTGGCAACCAGTTCAGGGTGTACCCCGCCTCCTGCCTGTTGACAGCTGGGATAGGCTCCAGCACTCCCTGCGACCCATGTGAGGATAAGCGGCATAAGGAAATAGATGGATGGATGATTCACTTGTTTTCACAAAACTGATGAGCTCCATTATTGAATGCCACAATGCTATTTTTTTTGAACGCACTCTTTTCAAGAAATTGCACAATTGCACAGCCTTAAGAGTGTGTATCATGAGTGCTGGGTCTTGTTGGTTTTCTGAGAATCTACAGCACTTACTGGTAACTATTGTGACATGTAGCAATAAAACAATACTGAAAACGTGGATTAATTTGGTTAGTCACATTGGACTGCTATTATTTTGAACATTACTAAACTTGTCATTAAATAGAATTCATGAGTTTGTACCAATAAACTAAAACGCTTGTTTTGCAGCAAAAAATAATCCGCAGAGTAAAAAAAAAAAAAATGGAAATGCACAACAACTATTAAGCTCATTAAGGTTACTAATAAATATAAAATTGATTAGGAATTGCTATAAAATATTGCTTCTAGGGTCTACAGTTCCTTTCCAAGTTTGAGAGTAGGTGGCGTGAGAGGCGCGGTTACAAGTAGTGCAAGTCCTACACGTTGTACGCCTGACAAATGTTCAGAGAGTCCCTCAGCATCAGGTCACGCAGGCGCCACAACGCATCCGCCATTGTATTGTGGGCTCCTTTGCTCTTCAGCCAGTGAGCTGGCAGTCGGCTCTCTTGCTCTTTGGTCATGTGAGCGTCTCGCCTTTGAGCTGTTGTGGAGACAAGTTTGGCATTGAGGTGATTAAGGCTGAATTTACACTCGATTGAGATACAATTCATGGGAGTGCAATTTAAAAAACATGAAATCGGTTATACTCTGATCTAAATCAGGATCATAAAAAAAAAAAAAAAAAAAAAAAAAAAAAAAAAAAATCGGTATCAGATGTCTGCAAATGCAAGCGCAGTGTAAACATACAGACCCTATCTATCATATGAGTACGAGCTTGACAAAATATAGTGACCGTATGGAAGTAAATGTGCCACCAGGATTTGATTAAAAGAGCACCCCTGAGTTACATTGAAAACATTTTTGGGATATAACACAGGTAATGTTTCAGTATCTAACTATAATAAGTATGAGATTGTGATTTACTTTGACTTGATCTAAGTTCTAAGATTAGACTAGTCTGTCCATATATGCAAATTCGAACCGTCATTTTCCCCAGTGGTACCGCATTATCTTGAAGTTGAAAACTTTTCCCCTCTCCATGCTTTATGAAGATATAGATCATCTAGCTTTCATCAATGGATTGACAAAAGATAGCGCCATAAATTATGCAAGGTTATAACAATACATCATGATGAAATAAAATGATTTGATTATATGAATATTTAGTTTTGAAATTGAATGTCTACTGACCTCTTTAAAAATGTCTGTCTCAGTCTGTGCAGTGTCAATAAATTATGGTTATGGTATTAGGTAACAACTACATGCTAGGGTATAACAACTCAGTAAGTTATTTTAAGGTCTTGAGATTCCATCCCTAATCACAACTTAATATCTGCGGGCATGACTGCTGGACCACACACGAACATTTTTCAAATGTGAGTGATTGATTTTAACACAAACGATTGCAAGCATAAAATTCATATATTAATCTACTTGCCGTAGTCTTCCATTAAATAGCATGCATTTGCCTTTAAAGGTGCCATATTTTACCAAACAAACTTTTTCAAGTGTTTGAGATGTAATATCACTTCTATGATACTTCAGTATACATGTGATATGCGAACTGAAATTATCCACACATTATTGAGTTCCAGATCTCTTCTCCACTGACGCAACCAATTAGAGGAAAGGTGGCAGTCTGTGCCAAATATGGACAAACCGGATACAAAACTGGGTCAAATAGAACTAGCTGTCACAGAGGCCTTTTTGGCATATTCAAGATGATAAAACGAAGGTCTTTTCTTACATGGAATTCAGACTTTTACACAAAATCTGTGAGAGAGGTGCTCAATGGCGGTCTGAATAGCCGAAATACCGGACTTTAAGAGGCGGGACAGGTGCAGGTCGTTTCATGTGTTCAGTCAGCGTAAAAAAAAGCCCTATCAGATTTTTGTCAGTTGAAATGCACAAAATAATTTTAAACAAGCTGTCACAGTAGGAATAGCAGAGTTTGTTATAACCTTTCAGTGTCTGGTCCCACTTGCTGACCGTGCTGGAGTCTGAATTCAAGCCCTCGATATACTTCAGGTAGGCCTCTGAGTGCAGCACCCTCTGAGTCTTCGGCGGTGGAGCTACAAACATGGGCGGGGTCTGGCCCGGGCCTGGGTAAGGTGGAGGAGCATGCTGTCCTGGGCTGAACATCCCAGGCTGAAATGAAAAGAATATTTATTTTTTTCATGGGATGAATAACCTAACCACCTATCAGTAAAGCACAAGAGACACCATGTATAAAACAAGAGTGTACAATGCATCCATTTTCCCACCTCTGATACTACCTGCAAAGACAGAATATAGAGCTCGTGCACGTGACTTCACAATTTTCACGCCACCATATTGCCGGTCAAACAGAGCTGCTTGACATTGTTGGAGACATTGAACCAGAGGAGAATATTTACAATGCCCGAGACCTGTTGTGCTGTTGGTTGTCCCAACAGATGAGACAGATATTCAAAGAGGTCATTCTATGGAATACCATCTGAAAATATCGATGGATTTTGGCAATTAAACATAATGTATGGAGCCCAACCAAAATACACACATGCCTGCGTAGCGATCCCTTCATTTCAGGTAGGAATTATTCTTAATCTGAAATTACGAATTATTTATGTCAGATAGACTCATTTGAGAACAATGCGCATTTAAAAAAAGGAAATAAACCATCTGTTGCAGAGAGGTTTGGAGGCGTGTGTGTGTGTGTGTGGCCGCAATACGCTTCCGTGTACGGAGGAGCCGACTCCCCTTCCTCTTTTTTCCCAATCATAGTTAATGAATGCAGTTTGTGTAAAACCAGGGGTCATTTAGATATTGGTATTTGTATTGAATACCATCTGAAAAGATGATTGATGATTTTGGCAATTAAATGTGATGGGTGGTGCCCAACCAAATACACACACCTGTGTAGCGATCGCTTCATTTCAGGTAGGAATTATTCTTCCTGATCTCAAATTACCTAGAAGTATTTATAATACCAAGTTGACTCATTTGAGAACAATGCATATTTTAAAAAAAGCAAATAATCTGTCGCAGAGAGGTTTAACGGAGGTTAACGTGTGGCAGCAATACACTTCAGTGTACGGAGGAGCAGACTCCCTGTCCTCTTTTTTTCCCAATCATAGTTAATGAATGAGAGTTTGTGTAAAACCAGGAGTCATTTATTTAAATATTGGTATTTGTATTGAAAAAATCTGAGTGGGTCCATCACTATGTGGGATTTATTCTTGAGAACAGATCCAGCAACAAAGTATTTGTATGTGTCCAGATTTTTATACGCTTTCAAACTCTTCTGTGTAAATCTCGATGACTTACTCACCAGATACACGTGTTGATCCAGTTATCCAAGACAAGCGGAAGCGGGTTAACAGTCCAATTTTTTATTGACGAAAACATTGATTTCGGCATTAAAAATGGGTCCTCCATGCCAAGTGTCTCTAATTTTTCCACATACCTTTGTTTATAATCACCTTCTAAATGTTAAACAGTATCGGACAAAACTCTGGGCGTCGTGCTATGAGACATATTTTCGATTTATGTCAACGGACTTAGCATTGAACAATGCTTTGTTTGACCGGGAAAATGACCAATCACATGATTTCGGTGACGTATGTCCACGAGCTCTATTGCCGGGGCCAATTCCCCACAATATTCATTGTCTGTGCAGTTCATACAGTTATCCAGGAGTAGGAAAATGATAGGTTTTACAGGCAGTGGAAAATGACCTATTGTTTGTAGCTCACCTGCTGCATGAAGCCTCCTGGAGCAGGACTTCCTGAAATGCCATTGACACTAGTGCCCACCATACCTATTAAAGAGGAATCATTAACCTGTGTCTTACAATGACAACTTTAACTTTCCACTGTATAACTTGATAAATGAGCCCAAACAAGAGTGTTTTAAGAATAGTGACTTGAGCTGAATGTTAGTAGTTGGGTATCAGTGTTCTCACATGCGCCAATAGAGTGAATATACATAGATCTAGTATGAATACAAACTCAGGGGTTACTGGAGAGCAGAGGCATGGAGCCCCACCCGGTCAAGTGGAGCAGTTGAAACCCACAATTGGTGGTGAGTGATCAGGTGTGGTTGCCACAGTAAGCCCTTACCATGATGAAGCATGCCCGGGTACCCAGGCATACCAACTTGCTGGAGATGATGAGGTGGCAGATGGGGGCCCCCTGCTTGGTAAGGTGACATTGGGGCCACACTCAACAAACCGTCATGGGGGCCCTGCATGGGCATGTAATGTGGCCCGTAAGCTCCCATCATGCCTTGGGGGAAGAGGGCGAGGAGAGGATGACAACATATTCATGCATAAGTGACATGCAGCTGACTATGATATGACATGCACTACTGTTGCACACACTTGACCCCTTTCACAAAAAGGCTTTGAATCATGAACGAATGTCCAGAGCTCTGGAGCAAGGGGGAGCAAGCTCTCGAACTAATCAATTACCCAATTAATAAAACAATGTTGAATATATCTGTAATACTGTTATTATTTCCAATAAATCAATTTATTAACTGAATTAAACACAGCAACATATATTAATTTAATTCACTAGTTTTAGAGAAAAAAAAAAAAGCCCAGCCATAGAGTAATATTTGTGGTCCTTTGGGCATAATTTGATTGCCTCTGTTCTTCAGACCAGCATATCACCATTTTATCATTTCTTATTCATACAAAAATAAAAGTAAAGCTTACGTGGTCAAAGTAAAATTTTTAACTTTTAACATGCAGAGGTAGCAGAAGAGTTTGTCAGCAAGTTTCTCTGGTCATTTTCATTTACGTTAACCTCTACTTGGCAAAACTAATTTCCGTAGGTTATTGATAATTAACAATTGTTTCCATTGTTCTGTGCTTCCAGACACTTTTCGCCATCGCCACTTTACACATTATTGGTTACGAACACCTTCCATCTTCGCTTTCAATTGTACATTTTTGTAATGGAAGGAAAAGTTGAGATTTACAGAGATCATATATTTTTAGCTTTGATGCATGTTTTTCCACGAGATTGAATTCCACACACTATAAAGCTTGAGGAGTTTGACTTTGAAGATTTCACTGACCGAATATGCATTTGCCAACTATAAAGGCACAGAGCCAAGTACAGCAAAATCAACTTTAACATCACTAAGCGCTTGATCAAACGGGAACTCTTTATATCACGTGACAAATGGAGGTAAATGGAGGAAGTATTAAAACTACTAAAGTTTACAGTTGAACTTAAAAAACATTTAACTCGTGATAGAAACACAATGAAAATTCATGAAGCGCTTCCTTGTGTGTGAAAGGGTTTGGAGCAATAAATGTGTTAGCAGGAAAAACAAGAATGGAAGATTTAAAAATAAAATGAGTATTCATGCAATGTCATGGTCATGCAGTTTTAGACAAGTTCAAAAGATAAAAACAAAAGCGATGAAACACAAAACCCACAAAGACAATAAAATTATAAAGAGTCTTTAGCACAACTGCTTTGTAACAATTTAAGAGTATTTGAAATAGTCCTGCCTCATTTCCCTGCTGCCATGTAGTCAAACACTCGTGCTGTGTCTGAAAGGGTTTACCTGACATAGGTGTCATGGTCTGGTTTATCATGCCCATAGTGCTAGGCGAAGGCACGACCCCGATCAGTGACCCTACAGGGGTACCTGATCTTGGGGATGCTTGCTTCAGGGCTGGCCTCTCCCGCTCCTGTTGCTCCACGATTTTAGCTGCCCGTTCTGCAATAAAACAAAACGGAAACATCTTGACAATAATTCTGGTTCCAGAGCTTTGGCCACCTTCTGCAGCTTCTCACCTTCATAGTCTGCTTTCTTGACGGCCTCGAGGTTCCTCCACTCGGTCCCCACCAGACGACTCAGTTCACCAAAGGAGAAGTCTGGATGTCGAGCCTTGATGACTGCCCGCATCTCACTGCTAAACAGGATGTACCCACTCATGTTGATCTTTCTCTTTGCGCCTTCCTTCTTTGACAAGCCTTTAATCTTTGGTGTGGACTGTCATAAAAAAGAAAGGGTTTTTATAGTTGTGTGGGTTAATACAATATAAATTGTGAGAGGGTTTTGTTCTTAGGTCTGTGAATGTACACCTGTGAAGGTGTGTAAGGCATGCTGTCCATATCACTTGTCAGAGAGGTTTGCATCTGAGGCATTGAGGGCGTCTCTATGCCTTCGTCGTCTTCCTCAATGTCATCCATGTCATCCTCTCCATCCTCTATATCTGCTAATTTCACCTCCAGCTCTTCTATTTTCTTATCCAAAAAGGGAGAAGCTTCTTTCTGCGGCACTATTAGTTTCCTGAGGATTACCACAAAATAATTTTAAAAATAAATGAATAAAAAAATAAATACAATAAATAATAAAAAATATAAGAAAATAAAAAAATAAATAATATTTATAACAAATACAACATATATAAAAAAAATAAAATGTACAATAAAAAAAAGAAATTAAGATAAATAAATAAAATATAAATAAAAAAAACATTTAGCTAGCCTTGCACCAACTATACTCTGAATAACAAGTGCTTTGTAAAAATGGACTCACCTGAAATAATAGACTTCATCCTCCACCACTTTAGAAGAGTATGAGAAGCGCTTGAGCCCCTTGAACTTTTTCACCTGTTTCTCAGAGTCTATGTAGCGGCTCTCGCAAAGAAGATTATCCTCTTCTGCAACCTCTGTAAGTCTGCATGACAGGTAGTCCTTGAAAGAGGACACCATGCATTTGCCTGAGGGAACAAACAATGACAGTAACAGAGTGAAACAGGACATGACTGATACATTATTTTTTTTTGGAATGAAAATAGTACCTATGATGCACGTCAAGGGCAAGGTCTCCTCCAGGTTGCTCAGAAAAACCTCTCTCTTGTAGAACATTTTTGTGGGCTCATGCACTGTCTCCTCTGGGTGGATGAAGATGGGCCCAAAGAAAAAAGTGGTTCCATTCTGCACCCAAAGTTTCTCCAACCTACATTCGAGTCACCGAGAGGAATGGTTAACAGCAACAATATCAATTTAAAAAAACAAACAGAAAAGAAAAAACAAAACTGTTTTACCTGGCAACCCGAGCCTTGGCGAGACCATGTGACTGGATGTAAACGCAGTCCCCTACTTTGAACCACATGTTGTTATAGTGCAACTGTTCATAGTAGTGACAGTCTGGCTCTCCACCGCTCACCTCCATTGGGACATCCTCCCTTTCCTAAAAATATTAAATATGCACACTCATGACTTAACAGCTTGACTTTCATACCTCAGGTTAAGTACCTCAGAGCTTGCTAACTACATCCAGCCACTTCATTAGTTCCAATTAACATTCGTTTTTAAATATTGATGCGGCCTCCACTCTTTTACTCGGCTATTATTAATAGATAAATAGAAGCAAATGTGTGGGACTAAAATCCTCAATGTATTATGTTAGCTGTGTCCAATTATTTGCTCCGACAATCATCCCATGTTAAGGCTCAGGGTAGATGATAAGGAGTAGCGCTGAATGCAGCATACACCGAACATCAAGACTCATACTCAGCAAAAATGGCACAATAAATTACCTTTAGCAGTAAAAGCTGAAACAACACAACAGACTAACTCATGTTTAGAAACATTAAACAACAACATTAAAGGCTCACTTTGTCTATGAAACTGCTGCTGTCTGCAAAGGACATTTTCTCAAGTTTCTCCAGGTCAGGCTTGGCAAACATGGATGCAACGCGAACAACGGGCAGAGGCACGTTTCGGGGAACAAATCTGATGGGGCTTGGAGGCACACCCCAGATCTTGATCTTTTTGAACATCTTGCACTTGGCAGTGTATCTTGATTCACAAACGTACACGTCCTCGTCTTTGTAGCCCTCTGGTTGTAGTTTGAAGTAATCCTTTGGCATGTGTCAAACAACAGCAATGAGTGGCATCAAAAGGAGTCAAGGGGCAGTTATCTTTGAGTCTTTCAGTCTACCTTTACAAACATGACCACACATTTACCCAAGACCTTACTGAAGGCCACTCTGTTGTAGTAGTCGCTCTTGAAGGCCTCATTCTCCAGGAACTTGCGAGTGGCCATGTGGAAGGTTTCCCTTGGCCTGTAAAACCAGCAGCCATAGAGCCACTTTTCACCTTCAAAGAGAGAAAAATGAGATAAGCTGTTGGGATATCAAAAGGTCTACCCACCTATGTTCAAGTATTTTTGTGATATATAAAAAGAACAACACTAAAATGAACCAATGCAAAACTTTTCCTGCCATCAACAACACCTACAACCTGTGCAACTCAATCCCTCCATTCTCAACACCACTTATTCTCTTCAGGGTCACAGCATGCTGGAGACAATGTCAGTTAACTTCAGACCAGAGGTGGACTACACCCTGAACTGGTCGCTACTCAGTCATACCCCAAATATAAACGGACAACTATTGACAATATGAACCCAAGCTGCCCACACAGAATTCAGGCAAACCTGTACAATGTCATTGATTTTTTCAAAATAAGTGAAACAATGAGGTTGTACAAGTGTGCATACCTCTTATAACTCAGATGTAGCTGCATTTGGAATAAACCACTAACAATCAAATCTGTTAAGAGTTAGCACACTCCTGCCACCATGTGAAGTATCTCTGATTAACTCAAAATAGGTGTTTTCGGGTTTCCTGAGACTTTTTTTTTCTTCTTTCTAGCGAAAGCATTTATGTTGTATACTGATTACAAGTTGGAACGACTCACAATGCCCAACACCGTGTGTAAGGCCCTAGTTCCAGCAGAAGAAAAACCTGACACTACAACAAACATGCTTCGGTGTAGGCATACTGTTCTTTTGATGAGAGGACTCTTATGTTTGTGCTAAAATAGCTTTGGCTCAAACATTTAAACTTCATAGATGGCGGTGATAAAAAAAAAAAAATCCCAAATGTAGGAAAATGGGTTATGTGCCGACGAAACCAAAATTGAACTTGACTGCCGTAACTGTAAAAGGTATGCTGTGCAAAAATACACTACACCTCACTAAAAGAATATAAGTACTACACAATTGAACTTGTGCTGAAAGCATCATGCTTTGTTGCTGCTTTACTACAGCAAGAACTGGGGCATTAAGATGAGGTAGGACTCAGTATCAGCACAAAATCAAGCTTCTGATAGATCAAAAAGTCGGGAAAAACCTACTAGAACATCTGAACCTTATTTCGGTACAGTCAGTGGGTCTTCAATTTTTGGCAGGTGTGCACGAACTGACATTTAACATGCGTTTGAGTATGATTGGTTTCGCACAGCTACTTCCCACTTACAAGGTGTGCACACTTGTGCAAGCACCTGTTTTTTTTGCTCATTTCCTTTGTCAAAAAGATTAAAAAAAGAAAAACACTAAGAGGTACAAAAGCAAGTCGTAGGTCACATGGATGGTGGAAAAAGTTCTGAAACTATTTACCTTGGTCTCATTTGTTTACATCACAAAAAACCCGTGTGAGCAGGGGTGTGTAAACATTTAGGAGCCATCAATTCATCAAGTTAATTTTGTGATTGTAAATATATTGTCATGTAACACATTATTTGTAATCACACACAGGTTCCTTATTGTCTGTATGTGATCAAGTTAGTTAAGTAACCTTGTTCATCCTCCCAAAGATACTCAATCAAGACGATGTGAGGCTTCAGGTTGGCTTCCGATGGCTCCACATAGACATACTCCCCCACGTGGTAGGTGGTGTTGCCGAATGTGCATTGTTGCTGATATACGAGATCTGTCTGCAACTCAGGCCGCCACACTTCAGTTGGCAAGTTCTTGACCTTTGAAGCTTTTTGGGGAGAGAGAGAAAATAAATATTTTAATTTTCAGTATGAACTCAATAATATCATTACTGCTGCTGTGTTGGCTACATCTGTCACGTACCTTTGCTTGGCTCCTCCTCCTTCTCCTTATCCTCCTCAATTTCTTTGGGTATTTTCTCCCTCTTCTCCTGCTCCACGTCGTTGTGCAGGTGTTTCAAAGTGTAGTTGAGCGCTGTGGTCAGCAGAATCTCGCCGTTCTTGCACAGCTCATCCCGGATCTTGATGAAAAACTGTTGGAGCTCCACTGAGTCATCAAATACCTCAGAGTCAGTTCTGGAAAGGCAAATAAGGCAAGTCACTCAAGGGGTAACATTTCTGTTAACATTTTATAGACATTGAATTCCACCTTACAGAATACAAGTTTTTTTTTTTCCATTGTTTCTTTTTGTCAACAATTGGATAGCGTAATCTGGGATATTTCTCAAGAATAGAACATGAAATCATTTTGATTTTTTTAATCCTCTTTTAAATTAAGTCACACAAAATCTTTATTTAATAGATATACTGTAAAGGTTGGACTATAAGATGCAAATTTTTCTCCTCAGGAGCCTCAAACTACTTGTGGGTTTTCCGCGATCTTGTAAGTTCTTATAACTGTGTGCTCAATAGACCAAATTTTACAGCAGATATACATCTCTAAATTGTTATTTAAATAAAGCAGTTTATATTATGTTTTACATTTGCTTGTCCTTAACAAATGCGAAAACATTTTAATAGATAAGCACTAGTGAGGATAAGTGGTGCAAAAAATGGATGGAAAACCATGCTTGGCTAAAGGAGAGTTCAGGAATATTCTATTTGTACCTGTGCAGCCTCCTGGCCTTCTGCAGCACTTCAAACACGTGCTCCTGGAAGACATCGAGTCTCCTGTAACGGCACGCTCCACGTTTACTCTGATAATGTCAAAGTTTAGCGGAGGTTTCTCTGGGGTATCTGGATCTACAGCGGGAATTTCTGCCAGCGAGTCACTGTAGCATCGTCCTTCGTCGTCCTGGTGGCCCAGCACCGACACCAGCAGGTTCCTGATCATCTCACGCACCAGATTCCCCACAGCAGGGGGCCCGGAATCTTCCCCTCCCTCCTGCTGCTTGCGTGTTTCCAGGAGCACCCGATGCAGCATGAGCGCATCCCGGTAAATGAGAGATTCTGGCTCATTGTACATGCAAGCATTGTTGAACATGACTGTGAAGTCCTCCACAAGTGCCTCCACGTCCTGGTAGCGTCCGGCCACCATGTGGCTGCGCAGGCGCTCCATGTCGATGGGCCGCTTGATGGTAGCATAGTAGTCGGGCAGCTCGGCACGAGACGGCAGACGAAGGAATATGGTGCTCAGGCGGCGGCCTCGTCGGTCAGTGAAATTCCGCACGGCGTCATAGAGTTCATTTAACTTCTGCTGCAGCGGGGTGAGGTATTTAGTCTTCTTTGGAGAGATGCCACTCTTTCCTGGAAAAATCAAAAGTGACACTTCAATTGAAGTTAAGTGACCTGGAGATTCTGCTCGATCAAACTCTGTCATCTGCAAAGTTATGATGGAAATTAAAGTTCTGAAGAATTTGAACCAAGGGTAGCATAAACAAGCTGAACAGGAAGGGTCCAAGAACTGACCCTTGAAGGTCATTGCCATTTAACAAGACTGAACACTTTCAATGGTTACAAAATAACTCCGTTCCATTAGGTAGAACCGTTTTAAGGACTGGTTCACCTAGTCCAATGCACTTTTCTAACTTCTCCAGCACTAAAATGAGCTACCGTATTAAAAGCTCCACTGAGATCCAACAAAAACAGAATTAACACTGTTCCCGAGTCAGTGTTCAACCTTATATCATTTCGCACTTTGATAAGAAGAAGTTCCGTGCTGTGATGTGTAGGGAAACATAATTTTTGTTTTTAATCAACTCACTGTTTTATTGAACTTAAGACTTTTTGGCAAATTTCAATCTCGTCTATAAAAGGGAGATTTGAGCGGAGTTAATTATTTTTGCCGTAATTTGCAACCTATAAGCCGCAACTTCTTTCACATGCTTTCAACCCTGCAGCATATGTGGTGATGCAGCTAATTTGTGCATTTTTTTTAACGGCAGCAAGGGGGCACTCGAGAGGAAAAAGTAAGAGTGAGCCAGGTGGAATATACATGGCAAGGAAGTGACTTTTACCGGGTATGTTTTTTTTTTTTTTTTTTGTTAAGCAGCCCTGTTAGCGCCCCGCTAGCATTAGCGCCACGCTAGTGTATTGCTGCTGTGTTACTGCCGCGTCTAAGTAATTTAGGTATGTTTTTTGTGGCTTCAATGTGGGCACTTGCGGCTTTTACACAGGTGCGGCTTATGTATGTAGCCAAATGGTATTTACTTTACCAATGTACTGGTTGAGGCTTATAAATCAGGTGCACTCTGTAGGCCGCAAATTACGGTAATTCTTTCCACAGCTAAAGGATCATTTATCATGTTGCCATGTCTGGATTAAAACCAGAAACAAAACTGAAAAACAAACATACTCTGTTTTAATTTGGTAGAACCCACATCCCCCTCTTCAGGTGGCTGTCCCAACTCCTTGCGTTTATCTTTTAGGATCTTCTCCAGGATGTCAGCATCATTGTATACCTACATTGACAGACAAAAGGAGTTTTTATTGATAGCAAAGACATGCTATGGAAATTTTAATCCTGTACCCTTCACACATCCTATTCTACCTGAGATCCTTCCTCATTATAATGGCGGGCGTTGCGGAACATCAACTTCATGTCATCCATCAGCGCATCCTCCGTGGCGTAGCGCTCGGTGCGAACGTTGTGCTCGATTGTCTTCAGGTCCATGGGTTCCAGGATAACTTTATAGTAGTCGGGGTAGTCCTTCTTGGACGGCTTGACCATAAACAGATCGCAAAGGCGGCGACTGCTGCCTGCCTCCCTGGCATCGGTCACTGCAGCATACAGGGCTTTCATTCGGTTCTTTTTTACATTTTTCTTGTGGCTTAAAAAAATGGAGGGGAATCAAATGAGAAAATAGTAACACACACACACCAAAGATTAAACGGGAGAGGTGGGGAGAAGACTTGATACCTTTTTCTCTTGATGCTGCCTGCATCAGATGACAGCAGACTGTCACCATCCTCATCATCTCTTCTCAGAAGTTCCCTCTTTTTCGCCTGAAAAAAAGCAGCACTCTAAATCATTACAAAGTCATGCAAAACGGAATGTTGCACAATAAAACAAATGAATACCTGCAAAATCTGCTGAAGTCTGAGGGCCCGTTTATAGATGCTTGAGTTGGGCATGTTGTATTGCTTAGCATTCTCAAACATCAAAGTGAGGTCGGCATCCATTTGTTCCATATTTTCATATTCACCATTCTTCATCTTTGTCCTGGAATGAAAAGAAAATGCCACTAAATAACATAACCCTGTTGAGGTGGTCCTTGGTCTATCTCTGCGTTTTGTTCATACAGATAAATTTGTAGTCAAAAAGCTCTGTAGTCTAACACTAACAGTAGTAAAGTCACAAATTCAGTAGATATTTATATGAAAAAGACTTAACTTGCGTGAAATTACCGTAATTTCCGGCCTACAAGCCACAACCCACACCCACCCTCCCACACGCTTTCAACCCTGCGGTTTATGCAGTGATGCAGCTAATTTGTGCATTTTTTCTAACGGCCGCAGGGGGGCACTTGAGCGGTAAAGTAAGAATGGGACCGGTGGAATATATGTGCCGAGGAAGTGACTTTTACTGGCCCTGTTAGCGCTGTGCTAGCGTGTTGTTGCTGTGTTACTGGCGTGTCTCAGTGATATTTACCGGTAAGCCCTGTAAGCGTGGCGCTATCGTTACCACGAGCGTTAAACTTTTTCTGTGTACCGTCTTTCTTTGTAAATATCTCGTGTTTCAATGTTGGGACTTGAGGCTTTTACACAGCTGCAGCGTACGTATGTACCAAATGCTATTTCCTTTACAAATGTACTCCGTGAGGCTTGTAACCAGGTGCGCTCTGTAGGCCAGGAATTACGGTAATACCATATATGCAACATGAGCATGATTGTGATTCTAAGGAAAGTGTGCACTCCGTCCGCTTAAGTCTCACTACTAGATAAGCCCTCGTCAGTCGTCGCTACGAAAGGTCACCGTGCGGTGGAGAATAGAGATAAAGGAAAAAAAGTGAAAGACAGACTAGGTAAGCCTCACCATTTAAACCCACAACACGCAAATGTACAAAAGTGCGCATGTCCGTCTTTTCCTTTAATGACACTTCATAAAAACAGTTTCTTTACATTCTCTTTCAAACATTTACACTCGTATGTTCTCATTTATATTTTATAATACACTACTACTTTCTTTATTAAAACCCACAGAACTATAACTTTTTGGAAGGGGAAGTTAAGAGACAAGTGATTTGAGTTACGAGCCTTCTCACGGAATGAACTCAACTCATAAGTCAAGGCATCACACGTTCTGTGCGAGCCTTTCGTAAAATTCTTCTGAATGCATCTACAATCTCTTACCTGATTTGCTGCAGACAAATGGTCTGTTTAATCTGCTGGTAATAGTCAGGATATTCCTTGCGGGAGGGCAGATTCTGGAATGGTTCAGAAAACAGCTGTCCCTGACTGTTCCTCGCACCTCGTACTGCTTCGTACAGCTGGAAGATGGGGTTGCTCATTTCCATGCGAGAACTCTGGCTCTCGGCCTCCGACTCACCTTCGTCGTAGCACACGGAGCCTGCAAAACAGTGAAATGTTTGGATGTTTTTTTGTTTTTTACCATAAGTGCTCCCTAATGACGCTTACCAGAGAGCACAGGGTCATCCTCACTCTCTGAGCCGTACTGTAGAGCTACGCTGACGCCAGAAAGTCGATCTCCCTGACCAGACCTGCGATTTCTTAACAATGCAACAGAAGAAGATAAAAATGTAAAACACACATTTACATCCCAACACTGATTCATACACTAAAAAGGATAAGGCATTCTCAGACTTTGATCATGTACAATTTGATTGCTCGCTAGGAAAATGCTGTGATATTCCAAAATAGTCGCATTCCATTATTGTGAATTCTTGCATTATCTGTAACATATTACAGAAATTAGCAGTGGATTTTTTTAATTTAGATTTTTATTTCAGTTATTGTTCAAGAACATTTAAAAATATATATATTTTTAATAAAAAAATCCAATTACCTGATGCGAAGACTCGATTTGGTGGGCTCAGCGTGTTCCAAGTCAGTTTTCTTCTGAATAAACACTTTCTTAATGGTGTTTGCATCCTACAACATGAGACAACAAGTAGAAATAACAACTGTCTTGCTAATGTATATGCCTGAGGAATAAAGGAATTCAATTTCCAAAGGTTCACATACCTTAAAAACCTGAGAGCCAGGTTCATTGTATGTTTTGGCATTTTTGGCCATGAGGTCAATGTCCTTGCCCATGGCACTGACACTTTTGTAGTATCCCATCTGAGCAAATGTGAAATATTATGTTAAAAAAAACAACCATGATTCTGTTTTTGTTTTAACTGCAGAGTACTGTGCACCAATTGGGGTTTGGGTATGATTACAAACAGCGAGTGCCCTCAAAAACTATTTCTGAATCTAATAATATAACCAATTCTCAATTAAATGTCAAATTTAATGTTTTTCTTTAGCGTGAACGCCGTCTGGCTACTCTTGAAAATTAGCTGGAGAACCCCGCACAATGCGTGACATTTCAGTCTGGTTTAGCCACGTTACTCGCCGTGGAGCCGGCAAAATCCCCATCCAGACTCGTTGCTGCTGTAATAATGGAACTCTGTAGTCAACGGAGGACCCCTTTGTAAAATAATTCACCTTCCTATGGGTGGATATATTTCACTGTTTTTTTTGTTTTTTTGTTTTAATTCTGGCATTAGTACAGTGGTGTCTCGGTTCTCGAACCCAATCAATTCCAGAAGGCCGGTTGAAAAACCAAAGCGTTTGAAAACCGAAGCGTGTTTTCCCATTACAATGAATGGAAAATGAAATAATGCGTTTTAAGCCTAAAAAAAAATACATTTTTTTTTTTTTAGCTTTTCCTGATAATAAACTTCTTCTTCTTTTCCTTTCGGCTTGTCCCGTTAGGGGTCGCCACAGCGTGTCATCTTTTGCCATCTTAGCCTATCTCCTGCATCTTCCTCTCTAACCCCAACTGCCCTCATGTCTTCCCTCACCACATCCATAAACATTCATCCTATCTCGTGCATCCTCCACTCTAACGCCCACTGTCTACATGTCTTCCCTCACAACATCTTTTCTTTGGTCTTCCTCTCGCTCTTTTGCCTGGGAGCTCCATCCTCAGCATCCTTCTACCAATATACTCACTCTCTCGCCTCTGAACATGTCCAAACCATCGAAGTCTGCTCTCTCGAATCTTGTCTCCAAAACATCCAGCTTTGGCTGTCCCTCGAATGAGCTCATTTCTAATCCTATCCAACCTGGTCACTCCGAGCGAGAACCTCAACATCTTCATTTCTGCCACCTCCAGTTCAGCTTCCTGTTGTTTCTTCAGTGCCACCGTCTCTAATCCGTACATCATGGCCGGCCTCACCGCTGTTTTGTAAACTTTGCCCATCATCCTAGCAGACACTCTTCTGTCACATAACACACCAGACACCTTTCGCCAGCTGTTCCAACTTGCTTGGACCCGTTTCTTCACTTCCTGACCACACTCTCCATTGCTCTGTATTGTTGACCCCAAGTATTTGAAATCGTCCACCCTCGCTTTCTCTTCTCCCTGTAGCCTCACTCTTCCCCCTCCACTTTTCTCATTCACGCACATATATTCTGTTTTACTTCGGCTAATCTTCATTCCTCTCCTTTCCAGTGCATGTCTCCATCTTTCCAATTGTTCCTCTGCGTGCTCCCTGCTTTCACTGCATATGACAATATCATCTGCGAACATCATGGTCCAAGGGGATTCCAGTCTAACCTCATCTGTCAGCCTATCCATTACCACTGCAAAGAGGAAGGGGCTCAGAGCTGATCCCTGATGCAGTCCCACCTCCACCTTAAATTCCTCTGTCACACCTAAGGCACACCTCACCATTGTTCTGCTGCCATTTTCCTGATAATAAACTGCATAGTAGAAATACATCAAATCCTTCTTGAAGTCGACAGTTTTACGCACCACTTTCTTTTTTTTCAGCACCGGCAGTTCCACTTGCCTTCTTTGGAGCCATAATCGGGCGTTAATATTGCTCAATTGGAAGAAAAAAAAGTCACTACCGGACACAGTGTGTGGGTCAAGCGGTTGCGTCGCACAGGGTCGAAAACCAAAGCAAAAAAAAAAAATCTCATTTTTGTTCGAAAAACGATTTGTTCGAAAACAGACATTCGAAAACCGAGGTACCACTGTATATTAAATTTGAACCCCAGAAATATAATTGAGGTGTAAAGTCCATTAAAGTGGAGCCACCACCTTTTGGATAATTAGTACAAATGTACCTACCTGTATTCTTTGAGCGATTGTTCTCAGATCTATGGGATCCTTTATAACAGCATAGTAGTCTGGGTAATGCTATCAAAGAAAAATTAAAAAAGGCACGAGAGACTGTAATTACATTTAGTGAATAACAGAGTCATCACTTGAGGATTCAATCAATACTTACTATTTTGGAAGGCAATTTCTCAAAGAGTTTACTGACTACGTGACCTGAGGAGTCAGTGTACAAAACCACCGCCGCTAGAAGTTGCTCTAACGTTTCCTTTAAGCTGCTGGAGGATGCCTGAGTGACCGCCATAAAAAAGAAATGTTATTTTAATGAGAAATGTATGGTTGCTTTCATTTTTAACAGTGCACATGATAACAGGGTGAAAAGGTGACAACAATACAGTACGTCACCAAAGTCACCTCATCTTCTGTTGACACTCCTGGGTTATCCATCATGTCTTCGCCATCATCGTCGTCATCTTCTCCATCTCCGCTCTGCAAAAAGTCATTTCTAGTCTGCAAATAGATAATCCACAGCTTGCTGGCAGCTTGATACTCCTCGCTGTCCCTCTGGATTGATGAGAAGAATTATAATTTTAGGAATCACGACGACACTAATGTCTGAACAACAACAATCAACAACACTGAACATTTTATAATTAAGGCCACAAAGAGTGGAATAAAGGGTTCTTATATTTCATACCTTGTAAAATGATTTGGTATTGTTGAACATGAGCTGGAAGTCTGCAGTGAGTTGCTCCACCTGTTGATAATCTTCCGACTTCAGTTTATGTTGAATTTTTGTCATGTCAATAGGCTGGGACACCACCTCATAGTAATCAGGCAGGTTTCTGGGGAATAAGGTGAGTACACCATTACCTAGCATGAGCTTCAAAACTGTTGTCTGTCTTTGGTCTGAATAAGTTGTTCACAATAAATTGAACAAGATTTCTGATTAAAAAGGCAAAATATATACTCTATATTAATCTCCCGGTGTCACACTTTGGGGCCGTGGCTACCAGCCCATCTGTAATTGGGACGCTTGGATTTTTTTGCCGCATATTCATCCACTATATAAGGGAAAGCAAACCCTATCACTCATTGTCTGCATGAAATCGTCAGATAATAATATTCCACACAATTTTCATGTCTCCACTGGTATGTACACCGACTTATTTAGTGACTGTGTGTGTTTTTCAAGCATGTGCGTCTAGAATTTGTTGAGAAATCGGAGGTTAATTTGGAGTTCAAACTATGGAGAAAAAAAAAGTGTTCATGGGAGGGGGCAACTGGTATTTGGACACTAACTTTTTGCTGCTTTTGGAACTAAGAATCACACAAATATATTGAGATTCATGAAAGAGACTCCTATTCTGAGTGTTCTACGTCGACAATGTCACCATCAACAAAGACACCAGCATTTAATAACTTTGTACCATACTGAATATTTAAGGCCATGAAACACTACAAAACAATAATTTGGTACTCCACAGTAATATGGGGGCATATAGCTTCAATGTAACGGACAATCGTCTATATTGACGACCCCCCCCCCTCCCTTATTAGTCTGTTCCATATAAATTCCAACTGTCCCTTACAGATAATGTTCATTTTTGCTTGATATTGTCTCGAGGAAGGTATGACGTTTAAACATTGCTGTGAATATAGTTTGAGAAAAAAAAACAAATATGTCACGGAACAGTTTCAAATGTGTTCCTATTAAAAGCAAAATATATTGTGAAGGCCACCACACACTGAGTGAACTGAACAATCAACTACATGCTTACCCGCACACTCGGCAATTAGCCAGATACTAGCTGGTGATACTTCAGGCAAAACACACACACACATATATATATGTATATCTGACATTAAGTCCTCCCCGCCAGCATTTTGCACTACTCTGCGGCAGTATGACAAATTGGAGAATCATAATGTGCATGAAGAAAGGCTTTATTTCACATGTCCCTTTTATCATTGTATTAATGTCAATTCTATGCACCAAAAGTACATGTGGTATCGCCACTCAATATTAAGTACTCAAAGTTAATGCATGTACTGCTATTGGTCTGAAAAACAAATGTGATATCAGACATCCCTAGGTACAAAATTTAACATCACAGTAGGCTGTGAACCCCCCTCCCCTCCCCCAGTTGGTTCTGATAAGATCATCTGCAAAGGAATGAGATCTGAGTCCTTTGAGTGCGGAAAAAAACTAAGGAAGTGAAAGCCAATCTCCCAAGTATTTATTGTTACATACCTTCTTTTTGGCACCCTTAGAAAAAGTTCACTGAGGTTTCTTCCTTGATCATCCTTGTAGTCCCTGACAGCGTTGAACAGCTCATGGCATACAGCAATCTAGACGGCAGACATGAATTAGCCTTGTTAGCATTGGAGCGTTCATCAAATACTTTGTGTCCGAGCTGCTTACCGTATCTACAGGTGGAACACTGGAAGCCCATTTCCTTTTGCGACCACTTCCATGAGTAGAGGATATTTCGTCGAGGTCCCCTCCTCCGCTCACACTGCTGGCGGGTGAAGTAGCTCTTCTCCTCTTCGCGCTCGACATTGATGGGCTTGACGACAGGCTACATGACAAAGAAAGCAGACCCCCTTTGTAACATTCGTACAAGTATTTTAATTTAAGTAAAGGAAGAAGAATAGTAGTTCAAGTCTAAACACAGTCGCCTAGCATTGGCATCAATTGGATGCATGATACAAAGCAAGGCGCTCGTTGGCATGTTCGCTTCCGCCAGCCTTAGTAACAAGGGAACATTTTACCATGTTGTACTTTATACCGCTGATTAATGAAGCTCATTAAAACCAAAATAAACCTACCGCGAACGCAGAGAAGACAGCAGTAATTCCCTGAGCTAAGCTATACTAGCGGCTCGCTAGCCAGTGTTTGAAAACTCCAGCCCGGAAGGTGAGTCGGGGATGTTTTGCACAGTAAGCAACAATAAATGGGCGGTGTCTCCCTCTGCATGTCATAAACGGTACTGCAACCGCATTCAAGCCACACAACAATCGCGTGATTTCAAGGAGTAGAAACAAACATTTTGTAACACGTAATTACAACTTTAGTGAATAACGACATGGATTGAGTTATTGCCACATAAATTGTATTACGTAATCTAGTTTTGCAGCCAAATACTCTCAATAACAGTGCTGATTATGAATTGACAGCAAATTATATCACTTTCCTCCCCGTGCAAAGTGATTTCATGCTGCACTCCGTCTACAGCCGCGCGCTCGTCTTTGACGTCAGGAGGAGCACAGCGGAGCGGCGCTGCGCACAAGCCCGGCCAGCAGCAGCCCATCTCTCCCGGAGGCGAGGAGCGCGCAACCCCGGGCACAGATTGCCATTTAGGTATGTTTGATGCCCCATCTTTTAGGAACGCTAATTACAGTGTGCTCGTGCATTACACTCGTGTGAAAGAACCTAACGATGCGGTCTTGCTTTGCGTGTCACATCCTTGAGTGGTGCAGTACACCCACAGTGCATTCTGCCTTCCGCACGCTCACAAGCACAATTCGATTTTTTTGCACAAATGTGTCTCTCGGTCCCAAACTCGTTCTCATTGCTGCTCTTTTTGCCATCAATGCATTACAGCTTCATTTCAAATTTTTGCATTGTCCTATTAGGGTTGATCTTTTATTTAGAAGCTCCAAATTAAGATTTTAATAGTGTCACCATCCACTGTACTGACCATGAATTTAGTTTTCTTTATGACTGGTGTCTTCAAATAAAAGTTCCCATAATTTATTTGTACAAATATGATATATGTAAACACGAATGAAACCTAAGCATCAGATATTGTCATCCTTGGTAGTTCTTGACAAAGTGGAAAACAGGCAGCATAGGCGTTTAATATTTCTACTTATGCACAATCTCCTTTTCTAAAATGCTTATCCTCATGAGGGTCGCGGGAGTGCTGGAGCCTATCCCAGCTGTCAACGGGAAGGAGGCGGGGTACACCCTGAACTGGTTGCCAGCCAATCGCAGGGCACATAGAGACAAACAGCCGCACTCACAGTCACACCTAGGGGCAATTTAGAGCGTCCAATTAATGTTGCATGTTTTTGGAATGTGGGAGGAAACCGGAATGCCCGGAGGAAACCCACGCAGGCACAGGGAGAACATACAAACTCCACACAGGCGGGTCGGGGATTGAACCCGGGACCTCGGAGCTGCGAGGCCAACGCTTTACCAACTGATCCACTGTGCTGCCATAAATAAATAAATATAAATAATATAGGAATATTTTAGTCTACAGATTATAAACTGTCTTAATTGACTGTTTAACCTGTCTACAAGTCACGCTTCCCTTCAGACAATAAACTATCCATCCATCCATTTTCTTTGCCGCTCATCCTCACGAGAGTGGTGGGGACAGTAAACTATGTCATGTCATGGTCCAAGCCGCTTATCCTCACAAGGGTTGCGGGAAAGCTGGATCCTATCCCAGCTAGCTATATGGAACTGAAATTATATCTCTGCTCCAACTGTCCTGTGTGGAGATTTCATGTTTTCCCCTTGCTACTGTGTTTTTTTTTTTTTCCCCCTCAGGTGCTCCAATGTCCTTCCACGTCCCCAAAACATACGTTAGGTGAATGAAGACTCGAAAGTGTCCATTGATGTGAAGATAATTCTGAGTGGTTGTTTAAGTACTGTATATGGTATATGCCTTGCGATTGATGGGCAGCCAGCCCAGAAGTTCAGTGGGCCCTGCTGATCTCACGTCAAGTCAACATGGATGGACTTGTAGTTTTTACTACTTCTTTCATTGATAAGCCTGTGGAAGGAGTCAGTGATCGAGCCGAGAAATCATTTCAATGTTGTAGTAAGGAACATACAGCAAGTTGTACTACAGTGCAGATCTCACCGCATGAGGTAGTCATATTTTAAGATCAGTCTCGTTTCATTTGTGTAATATATGGTACATATAGTATACAGTATATGTGAAGAGATAGCAAGGGTGAACGACTTCAAATACTTGGGGTCAACGATACAGAGCAATGGAGAGTGTGGTAAGAAAGTGAAGAAACGGGTCCAAGCGGGGTGGAACGGTTGGCGGAAGGTGTCTGGTGTGCTATGTGACAGAAGAGTCTCCGCAAGGATGAAGGGCAAAGTTTATAAAACAGCGATGAGGCCGGCCATGATGTACGGATTACAGACGGTGGCACGAAGAAACAACAGGAAACAGAACTGGAGGTAGTAGGAATGAAGATGCTGAGCTTCTTGCTCGGAGTCAGCAGTTTGGATAGGATTAGAAATGAGCTCATTAGAGGGACAGCCAAAGTTGGATGTTTTGGAGACAAGGTTAGAGAGCGCAGACTTCAATGGTTTGGACACGTTCAGAGGCGAGAGAGAGAGGAAACCCAAGAAAAGGTTGATGGATGTTGTGAGGTAGGACATGAGGGCAGTGGGTGTTAGAGAGGAGGATGCACGAGATAGGCTTAGATGGAAAAAGATGACACGCTGTGGCGACTCCTAACGGGACAAGCCGAAAGAAAAAGAAGAAGAAGATGTCTCGCTTCATATGTGTCACTGTGCCCACAAAGCATGGGGAATTTCATTCTGTAATCTTGGAAGCATAGCATCCGGTCAGAAGTAGCATGGATACTTTGCCCGACACAATTCCAGCCTTTTATCGTACAAAATATGACAATATGACTCAAGCGTGATAAAATATTGTACAAATAATGTTTAAAGCGGCGACAATGACATTACATCCAACAGACTCCACTTCATACATGACCCTAATAAAGGACAAGCAATATGGAAAATGGATGCCTCAATGGAAGATGACTTACAGTGAAGAAAATAAGTATTTGAACACCCTGCTGTATTGAAAGTTCTCCCACTCAGAAATCATGGAGGGCTCTGAAATTTTCATCGTAGGTCCATGTCCACTGCGAGAGAGATAATCTAAAAAGAAAACCCAAAAATCACAATGTATGATTTGATGGTAGCATCATGCTTCCGGGGTGTTTTTCTGGACATGGGACAGGATGACTGCAGTGTTTTTAGGAGAGGATGACCGCGGCCATGGATTGTGAGATTTTTGCCAACAACCTCTTTCCCTCAGTCAGCGCATTGAAGATTTGTCGCAGCTGGGTCTTTCAACATAATAAAGACCCGAAGCACACACCCAGGAAAACCAAGGAGTGGCTCCGTAAGAAGCATATCAAGGTTCTGGGGTGGCCTAGCCAGTCTTCAGACCTAAACCCAATAGAAAATCTTTGGAGGGAGCTAAAACTCTGTGTTTCTTAGCGACAGCCCAGAAACCTGGTTTTGGTTTTCTCAGGTATTCAAATCCTTATTTGCATCTGTATCACACAAATGAATCGTTAAAAAAAAAAAAAATCATACATTGTGATGTTTTTAGATTATCTCTCTCACAGTCTCACACTCACACTCTCTCCATAATTTCTAAGTGGGAGAACTTGCAATTTAGCAGCATGTTCCAATACTTATTTTCTTCACTGTACTGGCTAGCACGTCTCCGTCATAGTCGAGAGGTTTTGAGTTTGAATCTCTGCTGAGGTCCTCCTCTGTAAAGTTTGTTTGTTCTCCCCATGCTTGTGTTCTTTGTTTATTCCAACTTCCTCTCACATTCCAAAAACAAGCATTTGAGGTAAATTGATGAATATAAATTGTTCTTAGATTTTAACGCTAGCGTCGGTGGTTGTATATTATGTTCCCAGCGATTGGTGTACCACACGGATAGGGTCCAATTTACCTGCAAGCTTTATAGAAAATGGATGGATGCTATGGTCTCATTGACATTCAGCGGAGTCAAACATCAGCTGCACTAAGCATTAATCACATCAGGCTAAGTGAAGTAATGGACCTATTTTTACAGACTGTCCAGGCAGCATACTCTCTGGAATCCAAATAATTATCGACATTCTATGCCATCGCGCTATTCATATTCCATCCTGCGCCGTCATGCTTCTGCATCGCATCTGACAGAAATTCGGCGTTTCAGCGTGTGCTATTGTTTTTTGCGAGGGCTACCAAACGAATTGTGCACCCTGCTTGTCTTGTCTCCTCGCAGCTGTTGTGTGGCGAATTCCATCAGCGTGACAGGATGCCTCTAGGAGAGGATGGCAACGGTTGGAAGAAGAAGACGTCCGACATTAAAGAACAGTACGACTTCAAGGAAGTGCTGGGGACGTAAGTTGGAGCACCCTTGTCGCAGTAATGGCTGGGGAAACTGTTGCTGATAACATGTCAAGTGGTGTGCCTGGTGTTCTAATTGACTTTAAGTCAGGGGTCTCAAACTGGCACCTCGTGGGCCAATTGCGGCCCCTAAGGTGATATTTTGTGGCCCTCCACTTTACTATGAAAGTTTAATGATAGTGCCGCCCTGAAGTTTGCTTGATGCAAGCAGGGAAACAGTTTTCATTGGTTTAAGTTACAGCACGTGTGCTCAGCTGGTTAAGGGTTGGCCTCACAGTTCTGAGGACCCAGGTTTGATTCCGGCCCCGCCTGTGTGGCGTCTGCATGTTCCCCCTGTGCCTGTGTGGGTTTTCTCCAGGCACCCTGGTTTCCTCCCACATCCTAAAAACATACAACATTAATTGGACACTCTAAATTGCCCCTAGGTGTGATTGTGAACGCTGCTGTGTGTCTCTATGTACCCTGCAAGTGACCCCTCCGTACAGGGCACTTAACCACACCTCCTGAAGTCACTCCACATGTGCTAACCTCAGACAAACAATTAGCAAAAATGGGGGCGCAGGAAGAAAAGACGAGAGCGAAATTGTCCGATTTACAAGCTGATTTCTCACTCGCATTCTTAGCGAATAGTGAAATATCGTTGAAAAGCAGACAGCAGGGCTTCAAGTATTTCAGCGAGGGGTATTTCAATGATATTTAGATGCATATCGACGGAGAAACCATTGATATTAGCACGAAATCTTTCCGGAGTCAGAGGAAGACTGAGAAGCCACATAATATAATATATTATAACCCAAAGACACAATTCGTCATTGACAGTTTTCTATTTTCGTGTTACATATCACAGTTGTGTGCAGAATCTGTATGCGTATCTGTATAGCCGTTTGTGAACCGCTGTATGAAGGAAAAGAAGGCGAGGCTTGATTTACGAGTTGTTTCTCTCGTTTTCTTTGTGTAACGTCACGCGCTCCCCTCAACAATTATTCTTGAATTAGTGCCGAACCTACGTAAGTCCCGACCGAGTACGACAATCACTACTTTATAGTGTCCTCAAACATCCTTCCTTCAGTCTTGGTGTCTCGGTGCACATCGAAGGCTTTTAGGACTCGCTAGTTCGGTTTAGCTTAGCTCGGTAGCCGCCGAACAGAGACACGTTTGTGCAGTCAGATCATCACAAAATATCGCTCAACACAGATCAAGTGTGTCAATCATTCACACGTAGCTATGTTATGCAAGCGAAGAACTGCTAATTCATTTATATGAGATGTATTGAAAATCAAATATAGGGCTTACCTTGCAAACATATCTGTTCCGGTTGATTTTAGATGGATTCAGTTGATCGTACAATCTTTCACAAAGTTTGATCCATCGAAGACGTTTTTCGTACTCGGTCTTCTGTTCCGGTTGATTTTCGATGGATTCAGTTGATGATGCGGTCTTCCACAAAGTTTGATCCATCGAAGACATTTTTTGTACTGGGTCTTCGGTTTTGGAAAAGGTACGAATTGAACTCCACCAACTAGCCTTTCAGGATACCTGTCGTCACTATTACAAAGTCCGTGACTACACCTCTTAACCATATCTATTGTTAAAGAACCCAAATACGCGATAAAACTCTAACAAAAGCTATACTGGACCATGCAACGTTGTCTGAGGTAACGGCGGACGCCAAAAAAGGGGCGTGGTTTATGCAGATCTCTGGCCTCTGATTGGTCAACGACGCGGATGATGCAATTTCTACGGAGGGGTCAATTGGCTGGCAACCAGTTCAGGGTGTACCCTGCCTCCTCCCCAGTGACAGATGGGATAAGTTTGAGGATAAGTGGCAAAGAAAATGGATGGATAAACTGATCACAGCCCTCCATTACTTCTAGACCTTCTCAAAGAATGTAGCATATCTTATCTGTCAATCAGTGTGTTGGTAGCATAGGTGATTAGCTTTATTAGTTTGGAACACCTTGCCCCCCCCAAAAAATTAAAAATAAGAATGTTACACTCCACCCCATCATCAAATGGCATGGAACATAACATCTTGTGTCTGACTGCCGGTCTACTGTTTCATTTCATGACATGAGATCTGGCGTTTCCACTTCCATTTCAGAGAAACTTAAGTTTTATGTAATTTACAGTAATAGGTTATATAATACAGATTTTTGGAGTGAAATTGTCAGTGTTGCCGGACCTGGCATGAACGCGTCAATGAAAAGCTCCTTATGGGCTTGGGGGAGAAGATTACAGAGAAGCTCTTACAGGAATTCAGCGTATGAGGTTAATAGATTTAGGTTGAAATATTATATTCAATTCTGGCTAATCCTTGCAGTTTGTGGCTCCGACGGGTGTCAGGACAAAGCGTCCTCATTTTGTTGGATGAGACAGGAAGACGCTTGTGTCGCGCATTCCCCATCACGCGAACTCATTGCACTCACAAGACAATGCATAATTATCAGTGTTGACGCACTCACTTTGGCTTGGTGCCCGTTGAGCAATCGATGTACAGCGTGCTAAATACATTTACTGTAGTTGAGAGTCTTCAGTTAAGGTTAAACATTGAGACCCCACGAGGTGATATCTTTTATGGGGCTCCACTCCGATTGAGATTGACCGTCATGTCTAGCTTCTTCCATTTTCTAATGATTGCTCCAACAGTGGACCTTTTTTCACCAAGCTGCTTGGCAATTTCTCCTGAGCCCTTTCCGGCTGTGTGGAGTTGTACAATTTTGTCTCTGGTGTCTTTGGACAGCTCTTTGGTCTTGGCCATGTTACAAGTTTGAGTCTTACTGATTGTACGGGGTGCACAGATGTCTTTATGCAGCTAACAACCTCAGACAGGTGCATCTGACTCAGGATAATACATGGAGTGGAGGTGGACTTTTAAAGGCGGACTAGCAGGTCTTCGAGGGTCAGAATTCTAGCTGATAAGACAGGTGTTCAAATACTTATTTGCGGCTGTGTCACACAAATCGTAAAAAAAAAAAAAAATCATACGTTGTGATTTCAGGATTTTTCTTTTTAGATTATTTCTCTCACAGTGGACATACACCTACGATGAAAATTTCATGATTTCTTTGTGGGAGAACTTGCAATATAGCAGGGTGTTCAAATACTTAAATCGTATAAAAGTGCCAATTTCATAAAAAAAAAAAAAAACACCTCAGTTATGTCATACGAGTGTCCAGAAGAAAAGCGCTGCTGAGAGCTACTACAGTTTTGTATCCCTTTAGTCGTATTTGGCTAGAACCGCCCCCTTTCCTCTGATTTTTTTTTTTTTTTTGTCTCTGTGTAGAAGAACTTCGCGTTAGTTGTGTTGACAGTTCTGGCTTGTGAACAGAAAGAGAAGAGAGATCTTTGTTAGTGACGTAGATAAACTCGAGAAATTCCAATGACCTGATGTCAGGCCTCGCAACAGAAAAACGTCTAAAACACGGGAATACGTGGACGATTCAAATTCATTTTTCACTTACCAACATTACATCCCAAATACTGTACTAGAAAAAGTTGGTTTGACAAAATATGTCACCTTTAACCAACACATGACCTTGAGAATATCGATCCGGTGTGAAATAATACAGGGAAATCAACTTACTTGATACACAATACACAGAGGAGTGCTTGATAGCAGTCTACAACCTTCCCTGTGATGTTTAGTGCAGGTCAGATATTGATCCAGTAGATTCCGCTTGATAATCAACATTATTTATGCTTCTCTTTAGTCATGCGTTGAAACGCTTTTACGGTAGGTTCTTAAGTAAAACTCAGCCTTGCCAAATGCTCAGAAGCAAAGCCGCAGAGAGAGAGGTCTCCAAGGAGGAATGAGCAAGTAGAGGTTTAATTACGTGTGTCTCGCAGCAACAGTAGCAATGTGTGATTGTCCGCATCCTCGCCAGGATCCCATTTGCTCGTGTCACGACTGACAAATATTAGGTTTTAAGCGGGAAAACTAATCCTGCGATTAAATCACCGAAGGACGCCAAAATCTAGCTCGGAAGGAATGAAGAAAAAAAATGTTTGTTAGTTGTTCTTTCAATGTAACATGAGGTGCACCCGCGAGACGTTTGGATACTCCCAACGGCAACTTGGACCTTTTTCTCATCTCACAGGATCCCTGCGGTTGCTAACAATGTTCATGACCTCCTCCTGCGTTCCCCCCATGCTTCCCGTGTAAATACGCCACGCTTCCCTTCACCATAATCTATAACGCTGTATCGTCTTTTTCTGAAAACCGCCACGCTACATTTGCAGTATCTATAATTGAGCAGGTTCAAGTTTTATTTTAGGCCGCTGCTGTTCTCGTAAACGTCTCCGCATAAGTGTGGCCTCATCTTTGGCGCTTTTTGTGGCCTTCCCGCCCCTTTCCCCTTTCTCAGTAATGTAACAACTTTAAATTATTTAGCAAAAAACTATCAAACACGCCACATAAAAAAAAAAAAAAATCTTATCAGGAAGTGGCGCAGGTTATTTGTTGAATCATCACACCAGGCGCCTCAAAGTTAATCCAATTCAGCTCATACTATCTCGCCAACTATGTCACTTGATATTCCTGGTCTGTGATCAGCGGTACATTTGCTGCCGTATAAGACATACTGACAAAATAAAGACCACTCGAAGTGGTTTATTCCACTTTAAAGTCCATTTTCAAGCACAAATGGATTTCGTTATGTCATCACAAAATGGTATGCGATTGGCTGGCAACCAGTTCAGGGTGTAGCCCACCTCCTGGGATAGGCTCCAGCACTCCCGCAACCCTCATGAGGATATGCGGCTAAGAAAATGGATGGATGGATGGATAGATAATGGAATAGTCAGAAGAGAAAAGATCCCATCTGGAAGCCTCAAATCTTTTAATTTGATCATGTAAGACGCAAGATGGTGTGCAGCAATGTTTGGAGACGATCAGATAAAAATTATACCATTTTTTTTGTTTGTCCTTGACACATTGCTATAACTTGTACTTTTGATGCAGGCCTTCATTATTTGGCATGTGTCATATTCCAAAGTGGTCATTGGTCTATATAAGGGGATTCTATATTAATTGGTAGACCGTCAGATGAGGGCATATTAAAAGGATAAATATATAGAAAGCCCACACCAAGCATTTTAATTCAGTATGGTTTGCACCACAGAGTGGGTATCCACTGGATGGAGTGGCTATTTTGCTTCATAATGTGGTTGCACAAGTGTGCACACCCTCTAATGGCTGCTTTGTGACTGAGTTCAGAATTAACCAAAATTACCTGAATTAATTCAAACTCCTGTTAAATGGAAGTCATCACACAACAGCCACCATTTAAACGGCCTCTGGCTAAACACAAATAATTTCATTTGAAGAGAACCAGCCCAAAAATGATGCTGAAACCATCCTGCTTCACTGTACGTATGGTGCTCTTTCAGTGATGAGCGATGTTACACTTCATCCAAATTTACCTTTGGTAACTGTCCCATAAAAGTTCAATTTTGGTTTTGTAAGACATAAAAAGAACATCTTGTGTGAAAATGTGTTATGGAAAACTTTACTACAATATCCATCCATCTATGCATTTTCTTCACCGCTTATCCTCACGAGGGTCGCAGGGATTGCTTATCCTCAAACTTATCCCAGCTGTCAAAGGGCAGGAGGTGGGGTACACCCTGAACTGGTTGCCAGCCAATCGCAGGGCACATAGAGACAAACAGCCGCACTCACAATCCCACCTTGAGGCAATTTGGAGTATCCAATTAATGTTGCATGTTTTTGGGATGTTGGAGGAAACCGGAGTGCCCGGAGGAAACCCACACAGAACATGCAAACTCCACACGGACAGGTATGGGATCGAACTCGGGACCTCAAAACTGTGAGGCCAACGCTTTACCAGTTGAACCACCGTGCCGCCCTTTACTATAATATCTGAAATGTTTTTGAGGTTAATCAGAGGCACTTTAAATGGTGCCAGGTGTGGGCCCACCCCATTGAACATGAGTTTGAATGGGATTTGCGAATGATAATTCTAGACATCGCCACATTCCAATTTTAAAGGGGTGTCCACACTTGTGCAACCACATTATTTGGGTGAGTAGACCTTTTATATTCACTGTCACTCCAATATGTACGATCAGATACAAATTGCTCAAATGCAGATTTTTTTTCCACCCCTTTTGTCAGGATGTTGTGTTGCAGTTAATGTTTATGATTATCCTTAGTTAAAAAAAAAAAAACAAAGACCCTTTGTGGTGAATGTCAAAGTTTTATGCTATCATGCAATATTATCAGCACGAACCTCTCCAAAAGTGCTTGTGTGCTATCTTTCCCCAGCATTCCCGTTTTCCCTCATCTCACCTGCCATCCCCACATGATTTACTCCCTCATGTGTCCACCGCTTGTTTATTTGTTTTTTTTCCAGGGGAGCTTTCTCTGAGGTGCTTCTTGCTGAAGAGAAGCGGACCCAGAGGCTGGTGGCCATCAAGTGCATCCCAAAGAAAGCTCTGGAAGGCAAAGAGAACAACATAGAGAATGAGATCGCGGTACTGCACAGGTGAGCCGAACCATTTCCCGCACCCCCGGCCCCAAAGTCTCTCCTATTGTCCGGTGGAACGGCGTGGCGAGTGCACATCTTAACCCGATGTAGATTAAATGCACGAGGTCAAGTGAACGGGCCACCGAGCGCACGGTATCGGTAGAAACATTTGGATTGTGCGCCGGAAATGTCAGGAGTAAAGAAGATAGACCTATTTTTAGTGTCCCTGTTGCCAGGGCAACAGCACACAGAGGCGGAGATGGTGTGGAGTTCCCTGCAGCAATGTATTGAAGAGAAGAAGACGTAGCGGGTGGAGAAGAAGTGTGTGTGTGTGTTGGGGGGTGGGTGGGGACTATGGACTGAAATTTGAAGACACTCTTAAGCTAATAGAGTATTCAGTGGGAAATTCTGCTCACCCTGCAATATCCTCCATCCTCCATCTGGCAGTGTTAATGTGACATATTCTACTCTCGCACGTTGACAGGAGATGCGCTTCTGGATGCTTCACGCTGCATATTTTACACTTCCCGTCATTTCAGAATCCGCTTCGAGTAGCGCATTCATCAGCCCCGACGCCGCTGCGTCCTTGCATTATACCACACGTGCGAGGCGTCTTAATAGTGACGTGGCGCAACAATTATGCCATCTGGTGACCACATTACGGCTGGCACTGGAGGGAAATTGTAAACAGTAATTATGCTTTCGTGACATTTTCAGAATCAAGCACCCCAACATCGTTTCGCTGGAGGACATCTTTGAAAGCACGTCTCATCTGTACCTCGTCATGCAGCTGTGAGTCCTCCTTTCGATTTGAGAGCGGACGGGCATATTTTAAGACAAAATGGAGACGTCAATGTCATGTCATAATTTTTGGGGGGGTGGGTGGGGGTGGGGCTCTTTACATTTTTCAAGGCTGTAGTGGCCATTCTTGTAAAATGACGTTTCGGTGTTACTGTATGTCATCCATGCCGTGTAGTATTTAGTCTGTTCCAAATGAAATATTCAAACCTTTCAGCATCAAGCAGAATTATTTTATATGGAAAGAGATCTGGTTTCAGTTTTTGGACCACACTTGATTAAAATAGGGGAGCAAAGTCCTTCATTTACTGCCCAATCAGACTTATCAGTTTAAGTGGGATAATGTTTCAGGATTCAATATAAAAAATAAAAATAATTAAATAAAATAATAATATAAATAAATAATAATAATGCATAAAAAACATTTTGTGCAAGTGAGTGTGAGTAACCCATTGATACGATTGGCTTCCAAGTGCATGCAACATGTGGTAAAACATGTAATGATACTATTATTTAGTTTGAAGAAATAAAAGAGTGAGAAGTGGAGGTCCTCAAGGCTAACAAGAGACTTGAGAAAAGAGCCTTGGGGTCTGTGTGTCATTTTTGGCCAAAATATACAGTATACACTGTACTAGCTGCGTTTTGGGTAAACCACTTGAGAACAGAGCCTTTCAGGGATGCTCCTTTTGTACACAATCGCGACACTCACACGTTTCCAATCAACCCGTTCATCCGTTCTGCTATCAAGCCAATTTTGTTCAGAGCCATGAGAATGAAAGTGGCAAGGGGACTTCAAACACGTGAGGAAAAAAAAGAGCCCAGAGACAAGCTGTCATTTTGGTTCTTCAGGGCTCGGAATACAAGTTGCTTTATGCCACACAAACACGGTAGCGTGACGCATTCCGGAGGTTTAGGGTTAGGGGAAGGAGTCCAAGTACGCCCTCTCCTGGAATTCGGATACACGAAGTACCGGTCCCGGGATCGGGAGTAATTTGCACGTTCCTTCCCCCGACGTTCCTCATCGTCCCTTCCACCTCTCCGCTCTTGATGGTCGTTTCGACGATATCGTCCATAGCGGACAGGGGTCCACTCTTCCTCATCCCTGTCTCTGACCATTTTTATGCATTTATTTCTCAAAGTAATTATTTGTTTGTAAATGAATTTTTAAACGTAAATTGTATTTATGATGAAAAAATGGTTTTTTTTTATAAGTATTTTAATCAAAAATGAATGTTTTCAGATGAAAAGAAATGAAAAGGCAATTTGTGTTGAAAAATGCAAAAAAAAGAAAAAAAAAGAAAAAATTTATCACTAATCAATAAATTGATCAATAACCGATAAATTGATCAATAGATGATCAATCACTGTGACCGGTCATCAATAAGTGCGTGCCCGACAATGTTTCTTCAGATCGATTGGCACACAATCACAGCGCAGCACGTTTGGAGGTGTTGACGCTTCGAAAGCCGAGCTTCAACTTTTAGGTTTAGGGTTAGGAACCTGTTGCGGACTTCCTTAAAGGCATGATCTTGAGCATCACGTTTAACGCTGCACTGAAGTGGCGTTCCTCAAGGCCGTTTGGGTTCTATTTGTCAGCTTGTCATTTTTGCCTTCAGCATAAACAGACTCTGTCACTCAGTTCCGATTAAAATCAGCTTTGCTTTTATCGCACAGTGTATCAGGTGGTGAGTTGTTTGATAGAATTGTGGAGAAGGGCTTCTACACAGAGAGGGATGCCAGCCAGCTCATACACCAGATCTTGGATGCAGTCAAATACCTCCACGATATGGGGATAGTGCACAGAGACCTGAAGGTAAGGATGGGGAAAAAAAAAAAAAACTGGAGCGAAACTGCCACTGTTCTCTAACTGTAACGATGCCTGTATTTGCAGCCGGAGAATTTGCTGTATTACAGCATGGACGAAGACTCTAAGATCATGATCAGTGACTTCGGCCTGTCCAAGATCGAGGGAGCAGGCAGCGTTATGTCCACAGCCTGCGGGACTCCCGGATATGTGGGTGAGGCATTTATATCCCGGGTGAGGCACGCCTCTTTTTTGTATGCTCAGCACTCCCTGGCTCAGCTGACATCCTCTTGTACACATTGTCCCGTGAGAGGCTCTCTCATCCACTAGTGAGTCAAGTGCAAGCGATCCATAAGTACTCTCTACTCTCTTTAACGTGACCCGGCAGCTTGCAAAAGTCAAGATGACTTTGAATGCAACCCTCACCGCTGCAGTGCATTTGCGTGTTGTTACACAGCTCCTGAGGTGCTCGCCCAGAAGCCGTACAGCAAAGCAGTCGATTGCTGGTCCATAGGAGTCATTTCGTATATTCTGTGAGTTTGAATTTCTTCAGTTTGTTGCAATTACAGTAAATAAGACTTTACTAGGGTCAAATGTGGCATTTTATTGGAATACAATACAGGGAGTCCTTGGGTAAAGACTTCGACTATAATGCCCGTCCGCCATTTTGTCTGGCTAATGTTTGTCCGTGTTTGTACGCCGGTGGTACTTTCGCATTTTTCGCCCTTCTTTTTGGACATTATCACCCCAAAGAAGAAAGCTGTCTTTTCGAAATGCTTCGTGTTTGTACGCCGGTAGTACTTTTGCATTTTTCGCCCTCCTTTTTAGACATTATCACCTCAAAGAAGAAAGCTGTGTCTTTTAGCAATGCTTCTGCAGCCAAAACAAATTCCATTACCATGGAAACGAAGCTCAAGATCATAAAAAGATTGGAGAAAGGAGAGACACCAACACCACCAAGGCTACTTTCGGTCGACCGTGGTGACAATTATAAAAGACAAAGCCCGTATTTTAGCGCGTGTGAAGGGTTCTGTTCCTATGTCGGATACAATGATCACAAAACAAGGTTCTCTGATACTTGTCGAGATGGAGAGGACTGAGGACCAGGTTCCTTCGCAATGGCAAAGGACAACCTCCCCTTCTTCTTTTCTATCCAACTTTCAGCAGTAATGCCAAGTACATCACCTTGTTTATTTCAATGTATTTGTTCTTTATACAAAGTATTTTGATATAAATTCTGACTTTAATGGTGGAATCTTAGTTAACGCGCTACTGTAGAAACGGATCCCAGTCGTAGACCGAGGACTCCCTGTACTATAAAATGAAATTTTTAGAGAAATTGAACGTCTGCTGAAGAACTGATGAACTGAAATACTGTACTGAAATGAAGAAAAGAAGAATGTAAGAACGTTTATCACTCATAAAAATGAGTATTGATAACGTGCTATTATATAGTGTGATATAGTAACATAAGTACAGCAAGTGCTAAGGCTGATTGAGAAGGGTTTTCCATTCTGCTTCATATTCCTGTACTATTTCTAAAGAAAACTGCTAAAATGCTAGCATGCTACCAGTTAGTATGCTAACATATGGCAAACTAAGTAGATAAAGTAGTGAGGCCAGTTAAGAAGTGTTCTACATCTCTTCCAGTATGATGGTACTATTTCTAATGAGAATTGATTAAAAAGCTAACATGCCACCATGTTTGTAGAAGCTTAACCTCTTGAAGGCAAAGAGAACCATGCTGCCGTGTTAGCCTTTAATCAATTCTCATTAGCAAAAACGTTGCAAAATAGTAAGGGGAGTAAATGAACGGCAAATGTCCGGAATAAGCAAACAGTTTGAATAATCAGCTGAAAAATGTCATAGGATTGAAAAATCTATTTTTCCGTTCATTTGGGTATTTTGCCACAGAAAGTAATGGAATCCCGGAAAAAGAGGGAAAGCAAGGAACGTGAAAAATCATTCCTGAATGTGCTAAATATTGTCTCGAGCTCTTTGAAAATGTTGATGTTTTAAAAGGACAAAAAGTGGATGTGAAAAGGGAATTTTGGCATGGCGTATCGATGAGTTTATAGTTTTTGGACAATATTCGTTAAAAATGGCATATTATTATCTTCATAAAGCCAGAATTTGATGACCAATCATGCCTAATGAGGTAGTGATTTCTTTCTTTTTTTAAATGTACCTTCAGACTTTGTGGGTATCCTCCATTTTACGACGAGAACGACGCCAAGTTGTTTGAGCAAATCCTGAAAGCGGAGTATGAGTTTGACTCTCCGTACTGGGACGACATCTCCGATTCAGGTATCCCTGGAGTAAACATCTAAAAATCTGACAACACATCACAAACGTAACTTTGATTTGTAGCCAAAGATTTTATCTGCCACATGATGGAGAAGGATCCTTCGAAAAGATACACATGTGAACAGGCCCTACAGCACCCATGGTAGGAACTTTTTCCTCATTCTACACGTATTCAAACAACTCATTTGAACACATTGTAGTTACGGTCTCCCTCAGAGGGCCGTGATGACTGTGAAACCATAAAAATCTTTACTCACCTCATCATATTTATACATGCAATTTGAAGTTTTGGTACGGATTTTAGCAAGAATCACGGAAGTTAGCCCACATGATTTGCCTTTGCGGGCCACATAAAATTATGCGGCGGGCCAGATCTGGCCCCCGGGCTTTGAGTTTGACACCTGTGATTTATGAGTACCTGAGAGAGGGTCTGCCTCATTACCTCTTTAGCACCAAGCTCATTCGAGCATGCCTTTACTGCATGGACCCTGCTTTGTGTGCTAAGAACAGAAAAGGACCGTCCCAATATCCCATATACCATAGAAGTAGATGAAATATCTTGGCAAGATGCATAGCTAAAATTCCAATAATTGATTTTAGCGGGTTGTATTTTTCATGAATTTCATCTAAACTTGTCTGATCACACATCATTTATTCATTTAGGTCGAAGAAAACTTTAAGCACATCTTCCAGGAGAGACTGAAGCACAATCAGCGAAACACTGACTTATGTAAAAACGTTTGGGACAACCCCTTCTTCTGTCTGGCTATGTGTGGAGCTCTTATTTTTACTGGTTGCATTCTGTCAAAATTTTTTTGGATGACTTTTTACTGTCTTTGTTTCTCTGTAATGCCGTCACTCTTCCCTTAATAACACTCCCTTGAGGTTCAGCTCAGGTTAATTTGACGCTAAAATCTAGGATTCTTTGAACTTTATTTTTAAAAATCACATTTACTAATTCATGTTTTTTGATCTTCTATATGAAAGAAAAAAGATTAATAAAGCGACCTCACAGTCCCCTGCTTGATTGACGTGACGCGTGTCGCTTTCCCAGGATCTGCGGCGACACCGCCTTGGACAAGAACATCCACGAATCCGTCAGCGCTCAAATCAAGAAAAACTTTGCCAAAAGCAAGTGGAAGGTTGGTGATTCAGTGGAAAGAAAAAGTTAACAAGTTTGTTTGTTTGTTTGATCGTTTGTAAGACTTTCCCGGCTGTACCCTCGTGCTGTGTCCAACACAGCAAGCGTTCAACGCCACGGCGGTGGTACGCCACATGCGCAGGCTGCAGCTGGGGACCAGCGTGGAGGGACCGAGTCAGATCACTCCCACCAGCCCCTGCCACGGACTCCTGCTCCCCGAGGAGGAAGAGGAAGATGAGCTGGGGAACGGCGAGGATGACAGCTGTGAGTTTGCAAAGCACTTCACAAAAGTGTCGGTCTGAAAATCATTTTTGCAACACATAGGTTTACTGCTATGAAAAATCGGAAGACAAACTCATCTTAAGAGTGGCACTAAATAAGAATCTCTGACTTGCCTCTTTGTAATTACACAGCGCTCCATTAAATGTGACAGGAAAGCCATTGCTTACTGCAATAAAACACAAAATTAATGAACGTACAGCTCTGAGCTGTCAGCTCACAATATTGTCACTCTTAACCCGAAACAACTCAATAATTCAAAACTGATGGGATGTAACGGATCAAGGTTCATTTACGTGGTAATCTATTTTATAATTATGTACTTTATTTTGTTTACGTGCTCAATTGTCCTCGCTGGATTATTAAGTACAGCAGCGGCGCTGCCAGTCGAACACAGTCTGCTCTGTGAAGCTGGTTGACTTTCAAATTCTTCTCGTTTTTAAACACATCAAAAAACACATACAGTAATTCTCGGCCTACAGAGCGCAACTGGTTATAACTCTGGCCCGGTACATTTGTAAAGGAAACACCATTTGGTACATCCATACACCGCAGCTGTGTAAAAGCTGCAAGTGCCCACATTGAAACATGAGATATTTATATTTAAGAACAACGACAGAGAATTTAACGCTAGCGCAGCGCTAACGCTAGTGCCACGCTAACACAGCCGGTCAACAAAAAACATACCGGTAAAAACACTTAGACACAGCAGTAACATGCTAGTGCAGCGCTAACAGGACCGGTAAAAGTCACTTACTCAGCACATGTATTCCACCGGTCTAAAAACCGGAATGCCCACCCGGAGAAAACCCACGCAGGAACGGGGAGATCATGTAAACTCCACAGGCCGGGGTTAGACCCCCGGTCTTCAGAACTGTGAGGCCAATGTGCTGCCCCAAGGGAAACATTATGAAATACAAAAGAATAGACAGATGGGAATAATTCGTGCCATTTCATGGAACAAATGCAAATTGTAAAGTTGTAAATGTAGGTCACCGCTTCGGGCCTACCACTGGCCATCGAGAACGGGAGACAACAGAGGAAGGCGTGTGAAGTACGGTGCCATCACCTACTGGCGTTTTAGAGGAACTGCCAGAATGAGAAAGTGCCCGTTTTCTCACTGGAATGAGTCAGTAAGTGCGTCTTTATCTGGCATCTGTCACGTGCAGTGTCCCACTACAGCGATGACCGTCGCGGAAGCGCCGAGGGCAGCACGGACAGGGACAGCCTGAGGAGCTGCACTTACTGCTGCAGGCCGGCCAGTCGTATCTGAATACAACCTCATTTTTTTAATGACTTCTCTTTTTTGTTCTTAAATGATGACACTGAGACCCTCTGGAGTGCACAGAGAGCTGCTGCCCACCCAGTCTAGCCAGGAATGCAGAGTAGCGCTCAGCACATAGCATCCAGCATGTTGACCACAGTCTTGCGAGTCCTCGAACGACAGACGTGATTTTACAGCTACCTCTCGTTGGAGCAAGTTTTGTTTCAAACTCCACTGTGATTGCAGTTCGTTATATTTAAGGCCTTCTGCTTACTTTTTGCCTTCTTTCATTCCCACGTTGTGAGTGTTTCCGGACCTTAATTGAGCCAAGGCTTGGAATTGTAAATTGGGTGATATTTGGTGACGTTTCAGGGTGAACCCAAAAGGCAAAAAAGGGCCTATTAAGATTAAGGTTCCACTACTTTTTGCCCGATTTACTTTTCTCTCACAACATGCTGAATGGAAAAAAATCCCCAAATCGTGTATGATCGGACACGTTTCCTGGTTGAATTACAACTGGCCTTTCAACAGTCCCCTTCATCATGCTGTTGACATTTTCACCGCATGACACCAAGACAACACCGAACAATTGATCAAGTGTGCCTTGCCGCAGTGAGCCTTCAAACGGGTTGTTCTCAGACCCAGTGGCAGTCCTAGCTTGAGTGGCACCCTCTGCAAGGCCCCCCCACCCCACAAAACAAAAAAACTTAAAAGAGCGTTAAAAAAAACCCACAATGTTTTGAAATTGTTGAAATGATACAGGAGATGAGCTTCACGCGTCAGGGAGGAGCTAAGTTTAGCCTGAGTTGTTAGTGGAAGCAGTTGAGAGATGTTGTGGCCTGTGCATTGAGAGATCCATCTATTCATCCATTTTCTTAGCCGCTTATTCTCACCAGGGTCGGGGGAGTGCTGGAGCCAATCCCAGCTGTCAACCGGCAGGAGGCAAGGTACACCCTGAACTGGTTGCCAACCAATCACAGGGCACATAGAGACAAACAGGCGCACTCACAATCACACCTAGAGGCAATTTAGAGTCTCAAATTATTATATGTTTTTGGGATGTGGGAGGAAACCGGAGTGCCCAGCCAGAGAAAACCCACACCGGCACCTGGAGAACATGAAAACTCCACACAGGGGGGGGCAGGATTTCAACCCCGGTCCTCAGAAAGCCAAATCAATAAAAACATAATGCACATTAGGAGACCCATCAGGACACATTCTCCTGTGCGGCCACATATAATCGCACATACTCAAAACGCCACTGCAGGGACGTGGCCACTATACTTCAATTGTCAGAGTTTCATCAGCAGGTTGCAGGAGAGATAGAGAGAGACTGGAAGACTCACAGAAAGGCTTCATTGTGGAGATTCTGGGAAATGCATTGGTCCATTCATGAATGCGTTAGCTTTTGTGAATTTTGCTCTTCAGCTCCTTGTTTAGAGAACCGAAACGGACGTAAAAAGTCGCGAAACACTCACAGGCTACACTTGTGCATTCAAAATGTTAGAGGTCAAATTAAGTTCACAAAGATTACAATGCATCTTGGGTTCATCCTGAAATTTAGAGAGTAGAGAATAACAAAAGATTATATAGTCGGTATATCCTGTATTTGGTTGAACTTTGATGTATAAAAGGCATCACATGGACACGGGTTAATTTTGCCTCCTAACTAACACTTCAGAAAAATATTCCAATACCCAAATTGCAATTTTTGTTTCTTAAACTTTAAAAAGGTTGAGAATGAGATGGTGGAGCTTTTGGTTTGAAAAGTAGTTGTACGTCAACGCCATAATTACGATGTGGCCCCCCGATAAAAATTAGTTTGACGCCCATGGTCTAAGTGTTGCGTTCACACCGTAAAGTTGAAGGATGTTTGGAACTGTCTCTGTGTTCTGGCTCAGACTGGGTTGGTGACAAGCGGTTCTGACCTGAAAAGTGTCTGCATGTCGGGGTGGGGGGGAACTACATAAAAAGGTACGGAGATTCAGTTGTTTTGATTTGTTTTATGGCTGTTCTGTTATTAGAGGCTCACACTGAGATACCACTAGAAGTTCCTCCTCCGTGATTTGTTGCAATGGAAAGTACCACCGAGTCAAGGAGGGACGGGAAAAGCCCCAAAAGATGCATCCATTCAATTTTTATGTGACTTATCCCGTTCGGGGTCGCAGCGAGCGGCGGCCGATCTCAGCGGACTTTGCATCCTATTTCGTTTATGTTTCAAAACTATTAAATGGCCCCACGGTAGGAACAACCGGCAGCCTAAGGATCTGGGATCTCAGTGTGGGTGCTCCGCCTGCTCTGTGCTGTGCAACCTCCAGTGGAAGTCGGTCTAATGTTTTGCATGACCTGGTTCAATGTTTACATGAATGACGATTAATTAGTATACACACATGATGATGATTATTATATTGTTATTATTATTATTATTACTGTTGTATTGGCAAAGATGTACTACTGTATTTTTTTTTTTTTTTTTAGCTATATAGTGTGAAGTGAGTAACACCAAAAGTAATGTTGACAAAGTACAAAAACACAGCACAGTGGACATAACGTTTGACATTTCTCGCAAATCCCCCTCCCCCCATGTCTTCTCATGTGTGAACTACTCAAAGGACAAAAGTAGTGGGACACCTAACACGTACTTCTTCTATTCCTTTCGGCTTGTCCCGTTCGGGGTAGCCACAGTGTGCCATCTTTTTCCATCTAAGCCTATCTCGTGCATCCTCCTCTCTAACACTGTCCTCATGTCCTCCCTCACCACATCCATCAAACTTTTCTTTGGTCTTCCTCTCGCTCTTTTGCCTGGCAGCTCCATCCTCAGCACCCTTCTACCAATATACTCACTCTCTCACCTCTGAACATGTCCAAACCATCCAAGTCTTCTTTCTCTAACCTTGTCGCCAAAACATCCAGCTTTGGCTGTCCCTCTAATGAGCTCATTTCTAATCCTATCCAACCTGCTCACTCCGAACGAGAAGCTCAGCATCTTCATTCCTACTACCTCCAGTTCTGCTTCCTGTTGTTTCTTCAGTGCCACCGTCTCTAATCCGTACATCATGGCCGGCCTCACCACTGTTTTTATAAACGTTGCCCTTCATCCTTGCGGAGACTCTTCTGTCACATAGCACACCAGACACCTTCCGCAAGCTGTTCCACCCCGCTTGGACCCGTTTCTTCACTTCCTTACCACACTCCCCATTGCTCTGTATTGTTGACCCAAAGTATTTGCAGTCGTCTACCCTCGCTATCTCTTCTCCCTGGAGCTTCACTCTTCCTCCTCCGGCCCTGTTATTCACGCACATATATTCGGTTTTACTTCGGCTGATCTTCATTCCTCTCCTTTCCAGTGTGTGCCTCCATCTTTGTAATTGTTCCTCCGCCTGCTCCCTGCATTCACTGCGGATCACAATGTCATCTGTGAACATCATGGTCCAATGGGATTCCAGTCTAACCTCATCTGTCACGTAACACGTACATGTAGTGAAAATATGGAGTTGGTCCATCTTTTGCAGCCATGATAACCCTCTTTTACACAGACATCCTACAAAATTCTCGCAAAGTAAACAGTGGTGCCTTCACCGGTGACCATCTCAGGGTTGGCTCAGTTGAGACGACAAAAGGTTACAGAACAGAACAGAGTCCCTATAAAAAAAAAAAAAAAACGGAAAAAATATCCTGATTGGACAGAAGTGGCAACTACAAAACAAATGTGTAAAAAAAAAAAAAAGGGTAAAACTACTTGGACTGTGGACCCAAAGCCATACACACGAAGTAGAAATGATTTGAGTGCACATTTGTCCTGTTGTATCTAACTGGAAAAAAAAATGATGGATGTATGTGATTTTTTGAACAGTGAAAAGGGGGAAGACAACCTGGGGCTGGTCGAGTGAATTTTTCCACAAGTCACACCATCATCAAATTTGAGCGTATCTCGTCACGTATTTTGTTTTCTGTTGACTCATGCTTCAAACAGGTTCACCGTATCGCGCGGCGAAAGAGGAAGCGAGCGCTCTGGATTTCCACAACTTGTGAAAAATATGCAAACTACGTGTGAAGGGCTTCATTCAGTCAATGTCAAATAGCCATCGTCGAACCATTTTCATATCTACTATATGTTGTTTATGCTCGTTTTACCCGTCCAAACACGTCCGAAATGCATAAAAAAGCACTTGTATATTATATATAAATATAAATAAAAATATATATTGTATATCCATTTTTTGTAAAGCTGTTTTGAGCTACAAAAGTATGGATGCAATGCATCATGGGTTATTGAACAAGATGTAGAATACGATGATTTGTACCCACGGAGAGCCGGAAATTAAATAAATCTTCCTTGTCTATGCATCGTGTGTGTGTGTGTTGTCAATGTGTTGCATCATATAATAGTACAAATACATGAACAACTTTGAAAATGATGCGAAGACTTTATTCAACCACAGACATTTCCCCCATAACTTGTAGGGACTGTTCACTGCAATGTGAAAACTGATCCACTACATGCGGTATGATAATGCATTGACACTGTCAGTAAATATTAAATATATGTAAATATGCTTAGTCATTTCCATTGCTTTAGAAAACCTCTGGAATGAAACAAAAAAGTTATGTAAGGACAGAAAATATCTAAAGAGGTGCCTGCACTGCCCTCCGCTGGCCAAGTAAGGAAAAACAATGTTCATCATCCAATAACTATATCATACATGGAAATGTATACTATGGACTATTCATCAATTTTCTTAGCTGCTTATCCTTACGAGGGTAGCGGGAGTGCTGGAGCCCATCACAGCTGTCAACAGGCAGGTGTCGGGGCACACCCTGAACTGGTTGCCAGTCAATCGCAGGGCACACAGAAACAAACAGCCGCACCCACAATCACACCTTGGGCCAATCTAGAGTGTCCGATTAATGTTACATGTCTTTGGAATGTGGGAGGAAACCAGAGTGCCCGGAGAAAACCCACGCAGGCACGGGGAGAACATGCAAACTCCACACAGTCGGGTCCGGAATCGAACCCCGGACCTCAGAACTGTGAGGCCAACGCTTTCCAGCTGATCCACCGTGCTGCCCTACATGTACTAAACAACAAATTTATTGAGTAACTGCAAGTTTGCCTGACGATCAATCAGGATGTTTACCTTTTCATTTCCTGCATGAGTCACATGAACAAACGTCACCTGGGTGGTCATAATGACAACACAGTACTGTAGTACTTAACACTTTATGGGATTGCAGCTGTGGCTAAATGGTTCACACTTTGCTGCCTCGCAGCAAGATACCTCAGAGGTGTTCAGCGACAGCACAGTCAGATAGCCCATAAGCTAATTTGACAATCTCATTCATTGGAAATGTCACAACAGGTACTAACGAGACAGCTTCATAATATTCATGAACGTCACAGTTGAAAACACCCACGTGTGTCATTATCAAGTCAGAACTTCTCGCACACCAGCACAGGTGGCATACGTCCCTGGAGGCCGGCTTCTGTAGCCGGGGATCGCACCGACACCCGGCTGACCCCGGCCATGAGGTCTGAGCACGTGGGTAGCAGACGTCGCCTCTTTTGAGTTCCGCCCAGCTGGCCTTTACGGGTCCAGGTCAGCCCACCGGACGTGAGGCCTGGCTACAGGTGACCGTGTCATTATTGTGTACCAGAGGGAATTTTAGAGCCATGCTTTGTTCTGGTCCCTTCCCTGGGCCTTCTTTACCCTGGGTGACCCTGCTCAGGGGCATAATGTCCCAGTCCCAGACAGAAATATGATTTTCATCCTGTCATTAGATTCTGGTGACATATGAACACAATTGGTTGCACTGGAGATCATTAAGGGTTATCGGTACCTGTTTATGACATTCATCAGAAAAGTTCAGGCGGTATGAACACTTTTGTGATACCTTCAACAGCCGTGGCTTAATTTAACGAAGATAGTGCACCTAGAGTGTTGGCTCATTTGCGCTCTTGACACCTTTTTTCGTCACACGGTTTCAAACATTGCAAATGGGAATTTGCAGTTCATTTAGGTTTAGTTCACATCTATTGTTTCAATGAGAACTTACATTTTGCCTCAAGGTGATTTTTCATCTATTAGTGTGTGAAAAGGAAATTGGAATCGCATTTAAAGTCGATAACTCTGCAGTTGACGGAAATATGTTTGTTTTTTTTGTTCAGTTTCAATATCGGAGATGCTAAATAAGTACAACTCAAAAGTAGGAGTCACCTCTGGTTTGTTAAGGTCAGTGTCATGTTTTGTCATGTTATTATTTTCCATGAAGCAATTATGAAGAATATATGTGCTGATGGAAAGGCTACCGTCAAATTGATTTTTTAAAAATGAAATTGTTAATACAGCCAGGAACAAAAAAATCTGTACTTTTTCATTCATGTTGATCCTGATGAAAAAAAATACTCAGTTTTTCCATTGAGCTTCGTATTCATTAAGTAAATGTTACGCTGTCAGAAGGGCATATTGGTCAAGCATCAATTTATTTTTCAATAAATTAAAATGCAAACAGAGAATGTAGATGCAATCAATAAAATGTCAGCTTGTTGAATGTGTGGACATTTGTGGCTAATGCCAGCACACTATTTGCCTTCCCTCAGCAACAATAATTCAGTTAGCAGACTTTGTCCTGTTTAATGAATACATTTTGAATTTCTGGTTTTATGTAAATTGATTATTTCACTATGACAGAGTGGACATGTTAAGCTTGACAACAACAAAATATACAATTGAAAAAGACAAAACAGTATGTACGGTTTAAGAGTCCAGCAAGGACCCAAATCTGGTCATTATTTTTTTCAGCAATTGACAGGGAAACATGTAGAATCTTCTATTTGATGATGAAAATAGAATATATATGAGCAAACTGACTTATCAAATAACTTGCTGTGGACAGTCAAACCATGTAAGAAATTATTTAGTTACGTGTAACCTATTATTAGACATGATGGCCCAACACTTAACAGCTAACAGTGAGTGGCACATGCCAGTCACATACATCCAATAAATAAAGAGTACATGATAAAGGAGACACGTTATCATTGTGTTGGTATGTGCACTTCAAAATAAGACCTCTTTTGCGTTTCATTATTCTGCTCCATTTTCAAGTTCTTCTGATGAGGAGACTAAAGGCACCTTAAGCAAATTGTACTGTATGTCAATTAAGACATGTGATAGGAAGTGGTGGCAAGTGCTTTTTTTTATAATATGTATTCCTATCTTCCAGTTTATGGCAAATGTCCTTAAGAGGTTCTTGGGAAACAGCCCCCCACCTCCACCGCCGCGGGCCACCCCTCATAAATGTTGCTCGCGTCGTCATTAGCAGCTCGCTGACAGGTGAACGCCCCGAGAAGACGCGCAGTTGTCAAAAGCTGCGTCTTTCCACGTGCAGAAATAGAACAAAGGCGGGCGGGGTCACTGACCTTCTCAAAGGAGCTTCTGTTTCCTGTCCCGCCTCTTCCTGCAAACACCCAGTTGTCACGGTAACTTACAGACTTGATCAAAGCGCTGCCCATCCCGACAAAAATCTCCCTCATTTCGTTTGTCATCCTCCCGCCGAGAAGTAAAAGGGGTAAAAAAAAAAAAAAAATATGAAAGGTGATTTTTTTTTTTTTTCTGGAGCGGGAAATCGTTTTAGCGGATGTACATCTGGGAATTGGACCTACTTGGTTGTCACGTCATCGAAGGAGGCCACAATGACAATCTCTCCAGGTTTAATCTCTTTTAGGTACGCCAAGATGTCCTCTGGGACTTTCCGAGGAAGTCATGGTAAATTTAAAAAGAAATGCAAGTAAATCATCTTTGTAAAAATGATTTTGAACATTTTGCTACCTCCGTCGTTCATATTCAGATAGCCACATCTGTCCACGGCGCCGCTCTCACCTAAGATGAAACAAACAAACAAACAAACAAACGTGCACATTTATCATCATCTGTGGCTCGTTTTCATCATCACATCATCTTCCTTGAGAGCAGATAACAGTTGGTCCAATTAAAAAGAACACATTTTAGTTTCTCATTTTTCATCCCACAGTTGTGGCCCGTTACTTTCACGCATCAAAAGCCACTTTGCTGATAGAAAAAATTATGTCGACGGGACTAAGTTTGCAAAGTAGAAATTACTGAGGAAAAAATAGATTGGAAGTTGCTATCAGTGCAGCACAAAAAAAAAAAAAAAAAAAAAAAAAAAACACACCAAGGGCTCGAGTTACACTTGGTGTAACTCCGTGCTGAGGCGGGTGTTGGTAATTTCGTGGACCAGCGCACTCCAGCGATTTAAAAGCAAGATGTATGCGCTTCTGTAGGTGGGATCACAGCCAACTTCAACCCTCCCCAGAATGACTCTTCCCGCTCCCTTTAAAAAGTACACTGACAGTCTTTGAAATGGCAGAAGAATTAATAATTTGCTCGAGTCCGGGAGGTCAAACCTACAAAATCAAGAGTGAATTGTGACGTAGATTACATATGATCCAGTAAGTCCACTGAGTTAATTATAAATATTTTTTCTACTCACTGTTTACAACAACAATGTTGAGTCCAGGTCCCACGTTGTTCAGTACATGGTTCATGACGCTGCAGACATATGGTACACAAAAAAACAAGTAACAACATTGAACTTCACACGGGAGCCGTACATTTCCTGGAAAGGTTCTTGGGGTGTAGGCGACTTACATTTTCCCATCCCAACAGATCTTGGGCCCGACAACATTAGCTGCTCCGCTGCGCACGTGGATTGCAAAGTGATCAGGTGGGCACCTTTTGGAGAGGTTGCACTTTGGTGGGGGCGAAGACGTTACTGCAAGTTTATTGTATTTATTTTTAATAAAAAGGGCAAAAAAGCACAATTTTATGAGAATCAAGTTTTACGAGGGAAATTGTGAGAATACAGATCAGATGTTATTTTGTGTAGAAGTAAATATCCACCAGGATTTGAATTAAAAATGCCACTGAATTTTTTATGTTGTAAAATTCACATTGTTATTCCAAAGTGATCACATTTCCAATAGCTGTATTTCAGTTTAACTTTTCAATGTATACAAATTTGCCATATAAAAAAATATATATATATCAACCTTCAAAATTCAAACGCAATATTTTCAGTCTCCTGAGATTCAACTGGCTACGATTTGCTGTCTGAAATTCACTGTCTAACACCCAGCCAATCCAGTTACGCTTTCTTAGTCATGTAATGTCACGTACTAACAAGGCGTAACTGGTTTGGCTGGGTGTTTGGTTCTGACCTGAAGTAACACTGCCTTCTTAACACTGAATTTAGACAATGAATTTCAGACAGCGAATTGTAGTCAGTTGAATCTCAGGAGAATGAAAATATTGTGTTTGAATTTTAAAGGTTGAATTTTTTTATATGATGAATGTGTTAACACGGAAAAGTGAAACTGAAATACAGCTATTGGAAATGTGATCACTTTGAAATAACAATGTGAATTTTACAACATAAATTTTTTAGTGGCATTTTAAATTTATATCCTGGTGGCACATGTTTACTTCCATAATTTTGTGAGGAAATATTTTTGCTGGGTATGACTGATTACTGTAGTCATAAACTGAAATAAATCACAATTTTATTAAAATAGATGAAATAAGGAAAAACAATAATTCTGTGACAGAAGAGGGTTTGACTATTACTTTCTACAAGCAATTATTTTGTAAGAAAAGATATATTCTACAAGCTAAAATAATTGCAATATATTGATAAAAATAAACTATTTACATCAGGGGTGTCAAACTCATTTTTGTAGTTACGGTTTCCCTTGGGGGGCCGTGATAACTGTGAAACCAGACAAATCTTTAACTGCCTCATCATAAGCTACTTTTCAGTAATCAAGGGTAATGGGTTTGGTCACATAAAAATGCTTGCAATAATGAAACATTATCATTTATAGGACATGACAATTTGAAATTTTTATAAAGATTTGAACAAAAATGGGAGCTGATACAGATGATTTCCCATCAAGTGACACATGAAATCATGCGGCGGGGTGCTATCCGGCCCCCGGGACTTGAGTTTCACACTTGTGATTTACATGAAAAGTCCGAGAAGAAAGTTGTTAATTTAATGTTTATGACAATAGTGGAAGTGTGCGGAAAAGTCAAAATGAGGTGTGAGAATCGAGCCTTTTATCGTTATTTTTCTCTAGGCTACTACAATAGTTGCTATTTTGGAAGAAATAACAATTAAATGAGACTTAAATTAAAATTACATGAATTTTCATTGGATTTTTTTTTTAACATGAAAAAAATGCATCTATCTGAGGAAAATGTGTTTTCGCAAGGCAAAATATCTCAATTTCATCATGCTCACTTGGTTGGAATTCTGGTTTGTACCGCACTGCAATTTTCATCCCTAGATTAACAACAACAACAAAAAAAATGCATATTAACGTGTGGCAATTTAATGTGTAATAGGTCAATATCACTATAAAGTGTCTTTGGTGACCTCGTTAAGATTAATATGTCCACGCTGTCGGCGAGGTCACATATTGTCCTATTTGCATCCTTTTTTTTTGCTTGCATTTTAGTGCATTTGTAAGAAAACAGTATGTGAGCTTGACAAATACGCATTCCTGACAACATAACATCGACTTAATACAATGAATGTGAAGTTCAAGGTCAAATCTTATTTTTTTCTCAAGTAATGGGCAAGTCTCAAAGGCACCTTTATGGTGATATTGACTTATATGACTTGACTGAAAACATCTCATAAAGGCAGCTCACTCAAAAAGTCTCCCGAGTCGTTCAAAATGGCCCACGTTACCACGAGAACAACAATTACAGCAGCGTAGGGAGGAACTGTCAACCACAAAGAACAAGAGGACTGAAGTCGATGCAGCGTGCGGGCCATGAAACGTACATCAGCGCCAAGCGAAACCTCACCTCGATGCTTCATGGCGTCTCCCAACAAACGAGCCCGTTCTGCTCCTGATGTATTATTCGCCGTCAACAGCGCAGCTGCTCGGTGTCATGTCATCGGCGCCGTCCGCCTCGCCTGGCGTATGCGCGTGAAGGACCTTTGGATACGCTACGCCGCTCGTCCTTGTGTTGCCCGGCGCGAGCAGGATGTGACTTTACAGCGAACTGGAAAATCAAGTTTCTCCGACTCACAATGTCAAATATGGGCATCCATTCGCAGGTTATACAGCTTAAAGCAAACAATAGGCGGAACCTCGCTGTCATAAAACTAAACATGGGACGATACAGTACTTTTTGACTTACCGTGCACACGTTTCTTTGAGGAGTAATGTCACTCAAGATTATTTTATTAACGCAAGTCATTTTCCCCCCAAAACCGTATTTTGTAAGCCATTAAATGAGTTGATATTCTATATCTAATAAAAGCTTTAATACAGATCGATGACTTAATCTGCAGGTAAGTATACAGGGATTAGTTTTAACAGTGCTGTGACTGCATTCATCGGCGCCATTGATATGCGGTGGGAGGAAGGAAATGCAATACACTTTGCTCATTTTATTGTATTATAATACATTTCTTCGCTGGGTTGCTTCTCATTTTGTCAAGTTATTGAATGTAGAATGGCTGGCTGGCAGTGAACGAGTTAATGCCATGGAAATGACGCAAAAAATGGTTAGTACTGTAACGCAATGACAATAAATACATAAATAAATGTAAACTAAAATGGGCATTTAGGCCGGCACGGTGGATCAACTGACAAGCGTTGGCCTCACAGTTCTGAGGACCCGGGTTTAATCTCAGCCCTGCCTGTGTGGAGTTTGCATGTTCTCCCCGTGCCTGCGTGGGTTTTCTCCCATATTCCCAAAAACATGCAACATTAATTGGACCCTGTAAATTGCCCCGAGGTGTGATTGTGAGTCCGCCTGTTTGTCTCAATGTGCCCTGCGATCGGCTGGCGACCAGTCCAGGGTGTACCCCGCCTCCCGCCCAATGACAGCGGGGATAGGCTCCAGCCCTCCCCGCGACCCTTGTTGAGGATAAGCGGCTAAGATGGATGGATGGATGGATGGAATGGATGGATGGATGGATGGATGGATGGATGGATGGATGGATGGATGGATGGATGGGGATTTATGTTTGGGTTTAATCAGAGGCACTTTGAATGGCGATCATTTTCCGGTTGTACCTGCCTCGGACCCAAAGTCACCTGGGATGGACACCAGTTCACCTGTAAAATTAATAAGTGGTATAGAAAATGTGTGAATGTGAGTGTGAATGCTCGTTTGTTTCAATATGCCCTGCGATTGGCCGGCAAACCAGTACAGGGTGTACCCCGCCTCCTGCCCGGAGACAGCTGCGATAGATTTATGAGGATAAGTGGCTCAGAAAATGGATGGCTGTTTTTAGGTCATTAATTGGCAACAAAAAAAGTTAGAATATAAAAATATGAGAAAAAAAGTTTTAGGAATAGTGTCATTTTACAAGTCAAAATATATCATTTTATTAACGTATAGCCATTAAGAATTGTGAAAAAAAATTAAGTTTTACAAGAATAAAGTCCATTTTGTGGATTTTTTTTGGGAAAATAAAATTGTTGGAAGTTCAGGAAAAATGAATTTGATGAAAAGAATGAAGCTGCAGATTAATGCATAAAATATATGTTTTTTTAAAAAAAAAACAAGAATAACATAGACCAAAATGGGAAAAATTACAAGTTCAAAGAACAACTCCATAGGGCAGCCATTTTGCTGTACCCACTCTCTACCAGACGGCAGCCACCTGGCAAGGTGGCTTTTATCTAATATCGGCTGTGAATGGTCACCTCTGACCAAATAGAAAAATTATTTGCAAGACGGTGTGATCTAGTTAATTTTGTAATTACCGGTACTTTGTTTTTCTTTTCAAATCGACAAGCCATTTGGCTCAGCTCCGGCAGTGCGGAGGCGGTCAGAAAATGCGGTAGTTCTAGTATCAACATTTCATGATCAAGGTCTTTTTTTTTTCCTTTTTTCTAAGACAGCGGCGAGCTGCACAAAAGTCAGATAAAGTCGCAGAGTGGAAAATAGTTTAATAAGCACACCTCGGATGTCGTTTGAAAAAGAAAACTTTTGTGTCTTCGCAATGTTAAAAAGGTTGGTTCTTTTTCAGTGTGGCCCTTACGTGTCCTTGTATGAAATTGATAGTGTTCTTGCCTCAACAGAAAATTGTAATGTGGAGTTTCAAAGCATCCTTTTCCCTCGACATAAAACAATAATCCCCCACAAATTTAAAAGGATTGAAATTCTAAAAGAAAAAAGAAAAAAAAACTTTGATATTGACCTTCAATGGTGTGAATCAGTTCCTGTTAAAAAAAAAAAACGGGATTATCTCTGAAGGAGACATTCATCTGTGATGGCTTAAGGCAGGATAAGAAACACCATAGACAGCAAGGTTGTATTCAAAACATAAAACATCATTTTGTGATGATTTAAGGTACGAACAAAAAAAAACTTAAACATCTCAATGTGCTCACCAAACATCATTTGCATCAAAACCAGCATTTGTACTGACAATACTGTAATATGTGACATATGCCAGATGACTACAAATCTCCTCCTCCATAAAATGATCCATCCAACCATTTTCCCTGGTGTTTGTCCTCATCTGGGTTGGAGGCAAGGCGCAGCCTATCCCAGTTACACCCTTGACTGGCTGCCAGCCAATCGCACGGCGCATACAAAAACAACCCATCGCACTCCTCCTGCAACGAACTAACAAGCTTGCTTTGCAACAAAGTAACAAGCTTGCTTTTGCCGTGTAAACGCCACACAAAAAAGGCCACAGCCAAGATTCAAACCAGAACTTCGGGACCAGTGAAGCGGACTTACTAGCCACCAGGAAACCGAGCCACAACCTCACCGATATAAATTTATTTTAATTACCTCATTAAAAAAAAACCTTCAAAGGGCATTGGGTCCCTAAAACGGCTCTATAAAATCCAAGTTGTTATCATTGAGTTAAAAGTGGGGCAGCGTGAAGAAGTATCATCTCGACTCGCCCTCGCAGCCTCCATTAAGTCAAAATAAAACCGAGTCTGCGCTGCTTTTATTTTTATGTGCGTGTGGGCAGTGCAAGCAAACAAGAGCAACGACTTGTCATGGGCGTTGCCGACGTGAAAAGAGAAGTGTGGAACGGCAACTTCAACCAGAAATTTAGAAAATCTTATAAGTTCAGGAGAAATTTTTTTTGTGTGTCAGGGGGAAAAAAATGGGCCTTTTTGGGGAACATTTTTGTGTGGTATTACGTGCAGAAAATTTGATTAAAAGAAAAAGAATCCTTCAAATTAAGAGAAAAACAGTCACACTTGAATGCAATTTCAACATATTCCATCGAGCCTCTCATTTCATCTGCTTTGTGTGATTGGCTGACAAGTTTCAAAATTGACAAGCCAAAATGACCATCAAGTTAAAATCCAATTTAAAAAGTCAGAATTGAGTATTATTCATGGGAAGAGCAGTGTGGGCATTATAACAGGTCACGTGCTTTGGATCAATTGCTTTCACCTTGAGTGTATTTATTATGGACGATTTTAGAGGCATTTCAAGTGCTCTCATTTCTTTTTTTTCCCAAGAAAGTTCCATAGATAGCATTTACATTGTCATCCATCCATCCATTTTCTTTGCCGCTTATCCTCACGAGGGTCATGAGGAGCGCTGCAGCCTATCCCAGCTGTCATCTGGCAGGAGGCGGGGTACAACCTGAACTGGTTGCTAGCCGATCGCAGGGCACATCGAGACAAACAGCTGCACTCACAATCACACCTAGGGGCAATTTTGAGGGCCCAATTAATGTTGCATGTTTTTGGGATGTGGGAAGAAACAGGAGTGGCGAACATGAAAACTCCGCACAGCAGGCTCCGGGATCGAACCCGGGACCTCAGAACTGTGAGGCCAGCTGATCCACCATGCCGCCATACTAAAAGTCATGTCAATGTCATTTTCCTAATCAGAAAATGTTATCTACACAGCAGTTTGTGAACAATATTTGAGTGTAAATGGTTGTTTGCATGTGGTTGGCTGGCAACCTTTTGACCCAAAGTCCACTGGGATATCCGCCCCTTATCGCTCACAATCCAAACGTTCGCACGTGCTTTTGAAAGTACACGTTGCGCAGCACTAGAATGACATTTTCCCCTTTAAGCACCGCCATACTGACCATGAATATGCCATTATTTTACAGTCTCCATTAGAAGACAATCTGAACTCAAAACCATGCAAAACCATAATAAAAAGCTTGATTTATTGTGAGCTCCCTTTACACTGCTTTTTTTATTGGTCATCTTACATATTTGTCAAGAGCACACACACAGAAACAAACACTAACGGTTGCTGTGAAATACGCCATTAAAACAAGAAAGCGCAAGTCATACAGAATTGTACACACAATTTGTGCCTTTAACTGTGAGAGGCTAGATAGAGTGTTAATTCATGCACAAGGTCGCTTGATGTAATACTGCACATGACCAGTATAGGGAGTCTTTGCACTGCCATTCTGGCATTAAATTGAATATTAGAGTGGTTGAGAAGCAGCAGCCTCCCAACATTTATTAATGTGCACAACGGAGCTCTGTGGTGCCATTGAAAACACTACAGTTCGAATGTTTCTTTTGTTAAAAATAAATATTTGGGCTCTAAAAGGGCACACTAAAAAGACAGGTTTTAGCTCAAATATGCAGCAGCATGGTGGAATAGTGGTTGTCACGTGTGGCTCACAGTTGACTCTGGGTTTGAATCCCAGCTTCGACTCTCGTGTGTGGTTGCAGTAAATCAGCTGGGATAGCGGAGAGAAAATGCATGGATGGGTATTTATAGTTGTCAAGTTTGTTCTTAGGACGTGTGCATGGAAAGCATCAGTCATTTTGATTCAATCTTGGGCATACGTCACATTTTTCACATTTAATTTATAATTGTTTAGTTATGACTGTCAACTTGTCTGCTGTTCGCTAACGAGGACGAGCGCTATTGAAATCAGATGGGATGGATCGTTCCGGAGTTCATCGGTAACTGGACATATGCAGAATATTACATTACATTTTGCAACAGAGGCTGAAAACCGAGCATATTCTAGCGTCTGACGGGCCGATACCTTTGTATTGTCCTCGTGCGACGCGGCGCAGCCAAAGAGCGGCAACTTTCCTTCAAGTCTGCTAACGTTAGCCCGCAAAAAAGGAAAAAGGCGGCTCGAAAAGGGAGGCAGGCCTGCTCACGGACACAGACGGACTATTTTTAGAAGTCAATTACCACGTTTGAGACATGCGAAATGTCAAATCGCCACGTGACGCCACTTATTTCGTAACAGGATAATGTTATACATTCACAATGGCAATGGGACCATTTCAGGCCACCGCTAGAAATGAAAATGCACATGCACCAATTAGTGACCTTTACTGTGTTGCGAGTGAAATACTGTGTATTTTTATTTTTTTTTAAACTGTATTAGCAGCGCTTGAGGTTTATTTTTATTTCGGGCGTATTAATGTGCCACTAACAGACAGTTCAGAAGTGACCAGTGAGGGCATACTACATCAGATAAAAGCCACCTCTTTTGTTTTTTGCAATTTTGTTGGGGGTTTTTTGTAACATGGATTGTCAATTTGTAATGTGGATTGTCAGTGTTATTGTGGTCTACCAAACCCTCACACACATAGAAACACAAAACAGAAAAACCCTGGGCTCTTTTGTAGAGATATTTGGAACACAGAGGAGAACATGAAAGTGCCTTCAAAAGACTTCATTGGGATTTGGATAACTTGTCCGTGTGTTTTAAGAGTGCTATGCGTGTCATTGTACGGTTCTTCCAGGACTCATTGAGCTGAGGCGTTGTCATAGATTTATTCCAGCAGATCCTGTCAAGAACAGGAAGAAAAAGCCCATTACATTGGATGTGGGAACGGGGGCTGCATTATCTTGCATTATGTCAAATGGACTCGTGAGGATACAGACATTTAATCTCACCAGTCCGTCTCGTTAAGCTTCAAACTGATACGATCGTTGTGGTTGTCCGAAAAACGACCGGACCAATCAGTGTCTTAGGAGTGGTGCTAAACGGTATGAATCTGGAAGTGTTGTTTTTCAATTTAAACTCACACGTGTAATTGGAAAGTCATAGCTAATTTTTGAAGCCCTTTTCATACCGCACTTCATTTTGGACAACGATAGCGCCGTGCGCTGTCTGACGGTCTTCATACTTTGCGTTGGTTGCTAAGATACCAAACGGGCAGTAGCCTGGATGTAGTTGCATTTGAAAATCTTAGCTTTTCTTCTACAAAGGAAGGTAGAGGAGGCCTAATACAATCTAAACGTGAAGCGCTAGTGTATTTTATTTTCAAGCAAACATTAGCATTGTTAAAAATGACAAAATCATATTTCTATCAGTTTCAACCAACCTTAACTCATTCATGGGCAGCGTCCCATTTTTGGGACATCATGATTTTCACGCATTTTATCCTTCAGTGTGTGAAAATATTTAAGTGTTTTAAGCAAACATTAGCATTGTTAAAAATGACAAAATCATATTTCTGTCAGTTTCAACCAACCTTAACTCATTCATGGGCAGCGTCCCATTTTTGGGACATCATGATTTTCACGCATTTTATCCTTCAGTATATGAAAACATTTAAGTGTTTTAGTCTGATTCTGGTTTTTGGGACGATCTACTAAGAAAACCCAAGTACCTTCTCGCAGGCAGCGTCCCAATTTTGGGATGAGATTATAAATTAATAAATTATCATATAACTTAACCATGAACGAAAAAGAAGTATTTTTCCCTTGATTGTGGCCTGGTAGGAGACTTTTCTCTCAATAAGGCAAAAAATTCCCACCCTGCCCATGGATGGGTTACTATTTTCAATGTGGCGGGAGATTATCCACCATCTCTTAACCACGGTTCGTCATTTTTCTTGTGTCCCACAACTCAGGACACTGGGATACCTCACTCATGACATTCACATGATTTTTGTGTCACTTATTGTACAACTCATCCACAATTTCTGAAATCACTGCCTCCCCTATTGAAGTATCGTCTGCTGTCATAATGCGCTACCATTTGAAAGTGGCCATCTTGTGCGGCGCTGCACGGCATTTCATCCTCATGTCACAGCAGTACGTGCACAATGAATGGGTTGGTTGACGGCGCCTAACGCTCTGTTCTGCACTGCGCTGCTAGTTTTCATGTGTTTTATCAAGACGGCACAACAAAAGTGACATAGCGCAAGTTTGTCCTCATTTGGCACTGGTTGCTAAGCTACTAAACAGGTTTTCTACATATTGTTTACTGTACAACTGAACCAAAATCTCAGTCTTGTGAAAACACTCGGCCGCTATCTATTGGACGCGCTGTTTGTTGTCACAGTGGCAGCGCTCCGGAATTGGAATATTTTTCCAGTCAAGTAAGGCACCGTGACGCCCACCTTGCCCGCCGCAAGTTTTGCCGAGGCGCAACATTTGGGTTGCTCGATGGCGATCTGTTAAGTACACAGTGAAGAGAGTTTAAGTAAATTTTAAATTCAGTGTTGTTCCATTTAGCCTGTTGGTGTCTGTAATTCACATTTGTGATTTTTTTTTAATGTATTGTATACAAATGGGGGGGGGGGCGCATAGCTCAGTGGTTCGAACATTGGTTTGGACAACCAGGGGTTGTGAGTTCGTTTCTCACTGGGGTCCTCCGCTCCCCCAAAAGAGGGGTTGCGTCAAGAAGGACATCTGGCATAAAGACTGTGCCAAACAAATATGAGCATTCATCTGAGATGACATGCTGTGGTGACATGCAGAAAGAAGTATCCAAATAGTGGGGTACATGGAATGCCTGTTAAATGTGAAATCAAACAACCAAGTTTTGGTTTTTGCTTATTTCTGATAATGTTTATGACTCAACCATTCTGCACGTCCACCCCACTGCTAGGTAACAGTTAGCTGAATATACATAACTGTCCCCCAAAGAGTTTTTTGTTCAAATTTTCAGCAACGGCCCGCTGCCAGACATACCATCATACAGCGGCACGATCATGCAGAACCACTCATATCCCCCCCATGGGGGTGACACGCTTGCATCGTGTCACCTCCCAGCTTATTAAAAGGATCACCAGGACCCCAACTGGCAGCCATTTTTATGTGTGGCCCTCAATGGTGTGTAATTTATTAAAATCGGGAAAGGCTGACGGGGCTAAGGCGTTATGGCTTCCGGGCACCGACCTGCACTGATCTGAACCACACGGTACCCTAAAACAGACGTGTAATGGACGTGGTGCATAAAAAAATAGTGGGCGGGAAGAGTGTGTACTGCATTACAAGCAGAGGACGGGCAGGGCAGAGGAGCGCAACAGCTGGGCCAGGGAACAGCACGATTGTCAGCGTGCCGCATCCTCATGACCTGCACCGATTCCTGAGGGAATCCTGTAAATGAGTGTGGCCAATCATGTTGAGTGAAGAATATTTACAGATTCGGTTATGGATACAGGCGGCCCTACCCAATGTGGGACCCAGGGGTGAGATTTTATATGACGGCCCCCTCCACTGCTGATTTGCATTCGCTTACAAAAGGAAATCGAACAGCATCATATTTACCATTGTATTAAATACACAAGATAACAGGTCACACAGTGTAAAATAGAAAAAATATATTTCCAAATAATGTAACGATTATACTTTAAAATATAAAAATGTACAGTAGTGGGGGGTAGTTGGGAGTCTTTTTTTTTTTGGGAGGTCTTTTTTTGGGGTTCATTTGCGAAACCTTGGTCCAGTAGCCTCAATGTTTTCAGCGGTGTAATAATCTTTTGTGTAGTAATGTGGTTAATTTTGTATTAAATCTGTGTGCAGGAGGTAGTGCTCAACTGGCTGCAAGATAACCCAAGAGGAGAGTAGGGGGGCAGGCAAGGTGGGTGCATATGTGCGCTGCTAATCAGCCAGTGGCATAATTCTCTCAAGGACTCGAATGCCCGTCAAATATCAAAATGCTTTCTAGGGGGAACTGATGACAGGGAAGGTACACTTTTTTAAATGTTTTAAACATTGATGAATAAAGCAATAAATGAGCTACGGCCAAAAGGGCATTTTTCTCGTCCAGGGCAATAGGGCAGGTGTCGGAGAACTACTGAGGGTCTTATCTGTGCACGTGCCTCGATGCACGTGTTGGTTTAAGAATGGCGGGAAGAAAAAAAAATCCCTCAGCAGCAATCCGGACATCGGGAGACCTTGTTGCTGGCTAAATCCGCGACGTGCATAGAATCTTAAATACGTACGTGAGCGAGGGCCAAGTCTGAATTTGTTACTTTGATTACTCGTTTTTTGACTTGACAAATTCTGCCACCCGCCAAAATTTTGCACCAACAAACATTATTAGCCTCTTCAGGCCCCAAAATGAACGCACCTCGTCTGAATCGTGTTCTATCTTTGACGTCCCCGTGTCGCCGTCCTCCTCTGTCATCACTGGACTCTCCTCTGTCATCTCCGGACACTCCTTGTTCCGATGTCGGAGCACCACGTATCGATATTTGGTCCCAATGAAACGACTAGACATAACACACTGGGGTGAAGGTTTAAGAGATATACTGCAATACTGAATGTGAAAAACAGGGTTCGACACACTGACTTGGCTTGGAAGCAGTATGTCCGGATAACAAAGACAGCAATTGCCAATGCTGCCAGAGAGACAAAGACCACCAAAATGATGATTACGGGGTGAAGCTTCATTCCAACCTAAAGACACATGAATCCAATAAGTTTTGAACCGTTTAAGAGCCCATAAAGCCAACCACTAACTTCACGGGTTGTGGCTCAGATAAAATAAAATTATGACAGCCGTGTTAGTGATTCACACACACGTGTGAAACGTAAAAAGGCCAACAGAGAACTACGCTTTGCTCTCCAGGCACTTTTCACCTCAAACAGGCTTTCACAGCCTTTCAGCCCAAATCCCAGAATTCCTAAAGGAGGTTCCGGGGGTATCCTTGAAGCCATTTTTGCACCTGTTTAGCTCTCTAAGGAAGACGTCTGACAAGCCTCAAGTGAGCTACAGTAGCCTATGTCATATCAAAGCCTGACAGAGCGGCGGTAAATGTGAAGACCGGAATCCTAATAAAAAAAAAAGGTGTAAATTGCTTTCTCGGCTCTTCTGCTTTCACCCAATGTCAGCTGATGCCCATGAACCACAACAGGGTCAGTCATAATGACTCTAAATGGGCTGATAGTAAATACGACTGAGTTCCATTCCTAGAGTAGTCAAAGATGTAACCTAAACATGCATTACTAAAATAGTAAAATAAGAAAAACTAAAAACTACTTAAAACACTGCGAGGCGATGCATAAAAAAACAATAAACTGATAGGACAGCATTAACTTAAGTTTGGCTTATCTTAAACTTAATAAGTAATCCACGCTAATAGTAATACAAACATTATTAGTCAATATTTGAAAGAAAACAACACTTGTTGGACACAAACATAAAATCCTCTTCATACAGCAAACCATTGAAAATACGCTCACACAATAGTAAGGTAATAATAATGGCAAATATTTGTATTAAAACCTTCCCAGGGATACTTAAAAACTAATTATGCACGGCAGTAACTAAGTGTGGCGCATTATGACGTGTTCTTCTGATGCTGCCGAGCAAACTAGCTCTCTGTTTGTTAACTCGAAACATACGACGGGATCGTTAACCGCAAAGCGAGGACCCCTGTACTCCACATTCGTGGACTTTACATTATTATTCACTGCAATTTTATATTTCCACCACCCTCAAGTAAACAAACTAATTAGTTTGGACAATCCATTTCCTCATATTGGCTTCTGTGGTTACTTTGCACGCTACTTACACATCAGATGCGAAGGGACATAGTAGGATACCAGTTTCGTGAAGCGAAGCATTAAAAGGTGTACTTTAAATTTCTTTAATCTTGTTTGCTTTTTTTTTTAACACCCCCCCTTTCATAAAGTTGATCTTTATGATGAATGCGGTTCAAAGCACTTTGAAGTCAAAATCTTTCCAAGTTTCAATGATGTGCGCTCAAGCGCAGTCCAAGTATGAGAAATGCTGACCGTGTGACGTAGTTTTGCCAATTAATCACATACAAAGGACCAATCAGAGCAAAACTCTTTTCCATATCTTAATCATAATAACAGCGATCAAATGAGAGCAAAGCTTATTCAGATTACGAATATTAATGAAAAATCTGTCCGCCCCTATTGCCAGGAGTTGTCATGAACAAGAATGGACCACGGCCAAGAGGGGCATGGCCTGGCCTGGTCTCATCTCTGACACCTTTCAATGGTCACAGCTGTTTAGAATGTAATGCAATGTGATTAGACCAAGTATTGAAGTTTTGTCACTGGCATTTGCCAGTTTGTTGCCTTTAATTAGTCAGTTGCGTTCAATGCCAGCAAGAATCTCCACCACCGAGTGAAAGCGTAGTGTGAGCTATCCTCGTCACAGCGATTCTGTGCCACCATAGTTTAGTCCCGTCTTAATTCAACTTTCCAAGTTTGCCTCCTAGTCATCAAACCTCACTTCATGTTTTTGGATTTTGTTTATAGCCTAGCGTTGTTGTGGCTCTGCCTTCTCAAACTGCTCACACCATGTATGACCTCAGCTTTGAATAAAACTACACCTAACATCATGCCCTCGTCTCAGAGTCCTGCATTTGGCTCCACCCCCGCAGAGACAGGACTAAAAGAACAAGAATAGCTTGAAAAAGAACATCTTGGGCATTGCTAACCCAAATAATATAGCAAACCAGATACAAGGACAAAAGGACTTTAATATGATAATATACTTGTGATAGGATGGGTTAATATGGAATAAGCAACAATTAGACTCAACAAACACATGCACAAACTAAACAAAGAAACTAAACATGACAGGGGTAGTCAAAGTGTAAATGCGATGTGTTCATGTACTGTACCTGTTTTTGACGACACTGTAGAGGAGCAAAATTGGGGACTGAGTTCTCGTCCGGTGCGCGACATCTTTTCCATACAGGAACATCGTTTCGGCTCTAAAAAGTCAAGATTATAATGATTTTAAATGGTGCTTTTGCGCCATGTGTATTTGGCCAAAAGTGGTCAGTTCAAGATGGAGGTCACCTGTCAGCCCAATTTGGCTGTTTTGCTTCCAGTTTAGATGGAAATGGAAGGACCCTGAAGTTCATCTCATCAGACAGACGTCTTGTACACAAACAAATGACTATTTTGCTTGGCCCCGGCTGCTCTCATTATGTCGCTTACCGCTCAGACAAACTGCTTGTGATGAGACACAGTTCGAGCTAGTAAACACGCCGCGGAATACAACCCCTTTAGATCCACACGAAGCCCCCCCCACAGATTGAATCTCACATCTATCTGCAATTATAAATGAGACACACACACACAAAAAAAATCATCTTAACCCAGAAAACAGTAGCTCAACTTACTGCCTTCTGAGTGACCTCGACAAAAAGTAAGTTTTAATAGGATGAAACGCAAGGGATAGATTGCAGCAAGTTGTATTATATTGCAAATATCCAAAGATATTTTGGGGGGCTGGGGGATTTACATTTAAAACTCTGCCTCAGTTTTGGGGTTGACTATCAATCCTCTTTTGCTCACGTTTTAAACTTAAGAAGTTTTTTTGTGATATTTGTCAAACTGTATCTATTGAAAAGGAAATGTTATATAAAATTTTGAGATTCTATGATTGAGCAAAACATTTACCACGACACAAAGTATCAAAAGTTGGTACCGTTGAAAACAAATGTGAAGATTGCCCACCCGTTGGTAATACAGTGGGTACGGAAAGTATTCAGACCCCCCCGAATTTGTTCACTCATTGTTATATTGCAGTCATTTTCTTAGCCGCTTATTCTCACAAGGGTCGCGGGGAGTGCTTGAGCCTATCCCAACGCGTAGGAGGCGGGGTACACCGTGAACTAGTTGCCAGCCAATCGCAGGGCACATCGAGACAGAAAACAGTCACATTCACAATCACACCTTGGGGCAATTTAGAGTGTCCAATTAATGTTCCATGTTTTGGGGATGTGAGAGGAAACCGGAGTGCTCAGAGAAAACCCACACAGGCACGGGGAGAACATGCAAACTCCACAAGGGCGGTTCCGGGATCAAACCTGGGACCTAAGAACTGTGAGGCCAAGGGCTTTCCAGCTGATCCACAATGCCCCCCATTTGCTAAAATCCCAAAAGTTAATTAATGAGGAAAAAAATGAAGTGAAATGATTTTAGCAAATGGCTGCAACATAACGATGAAAAATTTAAGGTGGTCTGAATACTTTCCATATACAGTGGATGAACAAACAACACTCCCAACAATGGACAATATAATCTTCAAAACACCCAAGAAACATGGTTCAGCAATGTAAGAGAAAGTCTGAGTATTCACAGAAAACATGAAAACCCCACAAAGAAAAGCTGAGATTCGACTCCGCGTTCTCAAAACTGCAAAACATGCTGACCACTTTTTCTGCCTCATTTCAGTATCAATGAATAAAAAGCTCCTGTGAAAATTCAATGTTCACTATGGTTTCATTACTCATTAAAAAAAAAGTATTTTCAGTAAATGCAATTAATAAAGGATAAGCTTATATCGAACAATTATTCAACACATGAAATGCATTTTACTTTACTCATTTTTTTTATAGTGAGCAAAGTCACATGAGAGGCATATCAGCAGTCAAAATGAATTCAACTATACAAACACATCCCTTTGACTATTGTACACAAAAGATTAATAAAAGGAGCACAATCATTATATGAATACCAATCAGAATTTGAATTTAAAAACGTGACGTTGCAGGATGTTCTTTCAGCTAGCTTACCATTTATCTGCTAGCCAAGGATTTACCAGCAGATGTGCTAATAAAATGAGCTGGTGCAAAGAAAAAAAAAGGTTTGGGGGGGGGGGGGGGGACTTTTACTCTCTTTACATGCTAACAAGACCATGGGTGACATCGTTAGTTAGCATTACAAAAACAAAAAGTGCCAAGATGAAAAGCTCCTTGCCAGCAGGGTATTCATTGCTGATCAATGACAAAACTCGACAGTCATTCATCCGCCGTCAATGTCCTCTGATTTATTGACTTAGAATCTCACTCGCTTTGAGTCAAGCTAGTTCATAGTACTTCCCCGTCTCTGGATCGAAATAGCAGTTGAGGCAAGGATCATAGAGCAGATTTAAATACTCGTCCTCCATCTCCTCTTCGTTTTCAGACTCATCCCCTCCTGCGGTGAAGCAAGAACATCACTCGGCAAGTTTTTGAGATGCAATTCTCAAAGTAATTAATAAAGACAGCACGCTTAGCAATATAGTCAAGAGGCCTACTGTCTCCTACGTTAGCTACACCTGCACAATCTAATGAGATCCCAAACACAGAAACAGAAAACACACTTATGATGGCGCTTGTAGTATGCCACGGTGTAGTAATGCACATCATACGGAGATGCATCTACTGTATCCAGTCGGTCTCATTTGGCAAATAAGCACGAGTGTGTGTCACCAAATTGGATGCATAAAACAGAACCTCAAATAGTCACCTCCATCTTATTCCCCTATGGGAAACAAGAACAGGTGGTGTACTACAACTGATACCGCAAAATGTTGGGATATACTTGGCATCTGTAAAAATGTATGCAGGAAACGTGAAGATAATTGGGATTTATTTTTCAGGCAAAGAACAAAATATGACATTTAGAGGAAAAAGAGGCACTCACTTCTAATAATAAATCTCATAGACACCTGGTACTCTTTATAATTAAGTAAAATATGACCTTGCTATATTGGTACAAACTCATATTAGCGTGAACCCCTGTTTATCATGGTAGATTAGTGTGTTCATTAGGGGTTGAATCGATTGGTTGACTAGTCAATGAGTCAACCTAACAACTTGACATTTAAAGCTGGAAGTTGACAGATTGCTTGTTTTTGGGATGCATCTTGTCTTCCAATCTGCAAATTTCCAGAAGACCCTCGACTTGTCTGCTGCAGTCGCTGGACTATAACGTTGTGTGGAGCAGTAAAATATCCAGCCAACAAGGCAACACATGAGTCAGAGAGTATGAAAATAAGATCGGGGTGATTGAGAATAGAAGTTAGCCTGGCTAGCTTTGGCTATTCTGATTGGTGCTAGTCTCATAATATTAACACCAGCGGATGAGGAACCAGGGGGAAGGGCATGAAATTATAGCTCTTGTCACCAGGAAGAGATTATTTTGTCTCATAATGTACAATAATGTACTACTTCAACTCATCTTTCCTCACCTTACAGTTGACCACAAAGTCTCAAGTCAGTCAACCTCCACTGCTTACTCCCAGATTCAATAAACGACTGAAAAGAAAATCGGCAACTGTGGCTCATCTTTCTTATGCGTGAGGGCATTACTGTATGTCTACAGTACTGGGAAAACCCACCAAAAAACATCACAAAAGTGATTATAGCAGGGGAGAAAACGGTGATTTGCGTAGGAACAGCACAGTGCAGTTGTGCGCAATGTCTGTGTGTTGAGTGTATAAATGTAAGTTATATTTTCCAGGCACGTTTAGGCGATAAGAAGGTGAGTAGACTCTCCCAGGTGGAATAAAGGGAGAGACGTGGGGTGACCTTCAGACTCAGGTGGATTTAAAAGTTTTCTGCCATTTTCTCGCCCCTCATCAATCAAGAGTTGAGACTTGCGGAGTGACGAGCACCTTATGAAGCCGTAAAGAGCCCACCACACCCCCCACCCCCCCACCGACCCCGTAATCCTCACTACTTTAAAGCACACCAATTTGGCTGTTAAATTGACAGGCAGTTAAATGCTAAAAAGGTTATGGAAGGCTCCGGGTGGAACATTTTATCTTATCAGAACTTGGGCGACGATAATGAAAAGTAATTATGAGACACATTGTGTAAGAGGTTTAAAAAAATGATGTTGTAAACTGGAAAGGTTTCATCAATTAACCTTGTCGGTGTGTCTTGAGGGGGCGGGTAAAGACCTGTAATGAGCCCCCGTCTATTTTGACCTACACAGGACAGAGTTTCACTCTCGTGGGGTTTTTACTCCTAATTACAGTTGCGTGTGCATTCCCATCATGCTTTACTGCATTGTTTGGTATTCGAGCGTTTCCATTAGCTGACTGTGTGGCCGCGCTGGCGCGATGGGGGGATGGATTGTGCGTCGTCTCCCTGACCTCGACAGACATAAAAGGAGTGACCGGGGCAGAACGACCAACCTTAAAGTTTACTGTACCTCGGATTAGATCCTCTCGATTGTTAGTTGTGTTGCCTGACCTTCTGTGCCTGCTACGAGGCAGAATTGGGGGGCTGAGCGCATCCATCCACTCCCTGGGAAAAGACCATAAAAGAATACAGTACAGCCATGACAACATGTGCCATTATGGTCTTCATCCCGCTGCACATCAAAATTGCCTCTATGACATGTTAACAATGAAGGCCCCACCATTATGCACTGTCACAGGTCTAAGCAGCGATCGACTGTCCTTGGGCCATCCCTAATACACACTTAGCCTCGCCGCGTTAGCCCAGCTATCATTTATTCGGTCCCGACTCGCCCTGCGACTTTAAACTGACAACATTCTGACCCACATAGCTCTTCTCAACCTTGCCAGTCTTCCACGAGTTCCCTCTCCATGCGAGCGTACTCTCCCAGGTTTCAATTATACATAAGTCACTGTGCAGTGTTTCAACACAACGCGTCTCCAGAGGAAATGTGACTTGGCAGCACGGCAGAGATTAATCTTTTGAAACATAATTCACATCAGTTGCATCATCACCCATTTACATCTTTTGCCTCTGGACAAAGCATCTCATAAAAGCACATCATAGCATCTTTAATGAGGAAACGATAACCTCTGTATGTTTTAATATTCATCTGGCTGCAGGCAAATCAAACATCCATCTCATCACAACAACAGTGAGGATAGGTGGTGCCACTCATTTTGATCTACTACATGTTTCTATATTAAACTTAAAATAGAATATGGGAGCGGGGGGGAGGGGTGGGGGGGGGTTGAAGGGGAGGGAGGGGGGGCATAGAACAACTTCGTCACACCAGATCTTTACATCTCCAGTCGTAATATTCCAATCTAATTAGATCCAATATAGGAGCTTTGGCTAATAATGCCTGGATTAACGTGACTCAAACATGATGTTATTTCTGTGCTTGTGTTTCCAACAAATGCCTCGCTTGCAAGTAAATATGAAAAGAAAACCACCCGAGAATATTCGCATTCATCCATGTAATTTCATTCTCAGTGCCAGAAAAGTCCAGTTGCGATGAAATCAATGCCCTGAGAATATAGTGCGTACACGGCTGGTTTCAAGTTTTATTGGGTCATCGATTGTAATAGCACAAAACTCAAAGTTATTCTATTGACTGAAACGCAGGCAAAATCTATTTAAACAAATTAATTTGTGATGATTTTTATCCTAAGGAGGAAGCAAATTTTATCGTCTTGACCTAAAAGATTTGGCAAACTCTGATGTAGATTGTAAGTGTGTACCCAATGACGTGTCCAGTGAGAATACATTTCTCCATGTGCATAACAACGCTCAGAATATGTCTGCGTTTAACTCATGAGTGTCTTTGGACGTTTCGGCTCGCAAAACTAAAAATTGGACTTCAAATTGTCACAATACCCTCAGGGACTTGGCAGTGATAATTGACATTCAGCGTTTCCAAATCTCTCAAACTGAAACACTATCAAGGCCACTCTCTTCATCACCCTGGCAATTACTTTCAAAATTCAGATGCAAGAAGAGAATTTGAAGAGGCATTTTAGGAACGCTTAAAAAAAACAAAAAGAAGCTTTGGCAACACTAAACAGCAACAGGAACGCTTCAACTCTCTGTTAAACTGTTCTCCTCTGAGAGGATGCCTTGCAGGACGCTCCAAAAACCCCGCATGACGGATCTCAACCATGGCACAGTGTCAGCATTCAACGCCTAAAAAGAGGAGGAATGAATACCATCCACGGAAGCTTTTCATCAATATGTAAATCAAGGCCGGCTTCAAAGTAAAAGAGAAACAACAGGCTCGAGACTGGAAGGTGTTTGAGGTACTTGTCAATAGCAAATATTCAATCCGGCGAGGAGAATCCCAGCCCCACTGGGTATTCAAACAACCCAGGGACAAATAAGCAAGGAAACTATCTAAAGCTGTAAGCCTATATACATCATTTCACTGCTTTTCATCAATAAATCAAAAGTATTCCCGTGCAGGAGGCTGAATTTGTCCGTGATGCAATCCCTTTGTATTCTTTTGTAACAGGCTACACGCTTGCTGAGATGTGACCAGATGGGATGAGAAACAAAACCACTTGAGCGGGCCCTCCATCCATCCATCCATCCATCCAGTGCCATGTTCCTTCCACTACTAATCTGCTGCCATTGTTAACCTGTAACGTGCAGCATTAATGATAGCTTTGAGCGCAATGCTGGGAAGAGTTTGTCGAAAATCAATATTGAGTCTCATCTCCTCCAAGAGGTACTTTACTTTAATGATGCTAATCATTCTTTCAGGAGGATCTCCAAAACACAATTGAATTTGAATGAAGGTTACAGTCAACGTCATTCAATTTCATACGGCATTTACAACTGGGGATGGGCATATTGATCGATCACTTAAAGTGATCTCGAAGAATTTGGTGCGGATTGGATTGCACATTCATCACTTTTTTTAAGCAATCGAGGAAGAATGGAGTGCAGTACGTAGCTGCAACCAACAGATATTTTCCATGTCAACGACTGTAGTTTTGTGGCCTAAAGATCAACAGGATCTGTCATGCTCCTGGCATCCTGCCCAGGCTGGGCGTGGCCAGCCAATTAGTCGGCACACACCTGCACCTTGTTTCGGCTGATTACGCCCGGTACTTATAGGATCCGGTGACAACTGGTCCTCCTCCAGATCGTTGAGGTTCATGCCCCGTTCCAGCACCCCCATATCTCTGATCGTATTCGTGTGTGTACCGACCTCCGCCTGTTCTCCGACTGACCCCGTAAACCTGACTCCTTTGACACTTCTCCCTTCCTTGATAGATCTCACGTGTACCGACTCAGGCCTGCCCGCTGATCTGCTCTCTACGCCCGACGTCCTGATTACCGCTGCTATACCTGACTGCCTGCCCACTCGCCGACCTTGGATTAATAAACGTTTTTCCCGAATTACCTCTGCGTCTCCCGAGTCCTGCATTTGGGTCCACACTCCGTTCCGATGGGTCGTGACAGGATCTCAGTTATGGGAAGGCCACGCGGGCCTCTAAGGCAACAATATGCAACATCTTCTGGGCGTCAATAGGACACTGGCATGGAAAAAGAAGCTCCAAACATTCAGGACACCTCTTTCTATCCCTCCATTGCTTGAGTATCCGGGTTAGGGTTAGGTGATATAGGGTGCGGTGATAGAACTGTAATTTTTCCCGTGACCACCCTTGTAATTTACACTCATACCCATTAATTTGTTCAAGGCTAAGCCCCCCCAAAAATGTGACCAGAGGACAGGATAATACCGACACGAAGACACAAAGAAGTTTCACAACTCCTATGGGTTTCTTAGCAAGCTGCTGTAATATTTGTCATTTTTACACAGGATAAAGACTACATACATGCCTGTGACTATTGCTATTGTCTTTTTACATGTGTTGCCGTTTGTGTTCAAATATCTGCAAACTGCAACATGCAAACTCCACATGGGAGGGCGGGGATTGAACCAAACTGTGAGCCCAACACAGCTGCTCCACCGTGCCGCTTCTTTCAATTCAGTGTAACACAATGTGTGAAGTTTTGTCCTACAATCAGTTGCTGTTTAATGTTAGTGTTTGACTTGTATTAAATTTAAACAGGTGAATCATGTTTAATAGCTCCTGAAAAATTGGTCCCCCCATTCTCAAAGAGAGATTTTCCCTGCAATGAGTGAGAGTCAAAACTTTTGGATTTTGCACAGCTCTGAACAGCAGAATGTGATTTCTATCATTATTTAAATGGCATTATAGCTGCCGGCGATCTGGTCTGACAGACACGAAAGAAAATGCAAAGAAAATAACGTGCACTTGTGAAAAAAAGACAAACAGCAGTTAAGGAAGAAGAAAACACACACACAAAAGGCATTTATTTGCACTCATCTATGAGGGAGATGAGCCCCCGTCTGCATCTGACAGCTGACATTTAGCCTTAATTCTGCAGTCAGTTATCATGTGTTTCATTTCACCGTTTCATGTGGATGCATTGAAACAAAAAATACAGACCCCATCAAAGCAGGGAAATCGATTTATCTGCACAAATTGTAATTTTCTCTGCAATCATGGCTACTCAAGTAGCCGTGGGGTTTTATAAATTCAGAAACAAAATATAAAACTAGACTTTTTTTTCCCCGCCCCCGGTGGGGATTGGCAAATAAGTAGCACAAATAATTGTCAAATTTCTACTCATACACTCCCCTCGAAAAGTATTTGAACAAGAAGGTCAATTCCTTTCTTCAAAACTGCAGCTTTTATTTCATGGTCTTGACATCTAGATTTGTTAAACAACTTGGGACAGAGCAACTTTTCTTTGAAGATACCCACTTTTCAAGTGTGCAATAGTATTGGAACAGACATTATGAAATTAACGTAAGTGAATAACATTTAATATTTTGTGGCATAACCCTGACTTGCAATAAATGCATCAACTTCATCAGGTCATTACGGCACCTTTTTTCAGCCCTTGTTTGTTTCTCCCTTCAGTCTTCTCTTCAGGAGGTAAAATGCATGCTTTATTGGGTTAAGATCCAGTGATTGAATTGGCCAGTTTAACAACATCCACTTTTTCCCTGTGACTACGTTCTTTGTTGTGTTGGCAGTGTGTTTTGCGTCATTGTCATATTGAATCGTCACGTTTCTCCTGATTAGTTTTGGTACATTTTGTTGTAAATTGCCAGTTGGATGTCTACTGCTCATGACAACAGTGGTTTCTTTCTTTTTCAGGACATCCCAAATTCTAGTATTAGCTATGCCTAATATTTATGTAATAATCAACTTTGCCTCTTCTTTCAGCTTCAAAATTGTTTGCTTTTCTTCCAAAGACAGCTTTTTGACCTTCACCTTTGCTTTATAGCAAATGCAGTTTTCATAAGTGAAAACCAAGGCCAAAAACAAGTACCGTATTTTCCGCACTATAAGGCCCACCTAAAAGCCTTTAATTTTCTCAAAAACTGACAGTGTGCCTTATAATCAGGTGCGGCTTACATATGGATCAATATTGAGCCTATAGCGCAGCTCATCTCATGGATGCATAACGTAACCCCAGCCTCTATTGTAGCGTTGATTCTATGCGCCTTATAATCTGGTGCAAAAAAATTATTAAAATAGGTCAGTCATTGAAGGTGTGCCTTACAATGCGGAAAATATGGTACTATCTAATGTTTAAGCAATCTAAAAGGCAGCACCAGATCAGCTAAAAACACCCATAAATCACATTTTCCAGTAATTACGCTCCCTTGAAAAGTGAGTGATCTGAAACCCAAATGTCTTCAGTATACAGTATAAACAATGTGAATACCAATATGAGTACACATTACACTAGAATACATCGTTACAAAAACATGATCAGTACACACGCTACACTAGAATACAATGTTTACAGTACGCGTTTTTAAAAAGGGAGCTTGCTTACCTGGGATTTGAGGAAGGCAGTGGGTTCATTTCCTTTTGGTACTGGTGAGCCTGATTACCTGGCTACATCAGAAAGAAAAGAGAAGACTTCAGATTTTTCCCCAAAATTATGATTCAATTCTGATCTTGTACCAAATAAGTAAGAACATTCAGTACATCATGTATAAGGTATTAAGAATGAGAAAAAGGAAGGCAAGAAAAGGCTACGTTGCAACGACAACCAGAAACTTTCCAACACTGACCATAAAAAAAAACAAAAAAACTCGCACTACTATATTTATTGGCTGCTTGCAAATGCATGCAGTGCAATCTGTGTGTGAGATTACATCTGTATAACAGACAAATGGTGATCCTCAATGAGGGTCCCAAATTTTGATGTGGATGGATAAAAAAATCAGTTTGTATTCCAGTATCTGACATAGTCATCCCCCTACAAAAAAAAAAAACAATAACCCATTACCTTTTTCATCTTGTCCAAGTGAAGGAGCATATCATTACCCCAGGACGCTATTTAAGTCTTGTGGCTGTGAAAAGGCTCTTAGACTGTACCACTGTGATGTAAAAGAAGTCATACTGAGGTCGGCGTCCTCACAACGCTTCAGTCTATTGAAGTTATCGGCGTGCTTCAATGCCTTGTTTAACTGTGGGTACAGTTCTAAAATGGTACCCTCTGGAATTCTGCCAGTATTATGTACTGAGGAAGAAGAGTTCTCTGTAAAGGGGATGCAACTGAGAAAATTATTTTAGAGCGATAGGATGTGGGTAATCTAACATGCCAGATGGTTTGGTTCAAAAAGCTAACTTGAGAAAGTCTTTTTGGAAAAGGGCAAATGTTTGAAAAAAAAAAAAGATCAGAAATAAAACTTTGCTGGGGACACGATGGACATGGTCCAATTAGAAGTAAAATAATTGAAACACAATGAAGACACTTTTATGGTTGAAGCTAGGTGGGGAAATAGAAGAGGAATATTTTGATACAAATTATGGTAAAAATTCTTAAAAAAATAATTGATTTATTTTGTTCAGTGGGAAAACTATCACTCTATAATATTGCACTTTATAATAATATAACACACTGTAATTTAATAGTTAAATATAATGTCAAGAATTAAGCCGGTTATACATCATTTATTCCCGCATTCAATTTAGTGCATTTCCTGAAAAGCTGATAACCTGAGCGACCAGGGGGCAGTACTGCGTAGTACTGCGTAATATGCAGGCATGAATGAACAACAGACTCCCAATGCTTGTGAATCATGTTGTATTATGTGTACATGTTGCTCCATGATGTGTCCCTCCATTATGTGTGTTCAAATATCTGTTGCTTTTAAAACTGCAATGATTCATGCTAATTGTTAACATGTTGTTTTGTTTTGCATTTTTTGTTAGCACTAAGATAACCCGACCTTTGTTAAGGCAAAGTATTTGTTTGGTTAAAATACACAACGTTTAAAGATGAACGTTTTATGTTTACATTACGCCTCAGCAGGTGAAACCATAAACGAGCTGTCTTGACTCCAAACCACCGGATTTTTTCAAAGCTATTGCGAAGTATGTGCTTGCTGATTTGCATCAAATAATCATTTGCTCACTTTAGTCAGGCAAGTTTCCTAAAGCTCTTAAAGAAGCTGCCATTAAGCCTCTTTCAAAAAATTTAACGTTGGACGCTTCCATTTTAGAAAGCTATAGAAGCATCTCAAATCTCCTTTTCATAGCAAAGAATGTTGAGAAAGTTATTTTTAATCAACTCAGCAACTTCTTGAATTTAAATGGACTTTTTGACAAATTTCAACCAGGTTTCACAACTCATTACAGTACAGAGATGGCTCTTATGAAAGTGCAAAATGATATAACGTTCAATACTGACTCGGGAAAGGTGTCAATTCTAGTCTTGCTGGACACTAGTGCGGCTCTTGATGTGATAAGTCTACTGTTGAACAAATTAGAAATGTCCTTAAATGGTTCAAGTGCTACCTGGAGAAAACGAGCTTTTTGGAGCCATTGGAAGTGTTCAACCTCCTCTAATGGCAATGGAATACGGGGTCCCTCAAGAGTCAGTCAGTCAGTCAAGCTAAAATTTTCTTCACTAAAAATCACGACCGAAACCTTGGTGTACTGATAGATTCCAATTGATTTTCAAGTAATTTCAAATCAAGAGCCTTCTACCAGGTGCCGAAAATATCAGAGAGAAGGCTTGCATGTGCCAAGCAGACCAGGAGAAGATCATCCATAGTTTTATCTCAAGTAGGCTTGACTTTTGTAATGGTCTTCTGACTGGACTTCCCCAAAAGAGCATTAAACAGCTGCAGCTCATACAGAATGCTGCAGCTCGGGTTCTGACCAGAAACAAAGTCCTCAAATCCTACAGTCTATACACTGGCTCACAGTTAGCTTTAGAATAGATTTTAAAGTTCTGCTACTGGTCTATAAGTCATTAAATGGTTTAGCTCTTGAATACATGAAAGAAATGCTTATGTAATATAAAGCCAGTTGAGCTCTGAGATCTAGAGACTCAGGTTAAATTGTGGTGCATCAAGTCCAAAGCAAAGATAGCTATTGGGCTGCACACAAATGGAATACGTTTCAGACAGAAATGAAGTCAGCCCAAGTGTGAATGATTTTAAGTGTAGGATAAAAAACGTTTTTTTTTTTATTTCCTCATGCTTTTTTTTTCCAACTTTTCCACTTTAAAAGGATATTTCTTATACTGTATGCTCTTTTAATTTGCATTTTTGTTTTAAACGATAAGTTGATTTGGTTTAGTTTCATTGTAAACTTCAACTGTGAGTGGCAATAATGAACTTAAAGCCTCTTTTTGATTAATTGTTCAACATTTGTGAAGCTCTTACTCATTGTGAAATGAGTTGAATTGAATTCACCGTCACCATACAGTGCTTGTATCTCAAGTGTGAGACCGCAAGTCAAAGCTAAAAAAATTGTCCGAATGACAGCTGTTATTTAAAAAAACTTGGAAGTTGGATCACTCTTATCTCAAGGAACCACTTTATTTCCATTTCTCTTTTCTAAGTCGCTTATCCTCACAAGGGTCACGGGAATGCTTATCCCAGCTCAGTCTGGGCGAAAGGCAGACTACACACTGAACTGGTCGCCAGTCAGTCACAGGGCACATATTGACACCATCATTAGAAGATTTTTTTTTCGCATTTAGCACCAGATCACTACGTAATATGTAATGTATTGGGCATACTTGGACTGACATACTGCAATATGTACATAGACAATTGCTACTTGGATATCAATACTGTTCCATAAAATAAATCAATAATGATACTGACATTTGTGCCAACCTTTGTCATCCCGAGACACACCTGTGAATCCATGTTTGTCTGGTAATTTTATTTTTTTTGTATTCATCTGTTGCTCTAAAATATTAAATTGCCATCTGCTTCCACATCTTGGAGAAAAAAAACATTTTCAATCTTTCTATAAGTGATTTAAAAAATTGTCCTGCCTTTTTGTTGTGATGTGCTATGAGCTCTGCCTTGTGTATGTGAGTCGGGTCTGCTTCTGAAATTGAACCTCGAGCATTTGGTCTCATGTGTATGCCTGTAGAACTGGATGCACTGCCAGGGTTCCAAATGAAGACATTACTATTGACAGACGTATTTACTTAAGGTGTGACACATTCATGTATATTGCCTGTATTGATTTATGGACAGACACGCTTCACTGTTGTCTGGAACATGGAGATCTGTAGTTTGCTGGGTGATGGCTGATTCCAACAACATGGCAGTCAAGTCTCATCTGGTTCAAATAACAAACAGTCTACAATACATTTTATGGTAGCGTTCCAAAACAGCGTCAATCCCAGTGCTAATACAGCTGTGCACTATGCTCTACCTGGATCTCAACCACTATCGGATACCTGCAGTATGTAGCAAAATGGTAACAGGCTCATAAAATTAACATCTATAATGAGCGGATTCACTGGGGATCGCGCAGAGGAGCCATTTGGGGCTAGATGGGGCTGCACTCTCCTTCCCTCAGTGCAATGTGCTTATGCTAATGGACAATAGATCCAAATGACCTTCAACAGCCTCTATACTATCATTGAATTCTAAAAAGACCAAAGAGGATCATTTCAAATGACCTAAATAATTTTGAGTCGTTTGGGAAAATGGTGCCAGTCTATCATTTAAAGCAGTAAGAGACCAATTAATGCATTTCTATCTCCATAATCTTTAGTAATGCAGGAAACACACCAGATGAAGAGGGAGCTTGAAATGGAAATGAGCAACCGTGAGGGTCAGGCACGGTCAGTAAAATTATTCCAGATGCGAGATGGAGGGTCAGTGTAGTCGTCATTACCAATAGTAAGTGCACATGTGCACAATGCTTACTGGGATTAAAGTAGCTGAGGATAGAAACTTGTACAAACCATGGAGAAGTGCATCCAGGTAGACGTGTCCTCACTGGTCCGGCTCATGCTGACTTTACACTCGTGGATCGGAGATGCACTGAGGCCAGAGGCTTTGTATTCGTCTTCCTCTTGTTGTCTTTTTAGACTTGCAAGCATCTGGAGCTCGTCGTCATCCCCCTGATGCAATTGTAGACTCTTGGCTGGGTTTATGTGCCAATCACCAGAATCACCAGGCTGCATTGTGTCGTCTTCCTCCTTTGAAATAAACAAAAACAAATCACTTATGCAGACTTACACCGTCCAAATCAAACGGCTTTGCATTCTGTCAGTCTATTTCTACAAAGCCCCCAATGCTGTATGGATCTCTAACAACAGCAGACTACAAATGCCCAAATATCAAAGGCGAGTGTTTTATTTTCATAAGGCCATCTATTCATTTGGGAGAGTAGTGCAATATGAGTCTGACTTTGCCCTGGTGTCAGTAGTGAGGCGGAGAATTAATTCTAATAAATAATGAACCAAGGCCTGGGGAGAACAAACTCAAACACGTCATATTTCTATGACAACTTATCAGTCAAAGGTGTCGCTGCATGCTGTCAGTAGCTGCCACAAATCAGCAGTCGGGCGCTGCAGCCATGACGAGGGATGCGAGGATGTGTCGCAGCACTGTTGTGTAAACTCGGGAAGAAAGCCGCCGTGAAACACATCTCCCTTCAGGCCTCACCGTCACTCTAACCGACTATGTTGATAGCTTGGATTCCTGCCTCGAGCTTGTGAGACCACCAGAGCACTACTACATATCAAACACCATATATATAGTATGATCCCTTTCTTCATGACTTTACAATCCTTAAAATAAAATCAACACCTGATCCTACCCTCATTGGTTTACAAGGCTTCGACTGCTTTGTCTTTCCATAACCACGCTGTTCGGTATAAGCTCAAGTAATGTGCCAATATAAATTCACAAGATCAGACTAAAATGGCAGCAAAAATAAGACAAGGGTACATTGTGTTTCATGGTTAAAAGCATCATCTCGTATAACCCTGTGAACATCCTGTTTGGAATGGAATGTCAAATATTGAAATACTTATACTGTTGGTTTTACTATGGGGCTGTTTATTTTATCTGCGCACTGAGTTCGATTTACGGTCAACAATGAAACGCAATTTCCATGGCTGCAAATCAAAGTTAGTTGGAAATAAAAGATAAAAACACCGGTAAATCTGCGACATATTGTTTTCTCTGCATGGACATCTTTGTGTCAAGGTGTGTCTTTGTCACCCGTATTTAAACTGTTTGGATAAGAGCAGATCCTTGACGCAGACCTTACCTTGAGCGGATCATCCAGTGAGACTTCCTGAAGAAGGCTCCTTGACAGTGATACACTGTTGTCCCAATAAATACCCTGGTTTCCTTCTCCTGCTCCGACTGACCCGTACCTCTCATCCTGTTCGGTACCACAGGGTGAGTGACGGTGTCCGGGAAACATCCCATCATTTCCAGGTGGCTTGCTGGATGGAGAGCGCAGGTGCGTATCACTGGCAGCTGGACAAAGACTTTCGACTGATGTGTCCTCGGTATTGCGATCCTCAGGCTGGACTTCAAGGCCCAAATTTGGATCCAGAGATTGGGAAATGTCATTAGTGGAGTCCGCATTGAATGTTAATTGTGATAACGCAGTGTAGCTCATTTCCTGGAATAAGAACAGAAATTTGGTTGATAAAGATTCATGCTCCACTTAAATTGTCCATCCGTGTTCTGCAGTTTGTCGTGTTCGAGGTCACTGGTGAGCTCCTGCATATCTTTGTGGGCAACACCGACTGGTTTTGTAGCACAGTGAGGTATAGAAAACATTAAGGTTTTATAACATTTCTTTGTCATGCAAAAAATGCCCATTGACTGTCGGAGATTTTTATTTACCACAATCGGGTAAGGATAAATAGACTATGCAGCTGTAGGCTGAGCCAAAGGGAAAAAAAGTTGTTCACGGCTATTCAAACAGAAATGTATGCGGCATAATACAAAATAACAACACTGATGTCAAGGACTATGCGTGACAGGATATTGCTGACAATAGGTTGTGACTAAAGTGAGTCTTCTGAATAAGAGAATTCTCGAGAGAGTGTCAATCCTTTTATTAGCAATTAGCAAACTTACTGGACTGAGCAAGATTGTACTGATTGCCTACATTGCACTGAGTTCCAATTTCGATGGTCATCAAAGCACATTTCCTTTTAGTGTTACAGTGGGAGTATTTTTAAATGTGTGATGTATAAATGATGGTGATCAAAAACCAAGATTCGATGTTGATGAGTCATATGCATAGAAACGTGGTCACATACTAGGAGACACAATGGCACATATAGAGCTCGTGCACCTACGTCACTGGCCACATCGACAGTCTAGCAGAGTATTCTTCAATGCTGTCGGTTGGAGACGGCACAAAAATATGTCTTATAGCATGACACCCAGAGTTTTGTCCGATACCGTTAAACATTTAGAAGATGATAATAAACGAAGGTACTTGGAAAAATGAGAGACACTTGGCATAGAGGACCCATATTTAATGCAGAAGTTGATGTTTTCGCCGATAAGAAATTGGACTGTTAACCCTCTTCCACTTGTCTTGGACAAATGGATCTACACATGTATCTGGTGAGAAAGTCGTCGAGATTAACACGGAAGAGTTTGGAAGTGTAGAAAAGTCTGGACGCATACAAATACTTCGTTGCTGGATCTGTTCTCAATCAAGAATAAATCCCACATAGTGATGGATCCACTCAGATTTTTTCAATATAAATTCCAATATTTAAAAAAATTGCCCCTGGTTTTACACAAAGTTGCATTCATTAACTAGAAAGTGAGTTTCTTTCGGCTTGTCCCTTTCGGGGTCGCCACAGCGTGTCATCTCAGATGAATGCACATATGTGTTGGCACAATTTTTACACCGGATGCCCTTCCTGACGCAACCCTTCTCAGGGAGTGGATGCCGCAGTGGGATACGAACCCACAACCCCTGGTTTACCAAACCAGTGCTCTAACTACTGAGCTACGGGGCCTCAAAGTTGCATTCATTAACTATGATTGGGGGAAAAAAAAGCAAGTTGGGTCCTTCCGTACACGAAGTGTGTTGTAGCCACACATTAAAGTTTTTTTTTTTTTTTTTTTAAATATGCATTGTTCTCAAATGAGTCCAATGCGTATTTAAAAAGGAAATAAACCGCTGTGATAGGTTTCAGCCCCCGTACACAGAAGCGTGTTGCAGCCACACGTTAACCTACATAAACATCACTGTGACCGACAGTTTATTTTCTTTTTTTAAATACGCATTGGACCCATTTCAGAACAATGCATATTAAAAAAAAAAAAAAAAAAAACATATGTCCGGGAGAGGTTAACCAAAGTTTAATGTGTGGCCGCAACACGCTTCCGTGCACGTTGGAGATGACTCCTGGTCTTTTTTTTTTTTTTTTTTAAATGCAATGTTCTCAAATGAGCCAACTTGGCATTGGGAATTTGAGATTGAGAAGAATAATTACTTCCTGAAATGAAGTGATCGCTACACAGTCGGGCACCATCCATTACGTTAAATTGCCAAAATTCATTGATTTTTTCTGGTCTTTTCAGCTGGTATTCCATAGAATGATCTCTTTGAATATCTGTCTCATCTGTTATAACAACCAACAGCAAAACAAGTCTCGGGTATTGTGTACATTCTGCTCCGGTTCATTGTTGCCCACACTGTCGAGCAGCTCTTTTTGACTGGCAATATGGCGCCGTGAAAATGGTGAAGTCACGTGCACGACCTCTATAAACTGACTTTGTTGACTGAAATTACAACCTCCAATCAACGTACAGCTAAGTGTAGATTTCAACTGTTAAACTGTAGAAAGTTGCAAAGACTTACCAATCCCAACATTATCAACCCTTTTACAGAATGAGAACCGACACAAGGACATTTTAAAAAATACTTCAAGGCAAATGATGCTAGTGTTTTGACTGACACTGCCAAAAATGTATGTATTTAACATTTGTTTAATCCTGGGTGGTTTGCAGTGGTGTGGATTTATTGCATTGAATCATACAGAGCCATGTCTAATATGTTGATTCTGTCATACAGCCACTTAAGGTGCCCGAAATAATGAACAAAGCTCTCAGTATGATGCGGCGCGATTGTGCACTACAGCAAAGTAAACCAGCGTAATAAAATGATTGCTCAGTTACTACCGCTCCGAATATGTCAATCAAAACCGGGCAGTACCATTTTGTGAAAGCACGATTACTGATATAGAATTTGGACACTGGAGCTCATTAAATGGTGCGAGTGGTCACAATGGTGTGCCCGGTTGGTTATTGTGGGAGCACTACCGCACATAGTTAAGCGAAGACGGCAAAAGTGATTATTCTGCAAAAGTGCTGAGATCAGCGAGGAACTTATTACTTGAGTATATACGGTTTCTCGCATTGACAAATACATTAAGCATAATGGCGCCGTACTGTTGACAGATGGGGCGTTCCACTGAAATGCTAAGAATACACAGTAATAAGCAGGATCCCTGCAGACTAGTTTGTGCCAGTTTTGAGTAAAAAAAGTGCGAATCGCAAGTAGCAAATCTAGAGACGGAAAGTCGTTAAATGCGGTCGTTACTTCTCCTAAACCAAACACAAAGCTCCCTGAGCAGACAGAGACTGTCTTGTCTCTTCTCCATTTCTTCTCTCGGCTGGCTCCATTTGCGGGAAGCTTTATTCTGGGGTGAAAGGTTATAATAAGCCCTTTGAGGCTTAAGCTTATCAGCGCCATATGTTATTTGCTTTCTCCTTCTTTCGATCCTTCATCACTCTATTTCAAGTGCGAGCCAGTAAACAACTATTAATGAGCATTATTGTGACCGTATTGCTTTGCAGTCTGCTACGATGTTGAAGGCACATTAATATACAACACTGTATAGCTTTATCTCCCTTCTTTTCCACATTTGCTTTTCAGTCAAATCATAAAACAGTTTATCTAGGACCACTGTACACCTCTCTAGATCGCAAGCAAAATGTTCAGTCCTTTTAATATTTCTCTGTGTTTAAGAACAAATGGCTCAAAAGAAATGCATGAACCTGATGCAACACCTTGAAAGATGAGTGAAGAAATGAGCAAGCTGTCAGAAATGATTGAAAATCTAAATCAAGCCAACGTGTGTCAGATAAATCGGGTGCGCTTTTCCTACTATGTTGGCAGCTCGATAACAAGAAAAGCTCTTTGCATCGCAATGATTAAGTCATGTGTTGCAAACTTGTTACACAACCCTGTATGTTATTCTAGGATATGAATAAGGTTTTTGAACCAGAGCTGCCACCCATTATTAGGAATACTGTAATGCCATCATTACATTCAACTGGACACCTAATTAAGTACAATCTAATCCAATTCAATTTTGATTGTGGTATTCATTTGATATGTACTAGTTCTCTGGATATATTTTGTAGCAGTGTGCAGTGCACAACTAAACAGTACACTTACTATTGAAAAAAAAAAACTGAGCTTGATTAATTTAAGTAAAATGTTTTTGACGTAAATATTAATTGTACTTTAATATGTAAAAACAGTTTTTATTATTATCGATTAAATGCAAATGTGTGATATTAACAAGTTAAATAGAACTGAACTGTACTTTGTGATTCTTTTGCGTACCACTAGAGAGAGCCCCCATCACACAAGTGGTATTTGCTTCCCAAATACTGAGAGCTCATGTTGTGGCCAGTGAATTAATGTTTATCTTACCTTTTGGAAAGTCTATATTTCATGCCAAGAGACAAGGTTCTGCTGCTTTACGCCGGCATATGTCCTTGACTTTGGCACAGTTAATGATTTGCAGAGGTGTAGGCTTTAGTTTATTAAAAACACCAAAACACACGAGAGTGGCTCCCAGTCAGCGCAGGCAAGGTTGGACGAGCCAATTTGGTTTATTGGCACCAACCGAACTGTATACTATCTTGAATACCAATTTTCTTCAACATTAAAGGACTTGAAAAAGATAAATGATAAGATCCTAAAGGCCTTGCAATATTTACAAATGTGACCCACCTCTCCACAAAGTACTGTTGTTGCGCTGTTGTTGCTAACTGCTAAACAAACCCTTCAAACAAGCCACTCTTGTTCAATGTTTAGTTTGGAAGGCGCCACTGAACATGGAGCTATGTGTGCAACCAACACAGAGGGAACTTAAAACATTGTTCATTTGCTTTTACTCCCCACCATGTAATGACTGTAAGCCAGTTGGAAATCATATCCCATTAAATTGGAATTACTTATAGACTTATTATAGAGTTTTGAATAAGTAAAAGCAATTAGCATTTCTTTGAAGGCAGCGAGCGGGCTTAAAACTCAATGCAGTTTAATTTCACTGCTCAGCATAAGGAAAATTACTCTATAAATTTTCGAACCATTAATGCATTATCTGATTAAAATAACCCCACTGACACTTTAAGTTTAAGTGCATTCCCCACTGTGAAATGTGCAGTGTGGGAGAACAGCGCTCCGAGAGGCAGTGGGCATGGTGACACTGACGTCAAACTGTGTGTGCTGCGGGAGACGTCATTTAACATTTAACTGTTGTATTACAGTGTAACCTCCAAAGCGGAATGTCCCAAAATTGGGAGAATTTGGAGTTCAATCAAAACGTTTTTGGAAATCTGCCTCAAAAGTCAAACAAAACAACTAACCTTCATCATGTGTAAATCAGTTGTTGCTAAGAATACCAGTGACGATGACAACTTTAGAAGTTACTGTATTTTCCGCATTATAAGGCGCACCTTCAATGAATGGCCCATTTTAAAACTTTTTTCATATATAAGGTGCACCGCATTATAAGGCGCATAGAATAGACGCTACAGTAGAGGCTGGGATTACAATATGCATCCATTAGTTGGAGATGCACTAAAGGCTCAATATTGAGCCATATATAAGGCGCACCGTCGCCTTTTAAGAAAATTAAAGGATTTTAGGTGGACCTTATAGTGCGGAAAATACAGTACTAGAAATGGAACTTAATGCAACATAGCTATGGGTCCAATTAGTAAAACATAAGCAACCCAATTCTTTACATGAAAAAAAATTACTTTACAAACCAGATGCTAACATAAATAGCGCATACAATGACTTGATAAAAAGACCAGAGAAGCTTGCCAACAAATAGCCCATTTTGCTGTACAGAAAACGTTATTTCATTAATGTGAATTCACAACCACAATATTGAAAATACATTTCTTTCAATATTCCCAAATGACAAAGACATCACGTTCAAGATGTCTTCATAATGCACCACACAGTCACACAACACTCTCAAACAATTCAGCAATACCTACCACCACTTGATAATCTCTCTGAAAATACCTTCTGATCAAGATTGACTACTTTAACTTTATTTTTTAGGAAGTAGTTAACATACTTCTATGATCATTAGCACTGGAATATTCATCCGAATAATAATAAAAATAAAATAACTGCTACTTGTACAGTTAATAAAACTGGATATTTTTTTCCATCCATTATTTTTCTATAACACTTTTTGTCATTATGTTCACGGAGGAACTGGAGCCCATACGCCTTTTCAGAAAGCACCTGGGACAACACGTAGCATGCCATCAACCTTCCCATTTATTGTGTATGAGCTGAGGGAACAGGACCGTAGAATAAGCGTGGCACGCCTTCAAATAGAAAAATGCTCTTTTTGAGAACGGCGTCGCGGTGACATCAGAAAGCGCTTCCAAATATGGGAAGTAACGATGGTTTCTTCCTCAATAAAACCAGGGATTTCTTTGTCCCCACCTGTCTAGAAGTGATGAAAAATGACAAACTTCCTTTTAGGCTACCACGTCAACACAATACGGCAATGGTGGGTGCCTTCGTTTTTGCGCAGTGCCATGAGGAACTTTTCCGGTGAGCAACTGTAGTGTGAAAAGGTGTACTGGTTGCCAGGAAATCACAGCGCACAAACAAACATAAACAACCATTCACACTCCTGCTCACACATATGGGCAATTTAGCGTTCTATTTACCCAACATGCTTGTTATTGAAATTTGGCTGAAGTACCTGGAGAAACCCAGGCAAGCGCACGGAGAACATGTTAATTCCACACAGGACCCGAAATTGGAACCCTGAACCTCAGAACTGTGGCTAAGACATGTTAACCCCTACACCACCAAGTTTGCCTTTTATATTGTTTCCTATGAGTTAAATAGTTATGAAATTAGAATGAGGATGTCACCCAGTAGCCCAAAAGGGATCGTGTTTGTCTTTGGACGTTCATCTGCACATTGTTATGCCACGAAAATAATAACGCAATGTTACAAACCGTGCAGCTCAAGGCAGCTGGTCATTTAGGTCAATGCAATTGTGAAAAATGTATCCTAACTGAAGAGAGTGCATTCGTCCCCCCCCCCCCAGAGTGAGTGTACCTCATCGCTTTCACTGCCAATGAAATCATCTTCGGGCTGAGCCTCACTGCGTGTCCCATTTGGGCTTTGAACCCCATCGCTTCTCATCTCCATCTTCTGCTCACCCTGGCCTTGGCCTCTTTTGGGTGAGTGGGGTGGGGAGGGGAACTCGAACACCTCCTCCCGCAGCTCGGGCTCCTCATCATTAGTCTCCCAGCAGCTCCGGACATGCGGGTCAGGAGAGGAAGCCGCCCGGGTCGAGCCAGGGATAGGCTCTGCTGGTGTGGGTGGCGGAATTATGGAACTTGAATTTAAACTGCATTGGCCTAGGATAAAAGATTATGAAAAAAAATAAGACCAAAATACGGAAACTTAACAGGAGAAAATTTATAGAGGGTATAGTAATGTTATAGACTCCCATAGTCTAGAACAGAGGATTCAATCTATTAGAACACGTCGCTAGATGGACTGAGAAAAACGGGAGTGTATTATTTAATTAAGTCCACCCCTAAGAAAAAAGCTGCAAGCATTCATGTGTGCACATGAGAGACGGTGAGCTCTCAAACTCCACAGTGGGCCTGAGCTCAAACATGGGGGCACCTCTCGATATGAATGAGCAAGCACGTTTCAACCTCTCGTCAGTATAATCGCTTCCTCTAATTGCCCACTGTGTGGCAATCCTTGGACCCAGGAGATGTCACTCTGACTTTTATTTAACGTGCCACATTACCATTAATGAACTAACTACTGTGAGCACGGCTGGCCAAAAGAACTTGCAGCTCAAGAGGAACATCTATAGACTAGAAATTGTGGTTCCAAAATAGCATATATGAATAATGAAATGTGCTGAATAAAGAAAAAAGACAACCTTTCACTTAAATTCACACATCGCAGCAATTTACAGTCTTCATTAAATGTAAAGTGCATGTTTTTGGAATGTATCTGGAGAAAACCCACACAAGCGTGTGGGAACACTGACACAAAGCCCAAACCCCAGAACTGGGAAATTTGATAAACACTGAGTGACCGACCCCTGATAACTGTTTATGAAAAATTTAAAAAGTGGTGAGTAACAGAAGAGGTGAGCTCCAATCACCTAGTGACAATTTTTTATGTATGGGCAGTCATGCTTCAAGGCCACAACCGGGATTTGAACCCCAAACGTCAATGGTAACAACAAGACCACTGTTTCCCAACCTTTATTGAGCCTAGGCACCCATTTTACTTTTGAAAAATCTCACAGCAGATTGACAAAGACAATATGTAACAAAACATATGAATACTGGAATGTCTCGATTTGCCTCTTCAATTGTGCAAAGCCGATATACTTGCAGAAAGCTGTTAGGACTGTATGAATGGCAACACGGGGATACAAATTAATAAAGGTTTATTGTACCTTCTGCTAAGAAATTCCTTCTCTCATTATTGTGGCATTGAACAAAATTAAATAATTTTAGTGATCTGGCTGACCTGAAACAGGAGAGTTTTGGTCTTTTTGTCTTCAGACAGTGAGACCAAAAATGAAATGTGTTTTTGCACTGTGCATGTAAACTTCCCACTTAAATTGTGTGTGTGTATACATGTGTGCATTTTTTTGTTATAATGGTATGTGTTATAGTATGTTGTGTACATGTTGTTATATGTTTTAACCAAAAATAAAGCAGAATTCTTTTCCTAATGTGCACCATATTTTGTTGTGTGTCTGTTGGAATATGATGAGATACAATAAGCATTTTTACTTTGGAGAATAACATTAGTGAGAATGTTTGCCTCCCAGTGTTCTCACAGTGACCTTCTCAAACATTTCTTTTTGTTGTGTGCGTGACAGAAGACTAGGAATAGCTCAGCTGAAAAATCAACTGCAAAGGGCCTCAACGTGGGTGATGCAAAATTTAAAAAGGTGGAACAAAAGCAGTGATGTATGCAACCTAGAACGAGGCTCATTACAATTCCGGCAACATTTTGCAGCAAACTGAAATTTGAAAAAAAAAAAACAAAAAAACCCCAATAATAGATTCATTTCTACACCAGTGACAGCTCACTCAACATATCTTTTGAATAATTAGAGGAAAAGTGGTCATTATTCTAGCCGAAAGTGCCATCATGCTGCTTCAACATTCCCAGTAGATGTGAGCCTCACCTGCTTTTAGGGCCTCTGTCATTTCTTTTGGGGTCAAAGGTTCTTGTCTGCTCTTCAGTCCACTTGATGGGGGGAGGGATTTCTCTCTGGTCTCATTTCTCCTGCTGTGGCCAACATTAGCAAGCTCTTCTTGGGCATAATAAAACATAATTTTAAAGCTCAAGTGGTTGTGTCCTTTTCGTACATGCATTCTGGCCTTTGCAGCGTACCCAGCAGCGCTTCAAGCCTCTCTGGTGTTGTTTTTTGGACGCGTAACATTTTCCTCTCGGATGCTTGCTTGCTGAGCACTTTGCCTCTTGGAGGATGCGGCTGCAAGCTTGAGGGTGCTCCTAGGTAAAATATTGGCCAGCAGACCGTGAAACCGTGACATAAACCATAAACGAAGGAATTACAGCAACAGAGGGTCTTGTATTAATTCATTGCAAAAGCTTTATTAGGAGTTTTACTGATTCTACTTTATATTGACCCCCCAGGTGATATTTCTGTTCAAATAACAGTGGCCAAAGCATTAGGTACACTCGCGCAAGCTCATGGAATTTCATACCAGTGGTATATATACACTATATTTGGTAACCTTGGTAAGGTGTATTTTTAAAATGAGATTGTGGAGTAGCAGGGTCATTATAAATATTATCATCCATACCTCCATTTTCTAAATCACTTGTCCTAGTTAGGGTCATGGGCAAGCTGGAGCCCATCCTAGCTGACTTTTGGAGAGAGGCCATCCACGAGACTTGATACCAGATAATAGCAGGGCTCATATAAACAATCGTTCGCAATCCTATTTCACACCTATGGGCAAACTGTTGTCTTTGACTAACTAAACATGCACATACACACATACATATACATATATATATATATATATATATATATATATATATTTTTTTTTTTAGGAAGAAGCCCACATATCTCAGTCAAAACCCACAAAGGGAGGGCAAGAAAATGCAAAATCCACACTGGTGGACCAAGATTTGGACCTAGAATGGTGTAGGATCACGTTGAAATATAATCTTGAGGACTGTTTCAATGGTTTTTTTCCTTGGAAGGCCACATCTGAGAGTCTAAATTTTAGAATCACGTCTCAGTATGCTGCAGTGCAGCACTACATCACTGCGAATTACAACCGGAATAACATATGTTTCTAAAGGGAACATATTCTACAGTATCATGGACACCTGACTTTAAAATTTTGTATAGAAATAAATCTATGGAGTGCTGTCCACCCATTAGGTTTTAAAGATTAACTAACAGAACATACTGTAGATTCTACCCAGAATTTCTGAAGAGGAGACAGCCAATAGCCCCCAGGAGCCAGCGAGGTTCAGCCCACTGGGTGTCTTTCAAAGAAAGCTGGAATTGTCAAGTGACCCAGCAGTATGTGGGGCAGAATGAGAGCCTTGGTTTACCACATGAGACAGATCCCACGCTTAATTAAACACGTTGATTTCACCAAGGCATGAAATATACTGTGTAAATTTCTATTGATTGATTCTTACAATAGTTTCACAAATGTGTACTGCAAACATGTTATGAAGACACATGGGAACTCATATATATAAAAAAAAAAAAAAAGCATTCATGTATTGTGTGTCCTTTGATACATCCCTGACAGAAAAGTGGATTATGTTTCGTAAAGGCAGAAAAATGTTTATACAGCTCTTGTATTCGATACATACTTGTAGAACCCAGCTTTCATTTGAACAGCTTACATGTGCGCATCAGAGTGATATAATACAATGACGTACATACCGTATAGCTGCAAAACCAGATATCGAAACTAATCATTACCCTCTTGATGAAGATGTGATGGTTCTGTATCTCCTCTGTGTGCATTAAATTGCTGGGATGTTGTATTTAAGTATGCTTGTGGGACATACTGCAAAGACAAAAATAATTACAGTTATACAAGGCATGATGGTCTATATGATAAACAGTAAACAGGGATGCACTCTGATAGAATTTGTGTTATTACCGTTTTTTCGTGACAGGGTTCTCCTTTTTCCATTCCATTTGTGGCTGGGGCGGCTTTTTTCCCAGCATGTGTTGCTGGTTCTGAGGTTCTCGAGCCTGAGGCTGTGTGCAAAGCTGCCTGGAGCTTGCTTTTGTGAGAAGCCGCTGATCTGGCAGCAGGATGCTGGTCAGGTCCTTCACAGACACTCATATAACTTATTGACGGCTATCGATCTTCAACAGCTAACATTTAGCGTGTTCGGGCTTAAAGTGGGGCTGCAAATAATGAGCATTTCATTTAATGCTCAAAATGACGATGCTCAATTGTGATAACACTTGGAGTTGTACGATCAATCCGGTAGCACTCTAAAAGGCATTGACAAAAATTCTTAAAATGAAGAAAATAAACAAGGATGCCAGTGGCAATTTCAAAGCCTCGGATCACGCGGGATTCAGAAGGGTCTATTTGATTCTAGGAATAAAGAACAGTTCAAGTGGGCATCATATTGACAACACAGGAGCATCGGCATCTACACGGGATTCATTTACTTTGGCAGCATGTTTCAGTCTTCCAACAAAAGGTACAAACTTGTCTGATGCTTGTGTTGCGGTTTTGAAAAAAGGCACAGTGATACAAACAGACGTGGTGAAGCAGCAGCCTCCAATAACTCATGAAAGAATGTGGGCAAGATAAACTTGCAGTGACACACGACTAAATCCTGGAGGTCTAAATAAAAACAATCTGCGACCTTGAATCAAAAGTATTTTGCGTAGGATTGAGATGTTTGGGTTGTTTATTGTGACTTCATACCTAACAGTTCTTGACAAGGCACTGAGGCAAGCATGCAAAGCTGTCGCCATTTAACTGGATGTCTTCTTTAATAGCAATCCTTTTAATTGTGATGGGGGAACGGAATGCTAATGATGCTAATCACGATAAGCTCATTCTTGTAGGTGGGCGCTGCTGTCTTTTGCGGGCACCGCCGCTTGAGTCAACACGTCTGAAACAGCTGTCAGAACAAATAAATATGTGCCGATAAGAGGCCACAGAGGCTGCAGGACTGGATTACTGGTGCATGTCGTTGTATGTGAGAAGGAAATCCAGTGCAGAGGGAAAAACAAATGATGCACTCGTTTAACTGCAGCAAAACAAAGTGCACTCGATCTGGAAACACTTCTCTATGTAAGTCTTTATACACAAAGAACATCTCGTGAAAATTTAAAAGCGTCCTTGACTGTCCTGAAAAAGCCAATAAGGGTCATTTTATTATGATTATTATAGTCGTTCAAAAAAGAGCTGCACTGAGGAAGAATAGCAGTTGAGCCATTGCCAGGGTGACTTCAGATCACCTACATAGATGAATAATGCTAAGAATTAAAACATTTATCTGTCTGCAAAAGCCATCGCCGTATGCTCCATAACGCCATACAGCTAGTTAATGAGCGAGCACTTTTTGTTCTTTTCTAGGTTAAGAAAAACATCAATCCATCCTGAGGGAATACGATAAGTAATCCTTTTGCTCTCATTTCTGTTTTTCTTCACTGACTTTTCTGAGGACATTCTCCTATTTGAAAGTGCACAGCAACAAAGCAAAGATTGATTACAAAAGTAATCTTGAGGTGCATTATCGTCCTGTGGTTGCCGTAACAACTGGCTTGGGTCTCTTCACAGTCCTTCCATACTAACTGATGCCTGTTCAAGAGAGAACTGGAGGAGCTCCTTCCTTTCCCCTGAACTCTTATCTTATTAAAGGTGGTACAGCTAGTTATAAGGACAGGTTACTATGGCAACACACCTCACTATTTGGCATTTTAGATAAATCTCAATTTTTACAATCAAATAGAGGAAGGCTCACATCGAAGGTGAAATTTGAACTTATTCCGTTACATTTATGGATTGTTTGACTTTGTATTGATTTCATCAGGGGTTGAACCGATTAGTCGACTTTACCGCAACAACGTTTAATGCTTTCCTCTCCTCGACCAATCGGCCAAATTACAGAGGACTTTCGACTCAGTCATCTGTTGCCGTGGCAGAAGATAATGCTCCGTGGAGGGATAAAATCTCGAGCCAACAAGGCAATGCAGTCCTAATACGTCACGGTGGGTCAGAGTATGACATGAAAATGGCTGTGGATGAGAACGGAGTTAGCCTTGTTAGTTTCGGCCATTTCAATTGGCGCTAGTCTTGTGATATTCTGGAGTTTTTGGTGGCGAGGAAAGAATGCAATGGTGGAAAAGTGAAGCTCCATCTTCGTTGTCAAAATGTTATATCAACAACTGTCATTTGCTGTACTGTACCACTATAATGTGCTAAAAAAATAATTTTAATCAATGAGGACATCGATTCATCGACTTGGCCTCGACTTTCGGCTCATTAGAGTCGACGACAAAAAAAAAATCTTTAGAAGTGCAACCGAACCAGCCCATTACAGCTTACCGTAGTCGAGACTTGCATGAGTTGTCCTCAAATCTGACTTCTGCAAGACTGCCATGTTCAGAACCAGACACTCGTGGGAAACGTTTGGTGGAAACTGGCAGTTGCGAGGGATCTGATCCATAACACTGGCTCCAGTGAGAAACATATCTGGAAACAAAGTGGAATACGATGCCAACACAAACGAAATGGCGCTAACACAAAATCCCTGAAAGGTTTAACGAACATTTTCTGGTGTATTCGTTCCAAAAGTCAAAGAAAATTTATTTACATGCGAGGCCACGTGATGTTTAAGCAAATCTTTTGAAACTTCAGGTCAGTGAGCATCTCAAGGTTTATCGTCACAATTGCAATTTTTTGTGATGGCAAACTGGAAAAAAGTAATAACTAGTGAACATGAAACGGAACGTGCAAAGTTGGAAATTTACAGAAAATTACAGATTGAACAAAACTCTAGTTGCTCATTACAGATTGAACAAAACAACCAGTTAGACATCAATTCCAAAGAAAATGAAATATTTACAAATAGATGTCATGCCAACAGACACCATCCATATTTTTTTTATACGGCTTGTCCTTACATAGGACAGCTGCAACCGAGGCTGACTTAAGGTGAGGGGCAAGGTAAATTGTGGATTGGTTGCCAGCAAAAAGCCAGAAAAAAAATCTCCCTTATGGAAAATTGTGTGCCTTCAATTAACCTAACGCATGTTTTGGACTACAGGATGTGGAATACCTAGAACAAAATCCAACATTTGTTCCTAAATATATTAAACATGTTTGAAGATAATGTAATAGAATTGTGCCGACTAATAACTATAGAGCAGTGAATTGTGGAGGTAGAATATTAAACTTTTTCCACCATTTAGTTTTTCCTGGGCGGCACGGTGGGTCAGATGGTAAAGCGTTGGCCTCACAGTCCTGCGGCCCTGGATTCAATCCCGGCCCCGCCTGTGTGGAGTTTGCATGTTCTACACGTGCCTGCGTGGGTTTTTCCCCCAGGAACTCCGGTTGCCTCCCACATCCCAAAAACATGCAACATTAATTGGACACATTAAAAATTGCCATTAGGTGTGATTGTGAGTGTGGCTGTTTGTCTCAATGTGTCCTGCGATTGGCTGGCAACCAGTTCAGGGTGTACCCTGCCTCCTCCCCGTTGACAGCTGGGATAGGCTCCAGCACTCCCCGCAACCCTTGTGAGGATAAGCGGTTAAGAAAATGGATAGATGGATGGATGGATGGATGGATGGATGGATGGATGGATGGATGATGGATGGATGGATGGATGGATGGATGGATGGATGGATGGATAGTTTTTCCGGATGTTTTGGGCATGGGCAAAATGGCACCGAGTGACGCCCTTCCCTCACTCTAATAAACTGAGTTACCCGTTAACGTACTTAGACGACCAATCAACAGTCACATTACATGGAATCCTGGGCCTGACGACGCCTTTTGATTAGGTGGATGACGTCCTCAACTGCCATCAACAACTTATGACAGAATTTCTTGGGTATCCCTTCACTCATACTCTGGTCCAATAGATGCTTATAATTTCATGTAGCCACTCCCACCACACTTCAGTTGTACAACGCGGTTCTACGCGCTTGTCCTGTACTACCCTGTCTTATCCTTCCCCATCAGGGCGTAGCACTACAGCCCCATACAACTGTCATATCTAATTTATCATTATTCTAGCCATATAATGATTTACATCCCCCATCTTATTTAGAGCTACTGCTTTGTCTTTTATTGTCTTCTATCACCCCTCAAAAAAAACCTTGTTCTGTCGGACTTTGTCAATAAATCTCCAACAAAATACTCGGAAACCACAGAGGCAGCTTAAAAAGTCCACTGTGACACAAAAGTGTTCCGGCATTAACGGGATACAGATGCTCCTTTCTGCTTGACCTAACAGCCAAACAGGACAAACAACCAAACAAAAGAAAGATTTCATAACAGAAATCTGCTCTTTGGTGTGTCAAGTTTGTGAGGCATTTCTTGTTTATTATGCAATGTTTAACTTCTCTATGTGCATGTATGATCATTCGGGATATTTAATGTTAATTTGAAAAATGATCTGTAACATGACGGTGACAATACGCCACTACAACAAATTAACTCACTTCATGTTGCTTCCATGTTTTGTAATTAGAACAACTTAGTAGTCAAGCAGAGTCAAGGAACAATGTTTGTTTGTCTTTGGAGGATCTACTATACAACGTGAAAGTAACGCGTAGGAGGTCAGGATGAGCAGCATGTGACCAAATCAATTTTGACATTGATCCTGAATGTGTAGTTGGCGGTATTTACCATCACTTGTCATTACAGTCGGCTCCGTTTTAACGGTGAAGATTCTCCGCACTTTGCAGCTGGCAAACAAGGTGATGCCATCTAGGGACAAAAATCTGGCGGCCTTAAACAACTCTCCCGTGAAGGACACGAGATCGACAAACAACGTGGTCCACTGAGACAAAAGCAGAAGGATTTTGTATGGTAAACGGCGCAGAGCTCACCCAAAAAAAATGTCAGCATTTCTTGGATGAGTCAGACACTCACAATATTGCGCTTCACTCCTGCCATAGGTAGTTTTGCATGCCAGAGTGTGGCAGACAACTCTTTATGCACGGTCGATAAGTAGAGTCGTCGTTTCAGGTGGCCAACATCAGTAATTCTGTGGCAGACGAACAACAGGGCATGTCGTGATTTACCAGACAGTGGTGCGCTATACGATGCTGTGGCCATAGAGGCGGTTGTCAGTTCTCTGAAATCAGCGCCACACATACACACAAACAAACACCCACACACATGCGTAAACATCACGCAAGCGCACAAACACGCACGCGAACAGGAACAAGAACATTTCACCTGAGTCTAAAAATATGATGCATGACAAATATCAAAATAAGCAAGCTGTATGCGTGAAGTGTTTTCATATATTGCTAGTTTGTTTTTTCCAGAATAAACAAACAACAAACTCAATATGCTATTATTGGGAATAAAGTCTTGTGCTTACCTACAGCAAACAGTTTGACTTCAAGTTCTATGCTTCAAAAACAAAATACAGGTTTGGAAATAACCTGAACTTCATTGCAACTAACCACATCTCTACAAAACTGTTACAATCACAGATTTACATTCATCCTTCCATTTTCTTTGCCGCTTATCCTCACGAGGGTTGCGGGGAGTGCTGGAGCCTATCCCAGCTGTCAACGGGCAGGAGGCGGGGTATACCCCGAACTGGTTGCCAGTCAATTGCAGGGCACATAGAGACAAACAGCCACACTCACAACCACACAAAGGGGCAATTTAGAGTGCCCAATTAATGTTGCATGTTTTTGGGATGCGGGAGGAACCGGAGAAAACCCATGCAGGCACGGGGAGAACATGTTAACTCCACACAGGTCGGGGCACCTCACAGATTTACAGTGTAGTTTATAACAAAAGGTATTGAAAACAATTTTTAAAATCAGTCTCTTAACGGGACAAGCCGAAAGAAGAAGAAGTCTCTTCAGGTTGAACCCTGGATGATTGGATGCATGTAGTAATCGTCAAGAATGTTGAGAGAAAATGACCACCTTACACAAGCTCGATAGAAAAGTCTTTGCCTTGAGGAATATTCACTTGAAGGGCCAAGAATCTCTGAAGAAGTCCCACTAAGAAATAAAATAATACAAAACGAGATGTTATCATGCTAGCAACATGGAGTTCAAGTAACAAAAATATGGATGTAGTGGAACCTCCAAAGTTGAACACACTCCGTTGTGGAGATTGTTGACGTTCTAATAACATGATTGCTGTAATTTCCAGCCTATAAGCCGCGACTTTTTTCACACGCTTTCAACCCTGCACCTTATGCGGTGATGCTGCTAATTTATGCATTTTTTCTAACGGCCGCAAGGGGGCACTCGAGTGGAAAAGGTAAAAGTGAGACCAGTGGAATATATATGTCAAGGAAGTAACTTTTGCCAGTACATTTTTTTTAACTTAGGGCTGTGCTAGTGTTAGCGCTGTGCTAGCATGTTGCTGCTGTGTTACTGCCGTGTTTCAGTAATTTTTACCGGTACGTTTTTTTTTAACCGGCTCTTTTAGCACCGCGCTAGGGTTAGCACTGGGCTAGGGTTAGCTACTACCGCGTCCCAGTGATTTAGGTAGGCTTTTTTTAACCCGCCCTGTTAGTGCTGTGCTACCTTGTTGCTACTGTGTAGCTGCCGCAACTGTTTTTTTTTTTTTTTTTTTAAACCAGCCATGTTAGTGCTACCGTGTTGTTGCGATGTTAAGATAAGCTAAGGCATTTAAACTTTGAATACGCTTTCTGTGTACCGTCTTACTTTGTAAACATCTCATTTTGCAATGTGTGTTTCAATGTGGGCACTTGCGGCTTTTACACAGGTGCGGCTTATGTATGTACCAAATGGTATTTCTTTTACAAATGTCCTGGGTGAGGCTTATAATCAGGTGCACTCTCGAGGCTGGAAATTACAGTACATAATAAAATCAATATATATAGAGTATTCTGTGCAATCATCTTCATTAAAGCTTCATCCATCAGTTTGCTACAGCATTCTTCTTTTCCCAAGACAACCCCAGTTTGAAAACATTGACAATAACAAAAACCAAATGATCTTCAATTATCCCAACGTGTAGGCTTTGAGAATGTGGGAGAAAACCCACAGAAGCACAGGGAAAACATGCAAACTCCACACAAGAACAGAATCTAGATTCCACTCCCTCTCCTCGAAACTGCGAGGCAAATGTGCCACCCAGCAGAAAACTGTCGCCTTGTCTACTAACTATTCCTAAAATTAACATACCTTTTAAAGACACCTGACAGATTTAATGGAGAAGAAACGGTAACTATTTCACCTAGTGACATTTTATAGGTATTACTGGACTTAAAAGTTGTGTTGTGTACATTAGGTTTAATGCAAACTTAATGCATGAATGCGATTCATAATTAATCAGTTGTAGAGCTCATATTTTACTGAGCAGCTACACCCTTTTAAATGTTTTCTCTTAGCCGTAACTGGTTCCGTCTGTGGTGGCATCACAAAAAATGCTTAGCCCTAAAGTTTAACTAACTGTAATTGTACCTTTCTGGCACATATTATTGTCAACTTACATGACATTTTCACATTCTCCGGCATTTGCATCTTCACAGTCTTGCTGTTACCTTCCAGACAGTAAACATATCCTTTGACTTCTTTATCAAACTCCTGGAAAAAGATAAAGATAGAGAAGAAAAAGATGAGTTCACGGCATCCTGTTAGCATGTAGATGTTCTGGGTTCTCTACGGTATATTATTTGATATCTAAGTGTTACTTGGTGATAATGCATCTCAAATAATAAATTCAAGGACACCTTTAGGATATTTGCCAGTTATCTTTCATTTAGTCATACTTGGCTCAATCAATATTGCACCTGTTTAGGAAAAAGAAATGTTCTCTCACTTTACGAATGGCAGACTGGCCACCACAGAGTTTCCACTTGGACACGGGGTCTTTTCCTTGTCCGCTGAACACCTCCACCCCAGCTCCACCCTGCAAAACAAGCACATTCCACCTGTTTAGCTTGCCGCTAAAGATAAAGCTAAAAGTTGAGTTATTTAGCTAGCTGTAGCTCCCCCCAAAAAAATCAAGTATGTTTACCTGATAATTGTGCTTAAACATTTTCCCACACCTAGCACCTGAGCAGAAATAAAGCTAGGTGGTCTAATAATATCCGGCAATTTTAGATTAGGTGACGTTCGGGCGTAGACGTAAAGTATCGAGTACATAACATCCGTGGAGCTGGCTTCGCGACTTTCGTCGCCATGGTTACCGCAAGCCGCTGGCGCCTCTTCTTCTTCTTCTTTGGACGCGCCAGCCAATGAAAAGGCGCTGCTCACCGCTAATCAGAACTCATATTCCAGCTGCGATTGCACCAATCTGTGACGGTGCACAATGACCGCATGAGCTACGTCGTGCTGGTAAGTTCGTTTATGCGAATTTAAGTATTATTTAGGGGCGATACGCTAAGATTATTTTGCACGTCAAAGGTAAAGGGTGATGAACGTGTGAGCATGACATTTGTGTTTGTGCGTTCATTGTGCTGACATATGCTGTGACGTCAAACATTACGTGTCTTGAGTGCGTCATATTGAGTTTTTTTTTTTTGTATGGGCCCACTAACGACCACGTTCGTTTACTTTGATTGTACAACAGTGACATAGTCACATAAATAATGGTACTACCAAATACTAATTTGTTGAAAAATCACGGTGAACGAGAGGTTCAGAAGTCTGCGTCACATTTATGCACTTCGGTGTTCGAATCTCGATTCCGTTGCGGTGTACTTTTACATTACACAATATAGACTTATGTTAGTCGTATTCTATATTCAGATTCTGACTCACCACTCACATTTATAGTACAAATGTCATTTGGAATGGTTATTGGTGTCTTGACCATCTAGCTGTGGTAATGGTGTGTGAGATTGCACATTTTGGTATCGATCTGTATCGCCATTACTGATAACTTTTCAAAAATTAAAAGATGCACGAAGTGCTAAATAACTAATGCGTTGTTTAAGTGCTTTTGCAATGTTATTTTTTTTCTGATTAAATATTTAAAACCTTGGACAGAATTAAGTTTATTGGTAAATAGAACATACTTTACCATTATAATAACCTTGCCAGAAGCAATACAACAGTAACACATGAAACTATTTTTTCCATCTTTAATAAACAAAGTGATCACTAAAAATACTGTTCAAATCCATCTATCCATACATTTTCTGAATTGCTTATCCCTACAAGGGTCACGGCAGTGCTGGAGCCTATCCCAGGTATCTTCAGGCAGGAAACGGGATTTTTACAGGTTTGGAAAACAAAACAAACAGGCAAAAATTCTGTCCGACAACTGCAACTGGTCCCAAATGGTGCCGACAGGTCTTAAATCCGAGTCAAATCTTCATTAATTCATTCATTCGTTCCGCTTGTCCTCACTAGGGTCACGGGTGTGCTGGAGCCTATCCTGGCTATCTTCGGGCGAGACCCTGGGTACACCCTGAACTTGTCTCCAGCCAATTGTACAGGACATAGAAACAAACATTCACACTTACAATCACACCTATAGTCAATTTAGTCTTCAAACTACCATGCACGTTTTGAGCATATGGGAGGAAAGCAGGGTGCCCGGAGAAAACCCACGCAGGCACGGGGAGAACATGCAAACTCCACACAGATGGGGCCTGAATTTGAACCCCGGACCTCGGAACTGTGCGACAGACATTCTAGCCAGTCACCCACTGTACCACCCACATCATAATCCATGGAATTTATACTTATATACTTTTTCAGTTGGCTGAAGGCATGATAAATGATGATAATGATAAAATATTATTTCCAGCGTTATTATCAACACCTGGATATTCTCTGGCTTGTTGAAAAGCTTCTGCCAGTGACCTCTGCCTCTGAATTGGCGGTCCGGCGGTGGAGCTGGAGGGGGGCAATTTCTCTCTCTTTGTTTCTGCAGGGCATAGTTTGCTGTGGCCTGGTTTTTCATGTTTGTATACATTTGTGTTGTTGCCACTCTAACTTACAGAGTCGTTCCCAATAGGGCAGCTTGGCAGTGTGCGATTTTCAACCTGAAAATGTAACTACGCGGCGCTCGTCGTCGTGTGCCATCCTTCCGCCCACAGTGTTGTAGATGGCACACGTCGCGTGCGCGTGCTGGGCCAGTGGGCGGGCGCAGATGGCGGGTCGCTTGCTCCCACTGCTAGGTCACGTGACGGCACGGAACACGAGAGGGGGGGGGGGTGAGGTAAGAGGGCCTCCCCAAGTGCTCGCCGCTCGCCAGTTGCCATTTGGCGTGGACTGCTGTTAAGTCATGTGACGGCACGACATCGAAACACGAGAGAGGGCATGAGCGCACTGAGACAGAAACGGCGGGTCTGACATCACCTGTTTGGTGAATCCAAAGCAGCGCATGCAAGAGTGAAACAAACACTTTATCGATATTTTCAGGTTGTATCAATCCGCTCCAATACTGACTGTCGATGTAAACTGCATTTTAGATCGAATTCCCCGCCACTAAGATTTGGTGTACCCCTCCGCCTCTAGCCCAAAGTCAGCCTATCCCTAACCTGTCACAAATAAAAACAAATGCAATAGAGCACAGGTGTTAAACTCCAGGTCCGGGGGCCAGATCCAACCCGCCGCATGAGTCTATCTGACCCGCCCCGGCAAATCACGTCTATCAACTTTTTAAAATTTTGTTCAAACCTGTCCCAAAATTTCAAATCATCATAAATAATGTTGAGATATTGCAAACATTACAACAACAGTAGTTGAAACACCCATTACCATTGATTTCTGATTTCATAATTTACTTGATAAATTTCCCGTGTTAAATATGATGAGAAGGTTGCAAGATTATGGTTTCACAGTCATGACCCTGTGAGGTAAACCTTAATTACAATGTGGCCCATCATACCCTGCAATAGATCTCGTGCATGTGACGTCACAGTTTGCACGGTGCCATATTGCCGGTCAAACCAAGCTGCCCTGCGGTGCGGGAGCCGTTGAATCAGAGCAGCATTTTTCAAATTACCCGAGATCTGTTGTGCTGTTGGTTGTCACAGTAGTCGACGCAGTTCTCCAAAGATATCATTCTATAGAATGCCAGGTGAGAAGACCAGAAAAGATCAATGGATTTCGGCAATTAAACGGGATGGATGGTGCTCAACGAAATACACGCCTGAGTACCGATAATTTCAGGTAGGAATTATTTTTCTCAATCTCAAATAACCAAGAAGTATTTATAATGCCAAGTTGACACATTTGAGAACAGTCCGTATTTAAAAGAAAAATTGTCTGTCGCAGATATTACATATTTTAACATGTGCACGCAATACGCTTCCATGTACGGAGAAGACGACTCCCTGTCCTAATTTTTTTTCCAGTCTTTGTTCATGAATGCGAGTTTGTATTTGTATTGGAAAAAATATAAAAAATATGTGAGTGGGATTTATTCCTGATTGAGAACAGATCCAGCAACGAAGTATTTGTATGGGTCCAGACTTTTCTACGCTTTCAAAGTTTTCTGTGTAAATCTGGACGACTTACTCAGCAGATACATGTGGAGATCCAGTTGTCCAAGACAAGCGGAAGCGAATTAAAAGTCCAATTTCTTATCGGCGAAAACATCGACTTCAGCATTAAATATGGGTCCTCTTTGCCAAGTATCTCTCATTTTTCCACGTACCTTCGTTTACTTTCACCTTCTAAATGATTAACGGCATCTGGGTGTTGTGCTATAAGACATATTTTTGTTTTGTCTCAACGGGATTAACTTGCAACAATGTTTTGTTTGACCGGCAATATGGCAAGTCGTGTGATTTTTATGACGTAGGTGCACGAGTTCTATAGAGGGTTTCATGTCTTTTCAGAATGTAAATAAATATGACCAAGAATTAACTCTTGTTTTATAATTAAAGCCAATGAGCATAATATTTCCAATTTGAATCAAGAACACAGCCAGCCATAAATTCAAAAGTGATCTTCATCCAGGCTTAACATCTTCTGCATGAAAAACTCTGAGTAATGTGATGAGATCCCTACTTTTCCAAAGCCCATACATATTTTTTTTTTTTTGGAGTCAGTCAGGAAAGTAATATCAATACTTTATGTTCATTATTGAACGCGGGTACGCTGGTGTTGTATGCCAGAGTGCATTATATTGAAAGGCGCTTTCGATTTATGACTGGATGTTTTAACGGAATAATCTAATAAAGAGCTTTAAGACAGGAATCCATAAAAGTAAAGAGCAACTAGCAGGGGGAGAAATTCAAAGAAAAGGTAGAATTTGTTTAGTTTAGTATCATGTACAAGAACCTGTAGTAATTTGGAATTGTGAGGTTAACGCATTGTAAAATATTATACAATAATGTGAAGAAATTTAACAAGTCACAGTTCATGCAGTGGTCAGTTTAAAAAAACATTTGTATAATAATAAGGACGAGGGAAACTGAAGCCATCCTTAATCCAATGAATAAATGAGTATGTTAATTTGTGTTAAAAGTCACCATAGTAATAATAAGCGGTCATTTTAATCATCCCAAGAGGTGTCCGAGTTTACCCACAGATGTTTATTTTTAAACAGACACAGTACAAGGTGTCATCCTGGACGTTTTGTTTACTTGAGCAGGCGAGCTATTATAGGATCAAGAAGGTATCTTGCGTTGCGTTTAATTAGCTTGAGGATGGCCTCGTGGCGTAACAATCATTCGCACGTTTGCAGCCATCTGACTTCAAACGCGACGTGGTCTTAATTATTTATTGTGATCAGAACAAAAGAAACCACAAACACCGTCCCGTTATGCTCGCAAATAAAGTGACTTTTGTTGTTCTTTGCGTCGCCGCGTTTGATGTCACTCGTTGGCGCCGACATCAAAAACAAGCTTTTCAAATGCAGAAACATGCAGGTGGTTAAAATTAAAAATTAATTGTTCACCTTTTTAGAACGGTGACTACAAAAATAACTATAGTGACGCATGGAAAGAACCGTGAACAAAAGCAACTTGAGTTGCAATTTAAAAAAAAAAAAAAAAACTAAAGCTAATAGCTACAACTCATACTCTCTGCACACACTCTGACAATTAGAGCGCTACTGCCAACTATTGTAGTGGATGTGCAATTGCACTTTATTCTAGTTGGGCCAATAAAAAAAGCATTTTCCCCAGGGTCACATGCGCCCCCTATAGAGCTTGTGCACATGTCACCATTTTCACGGTGCCATATTGTAGGTCAAAAGAGCTGCTCGACAGTGTTGAGGACATTGAATCGGAGCAGAATATTCACAATTCCCGAGACTTGTTGTGCTGTTGGTCGTCACAACAGACGAGACAGATATTAAAAAATATCATTCTATGGAATACCAGCTGAAAAGAGGAGAAAAGATCAATGGATTTCGGCAAATAAACGTGATGGATGGTGCCCAACCAAATACACACAACTGCGTAGTGATCACTTTACTTCAGGTAGGAATTATTCTTCTCAATCTCAAATTTCCCAAAAAGTATTTAGAATGCCAAGTTGGCTCATTTGAGAACAATGCGTTTAAAAAAAAAAAAAAAAAAAAAAAATTGTCTCCAACGTACACAGAAGCATGTTGCGGCCACACGTTAAACTTCAGTAAACCTCTCCCCGACAGACTTTTTTTTTTTTTTTTTTTTTTTCCTAATATGCATTGTTCTCAAATGAGTCCAATGCGTATTTAAAAAAAGAAGATAAACACTCTGTCACACAGGTTTACTGAAGTTCGTGTGGCGTCAATACGCTTCCGTGTACGGGGGCTAAATCCTATCCAAGCGTTTTATTTTCTTTTTTTTTTTTTAAATACGCGTTGGACTCATTTGAGAACAATGTATACTTAAAAATGAAAAAAAAAAACATCTGTCATAGAGAAGTTCACCGAAGTTTAACCTGTGGCCACAAGACGCTTCATGTACAGAGGAGCCGACAATCATAATTAATGAATGCGAGTTTGTGCAAAAACCAGGGGTCATTTTATTTAAATATTGGTATTTGTATTGAAAAAATCTCGGTGGGTCCATCACTGTGGGATTTTTTTTTTTGATTGAGAACAGATCCAATCTCGATGACTTACTCACCAGCTACATGTGTAGATCGGGGTTGTCCAAGACAAGCGGAAGCGGGTTAAAAGTTCAATTTCTTATCGGCGAAAACATCGACTTCGGCATTAAGTATGGGTCCTTATGCCAAGTGTCTCTCATTTTTCAATGTACCTTCCATTATTATCACCTTCTAAATTTTTAACGATATCTGGTAAAACTCTGGGCATTGTGCTATAAGATGTATTTTCGCATCGTCTCCAACCGACTAAGCATTGAACAATGCTTTGTTTGACCGGCACTTCCGGCCAGTGACGTGATTTGATGACGTACTGTAGGTGGACGAGCTCTATAGGGGGGGCCACACGTCCCACTGAAGCACTGCTCTAGCCTTACATTTGTCCAGATATTCACTAAAACTGAACCTACCCACACAGTTTTGAAGGAAAAAAAAAAAAGTGAAATAAATGACGATCAAACCAAAAATCTTGAAGTCAACCTATTGCTATAGTTGAATCAAACGAAGGACACGCAGTGTATAAAGGTGGTGCTAAGTGTCTGCGCCATTTTTTAAAGTATACAATATTTTACTTTTCTCTATTGATTTTCAACATCTCACATGAAGACTGACAGGCTTTTACTGCATCCTGACATGGCCGTGTCTGCCATTCTCACACTAGAGAAGGCGCTCAGTAATGGATGGACTAAATGTACTGTCTGTACCCCGTCTATGTAGGTCACTGCCACTCACTTGTGTTTTTCATTTTGCTCAAATGAGCCTGAACTTCTTATTCGCATCTATCAACCTTATCGCCGTCTCCTTTTATTGCTTTTTACCTCTGCCAAGTGTGAAAGTGTGAAGGCAAGCAGTATTGTTTTGATAGCTGTTTGTTACACACACAAAAAAAAAAAAACACACCAATGATTCCCATGAAATGTGGAAGCTTGGCACATGTGAGCAGAAAGCCATTACACTACATTGAAAAGATGAAAATGGAAGAATCTGGATGCATTTTCTCGCCACTGTTTCAGTTATAACGGTTCCTAACACAAATACAGCATTACAGCATTTTGTTATGTGCAGTATTATTATTTTGAACACATTGGTGAATTGAGACAAGAGTTTAATACATCCTGTCACCACAATCATGAAGTCAAAATGTGTATCTCAAGTCATCTTTCTCCTTATCCTACTTTACAACAATAATGAACATAATTAAATTGAATGTGAAGATTGAAACAGTTTGTGCATTACGATTAGGTCATTGGTTTGCATGGGCTTCCCTCTAGCAGGTAATATGATAGACAAACGAAGAACAATTTCACTCAGCAACTATAAGTAGCTCGATAAACTGCAATAATATTAGTTGTTCATTATGGATAACAAAGAATATATGCCAGTGAATATTGTTTAATGGTCTGTCTATATGTGCTGCTGCATATTTTGTGTTCAAACATCTGTCTCTTTAAGCTTTATGACACATACATCCATCCATTTTCTTTGCCACTTATTCTCACGAGGATCACTGGGAGTGCTGGAGCCTATCCCAGCTGTCAGCGCGCAGGAGGCGGGGTACACCCTGAACTGGTTGCCAGCAAATCGCAGGGCACATAGAGACAAACAGTCACACTCACCACCACACCTATGGGCAATTTAGAGTGTCAAATTAATGCATGTTTTTGGGATGTGGGAGTAAACCGGAGTGCCTGGAGAATACCCACGCAGGCACGGGGAGAATGTGCAAACTCCACACAGGTGGGGCCGGGATTGAACCCAGATCCTCAGAACTGTGAGGCCAACGCTTTTACCAGCTGTTCACCCGTGCCGCCACACTAACGTATTGATGCTAATTATGAGCTTATCTTTTATGTTTAAGGATTAAGATAGCAAATTTAAAGGCACGCACTGTGTAATATTGGTTGTTTTATGTGTAGTCGGACAGTAAACTTTGACTTGGAGTTGCATAAAATAACTTCACGTTGACTGGCAACCACTCCAGGGTGTGGTCTGGGATTGGCATCACTCACCCATGACCCTGAACGGGATGCGTAATGTAGAAAATACTGCAGATTAACTCATGGAGAATTGATTCTGTCTTTTTGCTGTTGGAACCGCCACCCCTCACTGGACTGCAAATGGTGGCATGCCGTCCATCCCATGCTAACCTGGTACATTATTCTAATGAACCTCAAAGTGGGTTGTGAACTGATAAATGGATGAACAAGCCAGAAAAACAGCCACATTTAAGACCCTGCACACTTTTTTTTCCTTTTTATGTGAAGGAGTTTTTGCTGTTAAAGTCAGTGAACGCATTCCGCCGACCCTGAATCAATAACGGTACGGTCCTATCATCCTTCTTTCCTGTCTTTTGTCCATCCGTCTTCTGTTCTATCGACCCATCAATCTCTCCATCGATCCATCCATTTTTTTTCCTACAAGCTGGGATCCTTCTTACCTGCTTCCAGTTTCATGTGATATTTATGTCGCTAGATGAATCGTCTAAATGGTAATTGATAAAAAAAACGTTTGTGGCTGGCCAGGGTCATCGTATCATGTCTTGGATTGTTTCTCGTTCCCAATGCAGTGGCAAGTGTGTAGCCCGTCTAATTAGACGGTTCACTCATGTCACATTGTGGCTTGACTTATTTCCAAAGTCTGTAGATAACCGTGCACTGGGGGCCCACTGGGTCTGCATGTAGTTAAAACTATACGCTTGTTAACCATGATTACAAGGTGGAGGGGCACACAAACACAATGTACTGTGTAGTAGATTATGAAATGTTTGTAGCTGTAGTTAACTGAGTTGGAAATGCTTGGCCAAATGGAGAATGGGCTTCATCCGCAATTTCTGAAATTACAATTTTAACTATATACCAGCCTTTCTTGCGCCACCCCATGATAATGAAGATTGCCCACTGTATCACTGATTTATTATGGTACTGGAATGCAGATTTTGCGAGAGAGAACGCAGCACAATGAAAGGTTCATTAGTGACTTTTTTTTTTCCTCCTCTACAGGAATACTTTGACATTGATTGGGACAGACAGCATCATTAAAATACAGCTTGGCATGCAACGAGCACTGACAAATGTGGTATGGAGAAATCAGTTAATAAATCACGCTTGTTAGCGTGCTTGATTGTGATTAATAATTCATTATTTTCAAAATAATCTGCTCATTTGCATCTATCAAAACACATCAATTAGCAAAGGCAATTTGGCTTTCTCGTACAATGTAAATTGACAAAAACCCAGATTTTACTTTTCATTAATGAAACTTTGCATGTCGAGATGATATTTGCATAATTGGACCGGCTATAATCAGCCAATTTAAATATGTTCAACTAGTTTGCTTTTTGTTTGAATAGCATTGTTGTCAGTATTGAGGTAGGAGTTGTATTGCAGGCGAACGTTTATTTTTATGCATCTCACATGATCTCCTCCATCTATTATAAACCGTTTCCTATTTATTTAGTCTTTACTCTCCTCTCTAGTGTCAGAGATCACTGCACGCCTCCTTCGGAGTGAAAAAAACAAATCACACGCCACAAAGCTGCGCTTTTAACTATTTCCCAAAAGGCCAAACATGAGCCAAGCCACTTGCATGAAATGGTAAAGGCTTTCGTTTATTTTATTTGCAATTGATTTCCCACCATCTTGAGCAGTGAATTTTTAGGGAAAGACAAATGTGTTTGCATCTTGCCCACTGGCTTCCAGGTAGTTCTCATTTTTAAGGAAACTATCTCATGGCAGAAAATGTAAAATAAATTCATTTAATTAGTTACGGGCTCATTTAAGATTTCACTATTTCCAACTATCAAACAAGCAAAATGACTGAAACACTCACAGTAAAACTACTCACCCATGGCGTTGCCTGACAATGGAAGAGAAACGTGTTTGCAGAGCACTGGTGTCACCCAGTGATGCTTTTATTGCTAGAATTTAAAAATTCCCTCCTCTTGTAATAGCACATTTGGAATCGAAATGTGGTTGCTTTGTCAGAAATTGATAGTTGGATCATCTTGTGAGATGTGCCAATACTTGGCTTGTTATTGTCAAGCCAGTCAGGAATAAGGCATGCAGTATAGAGCTCTACGTCACTGAAATCACGTGACTGGTGATATTACCGGTCAAACAATGCATTGTTCAATGCTAAGTCCGTTGAGACGGCACAAAAATGTCTCATAGCACGACGCCCAGAGTTTTGTCCGATAACGTTAGACGTTTAGAAAGAGATAAACAAAGTAACGTGGAAAAATTAGTGACACTTGGCATAGAGGACCCATGTTTAATCCCGAAGTAGATGTTTTCGGCAATAAGAAATTGGACCGTTAATTCCCTTCCGCTTGTCTTGGACAACTGGATCTACACATGGATCTGGTGAGTAAGTCGTCTAGATTTAGACGGAAGAGTTTGAAAGCGTAGAAAAGTCTGGACGTATACAAATACTTTTGTTGTTCTCAATCAAGAATAAATACCACATAGTGATGGAGCCACTCAGATTTTTTTTCAATACAAATACCAATCTTTAAATAAATGACCCCTGGTTTTACACAAACCCGCATTCTTTAACTATGATTCGGGTGGAGGGGGTACAGCGAGTCGGATCCTCCATACACAGAAGCGTACCGCTGCCACACATAAACCTCTCTGCAACACACGGTTTATTTTCTTTTTAGAAATACGCATTGTTCTCAAATGAGTCAATTTGGCATTATAAATACTTATTGGTGATTTGAGACTGAGAAGAGTAATTCCTACCTGAAATTTAATGATCACTGCACGGGCATGTGTATTTGGTTGGGCACCATCCATCACGTTTAATTGCCGAAATCCATCAATCTTTTCTTGTCTTTTCAGCTGGTATTCCATAAAATTATCTCTATGAATATTTGTCTCGTCTGTTGTGACAACGAACAGCACAACAGGTCTCGGGTATTGTAGATATTCTCCTCCGGTTCAATGTCTCCCACAATGACGAGGAGCTGTGTTTGACAGGCAATATGGCGACGTGAAAATGGTGACGTCATGTGCACAAGCTCTATATATGCAACCAACTTCCAGATTGAGAAAAACAGGTCAAAGCACTTCCTTCTGGTGTGGGTAAACGGTGGAACCAGGACAAAGTACCTGTAAGGAACTTTTAAACATCTGGATTGTCTTCTGAATAAATAAATAATATACTGTATTGTACATATCTTCAACTTCAAACCATCATGTCATCAACCTGCAGTTATGCTCGTTGTTGCAGCATAAACAGTAAGTTTGCTAACCTGTTTCCTGCATTGGGTCACATGCTTTTCTGCTTGGAGAGAATTAGATTTTCTACATGCTGTTTCAGTAATCAGCGCTGGTAGTTTAGTATTACATGCTGCTGCATCTCACGCCAATGGCGTGGGTTGGTTCCCTGCCTGTCCCCTCAACGCTGGTCCGAAGTCCGGATAAAAACTGGATGGGTTCTTGTTCTTCTGCTCTAAAACTCAGGGAGGAAAGGAGAAATATCTGCCTATATATACTGTACATATTAACATAGTGTTTGTGGACAGCTGAAACTCAGAAATGCTTGATTCACAAACCCATGAGCAAAATCAATTTCATCGTTCATGCTGTTTTCACATTTGAGTGCAACTCACCCGTAACATTTGCCACTTTGAGTCACCTTAGTGCTATTTGGAAATATGAAATTCCCCAGCCATGGGTGCGCGTCATCTATTTCCGGAGCGTCAACTGGCGAAGAGTATAAAAGTTCACAAAGACGTTCCGTTTTAATCGGGGTCATTAGCGCCTCTCTTTCTCTCTACTAGCCGCCTGCGCGGCAAACTTTAACTACTTTGCCCTCCTTTTGTATTCCACTAAGTGTCTATCCTTACTTTAAATGAAGCTTTGAACAAAAGGTCCTCCTCATTCATTACATCCGCTAATTTGCCCCCACAAGTCCTTATTTATTGGATAAGGTCTCTGACCCAAGCGCTCTATTCATGTCTCGCCATTATCACCAAGGTGGTTTCATCGAAATAACTAAATTGACATTCAGCTCGTATATACTTGGAATGAAAATGTATTTTTGCACAAAACCAAAAACTTTCAAATGATTGAATTTGACCTTAAACTCGAAATTATTTCAACTGTGACAACATTTTTGTAGCACATTTTCTTTGTTCATTTTTACCCAAAAAAAATTATGCAAAAAAAATGAAAATGTCTAAAATTAGCCAATATTTTTTTCATTACAATTTTATTGGATTCAAAATGACTTTAAATCACAATTTGGCTCAGATTTTAATTATTTGGGGAAAAATTGTATGTATTTCCCATTTTTGTCAAAGTATTAACATTGTTTAAATCTGGCAGAAATTACATTTTGATGTCAAATAATCACTTTGAACCCACTTTGATGACGCACTGGCTGAAGTATGGCAGATCCCACCAATATCATACTTAGTAGTACCTTAGTTCTGGACATATTATGGTTTCAGTCATGATTATACACATTTTCTCTACTGTTGTGTAAACCTATGATACGACTGCATTTTATTTATTTTTTGTCTTTGTTCATTCTGGGCCACTTTAGCAAGCTCTTTCTTGCCGGACCTGTCAGTTTGAAACTGATACGTTCCGACGTGAACCCTGTTGGCGTGCGAGCCGCCTGTCAGCTGTCGACTGTCAGAACGTCAGCCTGGGATTGTGTTCCGGTGCTGGGTCTGCCAGACCTTCCCCCTGATAGAGTTGCGTCTCATTTTTTTCGAGCTTCCCGAGGCTTTTGTTGAATGTTGCTAATGATCTGTCTTACTTTGCCCGGTTATGACTTTTTTCAGGCCACGATGATGTAATACACCTACTCCTCTGCCCCCCCCCCATACCCTCATAGTCGTGGTCTTCACATCTCCAGGCACCACTGTATTTTTCGGGCGTCAAGATCATTATAGGAAGTTGTATAAAATATACTTTAGACACGTACTCATTGGTATTCAAGGATGGGTATTGATTGGTGACAAAGGCACCAGTTCTCCAGAAATTGACAACATCGTGCTCATTTTTCTCTGCGAGTCAAAGTGGCCAATTTAATGCCTTTATCTGATTTGACAGATACGGTGTATTTTTCTGTTTTTAAATGGGTGTCTCAGCTGACAGATTTCCAATGCGACAATGTGATGTGTGAACCAACCCGCACGGGCAGACAACCAAAGTCCACGTAAATAACTACACACTAGGCAAGTGTGACAAGACAAATAATCCAAATGTCAAATGTGACACCGTTTAGTTGGACTGATTACTTTGCTGGCTGTGGTCTTGGATTATTTCAGTTATCTAAAGATCTACACACACCTCTGTTATATCATATTTAATGGTACTGTTAATGATTTTGCTTTATATTCACGGCAAGTGTTTTTAATGTTTATTTTTAATGTTTCGGCATGTATATTCTACAGTATGACCCCCAATTCACATTTGAAAGAGGCACAGTTCCAATCTTGTTCCTGTTAATGTTGCCTTCATGTGTCGCGGGAGTGCTGGAGCCTATCCCACAGAGCCCAAAATGGCATTGTGTGTGAAATCCGGCAGTAATGTATCATTTCACCACAGACCACAACACAATTGGTAATGTGTATTCTGATTCAAATCTGATGCAGATTTTTGAATCTGGTTTTACATTCCAAATTGAAATGGCCATAAATTCCTATATAAAATTATACCATCCATTCTGTGAGTATCTTCCACTGTCAAAAAGTCTCCACCCATCCATCCATTTTCTTTGCCGCTTATTCTCACGAGGGTCGCGTGGAGTGCTGGAGCCTATCCCAGCTGTCAACGGGCAGGAGGGGGGGTACAGCCTCAACTGGTTGCCAGCCAATCGCAGGGCCCATAGAGACAAACAGCCACACTCACAATCACACCTTGGGGCAATTTAGAGTGCCCAATTAATGTTTCATGTTTTTGGGATGTGGGAGGAAACCGGAGTGCCCGGAAAAAAACCACGCAGGCACAGGGAGAACATGCAAATTCCACTCGGGCGGGATCAAACTCGGGTCCTCAGAACTGTGAGGCCAATGCTTTACCAGCTGATCCACTCTCCTGCCCCCACCCCCCCAAAAAAACGTGAATGCAAATTTAAAAAATGAAAAAATATTGTCGTGTTGCTTTTTTTTTTTTTTTTTTTTTTTAATCACAGAACAAACCTGGCATTTCCACACAGGTATGAAGACTTCTTATATCCACTTGATACCTTATTTTGTTTTCTCTCTCTCTCTCCTCTCTTTGCTCACCACATCCATTATGGTAGATCACCCCCCCCCCCCATCTCCTAAACGTGACATGAAATAATTCCCATGCATGGTTGGAGGCTCCACTGGTAAATGGGTAATCTGCGGAACGGGGAGGACCACAGAAAGCGCCAGGAAACCGCTTGATATTCTCTGTCTGATATGTGTAAAGATGGCTCGAGAGCTTTGTAGCAGGTTGCAATGGCAGAGCTCCAGAAAGGAAATGATAGGGGGAAATGGACTAAGCCATATCATGTCATAAATGCTCAACAACTTAGAAAACTCATCTGATATCATTTTCTTCCGGGTTGGAATTGAAAATGGCAAAAATCACGCATGTTCCAGTGTGTGCACAGTCGCCCTCAGCTCTGACAGGACCCGAAGAGGGAATGTAATCATTTTGCTGTCTGATTTGAAATTCAAAACGGTTTCCAATATATTATAGTGGCAGATTAAATATTGATATGATTAAAGTTTTCCCCCTTCCGTTTACGTCTGAGGTGTTTTCGACCAAGGCCCCCTCCTCCCAGAGCATCTTAATTCAGACATTAAAGGGGAAATATTATGGAAAATTGACTTTTTCATTGCTTGTATACAAATAGTATGTTCTCAAGTGTGCTTGTCCTCAAGTACATAATTAAACAAGCAAGTACGGTAAATCTGTTGTTAGCTGCCTGATTCCGAACGTGTTTGCGATCCAGCCATTCTGAATATTCCCAACAGTTCAGCTAGTTTACACGATACCGGCCCAGTACAGTACAAAGTGTAGTCCGACCACTGGAATACACGGAAGCAGTATCATGTCAAAGCCAAAATATAAGCAGCACTTCGGTGTTTGATCATCAATGTTGTTGTTGTCGTAGCCAAGTCGGACAGTCGTTATTCCGTATCAAGGTCCAGAAAGTGAGCCACATCGGGCCGGGGCGCTCCACAGGTGTTCCACCGTCAGCGTGGTCTGTTTTTGAGCACAGTTGAAGAGATGATGCGTATCGTTGGGGGGGGGATGTCACACAATGGGCATTTATCAACGACATTGTTTTCGAGACGATTGCTGATAGTTATTGAGCTCGTGACACCAGCCCGAACGGAGTTGCGATAGAATCGCTCTCACGGGCCGCGGGAGTTGTCTTTCGGATTTGGCTACTGGAGGCGAGTCGCCGCCCAACACAACGTTGGGTTTGTAGCTTAGTTTGATCATCATTAGCTGACAGCATTGACAGCGATTGCTTTTGATAACCAGCATATACGTTGAATGTGTAGACGTGGATATGTTTGGCGATATGCATGTGACACTCGCACGGAAAAGAGTATTTGGTAGGCTAGATGATTAAGTGCTGTGTGAAAGCAGAAATAATTGTGGATGTACCAAAAAATTTGGTCACAGATATATATTTTTTTCCCCCCAAAAGTTCACTTTTTGGTCCAAGGAGAACTACGGATAATCTATGAAAATAGCAAAACTATCTTGACATGTTCTGTCCTTGTTGTCCTTGGTCAGGAAGGTGCAATTTCAGGAAAAAGGAAAAAATAAAAAGCATGATTATCTTTGTGCTTAACTGACTTAATGTCTTGGGAATAGCGCCGTGTTTTCCCTTTTATAACATTTTTATTTTCATTTTTTACCTTTTCAATGTTGTCCTAACTCTCCTTAATAGAAGAGCAGATACTGTCAATTGGGTAGAAAAAAAAAATCTCCTCTCTCTAGCCCGTGTTTGTACACAAAAACACTTCACAAATTGTACCTTCATTGGCACAGCTTTTTACACCAACCATCGGGTTGAAGAAAAAAAAAAAAAACATTTCACGTAAGATGCTAAACAGACAAAATCTGTTACCTTGGACTGAAAGTGATGTATCGCACCTTGTAGTGTTTGTGTAGTACCCAATCATATTCATGGCTTTCTCTCCCAAAAATGTATTCAGGATGACAAGTGCTGGCAAGCACCAAAGAATTGTGTTGGCAAAGCTAAAGTCAGGACCTAATGCTGCGGTAAACAGACAGATAACTGAAAGAAATTCAAGTGTTTTTGCACATTTTCATTGCTGGCAGTCTCTCACTAGCATCTGAAGAATCAAATTTATGCTCTCACATAAAATTCTGTGTGTCACTTTTTTTTTTTTTTTTTTAGTCAGTATATCAGCACTTAGGTGCACTTCCTGGGGACTTTTCTCTTTAGTTTACATGTAACTTGAAACCCCGCGATAGATGCAAATTTGTCGACTCTTAGGCCACATTATTAGGTACACCTTGGCGGTTAAATGAGATCAAAATAGAGGCCAACATAAATTCTTTTGCCTTTGCAGCAATCATGTTTTGCTTTGAATGACACTTTCAGAGCAGTGGTGATTTTAGAATATGTATCAATGGGTCTATCGTGTACACAGCATGTCCATACAGTGAAGACAATGAGTCTTGAGTTCTCACACTTTAGAAATCATGGAGGGGTCTGAAATTTTCATCGTAGGTGCATGTCCACTGTGGGAGAGATAATTTATAAAGAAAAATGCAGATATCACAATGTATATATATATTTTTTTTTTTTTTAAGCAATGCATTTGTGTGGCGCAGCTGCAAATAAGTATTTGAACGCCTGTCTATCAGCTAGAATTCTGACCCTCAAAGACCTGTTAGTCTGCCTTTAAAAGTTCACCTCCACTCCATGTATTATCCTGAATCAGATGCACCTGTGTGAGGTTGTTAGCTGCTGCATACAGACAGCTGTCCTCCCCATACAATCAGTAAGACTCAAACTTGTAACATGGCCAAGACTAAAGAGTTGTCCAAAGACACCAGACACCTCATGGTGTCTCATTGATCCTTACAAAGGTGAGGAATCAGCCCAGGACTACACGACAGGACTTGGTCAATGACCTGAAAAGAGCTGGGACCACTGTTTCCATGGGGACTGTTGGTAATACACTAAGACGTCATGGTTTGAAATCATGCATGGCACGGAAGGTTCCCCTGCTTAAACCAGCACATGTCAAGGCCCGTCTTAAGTTTGCCAATGACAGCAAATGGATGATACAAAGGAGTCATGGAAGAAAGTTTTGTGGTCAGATGAGATCAAAATTGAACTTTTTGGTCATAATTCCACTAACCATGTTTGGAGGAAGACGAATGAGTTCCATCCCAAGAACACCATCCTCCTGCAGTGCGTGCAAAGCTGGTGAACAAGTACAGGAAACGTTTGACCTCTATAATTGCAAACAAAGGGTACTGTACCAAATTCTTCTCATTGGTTTTCTCAGGTGTTGAAATACTTATTTGCAGCTGTATCACACAAATAAATCATAAAAAAATCATACGTTGTGATTTCTGGATTTTTCTTTTTAGATTCTCTCTCACAGTGGACATGCACCTATGATGAAAATTTCTGACCCCTCCATGATTTCTAAGTGGGAGAACTTGCAGTATAGCAGGGCGTTCAAATACTTATTTTCTTCACTGTAGATTTTCTTTTGCTTATCACCATTCAGGTCGCAGGGGCAGTAGCTTTTTCGGTTTTTGAAAACTGTCCAAACGTTTCGATTTGGCTGTTTCGGTCTGGTCGGTGTTTTTTGTTGTTTGTTTTACCTCCCCGCTTCATTTAAGAGATACTCCTGAGCAAAGTACTCACACGTTAGCCAAGATGGCGGTGCAGACACATGATCTGTGTCATGTTTTCCAGCAAGGGACTACCAGAGCACATCACCAGCACTCTTGCTTTGGAAAGAAGAGATACATTCTCTGTATAAACTCTCCGTATACGATGGTACTTTGGCATCTTTATCCCTCCACTGCAAGATCTCAAGTTTCAGAGACACCTCGTCCTCCCGCAAAGCCCGCTTTTTTGTGCGTTGTCAGCAGACAGAGGCACAAATGTATTTATTCAGTGTGAAGTCAGGGCTTTTTTTTTTTTTCTCGTCAAACACAAAGATGTATTTGTTTGTAGGGAGCCGTCGCTTGTTCTGTTGTATGATTTGACAAAAGTGGATACATAGGTTTATTGAACATTTTCCAATTGTTCTCGCTATATGTCGCTGGCATTGGTAGACCAGCAAATAGATATTTCAGATCAATAAAAAAATGTAAAAATCATTATGATAGCATAAAAACATCAATAATAATGAATAATAATTTGAACATACTTTACTTTTAACCTGACTGTACAAGACAAAGACTGCTCTGTGTCAGTGTTCCGACTCGCCCTCTGCTCTTTTTTTTTTTCTCTCAAAAACACAAATTATTGAGGCTTTATGACTTTGTTCTCAGTTAAAATTCTTAATTTCTTTTTCCTGTAAAGATGTTCTTTTAATTTTTCCTCATCACATAGTGGCTTTCTTCTTATAGTATTATGGCTTTTTTTCCTCAGAACTGGACATCTTTTGTCCTTATAACGTAGATTGTTTTTTTTTTTCCAATTTTTTTCCTGCTAAAATAATTTTTTTCTTACACTGGGGAGATGTTCCGGACTCACCTCCAATAGGAGAAAAATTTGCACTCTATATTGACCATATATAAAATGTTTGAAAATAAAATTGTATTTATACCATGGTGCTAAATTCAAACTTAAATTCTAACTTGCTAAACACACGTGTACTCATGAAAAATTGACAGTTAAACAAATAGATTGTAAAGACCTATACAAAAAAAAATATTGCTTGAAAAAATGAGATATAGAAGCAGCATGAACTGCGTGCAATGAGTCCAATTGGAGAACAGCCTACAAATCGTACAATGCTATGGAAAACAAAATGGCAACAATGGCCATCACACCAGGCGTTGTTTGACCTGCAGTAGGAGGAGGAAGAAGAATGGGAGAAAGAGGAGGCGCTTTTGCCTGGGGCAGTGGGTCATCCGTCAAACCAGGAGGAGAGACCGGCCTCGACAGAGAGAAGCTGTGACCGGCTCTCTCCGGAGCTGCACGACAGGACCTGAAGCGCGCCGGTCACTCCCTGCAGGGCCAACGCCGACATGCTGCACCGAGGTCCAGACTGTCCTGCTGGGCCTGCCGGGCCGGATGGGCCACGGGTCAGAGGGAGGCGGGCTGATGGCAGACAGTGATCTTCCCCAAAGGGAGGCTGGACCACAAACAATTGTCGAAAGTCATTAGGGAGAAGTTTGGACAAGTCTGCTTATTCAAAGACACTTTTGTACAAAGTATTTATTTTTTTTTTTCAAATGGACTGTACTGCACACTGCTGTCTATTCGGCTGTGGTGGGAAGTAAGTAGGCCTGTCAGTATTGAATATTTTTAAAATGGATTATCTGTCCTCCATCCATCCATTTTTTTTTTACACTGCTTATCCTCACTAGGGTCACAGCCATGCTAGAGCATAGTAAGAAGCAGGGTCCAGTCCACCCTGAACTGTTTGCCAGCCAATTGCAGGGCATGTAGAACCAAAACTAGCATTCAAACTTTCATTCATACCTATGGGCAATTTTGAGTGAAAACCTGCCATGCATGTTTTTGCAATGTGTGAGGAAACTGGAGTACCTGGGGGAAAAAAACCCACGCAGGCACAGGTAGAACATGCACACTCCACAGCAGGGAGGCCAGATCTGAATCCAGTCCTCAGAACTGTGAGGCAGATGTGCTAACTTCTCATGATCATACTGCCATCCACAGTCTCCTCTCGGATGAAATGTTTCTCCTTACCACGACGAGACAGTTACATGCTGAGAACTGAACTATCCATTTTCTGCCCCACTGTATCCTCACAAGGGTCGGGGGCATGCTGGAGCCTATCCCAGCTATCTTCGGGCGAGAGGCGTAGTACACCCTGAACTGGCCGCCAGTTAATCACAGGATTCCGAACTAGAGGTGGACATTTAATTCATTTTATCGATTTATATGATGTCAGAATATATATACTGTATATGTGAATAATTTTGAAGCAATTTCACCATGAAAACAAAAACAGTAATTTTTTTTTTCGGCTACCAGTGCAAGTACTAAATAAAATAATGACTTGATCACTGGCAGTTTTTAATCACAAAAATGCCCACTCATGGCGAAGATTTGCTTGCTCAAATCTGCAAATTGTGAAATCCTGTCCTGTTTGCTTGTCGCCACATAGAGCTTTTCTTTATTTGTTCTGTTTGCTGAGTACACTCAGACAGACACAAATCGTTGTAGAATAAAGATTTCTAGCAAATTAGTATACCATCTCTAAACTAAAGTTACAGGTTCTGGGAGCGTACTTAAGATTTTGATTTGCTTCAATTAGATAATCCCCCACAAAACATCGAACCGCTGTCATGGAGGATGTTAATGCGTGACTCTCTTATACCTCAGTAGACCTCAGTTTCAATGTCCATTGAAAGCGTTTTTTGAGACAGTTGAAAAGAGCAGCCGTAAGCAGAGATATGAAATGAGGGGGGAAAAAAAATAGTACTGGGTGTTACACTGACATTCTCACTATGTATTCCATAGCTAGTTATTGAAGTGACTATTTGCTTTATCGTCTAGTTGGCAAGTCAAGTTAAGTTTAGCATCTCAAAGACCCACGTTTGGGGATCTCAGCAGATCAAATGTGTCGCTCCGCAATGACAGTTCTGTTGCGGTCAATGCAAATCGTGTTTTAGCCACAACATGGACACCTCGGCGAAAGCAGCAGGTGGCGGGTTCGTGCAACAAACTAGCAGCGATGCCGCAAGCGTGTGGCAATTCTGTATGTGACTGAAAATGACACCAATAGCACAGTTACTTGCAAAATATGCAAGTACAGCCTCAAATGAACATTCTGTATACACATAAACACACACAGATCCGTGTGTGTGTGTGTGTGTGTTTGCAAAATAGGCAAGTAACCATGCTAGCTGAAAAGTACCCAAATCTTCATGTCAGTGAATTTATCAAACACCCTCCTTTAACAGTGAAAAGAAAAATGTGCTGTAGCATAAATTTCAGTGATGAATACACTCTAAGAATGACTGTTCAAAGAAAACAACTTTCGTTTCTCTCAATTGTCATCTTATTTCCTCACTCACTCAGATCGCATCTCCATGATTTCACAGCAGTTTGGATCTTTTAACACTCTTGCAGCAAATGAATGTAACATACAATACATTTTGTAAAGCATTCCCTCATCCTTGATCCACCCATCCGTTTTCTGAGCCGCTTATCCTCAGGAGGGACGCGAGACTGCTGGAGCCTATCCCAGCTGTCATCGGGCAGGAGGGGGGTTACACGCTGAACTGGTTGGCAGCCAATGGACCTTTCCGACCTGTCAATCACTCGTACAAGCCTAAAACACAGTTGACAAAGTGTCTAAGATGGATTAAGGCTTGCGGACGACCACACGTACAGCTAAATGTGGACAATATCAAGAAACACAAGGCTGTATGTTCGAAGGTAAGTGAGGGAGAAGTATCTTGTCAGAGTTTGATTGAATTATTATCAGTGCTTTATACATTCCAGGAAAACAACTTTCACTCTGTTAGTGTATCACTGACCTGCTGAATGAAGTTTGTAATGTTTTATGCCAAAGAGTTGGGTTTGGGATACGTAAATGCGCGATGTCAGGCAAGAGAAATGTCTAGTTGTCTATTTGTATCACATCAGACTTTTAAGACGGAGCACTGGGTTCCATTACGAGCCAAGTCAAATGAATACACCCACTCACTTCTTAAGACTACAATGATATTACTCGTGATCTTTCCAAGTAAAAAGTACTCACCCTGCTTTCCATGCGCAGTACGATTCCACTATTTTATCCTGTTGGATTTCAATATGAAGTTTGTGAGGTGTCAAACTTTTTTGCATCGATTGCCAACGTTTCACTGTAACTCTGACATTGCGTCCTGCTCCCTCCAAAATCTTAATTCCCTGTACATATCCTTGCGTGGAATACCTCTCTGTAGAACTCTTTTGGACAAGTCTGACGCATTTAGCAAAAAACATACCCCAATATCATCATGAATACGCGATAGAGAATCGACTTCAAACATGATATGTTCAATCGCCATTTTGTAAGCTTGTGGGTAAGGGGGCGGAGCTTAAGATCCCCATCAGAAAGGTCCATTGCGGGGCACATGGAGACAGACGATAGTCTCACACCTAAGCACAACTATGAGCAATTTAGATTCTTCAATCAATGCATGTTTTTGGGATGTGAGAGGAAACTGGAATCCCCAGAGAAAACCCATGCAAGCACGGGGGAGAATATGCAAACTCCACACAGGCGGGTCCGGGATTTGAACCGCAGTCCTCAGAACTGTGAGGCCAACACTCTCCATCTTATATTCTACTATTGTAATGTGTAGCACGTGGCGACCTTGCAGTTGTGTTACGTGAATGTATTTTACAAGTTCTGAGTTATGTAAGTAACAAGTTCCTGAAGGCCCATGCTAAGGTCAGGTCAAGGTAACTGAATGTGATTGGATGAGCAAGCGTCTCAATGTGATTGGATGAACGATTCTGGGGGGGATGGGGAGGGTGTCAGTTCAACCAAGGGCGATGTGGAGTGTGAGTGGGTGTCTTTAGAAAGAAAATCAATTACTTCATTGATTAGTTGAAGTTGACTCAACTATCATCACATTAGCATTGGCTACAAAAAGCTGAAGTCGTCGTGAAGGTACTTTGTGTTATGGTTAACTTTTTTTTTTTTTTTTTTTACACTTCTATTACAGTTAAGAATGTAATATGGTATTTGCGTATGTGGTTCAAAAAAAAGAAGGAATAAAGAATTTTGAGAAAAAGGTTTTAGGATAAACGTTAGAAGTGTCACAATCGAGGAGATTAGTTTTAAATCCATGGCTGTGTTCAGAGGTTTCTCTGTCCTTGGAAGAAAAAAAAAAAAAAAAAAACTCTCCGTGGAATGCACCACTGAAAACCGCAATAATTACCTATTGCTAAATGAATACCTCTCCAAAAATGGTAAATTAAAATAAAGCATTTATTTTTGTAAGGCATAAGATGAAGTTGCTAAGAAATCCATCCATCCATTTTCTTAGCTGCTTATCCTCACAAGGGTCGCAGGAGTGCTGGAGCCAATCCCAGCTGTCATCGGGCAGGAGGGGGGTTACACCCTGAACTGGTTGCTAGCCAATCGCAGGGCACATGGAGACGGACAACAGTCGCACTCACAATCAAACCGAAGGGCAATTTGGTGTGTCCAAATAATGTTGGATGTTTTGGGGATGTGGGAGGAAACCTGAGTGCTCGGAGAACATGTAAACATCACACAGGCGGGGCTGGGATTGAACCCTAGACCTCAGAAGTGTGAGGCCAACGCTTTACAGCTGCTTCACCGTGCCGCCTACTCAGAAATCATCTAGGTTAATTGCATGTTTACAATATGGCGAAGCTCTGTTAATATTAGGCTTGGAGATTTGAAACACAAAAGGCATAAGGTGAGTGGTAGAAGACAAACAGCATCAGGACTGTTAATGAAAAGAAAAATGACACCCTTGCCAGCTGAGCGGGCCTTCCGGTCCATTAGCTTCTTTTTAATTGGACGAGGAAACCCAAGGAACCAAGCAAGACCCAGAAAGCATCGAGACAGTTTTGGTGTGGGGAGTTATTCCAATAAAACATTAGTGAGCGATCCCCTTCTTGCCAGTATGAGACCTTAGACCACAGACGGCGGCCCTCCTTTCATCATTAACCTTTACCTCTCTCTGAAATGACTGCATAATCGAGGAAGGTAATCTTTCGCTCTGCTTAAAAGACCTTCTGCACTGCACTTAGTTCATCAGTTTCTACTCTCTGTGATATAGAAAGGGGGAGGGGGGAAGTAATTTCTTGCACACAGAAAGATAAGACTCAACAGTAACCCTTTCATTTTCTGCTTGGAGACATTTAATGCTTCAAATATTTATTGTTATTATTACTGAGTCAGCCATGAATGAGTATTTGAGCCACAGTAAAAATAATACCAAAAAAAAAATACTGTATCAAATGATAAGATCATCACAGTCCTCATTTTAACTGCAATAAATGTTTATACTCATCATTTTGATAATGGATTGGAAAAAATACATGCCATAAGTAAGGTTAAACACTTTTTGGAAATAAGGGCTTTATTCTTATGAGAATATTTTGTCATACTTTTGGGGGGGGGGGATAAAGTTAGACCTCTATTGTTCTAAACTTCCATCCATCCATTTTCTTTGCCGCTTATCCTCGTGAGGGTCTTGGAGTGCTGGAGCCTATCCTAGCTGTCAATGGGCAGAAGGTGGTACACCCTGAACTGGTTGCCAGCCAATCGCAGGGCACATGGAGACAAACAACCGCCCTCACAATCACACCTAGGGGCAATTTAGAGTCTCCAATTAATGTTGCAGGTTTTTGAGACGAAGGAGGAAACCTGAGTGCCCGACGAAAACCCACGCAGGCACGTGGAGAACATGCAAACTCCACACAGGCGGGGCCGGGCTCGAACCGGGGTCCTCAGAACTGTCAGGTCAACACTTTACCAGCTCATCCACCGTGCCACCCTGTTCTAAACTTTTTTTTTTTTTTAAATGAAAATGTAACTTTTTTTTACGTCCCTCAAAGATGTAACTAACTAGCGATAAGTTCAGGGCGTACTCCACCTTTTGTCTGAAATATTTTTTTGGACGTGTTCAGTAGAATGCGATAATTTCCCGCGGCACCCCTGAAGATTGCTCATGGCAGACTAATGGACCACAACACTAATATAATAATTAGAAAGTACTCAAAGATACTCAGTATACAGTACACAAGTATTTGCAGTACATTAACAGGTCATTTACTGTAAATAGACATTGCTGCTTCTTGTGATTAGATAAGTGATTGGTTGTTTTTTTTAAACTCGTACAGCTTAATTATGACTAACGTATACACCAACGTAGCCGCCATGTCTAAAGCGTGGATTTATCAATCGTGCTTTTCTTTTAGCTTTTCCCAACGTACCGCCACATGCTCCTTGGTGTTAAATGTGACTATAATGATTCACTAACTTGAGACCTGAATAAATCAGCGCCACAATAAAAGTGATGTATGCACTGTCATTTAATTTGAAAGAGGGGAAGATTCCTTCCTGCAGCTCTAAGGTTAAAGACTGCACGGCTGACAATTTGCCAGCGCCTTCAGCCATGACAGTATTTTCACGTATACCTCAAAGTGACTCGTCAGGCCGTGAGCCTGGCAGACGCTTCTCATACCGACACTTCCTCTAGGAATAGTGTGTAACCACTGGAAAATGACCAAAGGAAAAAAAAAAAAAAAAGTGGGGGTATGGGGAGGGACCCCAAAGCAAGAATCTTCTTAAAGTAAAGTATGTCTGCACTAGGTTGAGGCAATATTTGATTGACTGGCTCTTGGTGAAGTGAATCGTCAGGGAAAAAAAAAAAAAAAAACGTGTGTACACAACCGCGGCGAGAGTGCGGAACATGATGACCTGCAGGCCCAATAATTAATTGGCACAGCAACAAGGGCTCACGCGTGGAAAGGTAAAGCAGAAGCGACGCCACACAAGCGAGCCGTAAGGACCACAACTGGCTAAGAGCTCCGGCTTTGAAAGGAGAACGAAGCCCGGGACTACAGAATAAACTAAAAAATATGACCTAATTAGAAGTCTTCACATAGAAAAGTTCCAAAGCTCTGGAGAGTTCTCCCACATTAAATATTCTTTCTTTAAGTGAACATTTGCAGCAAGAGCATTTTCCCATGGGTCATGCTATAGTGTGTTCAAGCCAAACAATACCGCCTGAAGGTCTTACCAGGAAGTCAGTCGTGTTTTATCGGTAATCTGCTGTGAAGTACTGTAACTTTAGACAGTTGCAGACGACAGTGTGTCGTCCCTGTCGGGAAAGTGAGAAAAGTCATGTCAAGGTCGATTCATCAATGAAGTCTATTTTTTTTTTCAGCACAATAAAGTGGTCCTGAACCTTTATTGAGCCAAGGATCGGTTTTCACCTAAAGACATATTTTGATGGAGAGGTATAGAAGCAAACGAATAATTTAAACTCATTGTAATGTTAATGTGTTCCACCTTGTGTTCTACAGTACAGTATGTAGAATGGTTGTGAGATACGACATGGTAGGCAGGACACACACAAAAAAATTAAATAACCATTTCTCTGTTTTACTGTGTTTTACTTATGGTGTTATTGTATTTAAAGATAGAGTAGCTACAGGTCTCATTTTTCGGAAAATATTTCGACCCGCTTGTAGCACCCATAGTGTACTGACATCGGTGTTGTAAAGCTTCTTGATATTGGTGTTTGTTGGTTCTTGTTCTCATAATTGATGTCCGAAGTATTAGACATTACATTACAGTGGCAAATACGCAGTTTCACTTTCTGTCGGTACCGCTGATTAAGAATCTTGTAAACAATAACTAAGCTTTTTTTTTTTTTTTTTTTGCGAAACCACACAGACGTGTGAAGACTGTCACCATGTTGGCTGAATATTTTTGTTGCCCCGCAGAGCTTTGTAGTCCGACAACAGCGATAGATGGCCGAGTCGGAAGATTAGTTATTAGTCAACTTGAGCATTAACCATTAATGTTTAGTAGCGCAATTCCCGACCTACAGAGCGCACCTGGTTATAAGCCTCACCCAGTACATTTGTAAAGGAAATACCATTTGCTACATACATGGGCCGCAGACGTGTAAAAGCTGCAAGTGCCCACATTGAAACACGAGGTATTTACAAAGACGCCACACAGAGTGTTTGACGCTAGCGTCGCCGCGCTAATCCTAACACTCGCGCTGCACTTACAGGGCCGGTGAAAGCGTGTGGAAAAAAGTCGCGGCTTATTGGCTGGAAATTACGGTAGTAACGAAGATCGGAAATTAAGGGACATGGTTATTCCAAATTGAACATACTGTAAATAAATCCACTATTTAAGCCATATTCTAAAGTACGTGAACAAAATGACACATCATGTTCCTTAAGAAAACCCAACACACCTTTACTTCCAGTATGAGCTTGTATACAAAACAGTAGTCTCAACTGCTGGAAAGTTCTCCAGTTGATTGGTACTGCAGAGCCACAGTTCAACACACAAGGGAATGCCACGTGGCTCACTAACGCCTTTCCTGTCCTGTCTTATCCTGTCCTGCCCTGTCGCGTCCTGTCCTCTTTGGTACTTGTCAAGTCCCTTCCCCACAGGGCATGACACTGCCTTCTCAAGTCATTTATATCACCTTACACGCTACCTATTCGTTACAGGGGTTTCTGCAATTTTGCCTTTTTCACGGATTGCAGTTCTGTATCAAAATCACTGACAAGGAATGCGGGGAGGAAGTCAAATGCAGTTATTTGTGCATTAAGAGCCAAGGTGACAATTTCATATCAAATGTCTAGTCTTGTAAGAGGATGACTTTTTTACAGGGGAATAAAAGTGTTTGATTTTCTTTCTTTCGTGATATTACACATGAATTCTCATTTTCTCAGCCGCCTATCCTCACAAGGGTCGTCGGAGTGCAGCAGCCTATCCAAGCTATCTTCGGGCAGGACGCAGAGTACACCCTGAACTGGTTGCCAGCCCATCGCAGGGCACTTATAAACAAGCAACCAATAACGCTCACATTCACACCTAGTATGACTTTCTTCTCGTAGAATAAAGACTTTATTTCAATAAGATTTCGACTTTGCCAAGCTAATGCAGGCAGGCGAGAGAACTGTCTGATATAACATCACGTCTTTGTGAACATGAAGTCGAGTAGGACACAAAGTGTATGTCATAACCGGCTGACAACACAACATAGAACTGTCTGGCTCTTCCAAAAGTCGCCAATCGAGGGTCACCATGGCAATGATCGTACAGTATGTCATGTGATCTTGTGTTATTAGTTAATTGCAAACTACTATACTTCTGTGCAATTTACAAATCGACGGAATTTCCGATGAGTTCAATAATTTCAGTACAATGGTGTGTCCCGGCTCGTGTGTTTACATGATCCAGTGTCACGGTCCTGCTAATGTCGTAGCCCTCGTAACTGCGTGCTGTTCCCTAATTGATAATGGGCCATTCCTTTCCCAGCTTGCTAAATATAGCAGAGCCATTTCGGCCTTTGGGAGTATTTCATGTCCACTTTGGTGCATTTACCTCAAAATTGCCTCTGTGGCCTTTCTCTATCTGTTCTCATCACGTTTAGCAAATGTAATAAGCGAGACCTCTTTTCTGCACTCATACTTTCACGCGTCCTTTAATCACAATGAACTCTTGCCTGATCAGTCCAATCCCCAACTGTGATTTCACACATAATACACCCCCCGCAACCACCCATGCCCCCACCCGACAGCCCTTAAATGGCACTGACTGAGTGCAACATTACGGCTTTAAGTCCTCCATTGTCATTTCACAAATGAACGGCTCCTTATCGTCTCTGCTTTTGGTCTTCCCGTATACTGTACATTTTCCCTGCCCCCCCCCCCTGCAGAATTTTCTGACATTTTCAATATCTACTTCCCCAACGGGAAAGTTAATCACCGCTGACATTTCAGCGTCAAATACAATAAATGCAAGCTTGCTTTGTCCACCTCAACAGCATGCGCACACGATCCCTTTTGTGCGGCACGTTTTTGGAAGCACAGTCCTGTTGCGTTTGCGACGTGTCTGTCACCATGCAGTATTTTGCATCTCCTTCCATATGGTCCCAGTCTTTATACCATTACTCTTGTTTTCATGTACTTCCCGCCTTTTTGACTCGATCAACAGATTCTATTCTCTCGGCATCAAGAGACATTGCAGCCATCTGCTCCTCTATTCTTTCACCCTGTGAGGCGAATTTTAACACGCGGACCACTTTCAATTCGGGGCCCTTCCTCCAGTCATTCATCACTCCATCAATTCCCGCGTAGCCTTGCTCGGCTTTGGCCCTACCTTTGGCCCGCGCGCTGCACTGACGGAATTGCCATCGAGTTCAAACTCTTTCAAATTTGGGCTTTAGTTGCTTCTGACCTTTCAAGACGCGGCTCACAAAATAACAGCTGTACACCGCCGGAGCCAAGAGGCTTTTACACAGCAGTAGCCTCTGTTTGTCTCAATTTTTAGCACACGAAATTGGCTTATGACATGTGCACAATTATAACCAAACTGACAAGGGTTAGGCAGAGCATGAACCTTCTGTTTTTTTCAGTCTTAAGAAGGTCATACACTTAGGTCAAAATGTATTTGGACAATAGCAACAGGCAAACTCTTCAATCGAGAGACATCTTAATGTGTCAAGAGTTTAACATCTCGAGTAATTTTCAGTAACAGGAAAAACAAATTTAACCCGAGTCACGTCAAATTGATGGGGGATGAAAGGAAACTCTCCATTCAGAGCATACGCATCATGTGTCAAAGGCACTGTATGGCCGCTAATGGAACAGGCCGACTGGTGTTAATTGATGATGTGGCTGCTGACCGAAGTAACGAGCTTGCGAGATGTATGGGGCTATACTACACTCTCTGCTCACAGTCAGACAGATGTTATGAAACCGGATGAATAATAACTAAACATGCTGTCACAGTCACTCAGATTTGAAAAATGTACAGATGTGGTCAGTCATGCCCGCAGATATAAAATTACAGGTGGTGGTCCACTAGTCATGCCCGCAGATATAAAGTTGCAGGTGTGTATTCTGTTTGTAATTATGAGTGTACCCCTTTAAGAGCAGAAGGGGGCGGTGTCAGGTAAACTAGGAAGTAGAAGTAGGCTCAGCAGCAGCTGTTGTTAGAGAATGTGTGTTTCCGTGTTAAAAAAAAAAGACATCAGGCCATGGTTCACTGCGCTGGATGTGTGTTGAGAGTGTGCGACAAGTGTGCAGTGGCGCAGCTTAGAGGGAACATTGGTCAAGACTACACAAAATAAGCAACGTCTTTCAATATCTATGTATTTCTACACGTAACAAATTTTACGTGCGTCATTTTTCATGCTTGATTTGTGAGTGCGATGGCGCCAAATCATAGTGACTGCTGTCATTATAAACAAGATGTTTTGATACTTGGTCAACGACAGCTTTTACTGAAGACAAAAAGTGAAGGCAGAAAGACACTTGCACAAATTGCAAGTTAAGGCCCAACAATCATCATCTAAAGGGAAAAAAAATGTTGAAATTTATCTATGTCAAATGATGAAATAATGGGTGGCTAGCATGTGTGCTTCACAGGTTTTGAAATTCACCCAAAAAAATCAAGTGAGAAATTAGTTATTACAGTCTTGTTTGCTGACATGAATTTTAAAGTCTACTGATAGCATTAGCACCTGAACACATCTGAGAAGTAAAAAAAAAAAAATAGTATGTTCAAAAAGTAGAGTGAACTGTATGGAAACATTTTTACAGGCTTGGAAAACAAAACAAACCAAAAAAATTTGTTTGACCGCTGCAACTGGTCCCGAATGCTGCAGACAGGTCTTAAATCTAGAGTCAAATATTCATTCATCCATTCATCTTCCATTCCGCTTATCCTCACTGGGGTCACGGGTGTGCTGGAGCCTATCCTGGCTATCTTCGTGCGAGATGCGGGGTACACCCTGCACTGGTCGCCAGCCAATCACAGAGCACAGAGAAACAAACAACCGTTTGCTTTCACATTCACACCTATGGTCAATTTAGGGTTTTCACTTCACTTATCCTGCATGTTTTGGGGACATGAGAGTCAATAGGATTACCTGGGGAAAAAACCCACACAGCCACAGGGAGGCGGGGATGGGATTTGAACCCAGGTCCTCAGAACCAATTTCCCTCCGTGCCACCCAGTGAAATCCTAGATTTTAAAATCGTACTCATCATTCTACAAAGATCTGAATTGCCTTGAATCAGAATCAATTCAAGACCTTTCAATTCCCCATGAGACTTAAGGATCCCCACGGGTCGTCGGGTGCTTACCGAGCGCTTCCGCAACCAGAACCGAACAAGGTGAGGCAGCGTCGTGCGTCTGTGCTGCTCGACTGTGAAAAAGATTTCCCGAGATCTGCTCAAACTGTCGATTGAATGTAAATCTGGCTTGAAAACCCCACCAATCAGTCCCTGCTGCGTTTTCATAAATATTATTTCTTGTTTCCACCATCCTGCTTGTTTTGTGACTTTAACGGTTTTATTTTACTGTTTTGTTTTCTTGTCATTTATCCTGCTATTTTGTATTGAGCGGCATCATTTTTTCTATGCCTCTCTAAAGCACAATGGCTTTGCCTTGTGCTTCAATTGTACCATACAAATAAATTTGCCTTGCCTCAATAGCAAATGCCACCCTCTATGAAACCTTTTCATTTTCAGATAAAATTCTACTTTTTAATCACATCTTGATTGTTTGGTGTTGTATGAAGCATGAATTATTTTTTTTAAATCATTCAAATGCTTGCGAAAACTTTTTTTGTTGATAAAGGAAGTAAGTCAGCCTTACTCATTTGATTTGGGCCTGATTTCTGGTGCCATTATTTGTCATTAGCAAGGGGGGAGTATACAGCGGGAAATCAGGAGAAATTGGCACTATGCGCAATGATGGAATTTTGATGGATTTCTGGCTTGTGAGAAATTTGGTGATGATAGTTGGGGGCAAAATGAAAGCCTTTACCTCCATCAGTGCGCCTGCATTAAGGAGAAAATAGCACGTTACAATCATGTTATAAAAGCATATACTGTTTTAGGTACACGGAGAGAACACGTAAAACTCCACACAGGCGAGGGCGGATTCCAACCTGTGTCCTCAGAACTGTCAATAATGATGATGCTAGCCAACCAGTCATCCACCGCGCGGATAAAGATTAGCGGGGCAAATCTCGACACCTCGGGTCGATTATGACCGAGAGAAATGTCACATTGGGAGTTGGCCAAGTTTGGGAACATCACATTTGTAACAGAGTAGGTTCTGTATATAAATAGAGAATCTATATGTGTTGCAGTTGTGAGAAAGCGTGTTACGATCACGAGAAAAGATGACTCAGTTCATGGAGTGACTGCTCTGTAAGAAATCAAGCAACGCAGTGCACTAGTGTCGCTCAGGACATCTTAGTTTTATATCTGTATGAGTATCATACTTTTTATCTGCAGGGATGAGAATTGTCCATGGATTTGCAGAATTCTGAGTTTTTCAGCTGAAATTGTCATTTTTGTGAAATGTGTAAATCCGTTGAGAAAATTTGGGGGGGGCGAGGTAGGGCAGGGTATGGCTTGACGCGGGGCGAGGCTGTAATCAAGACCGGCCGCCAGCATCTATCGGCAATGCTCGTCGTGAAATCAGTCACAGCTGTGATCGCGGTAAACGGCGTTGCTATCTGTTTACGGAATTTCCATCTGTTTGCATAAAATTTGGTGTTTATAATACCGACAACCATTCCGATTTCCGGCAGCATTTTGGCAGTATTTCGTCGGTATTTTCACTCTGATGTTAACATTTCATAGAGAAGCGTTCTGCTTACTACGGCATAGTTAACTTATAGACATACCTACGCATATGTTATCCGGTGATCTGCACTGTTGCCAGTATGGTGAAGGTCTTGGAGCGAAAAGATGAAGATCGTGCCAGGGAAATTGATAAAAACCACGGGGTAAAAAAACTGTTTCAGATGGGCATGGCTTGGAAAAAAGTGTAACCGTGCAGATTGGAACCAAAACGGTATCAACATGTCTGACCGAACACATGCAAAAAGTGGACGTTCCCGGCAAAGTGCTGTGCACTATGTCTTCCAATAGGAGCAAAAAAATAACCAGGAACGTATCCAAACCAGGAAACACAACGGTAAGTAGGACGTAAATTTCTTAAATATTATACAATTGACAACCGTTAATACGATTAGGACTATCTGTATCGCTCACTTATATATATAAAACAAATTACTTGTGTACTTTTTTCTCAAGTATAACTTGTAAGTGGAGTAGCCTATTTGATATACATTTCGCTCAGTCTACGTTTTTATGTAGGACGTTTGGTAAAATTATTTTGGTTGTTTGGACTTGTATTTTAAGTTTTCAAAATATTATGATTGACCTGTATTTACACTGTTAGAAGTAAGCAGAGGTCACCATTTCACAGTGTGTTTTATAAAAAAAATAATTTGTGCAGAGATTTTCAGTGTTTTTGCAAATTGGTCATTCTCATTCCTGATCTGTATGCATTGTATTTCTTCTCCTAAAAAAAATAAGAAATTAAAACAATCAAAAATTGAGTAGTCAAGTGCCTATTAATCAGTTGTATCAGGAAAAAAAAATGGCCTCTTTTGCCACATTGCATAGATGTTTATCGGTACTGAGGGTTTGTGGAAAAAGTTGTACTTTCATTCGACTGCTGTGTAAAATGTAATATTTTATCATAAAAATATACATATGATACAGTAAATTTTCATTGCTCACAGAGGGTGCCTTCGAAAATTCGATGTGAGCCGCTACCTTGACTCTAATCCACGCTCGTCATCAGCTCATCATTATGCTTTTTATGCTATTTACGCTAGCATCTGCTTGATAAAATGTATTCGATTTAACAGATTAATGGCGCCGGCTGGGGCGTCGTCCGTTACAGCGGGTTCTCCGTGATATTTGTCCAACATTAGTGTGTTTGTGCTGATATCTCGCACCGTGAAAAATGAAGCTCCCACTTTATTCCTCTCTCATTCGGAGGTGACCACTAAACATGACCTTGGAGCTATACCTGAAGGGCAAATATAATGACAGCGGGCAATGACCTTTCCACAAACAAGTTAATGGGAAGGTATATTTTGTAGGATTTGCTTCGCTGAGTTCTAGCTTCAAATGATGCCTCTTGTAATGAGAGAACCACTTAAGAGACCATCATAGCGCTCTCCATATGTTCATCCACCTCGCACGCCGCGCAGTGTGTGGGTGACGAAGAAGCCCGAAAGCTGTGGATGCTGCCGACGCCTCGTTGCGACACCGTCACGGGCGGCGATTCCGGTTCACGAATATTCAATTTCCATTAAATAATGTGCGGCAGAAGATGAACTGCTGTGTCTGACCTGTGGCACTTTTTCCCCTCCGAAACTTTCTCTCTCTCTCTCTCCTCTCTCCTCTCTCTCTCTCTCTCTCTCTCTATCTCTCTCTCTCTCTCTCTCTCTCTCCTCTCTCTCTCTCTCTCTCTCTCTCTCTCTCTCTCTCTCTCTCTCCTCTCTCCTCTCTCTCTCTCTAGACAAAAAATAGAATCCCCACCTCTCCGTGGAGACTTTTTTTCGACCATCTGGCTCGCACAGAAGTTAAAGGCAGCTAACCCAAACGCGCTCGGCCTTTTAAATGTTTGTATAGGACGACTGTAGATTATTCTATTTTCATGATGATTATTTGCAATTCCTGCCCAGCACGAATCGCAGGGACATTCATATTTATTATGTGGTGTTATGGCGTGATGCGGAACCTCTACAAAGAGGGTTGCAGAAGATAGCCTGTGGTTAAAACCGCCCACGGGAACGTCTGATATATATATTAAAAAAAAGCCCACCAACATATTTAACACGCTCATCATAGTGCCTAGGATAAACACTGTGGCTTTTGCTCTTTACATATCCACTTTATAGGCATTCTCTCTCACATGTATTGATATTATAATATAATGTAATAATAGTAATATTATACTATAATATTACTATAATATTATAATAATAATAGTTATCCATATACATTTCCATATGCATAGAATCACAATTAACTGGGGTGATAGTATTTATAGACGTGTGTTCTTCCATGAAATAAAGGAGTCTGTGCGCTGACTGACAGCATGTTGTGCACAACAACAAAACTATTAATATTCCTTTCGTTGGAAATTACCTGCAGAAGATGAAATGGCAACTTCTGATAGTAATCTGCAGTTAACATTTGTCAGTAATGATTTTCTTTTCTGTCTGATGCTTCCCGTACTGTGTATGATTACAAAAAAAACAAATTCACTGAGTTGGGACATTTTGTAAAATGTAAATAAAAATTACGAATACACTATACAGTGAAGAAAACAAGTATTTGAACACCCTGCTATATAGCAAGTTCTCCCACTTAGAACTCATGGAGGGGTCTGAAATTTTCATCGTAGGTGCATGTCCACTGTGAGAGAGATAATATAACGAGAAAAATCCAGAATGTATGATTTTTTTTTACAATACAATACAGCTGCAAATAAGTATTGGAACACCTGAGAAAACCAATGTTAATATTTGGTACAGTAGCCTTTACCTGTAATTACAGAGGTCAAACGTTTCCTGTAGTTGTTCACCAGAATTGCACACACTGCAGAAGGGATTTTGGCCCACTCCTCCACACAGATCTTCTCTAGGTCAGACAGGTTTCTGGCCTGTTGCTGAGAAACACCGGGTTTCAGCTCCCTCCAAAGATTTTCTATTGGGTTTAGGTCTGGAGACTGGCTAGGCCACACCAGAACCTTGATATTCTTCTTATGGACCCACTCCTTGGTTTTCCTGGCTGTGTGCTTCGGGTCATTGTCATGTTGAAAGAGCCCAGCCACGACCCATCTTCAATGCTCTGACTGAGGGAAAGAGGTTGTTCCCCAAAATCTCACAATACATGGCCATGGTCATCCTCTCCTTAATACATTGCAGTCGTTGTGTCCCATGTGCAGAAAAACACCCCCAAAGCATGATGCTCCCACCGCCATGCTTCACAGTAGGGATGGTGTTCTTGGGATGGAACTCATCATTTGTCTTCCTCCAAACACGGTTAGTGGAATTATGACCAAAAAGTTCAATTTTGATCTCATCTGACCACAAAACTTTCTTCCATGACTCCTTTGTATCATACATTTGCTGTCATTGGCAAACTTAAGACGGGCCTTGACATGTGCTGGTTTAAGCAGGGGAACTTTCCGTGCCATGCGTGATTTCAAACCATGACGTCTTAGTGTATTACCAACAGTCACCTTGGAAACAGTGGTCCCAGCTCTTTTCTGGTCATTGAGTCCTGTCGTGTAGTCCTGGGCTGATTCCTCACCTTTGTAAGGATCAATGAGACACCACGAGGTGATATCTTGCATGAGGCTCCACTCCGATTGAGATTGACAGTCATGTTTAGCTTCTTCCATTTCTCTAATGATTGCTCCAACAGTGGGCCTTTTTTCACGAGGATCCTTGGCAATTTCTCCGTCGCCCTTTCTAGTGGAGTTGTACAATTTTGTCTTTGGTGTCTTTGGACAGCTCTTTGGTCTTGGCCATGTTACAAGTTTTAGTCTTACTGATTGTATGGGGTGGACAGGTTTCTTTATGCAGCTAACGACCTCACACAGGCGCATCTGATTCAGGATAATACATGGAGTGGAGGTGGACTTTTAAAGGCCGACTAACAGGTCTTTGAGGCTCAGAATTCTAGCTGATAGGCATCTAAAATACTTATTTGCAGCTGTATTGCACAAATCATTTAAAAAAAATCATACATTGTGATATCTGGATTTTTGTTTTTAGATTATCTCTGTCACAGTGGACATGCACCAACGATGAAAATTTCAGACCCCTCCATGATTTCCAAGTGGGAGAACTTGCAATATAGCAGCGTGTTCAAATACTTATTTTCTTCCCTGTGCACTATTTCTTTTTCTTTAATGGCTATAATTCATAATGCTGTACTTATGAAACACCTGGGGTGAGTGTGAGCGTCATAATGATGAAAAAATGAAAAGAACGTGGATTTATGCCGGGAACAGCTTGCAATATAGCAGGGTGTTCAAATACTTATTTTCTTCACTGTATATGAGGTGTGTCCTCTTGGATGTATTTCAAAGCTAAAATGTACAACCAACACGCCATCAAAGAGAGCCGATGGCATTTTGCATTTTTTTCATTGTGCGAGACGAGGTAATACACAACTTGTGGCTTTTTCACGTTGAAAAAAACCCGCTCATAATGCCCTGAACAGCCGACAGAACCTGGCCGAGAAATACAGTACATTGCCATCACAGTTTGGAGCAACCTCCCCGACTGATCTGACCTAGCTCCGTGTGATTCCCCCCCCCCCCCCCCCCAAACTCTGCGGGATTATCAAGGGCACCAGTTTGGAAGACGTGGACGACATATAGATGACTGTGGCGACGCAGCTATCGAGGATCCTTCAAGGAGTGCATGAAGGCGTGACAGAGAAGGCTGGGGGAGTGCATTAGACTCCAGGGGATTACTTTGAAGGGGAAAACTTGTACTATGTAGTTTGGATTTAATAGAAATATATATATATTTATATATATTTTCACGACACCAGTCCAGGACATTTTCTCACTTTACTGTATACACACATATATACAGTAATTTTATGACATATACTGTGTGTAAAATACAGTATATGCACACATGTATCGATACAGTTTATACAATCTATATTATACTCATCATAATTCCTCAATCTAATCCATCAAGGGGAAATTTAAACTCATACTCTGCTGTTGTTGCACACCACACGCGTGCAAAGAGAGACGCCCGAGTGAATGGAAAGCTTTGACGATAATTCCAGTATGTGTAGCGTCATTAGCCCTTAGCTTCATTAATTCTAATTTAAAGCCTTTAATGGATGTGTTAGTGCCGCGGGAGATGCTGAGAATATTGCTGCTGTTTTGACATTTGGCCCGTTACTGTATACATGCATTCACTCTTCAAACAATTTTTGTAGTTGTAGGAATGAAAGCACAAATACGAGGGGTGATTGAAAATATTGTGGCCTGTGGTACTTATTTTTTTCTCAACGACAACCTGAAACATTTTTTTTCAATATACCGTAATTTTCGGCCGATATGTCATGACTTTTTTCACACGCTTTCAACCCTGCAGCTTATGTGGTGATGCGGCTAAGTTGTGCATTTTTGTCTAACGGCCGCAAGGGGACACTCAAAGAGTGACAGTGAGACAGATGGAATATATGTGCCGAGGAAGTGACTTTTACCGGTCCGGCCCTACCCTAGCGTTGCACGAGCGTGTAACTGCTGTGTCTCTGTGATTTTTGCTAGTATGTTTTCTTTTTAACCGGCCCTGTTAGCGTGGCCACGCTACCATTAGCGTGGCTGCGCTAGAGTTTAACTCGCTGTGTACTGTCTTTCTTTGTAAATATCTCGTGTTTCAAAGTCGGTTTCAATGTGGGCACTTGCCGCTTTTACACGGCTGCGGCGTACGTATGTACCAAATGCTATTTCCTTTAAAAATGTACTGGCTGAGGTTTATAACAAGGTGCGCTCTTGTTGGACGGGAATTATGGTAGTCCCAGCGGTCGTGGAGTTCACGGATCCCCTTGTTATAGTTGCTTGAGTCTTGGCTGTCCAAATGCTCCTCTATTGCATAAATGATGTCATCTGTGCCTAATATTGACTCCTGAGCTCTTTTTTTTTTTTTTCATTTTGGGGCATAGATTATATTCTGGACATCCACCATATTTGCCTTCAAAGGCTTTCATGAATTCTTTGGTGTTTATTGAAGGCGTTTCAGTAGATGTAAATATCGCTAAAGGTAAGGGCAGACAAGGTTCAGGGATTTGTGACCCGTTTGTCGATTACTGCAAACGGATCAGGTAAAACTTGAATGCAATTATCGTATACAAGATTTGCTTCATTCCATTTGTTGGGCAGCAAATGGAAAAGAATTTGCATAATGCGATAAATCACCACGAAACCGGGTGACGACATGTATATCTCGTCTTTTGTACCTGCCGCTATATTGAACCGTACCTGTTCTGTCAAGGGAATTTGTGTGCATGTGCAGAATTATGTCAGAATTCCATTCCGGGAAGTCTCTTTTTACAAATCTACCACCTCCTCCTCATACTAAGCAGTTGCATTACATCTGTAATGTACACGTGTACAGTCCATATGCAGCAATATATGGACTAACTTACTAGACATTGCATTCCAGTGCCTTGAAAAGTCGCTGTATACCTCCACATGAGCACCTCTATTTTCGACGACCTTCAGTCACCTTCCGACGCAGGCCTCCTTACTACGGGCTGTACAGATTCTTTCCTGAAGCTCTTGACAGGTCACGGGGTTTAGTGGCACACGATGCACCTTGCTTTTGTTACAGCCTCGCAAAAATTTTCCAAGGTGCGAGGTCAGGAGGAGAGCGCATTCGACTCTTTGACTCATCCATCAGTCAGGAAACTTGATGTCAGGAGATTCCTCTCTAACCTAACAAATTGGGGAGGGCATGGTAGGGAATCTAGTTTTAAAAAAAATCAAGCAAACATTTGTCAAATTATTCCTTGCCAAAGGTTGTGGGGCAGCAACATTCTGCAGCATGTCCAGGTAACTTTTTTACATGTTACCAGATGTCTCATGGAAGAAAAATTCTCCAATCACCCCAATAGACCATCCATTTTCCTTTGCTGCTTGTCCTCACAAGGGTCGCGGCGAGTGGTGGAGCCAATCCCAGCTGTCTCGGGCTGGAGGCAGGGGACACCCTGAACTGGTTGCCAGCCAATCGCAGGGCACATTGAGATAGGCAACAGTCGCACTCACAATCATATCGAGGAGCAATTTAGAGTTTTCCAATTAATGCTGCATGTTTTTGGAGTGCCCGGAGAAAATCCACGCAGGCACGGGGAGAATAAGCAAACTTCACACAGGGAGAGCCGGGATTAAACCTGGGACCTCAGAACTGTGAGGCCAACGCTTTACCAGCTGATCCACCATGTTGCCCCCCCCCCAATAGACCGCTCAGTGATGGCGTCGATATCTGCCCTGCGACTGACTGCCGACCAGCTCCGGGTGTAGTCCGCCTTTCACCCGAAGTTGGCTGGGATATGCTCTAGCTTTCCCGTGACCCTTGTGAGGTTGAGCAGCTTGGATAACGAATAAAAAATAACGTTTTGAAAACTGAACTTAAATCAAAAATGTTTTCAATTGGATGCTTATATTTCTGGAATCCAACCAGTTCAGGGTATATTCCGCCTTTCACCTGAAGTTAGCTGGGATATGCTCCAGCTTTCCCGTGACCCTTGTCAGGATGAGCAGCTTGGAAAATGGACAAAGTGTTGGTTGAAAAACAATATATTGATAAAGTGTTAAAAGGGAAGAAAAATGAGCAGTTTCAGTGTAAAAGAACAATATGGGTTTTCACTGGGTACTCCAGCTCCGTTCCGCTTTCAAAAAACATGCATGTTGTTTCAAGACTTTCAATTCTTCGCAGATGTTCATGTGAGTATGAATAGTTGCTTGTCCAAATGAAGCAACTGGCAACTAGTCCCGAGTGTGCCCCACCTTTTTCTACCCTAATGAAAAAAAGAGCTACAGAAAATAGAAGTTGAGGACATAAACACATCTTTTTACTGGATTATTTTCAAGCGTTTGTGTTTGCCATGTTACGGAGCCCCTAAACGGACATTTAAAAAAAAAAAAAAAAAAAAACTGGTTTCTCATTGTAATGAGTAACTAGTCCATTTCTTGTGTGCATGTATAAAAGACCATTATTCCTTATTCAGGAAGCTACCGCTAGCAGGTAAATAAGCTACGACTACCTGAACGCAGGAAGCTACTGCTCGCAGGTAAATAAGCTATGACCCATTGAAAATAATTGTAATGAGTAACTTACTCATGAGTATGGGGCAATTTAGAGTGTCCAATTAATGTTGCATGTTTTGGGGACGTTGGAGGAAACCAGAGTGCCCGGAGAAAATCCATGCAGGCACGGGGAGAACATGACTCATGAGTAAGTTACTCATTGTAACTCATGAGTAAGTTACTCGTTACAATGAAAGTGTCCAAAAACGCCTACCTATGGGTCGTAGCTTATTTACCTGCTACCGGTAGCTTCCTGCTTTCAGGTAATCATAGCTTATTTACCTGGATAAGGAATAAGGGTCTTTTATACACGCACACATGCAATGGACTAGTTACTCATTACAAAGAAAAACTTACTCATTACAATGAGAAAACAGTTTTTTTTTCCCAATGAGTCGTAGCTTATTTACCTGCTAGCGGTAGCTTCCTGAATAAGGAATAAGGGTCTTTTATACATGCACACATGAAATGGACTAGTTACTCATTACAATGAGAGTTTCTCATTACAATGAGAAACCAGTTAGGCTTTTTTTGTTTTTGTTTTGTCCAATGTTCCTTTAGGGGCGCTGTATCATGGCTTACACACTCCCCTCAATTTTCTTTTTTTTTTATGGAATTTGCTTTCATTTTTGTTTTACAGGTCCTTCTGTGTGTCCACCAAAGAGGAGTACAGTGATCGTCAGGCTGCATCAGTGCGAGTGAGTAAAAGTCACCGAAAAGCAGGGGAAACCGTCGAATTGGCTCACTAATGACTTTCTGGTCACAAATGATGTCTTAAACATCACCCCGCTGCCTTATAACCTCCCCAAATTAGCTCGCGGGGAGTCATCCAAAGGAGGAAATAGTCCACCGCCATCATTTGCTCTACATGGCCGTGCATCTCCTTAATGACACAAACCTAACAGATGCTTGTTGTTAGGACCAGCAGCGCCGAGCGGATGTAAACGTGGGCGTGGGTGATGAGCGTAAACAAAACAGAGCACAGCGGGGATTACAAGCTGGATGCTAAGTGTTCGAGGAGAAGGCGAGGCGGGTGCGGAGTGTTTCCCGGTGTTAATTCAGTGGACTGCGAGGCCACAAAATGTTATCTGCGGGGTAAAGTAATCATCGGACAAAGGGCGGTGAATGCGCCGAGCGGGATGTGCTGCTGACGGATGGTCGGCGGTGTGCTAGATGGGGAATGCGAGAGCGCCGCCGCCACAGCCGCACACACAAGCACATACTGTATACAAAAGGGTAGGTGGGGGGGAGAAGACACAAGGGAATGGTAGACAAAGAAGGAAAAATGTGTCACAGGTGCTCCTCTAGCAATAAAGACATCCTTGTAAATCAAATAAATGAGGTGGGAAACAGAATTCTTACACTTGGAAGCAACATATTTTTACAAATATCTCGTTCCAGTTTCTGCCACCTCAATGCTTGCCAGCCTTATTATGAGCTACTTTTAGGTATGTGAGAGATACCCCCCCCACACCACCCCCCAAGAGCATCTGCTGAGGTTCAAACTGAGTACAGTGGAACCTTCAAAGTCCCCAAATGTTGTGCAATTTGGAGTTGAGCCAAACTGTTCTGGGAAAAATATGCCACAAAAGTACAAGGAAACTAAATATCAGTTGCAACTATCACGTGTGACATCACCTGAGATGAGATGAGATGTGATCTTCAAATCCTGTAAAAGATAAACAGAGTGTATTTTTCTTCCCCATTTGGCTTTTTTTTTTTTTTTTTTACTTTTACACCACAAGGTTATAACTGTATAACATGCTGCTCCCTCCTTAAAGCGTCCTCTAACTTTAAAGAGTGAATCATTTTATTTTATATATTTTTTTGGCATTAGTAGTATTAGTAGTCAGCAAATCAAATTTATTTGTATAGTGCATTTCATACACGAGGTAACTCAAATGTGCTTTGAATGATTAAAGGCATTTGAAAACAAAGATAAAACATTTAAAATGGGATAAAAACGATAAAAATGACAAAACACAATATTAAAAAAAAAGACAATTAAAGCCGCATACAGTGCAAGTAATATGATCAAAAAGTGGATATATTCTAAAAAGCATGAGGAAAAAAGAAGAGTTTTCAACCTGGATTTAAAAACATTCCCACGTGGGGCTGACCTCACCTCTGTTGGCAACTTCTTCCATTTGTGTGCAGCGTAGTAGCCAAATGCTGCTTCACCATGTTTGCTTTGGACTCTGCGCTCCATTATTTGACCCGAGTCAGTCGATCTCAGAGCTCTACTGGGTTTGCATTCCCTGAACATTTCTTTCATCTATTCAGGACCTAAATCATTTAGTGATTTATAGACCAGGAGCAGAACTTTAAAATCTATTCTAAAGCTGACTGGAAGCCAGTGCAAGGACTTCAGGATTGGAGTTCTATGCTTTGACCGCTTTATTTTGGTCAGAATGTTGCAGCTGTTTAATCCCCTTTTTGGGGAGTCCAGTCAGAAGACCATTACAGTAGTCAAGTCTACTTGAGATAAAAGCATGGATGAGCTTTTCCTGGTCTGCTTGACACATACAAGACTTCACTCTAGATATGTTTTTCAGATGATAGAAGGCAGTTTTTGTGATTGATTTGATATGATTGTTGAAAGTCAGGTCGGAATCAATCAGAACACCGAGGTTTCGGACTTGGTCTTTGATTTTTAAAGATAGAGTGTCCGGGTTTTTGCTAACAGCAATTCTCTTTTCTTCACTGCCAAGAACAAAGGTCCCAGTTTTGTTGTGATTTAGTTGAAGAAAATGTTGGCTCATCTAGTTATTTATCTGATTTAGACAGTGGCACAATATCTCAATTGAACTGTAGCCATCTGGAGACACTGCGAAATATAACTGTGTGTCATCTGCATAGCTATGGTAGTCAAAATTAAAGTTTTGTTGTATACTTCTCCTTGTACGTGTATGATAGTAAGGGATGCTGAGATCCATAATTTTCTTGATCATTAACTAATAATACATTTGATGAAAGCGACTCATTATCACGACCAGTGAATAATAGAAATTGATTACAATGTGATATATTAATTGTTGGTAATGTGAAATTACTTTTATTGGCAAGTTATTCCCTCTCTAGTCCTAGTATTTAGACCTTTATGGTCCCATTACAAAGAATATGGTCTCCCACCCTTCCATGTCTTGAACATGAATATGAGAGTACCCCAAGGCTCTATGCTTGTACTTCAGCATTTCTTACTGTAGTTTGTTACTTGGCCAAATCATGAACTGTATGACGAAATGAATTACAGTCCAGTATATCTCTCATACCAAAATGAGTACATTAACAGCTCAATTACTGCTTGTGTTTTCTAGAAAGCACATTGTTTCCATTCCATAGATGTTGAAGACATTATCTTTGATTAATTATTAATGTATGCTAGCTTGTTCTACTAATAGTTTCTTAAGCCAAAGAGATTTAAATTTTCAGCATCGCATTTGATCAGAATATCAAAGATGTGTTTTTTTTTCCCTTCCACCAGCCAAAAAAATGTAGTATCCCCCGTTTGTGATGCAAAACCTTGCTTTTGTTTCACGCAGAATTTATTCGTGGAGTGCTTTGTTGATTTAGTCCTCCAGATCGTGCAGTTACTTGCAACAAAAAAATAGTATATTACTCTTGTCTTCCTGTGTTGTCTCATCCAGTAAAAATGTCCATGTACTAAACAAGCATCCCCCTCAATACTTAGCATTCATACTGTATCGTACAGCGTATACTGCCCTGTGATTTCAGAACACAGAGCTCCTGTCTGTCCATAGACTTGCAAAGGTCAAAAGCCCACAGGGCTTTTTTTTTTTTTTTTTTTTCCCCTTATTGGATCTTCCTGCTGACATGAGGCAATCAGATTCAGTTGAAACCATTTTAAAACGGGACTTAAATTTGTTGCTCATTTCTCGAGGCTATGTACTCGTCATACTCCCAACGGAGTGTCGCTGAATATATTAAGACGCAGTAATTACAGGTACAGTACGTAATCCCATCTTCCTGATAATAATCATTGTACTGAATTAAGACACATTTGATTCCTCAATTTCTGTTTGCAACAAATTGATCTTGTTCCTCTGTAATGCCATGGAAATTAATCATAGACTAGGTAAAATACTTCCCTCATTGCAAGAATCAATCACAACTGCTCGTGAATCTGTTGACATTTCTAGGAACACCATCATACCCATAGGAGCCAGGCACAAATGGACACATTTTAAGGGATCACTATCAGCTCAAATTAAGCAGCTCAAAATCCAATCCTTGCTGTACTCTACAGAATTGTGTTCCCTTCAGCCAGCTAATGTTGCAGTCGTGCACTCCAGAATGCCACTGTGACAGAATAAAGTCGGCATATTTAGCTTACATTTTTATTTATTGTTGTAGCAGAGCGGCACGGTGGATCAGCTGGTAAAGTGTTGGCCTCATTGTTCTGAGGACCCGGGTTTGATCCCAGCCCCGCCTGTGTGGAGTTTGCATGTTCTCCCCGTGCCTGCGTGGGTTTTCTCCGGGCATTCCAGTTTCCTTCCACATCCCAAAAACATGCAATATTAACCGGGCACTCTAAATTGCCCCTAGGTGTGATTGTGAGAGCAGCTGTTTGTCTCTATGTGCCCTGCGATTGGCTGGCAACCAGTTCAGGGTGTAGCCCGCCTCCTGCCTGTCACGAACCATCAGAGCGGGGCTAGACCCAAATGCAGGACTCCGAGATGCGAGCATGATGTTAGGCGTGATGTTGGATGGATGGGTGTTGTACCAGGTAAAATATGTTTTGTTATTTTGTATTGTTTCAGGTGGCACGGTGGGTCAGCTGGTAAAGCATGGGCCTTACAGTTCTGAGGTCCCGGGTTCATTCCCAGCCCCGCCCGTGTGGAGTTTGCATTTTGTCCCTGTGCCTGGCTGGGTTTTCTCCGTGCATTCTGGTTTCCTCCCATATTGCACATAACATCCAACATTAATTTGATACTCTAAATTACCCCCAGGTGTGATTGTGAGTGCGACTGTCTCGAGTTCAGGGTGTACCCCGCCTCCTGCTCGTTGACAGCTGGGATAGGCTCCAGCACTCCCCGCGACCCTCGTGAGGATAAGCTGCAAAGAATATGGATGGATGTATTGTTCCATATTATTGATTATGTAACCACATCAGGGTCAGATGTTAAACATCCTATATCATAAAAATAACTTGACAAGTAAATTCACATATTTTGCTGCATGGGAAACGTTTAAACATTTAACAGATTTCTTAAAAACTACGCAACTTAAAGTCAGTTCACAGCTCATTTTGTAGAGACTTGTTCATATGATGATAGTGACCTCCAGTTTCAGGTCTAACATCACGTAAAGTTAAAAAGAAAATGTATCGTTGTAGCTCTTTATTTTAGGTCTCCTGCTACTGAAGCAAATTAAAAGGAGTGATCCAGTGACCTTCGCATTCACAGAACTGCTTGTTAATGTCAGTTCTTTACATTTTTTGATGTGCGCATCATGAAGGGATGTACCTTTTGTTCAGCGGTCAATCACCGCGGCGAAGAACTTACAAGCACAAAGTGACAACACCTGAGCCGTTTAGTAGTCTAATTTTCCAGCGTGATGTCAGACGCTGAAATGCGCCTCGCTTAATTAAAAGGCCAATTTGAAACTCGTTCTATTTGATGTCTGTCTTTAAACATGTTCAAACAATCTAGAAACCCTCAGAAGTTGTTGTGGTTGGAGGCGATGGCAGCTTTAATAAAGAAACCAACCTGTGCAAATACTACACTTCATTAGATACACAGTCTGGTAATATTACTGGGGTACTGCGTTCCAGTTTCTGGTATATTGGCAACCTGATTGAACTCGTTGAGACGGGCAAAATATTGGATTGGAAATACCACTGTGGCAAATTAATATACGTAGCTTTGATGGGCTCCCAATTTTTATGGAACCGTTATTGGCTCTCCTTAAGGATGCGCAGAATAGCCGTTTGAGAATTTGGTTTGGGTCGTGTGGAATCGTTTGTTGATTAAAAATAGGTTTTTCCAGAACATTCATAGAGATGATCCCATTGAAAACAATTGCTTGAGAATCTGGCTTACCCTCATATTTGGAAAAACAAACTTAAATTCTTTGCATTGTTTGTGTTTGCTGTATGTGAGTGTAAATAGTTGTTTTTTTTGTACTCTGCGCTTAAATGGGGCAGCATGGTGGGTCAGCTCTATAGTGTTGGCCTCAGAGTTCTGAGGTCAAGGGTTTGATCCCAGCCCCGCCTGTGTGGAGTTTTCATGTTCTCCCCGTGCCTGCGTGGGTTTTCTCCAGGCACTCTGGTTTCCTCCCACGTCCAGAAAAATGCAACATTAATTGGATTCTCCAAATTGCCCCTAGGTGTGATTGTGAGTGCGGCTGTTTTGCGGCTGTTTGTCTCTATGTGCCCTGCGATTGGCTGGCCTCCTGCCTGTCACAAACCATCGGAGCAGGGCTGGACCCAAATGCAGAACTCCGAGACGCGAGCATGATGTTAGGCATGGTTTATTCAAGGAACAGGGTCATACACATGTAAGCAGTCCGAGCACAAAACGCTAAGCAAAGGCGGAATCCAAAAACGTGAAGTGAGGTCTGATGACCAGGAGACAAACTAGGAAACATGAACTACGACTTGGCTATCCCTATGAAACATAAACAGGACTAAACTGTAGTGGCACAGAAACGGTGTGATGAGGATAACTCACCACTGCACTATTCTCAGTGGTGGAGATTCCTACTGTCAGTGAATACAACTCATTAACTCAGGGCAACAAACTGGCAAATGCCAGTGACAAAAACGCCAACTTAAATGCCTGTCTAATTACAGTCGCAATGTGAAACAGCTGTGAGCGGTGACAGGTGTCACGGCCCAGAGCAGTGGCGTGGCCACGCCCCTCTTGGCCCCGCTCATGACACTGCCCATTGACAGCTGGGATAGGCTCCAGCACTCCTGCAACCCTTGTGAGGATAAGCGGCTGATAAAATGGATGGATGGATGGATGGATGTGCTAAAACGGTGACCAGTCTGTTCCAAGGCTTTCACCTAAAGTCAGCAGGAATAGGCTAAAGCTCAACTGGGAAATTGTTGGATGAATGGATGGATGATTCATTAATTATCATTTTTTTCCTCAGAAATTTAGATCCAGATCTCATTTGATTGTGCTAAATAAAGAATTCCGTGAGTGCAGAACAGGTATCAAAGGTAAGGACGCAAAGTATTGTATTCCTTATCCTTTTGAGGGTCGATCAATTGAAGCCAGTACATTTTCGGTAAACAGATAGCTAACTAAAATAAATACAATTTGTGGTTGCCGCATACTTGTTCAAGAAAGATAAGGCAGAATAAATTGGACTCGCATAAAAGGAGATCGACTACTGATTTCTTATTTATTTGCAAAGATCCTCAGCAGCTACCCTGCAGACGGTGGTGGCCTGAATGTTGACCCTCTCCCTTGATTAAATGTGTCAGGTGTTAGCGCCGCCGCAAGGCTTCCGTGTTGGCTCGAGATTGGTGACAGCTGCCCGATCCACTTTTTCATGGTCGTGAGTTCGCCATTTGCATTATTGTACTGTAGTTGCAAGATGCTTAAAGGAAACGTGCCCGCTTTGTCGGTGTCTCTTCTCTGCTCCGGCGTGTGTTATGTGACAATCAAAATAGCGCACTTATGATTTATTTATTTTTTTTATTTCCGTCATTTAAGACCGTTTACTAACATCGATCACTAAAGTAAAGATATAAACCACAATCACGAGCTGAAAGAGTTGGATAGCAAGTCTGGTATTGGATTTCGGAGCACAGTTGGGAAGTGTAATTTACTTCTAAACTATTGTGGTAAGTCTATTTGACAGTTGTAGAAATGCATTTGCAAGTGAAATGGCAAAAACGTGGGTGGAAGCGAAAGCGAAAAACGAGGGATAAACAAAACTGTCACGTTTGTACAAACTAAGGGTGCTTTAAAATATTTTGTAATTTTTTTTGTTGGTGGGGGGCAGGAGGGTTCGGGGATGCAGTCCATTGATGCGTTTGTAAAATTGATCCTTTCCACCCTTGTTCTGTTTGTTTTGACATGATTATTATTTTTTTTATATGTATCCATCCATCGATCCATTTTCTTAACCCCTCATCCTCACGAGGGTCGCGGGAGTGCTGGAGCCTATCCCATCTATCAACTGGCAGGAGGCAGGGTACACCCTGAACTGGTTGCCAGCCAACCACAAGGCAGATAGACACAAACAGCCGCACTCACAATCACACCTACGAGCAATTTAGAGTGTCCAATTAATGTTTTTGGAATGTGGGAAGAAACCGGAGTGCCTGGAGAAAACCCACGCAGGCACGGGAAGAACATGCAAACTCCTCAAAGGTGAGGCCAACACTTTCCAGCTGAACCACCGTGCTGCAAAAATCTGTTACCACAAATGATAAAATATCCCCCCCCCACTCTCTTTCATAAAATGTAAACAGGAAGAAATTTAGCTGTATGGCTGTAGTGAATAAAACAGTCAAATGTTAAGTTGATTCTACTCTGTACATTGTTCCAGTAGACAATTGTTGAGTGCATTTTATATTAATGTCTGTAATAAAGTATGCATGATGCAGTGGCAAAATGACGTTAAAACCGTGTTTCTAAAAACTTGAACAAACAACCTGACAGCCTTCATGTGGACAGGGGCTGTGGGCTGGTGTGGCTGCTTTAGAGCGCCTCATTGTCAGCCTCGAGTGTGTGCATGACAAAGAGAGGAAGGTGGAAGAGCGGGATTTTTGTTTTGTTTTAATAATTTATCGAGAGAAAAGCACCTCATTGTCACGGTAGCAGATATACTGCATGTTCACGGTTCATGTATGTATAAAAAAGATCCTAGACAAAGCGCTGCTGTTTTCGAGGTACTCATTTGAGGTATTTGATTACAATTTTGAGGCCTTGTTTTATTCATTTACGAGGCAAATTTCGATTTTCATTTGAACCAAACCACAAGAGTTGATTTGCAACTTCTTCTAGTTCAGGTCGATATCCCCCGTCGTCGGTAGCTCGCAAGAGGCTGGCTGCTTGAAAAGTAGCACCCCTGTTCCGGGTTTTTTTTGACGGGTCTGATCCGTGGTTACCACGTTGTTCTTAATATAAACCCAATGTATCATCCAAATAGTTTAAAAACTGTCATTTTAAGGGAATTTACTACATATTTACACTGAAAATGCATCTTGCTTTCATATTTTTGTCCGTACACAGCTCCCAGCGGCATAGCTTTAAGACTTTCATTGTCAGGCTGTTGTGTTTATATGATTGGTTACACCTCCGAATAATGTGTTCAGCCAAATGGCCGCCCAGTAAATCTGAGGCGGGCTGACATTCCGGTGCCTGATAGGAGTTATGTTCATATTGGAAGGCCAGTCTCCACATTCCGCGCAACGTGGAGACGGGAGTAAATACGCTTGACGAGGATTCATCTTTTCTTAAATGACTTTGACCGTGAACCTTAAAAAAGATTATTTCTAATGTCTGACGAGCACAGACGGCGCGGGAAGGGAGAATTGAAGGCTTTCTGAATATGAAAGAAATATATAGCGCTTACTGAACAGCACGCGTGAATCCCTTGAGCGAGCTGAATGTAGGACAGAATGTTTTCTCACGTTAATAGATGTTTTTAACAAACAGAATTTGAAATATTTTCCCGCAAGTTGGGCTAACGTGGGTCAGAACGTAGTGACGTCAAGTTAAGTTTTAATTGACTGAAGTTTACTTTTGCCATCGCGTAAGAAGCATTTATTATACCTTATCTGATCTTTAGACAGTGATAAATGTGAATTTGCTGCCCTGGGCCGTAATTAACTTGAATGTGTATGAAAGCTTTGATGTTGAAGATGATTTTTTTTTGTGAATAATTCTACTTTCACATCCAGCCCATTCTCATGCCATGCAGCTCACGTCCAAGATCACAAGCAGCGCAGATGTTGTTGACTGCGTTCAATACCTCAGTCAACTCCGTATTAACTCTCCCAAGGACTGAACGTCTTATTTATTGAACCACAGGAGTATTGTTCGCATTTATTAAACGCAATCTTTTCTTCAGAAGATACAAAGTATGATTAGTGTACATTCACATCGGCGGTCACTCGCCGTTCCCGAGCGGCCTCTCTCGAATCCAACCGTCACCGGCTGATTGAATTTCACAAGGTTCATTCAAAGGGATTCTGGGGGAAAGAAGGCACCGCGGCATCGCCCGCTTTCTCGCTCTTAATTATGCTCCCAATACAAAATCCCTTCATCTCCGCAAACAATCCATCTGCCGTTCCAAAGCCTGTTTTGTCAAGAGTTGTTAGCTGCTTGGCCCCGGGGACGAAGAGTGCGGGCTATTATTAATCTTGTTTGTCCCGTGTTTCTCTGTCTCTGGGAAAACGCGGGACGGAATGCCCAGTGGACTTTGTCTTGCACAGACCTAATCAATGACATAAGTAAATTCAAATTATCATTGAGACTCGTGAAGGAGGGCTGCCTCCGGGCTGGGCTGGTGTCATCGTCGCAATGATTAGAAATGTGTACAGGAGAGGCTTTTCCCCGAGTAGCTGTCACCGCTGGATTAATTAATTTTCATCAGATTTGCATCATGACATTTACAGAAGGGGTGGGAATCAGAGTTGCTCGTTTTGAGATTTCTTTCTAACCTGCGATTTCACAAAACACCCGTAATATACATTTAGGAGGGTTAGTTTTCATTGTGACTGAAGTTCGGAAAACTGCTGACTGGGCCTTTGGTCTTGTCTGTTTCTCTCAACAATATATACAGTGATGCCTCGGTTCTCGACCACAATCCGCTCCAGAAAATGCTTCGAGAAGTGATTTGTTCAAAAACCGAATCGATGTTTCCCATTACATTGCATGGAAAGAGAAATAATGCGTTCCAAGCCTAAAAAAAGGAGGCTTTTTAAAGTGTTTTTAGCTTTTCCTGATAATAGACTGCATAGTAGAAATACATGTATAGTTTAAGTACTTTATATAATGAAATAATTTAAGAAAAATATTTTTATATTTTTTTGCTTAAAATATATGCTTTAGTAGTAGAGTACACTAGGCTGGGAGTGCATTGCCGTATCTGTAGCGACCCGCCCCCCAGCCTTGTAAACTTTTCTTATTAACAAAAGCGCGGAATAACTTTAAACAAGCAACTTGCCTTCTTTGGAGCGATGACTGGGCGTTAATACGGTAGTCCTCGATAAGAAAAACAACGGTCAATACTGGCAAACGTCTGTGTACAGAGGCTGCGTTATATAGAATAACAAAAGGGCGCTGGTTTCGGGGGGCGTTCGAATTTACAATAACAAAATGCGTCGTGGTTGTGTCAACTGCTAGCGATGCGTGCAATTTTTTTTTCCAGGTTTTTTCGGGGGGTGTTCGAATAGACAATGACAAAACGCGTCATGGGTGGGTCAGCTGCTTGCGCCGCGCGCATTATTTTATTTCCAGGTTTTTTGAGAGCTTTCACATTGACAATAACAAAGCGCGTTGTGTGTAGGTCAGCTTCTTGCGCCGCGCGCATTATGTTATTTCCGGGTTTTGTCGGGGGCGTTCGAGTACCGATTTTCGTTCGAAAACAGAAGCAAAAAAATCTTGAAATTTTCATTTGAAAACGGGGACGTTCGGGAACCGAGGCGTTACGGTATATTATTGTTAATCAACTCATTATTGTTACATGGTTTAATAAAAGACTGTCTGCTCTCGTTTTTATGATATTGACGGTATTTTTAACGACAAAACTAGATGAATGGAGCGCTGTATCACGCAGTAGCTGAAAACATTAAAAATGGATAACACGGGGTTTCACATGAATGTTAAAAGTCAAACTCGTCACAAAGCGCACAATGGTCAGAGTGTCTATTTGATGTTGGTGTAAGATTAAAGATAATAAGATAAAGTACGACATCATCTCTTATGTGTGCCAGTTTTGCCAGCATCGTGGCGCTCAACGCTCGCTCAACCCGCAGCCCGCAACACAACTGCGGTGACAGCCTCGTGGCCGAGGGCATTTTGCTCAGGGCCTTGCCGAGAGCAAGGTTTGTCTTCTTAGTCCAAATCAATGAAATAATAATAATAATAATACAAAAAAAAAGAAGGGTTTCCGGAGTCACAAGTGGGCGCAGGGTGGCCTTGGCTGAAGAAAGACTGTTGCGTTCTGATGATTTTTGTGCTTGTCCTCGCCTGAATCTACTTTCATCAATTTACGAACCGTTTGGGAGTTTCTCATCAGATGGCAAATCCTTCCAATGAAAATATAATAAATAGAATAGTAAATACAGAGAATCATTTGTACTGGATCATTTTTGTGGTATAGCGAAGCCTGGTAATAGCAAATAATGAGTGCGTGCCCACAGGTTAGTTAATTGCCAGTCGATGCCAAAAAGATGACAAAGCTACAGGATGACGAAACGAAGCTCACCGAGATTCTACCGGTATTAGGAGGAAAGTGGAAAGTCTGCCAGGAACTAATGGAGGACAGGTTTCCCCCAAAAGTCTGCCAAGACAAATGCTGAACTGCAAATATTTGGGTTTTCGATGTACACTTGCTCATTCAATCCGTCCATCCATTTTCTATTGCGTTTACCAGTGATGTCACAGGACTAATTTGAGGGAGGCTAAAGCCAATTTTTACACTTTACTTCCAAATACAAACACCATATCATACATATGTTACATTTTACTGAGCAATGTTGCATGTCTGTGCATAAGTTTTGAATCAGCGATTGTTTGACCATGAAAAATAAGATGAATGATGGTAGCTGTTTGTTTTATGATTCATTTTAATGTAACCAGAGTGAAGAAAATAAGTATTTGAACACCCTGCAAGATTGCAAGTTCTCCCACTTAGAAATCGTGGAGGGGTCTGAAATTTTCATCATAGGTTTGCACACACTACAGGAGGGATTTTGGCCCACTCCTCCACGCAGACCTTCTCTAGACCAGTTTCTGGGCTGTCGCGGATAAACACGGAGTTTCAGATCCTCAAAAGATTTTCTACTGGGTTTAGGTGTGGAGACTGGCTCGGCCACGCCAGAACCTTGATATGCTTCTTACGGTGCTTACTCCTTGGTTTTCCTGGCTCTGCGCTTCGGGTCATTGTCATGTTGAAAGACCCACGGCACGACCCATCTTCAATGCTCCGACTGAGGGAAAGAGGTTGTTCCCCAAAATCTCACAATACATGGCCGCGGTCATCCTCTCCTTAATGCAGTGCAGTCGTCCTGTCCCATGTGCAGAACAACACCCCCAAAACATGATGCTACCGCTCCCATGCTTCACAGTAGGGATGGAACTCTTTTGTCTTCCTCCAAACACAGTTAGTGGAATTACTACCAAAAAGTTCAATTTTGGTCTCATCTGACCACAAAACATTCTCCCATGACTCCTCTGTATCATCCAAATGGTGATTGGCAAACTTAAGACGGGCCTTGACGTGTGCTGGTTTAAGCAGGGGAACCTTCCGTGCCATGCGTGATTTCAAACCATGACGTTTTCGTGTATTACCAATGGTCACCTTGGAAACGGTGGTCCCAGCTTTTCAGGTCATTAACCAAGTCCTGTCATGTAGTCCTGGGCTGATTCCTCACGTTTGAGACCCCACGAGGTAATAAGTTGCATGGGGCTTCACTCCGATTGAGATTGACCGTCATGTTTAGCTTCTTCCATTTTCTAACGATCGCTCCAACAGTGGACCTTTTTTCACCAAGCCGCTTGGCAATTTCTCCGTCGCCCTTTCTAGTGGAGTTGTACAATTTTGTCTTTGTGTCTTTGGACAGCTCTTTGGTCTTGGCCATGTTACAAGTTTGAATCTTAATGATTGTATGGGGTCGACAGGTTTCTTTATGCAGCTAACGACCTCACATAGGTGGATCTGATTCAGGATAATACATGGAGTGGAGGTGGACTTTTAAAGGGGGACTAACAGGTCTTTGAGGCTCAGAATTCTAGCTGATAGCCATCTGTTTAAATACTTATTTGCGGCTGTATCACAGAACTAAATCGTTTAAAAAAATCATACATTGTGATTTCTGGATTTTTCTTTTTAAATTATCTCTCTCACAGTGGACTAGCAACTACAATGATAATATCAGACCCGTCCATAATTTCTAAGTGGGAGAACTTGCAATATAGCAGGGTGTTCAAATACTTATTTTCTTCCCTGTATGTGCACTATTTCTTTTTCTTTAATGGCAATAATTCAGAACGCTGTACTTATGAAACACCTTCGGTGAGTGTGAGCGTCATAATAATGAAAAAAATGAAAAGAACGTGGATTTATGCCAGGAACAGCTGACGGCGTTAAATCCTTAATGATGGTGATCTTGACAGAGAAGGACGGGAGGCCAAAGGAGAAGGACAGTGCTGATCCTACCTCCAGCTTTCATCTCGCTACAGGCAACGTCCATTTCTCAGCACTCATAATCAATTCCTTTACACCCGTATTTCTCATGTGAGATCTGATCCGGAATCAATTTTACTTTGGTGACACCGGTGGCTTGCTGACCTCATCTTTTTACCATCTCATTAGCATCGAGCATGTGGGTCCCGAGTACCATTCGCTGCAAAAGAGTTCATCAGACAACAGTCGATATCTATGTAGGGAATGTGAAAATGTTTTTCAAAAATAAAACAAATTCCACCTTCAAAGGAGCAACTGTTTATGGGTTGTGTGCGTTATATTAAGCTTGGTGAGGTAGATAAAAATCAAAAGAATACCAGCACGTAATCTCAGCAATGCATCTCGCCGCCTCTAGAAGTGATTGCAGCTGTCGAAAAAAGAACCTATCAGCATCTTTTGACGAGATAGAGGCGGAGCTAATGGCGTGATTTAGACGTGGTGAAAACGAGCCGTGACTGGGCACCCTGCGAGCGGCGAAGGGCATTCAAAGACATTAGCGCGGTTGCTGTTCAACAAAGCCAACTTACCTCCGGTAGATATTGGCAAGCCTACAAAAACAAAAATAATAGATCACAATGATTGCTTGTCAGGCCAGCGCTTTGGAGTGTGGATGGGCAAAGGAGTCAATGGCTTGATTGATTGTTACAAATTATGTCCACAGCGAGGAATTGACTATTGATTAAGTGCATAATAAGCAAGCGAAATGCACGTTTGAGTGTTTTTCTCTCTGTCTGTATTTTTCTTTCATTATAACGGATCCATCTATTCATGCATTTTTTTTTTTTAATACAGATTGTCCTCATTATGGTTTTGGGTGGGCTGAGGGCTATCTCATCCGAGTTAGGTAGTGGGTGTAGATACTGCACATGAGGTCCGCCGATATTTTTAATTCACCAGTGCTTATCGCTAGCTCATTCTGTATTTCAATAAGGGTACCCACACGTTGTCTGTTGCCACACGGGCCAATGGGAGCGACGATGCCCGTCGTGCACAGACCGCCGCTTCCGCTTCTGCACATAGATGTCACAATGTGAGACTCATTTGAAACCCCATTTAAAGGGAATGAGAGAGGATGCTCTGATTGGTGGCAAATGAAGTCAGGTCTGACCACTCCCACAATGGCGCAGAGTGCTTTTTAAAAATACGAGCACTTCCGTGAGTCTGCGAAATTATGAAAACTCGCTGTAAACCACCCTCACTCAGATTTATGCTGGCCGCCATGCCAGGTTTCACCACTCTTGAGAGCCCTCAATGTAATCGGTGTAAACTTGTACTTTTCGGAATGTACAGTCAATTTAAAAAAATCAAAAAGAGGTCAGAAACGTACCTGGAAAGCAAAAATCTTACTAATTGCTCATTAGTTCTGAATCCTTTCAGCTGGCTCTGACCCTTCCACCGCTAAAGGCAGCTTTTGCGTTCACTTGTTTTGTCATACTGTCCAATTCGTTCTTTTTAACCTTTCCCGCTAACTTCTGGTGGATATTCCACAGTAGTTTTAGTAAAGCTCCCAAAGCCCAAGGAAAAACATCTACGCGTAGTTGAGGAGGTGTGCTTTCGAGTTCATGAAAAATGATTGACACCTCACTGCTTGTACCTTCTGTCTCTGATGGACCTTTCCGATGGCAAAATTAAGCTCCGCCCCCTTAGCCATGTCCGACAAGCTTCGAAAATGGCGATTGAACAGAACATGTTTGAAGTCGATTCTCTATCGTGTATTCCAGATAATATTGGGGTATGTTTTTTGCCAAATGCGTCAGACATGTCCAAGAGAGTTCTACGGAGAGGTCTCGACTACTTCACACAAGGATATTTACACGGGATTAAGATTTTGGATGGAGCATGACGCCTCACGTACTTCATATTGAAATCCAACAAGATAAAATGGTGGAATCGTACTGTGCATGTAAAGCAGGGTGAATACTTTTTACTTGGAAACATTACAAGTTATATCATTGTAGTGTTTATAAGTGAGTGGGTGTATTCATTTGACTTGGCACGCAATGGAACCCAGTGCTCTGTCTTAAATGTCTGATGTGATACAAATAGGAAAATAAACATTTCTCTTGCATAACATGGCGCATTTACGGAGCCCTAACCCAACTCTTCGTCATAAAACATTACACACTTTGTTCAGCAGGTTAGTGATACACTAACAAAGTGAAAATTGTTCTCCTGTAATGTTTAAAGCACTGATAATAATTCAATCAAACTCTATCGTAGACACTTCTTCAACTGTGTTTTAGGGTTTGGAAAATGAATCAACCGGGCCCCTTGTAACCTCGCCGAATATCAGAATTGCACGTTCCCCAAGGGCATCTGAGCACCATTTTCTTCATAACATTGAGTTTTTCAAGCGCACGCTACTGACAACTAGTATTGCTTGCAGGACAATACGGCAAAAGGGGCGTGTCGAGCCAGGGGTTAAGACAATGCGGCTATCTGATTGGCTATAATTGTACGAGTCATTGACAGGTTGGAGGTCCATTGGTTGTTTATCCTCACGCAAGGTGTTTCAACAAAAGAGATGTGGTCCGAGAAGGTTATTTTCAACATTGCAAACTTTAAGCATAGCACCTCTCTGCACAACTCGGTTGAACCAAAGTCTGTGCATGAATTTAAAATCTCGTTTCAGATGGGGAAACTAGATGATTCTGGTAACTTTTTGCAGAACAATTTTGAGTGGTGGGTGATGGTCCCTCTTCTTTTTCTTTGCTGTATGGAGAGCATATATTTATGCAGGGAAACCCCTGTGGGAGCCCCTGCAGGATACCTCATTAAAATAGGTTTTGTCCAGGTCCCTGGTGCGACCACTCGCCAAACGTTCACCAGCTGCATGCGGGATAAAAACCATTAGAGCGGCGGCCAAAATATGAACGACTTCAAAAGTCATCATTTCTGCTGCGTTCTTTGCATTAAAAGAGCCAGAATGCCTTCATGCCTTGAAAGATACGGGAGAAACTGGTTTTTGCTATTTACATGATTTACCATCATTGCTTATTTTGTTGTTGGTGACCGTAATATGTTAACTTTGAATGACCTTCATCATGGATGTGTTTCATTAAGTTTGTGAATTGATGATGACCCCCCGTGTTATGACGAACGTCGTAATCAAGTCCCTGGCGAATTTGTGCTTAAAACGCTTGCTGTACTTATGTGTGTTCTAGAAACTGAGGCAAAATAGAGTGTAGTATTATTGTGCTTTTGGTTCAGCTTCAACTGGTTTGTTATTCCAATCAGGTTGCCGTGACGCACATGCACCGTAAGAGAGCCAGTATCACTTAATTTGGGAGAAAAATAGTATTTGTTGATTGCAAATACGTCTTCGTTCATCTATCTGTGCCTTTGGTGTATAGTGACAGGCAAAACAAATGCTTTATCATTACATGGCAGAAAGTACAACAAACCAGTGTATTCCTGTTGCATTTCATGAAACAAAATAAGTCAAGCCTCTCTGCTTTTCCGTTCGGTGAAACACGGCCACTTTTCACACTGACTCCAGTTAATTTGTGAGTAAATTGAGACAAAAATCATCATTTCAGTATTCATGATTTATGACATTTTTGTTTGGTATGCGGAAGCTTAGGAAACTACTGAAGAACATCAGCCATTTTTCCGATTGTCGAGGGTAGTTTTCTTTCATCCATCCATTTTCTTAGCCGCTTATCCTCACAAGGATCGCGGGAGTGCTGGAGCCTATCCCGGCTGTCAATGAACAGAAGGCGGGGTACACCCTGAACTGGTTGCCAGCCAATTGGAGGGCACGTAGAGACAAACAGCCGCACTCAGACTCACACCTCAGGGCAATTTAGAGGGTCCAATTATTGTTGCATGTTTTTGGGATGTGGGAGGAAACCGGAGTGCCCGGAGAAAACCCACGCAGGCACGGGGAGAACATGCAAACTCCACCTAGGCGAGTCCAGGATTGAAACCGGGACCTCAGCACTGTGAGGCCAACGCTTTCCAGCTGAATCACCGTCCCAGTGGTATTTAAAAAAAATAAAATAAAAGTGATTTTCAATTATGTTATGTACATAACTGCGTATTTGCTCAGATCAAAACCTAGTTGTACTTATGTACTATCTATCTGTGCTGTCTATCTGTTTGTATTCCAAGGGGCGTCAGAAGTTGTTTTGTTCAACCCATCCAGATGTGATAAGGCATATTTGGCGAAAAGTAAACAAAAAAAATCATATTTAAAAATGTTAAAAAGAAGAATAAATCTCACCAGATTAGAATGTAGTTGTCCCGATCTTATTAGCGTTCTTTCCTGGCGCCCAGAAGACAACTGCGGAACTGGCCGAAACTTTACTTCTTTACGGCTCGAATGCATCTCAGCCTTAACATCAATGATTTCACGAACGTTTCCCTACAAGTGCTTGCGCTTGCATTGTTATGGATCTAGTGCCTCGTATTAGCCGCACTATTCATCTCATATTCCCTCGATATTATTGTTTGGTTTTGTTTTGATTTTTTGTTGTTGTTGTAACACAAGACACTTTGCTCAAAGCAGAATGCTTTTGGGATAATCACACCACACGCCTCAGCGGCGTTCACGAGCGCAAAGTTTCTCGACGTAGCGCCGCGTACCTGCGCACACAACCCGAGGCGCGCTTTTAATGAGCATTTAGAAAACAATGAAAATGTTGAATGTCAAATGGAAACGTAATGCCCCCTCTGGAAATGAAATAATTGTTGTTTTTTTAACTTGACATTTACGCATACAAATTAGCCATTCAGCAAAAAAAAACACAAAAAGCACACATGACACATACTACATGATAATAAATAAATCCTTTCTCGGTATGAAATAGTAATGATTCAGCTGCCGTCCCATGGCTGAGGGGACTTTTCTCTGCATAAGACAAAAGAAACAGAAACACCAGAAAATATGGCTTCCATTAAACAGAATAGATCATCAGAAGAGAAATGTCCCCTGCGGTAAAAGAAAACCCCTCTTTTTTTTTTTTTTTATTAAATTTATTAAAAAAAAAAAAAAACTCACCCCGGTGATATCTCCAGAAACGTGTCTGGCGGAGTGTGAAGCGTTTTTTACGTGCAAGATTTGTAACTACCTAAATAAAGTCGTCGCAGTCATAACTTCCTGAGACAGGGATAATTGGGATCCTAAATGAAGATGATTCAGTTAGCCTCGGCTTAATCGGACTGTGCGCAAGCAGGTGAGGCATTATTGCAAGTCCGAGGATGCTTGATGGGAAAGTGCTCTCCATATAATTAGTCTACAAGTGGTATACATTGATCTTATTAGCTCGTCTTATTATGTATTCTGTAATAAAACTGTCAATCTCTCGCGAGGATCCTCGATTGACACGGGCAAAATATGTTGTCACACGTTCCACAACAATCCACTATTTTTAATTGTAATTTTTTTCAAATATCTTCCTTCAGCACGTGCAAGCCAGAATCAAGGCAGGATAAATGCAGGGTGGAAAAAAAAAAAAAATGTGACCGCCGTTCACGTTGTTCGCCTCCTCGGCCGTGATTCATTATACATGCAGTGATTCGGCCATTACCATTTGGAGGACCGGCCCCCCACCCCTCCTCCAATCCCACCCCCGTGGACAGCTGTGTACTCAGGGTCAATGTTAAAGGATCACTTTGCAGTCTTCATATTTAAACAGACTACATTGTGTGTAGGTGGTGGTTGCTCATCTTTTACCATCCAAACATCATCGCTCGCATCTGATTTTCAACTTAAAATGCGGCAAAGAAATTATGACTTATCCTCAAGTAACATCTTACACAATGTATTTCTGATTCTTTTCGTTTGTTACATGCTGTACTTCAGTGGGCTTCAAAAAGCCATCAGCCAACCTGCCTGAGAACGGGAGTGCTCGACAATTATCATTACTTCCTGGGGGAAAAAAAAAAAAAAGTGAGAAAATAAATTCAAGATATGTGGAGATGAAGCCAAAGTAGGCTTCGCTTGCTTTCTTTTTGTGTCACTTTAAGACTTCCTCCGCCTTCCGTTCCAATTGTATCCTCGCATCAAAAGGAAGCTCTCTGCTCGACTGACTAAAATGGACCTTGTGATCAGCTCCTCTGTGGTCCCGCAATCATTTCTTGTTTTTCTCGGCCAGCAGTTGCGGCATGACAAACTACTTTTAAGGGCTCCATATTGCTGCGCCGCTGTCCCCTCCACTTACATCATCCGTTCCTCCGTGTGCGGGCACATATCTTCTTTGTGTCTGCCGAGAAATAACTCAAAGCAGAAAAGGGACCTGCCAGCTGACTCACTCATCATCCATCACAGTGTTTTTTTGGTGATAGCGCACGCAGCGGGTGAGTCAGCAGCGGGTGACGCTCTGGGGGTGTGTCCCTCAGGGGTCTTCTGAAAGTGGCCAGCCCGCCTATTTCGGGAGCGTTGCCAAACTCGGCGTGATGTACTTCATCCGTTTCTGTCTTTGCGAGGCCATTCGGGGAAGCCTATTGGGGCAAGAGGCGGTTCCCTAGTCAATCACAGGGAGATTGGACACCCATAACATAGGAGCTTATACTATTATGCTAGACTTTACACCGATTTTATCAGCTGGATCGGAATCGGCTGATGATTGGCATTTTGTTCTGATGGGTATTAATTCACCGATCCGATCGATGACGTCGTTGTTCAACGACATTACTCCTCGTCGCCGTAGTGCACAGTGTATCTGAATCAAAAGCTAGTACAGTATATTGTTAGATAGTAGTGCTAATATTGTTTTTTTCACATCTTATGATGCCAATAAAGTTATTTAAAAAAAAAAGATGTCTGCGGCATGGGAGAGGCAAGACAGCACATAATGCACAGATCAGGCTACAAGACGAATTTGCTCTTTCACTATTGCACTGTCAGACTATTCATCCATCCATTTCATCTTCTACCGCTTCTCCGGGTTAGGTCGTGGGGGAAGTAGCTTCAGGAGGGATACGCAGACTTCCCTTTCCCCAGCCACTTCTTCCAGCTCTTCCAGAGAGATCCCGAGGCGCTCCCAAGCCACCCGAAAGACATGGCATCGCCAGCGTGTCCTGAGTCGTTCCCGGGGTCTCTTTCCGGTGGGACATACCCGGAACACCTCACCAGTGCGGCGTCCGGGAGGCATCCGAATCAGATGCCCCAACCGCCTCATCTGGCTCCTCTCGATGCGGAGGAGCAGGGGCTCAACACTGACCCCCTCCCGGATGACCAAGCTTCTCACCCTATCTCTGTGGAGGAAACTCATTTCGGCCGCTTGCATCCGAGATCTTGTTCTTTGGGTCACGACCCACGGCTCCTGCCTATGGGTGAGGGTAGGAAAATAGATCGACTGATAAATTGAGAGCTTCACCTTTCGAGTTAGCTCCCTCTTTACCACAACAGAACGATACAAAGTCCGCATCACTGCAGACGCTGCACCGATCCATCTGTCGATCTCCCGCTCCATTCTTCCCTCACTCGTGTACAAGACCCCAAGATACTTGAACTCCTCCACTTGGGGCACGTCACCCTCTTCTGACTGAGGACCATGGTCTCAAATTTGGAGATACTATGTCAAACTACTGCAATAAAATTGTGTCTCCCACTACCGCATCGCCTTTTTTACGATCATTATCTTGTCAACTCAAATCCAAGCAGATAACTTGTTACCGTGGGGATGACAACATGAGTGGATTGCGAAGACTGTACTATTAAAAAGAAAATGGGGGTTGGGTGGAATGTGTGGTGGTGGTCACCGGTCCTCGGGACAGGGGAGGACTTCGTGTCAGGCTTGCTTGACGTATGTTCGTGTACTTTTAATACGATACGGCTCGCAAGCGGTCAACAAAACGGTACGTGGCCTAGCAAGCTAGTGCTAGCGCTCGTCATTGCGCATAGTAATTCAGGGCTCCGGTCTAGATTTACTAGGGGGCGCAGTAGCCCCTGACCTAACATTTTAGAGGAGCACACCGTCAATTGGTTTGCAAATTAATTATTCATATTCTCATTTTCACTCTAAAGTAGGCATAGTGACAGAGAACAAATAAATGCTTTTTTTTTTTATTAGATGGCAGGAAGTACATACAGTGACATTTTTATTTGTTGGTGTCCTGTGAGATTTTTCAATTTAAAAATATGCGCCTTGGCTCATGAAGATGTTCAATCTTTATGACCAAAACTCTTGAACTCGTGAAGTTGGGGGAAATTGACCGACTGTCTCTGGAGTCATGACCCCGAGAATTATGACATGAAATGGAATGTAGTCAATTGAAGAAGATGACAGACACGGAAATGACCGAAAATGAAAACAAAAATTTGGTCACCTGAAAATGTTAATCTACACTAGTTCTGCCTCCATTCCCTACAGCATTATTCAGCAAAGATAAGCCCATCATCGTTTTTGTGAGATGTCGTGTCATCGCGAGATTTCGAGATCGGTGGTAGAACAGAATCTTTGTGTGTGTGTTGTTCTGTGTTGAGATTATCGTAGGACAACACACACAATCCGACCAACGCTGTTCAATGCCTGATTTTTTTTTTTTTTAATGTGTGTTGTCTGTCACAGAAAGAGATAAATAAAAAAAATCTTTTAAGATTTGAAAACTCCTTGTGTTTGTATCAGGCCTTAGTAGACGAGACATGACGAGCCCTTTGAGGATGATAAAAGATACAATTGGATAAAAACTCGCATGCAAGGAGACAGTTCAAATCCATCCTGATAGCTGATTGAGGAAGTGTCTGTCTTTTTTTTTTTCCCCCGTAGGCGAGGTCATATGTCCACCCATGAACAGGCAATTAACATCTGCCTCAAGTAACTGGCACCCCCGCAACCGCAGACGTCTTGCTTTGTCCACAGCAAAGCGAAAATACAAAATCGGCGAGGGAGAGAGCGAGAGACGAGAACAAGGTCAACTTTCTTATCGTTGAACTAAGACTAAATTCAATGGTGGCTGTAATTAACATAGAATACATTTTATCAGTGCCACTGCACATTTCCCCCCCCCCCCCCGCCCGACGCATGGAATACGCTCTCCCTTTTTAATTAATAAAATACCAGTATCCTTGGTATAGTTGAAATCCAGCCTCAGTTTTAGCTTTAGTATTCAAAGCGTACATGCGTGCACATGGATTCCGGAAGACTCTCCGCCAAAGTCCGTACAAGCGTGGCGAGAAAACGTACAACTCTACAACTCTCTCCGTGCACAACTTGCGCAATGATTATATCTCCCCACACAATAATTCCCTTCTCGCTCGCGTCAACAAATCATCATTTGACGGCCTCCGACTGCTCTAAAACACTGCCGGGCTGTTAAGCAGTCCTGTCACATCGCTGATGTCTTGGCCTCTATGCGTTTGGCTTCCTCCTAAAGGATCCAATTTAAAACCCTTATCATCACTTACACTGACGTCCACGTTCAAGCACCTGCTTATATTAGTGATATGCCGTGGCCTCGTGTCATCACCAGCGGGTCTCTGAAGGCCCCCGGAGGCCCCCGAAGCTGGACTTAAGCTGATGTCCCCGGTAAGACGGTTAAAAGTAAAGGTGACGACTCCTTTCAGACTGCGGAACATCGATTGGGGAATGACTTCCCTCTTGATTTAATGCCTTCACGTGACACTATTGTTCATAACCATTCAGTGACCTCTGAAAAACGCACGACAAAACACTTGGACCCCTAAAATTTGAAAGAAGTCGTCGTGTTACTGTTGAGTCCCCTTATAAGTGACCAAGAGCTCACACAATCACGATCTTTGTTTTTTGTTTTTTTTTTTTTCATTACATCATGCAGTCACCCTCCAGAGGAAAATTGAGTGGTGCCTTGGTTCTCAAATATAATCCATTCCAGAAGGCTGGTTGAAAACCAAAAGTTCGCAAACCAAAGGACGTTTTGTCATTACAATGAATGGAAAATGAAATAATACGTTCCAAGCCTAAAAAAAATGTTTTTTAAGCAATTTTTTTTTTAGCTTTTCCTGATAATAAACTGCATAGTGGAAATACATGTATAGTTTAAATATATGTTTATTTTCTGCTTAAAATGTACTCTTTAGCCTAGGCTAGATGCTAGGCTGGGAGTGCATTGCCGAATCTGTAGCAACTCGGCCCCCAGCCTTGTAAATCTTTTTTTTTTCATTAACAAAAGTGCAGAATAACTTTAAACAAGCAATAATGAGGGGGGGGGGAACCAAATTGTTTTTTGTTTACACAGAAAGTACGTAACTTGCAACTAGAGGTAGGGTTAATGGAACAAAAGAAAAACGCAATCCAAAACAACAGTTTCAAATGTCTTTGGGGTCACTCGCCCCTTTTTTCAAAAGAACAAATCTGTTTGTTTCTGCCATCTTTTAAGCACTTTTCTGAAGTGGCTCATGAAGTTGTACTTTTCTTTCCGCCTGTCCCGTGAGGGGTCGCCACAGCATAACATCTCAGATGAACGCTCATATTTGTTTGGCTAACGCTAGCACCGTGGTAACAGGGTCGGTTAAAGAAAACATAATGGTAATAATCACTGAGACGCGGCAGTAACACGCTAGCGCAGCGCTAACAGGGGCGAACCGGTAAAAGTCACTTCCTCGACACATATATTCCACCGGTCTCTTCTCCGCCATGGTGCCCCCATGCGGCCGGTAGATAAAATGCACAAATTGGCCGCATCACCGCATAAACTGCAGGGTTGAAAGGGTGTGAAAAAAGTCGCGGCTTACAGGCCAGAAATTACGGTAAGTACAGTAAAGTATTTGTGCTCTCCACCACTGACAACCGGTGATATTTGCAATATACAGTATTTGGTGATTAACAATGTGTACTTAGATGGAAATTATATATGCTTACATGTTACTCATATACTGTCGTATGTAAACATATTTTTTTTTTTTTTTACAATTGGAAGGTGGAACATACCTCCTGCAATCCAACATGTTCTATTTTCAAGGATCCACTGTATTTTATTGCAAATTCCAACCCCCCGCTATCCTATTTCTGTTATTCATGCTTTTTTTTTTTTTTTTTAACTTGAGCTTGTAAAGCACTTTGTGACTGTTGATGTGTGAAACGTTCTATTCACATAAACTATAGGACTTCACGGATCTGCGGCCCGGTGTGCGCGGAATATTAATGAAAGCATTGTCGTCCTCGCCCCGTGCCGAAATGTCGTTAGCGGCGAGGCGTCGTGCGTAGCGTCATGCTAATCGCCACCATCTTGGCTGCGCTGACACACCCGTGCGGGGCAAAAGTGACTCGTGCTATCTGATGATTGTTGAATTTATTTCCGTCACTGTGCCACCGCTGCACCTGAATGCGCCGTGACAGAAAGCCCAATCTCTCATCCTGCTAAGCGGATTGATAATGCGGCTCAGGGTAAAAGAAGAAGAAGAAAAAAAAGCCCCACACACACAAAAAACAACAACACTGGTCGCATGTTATTTTCCATTGAATGGTCACACGGCGGACCGGGCAAAGCAGTTTATGTGATGATTTGCTGAATAACCGATTTGTCATAGAAAATCCTGCTGATCCAGGCTGGCTTATTCACTTAAGGGCTATATAGCTTTGATAAAACCCCTCCTGGATCTGGCGCCAAATGATGTCTGCAAATGAGCATTTTTATTCAAAACACCTGTGCCCCTCGCCGAACCTCCCAATGCTTTGCACTCCGCTCCCGTGCAAATGTATGCAAGCGCAGAGAGTAAATGTTTACCAAATTAGCAATTCAGAATAAAAGAAAGTCTATTCGATTTTATATGGTGTGTGGCTCGTAATGGATTGTCATGGGGTTCATTTGCCACCCAATACAAATACAATGAATCTTCTTTTTTTCTTCATTTAATTTTAACATGCAGCGCTCCGCTCCAAATTGGCTAAATATTTCATCTGAGCAGTGATGAGATGCAGTTTTTGTCAAAGATCGAATCAGCAAGAGGTGACTTATTTATGTCGTCTCATCTGATACACACAAACCAAACCCCGTTTTTGTTTGGGTTTTCCTCCTGTAAAAGCTATTCAAAGTCGCATTATTCGAAATCCTCGCCTCAAACGGGAAGAGAAACGGTTCGTTTCTTTGGCAGAGGCTCCCCTCTTGTAGTTTATATGTCATTTTGATAGGTGCAGACTGCCATTGATCACCTATAAATATGTCCACAAAATAAGACAGCAATAATTCTTGCCATTTTTTTGGGAGAGAGATACTATATTAAATAACATTTTGTTTGCGCCAAAGGATAGCATTCCAAGTGAGAGAGGCTCAGGCTTGTGGTTGGGTAAAGAAATATGTTTAGGGTTTTGTATGAGTAATTGATGGCAGTAAAAAAATGGAAAGTAATCAGTTCCTGAGTCCAGCTGTCGTGTGCATTTATTAACAATATAGAAACTTCTCAAGCAACAGTGTTTGATGATAAAAGAAAACTTTAAACAGTGCCAAGGTGCCTCAATAACTAAAACTGAGGCATGCATTATTAGAAATACAGTGAAGAAAATAAGTATTTGAGCACCCGGCTATATTGCAAGTTCTCCCACTTAGAAATCATGGAGGGGTCTGAAATTTTCATTGTAGGTGCATGTGCACTGTGAGAGAGATAATCTAAAAAGAAAAATACACTTGCAATATAGCAGGCTGTTCAAATACTTATTTTCTTCACTGTATAAGCAAGGAGGAGGAATCATGAAAACAGTTTTACAACCCGTTTTTTTTTCCTTTTTTTTTTTGCCATGACTTAGCATGAAATTGGAATTTATTAGGGGTGTATTTCCCCCTATAGTTATTTGTATTTCAGTCTGGAAACATTTATTATTTGCTTTTCTGCAGGGGCATCAACATTGTTGCGTGCCCCAGGCGGCATCACACCTCCGCGCACCCCCGCTAGCCATCTGCACTTCCTGTGGATTAATCAAGTAGTTCAGAGGCTATCGATGTTATAATGCTAATCTGTGCATTGGACAACACTCAATTACCCCGCACCAAGCACCCACTGGCAGATTTAACCACCCTCCACACACACACTTAAAGTGAACGGCAGAGACTTTGTATTGTCATCCGCGGAGCCAACATTTTATCACCGAGCCACCGAATGACACTTGTGAATTAATGTAGCGCTTTGACACATGACATGGTCGAACAGGACTACCACCTCCACGTCGCCCAATTAGCTGAGCGTTGTTAAACGTACAGACAAGCATCGGGATTTAAAGCTGGTGACACTTTTAGCTTTCAGCTGCAGCTCCGCTTTGGCCTACTCCGTGGCTTGGACGTGATGGCTCCCTGGATGTCACTGGCTGAGAAACTCCGTGTAGGGCTGGTTATTACATTAATTGTTTGGGATCGGGAGAGTCGAAGCGCAGAGTGGCTTGTTCAGAGAGACAGCTTCAGAAATGGGCAGATAATCAAGGATTTGCTTGGTTCATTAGTTTCACATTTCAAGGGTGGGCAGGCTTTCTGGACACTGAACTATTTTAAAGAAAAAAAAAAAAAACAAGTCAATTCTCTCAACTGTGTCCCTTTAAATACAAGACAGTCAGACTGTCTCATAACAGTTTTACTCACACAAATCTAAAACGAGGTCAACCATGTTACAAGCCAATTAGGCCTTAAAAGATGCGTACGTATTCCTGCCGACATGCCTCCTTGTCAAAAAAAGTTGCTCTTTAGGGAATTTTTTGTGTTACTACAGGACATTGGCTTGGTTGAGGGAGGAGCCCCAAACCGTGGCTGCTTGAGGAGGGAATACTTTCAGTACGATATCGCATGTACAAGTGCCACACTTTAAAATTAAGCTGGCGGAAGATGTCTGGTGTGTTATGTGACAGAAGAGTGTCTGCTAGGATGAAGGGCAAAGTTTATAAAATATTGGTGAAGCCGGCCATGATGTACGGATTGGAGACGGTGGCACTGAAGAGACAACAGGAAGCAGAACTGGAGGTGGCAGAAATGAAGATGTTGAGGTTCTCGCTCGGAGTGAGCAAGTTGGATAGGATTAGAAATGAGCTCATTAGAGGGACAGCCGAAGTTGGATGTTTTGGAGTCTAGGTTAGAGAGAGCAGACTTGTTCAGAGGCGAGAGAGTGAGTATATTGGTAGAAGGGTTCTGAGGACGGAGCTGCCAGGCAAAAGAGCGAGAGGAAGACCAAAGAATAGGTTGATGGATGTTGTGGGGGAGGACATTAGGACAGTGGGTGGGTGTTAGAGAGGAAGATGCACTCGATAGGCTTAGAAGGAAAAAGATGACACGCTGTGGTGAACCCTAATGAGACAAATTGAAAGGAAAAGAAGATGAAGACACTTTAAAATTGAAGGTAACATTAATCTATTATGATGAAGGTGTCTTAAAGTGATTGTTTGCAACCAGCTACAAGAGTTACCATGTCTACAATCGGTGAAATAAAACCTCTAAACTAGCGATTGAGACATATTTCATAACTGGGCCAACTTCCTGAGTATATTTTCCTTCTTCTATTATTTATTCTTCTTTTAATATCCATTGCGGTTAGCATGTCTGCCTCACAGTTGTGATGTTTAGGTTTGGCTCTGGCCTTCCTTAGGCAAGTTGGCATGTTCTTGCGTTTCCCCCCGCCTACTCCCCCAAGTCCCCCGCCACCACCCCTGGTAAATTGTCCACACGGGGGGGTGAATGTTTGTCTATATTCGCAATTAGCTACCAGCCAATCTGCGGCATATCCCACGTCAGCTGGGATTGGTTGGAGCTGAACCGCAACTTTAATAAGGACAAATGCTTCTGAAAATGGATGGATGGAGTTTCTGAATTGAACAACAACCTTGAGCCTGTTTGACTTTAGCGGTTCCACTGTGGGAGACTTTGACAGCATTTGTTGTTCCATGTTGGTGTAAAACCAAAGCGTGTGGACTCCCGAGACTTTAGGAAATTGGTAATGAGGACAGCGTTTACTGCAGAGTTTCGTGTTGACAAGTAGTTCTCGATGCAGAACCTGTGCGAGCGTAAAGACTCCAGCGAAGGTTAAAGTCATTACTGTAGGTAACAATTGCTGCTGAGGTGATGAAGAGGATACTGGCAGGGTCTGCGTTTTATTTGATGCATACCAATCAGATGGTTTCCCGAGTTGGTGGGGGCGGCGCCGTGCAATGCCCTTTCACTCACGCAGATCATCACTTTGCAGCGTATTTGTCTTACGGCTCGTGTTGACGCTCATGTAAATGGACTGTTTGGCTCCGAACGGAGACGTGCGGTGCCTTTCCCCCTGATTAAACCGGGCCTGGAGAAAGTGGCCTGTCCTAATGAATCCCAAACACGCAATCAAAGGCGGCACACTTGCCGCCGCGTCGCCGCTCCGTCCCATTCATCTCCGCGCAACCCTTCAGCTTGTCGCCGCGATTAATTGGAGCAATCTGAGTAATTACATGTAATTAATAACTTGTAGAGCAACAAAGTGTCAACCGCTAGAGGAAAAAAAAAAAATATGAAGTGAAATTTACATTTTTATTAGCAGTCATATAAAATGAACTTGGTTGTTGTGCGTTTCCTGCCAGACAGCTACAATTATCAACATCTGCATTTACATTAATGAGCCATTATACTGCAATTACCACTACAGCAGCGTGCCATAACTTCACGTAATGATCTCAACCTAAAAAAAAGTTCTCTCTGCGTGACTCGTGGCGTCCGTGCTCGGGTTTAAATCACGTCGATAGACACGTTCATAAATAACGGGCTCGGTGCCAGGTTCGGCCCATCCCCCGCTCTCGCACCGTCGCTTGTATAATGGCGCTTGCTTATGAGCAGGCACACTCGGGGAAAGCCACGCTCCATCTGTTGTGGCGACGGAGAAACACAAGCTGCTTGAAGCTCATGCGTCTAACTTGGGCACCTGTTAGGGGCAGATAGACGGCGACTCCCGTTGGCAGCTCTCGCCGCGCCGTGAGTTAGCTTCCCACTGCCTCCGCTAAATCCAATCCCCTTTCATCAAGTTTACTAAGTAGCGCCGCTCCACTCCGTCATGCCACCGTGATTCAAAGCGGTGCTGACCTTTAAAGGGGAATAACTTAGAATGTGCCACCGATAAACTTACTGCCATTTGGTCTGGCTGCGTTTCCATGGATACGACATAAACCAAAGGCCCTTTAACATTAGCGGCGCTAATAATTCCAATGTGAACACACTGAGCCACACGAGAAAACATTGACGCGTTTGTGCCTGCAAACGTGACGTAACACAGGTTGTAATGTTCAAGCATTTCTTGTAAAAAATTGGGAAACAATTTGTCATATCAAGGCAGACATAAGACAAAAATACACCAGCAAGGTTTTCCTCTTCAAAGTTGGACAATCGACCAGGTACTGACACTTTGTAGTGTTTGAGAAGAAGTGAGAGTTGTGGGCAATTTCGCACTAATGACACAACATTCCAAAATCATGTTTAAGTCCCGGTTTAGAATGCTAAAATTTTGAGGATGTGGTCAACATCAAGTAATAGATGACATGGGGACAGGCGAATAGCATTTGTAAACAAAAATAAATAATCTGAACATACGGGGCTACTGCCCAATACTACACAAGACTTCAACATGCACTACTGAGACAAATAATACATGTACAACCATATTATCAAATGTAATGTTCCAAAACTATCAAATATATTTACAATATTACAATAAACAATGTTAAACATATATCCACATACCCTATATTTACCCACACGCACATATAATTGTATAGCTATCATATTATGCACTTGTTTCATTAAAACAAGTAATACGTTTAAAGTAAGTTTAAAGGAATAACACATTAACTACAATTCTGGGAACACATTTATCGGTAACCATTTTGGTTTATTACATAATTGGTTAGTTCAATTATAGGTACGATTTTTTTTAATTGGACTCATGACTATTTTGTTATGGTGAATCCAAATATCACATGGATTTTTCTCAACCACATCAACATTTTGAACTATGGCCACATCTATTTTTGCTTTGGAGGTTCAAATAAAAGGTTCACGCCTTGACTTTTGAACAATGATTACATTATTAACATCCACTTTATAACATTTTATTTTTTACCTCATCCATAAGTCAGTCTACTGCGAATGGCTGGCGACTAGTTAGAGGGTGTAAACCGCTGCTCGCCCGAAGATACCCGTGACAGGCTCCATCTCGCCCGGGACCTGACTGAGGATAAGCGGTATGGAAAATGGATGGATGGAGGAATCAGTCAATTTTTAAAAATAAAATGTAGCAGCACAAAAAGTGTGTTTCTATGTTCATAATCACGATTTTCCTTTCTGCTATCACCAGTAAAACTTGGATGGTGCCATCTCAAAGAAAAAAAAGAAAAAGTTAAACACACTGAGCTGACTTTGCCAAAAATCTTACATGATACGCGTCCGCTGTTTGACTTGCAACAGGAGGTACAAATGTTACGCACTCGTTCCGCTGTAGTGTAATTACTTTTCAGTCAAAAGGAAAAGAAAATGTGCCAAAGTGGGTATTATGGCAGGATAAAGCCCAGGCAACTGCGGGGTTGACAGCAACCGAGCGGGGAGGCGGGCGGCTTGATCTAAAGCCTTCAATAGTTGGGCATTACCTGACGACCCTGTGGAGAAAAGCATTTCTCATCCTCGCGGGCGGCACTGGAGATCTTCAGACGCGTAGATGATGCTGACGGAGCTAATTAAACTGTGGCTGTTAAATGAGCTGGCTAAAGGGTCTAGCTAGCAGGCTGTTTCGCCGCTTCCATCCGCTCGTGCACGTCGGGCTTATTTTGAAGCGGCTGAGATTTAAACCCCGCGTTGTAAAACAGGGGAGGGAACTCCCCTGGTGTCTTTTTAGGCTGATGTGGAACAATTTAAGGGGATTCCTTACTAGTTGCTCTTCTTGCCGAGGTTTAAAAGTTTTCCATGTCGCATGCTCAATATCAAAGAACAGGTTTTCCCACGGCATATTTCTTGTTTATGTGTGAGATATTTCATGTGTCAGGGGCGTGGCCTCATCTGTGCTCGATTTGGAAAAGTGCCTTGAGGTATTGGCGCTATGTGAATACCTAAAATTGTTCAAAATTCAGAATTGAATCTGAATTATAACGCTAGCAGTTTGCAGTAGCAGTTCATCCTACTGAGTCAGTCAAAAGGAAGTATGATTATCATCTTTGTAAAGGCAGACATTTTGATCCTGCACTTATATTTGATCTCATTTTATTGTGCATGGGTACCTTGTGTTGATGGTCTACAGCAGGGGTGCTCGATGGGTCGATCGTGAGGCGGTTTTGGCCGATCGCGACGGCGTGCCGCAAGAAAAAAAAAAGGCATCAGATGTTTTTTTTTTTGCATGTGCAAACAACGACCACACAGGAAAACATGCTAGTCGGCGAGTTCCCCCCTATTTTGAACACTCGCTTAAGAAATCTTATCAAACACGAGTATGGATCCTGGAGTAAAGAAGACAAAAACGTATCACTTTCATCCGGAACGTGAGGTAGACTTTTTCACAATGTCTTTTTTGAAGCGCGTTTGCCTCATCTACCAGTGGAGTGAAACGTGTAGTGGCATTTTCGAACTGTTTATGGAAAATACGATACCGATAAGCAAGATGAGAATGAGAAATGTGAACAAACTAAAATCCCAATTGGCCGCACAGCGGTGACTTTTCACACAATATATAATTCAACAGCGAAAGCCACCGCCGAAACGTCTTTCAGGGTTTGTCACATCATTGTTATTGAGAAGAAGTCCTTCCAAAACAGAGAGATGGTAAAAGAGGCATAGATGACTCGTTGTTGCGATCTTTTAAAATTAAGTCGGAAATATTATCTTCAATAAAGCTGTAATGGACTATTTACACGGCGACACAGATTGTGAGTGTTTCTCACTGCAGTTGGACGAATCCACTGACGTGAGTTGACACAGCCCAGGTGTGCATTCTCATTCGTATGGTGTTTAGTGATCATCAGCGTGAACTCAGATAGTTACAAAAAATGTTTATAGTTAATTATGTTTTGTTGCGCAATATTGGCTCATGCGGTTAAGCAAGACACACAAACATGCATTTACACATAAAGAATCCTCAATATACTTTAAAATAAATATGTTTGGCATTTTTGTAGTGGGTAGATCTTTGTGGCTTGGTCATTTGATTTCATTATTGGTCGTTATTAAAAAAAAAAAGACGTCAGCCCCCCCCCCCCCCACCACCACCACCACCACCCTCATCCATCCTTAAAAAGTAGATCTGAGCACCCCTGCTTTACAGTTTGCTCTTTTACGGAAGAAGAAAGCATTTCAAGCAATCCATCAAATCAGTTGAAAATATTGCTGACACTTTTATCAGGACCGGATAATATTTTTCAACATCCTTCATGGTTTTATCGTGTTTTGCAAGTCAGACTTGTCGTGCGTAAATCAAGCAATTACAGGACAAGAAATGCTGCCCAATATTTTGGGACAGGTAGCCGGTGCTGCAGGTGGAGTTGAAATCTGATTGATTCAAGAAAAAGTCTCACTGCTTGGTTACTTTTAAGTTACGTGGACGGGTGCGAGAAATTCTGGAGGCCCTGATCGGATTCAATGCACATGACAGCATAAAGACTAAAGAGGTAAAGAGGGACACCTCTGCAGGGTGTCCGGGCTCTCCCTTAGAGATAGGGTAAGAATCTCCGTCATCCAGGAGGGGCTCAGTGTCGAGTCGCTGCTCCTCTGCATTGAGAGGAGCCAGATGAGGTGGCTGGGGCATCTGATCCGGATGTCTCCCAGACGCCTCCCTGGTGAGGTGTTTCGGGCATGTCCCACCAGAAAGAGACCCCGGGGACGCCCCAGGACACACTGGAGAGACTATGTCTCTCGGCTGGCCTGGGAGCGTCTCGGGATCCCTCCGGAATAGCTGGAAGAAAGGGAAGTCTGGGTATCCCTACTGAAGCTACTTCCCCCGCGACCCGACCTGAAGACGCGGTAGAGAATGGATGGATGGATGGATGATGGATGGATGGATGGATGGATGACAGCATAAAGAAAAATCTAACTACTATTACTGGAAGGAGTGCGACCAAGAGACAAAATGAAGAGAACACTGTTGGGAATAAATACAATTTCAACTGAGAAATGTTGGAATTTAGATTTTAGATTAAATTTCAAATCCTGTATTTTCTTCAACTGTGCAAAAAAATATGACTTTCCTTTTGCTGATGTATATTTCCCTTTTTTTTGTATTGCGGTAACACATATTTTAACAACTTCCAAGCAAAGGCACAAACCACAGTCACAGTTAAGTGAGATATTACATGCAGAAATAGCGATGATGGCGCGATTACGAGGTCTCGTCTTAATTGTTCCAAATGACTTTGAAAAGATTGCCCACTTCTGTCTGGCTTTTTCATTTCCCTTCTGTTCCTCTCCTCCACATAACTACCGCTTTTACAGCAAGTAGACACTTTAATATACATGCAGGACATTTTTAGTCAAGGAAGGTGTCAGATGCATGACAGTTCCAGGAGAGAAAAACATTATTTTTCATGTCTGGCCTTGTTGGTAATATCTCTTTTTTTATTATTATTACATTTTCTATCTAATTGCATTGATCTGCCCGGTTCCTCACTGTGATTGAAGCGAGTGCACACCAACCCCCCTCGCCAGAGTTTCAATTAAAAATGGAATATGTGGCGGTGTGGATTGTTTCTTTGTGCGCGCGTAGTCATGCGCGATGTGATCCTGCAAGCAGATTAGCATGGCGTCCTTTTTCTTCCCGTGATTAAGAAAAGCAAAATGCCGACAGGGAGCGCGGCGTCCCGAGCGTCCGTCATTTGCGACTTATTCCACCTGTCATTCATATTCATCGCGCCGCGCGAGGGAGGCCGAAATTTGCTTTGATAGCGGACAAATTCTCTATATTCTTTTGTGCTTTGCGGCAGATTGCGAGCGAATGAGAGCGATTATCTGTTTAAAAGTCAATACAATAAGTTTCTTCAGGGAAACCTTTATCAGCAGGCCAGTGCGACGCTTTGATGTGAGATAAAGGAAATGAGAATCACATTAATACCAAAACATGCTTGGGAGGATTTATCTCGACCAGCTAATGAGCCTGGGAATGTTTCCAGTATGCATAATCAAATGCAGAGGAAAATATGATGCGTTATTAGCCTATAGCATAGAGCGGCTAAAACAAATCCGCCACATGGTGCTACAAAGGAACAGGTAGACTGTGACACTGCGGCAAAGACTAAAGAAGATTTAGCACGGTACAGAGCAGTCGAGATAAACATTCCTCATAAATATTTATGAGCCTTCCCTCACTTAAAACCAAAGGAAACAACACACAGAATAAATAAAGCTCACATGTACACTATATTCTGAATCTATCTCGCATAAATGTATTCCTTCTCCTTCTCACGTGTTGCCAGTTGTATAGTTTTCATTTTTCTTGCTTTCACCACAGCTCAGTTTGCAAAGTTTGTTCAAGATAACAAGCCGTCCCAAGTAAGATACGATGACTTCTTTCCCGTAATTCCCGGCCTCCAGGGCGCACCTGGTTATAAGCCTCACCAGTACATTTGTAAAGGAAATACCATTTGGTACATACATACGGCGCCGCTGTGTAAAAGCCGCAAGTGCCCACATTGAAACCTGTGCGAGATATTTACAAAGAAAGACGATACACAGACAGTTTAACGGTAATGCTAGCGCCCTGCTAATTCTAACGCTAGCGACGCGCTAACAGGGCCATTTAAAAACAAAAAACATACTGGTAAAAATACCAAGACATGGCAGTAACACACTAGTGCAGCGCTAACAGGGCCGGACTGGTAAAACTTCACTTCCTCGGCACATATATTCCACCGGTCTCACTCTTACCTTTTGCACTCGAGTGCCCCCTGTCGGCCATTCGAAAAAATGAACAAATTAGCCGCAATACGAATGTACAACTTATGGCCGTTAGAAAAAAAAAATGCACATATTAGCCGCATCACCACATAAACCGCAGGGTTGAAACCGTGTGCAAAAAGTCGCGGCTTATAGGTTTGAGAGTTTAACGCTAATGGCGCCGCGCTAACGGTAACAGTAGCAAACATACCAGTAAAAAGAGACAGAGACACAGCAGTTACATGCTAGTGCAACGCTAACAGGGCCAGACCGTAAAAGTCCCTTCTTCAGCGCATATATTCCACTGGTCTTACTCTTACGCACAAATTAGTCGCAATACGAATGTACGACTAGGTTTGTATCTGAGCAAAGACAAATAATTGAAAATCACCATTTTATAAAAAAAAAAAAATAAAATACCAGCAGCACGGTTGCCAGATGGAAAGCGTTGGACTCACAGTTCTGGGGTCCTGAGTTCAATCCCGGACCCGCCTGTCTCCCCGTGCCTGTGTGAGTTTTCTCCAGGCACTCCGGTTTCCTCCCACTTCCAAAAAATATGCAACATTAATTGGACACTCTAAATCGCCCCTAGGTGCGATTGTGTGTACGGCTGTTTGTCTCCATGTGCCCTGCGGTTGGCTGGCAACCAGTTCATAGTGTACCCCGCCTCCTCCCCGATGGCAGCTTGGGAGGATAAGCGGCACAGAAAATTGACGCATGGATGGATGTGACATGAGTGCTCATGCTCTGTTTCATGTGGGGAGGGGCTTACTTTTCATCTTTTCACATCACAGTCCTCCAATGAACTATGTGAGCCAATCTGAAAATGAGATGAATTGTGTGAGTTTTTCCTGGCGCGCCGGTGCCAGCATTGCGTCTGATCATTTGCATTTGTGGTTATGACGCACCACCCACTAATACCGCAATTACGGTTAAAATGACAGCAAACGCCGGTCAGATAAACACTTCTTACTTTGTATGATGTCAGAGGTTTTCAAGCCTGAGGCAACCCGAAATACATCTTTTATTGATTTGACACTGGCGCTCCTGCGCTGTTTTATGTGAAAATGAAATTTGAAAAAATTGAAAAAAATAGACTTTCAACTTTTTCAAACAAAGTTTCACGATTATGTATTTGAGCCGCACTATACATAAAATAAACACTACCAGGGTTTTGCTTGGCTCAAATTGAGTCATTGGTGCTGACAATTAGACGGAGGCGGGCGGCCACCTCCAAATTTTAGATGCAAAAAACATTTCGTACAAATTCCAGAATAAAAAGACATGAAATTACGAGGATTATTTCTCTTTGAACCAATTTGTTAATATTTTGCAACTACAGTACAGTATTTTAATATGATCATTACTCATTTTTACAAGTTTGTTGTACACTAAGTTTAGTTATTGTTAACTATGACTTTTCTCATTTTCCGGTAATATTTTTTAATTTTGTTCTTCATCTTTGTCATGTTATTTTAACTTCTTTGTTCAGTCCTGGTTGATTATCTCAATAAACGTCATGAAAGTGTATGTCAGGACCCCAATGCACCTTTTTGCTAAAATTATACAGTTTTTATGCTGAGTACGAATCTTAAATCCGTTATGAAGGAAACATTTTTATTTTTCGACTATTTGCAACAAATGATCGCAGATTGCTGGATTCGCCGGAAAAAGATGGAAAGAAGCGGAAATACCCGACCGGGGGCCTGACGTAGGACGTTGTGACAACAGCAAGGAATACACTGTAAGAACGCCAATGAATTTTCCGATAATTCGACCCATGAACATTATTCTGAAGGGTCCCTTGAAGACGGTGAAGAATATCAGCTTTATGAAGGGGTTAAAAGTTATCAATTTGAGCGAGAGAGGACGACACGCCTCGTGTTGGAAATATCAACTGGTAAGCGTTTGTGAAGGTTTATTTTATTTTTATTTTTTTTTTTTTTTGTTAGTAATAAACTGATAAATAGTAAAGGCTTCGATATCCTGAATGTATATACAAAGTTTTCGGTCTTGTTTTGAAGAATGATTTGGTACGCGACAACTACTTTGCATGTAAAATGCTTATTATTGCACCAAGCCGGTAACGGATTCTACTGTATGTTGGTATATTTTCAAAAATAAGGATTTTAATGTACATAATCCATTTAAAAAGTTGCCACTTTTATTTGGGAGCTATAGCTATAGCTAATTTCTCATGCTAAACTGATGCCATAACAGCACCCAGACCCGTCCGAACCCCATTTTTGTCACAATTTTCCCAAGATGTCATTAGGAGAACCCCAAAACTTCATGCTGAACGCCGGTATCCTGTCCTTTCATTTGGGCACTAAATGCTTAAAATATAATTGACTCCCAGTTTATCATCGTTCCAAGCCCATCCCAGATTTTGTGTTTTGCAGGTAAGAGAAACTCGGTCAAAGTTCGCAGACTTTAATTCATAAAAACCTATATTTTTTGGTTAAAACATCAAACAGGATATGCATTTTATGGAACAGTTGAACAAATATTTCCATCTAGATAAGATCATTTGCATTAGAAATGACACATTCCGTACACTTCAAACATCATAACTAAATGACAGCGTTACTGCACAGATGCGCTGTATTTGGTAGCTAGCACTATCTGCTGGAAGTCAAATCAATACAGAGTAACATTTCATCTTTCATATTTTGCTCTGCCTTTCTTTTGCTATAACCCAATTTTTTTTGTAAAAGAAAATATATTTTTAGGCGGTAAAGCGTTGGCCTCACAGTGCTGAGGGCCCTGGTATGATCCCGGCCCCGCCTGTGTGTAGTTGGCATGTTCTCCCCGTGCCTGCGTGGCTTTTCTCCCGGCACTCCGGTTTCTTCCCACATCCCCAAAACATGCAACATTAATTGGACACTCTAAATTGCCCCTAGGTGTGATTGTGAGTGTGATTGGCTGTTTGTCTCCATGTGCCCTGTTATTGGCTGGCGACCAGTTCAGAGTGTACCCCGCCTCCTGCCCGTTGACAGCTGGGATAGGCTCCAGCGCTCCCCGCGGCCCTCGTGAGGATAAGCGCCAAAAGAAAATGGACAAATGGCTGAAAAAATATTTGTAAAACGATAGTCGACACCCTCGACTCCACCCTCACATACACTGCAGTATGTATAATTAATAAAACCGTGAAGGAGTTTGTGAATGGTTATGGAATGTGTTGGAGTGGCGATTGACTGGCGCTCAGTCTCGCTTCCTGCGACCCTCGCACGGGATCAGCGGCGCTGCATCTGAATAATGAATGAATATTAATATATCATGTCGATAAATTATGCATTTACGGTCTTGCAAAATGTATGGAACTGTTACTGAGTCAAAACGACTGATAATAACGTCTCGAAGGGACGAGGTGCGTACGATGCCATTGACTACCGACCCTCAAAAATGCACATTGTTAATTATTCAATTTTAACGCACAAATACTACACGTTTTTTTTTTTTTCGACTGAGATTTGGCCTGCGAAGAGAGCTAAAGGGGGTTAAAAAAAAATCTTGTCACAACAGTTTGGTGCGATCATGAGTGAAGGATGTAATTTGACTTTTGCTTGTAACTCGCACGCTCAATTAGTGGCTCGTACTTGTCACTCCGTGTCATGTGGCAACGGCAAGGCCTTTAAAATATTCCGTCAGATCACAAGTAACTTCCCACCAGAGTGCGAAAACACTTCCGCGATATTGCAATGATTAGATTAGTAGGCAAGTAAATTACAGAGAAATGTTTCTTTCAATCAAGCATAAAAAAAGATGCGGCAAAAAAAAAAAAAAAAAACACTCAGAATTGCTGATGATACTGCCAGAGATAATTAAGCTGTGGGTGTCGAGCTGCGGCTCTAAATGAGCAGGTTCAGATATTGTCAGCCTTACGCAGCGTGTGTAAAGCGCAGAATAACAAATTAAAGTGATTGTACATCTTAAACGAAGCAAACGAACATGCGTCTAGTTTTAGACGTCTGCACTTGGCATTGATTCGAAGAGTGGATGCGCTTCTTTATTCCTGCCAGCGTCGGTCGCTAGCTCGTTGCAAAATCAATCTCGAGCAAATACTTTTAGCATCGTAGCTTCTTAATCATAAAAGCTCCTCAACTTGCTGATGCCGGTTAAAGCAACCACTTTGACGTTAAAGGGGTTGTATTTTGCTCGTTTTTTCTCCACTATTGAAAGAAAAGTGCAATATAAATTTCATGTGTTTATGTTGTGGTTATGTAGACAAACAGTAAAGGCATAATTAAATAGAAATCGTCATTATCAGTCCATTGCAGCTCCATCTGCTGTTTACGAGTTGGCCAGTAATATTTGGGTTTGACTATCCAATCTTTTTAGAATCGATGATCCGATCGACTACTTGTGTAATCCCTCTCAAACCCTGCTAAAGATTTTTTTTTTAACTTATTATTAATGCCGGACATTTTATTCTCTGGTCCTCTATCCTCAAACTCTGTATGTCGGTACTGAGTGCATGGTATTTAAATACATTTAATAAAATAAATGTGCTCTGTACAGAATTTGAGACGACAAAATTACCCTTTGCTAAATGGTTAGCATTGGGAATTAGCTCCAGTATGCTGGCAATTCCCACTTTAGGTTAAAAAAAAAAAGTAATGCTAATAATAACTACCATTTGTCTCACTTTGCTCTACCATGTTATCACGTCATATGTTCATGGCATATCTTATGGTGTTTTAAAAATGAGTAACAAATGCAATAGTATTTGTCATTTTTTTGTTGCTCTCTTGTTTGTTTTCAAATATCGATTTCTAAAAGCGTAATAACACAGCCACACAACATATAAATGTCCTTTTATATTTACAGTAGTTTGTCAGTAAACCTGTACTGCCGAAGCCTCTATTTTGCCCAAGTGTTCACTAATTTCCAAACGTCTGCTTGTTTTGAAGTGAGTTGAATTTACTGCAACCAGACAACACTCGGATCTCAAATGTTCACTCAAAGGTCAAAGCAAAATTGTCAGATGACAGCTCAGAAAACGTGTAAGTCGGGTCACTCCAATCTTAAGGCACCTTTATATTTTGTGTGCTGATCTATGACCATCTTCACTTGCATTTTCTGGTATGAGCAATAGAGCTCGTGTACCTACGCCACCGAAGTCCGATACCGTTAATCATTTAGAAGGTGAAAGTAAACGAAGGTACGTGGAAAAATGAGAGACACTTGGGGTAGAAGGCCCATATTTCATGACGCAGTCAATGTTTCGCCGATAAGAAATTGGACTGTTCACCCACTTTCGCTTGTCTTGGACAACTGGATCTACACATGGATCTGGTGAGTAAGTCGTCGAGATTTACACGGAAGAGTTTGAAAACGTAGAAAAGTCTGGACGCATACAAATATTTTGTTGCTGCATCTGTTCTCAATCAAGAATAAATCGCACATAGTGATGGAGCCACTCAGATATATAAATACCAATATTTAAATAAATGACCCCTCGTTTTACACAAACTCGCAATCATTAACTATGATTGGGAAGAAAAAAAAAAAAAAAAAAGACCGAGTCGGCTCCCTCTACACGAAGCGTATTGCAGCCACACGTTAACTTCGGTAAACCTCTCTGTGACCGACTTTTTTTAAAATGTTTTTCACATATGCATTGTTCTCAAATGAGTCCAATACGTATTTGAAAAAAGAAAATAAACCGCTGGGATAGGCTTCAGTCCCCGTACATGGAAGCGTGTTGCAGCCACATTTTAAACTTTGGCAAACCTCACCCCGACAGACTTTTTTTTTTTTTTTTTTTTTTTTTTTAAATACGCATTGGATTCATTTGAGAACAATGCATATTTAAAAAATAAATAAATACAATGTGGGTTGGGGAGAGGTTTACCAAAGTTTCACGTGTGGCCGCAACACGCTTCCGTGTATGTTCGAGACGAGTCCCTGTTTTTGTTTTTTTATTTTTTAGCGCATTGTTCTCAAATGAGCCAACTCGGCATTATCAATACTTCTTGGGAATTTGAGATTGAGATGAATAATTCCCACCTGAGATGAAGTGATCGTTACACAGGCGTGTGCGTAATTTGGTTGGGCACTATTCATCACGTTTAATTGCCGAAATCCATTAATATTTTCTCGTCTTTTCAGCTGGTATTCCATAGAATGACCTCTTAATAGCTGTTTTGTCTGTTGCAACAACCAACAGCACAACAAGTCTCGGCCATTGTGAATATTCTTCTCCGGTTCAATGTCCCCCCCACACTGTCGAGCAGCTGTTTCTGACTGGCAATATGGCGTCGTGAAAATGGCGACGTCATGTGCACGAGCTCTATATGTGCGGCTGCATCTGGTGGCATTTCTTGCAGGGAGTGGGAGTATAGTCCTTGAAGCAGTGCAGTCAGTCCTGCTCAAAAAGAAAGTAAAATGTTGGGAATGAATGATTACAGTTTCATGGAACAAATCTAAGAGTTAGGTCGAAAATAATTGGTTGAAAATGAAGGTCAGTGCTAGGGTTAGGGTTGAATTGACAACCAAATTGAGGAATACATTATATTATATATGTCTCATCATATTTTATTAGTTTTCACTGAGACCAAAGCAACTGCTGTAAACTAACTATCCATGGTTTGAGTGGAGGTGGGAGTGGCAATTTATAGCAGTACATGACAGAGGATAAAGTAGAAACACGAAGCATCTGTTTGTGACATCACCAAGACATCACTCAAAAAACAACAACACTGAAAGGACTCCTTCCATAGTCCACAAATGCATCAATCAATTAACTTGAATTCTCCAGAACGATGGACCCCACATGCGTGGACGCCTTGGCAATGCACTCCCTAGTATTGTCCTTGTTTTTTGTTTTTGTTTTTATCTTTTGTCACTCGTGTGTTTTAAAACTGTCTGCATCATTTTGCACAATCCACCACTTTAAATTGCTCTGAATGATGCTCTGGATGACTTTGGATCATTTTCAAAATTGTCATTATTTCAGCAGAACCGCACTAGTGGTCCACTTTTGTTGTTCATTGACTCCACATCTTCGTGTTTTATTTTCCCTTCAGATCCTAAATGTATATTTTATCATAGTGGATCTTTGTTGTCACAATGGAGGGGCTGCAACCATGGAAGACAAATTCCTCGTGTGTCTAACATACAGAGAAAAACAATTTCTGGATTTTTCTTTTTAGATTATCTCTCTCACAGTGGACATGCAGCTACAATGGAAAATTTCAGACCCCTCCATGATTTAAAAGTGGGAGAACTTGCAATATAGCAGGGTGTTCAAATACTTCTTTTCTTCACTGTACTTGGCCAGGAAAACTGATTCTGATTGTTAATCAACTGCAGCAAAGCCATTTTATCCTATGCTCGCTCCAGTTTCCAGGTGGCTTCTCCACCTCCAGTCAAGATGTCTAATTTGTCCCTAAAAAAAAAAAAAAAGAACAAGACAACCAAGCATTGACATTGAAAAATTGAATTATATGGATGCAAATATACGCCGTATGCTGTATGCGGAGGCTTTTTAATTGAATTCAAGGGCAGGAATTTGACTTGCAAAACTTTGCCGGCACAAAAGGGAAATTACATTGAGACGACGGCTTTGCTGTTCGTGGCAAACGGGGGAGATCAAACGTGCAAAAAAAGAGGAAGCATCCATCTGAAGGAATTCTATAGAAAATTGTGCTCATTTCAGTGTTATCAGCTCTTATTGACGGGTAGTCAACTCACACGTATGCACGCACACACGGCCTGCATAGTAAGCGTTGCCGGATGTGAAATTGTGCAATATAATTTTCAATGACGAGAATAACACTGTGAAATAAAACATGGCTGTACATCAGAATCCAGTAAACACCAAATCATCCTCATTAGCGATGCTAATAGGCACACTCAGAGGTCGCAGTCGCCGTGACGACCACATTAATTCTGCTCGAGAAGACACTTTGAGTCCTTTTGTGATCGGCGCGCGGCAGCAGGAGACCCCGTCCGCGCCGCCACTCGCTTTTATGACACATCTGTACACAGTAATTATTGTTTTATTTTCATCCTCGTCGCTCTGAAGTCGGGCAGCACGGCGGAATTTGGGGTTCCGTCTGCCTTTCGCTTCAGAGTTCAAACCTAAGCTCTGGCTTTACTTTGCTGGATTTGATCTCCCCGTGCTCGAATGAATCCCAGGCCCTCTTCCCTCCCCTCCTGATTCCGTCTCCCTATCACATCCCAAAAATATGCATGCCCGGTTTATTGGAGACTCAAACTCGTCCATGTGTGGGATCGGCTGCAGCTCACCCAAGGTTTGAAAACGGTTGCGTTACGTTGAAGAAACTTGTATGTGTGTTTCATCCGCAGCTTAACTTACTTGAGCGTTGCACAGAAACAACACCGGGAGTAGCTTTTGTCCCGTCGACAATGCCACCATAGCCGCTATAAAGTCACATAATGGAGACGGATGCAGGAAGGCTGCTGAGAGGGATTCTCATCTCGGCCTCGTTTTGTATGCATAGCTGACTTGATACGTGTTGTATGCGTCTGTGCTCAGTCAGCATAAGAACGCAACCTTCGTCTTCGGTGCATATTGTATTGCCGGTTGGAGAAGGGGGAAAAAATTGTTTCTGTAAGTTATTGGCCTTTGTCTTCCTTGTTATTGTTATGCTTGAATACATAGATAGATAGATAGATAGATAGAGATTCCACACACCTTTAACAAATAAAAAACAGGTTGAATCCAAAAATATGTACAAAATCCTGCTGACAAAAAGAAGTATACAAGGGGAGTTTACAATTTCCCCTCTCCAAGAATATTGTTTTGTCATATTTGCTAAAGCGGCGGCACGGCGGCGCAGCTGCAGAGGCGTTGGCCTCGCGGCAGGGTTCAAATCCCGGCCACACCTGTGTGGAGTTTGCATATTCTCCCCGTGCCTGCATGGGTTTTCTCCTGGCACTCCGGTTACCTCCCACATCCAAATCCATCCATCCATCCATCCATTTTCTTTGCCGCTTATCCTCACGAGGGTCGTAGGAAATGCTGGATCCCATCATCAGACCTCGCTTTGCGTTTTTGGATCCTGCCTTTACTTAGCATTTTGTGCCTCTGCCTTCTCGGACTGCTTACACCGTGCGTGGCCCTGTTCCTTGAATAAACCACGCCTAACATCATGCTTGCGTCTCAGAGTCCCGCATTTGGGTCCAGCCCCAATCCGAAGGTTCGTAACAGTTTGGATGTACTACCCGTGCCTACATGGGTTTTCTCCAGGTACTCTGGTTACCTCGCACATCTTAATCCTTTCTTCGTTCCTTCCATCCATCCGTTTTCTTTGCCGCTTATCCTCACGAAGGTTGTAGGGAGTGCTGGAGCCCATCCCAGCTGTCAACGGGCAGGAGTCATAGACCTCGCTTCGCATTTTTGGAATCCCGCCTTTGCTGAGCATTTTGTGCCTGTGCCTTCTCGGACTGCTTACAACCGTGCGTGAACCTGTTCCTTGAATAAATCACGCCTAACATCATGCTTGCGTCTCGGAGTCCTGCATTTGGGTCCAGCCCCACTCCGAAGGTTCGTGACAGGCAGGAGGCGGGCAACACCCTGAATTGGTTACCAGCCAATCACAGGGCACATTGAGACAAACAGCCGCACTCACAGTCAGACGTAGGGGCAATTTAGAGTGTCCAATTAATGTTGCATGTTTTTGGGATGCGGGAGAAAACCGGAGTGCCCGGAGAAAACCCACGCAGGCACGGGGAGAACATGCAAACTCCACACAGGCAGGTCCAGAACCTCAGAACTGTGAGGCCAGCACTTTACCAGCTGCCCCACCGTGCTGCCCCCACATCCAAATAACATGCATTCATTGAAGATTCTAAATTGCCCCTAGATGTTTTTGTGGGTGCAGCTGCTTGTCTCCATGTTCCCTGCGATTGGCTGGCAACCAGTTCAGGGTGTACCCCGCCTCCTGCCCGTTGACAGCTGGGATAGGCTCCAGCACTCCCCACGACCCTTGTGAGGATAAGCGGCTAAGAAAATGGATGGATGGATATTTGTTAATGCTGTCAGTGTGACTTGATTCTACAACAAACAAACTATGAATGTTTGCTGTTGTAGTTTGTGGTGGTACAAAACCGCACTGCAGGACATGGAGAGCCTTCTTGTAAATATTTTGGTTACCTCATCCTACGTCTGTGCTTTCCGGTCATCGAGACATGCTGACAAAAGCTCGTACTTAAAACGTGTGAAGGAAAAGTTTGACCTTCTTCCTCCCTCAGCGCAGTCCTGTCACGTCATGCCAGATGAAAATCCAATAACCTTTGCATCATTAGTGGTGTTGGCCGCAGAGAGCGTAAGTACGGGAATAATGTTCACCTGCGCCGGCACATCAGCAGCAGCCGCGAGCGTAAAAACACCGGCAGGCTTAGGACCAGCACAGTTCGGATCCAAATAGGTTTTGAGCAGGAGAAATCTCCATGAGACGTCAAAGGTCAAGCAGAACTCTCATCAGTCTGGATTTTGTGGTACTGCTCCTAATTAGTGCCCCCGCTATTGTTTGGCCTGTTTGCCATGCTGTGTTGCGCTCTGGCTCCGGTACAAAATTAATTGGTTGGCTCGGTTTGTTTTTGTATCTTGGAATTTTGGCGTGTGAGAAATAATTGCAGTGGGGGGGGGGGGTTAAAATAGATGGAAACATACGGGAATTACTTGATATTGATTAGATAACCTTGCATTGTGTTGTTCTTCACAAGTCACATTTTTGCGAATACAGACACGAAAGAGTAAGTTTATTATTATTATTATTATTTTATTCTGCTTATCGTATTCAGGGTCGCCGGGAGCTGGAGCTTCTCTCAGTTGAAGTCAAGCACAGGCACACGTATAGAGACAGACAACCATTCGCGCTCGCACTGTCACTGAGCGGGAATTGAATCGATGGTAGCGGAACAGAGGTCAGCGAAGTAAATACCATCACTGATTAAAGGGAAACTTGAGAAATGTTGAAAAAAAAATCAATCCGTTAAAAAAAAAAAAGTTGTACCATATATTATTTGATGTTTTTTTTTAACACAACACATTCATTCAGAAGGACAGTACAGATAAAAAGTTTACATAACCCCGTTCAAATGGCGGCTTTTTATTTTTATACAAACGAGACCAAGATAAATAATGAAAAAAGACACAGAGAGTCAAAATAAACAAACAACCGAGATCATGTGGTTGCACAAGTGCATACACCCTCCTATACTGTATATGGGGAGGTGGCCGTGTTCAGAATTGAGCAGTCACATTGAAACGCAGCACACAGTTGCCACCATATAAAGTGGCTCTGATTATCCCCAAATAAGTAAGATCAAAGAATCTGTACAGTTCTCCCAGGGACTCAAATAAATGCCCCTCAAATATCAAAGGCGTTTTGGAAAAATAGATGGCAGAAAGGATCATTTGTACCGTAATTTCCGGCCTATAAACCGCAACTTTTTTCACACACTTTCAACCCTGCGGTGATGCGGCTAATTTGTGCATTTTTTTTGGGTGCAAGGGGGAACACTAGCGGAAAAGGTAACAGTGAGACTGATGGAATATATGTGCCGAGGAAGTGACTTTTACCGGTTCAGTCCTGTTCGTGGTGCGCCGGCCTGTTACTGCCGTGTCTCAGTGATTTTTACCAGTATGTTTGTTTTTTGACCGGCCCTATTAGCACGGCATAAGCGTTAGTGCGGCACTAGAGTTAGCAGTAGGATTAGCGCGGCGGCACTAGCGTTAAACTCTCTGTGTAGCATTTTTCATTGTAATTTCCGACCTATAAGCCACGACTTTTTTCACACGTTTTCAACCTTGCAGTTTACGAGGTGATCCGGCTAATTTGTGCATTTTTCTAACGGCCGCAAGGGGCACTTAAGCGGAAAAGGTAAGGGTGAAACCAGTGGAATAAATGTGCCGAGGAAGTGACTTTTACCGGTCCGGCCCTGTTAGCGCTGCGCTAGCGTGTTACTGCCGTGTCTCAGTCATTTTTACAGGTATGTTTTTTTTTAACATACCCTATGAGTGCGGTGCTAGCGTTAGCATGGTGCGAACGTTAACGCCGCGCTAGCGTTAAACTCTGTGTACCGTCTTTCTTTGTGAATATCTCGTGTTTCAATGTGGGTTTCAATGTGAGCACTTGCAGCTTTCACACAGCTGGAGCGTATGTATGTACCAAATGGTATTTCTTTTACTAATGTACTGGATCAGGCTTATAACCAGGTGAGCTCTATAGGCCGGGAATTACGGTATATTGTTTTGAAAATACATGAATCAAGAAAAAGCAGCAAAAGGGACACTTTTTTCCTTTCCAGGGCAAAGGGGCAGGTGCTTGTGCACCACTCTGGGTCTGTGTGTGCATGTCCCTGACAAAGTATGTCATAATGGACACATTGGAAGACTTTTATTAAGGATGTATAACACGATTAGGTCACCAGTTTGAGCATTTTTTCACAATGAGCAACTGTCAAACTGAAAATAAAACAGCGAATGACATGCTTTGCATTTAAAACAATCACATATTGTCGTTCTGCTTTAAAAAAGTCACTTTAGGTTAATGGAAATAAACTATACAAAACTTCTGATATGAACGATGGACCAACCCTTGTAGGAAGGTAATAACCTAATACTCACAGGGATACATTCCTTATCTTCTGCAAAAAATGAGGAATTGTGCCCGACTCCTTCATGTTGAGACGTATGTTTGGGTTATACTACCCTTAGATGGGTACAACTGGCATATATACATTATAATAACTCGTTCGAAAGTGCACAACTGCACATACTTGGACAGGAACAGTATTGAAATCTGATGTTGGTCTATCGATCATCTACTGTGAGAAAGGTCGATGTAATATATGTACTATTGATATTTTGTCCACCCCCCAACGAATAGTCAATATCGTGAGCTGCATGAAATTATAACTCACTTAGAGGCCACAGGATTAGGCATGTCTACACCAGTCATCTGGATTTTTTTTTTTTCTTTTCCTATCGAGCTCATTTGAGTTTACATACAAAAAAACGAACAAAAGAATATACCGTCATTTCCAGCCTACAAGCCGCGACGTTTTTCACACGCTATCAACCCTGCGGTTTATGCGGTGATGCGGCTAATTTGTGCAAGGGGGGCACTCGAGCAGAAAAGGTAAGCGTGAGACCGGTGGAATATGTACATCAAGGAAGTGACTTTTACCTGTCCAGCCCTGTTAGCGCTGCGCTAGCGTGTTACTGCCGTGTCTCAGTGATTTTTACCAGTATGTTTTTTACCGGCCCTGTTAGTGCAGCGCAAGTGTTAGCGCGCACAGCGGCTCTTGCATTAGCATTAGCACGGCGGCGCTAGCATTAAATTCTCTGTGTACTGTCTTTTTTTGTGAATATCTCGTGTTTCAATGTCAGTTTCAATGTGGGCACTTGCAGCTTTTACATGGTTGTCCCAAATGGTATTTCCTTGTATGTACTTGGAGAGGCTGATAACCAGGTGTGCTATGTAGGACGGGAAATACGGTATGCAACATTTTGTTTTTCTTTTTTTTTTTTTTTTTTGCTCCCATTTTTCATGAGCTGAACTCACAGATCTACGACTTTTTTTTAGGGAAAGGACTTCTGAGGATTCTGTTTTTTTTTTTTTTAGGGGGGGGGGGGTGTAGGTTCCCCTCCACTGACCCAAACAACTTCAACCAGCACGCCATGTAATCCGTGAGGTGTTTTTGGTTACCTAATTTAGCTCCGCAAGCACCTCCCGTCTGCTTTTTCGATTCCCATCATTTGCTTTGTGGCTTCAGAATGCGATGATTTGAATTTGAATTCTATTCATATCATCCTCCAATCCAGGTGGTGAGAGATTCGCCGAGGCCGTGTCACTTACTTCACAATGAATATGATAATGTCGGTGACAATCCTCCGCACGACGATCTAAAATGCGCGCTATAAATAGTCCCGCGATACAACTGTTTACACTATCCTGTGAAAGAAAAGATAGCAGCTATTTTCTTTTAAGGGAAAAAAACGCGCGAGATTGTTTTTGGCAGCGGGTTTCATCAGCGTGAAGCTCTATTACTCCGAGTTACTGTCAGTGCATACGTGTGTGTGTGTGTGTCCACTTTAGAACTTTCGGGCCAAGTTCTATCACCGCTGACAGCTTCACTGAGAACATTTTCTCAATGCTGGATGGAGAGAACTTCACCGCTAATGAGTTGGGAAGTAGACACTCGCGTGTACACACACTTCGTCATCTCCATCCGAAGCAGTTAGCGTGACGCTGCCTTCCGTCGCGTTAGCGCTCGGTGGGCTTCACGCTTGCACGCTGGAAAGGAGGAGACGTCATCCCTTAAAATATGCATATGCTGTTTTTGCGCATAAACGCAGGCTTTTCACTTTATCTTCCCTCGACGGCGGTTTCATTGCTATGCGTGGCATCCAATTTGTCATTATGGGGGTTGCGCTTATCTTATTTGAGTAGGTCTCATTTGGATACATACTTTTCGACTGAAAAGGGGATTTATTTTGACGCGAGCGAAATTAAAAGACGTGTAAACAGGTCTGAGATTAATTTATTGATAGCGCTAAGTTGCGTGTTAATTCTCCATAGTCGTAGTAGATAAACAGTTTGTAATTAAACAAACGCTGCAAGTGTAACTTTCATGACGGCTTTAACTTTTACGTCAGGGCGCGATGAAGGCCTCCTACATAAAGTATTTTTATTCCGTCATACAGTGAAAACAATAAGTATTTGAACACCGTGCTATGTTGCAAGTTCTCCCACTTTCAAATCATGGACGGGTCTGAAATTTTCTTTGTAGGTGCATGTCTACTGTGAGCTAGATAATCTAAAAAGAAAAATCCAGAAATCACAATGTATGTTTTTTTTAATGATTTATTTGTGTGATACAGCTGCATCATGGTTTGAAATCATGCATGCCATGGAAGGTTCCCCTGCTTAAACCAGCACATGTCAAAACCCGTCTTAAGTTTTGTAATGACTTTTGGATGATACAGAGGAGTCATGGGAAAAAGTTTTCTGGTCAGATGAGACCAAAATGGAACTTTTTGGTCATAATTCCACTAAACGTGTTTGGAGGAAGACAAATGATGAGTTCCATTCCAAGAACACCATCCCTACTGTGAAGCATGGAGGTGGTAGCATCATGCTTTGGGGGTGTTTTTCTGCACATGGGACAGGACGACCGCAGTCATGTATTGTGAGATTTTGGGGAACAACCTCTTTCCCACAGTCAGAGCATTGAAGATGGGTCGCGGCTGGGTCTTTCAACATGGCAATGACCCGAAGCACACAGCCAGGAAAACTAAGCAGTGGCTCCGTAAGAAGCATATCAAGGTTCTGGCGTGGACTAGCCAGTCTCCAGACCTAAACCCAATAGAAAATCATTGGAGGGAGCTGAAACGCCGTGTTTCTAAGCGACAGCCCAGAAACCTGTCTGGAGATTTGTGTGGGGGAGTGGGCAAAAATCCCTCGTGCAGTGTGTGCAAACCTGGTGAACAACTACAGTAAATGTTTGACCTCTGTAATTGCAAACAAAGGCTACTGTACCAAATATTAACATTGACTTTCTCAGGTGTTCAAATACTTATTTGCAGCTGTATCACACAAATAAATCATTTAAAAAAATCATACATTGCGATTTCTGGATTTTTCTTTTGAGATTATCTCTCTCACAGTGGACATGCACCTACGACGAAAATTTCACACCCCTCCATGATTTCTAAGTAGGAGAACTTGCAATATAGCAGGCTGTTCAAATACTTATTTTCTTCACTGTATGTGCGGTGTACGTTGCGTCTTTTCATCTGCATTGACTTCAGTGCTCAAGTTATGTCTGAGTCATGCAAGAATGTGTGGATAAACTAAAACACGGCATTCACACTATTTCCAACCATCGTCTTGTCTATAATGCTTTTTCTGTTCATTGGGCACAAAGGAGCCCATCCCGTCCGACGCCGTCCCGGACTCATTGCCTGTCAATCACCGGTCCATTGCGCTTGACACATTGATGGGGAATTGAAAGCCAGCTCGGCGAGGTAGACAGGACCAACAGTGCCTTATTTCTGCCGGACCAGTGTCATACAGTGAAACGGCAATAGTAACAGTTTAAAAAATAGAGGTATTGAACAGTGGTGCTCAACCTTATCGGAGGTATTGAACCACGCAAGTTCAATAAAGGCATTCAACGAACCGTTCATAATTGAAAAAATGATACATATCCAGTGGAACCCCGGCTATTTTCAGGGGTCGCAGGAACCGGGTCAGATGGTGAATCGCGAAAATATGTGTATCGTTGACACCCATTACAAGTGCATTGGGGAAAAAATGTTTTAAAATGTCATGAACAAGGCTTGGCCACTGCCAAAAGGGGCGTGGCCAGACCACTGCTCTGGGAGGGGGGGGGGGTAACACCTGTCACTGCTCACAGCTGTTTCACATTGGGACTGTAATTAGACAGGCATATAAGTTGGACTTTTTGTCACTGGCATTTGCCAGTTCGTTACATTGGATTTGTGAGTTGCATTCACTGCCTGTGGGACTCTCCGCTTACGCGTAAGTTAGAGTAACCCTAGTCACAGCGATTCTGTGCCCTTTGGTTTGATCCTGTCCTGTTGAGTTTGTTAGTTTCCCCCATAATCATCGGATCTTGCTGCACGTCTTTTGGATCCCGCCTGGCGTAGCGTTTCTGTGGCTCTGTCTTGTCGGACTGCTACACCGTGTATGTTTCCGGAATTAACCACATTGAACATTATGCCTCTGCCTCGAAGTCCTGCATTTGGGTGTGCCCCAGTACCGGAGGTTCGTGACAGAAGAAACTGGAAACGTTTTTAAAGAATTCATTTTTTAAAAAATCTGTATTTTGTTAGTAGATAAACTCAATCATTCATCAGCATGCAGACACACAAAAATAAAAACGTGAATTTCAAACAAAAAAGAAAAACATAACTATCGTCATTAATTGGAAACTCTAAATTGTCCCTAGGTGTGATTGTGACTGCGACTGTTGTTTGTCTCCATGCGCCCTGCGATTAGCTGGCAACCAGTTCAGGGTATTCCCCCCCTGCGCTGGTCTCACAGTTCTGAGGACCCGGGTTCGATCCCGGCCCCACCTGTGTGGAGTTTGTATCTTCTCCCTGTGCCTGCGTGGTTTTCCTCCGGGCACTCCAGTTTCCTCCCGCATCCCAAAAACATGCATAATTAATTGGACACTCTAAATTGCCCCTAAGTGTGATTGTGAGTGCGGCTGTTTATCCCGATGTGGCCTGCGATTGGCTGGCAACCAGTTCAGGGTGTACCCCGCCGCCTGCCCGTTGACAGCTGGGATTGGCTCCAGCACTACCGCGACCCTTGTGAGGATAAGCAGATGCGAAAATGGCTGGAATATTTATTTGCTTTTCAGTGTCACTTTTGCTCCTTCAATTTTATGTCTCCCTTCCCCCAAAAGGGTTACTTGCAAAGTATTTTGTAACAAACGGGACTCAGCCATTGATGAGCAAGCAGAACGGGACCCCTGCATCGGAGTCCCCAAACCCCAAGGGTTCGATCAGACCAAGCTTTGCAATCAATTGGCCTTATCGATAATTCCGATTTCAATTTGGAAAGATTTATTCTTGAGAAAGTCCCAAACAAACGAACAAATGCCATATTGAAAAGGCGGAAAATGCAGAGTTGTTCGGAATTACCTCCCAAGTGGTTCGGAAACCCTGGAAATGAGACTTGTGCACTCATTAGTGCACGCACATAAAAAAATCTGAAGAGGGGTAATTCTTAAGAAATGAATCAAAGTGAATTATTAGCCCTGAGGCTAAAGAAAATTAGGAGTACTTTTGCTCATGCTAAAACACTTGCTATTTCCAGCCATCTATCCAGCCGCTTGTTCTCATTAGAGGAAGTGGCACACACTGGATTGGTCGCCAGTCAATTATCAGGGCATTCATACACACAACCATTCTCACTGATTATGAACAATTTTAAGACTTCAATTGAGAACCTACACCAGGGATGCTAACCTCGTCGATGGGGGGGCTTCAGCCGTATTTTTCTGACCTTTAGCTCACTGCGCATGTGCAAACAACGACACGGTATAGGAAATCACGCTAGTCAGCGAGGTCCCCCACTATTTTAAGACCTCGCTTTTTTTCTTAAAGTAAAGAAATCTCATCAAAAATTATTATGGATGCTGGAGCAAAGAAGAAGACAAAATCGTATCACTTTCATACGGAATTGGGAGGCGGACTTTTTTTTCCCCATGATGTCATTTTCGAAGTGCGTTTGCCTCATCTGCCAGTGGAGTGAAATGTGGACTGGCATTTTCGAATTGTTCATGGCAAATACGACACCGGCATTCCGCCGAAAAGCAAGCTGAGAATGAGAAAAGTGAATGAACTAAAATCCCACGTGAGTCACACAGCCCAAATGTGTATTTTCATCCGCGTGGTGTTTAGCGATCATCAATGTGAACTCAGATAGTTACAAAAAAATGTTCATAGTTGTGTTGTGTATATTGGCTCATTCGGTCATGCAAGATACACAAATATATTTTAAAATAGGTTTTGCATTTTTATAGTGGGTAGATCTTCCATCCATCCATTTTCTTTTCTGCTTATCCTCACGAGGACGCTATCAACGGGCATGAGGCGTGGGGTACACCCTGAACTGGTTGCGAGCCAATCGCAGGCCACATCGAGACACACAGTCGCACTCACAATCACCCCTAGGGGCAATTTAGAGTGTCCAATTTTGTCCATGTTTTTAGGATGTGGGAGGAAACGGGAGTGCCCGGAGAAAACTCACGCAGGCACAGGAAGAACATGCAAACTCTGCACAAGGCGGGGCGGGGATCGAACCCAGGTCCTCAGAACTGTGAGGCCAACGCTTTACCGGCTGACCCACCATGCTGCCTGGTAGGTCTTTGTGACTTGGAAAAAAAAAAAAAGATACCACCCCCACACCCTCAAGGTCGATCACAAGATCCTGGCTGCTTGAAAAATAGATCTTGGGGTAAAAAAGTCTGGGAACCACTGAACTTGTTGCTTGTTTTTATATTGTAACAGGAACCCAATGTCCACAAAAAAGGGACAAGCACAGAGAAAACATGCAAACTTCACAAAGGAAGGCCGGATTTCAACCCCAAACATCACAACTGTGAGGCAAACATACAAAACATTACTCCAGAGTGCTGCTTATTTGTTCGTGTTGTAGTATCAAAATGAAAGTAAAGGCAAGGCAATTTTTTTTTTTTTTTTATACAGCAAAATTTGTACACAAGGCAATTCAAAGTGCTCTCCGGCACCATACAATTATGCAGGAGCCAAACAAAAACCATTTCATATCACAAAATTAACCGTCGCATAATTAAATTAAAAGCAAGAAGTGCAGATAAAACACTTTCGGTTGTTACACGCGCGACAAAAGGAATCTGTATTCAGCCCGGATTTGAGCAGCCATATTTAATAGCCTAGTCAAGAACGGCGGGGAAAAAAAAAAATGTCGAATGCGTCAAACCGTGATTGTCAAACTGTCGGTGTATACAAAACCAGAATTCCAACTGTTGTCCGGGTTATTGGCAATATGCTGAAAAACAGCCCATCCGTACCTTGTTCATTTGTCAATATCACTTGCCATTTTTTTTTTTTGTACTTTCAAGGGCACATAAATGGATGGTTGATGCTAGCAGCGTCTGAATCTAATTATGCTGATGGTGGAGAGACTGTAAAAGCTGTGGGTCATTAGCTCTCATAAAGGTCCGCGTGCTGCCCCCCGCCCACCTTGAGTGACGTAGTGCTGAGGACAGGAAGATCCATCTGATGCATTTTTATTATGGACTCTGCAATCACTGCATTGGGGGTTGCGGTACTGGTCGATGAAACTAAATCTGTGCCAGTGTCTGGAGTGCCTTGTATTTATTAATTTTTTTTCCCAGCCGCCGTCCTCCGGCTGAGCCAAACCCACGCCCCGGATTGTACATCTGCATAGCCGCGCTCCATTTTAACGAAGCGCTATTTCTGCCGGGGGGGAATGGAGCGAGCGAGTAATACAAAAACAACCCGCCTTCGCCCGCCGTATTGTGGTCCCGCATGGCTGCGAGACGGGGGGTCAAAGTCAAGTCAGTGCAATTTTCCTCACCGCGCCGCCTGACACGTTTTTCAAGCGAATTTGCCGGGGTTTGTCCCCGCGAAGTGATGCCGTGTCTAAAGAGGTTTAGTGTCATCTCGCGACAGACGAACTGACAAAGCGTACGCGCGCTTCATTCCAATCATAAGGGATCTTCATCCCTGGATTTGAATGATACGACGCGTGTTCGTGGCGTTTTGGGGGAGATTCTTTCAAAGGTTGTCAAATTGGTGTCGTATCAGCGCCCTGACAGGAGACCCGGCGTTTTTCCGCCTTGTACGCACAACTGCGTGCGCATTCGCGCTCCGACGCGGTACCCTACAATCACGTACAGTGCATATAGAAAGTCTACACACCCCGCTTTAAATGCGCCTTTTTTCTGATATCAAAAAATGAGTCCAAGCCAGGCGGCACGATGAAGCAGCTGTAAAGCGTTAGCCTTACAGTTCGGAGGACCCGGGTTTGATCCCAGGCCTCTCTGTGTGGAGTTTGCATGTTCTCCCCGTGCCTGCGTGAGTTTCCTCCTGGTACTCCGGTTTTCTGCCACATCCATCCCCAAAACATACAACATTAATTGGACTTTCTAAATTGTCCCTAGGTGTCATTGCGAGTGGGGCTGTTTGTCTCTATGTGTCCTGCGATTGGCTGGAAACCAGTTCAGGGTGTACGCCGCCTTCTGCCCGTTGACAGCTGGGATAGGCTCCGGCAGTCCCCGCGGCCCTCGTGAGGATAAGTGGCTAAGAAAATGGAGTGAGTAAGCTAGTTAAACTCTTTAGCGTTAAACTCCTTGTGAGGAGAAGCGGCTATAAAAATGGATGGATGGATGGATGGATGGAGTCCTTGCTAAATCATTTTAAAACATATTTTACTGTTAATTTAATGTATAATGTGTAGAACTCAAATGAAGAAAAAAAACTTCAGGGGATGTGGACACAATTACTGTAATTTCCGGCCTACAAGCTGCAACTTTGTTCATGCGCTTTCAACCCTGCGGTGTATGCATTAGCCTGGCGCTAGGGTTAGCGGACCTGGTTATAAGCCTCGGTACACAGAGAGAGTTTAACGCGAACTGAAGCTAGTTAAACTCTTTCGCGTTAAACTCCTTGTGAGGAGAAGCGGCTATGCAAATGGTTGGATGCATGGATGGATAGATGGAGTCTAAGCTAAAATTTTTTAAAACATATTCTACTGTTAATTTGGAGACACATTTACCGTAATCTTCGTAAGCTCCAAATTTGTTCACACGCTTTCAAGCCTGCAGTGTTTGTGTCAGAGCGGGGCTAGCGTTAGCGCACCTGGTTATAAGCCTCGGTGCACAGAAAGCTAGCGTTAAACTCTTTAGCGTCAAACTCCTTGTGAGGAAATGCGGCTATGAAAATGGATGGATGGATGGCGTCCAAGCCAAATCATTTAAAAACATATTCAACTGTTAATATAATATAATGTGTAGAACTCAACTGAAAAAAAACTTCAGGAGCCGATGTAGAAACAATTAACGTAATTTCACACGCTTTCTACCCTGCGGTGTATGCGTTAGCATTAGCCCGGCGCTAGCATTAGCGCGTGGCTCGGTTTGTGCGGCGCGAGCGTTAGTGCACCTGGTTATCAGCCTCGCTACACAGAAAGAGTTTAACGCTAGCGCCCGCTCTATAGACCAGGAATTACGGTAACTGAGATAGTGGAGTTGGTTGTACAAGTGTGCACACCCACCGATAACTGGGAATGTGCCTGTTTTCAAAATGAACCTCACATCCAAATAACATTCAAACAGTTAAATGGAATTTCGCACACACTTGCGACCATTTAAAGTGGCTTTGATGAAACGCAAATAAAGTTCAGCATTGCTACTTTGTTTTCTTGCACTGACTGGTATTTTGAACTGTTTGTAATTCACTCCACCTTGAGTAAGCCCCCTGGTCCATCTGGGGGAAAAAAAAAAAGCCCCAAGGCATGATGATGTTCTCTTTCTTATCAGCAGTCTTGTGGTTGCATCAATTCTTTTGGAATTATTGCCGAAAACAAAATCTCCCAAACTTTTGAGAAAATGCATTATGGCCTGACTAAACCAAAGTTGAATATTTTTTGCCATAATACCAAAAGCTATATTTGGTGGAAATACTTCTCTACTCATCAACAAAACAATTACATTCTGTACTTGGAGTGATATCATGCTTTTTTTTTTTTTTTTTTTTGCTTTAACTGGAACTTGCACTTTTTTGGTGGTGGAGGGGATTATGAACTGTTTGAAGTACCGCACAATATTACCACGCACAAAAAAATGACTCCTATTTAACAGTTTGAGTGTTTAAAAATGGCGTGCATATCTCAGTTGTTGTTGTTTTATTTGACTTCCTCTCTGAAAAGAGTGTTGGATGAGTAGAATTGTTGGATATTATTTTAGATCAATAAGAGGTTTTATCAAATTAAGTTATACAGGTTATCAGCCACATTAATTTTGGTAAAAATTTTGGAAATGATTGATTCATTTCATCCATCATTCATCCCCCTTTCTGTGTCGGTGCTGGTTGTACCAAACAGAAACCTGGGGGAGAAATTCTTTTACAGTTAGTATGAATCGTACTCGTGGGGATTATTATTATTATTATTATTATAGCTAGTATTGACAGTATTTCCCTTCAACCTTACATATTTAAATGCAAACTTTGTGGGGATGCTATGGTTGTCATTGCACACAACACCAAGGATTACTCTTATCGACCCACGAGTAAGTAAATGCCCCAGATAGTTAATCTTTAAAAAAAAAATTAGATTTTGTAAAATGAAGCTCTTAATTGTCCTTGAAAATGACACTTAATCCTTAAAGCCGCTCTTAAAAGTGCCACAGAGACAATAAACAAGCTTTGCTGTATTTTCTTTTTTGCCGAGCGTAGCCGGTGTTCGGCGCAGTGAGCAAAATCCGCCTCGCACCTCCGTATTCGGGGTTCGAATCTTGGCTCTCGCCTCGCTCACGTCGCGCGTTTGCTTGTGTCTGGCGTGCGCGAGACACTCGGTTGTCTGTGTGTGCCGTGCGTTTGGCAGGCAACCACGGCGAGGCGTCGCCACCCCCTCGCCTGACGTAAGATGGTATCAGCTCCAGGTAAACCGCGACCCGAATGTGAACCCTGAAACTCAAAAAAACAAATACAACCATTTAAAGATAATGCAGTGGATAGGTTGGACATGGCAGTGTACAATTTTAAGATGCTGTACTTTATTTTGGCAATATTGACACAATAATAAACTGTCACTGCATGATAGTTGACACATTTGTTTTTTTTTTTTTTAATGTTATATTTTCAGGTTCTGTGATGCGATAGGTTCGCCTCCTCCGAACATTATAGATTATTTTTTTCCCCCCACTCTACTTCTATTCTGCACACAGGCAAGAAAAAAAATGTTGAATATGATTCAAGACCTGATGCTGGCATATACTGAAGGTAAGGAACACTTCTGTCTACTCTTGATGTGCTTCCATCTTTTTTTTTTCTCTCTCTCTTGGACGTGAAACAAAGCGGTGAGCTGGACGCGGGCCACCACGCAGATGAGTAGCACAGAAAATGATCGTTCTGAGCATCAGCGCATTCGTGATTTAGGTGCCGGGGAAGACGGACTGCGGCTCCGCTCAAATGTTTTCCTTGCAGAGCAAATTCAGCCGTCTGGAAAGATGCGGTCCAAATTGGAACTTGCGAATATGCTTTAACTGTTTTTACTCGGCTACATGGCGACGCGCACATATTTCACATTTAATTTGCACCGAGGTATCTGCTGTAGCATACAAGTGAAAACGTCTTTAATCCGCAAAGTCCAATACGGAAAATTGTCTACGGCGGCGCGGCTGTACATTACTTGAGAGCACAGAGAAGCCATTTATATGCTGATGTCAAATTGATTTTCTTCTTCCATCGATCGTCTCATTTCGCATATACAGAAATATAACATCAGGCGGCTGTCTAAGAAAATTTAACTCCATGCTTGCAACACAAAATTGTGTACAAATGTGCAAGGTGAGTCTCGAAGACGGGTGACAAATTATAATGATAGGCAGAGCTGCAAAATGAAGCACTGCCCTACATTCACAACCCAATTTGAATTACTGTAGTTTCTGGACTATAAGATGCACCTGATTATAAGCCTCACCCAATACATTTTTAAAGGAAAAAAAAAATGTAGACTTACATAAGCCACATCCGTCTATAAGCCGCATGTGCCCACATAGAAACATGATATATTTCGGGCCACCTCGCTTTTATTACCTCTGAAAGCTTTTTTGATCTTTTTCGATTGCTCCAGTTCTTCCCCCTGCCGTTTCCAGCGTCTCACCGTCGATTCATTTATGCCAAGTTTACGTGCAGCAGCTCTGTTTCCTTCTTTATCTACCAGCTCGATTGCTTTTAACTTGAAAGCTGCGTCATATGCATTTCTTCTTGCATTTTCCATGTTGAGGGTAGGTTCATGCTAATTTTATTCATGCACAAAGCGTGAAGTTACATTAAACTTGCGTCTTCTTCGACACACCTGTCTCACTCTTACCTTTTCTGCTCAAGCGCCCCTGGCGGCCGTTAAAAAAATGCATAAATTAGCCGCATCATTGCATAAGCCGCAGGGTTGAAAGCGTGTGACAAAAGTCGCGGCTTATAGCCCGGCAATTACGGTATTTGTTGCATCAAATGACATCAATTTATTATCAACGCTGTCGTCTTTTCATTTTGCCGTGTCGAGTTTCTCTTGCCTGCGCTGCATCCAGGACATGCGCATGTTAGCTATTTTGTGAAAGATGAGTTCAGCCTCAATGTGCTGCCTTGTCAATCTATTTGGCCAGGGCCTTCAAAATACATAAATCAGTCAATCAATCCGTCAATCAATGTAGCTGAAACTATTTGAATAGGGCTGGGTTTTGTTCAGAACCTCATGATTCGATTTGATTTCCATTCTTTAGGTTGCGGTTTGATTCAGTTCCAATTTAATTTGATTCCGTATTGATTTAAATGCTCTGAAACTGATTCAGTAATATGTAGAGATTCAAGCATCCATCCATTTCCTTTGTTGCTTATCCCCACAAGGGTCGCGGGGAGTGCTGGAGCCTATCGCAGCTGTCAATGGGCAGGAGGCGGGGTACACCCTGAACGGTTGCCAGCCAATCGCAGGGCACATGGAGACAGATAACAGTCGCACTCACAATCACACCTCGGGGCAATTTAGTGTGTCCAATTAATGTTGCATGCTTTTGGGACGTGGGATGAAACCGGAGTGCCCGGAGAAAACCCATGCAAGCGCGGAGAGAACATCCAAAGTCCACACAGGCGGGTCCGGGATTGAAGCCGGGTCCTCAGAACTGTGAGGCCAACGCTTTACCAGCTGCCGCCCCAGTTTGATTCAGTTCCAATTTAATTTGATTCTAAATGACAGTAGTTGACGGACAGTAATATGTAGAGATTCACAAATAATTAAAGGCAAATGTTGACCACTTTCAGATATATATTTTGAAGCAATGGAAAAATATGTCATTTTTCTAATGCAAGAAAACATCTGAAAATGAAAACTTATATACACAACTTATATGAACTTATGGAGTACAATTTTTTTAATCATGACCGTTCTCTGAATATGTAAAATGCATTTTAGTTGCAATGCTTATTTTTTATTGAAAGTTGTTATAAAAAATGTATACAATATTAACTCATTTGTCCGTATGAAATCCAAAAGTAAAACCACGATGCGAACCCTGTAATGAACTTGTACACAACAGTATTATTATTTGCAGTCTTTTAAAGTAGCTCCTAACTAATTTGCGCGTTTCCCGCACCTCGTCAGACGTCATTTCACCTCGCAATAAATGGATAACTTTTTTCTTTTTTTTTCTGTAACTGCAAAAGAACACTGATTGTAAGAAAAAAAGGTGACAAAAAAATTGCATGGAAAATCAACGTAAAATAGACGTACATGCTGAAGTTAAAGTAGAGGTTTTGCCGTAGTTATGCATTTGGTTCTACAGTGGTAGGTTTCACTTTGTCTTTGTGTGAGTGGGGGGGGTGATAGTGAGGAGGGTCTTTTCAAAGTTTTCTTTGAAACTTAAAACAGTCTAATCAGTCCTCTCAGCCTCTTGCCTTTTTTTTTTTTTTTAATGCTACCTTGTTCATTTAATGTCCAAACGCCGCCAAGCACTGTTAAACACTTCCCGGACTCACGCATAAATCTATTCTTATGCAAATGTACTTACAGTTGGTCTGAAAAGTCATTGGGTGTAATTAGTAGGAATATGTCATTTGTAAAAAAAAAAAAAGACTTTTATTATTACAGCAGAACCATGAAATTTGAATGCCTCTCAGGATGTTTACATTTATGCTTAACTAACCGGTTAAATGACAGTTCATGTTAAAGTTGAGACTTTCATTTTTTTTTCTTTCCTTTGGGTTAGCTTGTTTCAACACTTATGCGGCTGTTAAGAACGCTAAAACATTTCTTACCTTGGAAGTTCCACTCGGCTATATCAATAAAAAATGGATGACAATGATTTTTGTCAAACTGTAACTATACAACAGAGGCCGCTTTAAGGCCACCCGTGTTTTGTTAGAGGACTCTCTATTTTTACGGCGTTCCTGTGGGACCAAGTCAATGGAAAGTAAACTTAATTAAAAGTTTCCCTTTTTGTACAATTTCCTACAATATTCTTCAGAGAACACTATCGCCGACATCTAAGACTGCACGAGTGAAAGCCTTAAACTCGGGCTACTAATGTAAGAGTGTGAACATAATACATTCTATTACGGTGCATGCGAGGACAGGGGCATATTTCCTGTTAGCAATCGTTTTTTTCCATCTGCATATTTCATTTTTTTTTTCCATCATAGATTTGCTCAAAATGGATCTACAGGCACCTGCCCAGCAGCGCTGCTTAGCTACCGTCGCTTTGTGCTCTCTCTCCCCTCGCGTTGGGCTTGCATTCCTATTCTTTGCAGTCATTTTTCACAAGCACAATGCAAGTGGAGCGAGCAGCAAAGTCAAATATTCGCAGGCCGCATGGAGCACATCTCATTAATAGCGTGCAATGGTGTTACTTACAGGTGTCGCCGAAGATATACGTACTGTATACTATGTGATACTTCCACTATGGAAGTTATGATTGTGTTAACGTTAAACCCACGGAACGCATAAACGTCACCCGTCTGCTTTTCAGCAGCATTTTTATTGGAGCGCAAATTGGATGGTAGAAGACAATGGAACAGTTTTCAGATGAAGCCTAATAGCAAAATACGATCCAAAAGTCAAACAAGAACCATCACTGGACTCAAGTCTGGTGAAAATGTATTTTGCGTTGAAGTTGATACCAAAATAAACACTGTTTATTTTTTACAATGGATTGAACTGAGTGATTCCATTACTGGTTTGATCTGTAACTAGTCGGAAAAATGGGCCAAAACCTTAAACATTGTTTTCCAAAGGTCAAGGAGCTGTTTGCAAATGTCTTTTTTCTTGATGAAACACAAAATATAATCGTTCCACATCGTCATCATCCTTCCAGAGTATACAACAATTTTCATAATAATTGTCAGTAAATTTGAAGTAAATGACTTGTCGTGTACTCAATTAAATGTTGCACTTCTAACTCATTCCTATTGGATTTTAAGTACAAAACATTTGCAATTAAGAATTCGCAAAGGTACTTTTATTTAACTTGAATATGAAATACATTTTAATGTATTCAATATTTAAGAACAGTTTTTGTTTTTCCTCTATGGGAGCGCAGTGTGATTTTCAAACAGCACATAATGTTACAGTGATTAATGAAAATATTGAAGTTTATAATATATATTAAGGATCAGGGGGAGCACGGTGGATCAGCTGGTAAAGCGTTGGCTTCAGAGTTCTGAGGACCCGGGTTCTATCCCGGCCCCACCTATGTGGAGTTTGTATCTTCTCCCCGTACCTGTGTGGGTTATCGCCGGGCACTTCGGTTTCCTTCCATATCCCAAAAACATGCAACATTAATTGGACACTCTAAATTGCCCCTAGGGTCTCTATGTGCCCTGCAGTTGGCTGGCAACCAATTCAGGGTGTATCGTGCCTCCTGCCCGTTGACAGCTGGGGTAGGCTTCAGCGCGACCCTTGTTAGGATAAGCAGCAAAAGAAAATGGATGGATGGATGGATTAAGAATAATTTTTGATAAACAATTGGGTGTGCTACTCTACTTTTTTTTTTTTTTAATGTTGGTCGTTATGATGTTACTTGGAGACCAGAATGTTTTGTTGAGGACATAGTTGGAGTAAAAAGTTTGAACCTTGGTACTAAACTGTTATATTGTGTTGTTTCAGTTTCTCCATATTGCTGAATAAACTTGTCTGGGACTTACTTTCAGTAAAATGATGAATACAATTAATGAACTACGTCCCTTGCAAGTAAGCCACTCCCATTTCTCCTCACAAACGGCGGGCCGGTGACGAGTCGAGATTCTGTCACCCCCACGACTGGCGTTGTCTCTTCGAGCCTCGGCTCTCAAAAAGCAACGGAGAACCGCGAAGGACACGCAAACCTCTGACAAAACAGCAGGGACTTGATTTTCCCCAGTGGAGGTTACGCCGAGCCACCGAATTACGCCCGTCGGCTTGTGTGCGGATCTGTGTATGTGACACATTAAGGTTTGAACGACTTGTGTCCGCTCGTTGCGCACAGAATAAGAACCAGAAGAAGTAGCAGTACTAGTAGGCCAAGCGATTGTACATAAACAACCTCTGATGCAAATGAAGGTTCTACTGAGGGAAGGGGAACTAATGCTGCTGTGTCAAGGGGCCGGGTTTTACCCAATCCCCCTCAAAAAAGTCAGGAAAACTTATTTCATACTACATACTTCTCAGTCTTTGCACATGCTTTCAGTAATTATATTGAAACAAGGAAGTTAAAAACAAAGCTCTGAATTCACTTTACTGGCCCTTTAAGTGTCATACAAGTATTTAAAACCTGCTCTTAGTAATGAAATATTAAAATAGTCAGTCATAGCTTTCACAAGTGATGGTGGGAATCGTGACAAAGGATTCTTACATCTGTTCAAGTCTGAAACTTTTTTTTGCGTAACTTTTCTCTTTTCTCACATCCAGCAAAAGCAATTCTTTTATGTCTCCCATTCCACTTTTGTTGGCAGCTTTAGTATTTTTTGCAACCCCCTCCCCCTCCACACACGAAAAAAAAATGTTGAATTTTACAATGTACGACCTCAGAGGTGTCCCACTCCAGAGGATCCGATGTGCGTGACTCGCGATGGTGTAGCAATGCATGTGATGCGCTCCCGGAAAAGGATGCAGGCTACTTTCAAGTTGCCTTTTCTTTGCTTTCCGCATCACAGTCGTGGCCACGTGTCCTAACATCTGTCACATCTGAGACTCCCTTCGCCTTAAACGACAGCAGCTATTGCCAGGAGGACGGCGAATACCAGCCACGTCTGAATTATTGACAGAAGTCTTCATTTTAATGACTCCAATACAAAGGGGACTGAGGAGATTGCCACGGGTTTCGGTGGGAGTGAGGACACGAACGCGTCACCTTATTTATAGGCACAATTTGTCAGACATCCAAACAAGCCGAGTCGGTCCGGTCCCTTCTGCTGATACCACTTTGGCTCTCAAGAGATCGCCGTGAGTCAGTGTAGCACGACAGAGCCAAACATGTCCCCGCATCTCTTTCCTGCACTTGTCACTCCACAGTGGCTGCAGCACAAGAGGGAAGAGCAGCCGAGCGCCGTCACGGTACACAGAAAACTCATTTGGGCTGTTTTGTAGCTGCGTTAGCTCCTTCTTACTTGGAGACAAATGAGGGGAGGAAAATCAGTCACTTGTTAAAGTGAGAGCTGCGCCTTTCAACCCGGGCCGGGAAAGTCAGCCTTTCGTCATGCCTCGAAATAGGAGTGAACTCCACAACTTGGTGCACTCTGGGGTCCCTTTTGACTTGTGAAGTAGTGCGGTGTGTGAGGCGCTCCTCCCCATCACAACGCTCCGAGAGCACGGACATTTGTCACCCGCGAATTTAGTCAGAACCACAATTTCCTCCGGAGCCTTAAGGAAGCTAATAAATTCTATATTAACACGACAAACAGATACCTTATTTGATAGGATTTGCCAGAGAAATAAGCGAATGAACAAGTTGAATGCCATCCATCCATTTTCTTTGGCGCTTAGCCTCACAAGGGTCGCGAGGCGTCCCGGAGCCTATTCCAGCTGTCAACGGGCAGGAGGCGGGGTACACCCTGAACTGATTGCTAGCCAATCGCAGGTCACATCGAGACAAACAGTCACAATCCCACCCAGGGGCAATTTAGAGTGTCCAATTAATATTGCATGTTTTGGGGATGTGGGAGGACGTCGGAGTGCACGGGGAAAACCCACGCAGGTGTGGAGAGAACATGCAAACTCCACACAGGTGGGTCTGGGATTGGACCTCAGAATTGTGAGGCCAACGCTTTACCTACTGATCCCCCGTGCCACCCAAGTTGAATGGGATTTTTATTTTTGTTAAATGTCCATTTCTTCTCAATGTAAAAAAAAACAACTTAATAAACGTGGTTGCATAATTTACACACATTTATTATTTTTTGGCTGATTTAAAATTCAAACACAGCAGTGGTAAATGGTTTCAACTATTTTTGCCTTTTTGACATATTTTCAAGGGTAGCTTGCCCTTCATTCCAATGAGGAAAAGCACTAGATCAGGGGTCACCAATGCGGTGCCCGCGGGCGAATGGTAGCCCGCGCGGACCATATAAGACGCCCGCGAGGTATGTTTGAAAAATACCATTGGCCACAAATTGTTACTATTATTTGTGCTTTAAATTCTGAATCTGACTGGCTTATGTAAATTAAAATTTTAAGATAAATACAAATGCTACAATTAAAAAATATATATTTTATGTACGTTCAATGAACTGAGTCTGAAATTTGTCGCAAACAGGTCACGTAGCCCTTTATACGATCACTGCTCACGAAGTAGCCCTCAGTCTCAAAAAGGTTGCTGAGCCCTGCACTAGATAAATGGATGGATGGATTTGCTGATTTTTCACCAAAAAAAAACTAACCATCCGATCCATTTTCTTTGCCGCTTATCCTCACAAGGGTCGCGGGGAGTGCTGGAGCCTATCCCAGCTGTCAAGTGGTTGCCAGCCAATTGCAGGGCACATTGAGACAAACAGCCACAATCACACTTAGGGGCAATTTAGAGTGTCCAATTAATGTTGCATGTTTTTGGGGTGTGGGAGGAAACCGGACTGACTGGAGAAAACCCACGCAGGCGGAGAACATGCAAATTTCACACAGGTGGGACCGGGATCGAACCCGGGTCCTGAGAACTGTGAGGCCAACGCTTTACCAGATGATCCACCGTGCCGCCCACAAAGAAATCGAGCAGTCTTTTCCAAACCAACAGTTCTCGATAGGCATTACATGACTTTTTTAGTAACGATGCAACTCCCGCAACCAGTCGCAATTCTTGGATGGCTACAGGATCGATACGGACTTCAAAAGCCCTCACGTGGGTTCGACCACTATGCGCAGAGACAAAGTTGGGTAGAAGATCACCAGGAATAACATTCATACGCGAATATTCCCAGGGTCTTCTCGGCAATATTATTCTGTTCTGTGGGAAGGGGTTGTGTTCAGAATGCCCGGGAAACCTCAACCGACGCCTCACCTTTTGGCTTCGGGCAGTTTGCGGCGAGCAGACGTGCCCAAACCTCTCCGAGACAGGCTGAGGTGCTAACTTTTAAGGAGCATACGTACCCAAGACATGGTGGAGCGATTTCTGCATCATCGGGTCAAATTCAATTTCAACCCTTTGAGCTCCCTGCAATTTGACAGCATCTGGGAAAGGGAAATCAAGTGTGAAAGATGCTGCGAGAGTAGCGCTGAGCAACAGATCTCTGCCTATTGCATCTCGGCACGCAGCTTCGGTGGAGGTGCAGAGAATCCTGAATTAAACACCGTGGGGGGTTACATGTTGCGCAAAAGTATTAGTACGCACTTTAGTCCTTTAATTCATCAATCGAGTTTGATCCTTGAGCCCTCGGAGGTCAGTGAGCCGTAGCTTTGGGGATAGCCAAAATAATTTGCACAAATTATTACGCTGTATCATTTGAACAAGTGCACATCTAAATATGGCGGTTGTCGTGGCAATTAAACAAACATCAGGATCAGAATAATAAAGCAGCTCGTCCTCCCTCCCTTAGCTTTTGACCAATTCAAAAGCAAAGCAATCTTTTTTAGATGATATTGTTCCATGAATCATTGAGGGGATTTCGTTGGTCTTATTGAGATGGTATTCCCATAAAATGAACAATTCAGAAATGGCACCATCCATCTGGGATTTACAGTCCTGTAGTCACTGGCCTTTTTGAACAACAGGCAGTAAGGCAGAATGTTGTGTGTCTATAGCAACAATTGTTTTCAACACAACGGGGGATTGTGTTTTGCAATGCAATCACTCCATTGCATACATGCAGTACGGTGTAGGAACTGCTGCCTCTATGAGTTCAAAAGGATTCCATTTAACGGCCACTCGCTCTCTTTTTACAATTAGATGGCCGGAATGTAACGGGGAGGTCCAGAGAACACGACCGCACTACGTACTTTATAATAGATAAGATAGGCGATTGGCCTAGCTGTGTATGGGACAAGATGAGGTCGGACTCACTTGCATGAAACACACCCTTAAAATGGTTAAAATTTCAGCAAGACCTTAAATATTAAGTACCAAGGTACAATTGTTGCTCCTTGGGGTACTTTGATCAACAGATCTTACGGACATCTTATGAATAAACCAGGAAGGACTTTTAAATTGTTGGCAAAACAGATGCATTATATATCTACACAACATTTGTCTTGACTTCTCGCTATTCTCTTACACATTAGCAATGTCCTGCTTCTGATCCTCTTCTGACACTCCCATCAAAGCCAGAAAATTCCCATGTTGGGTTCTTCCTCTTATTTTGTGTCTGTGTCGTTTGAAAGGCCTTGGGGGCCCTAAGCACCCAATGTCATGGTCCTGGCGGTCCCAGCCCTGGCGTTGCAGGTCCCCTGCACACCTGCGTCTCATCAGTGATAATGAACTCTAGTATATATAGGACCCAGCAGACGTTGCCATCCATACTTTGTTCCCGCACTTCCTCATTCCTGATCCTGAACCTCCACCTGTCCTCCAACCAATCCCATAAGCCTGACGCTCTTGATACTGCTGCTCACTCTGACTGACTCTCCGGCATACGACCTCGGAATGAATAAAGATCTTCCTTTAACTGCCTCCCTGTCTACCGAGTCGTGCATTTGGGTCCGCCCTAGCGTTCTGGTTATGAGACCCAACTTTTCAATTCTATGCTTCCAACATTGTAATGTCCGTTTAGCCTTCTTATGTTCTTGATCCACTAAGCAAGGTTCTGAAAAGCATGTTTGGATGGGAGAATCTAATCTCGAAACCTATCAAACACTGACCTTACATGCAGAAACTTCTCACAGAAGTACTCCAAAGTCTTCCCAGAAGAGTGGACGATGTTGTCTCCGCAAAAGCGAGAAGGAAATCTATTGTGTCCAGATCACGTATCTCTCTGGCGGATTCCGTCCCAGATGCTGTCGTTCAGAATTTGTTCTGATGTTGGGTTGCATCAGTCCGTCAAGCGGCGCAGAATGCGGCCACCTGGCTGCGAAGAGATGGCAGCGTCGCGCCCCCATCTTGGCTCACCGTGCACGTCTTTTATCAGGCGCCACCTGTTCTGACCCTTGACTGGCTCCTTGTGAGCGCAGATGCAGAAAATGATGACGTCTCGGAGCAGACGTTTTGGGGGCGACTGTCAAAAGAGCCTGCCGAGGAGTCGTCACGCCACCTCTCAAGCAGGGAATAAATAAAACATTCCTACCTGAAAGGAACCTATAAACATAATCCACTCGTGATGCTGTTTAGACTTGCTCGTCGTTCAACTTTACTTATTTTTCAAGAACTGCTATTCCCGTTATGACTCTCTCTTCAGTTTGTTACTTTTATTGCAGCCACACAGCTTAAACCAAAATCAAGAACCTAAAAGTAAACGTGTTCCATTTCCATATCCTTCTCCTCCGAGGTCCCTGACAATCATTCTCTTGCTGTGCTGTTTTTCAAAAAGAATTCACAACATCCAACCTCCTCTCATAGCTACTAAATGTTATCATTCACTTAACGAGCTAAATAAAGATTAAAAAGTGCAGCTATCTGTCTTTGAGTCTTCAAATACTGTAAATACGCAAGAAAAGTACAGAAATCTATTTGGGTCCCGAATCAATGTGTTTGTCTTCTGTTTTTTTTTCTCCTTGCCATTGCTAATGAGGACAAGCGCTTTGGAAAATGGGTGGAATAAATTAACAGAGACCAAAACTTGGCCCGAGACCAGAACTCACAGAGACCAAAACAAGACCAAGATTTAGACATTCAGAGACTTTGGCAAGACCCATCCATCCATCCATTTTTTTAGCCGTTTATCCTCACAAGGGTCACACGGAGTGCTCGAGCTTATCCCAGCTGTCAACAGGCAGGAGGCAGGGTACACCCTGAACTGGTTGCCAGCCAATCATAGGGCACCTTGGCAAGACCACCACTATAAAAATTATTTTGAAAACCAGGACAATTTTTAACAGGTAAAAAGTATTCTCTATTTGATTATAATTTTCTTTTAAATAAATTTGACAAACACAGCGTCTACAAATCTTTCAAAGCACAACGATGGAGCTTGCAGTGTCACAGAACTCATTGTCAGTGATGTTTGTGTTCCCAATATTTACTGCAAAGCTACTGTCATTAAGGAGACGGTGGGGGGTTAGTAAACACGTTCATGAAAGGTATTTGTTGTTTTACCAGGTGCTTCTCCTTATTATCACATGAATGAAGTTGGAGATTAAGAGGTCTGTGCCGGTCCCGATGGAAATTCCCGAGTAGCGTCCGAGAAGACCTTCAAATTGTGGTCTCCTGACCGAGACCAGCGTCAAATGTGTTATAACACTTCAAGTATGACGTCTTTGTTGTTGGAAGGTCTCTGTATTTGGGATAGGAGCGGAGGTTAGCTCATTGCCGCTAGAAAGTGACTGGAAGTGTTGTGTCTAAATGTGCAGTACATGTTCTTCTCTGCTTTTATGTTTTTCTCTCTTAGCTGGTTCCAAATGTGTTGAAGGTTTCTTCTTCTTTTCCTTTCGGCTTGTCCCGTTAAGGATCGCCACAGCATGTCATCTTTTTCCATCTAAGCCCATCTCCTGCATCTTCGTCTCTAACACCCAACTGCCCTCATGTCTTCCCTCACAACCTTCTCTTTGAGCTTCCTCTCGCTCTTTTGCCTGGCAGCTCCAACCTCAGCACCCTCTTACCAATATTCTCACTCTCTCACCTCTGAACATGTCCAAACCATCAAAGTCTGCTCTCTCGAACGTTGTCTAGAAAACATCCAACTTTGGCTGGCCCTCTAACGAGCTCATTCCTAATCCTATCCAACCTGCTCACTTCGAACGAGAACCTCAACATCTTCATTTCTGCTTCCTGTTGTTTCTTCAGTCCCACCGTCTCTAATCCGTACATCATGGCCGGCCTCACCACTGTTTTATAAACTTTGCCCTTCATCCTAGCAGACACTCTTCTGTCACATAACACACCAGACACCTTTCGCCAGCTGTTCCACCCCACTTGGATGCGTTTCTTCACTTCCTTACCACACTCCCCATTGCTCTGTATTGTTGACCCAAAGTATTTGCAGTCGTCTACCCTCGCTATCTCTTCTCCCTGGAGCCTCACTCTTCCCCCTCCACTTTTCTCATTCACGCACATATATTCTGTTTTACTTCGGCTAATCTTCATTCTTCTCCTTTCCAGTGCGTGCCTCCATCTTTGTAATTGTTCCTCCGCCTGCTGCCTGCTTTCACCGATCACAATATCATCTGCGAACATCATAGTCCAAGGGGGATTCCAGTCTAACCTCATCTGTCACCATATTCATTACTACAGCAAACAGGAAGGGGCACAGAGCGGATCCCTGATGCAGTCCCACCTCCACCTTAAATTCTTCTGTCACACCTACGGCCCTTCTCACCGCTGTTCTGCTGCCCTCCTACATCATGCATCATCATTTAAGGTTTGTCTATTCCTATTCAGCTCATTTGTCATTTTTAATTCCTGCTTTTCTATTTTGTGTCGTTAGATTGTTTCGGGCTACTCGAGCCCTCATTCCGTCGTTGCTCTGTCAACCTCTTTGTTCCTGTATTGCTGTCTGTGTGTTCTCCTTTTCGACGCAACCTTTTGCCGATGTTGCTTTACATTTGTCATTACCTTTGTTGTGGTGTCTCAAACGAGTGTGCTCTTGTGTTGAAAAAAGATCTGAGTTATTGTTCAGGTTCTCCGTCTGCTTCGTAGTCCATTATTTGTCTGTAAGCCAACCATTACAACTGAGTAGCTCATTAAAAACGCAAGCAAACCAGCGACAGAGTTCTCGTTATTGCTTCTCAATGGACGACTGCAAGTAATTTTTTTTGGTTCTATGAATAGACAGCACATCAAAGTTTAGAGTGAGGGAGGGTCTCGCACAGGGTGCCATTCAGTGTTGGACTGGCACAGGATGGAGGGAAAGATTTTATTTTGTAATCAAACAGCCATTGACAATGTGGTTTACAAGGTCCTATTTTCAAAGAACAAACATTTTTGCTTTTTCATCATGCTTATATGCATGCTGAACTTCTGGAAACTGCTAGAAACAAAAATAATCAAAAGCTTTACAGCAGCACATTCAACAGCGATAACAGTGGTAAAACTATGTTTGTGTTAAACATAGCTCGTTTTTTTTTAACACAATACAAGAACTGTAATATTTACTACTTAGCAGCCACATCGACATTTGAAATGAATTTGTTCTAAATTGGGTTCCTTGATTAAAGGGAGATTAAAGGAAGGAAAATGTATATGTACACTAAGCCCTCCAATATGAAGTCTTATTATTATTACATATATTTTGGACATTCATTGAAAAAAAATGAATCCGGATATGTGTCCCTCCCCAAGCGGTCGTGAGAGGCATGCTACTTGAAAAGTAGATCTTGGGCTAAAAAAGACTGGCCAGCCCTGCTGTATATTCTCTACATCTAAACCAAGTCCTCAGAAAAGCATCAAACAAATCTCTGCGGTCCATATAATGGGATTATTGTTCGTCCCTCCTCTCCAACACATCTAGTTTCGCCTGTGTATTCCGGCTCAAGCGCACAGGCTTGAACATTGCACATTACGCAATTGTTGTTTTGTTTGTTTGTAATTATTTTTTCGGAAAAATCGCCCACAAAATGGCAGATAGTAGACGTTCTCTGTTCGGTGAAATGTATCCGCGATCAATGGGCGGGGGTGGTCAGAACGGGAAGCACTGCAGGCGTGGCAAATGCTGATTGGCTGTCAGTTTTCCAGCCGAGCTCATTGAAATGTCTGAGCGAGACAGGAATTTCAATGATAATTTTCCAATTTAGAGATGTTTCTTGGTGAAATCTGTGGATAAGTCTAGCATTAAAAGAAACACCGAACCCTCATCTACTAACTTTTAATGTGTGCTCCCATTCCTAATAGTCTCGACAAACTCTTCGTTTAAGTAAATGAAACATCTGCCTTCCGTAAGAAGATAGATCACTTTTGTTTGAGGTACTAAACAATATTTCTTATTTTAGTAGTACTGTACTATGTACCTGTGTAGCACTGTATTGCATCACGTTTAACTCTTAACTCATGATTCATGATTTGAAAATCCCTCTCGCTAACGGCAGTATCACTAGTTACTGTACTCTAGTTACACTTTGGGGTTTTGTGTGGTTACGATGATGGAGCAACGCCGTAACATCAAATGAAATATTGACAATTGTGATTTGGATCGATGTACGCTGTTTGTCCGTTGATGAATGTATCTCTGAAGCATGAGATTTATGGCAACATGAATTCTGCAGACATCCTCAACAGGCTTCAAGAAGCAGCTATACAACAATGTCAACAAGCCCGGTCATTACTCTTTTCTTTTCATTTTTTTTTTTTCCCAATGGCTTCTCACATTTATGTAATCGATTACGGACCCCCGCGTGGATAGTCGTCCGCGTTTCTCTCCCGATCTGAGCATCACACAACATTATTTCCCACCGTCAACCATTAGCGCCACCGCACCATCATGCGACACCGCGGCGAAGACGCTCGCGATGTGAGAGCGCATCATTACTTTGATGAATGACATCATTTGAACAACAGTATGACTTAACTGTAAAAAGAAACGCTCGGCTTCGCAGTGAGGGATGCATATGAGAAGAAAAGAAATACTGTAATGCAATAAGAGACAGGACCGAGCTGCAGGAGTTACCGTCTCTTGTTTCAAGCTACTATTTGTTTTCCTTGTTTGGGATTATTTGCATTATTACTTTTGCTGTTATGGGCTTTCTTAGGTGCGTGCGAGTTCAGATGCAAACTTCAAGAAAAGTGAGCAAAAAGAAGAAATGCACCCAGACTTAAATCTGTCAGAGGAATTAGACAAATATTCAGTACAAGCGCGAGTAGCCTGACGCCACAGTTCTTCTTTGCAACCTCTGCCCATAGGCTTATTGACCATTTCATGCTTTTCTTTTGGCATTAATTATGCATGCATTGCTGTATTGCACTGCAAATGTATCACACACATATTTTTCATGCCTTTCTCCACAACAACATAAAATTGAATCAAGGCATTCTTCGTCTGAGCTTTCCGCATCATTTCACACCAAAATGAAATTAAAGCTCCCGAGTAGTGGCGTGGAATCAGGGCGAATGCACAGGATGTGTAGTTGTCCGTACATCTGATAATCCATTTTCTTAGCCGCTTATCCTTACGAGGGTCGCGGGAGTGCTGGAGCGTATCCCAGCTGTCAAAGGGCAGGAGGCGGGGTACACCTTGAACTGTTTGCCAACCAATCGCAGGGCACATGGAGACAAACAGCCGCACTCGCAATCACACCTAGGGGCAATTTAGAGTGTCCAATTAATGTTGCATGTTTTTGGAATGTGGGAACAAACCGGAGTGCCTGGAGGAAACCCACCCAGGCACGTGGAGAACATGCAAACTTCACACAGGGAGGGCTGGGATTGAACTCGAGTCCTCAGAACCGTGAGGCCAATGCTTTCCAGTTTCTCCACCGCACCGCCCACATCTGATAATTCTGATTCAAAAACACAAATAGGCAAAAAAATCTTTACATAGAAATAGACAAGGGTACTGTACCCCAAAATACACACAAAAATACTTAGTACACTGAATGCGAGGTTGAAAGAAATCGATTTGAAATTGACTATGGGGCAGCACGGTGGATCAGATGGTAAAGCGTTGGCTTCACATTTCTCAGGAACTGGGTTAGATCCTGGTTACGCTTGCGTGGAGTTTGCATGTTCTCCATGTGCCTGCGTGGGTTTTCTCCAGACACTCTAGTTTCCTCCCGCATCCCCAAAACATGCAACATTCATTGAACTTCTAAATTGTCCCTTGGTGTGATTGTGAGTGTTATTGCTGTTTGTCTCTTTGTGCCCTGCGATTGGCTGGCACCCAGTCCAGGGCGTACCCTGCCTCCTGCCAGTTGATAGCTGGGATATCTTCCAGCACTCAAGCGACCCTCATGAGGGTAAGCGGTGAAGAAAACGGATGGATAATTGGACACTCTAAATTGCCCATAGGTGTTATTGTGAGTGCAGCTGTTGTCTGTCTCTATATGCCCAGCGATTGGCTGGCAACCAGTTCAGGGTGTACCCTCCCTCCTGCCCGTTGAGAGCTGGGATGGACTGCAGGACTTCCACGACCCTCATGAGGATAAGCAGCTAATAAAATGGATGGATGGATGGATGGATGGATGGATGGATGGATGGATGGATGGATGGATGAACCAGACCAGAACCTCAGAACTGTGAGGCAGATGTGCAAAACACTACTGCACCCCACTGCCATAGTTTGTCCCGATTTGGGTGCCAATTGACAATCATTCACATGTACATTCACGTCTTCAATGAACTTAAAATGCATATTTTTGGAATGCGGGCGGAAGCCGGATTACCCTCCATCTACGCCACCGTGCTGCCCACGATACATTTCGGTTATTAATAATTTCCAACTTAACGTTGCATTTCATAAAAAGATAATAGTCACAACCCTCCCACGACGGCAGGGGCGGAGGGGGGGGGGTGCCTGTTCACAGCCCGGCCCTGGGGGGGTATGGATAAAACATTTTGTGCCATCAAAGTTGACCATCCATGCTCGCTCTTTGAAGGCGACGCAACGGAATACACTTCAATGGCATCGTCGGAAGCCGTATTTCAAGTCAGTGGAGAAAACTTTCACTGACTGATGACATTAGGCAAAGCGGCAGAAGAGTCGGAGACAAGCAACGCAGGCGATGAAGCGCGAGAGCATCTCACGACGATGATGAGGAGGAACAGCAGAGGACAAGGCAACAAAAGATAAAACTATTTGGGCAGAGTAATAATGGCAAAAAATAGCTTTGGCTTGAATAATGGATGAGATTGAGAATCAAATAAATTATATATAGTCATAGCCTGAATTGCATTACATAATTGATGCACGTGGTCATACATTATGCACCAACTGTCAACATGTGAAATGTGTTTGAAAAAATAATACAAGTGTGATTCTCCAACCACTTAAGGGCAAAGAGGAAGGAGATGCCTGTGGGACAATGTCAGTGTCATGGCCGGACTCAGATGAATCATACATATTTCACCTTTTTTCTTTTGCTTTTCTTTCTTTTTTTTTTTTAAACTTACTCCTTTTTTTAAACTCGGCAACACAATTTAACTGTCAGAGAAGGTGTTAGGATGCCTTAAGGGCTTCAACTCCCAAAGGGTGGAAAAGATTAGAATGTCAAATGGCAAAGGCACACAATACAATGGCCTCATGAACCTGTCGGGAAGCAGACAGCGGTCAGGGGAGTGTAAACCAGTTGCCTCGTGATCTCTATCATCTCGGTGCGGGTGGGGGGGACGACAGGCTGAGTTTCTAGTTTAAAAAAAAAATGCTTTACATTCTTGACCCCGTGCTAGTTACACACCTGCAATGGCATTTTGCCTAGTTTTGCCATCATCTTGCAAACGCATTCGCGCTCGTGCGTCAGACAGAAAAAAAACATAAACTGCTTGGCAGTAGATGCAGAAGATCTAAGGGAAGCATAATTTTAGATTTGGAATGTTTTTTTTTTTTTGCGCATTTCATTTTACTGTCTGAATAATGAAGCTTTTTTTTCCCCTTCTCCCGTAATTGCAGTTTATACTGTACAAACGTACTGTATTCTATTAATATATCACTCATGATAATAGTCACACCCCGTAGATGCATTTACAGTACATACCATCTCATTATTTACATGTTGTGGATACTGGATCGAGTATATAATTACTCCCCGTGCTGTTCCGGTTCAATCCGGTCTTTTGTTGCCTTGTACGTGTGGTGCGTAGTTACAGTAAAGTTGCATCTAATACAACAATCGGGGTTCTATATTAAAAGATGAGACTTTTACTTGGCGTGTACTGGGAGCAATATATTCAGAAATGGAAGGCTTTTTAGTTTTGAAGTAGTATTGTACTCCATCCATTTTGTAGCTGACTGTGGGCGAACCACATACCCCTACTGTGCTGAGAAAAATATTGCGTCCCACTAATAAAGTCCCCCAAAAAAGGAGGCGTTTATTTAGGGTGACGTCTTTATTAATTCATGTTTAAGCCATATAGCACAAGTATTTGGGCCAAGCATCTCTATTTAATTTGTCTTTCTAAACAACAATTTACATACATACACCGAGCGGCTGTGCAATCTTTTTTTGTTGCCAATTCAAAAAATTATAAAAAATGAAACAGTCAACTTTAGATCTCGTTTATAAAAACCTGCCAATTTGACCAGCACAGGAAATTAAATTTGACTTTTCCAGAAAGGATTCTTGGATGGGCGGCATGGTAGAGCGTTGGCCTCACAGTTCTGAGGTCCCGGGTTCAATCCCAGACCCGCCTGTGTGGAGTTTGCATGTTCTCCCCGTGCCTGCGTGGGTTTTCTCTGGGTGGGCACTCCGGTTTCCTCCCACATTCCAAAAACATGCAACATTAATTGGACACTCTAAATTGCCCTAAGGTGTGATTGTGAGTGCGGCTGTTTGTCTCTATGTGCCCTGCGATTGGCTGGCAACCAGTTCGGGGTGTATCCCACCTCCTGCCCGTTGACAGCTGGGATAAGTTTGAGGATAAGCAATCCCTGCGACCCTCGTGAGGATAAGCGGTGAAGAAAATGGATGGATTCTTGGATGAGGTTTTTTGGGGGGGGCGAGGGGGGGACTGATGATGATTATAAAAAAATACAAAATAAAATTCAAAAACATAACACCACCAGGATTCTCATGTCCATCACTATTTTGTGATGTCATAGTAAGATTTAACGCGCCTAAGGTCAGAGCGTTCGGCTAATTCCGTTCACTTGTATGCGTCTTGGTGATGGAAAAAGACCATTTAGAAGTTAGGAATTAGCCCCCCCCCCCATCCCTTTGGGCTCAAAGAGCTCGGAAAGAGCGGTTCAGGTTAATTGCACTTGATCAGTCAGATACATGTCTGTAGTATTGTCAAGCACACCGTAGTGCCGCGTACTCAGAGGCACTGCGAGGCTGGAGGATCCTGAGAGGATGCCCAGGAGGCGACGGGCACTTTGGAAAAGGTAGCCCATTCTGGAGAGGAAGCAGATGGCCTGCATTAAAAAGCAAAGGGCCCTTGTGACAGTCCTCAATAGCCCTGCAGAGAACTGGATAATTAAATGAGAAATTTAATCAAATTCCTCAAATTAAATGTCCAGCTGGATAGCTTTGCAAAGAACACCGCCGACCGACAGCACGCTTACCTGAGGGACGGACTCTGGTGCGAGTACAATCCTCCAATCAGTACGCCCTCGCGCCGTGATGGGTGGAGGTGATGATTACTGCTAAAATATTCCATTCACAGTTTTGCCAGCGGGGGGCAAAAGGGGCATTAGTGTGCGACCACAAGGGAGTCATTTGCATAATGGCACCTGAGAGGAAGTGCCACGACGGCGGAGGCTGGAGCGTTTGGGGCACGGCGGCGCAGTGCCCCACTAGATCCATCCAGGGGCTTTACTTTTTTTTTTTTTTTTTTTTTAAACATAAACAATAACAAATTCAGTTCTCCTTATTTTTTTATTATTTTAAAATAACAAATCACAATCTATATGTACTCTGTGTGGGATTAATCTACACTTGAATTCATATGGCAGTGTTTACGCGCTTTGGTGCTGCTGATTTGCTTCGCAAAGATGTAATTTACTCAAGTGTTCCTCGCTTCCTGTACTTCACTTCCTGCTTGTAATGTAAATAATCTAGTGGGTGTGGCGTGTATATCTCGTGGAGGAAAAAAAGGCCTACGGCGCAAAGATGATTGAACGCCGTAAATATCTCTAAATTCAAGAGGGGCATTTGTCTCGAGTGGCTGCCCCAGTCGGAAATAACGTCCAAAAGAGGAATGGCCATTATTTAAGCAAATGCGATATTGTATTCTCCGATAAATCCTTTGGAGTCATTTGCAAAGTCTATCTCACTAGAAAAATACTAGTAATCAGAGCATTATGTTCATTGGTATCAGCCAAGTTAACTTGTTAATGCTTCATTGCTGCTGTTTTGGTTGGCAAAATAGTTAATAGTTTTATAATGTTCATTTGTGCTTTATATTGTCTATAAGATAATTAGAAGTACAACATTTTTTTTTTCAGATGTAGGAAAAAAAGAAGGCTCTAGCATAATTCCCGGCCTACAGACCGCACCTGGTTATAAGCCTCGCTCAGTATGTAAAGGAACAATTTAAAATAAAATAAAATAAAATAAATTTGTGAAGAAAATACCATTTGGTACATACATACGCTGCAGCTGTGTAAAAGCCGCAGGTGCCCACATTAAAACCCACATTCAAACACGAGATATTGACAAGGAAAGACTGTACACAGAAAGAGTTTAACGCTAGCGCAGAGCGAGTGCTAACGCTAGCGTCGCGCTAAAGATAACGCTAACAGGGTCGGTTAAAATAAAAATTATCGGTAAAGATCACTGAGACACGCCAGTAACACAGCAGCAACACGCTAGCCCAGCGCTAACAGGGTCGCTAAAAGTTAATTCCTCACCAAGTTCACAAGTTTGACTTTATTCACATAAAATGACAACTTCATGTTGTAATACTGAGATTTTTTTTCCCCCCCAAATCAAATCGGAACTTTACTTTCATAATATTTCCATTAGGTTCATATAAAATGACATCTTATTTTCCCGGAATATTACGGATCATCTTGTTTATAATACAATGCTATGAGAATATTACACTGACTAATTTCACATGGAATCAATCACACTCTCATTTTCTCCACAACCTTGTTCTTGTGAGACTGTACTATATTCTTTCGTGCATTAAAATCATTACCCAATTCTTGTTATGTTACAACTTTAGTATAAAAAGATTCCCCGTAGTACTACATTACCAAAGCAAATACAGTAATTCCTGGCCTACAGAGTGCAACTGGTTTTAAGCCTCACCCAGTACATTTGTAAAGGAAATACCATTTGGTACATACATACGCCGCATTTGTGTAAAAGCCACAAGTGCCCACATTGGAACCCACATTGAAACACGAAATATTTACAAAGACAGTACACAGAGAGTTTAACACTAACGCTAACGCTAGCACCGCGCAAACAAGGACAATTGAAAATAAAAACTTATCAGTAAAAATCACTGAGACAGGGCTGTCACACACTAGCGCAGCGCTAACTGGTAACTGGTAAAAGTCACTTCCTCGGCACATATATTCCAGCGGTCTCATTCTTGCCTTTTCCGCTCGAGTGCCCCCTTGCAGTCGTTAGAAACAATGCACAAATTAGCCACATCACCGCATAAACCGCAGGGTTGAAAGCGTGTGGAAAAAAGTCACGGCTTGAAGGCCGGAAATTACGGTATTTGAGGGATGATCCCTGGGAAACAATTTGTGGGGATGTCGTCTAGTCGACGGACGCCCACCGTTTGCGGGAATCTGGTACTACTGCTGTATTCTTCCGAGAAACATACTTAATGGTATCTCATTTCATGTTCTTCACTTCCTGTTTGCACTTTAAACATCCAAGTGGCCGTGGCTGGCTCGTCATTATAAAAGGTCAAGGTGGTAAAGCGTAAGTCAGAACTGTGTTCTTCGGTCCGTTTGATCGTGAAACCTTACTGATCGCTTCCTAATCAATCACAGATGTGTTGTCTGTGGGAATGGAAAACAATTTTGAATTAAAAAAAGAAACAATTATTAAAAAAGAACTATTAAACAGTACATTTAGTTTCATGGTGTAAAGCCTTATTGGCGTTTTCCATCTAAAATGGCACTGGATTTAAGGCTTCATTCTCCTACTCCATTTCATCCTATTTGACGCAACATTAAAAAGAGACAGCACAATCCTGTCAGACGACATGACAATTGAAGCGGCGCATTGTCGAGCCTCCCAGGCGCGGGGGGTGGGGGGGGGGGATTTCTGGCATGTGCATTAATGAGCGGCCGCACATAGGAGTGTTACTGGGATGGGAGGCAATGCGTGCCAAAAAAAAAAAGAAATAAAATAAACGAAATTGCTGCGTGAAATGGTTTCCAGCGGCATGACCTGTCAAGCACTGGCCCTCTGTAGAAGAGATGCAGGATGGGTCATCGGGGGGGGGGGGGGCTTGGAGAACAATTTCGTGATGGAAGTTCAACTTTTAGTACGAATGGACTGAAAAAGAAATAAATTGGAGATACGAGACAGCTGTATTCTTATGACTATAGTACAGAGCAGTACAATATATCAAGTATAAATCATAAATCTTTCGTGTAATATTTGTTAACTTAGTGCTTTATGATCCATTGTAATGTTTATTTTGCAGCTTCTCACTAATGTATTTATTATCCATCCATCCGTTTTCTTAGCCGCTAACCCTCACAAGGGTCACGGGGAGCGCTGGAGCCTATCCCAGCTGTCAACGGGCAGGAGGCGGGGTGCACCCTGAACTGGTCGCTAGCCAATCACAGGGCGCATTGATACAAACAGCCGCACTCACGATTACACCTATGGGCAATTTTTAGAGTGTCCAATTAATGTTGCATGTTTTTGGGATGTGGGAGGAAATCGGAGTGCCCGGAGAAAACCTACGCAGGGACGGGGAGAACATGCAAACTCCACACAGGTGGCGCCAGGATCAACCCCGGGTCCTCAGAACTGTGAGACCAATGCTGAGGCACCATGCCACCTGTATTTATTATAAATTCATAATTCATTGTAAAACATAACTGTCCTCAACATCACAAGGAGCAAGCACACACTGTTGGCATCAGCAAATCCACTTTGGGGGCATGATGTCAGTGCCCAGGGGCGCATTTTGCCGCTTAATAAACACGTGGGCACATGTAAATCTTTACAAACAGGTAAATTTGGAGAGATTGAAAATATGGTGACGGTTTAGAAGAGTGACTATTTTTCTAAATGCCACAGTGTCCTTTCAGTTGCTTGGGCATTTCCAGGTTATATCATTTAATAGCGACCTCAACCAGCTGCTCGGTCACTGTAATTGGTGAAAATGGATTTATAGAGGCGGCACGGTGGCACACCTGGTAAAAGCATGGGCCTCACAGTTCTGAGGACCCGGGATCAAGCCCGCCCTCGCCTGTGTGGAGTTTGCATGTTCTCCTTGTGGCTGTGTGGCATTCCGGTGTCCTCCCACATCCCAAAAACATGGGACATTATTGGACACTCTAAATTGCCCGTAGGTGTGATAGTGAGTGCGGCTGTTTGTCTCCATGTGCCCTGCGATTGGCTGGCAACCAGTTCAGGGTGTACCCCGCCTCCTGCCCGTTGACAGCTGGGATAGGCTCCAGCGCTTCCCGTGACCCTCGTGAAAGAAAATGGATGGATGGATAGATAAATTTCTCGATGTGAAAATATATAGTTTGGTGAATCATATGAGTGGGTTTAACATAACGGACAGACGCGTGGGTGTTGACTTCCACTGAAACCCTAAAACTGATCTGCCAACCGTTGCCCTAATCCTTAGCAAAAATAAAAATGAAAAGCAGAGAATGCTGGGAAACAAAGTCAAAAGGATTGGAATACCGTCCCCCGGAATTTATGCAAAGAATAACTTTTTAAAAAATGTTGTATTAATTATTTGATGTTGTTGTATTTTTATTTATTATTTTATTGACACGAGTGAAAATTGAAGCTGTTTTTCATCAGTGCACTTGTGTGTCCCGGTGTAGTGGGTGGCAAAGGGGGGCGAAGGCTGGGGGGGGTTTGCACAGGGCGCCATTCACGCTAGGACCGCCAATGCTCGCAGGCACAACCCAGTGTCTTAGCTCCAAGTCTTTTTTTTTTTTTCCTCCTCGTTGCATTCAACAAATCCGAGCACCGCCTCCCCTCGTTCCCTCCGCCCCCCGCTCGCACGCAGCCTGTCGGCCAGGATGGGACCAGCAGCCGCCTGATTTCCATGCATGCATGACCGCTAGTCCACTTCCTGGATGGAAGAATGGGACAATTCTAGCAGCAGTTTTTCTTCGCATTGTGCCTCGCTGCCAGCCGCGGATAAACATCGAGTGATCGCCTCTTCTAATCAATATCATCGGACCACTTTACCCCCCCACCCCCACCCCCCTTCTTTCTCTTATGTAGTTAAAGACAGCCATTGATCGCCGCCTGACCCCCTTCCACTCTCTCCGGGAATGTGGCTCCGCGGAAGCCCGTCGTGGAGTCATAAGAGCCCCGCTTGGAAGTGTTTCCACGCAGCCTTGGCGTGTTCTTCCTCGAACCCGAAAGAGCCTCAGCTTGGACCAAAGCGGACTATTTTGTAAAAAAAGGGGGAAATTAAAGACCATTTCCTCTTTTTTTTTTTGACGGTTGCCTGGCCGCTACGTCAACTTAATTTTTATTTATTTTTTTTTGTTGGGGGGAGCCTTCGCTCGGACGCGTGGAATTTTCTCCCGTTTTCCCCCCATATAGCAAGCTAAAAGACTGAAACAAAAAAAAAATAACATCCAGAAACTTTGTCAGCATCTCGTCATTGCTCTCCATGAGTAGTTTAACATGCGGAGGAGACGGGAACCGAATTGCTGGTGGATTGTATCCGTAATGCTTCTCCTAACCTTGGCCGAACACGGCGACTGTCATCCTGGTAAGTAGCGGCGCTTACTTTGCGGCACACAAGCTAGCGCTCGTCTTTCCGAGCTGCGTCTGAATTGCTCTCTTTTTATTTTTGGGGTGGGGGAAAATATCATTTTATTTAGCAACCATGTCGCCACACGCGAGTCTAGTAAGGTTGTCGACATGAATAACGTTTCAAAAGGACATACCAACATCTCATCTGAAATTCGTATGCTTATTAGTTTGCACGTTTCTCATCATCCGGCTGCACGATGGCGCAAAAAAAAAATAAAAATAAAAATACACGTTACACGACATTATTACATCAAATCTGCCTATCAATAATAAAAAAAAAACAACACTCTTTAGTCACCATTAGAGTTCTCTCAACGTGCCAAAGTGTTATTATTAATGCAAACTATGACACTCTGTTACAGTCAATACTTTTACGGCAGCTTTTGCATCTTTATTTTTGTTTGTAGCTAAAGTTTGACCTAAAGTGGCTTTTTTCTGTGTGTGTGTGTGTGTGCTTTGTATGCTGTACAGCGAGCAGCTAGTATGAGACTGTGACTCATTTTCTACACACAGGGCACTTTATTAGGTACACCTAGGAGCTTTGTCTGGGTTTTTGCAAAAAAGGCAGGATGCCAACCTTGTGTAGCAGACATAAAAATTAAAAAACACAATCATAAGCATGCTGGCAAAACAGGTCTGACAGCGTCAATCGATATATGGAAATCCGTTAGTCCCATATTTCCTTGATAGTTCAATTTCGTTGTGATTTAGGATGCAACTGAAAAGGTAGTGAGTATCAAAATGCCACAAATAATACACTCACAAATAATATAGTGTAGATTTCAACCTATATTGAAGTGTGTGTAAACCAACCTGAACTCAATCCAGTGCAAGAGCTGCGGTTCCAGTCTGCAGTACAGTTTTGTTAAATAAATATCCCCCTGTCGACGTTGAGCAATGCAAGCGGTATTTATTGTTTGCTGATTTCTGACAAATCTCGTTCGGATCCAATCGGATCGCGTAAGGTCACTGACTGTGTAGCGGTTCACTTGGTTGACGTCCGCACAAGCAGTGTGTGTTCGATTCTTATTCTGTAATGTTCTTCGCGAGCAGTATTGTTAAATACCTTTGAACTCTTCTGTCGGCCATTTATTTATTTGACAGATGTTGTTCGGATCTTATTCGATTATATGGACGCGCTGATGACGTAGCGGTTCACTTGGCTGAGGTCTGTGCAGGCAGCGTGGGTCAATTCCCACTCAGGGTTAGTGTGAAAATATACGTTTATGTCTTCTACGATCGAGTGGCGACCAGTCCAGGGTGCAAAGTGCAATATAACAATATATATCATAGTTTCATGTAAAAATGTCAACACTGATGACATTACCCCTTATCATTTGTCCTTTTTTTTTAGATTTCTTTTCCTGCTACATATCTTTCCAATTAATAATATGCTCATGGTGAGTGGTACATCGCCTCCTGCCCACAGTTGAAGTGTGTTTGAAGCGTTAGTGATCAGCGCATCCTGCAATCCGTACTAGTTCTCTGACCTCGGTGCTTGATCGAATTGTCACAGTTTGGTTGGGTCCGGGCGGCCATCTTTGGTTGGGTTCCTTCGGTGTGGTTTTCAAAAAGCAGTCTTGTATTTTTCTTTTCAATTCTGTGTTTACAGTTTACCACACAGAGCTAACATGGCAACTGTGTATATTCTCTACTTGTATATTCACACAACTCTACTTTCTACTGCGTCTCTTATTTCTTCTTCATTTCTTATTTATTTAGTACTTTTACGTAGTGCCCCTAATGTTCGGACTGAGACACCACAGCCAGGTCAATCGAACCCAACAGAAGAAGAACTTGTTCCTGAAACTCAACCTGCAAAACATTAACATTTGCTTGTTAAATGGTAGGCATACGTGAAGATTACATTAAGGAATGTATTTTATATACCGCATTTTCCACACTAAAAGACGCACCTTAAAAGCCTTTAATTTTCTCAAAAGGCGACGATGTGCCTTATAATCTGGTGAGGCTTGTATATGGATCAATATTGAGCCTTTAGTGCAGCTCCATCTAATGGGATGCATAACGTAATCCTGACCTCTACTGTAGCGTCTATTCTATGCGCCTTATAATGCGGTGCGCCTTATATATGAAAAAAAGTTTTAAAATGGGCCATTCATTGTAGGTGCGCCTTATAATGCGGTGTACCTTATAGTGCGGAAAATGTGTGTGTGTGTGTGTGTGTGTGTGTGTATATATATATATATATATATATATATATATATATATATATATATATATATATATATAAATTTTTAAAATAAATATATTATTTAATTACATTTATTTAATATATTAAAACTATATAACATACATTTCTTTGCACTTTTTTTGGATTCCTTGAAAATACCACTGAATATTTGTAGTTGATTTATTTTTTTTATGAATCTTTCAATGATATTACACTCTCCATCTGAAATGCATGATTTATATTTAAACAATAACAAGATGAAATTGACTGATTTCATATAATTTCAAGGTGAAATACTATATCGTGTATATTGTTGTCGAGATGTCAAATTTTGTACAGCACTTTTCTAGGGTTTAGCTCTCCTTCCACCTGAACGTCAGCTGGGATTAACTGCAGCTCCCCGTGAACCTGAACATGATAAGCGGTACTGTATAGAAAATGGAGCTACATTATAGATTATGTAGGTTCACTAATGTTACGGCGCCAGCGGTGCTACTTTTGCCGGCACGGGGAACATTTGGCTCATCGCAGGGACAATTTTTACATTTAAAGTCGTACAGCAGCCGCAGTGTTTGCACACGTTTGTAATTCTAAGATTGATTTGCATTTGTGCAACATTGTTTTTGTAACTGCACGGCGGGCCGGATTAAATGCTCATCCTACGGCCCGTAGGTTCCCCGCCCCTGTGCAAAAAATGTGAGCTGGTGAAACGCTGTCCCATATTTGTGTCTTAGCAGCCTATATGTAATTCTCAATACCTGGGGGAAATCTTAATGTTGTCACTATTTATGGGAAAACCAGCATTTGAACAACTGTTGTATTATCATAATGGGCAGCCTCGTCTAAAATGTTGATGAGGAGTCAGAAAGCTGGCAGGTTTTCAAGCACTTATCCTTGCTCTGATGTTCCTTACTATTTATTTGACAGTATTTCATAGAGCGAGAAACCACCAAATCAGCAAGGATAATATGAAAGACGAGCAATTTTCTGTGGTTTTCAGTCATTACTGACAAATGTGTTCTTCCATAGGCCAATCCCCGTATTTATATGAAAGTTAAAAGCAGCAGTGATGTATTCCAACAGCCAAACAACATTTTCCAGTTGGAACGGAATTCAGAGAGGTGTAATTATTTGTTGGTGTTGTCACTGTTTTGCCTAAAATGCGCTCAATTATCCCCCCCAACTTTACCATCTCTGATCACTGTTGCTGGTCCACACTTCCCCAAAAACTACTTGCGTGCTGTTCTTTGATATTTATCCGCTGCTGTTCACACCGGGTTCATTCGTGTAACTGTATTTTAAATACCGGTAGGGTTTATTTTCACGTGTTTGTCGGGGATGAAAACGGGTTATTCTCGAGTTCATTTCATTTGCTTTCAGCCAAGGCAAGTGTAACACGAGGGAGATGGAGTTAAGTTAGCTAAAGTACGCATGGGCTACACTTTCTGAGAAAACAGATCATTTGGTTAAGAAAGAAAAATGGAACCAGAGTGCTGACAAAGTGACCTTGGACCTCAGCTACCTCGAAGTTCTTATTATTCAAAAGCGTCCCGCTGTCATCATCACAAAACATTTATCACTCTACAGGCGTTTTTAAAATATATTCCCATCCTTTAACTGTCATGGGTTTAAAAAGAAGTTAAAATATGACATGTGACTGATAGAAAACGTGTGACAAACGATGGCAGGATTACAGTTTATGCTTGCTCAGTGCGGCACACTTTGTAGTGGAGTAGCAAAAAAAAAAAAAAAATTGCAAAGATGCGAAACAAAGCAAATTGAGTTCTCCGTGTAGATGTCTCACATCATGTCATATGTACAGTGCGTATATTTTTCCAGATGGATGCCGGTTGAATTGTGATGAGGACAACTTTAGAAGGATGCTGCACTGCAAGTGTGAAGTCCATCAAGTGAAAATTAAAATGGGTGACGTTTTATTATACTCGACAAAGGCCATCTGGTGTCCGATAGCGTTTGAAATGGATTGGGCTGTTGCTTTAAAAGAGAACAGTAAGCTCTGTGAGTGTGAAGACTGGGTGAGGATTGTGCTTATTTGTTTTTATTATTTTTTTGTCTTTTAACGCAATCCATCAGCTTGCCTGCAACGCCACTTCATCAAGAGCAGAGAGCCAAACATGCATATTCTGTTTCATCTCGCAACTGAGTGAGGACATAAGTGAATGATTGTACTTGTAGTGAACTGGAATAGCCTGAAATTAGTGCCACCCCCACAATTTATTATTCAGCCATATAATTAAAATCCTCAAATGTCATCCTTCACCGTTAATAGCATTGGTAGAATGTTAAATGCAGTTCTGTCCCAGATTGATGTTGTTGCTACTCGTGTGTGGCACCAATTATCCTCCATATCAGTAGCCGTGATGCAACAGAAGAACGCTTCTGTCTTAATCACACCCTTTTCTGCCCCCAATGCTCCCGAGTTCCCTGCTTCCATGCCCTCAGCCTGCCATTTTATTGACTTGTCCCCTTACAAGCCGTGAACACAGCAGACTTATTTTATATTGCATACCTCAGTGGACCTCTGACATGCAGCAGAAAGGGTGACTGCCGGACGAATGAAAGGTCGCCGGTTGAAATATCCAGTTCAACGTTCACGTAATGGTGCTCAGCCAGCGTGGTGAACGAGGATTTTTCTATTCATCATATATTTTTTAGTGTTTGAAAAGAGAGTAAATCAATGGAGAATTACATTTACGCGTCACTCACTCTTTTGACTGTTTGCTTGTTCTGTAACACTCTGAACGCTTGCCACCGAAGTCATGCCATGTCTCGTTTTATCTGTCAATCAAAGACTAATTTTCACTCTAGTTGGTAGCCACTTAAATTTCGCGATATAACACTGAGATTTTATCCATGTTCATGGCTGCGTCAAGGCTATAGCTTCGTACCTTGTCTCCAGGTAGTGCTGTTATGGCATTTAGTTACATTTCTCCAGGTATCTATGGAGTGCAATGGAAACAGGTTATCCAGCATGACATTCCAAAATAATACATTTCGGAGTGGTAATTGCAATTTTGCGAAACCGGAATGTTTCTGATCACGGTAATATTTGTGATGCCTACTAGTCGACATTCAGGGCGGGCAAGACTGGACCACTATATAACTACAACCAAAACAGCTGCTAATGTTTCCGTCTCAACTAGTTTGTGGTTTCAAGAAGAATAACATGAGGCTGGTGAAAATTGAGGTACATTTTTGTATGCTAGTCTGGTCATGGTGACACTAGCATTAACAGTTCTGACTACAGGGAGTCTTCGGGTTACGAACAAGTTCCGTTCCTATGTTGGTAATGTAACTCGAATTTCATTGTAAGTCAGATTTCACCATTAAAGTCAGAATTTACATCAAAATACTTCGTATAAAAAAAAGATGCTGGATTTACCATTACTGCTGAGAGGTGGATGGAGAAGAGGAAGGAGAGGCTATGTTTAGCTATTGCAAAGGAATCTGGTCCTCAATCCATCACGTAAGTAGCCTCTCCGTCTCGACAAGTATCAAAGAATTTTGTTTTGTGATCACTCTATCCGACATAGGAACGCAACCCTTCACATGCACTAAAATACGGGCTCTGTCTTTAATACTGAAATAATCACCACGGTCGACCGACTGAAGACAAGCTGTTTACCGATGTTAGTCAGTGTCTCTCCTTTCGCTGATCTTTTTATGATCTTGAGCTTCGTTTCCATGGGAATGGATTTTCTTTTTGCTGCAGAAGCATTGCTAAAAGACACAATTGTCTTATTTGGGCCCATAACGTATAAAAAGGATGGAGAAAAATGCGAAGATACTCCCGGCGCAGAAACACGGACAAGCACTTTTAGCACATTGCCGACACAAAATGGCAGACGGGGGTCGGGCGTTGTAAAGTCGAAATGTTTTAGGTCAAGACCATTTTAACCCAAGGAGTCCTTGTATTTTAAAATTTTTCTACGAGTACAATTTTTGAATGTACTCCACAGTTGAATTTCTATACGTAGTCGACATTAAGGACACATTTTTCACAGCTATCACAATAAAAGATGCTTCCATAAAGCTCTGCATTATACGACACGTTGAAATCTACTTCGTTCAGCAGTTTGATTGTGAATCCTCTGGACAAATATGTAAGTTCTTTATCAGTTGTCCGCACATGCTTTTTAATGAAATGTATAGGCAATAGCCTCTTGCTCTAAAAATGTTGAGTCATTGCTTCTCTTCACAACAGAGTAGGTGGGCGAGATGCGGGGTGAAAGACAGTTCTGGCGACCACTGGAGATACTTAATTGGATTGTATCTAGCACTTTTTGACATATTTTCACAGTTGAAACAGAAAATGCGAGAGAATAAAGAACCTCAGTAAAATAATTCAGTGGACTTGCCAGGTTGTCATCGATATCAGCGGTATAATTTATGTGGACTTATATGGCCAAATTGACTCATTTTATTGAACTATACTTGCAGGGATTTTTATCCCGCTCAGTGAGGGCCTTTGATTTCATCCGGTACATTGCACTGACAATTCTGAATGCGTTTTGAAGAATATGACCCACAACCCAAGGTGAAGCTGCGTGTTTTAAGCAAATAAATAAATAAAATCCCTTCCTGTCATTCATGAAGGTTTGATTTTGTCCCTACAGTACATTTTTGAGGTATTTATGATTGACCAAGGCTAACTAAAACCAGCAGACATTCTTCCGCCTTGCCATTAAATTGCAAGAGACTGAGTCTCTGTGACTTTGTGACAAAGTATGTTTTATGTGTCAAAGTATTTTCCCTCAAAATGGCTGCCTATTGTGGTACTAGGGCAGCACCAACTATCGATTCCTTGTATGTGTGTGTTACTTCACAATAAAGAGTATTCTGATTCTGATTTGCAGCTGCATAGTTAATAACTCCTTCTGGAATTTCTCTGGATAATTGGTCCATTATGTAGAATGGAGGAATGCACATCTTGCTGCCTCATGATGATAAAAATGGCATTCGGACCATATGCTATAAGTGTGCATCTAGACTCAGCATTTTGTGGGGTGTTTCTCGAGCAGCTGCCTGTACCACTCACTAAATTGTCAATTGGGAGAAACATTGCAACTTTGAGCAGTTGTTACCAACACAAACAATATAGTTAGCTTATTTACTTGCAATGACCAATACAGCCAGTCTATTGAAGGTTAAGTGTCATGTCTATAAACATTCTAAAATAGGTATTGTAATGAAAAATACATATAACATTATTCACTTCAATGTCTATACAAGAAAATAAATATGAGCAGAGAACACGTCATCCATGCGGAAAGTTGCGGAAGTCTCATTCGACATTCAAGTGGTAGCCATATTGGCTGCATCTTCTGTCCGTGACGTCACACCGGGACATTTGCCATTGAGAAGACGCTGTGCCACCTGCTATGGGACACGGAAGCTCTTTTCAAAGAAGAGAACATCTCACAAAAGGGCAATGTTAACCTATTGTTTCGAGCCATATTTAGATGATATGCGGATAATTTTCTAACTAACTCCCGAATTGACCCCTCCGTGCAGGGCACTTAACCACGCCTCCTGAAGTGACGTCACGCCACGTGCGCTGACGTAAGACAAACAGTAAAAATGGCAAATTCAATACAATACATTCTGAACTGAGACAGACTCCATGCTTCTGATTTCATTCAAATCAACGATATATTATAGATTCTAAATACAATACATTCTTAACTGAGAGAGACGCCATGCTTCTGATTTCATTCAATCATTCACACGTAGCAATGTTATGCTAGCGGAGAACGTCTCATTCATTTATACGAGACTTGTATTAAAAATCTAATTTAGGGCATATCTTCGTGCAAACACAGTCTGGTTAAGCTTCGGCCGCGAGCCAGCAAGAAATCGATCCGTTTGTGCAGTCCGATCATCGCTAAATATCTCTCAACAAAGAATAAGTGTGTCAATCGTTCACACGTAGCGGTGTTATGCTAGCGGAGAACGTCTCATTCATTTATACGAGACGTGTATTAAAAATCAAATTTAGGGCATATCTTCGTGCAAACACAGTCTGGTTAAGCTTCGGCCGCGAGCCGGCAAGAAATCAATACGTTTGTGCAGTCCGATCATCGCTAAATATCGCTCAACAAAGAATAAGTGTGTCAATCGTTCACACGTAACGGTGTTATGCTAGCGGAGAACGTCTCATTTATTTATACGAGACATGTATTGAAACTCAAATATAAGGCATACCTTCGTGCAAACGTATCTGTCCCGGTTGATATTAGATGGATTTAGTTGATGATGCGGTCTTCCACAATCTTTGATCCATCGAAGGCATTTTTCGTACTGGGTCTTCGGTTTTGGAAAGGGTACGAATCGAACTCCACCAACTAGCCTTTCAGGATACCTGTCATCACTATTGCAAAGTCCGTGACTACACCTCTTAACCATATTTTTTGTTAAATAACCCAAACGCTAACTAAAGCTATACTGGACCATGCAATGTTGTCTGAGAAAATGGCGGGAGCAAAAACGGGCTTTGGTTTATGCAGATCTCTGGCCTCTGATTGGTCGGTGACGCGGATTGCACAATATCCACGGAGGGGTCAATTCCCAGACAGTACGTATGAGCCAGCCCGGCCAAAGCTATCCGCCGCCGACGAGGCGTCGACGAAGCCGTCCTTCGTGGACACAATCGAGTGAAGTGACCGGGGCAATATTACCCTAACGTTTCGTTTCATTTCAAGCTGGATTTAGATGATATGAGGATCACTTCGAACTAACAACAGACTCCCAGACAGTATGTATATGCCACCCGGGTGGCGCCGCGGTGAGCCACCCCGGCCGAAGCCGTCCGCGGCACCGACGGGTACATACACACCTTTAGCACCCCTGACTTACGTACTCGGATCTTTTGTTGCATTCTGAGAGGATTACACCCCTCGCCCCCAACTATTATTTTTTTTTTAGTAGCTGTATACGCATCTATCTGTCATTTGGATCCCATGAAGCTCTCGTCCTTTGCACCCGTGCAATCCATTTTTCACAATGTATGAAGAATGAATCCGTCTTCTTGAGTGTTCGAACAATATCCAGCAATACAACGAGTCAGCATTTTGGCTAACACGAGGGAACAAAGAGCTACCTTCCCGCAGGTGAAACCGGTAGAAACACACGAGTCCGCCTGAGTGGGCGTCTGCTACTAACGTCACCTCCTGCTTCTTCTCAAAAACAAATCCCTCGAGAGAATTTTCATGGCGGGAGTGACAAAAAGCCATATACGTCAAAATCATGTTGTGTGGTGAAAAATCGGATGGGTCCATTCCGGCTGCCTTACATTAATAACATACTAAAAATCATGCATTTCATGACAGTGGAGCTTTAAATGGAATAAACATGTGGCGGGTGTCCGGACCCTCATGGTAGAAACTAGAATAATGCAAAGTTGAGCTGTTTTACAGGCTGTGAAAGGAATTGAGAATCCCACTTCCTGAATGTATTATTTCGGGTTTTGTGTTCAGTTAGCGAGAAGCCCTATAGGGGCACAAACCAGTGCAATCTGTAGGCCGGTCCCAAGCCCGGATAAATGCAGAGGGTTGCGTCAGGAAGGGCATCCGGCGTAAAAACTGTGCCAAACAAATATGAGCGTTCATCTAAAGAATCCCATACCGGATCGGTCGTGGCCCGGGTTAACAACGCCCGCCCCCGGCACTGCTAACCTGCAGGGCGTCGGTGGAAATTCAGCTACTGTGGGTCGAAGACAAAGAAGAGGAGGAAACCGGATCCAGCGTCAGAAGAAAAAGAGGAATGCACAGAGCCTACAACTGAGTGTAGGGACTTTGAATGTTGGGACTATGACAGGAAAAGCACAGGAGTTGGTTGACATGATGATTAGGAGAAAGGTTGATATTCTGTGCATCCAAGAGAGCAGGTGGAAAGGTAGTAAGGCTAGAAGTTTGGGAGCAGGGTTTAAATTATTCTACAACGGAGTAGATGGGAAGAGAAATGGAGTAGGGGTTATTTTAAAGGAAGAGCTGGCTAAGAATGTCTTGGAGGTGAAAAGAGTATCAGATCGAGTGATGAGACTAAAATTTGAAATTGAGGGTGTTATGTATAATGTGGTTAGCGGCTATGCACCACAGGTAGGATGTGACCTAGAGTTGAAAGAGAAATTCTGGAAGGAACTAGATGAAGTAGTTCTGAGCATCCCAGACAGCGAGAGAGTTGTGATTGGTGCAGATTGTAATGGACATATTGGTAAAGGAAACAGGGGCGATGAAGAAGTGATGGGTAAGTACGGCATCCAGGAAAGGAACTTTGAAGGGCAGATGGTGGTGGACTTTGCAAAAAGGATGAGATGGCTGTAGTGAACACTTATTTCCAGAAGAGGGAGGAACATATAGTGACCTACAAGAGCGGAGGTAGAACCACGCAGGTAGATTATATTTTGTGCAGACGATGTAATCTGAAGGAGGTTACTGACTGTAAAGTAGTGGTAGGGGAGAGTGTAGCTCGACAGCATAGGATGGTAGTATGTAGGATGATTCTGGTGGTGGGTAGGAAGATTAAGAAGACAAAGGTAGAGCAGAGAACCATGTGGTGGAAGCTGAAAAAGGAAGAATGTTGTGCAGCCTTCCGGAAAGAGGTGAGACAGGCTCTCGATGGACAACCGAAGCTCCCGGAAGACTGGATGACGACAGCCAAGGTGATCAGAGAGACAGGCAGGAGAGTACTTGGTGTGTCGTCTGGTAGGAAAGGGGAGAAGGAGACTTGGTGGTGGAACCCCAAAATACAGGGAGTAATACAAGGAAAGAGATTAGCGAAGAAGAAGTGGGATACTGAGAGGACTGAGGAGAGGCGAAAGGAGTACATCGAGATGCGACGTAGGGCAAAGGTAGAGGTGGCAAAGGCTAAACAAGAGGCATATGAAGACATGTACACCAGGTTGGACACGAAAGAAGGAGAAAAGGATCTCTACAGGTTGGCCAGACAGAGGGATAGAGATGGGAAGGATGTGCAGCAGGTCAGGGTGATTAAGGATAGAGATGGAAATGTGTTGACTGGTGCCGGTAGTGTACTAAATAGATGGAAAGAATACTTTGAGAAGTTGATGAATGAAGAAAATGAGAGAGAAGGAAGAGTTGAAGAGGCAAGAGTGAAGGACCAGGAAGTGGAAATGATTACTAAGGGGGAAGTCAGAAAGGCACTACAAAGGATGAAAACTGGAAAGGCAGTTGGTCCTGATTACATACCGGTAGAGGTATGGAAGCAATTGGAGAGATGGCTGTGGAGTTTTTGACCAACTTATTCAACAGAATACTAGCGGGCGAAAAGATGCCTGAAGAATGGAGGAAAAGTGTTCTAGTTCCCATTTTTAAGAACAAAGGGGATGTTCAGAGCTGTGGGAACTATAGAGGAATAAAGTTGATGAGCCACACAATGAAGTTATGGGAAAGAGTAGTGGAGGCTAGACTCAGGACAGAAGTAAGTATCTGTGAGCAACAGTATGGTTTCATGCCTAGAAAGAGTACCACAGATGCATTATTTGCCTTGAGGATGCTCGTGGAAAAGTACAGAGAAGGTCAGAAGGAGCTACATTGCGTCTTTGTGGATCTAGAGAAAGCCTATGACAGAGTACCAAGAGAGGAACTGTGGTACTGCATGCGTAAGTCTGGTGTGGCAGAGAAGTATGTTAAAATAGTACAGGACATGTATGATGGCAGCAGAACAATGGTGAGGTGTGCCTTAGGTGTGACAGAGGAATTTAAGGTGGAGGTGGGACTGCATCAGGGATCAGCTCTTAGCCCCTTCCTGTTTGCAGTGGTAATGGATAGGCTGACAGATGAGGTTAGACTGGAATCCCCTTGGACCATGATGTTCGCAGATGATATTGTCATGTGCAGTGAAAGCAGGGAGCATGCAGAGGAACAATTGGAAAGATGGAGACATGCACTGGAAAGGAGAGGATTGAAGATTAGCTGAAGTAAAACAGAATATATGTGCGTGAATGAGAAAAGTGGAGGGGGAAGAGTGAGGCTACAGGGAGAAGAGATAGCGAGGGTCGACGACTTCAAATACTTGGGGTCAACAATACAGAGCAATGGAGAGTGTGGTCAGGAAGTGAAGAAACGGGTCCAAGCAGGTTGGAACAGCTGGCGAAAGGTGTCTGGTGTGTTATGTGACAGAAGAGTGTCTGCTAGGATGAAGGGCAAAGTTTACAAAACAGTGGTGAGGCCGGCCATGATGTACGGATTAGAGACGGTGGCACTGAAGAAACAACAGGAAGCTGAACTGGAGGTGGCAGAAATGAAGATGTTGAGGTTCTCGCTCGGAGTGACCAGGTTGGATAGGATTAGAAATGAGCTCATTAGAGGGACAGCCAAAGCTGGATGTTTTGGAGACAAGATTCGAGAGAGCAGACTTCGATGGTTTGGACATGTTCAGAGGCGAGAGAGTGAGTATATTGGTAGAAGGATGCTGAGGATGGAGCTCCCAGGCAAAAGAGCGAGAGAGGAAGACCAAAGAGAAGGTTTATGGATGTGGTGAGGGAAGACATGAGGGCAGTTGGGGTTAGAGAGGAAGATGCAGGAGATAGGCTAAGATGGCAAAAGATGACACGCTGTGGCGACCCCTAACGGGACAAGCCGAAAGGAAAAGAAGAAGAAGAAGAAGCGAGAAGTGTGCTTTTGTGCATTGCTTGACAATGCCCCCCCCAAAGAAAAACTCATACTAGATTTCCTCGCACAGTGACCACTGTAATTTACTGTCTTAGTCAATCTCCTCTTCTGTCCACTTGAAACAAATTAGCACTTCTCCTCAATTAGACCCATTTGATATTCCTTCCTGCACTTAGCCATTAACGAGTTAACTGCTCTGTTGCTCACCAAAAAAGCAGCACTCGCCAAACACAGATAGACATTCACTGCCCCTGGTATGTCTGTCTTTTAAATTTCAAACACCATCTCCGTTCTCGTGTCGTGTACCTGTATTGTTTATGTTGTTGGATGGAAACTACTCACTTGGAGATGAGTTCGGCTTCTACCCAGCTTGGAGGTTAGCCCCTGGTCATTATGTTTGTGGGGGAACAACAACAAAAACATCTACATTATAAGTGGGAAAAAAAAAAAAAAGTGTGCCTCGATTTGTGAGTGGTCCTGTACAGGTACAATGCTTAATACATTTATAAAACCACCTGTCAAAAAAACGAGAAGAGGCCATCCAACATCATGAAGTGCTGTAATGCGGGCTCTTTTATTTTCAATGAGCTCTCGATGTTTTAGCCTTTTGAACAAGAACGAGGAGTTGCAAACCAAATTCATCTCTATGCCCAAATTAATCAAGCATGACACGCACTCCCCTGAAAATCCACTTAAGGATGCAAGTAAATAATTGTAATTTGACATCTTAATCAATAATTAAGAATGGCCTTTATCCTGTTCGGTTTTGTTGTAAAACAATGCATTTTAAAATTCATGGCTCGTCATGAAAATTATATGTTAGCATAAAAATATCGTTTTGCTCTAGGGTCTTGTTAATACTGGCTTTTTAACCTTTACAGAAACTATCGGAATAATTTTGGGCAGCTGTGATGTAAACCTTCCACTGAGTAGTCGTCTCGTGAATTTGTTATGTACCATTTATATCAAATTTAAATTTTATGGAAATGACCTTGTCCTCACCGATCAATATAACCACTGTAATCTTAGTAAACACGGTATTTCATATTGTCACGTTTTGAGTTTAAAGACCAGTTGTCCAGCCTGGACTAATCCTTTGTGTTCACCGTACTTCTATGTTTCATCTTCATACAGCGCAAATTCAAAATTTAGCGGTCTCTGTTTTTCAGCGTGTGATAGAAAAAATCTGTCTGCCGTTGATAATAAGAATCGATAAGCTTGGAGGCACACAAGTCCGGTTAGACAGGACAAATTGGAAGTGTTGCTCAATTCCCATCCATATAGCACATCGGCTTAATGGATAAGAAAAAAAAAAAGAGAGAGAGAGCGAAAGGCATTACAGAAATATGCCAGAGGCAACTAGATTTGATCAAAATCAAATTGGCTTGCATGGCAGTGCACTATTTCTGGCCTAAAAATGTGACAAATGGCCGGAATGGCCAGTGGACATAAGCGAGGGGAGTTCGCCATCTGTGGTAAAGTGGCACATCGGAGTAGTTTAATTAAAAAATAAAATGCAAATTTTGCGTAATTTGAGTAGCCGTACATCAATAGCGTTTTTTTTATGTCGTTGTTTAGCTTGCTTGAACGCCCGAGGCAATCTATGTTGTGAATCTCAGTCAGTGTTTTAGCCAAGAGACTCTGCTGGTCACAGTAGCTTTTTAATCAATTAGAAATGACTCACAGCCACTTCACTCCAAATCATTTCGTCTGTCCTAGGCACAAAAGACACACACACACACACACACACACACACACACACACACCCATATGTACACAAGATCTGGATTGGACAACAACAAGGGTAAAAAAAAAAAAAAGGGAATCAAATGCACTTATTTCCTGTGCTTCTTGAAAAACGTGATGAATGTCCGAGCTGTGAGGCGGTGTCACTAAAGGACGTATACTGCTGCACTCAAGGACTCGGCCATATCAATAAATGTCCTGTGTCCTTCAGTCTCCACATCCTCTTTCCCCTTAAACAATCTTGCCGTGATGCGATACTGTGTCAGCTTTGCTTACAGCTGAACTGTCAGTCAGTGCTGCCCCGTGGAGTGTGGAAACAATGGAACCTTCAGGCTCCATCTTCCTGCATTGTGTTGTTGTGCATCAACAGAGCATGTGTTTGCTTTGTGCTCATTGTTGTTGTCTTTCTTTCAGTCCACATGCGCGATAGCCTAACAGTCGACGTCCCTTTCCATGAGGCTAATATCCTCTGTCGTGGACAATGGAATTTGAACTACAGTCCCTAAATGTATTCGACTAGGTCAGTGGTGTCAAACTCGTTTTTTTGGCATGGGCTGCACGCTGGTTTTGCTCAGAGGGCCAGTGGGACTGAAACCACATCATATTTCATATTCACAACAAACTGATGGATCGCTAGTTTTTAAATTAAAAGTTAATTACAGGGAAAATTGTGCAACTATCGTTAAACAATAGGGGTTTAGTAAAAAAAAAAATGCCAATACTGTACTGTACATTTGTAACTATTAAAAAAATACAGATGATTTGAAATGGTGTAAAACAGATTTTAGATTTTCATGTCATGAATGGTTATTACTTTGAAATCCTATAAATATATAATCACCTTATTGTATTATTACACACAATCGGCCCTGCATTTATTATTTATATATTTTTAACAATAATTTCTTTGAATTCATAAGTCAGAAAAGGAAGTGTAGTGTTGTTCAATTTGTGTTGAGGAGAATTCAAAACTATTTTAGGACTTTCAAAGCAGCCAAATTAAACCGTTGCATTGCCTGTAAGCAGAACTTTTCTTTAAATCCTTTGCCTGTTGGAATGTTTTTACTATTTATACTCTAATTATGTTTTCCTTCATTGCTTGTCCAGATCGTTCTTATAAAAGAGGTTTAATTCTCAATAATCCTCATCTGCTTCAAAATAATGTATTTGATCAAAAAGAAGGGATTTGATCATTGTAATATGTCAAACGTAAAAAAAATTCATTGGAAAATTTGGAAAACATCTAAATTGTGACAGCCAATTATTTAAATGTATATAATATATACTGTGAGGCACCATAGTGCAGTGGTTAGAGCATTGGTTTGGTAAACCAGGGGTCGTTAGTTCCTATCCCACTGGGGGCTCCACTCCCTGAGAGGGGTTGCGTCAGGAAGGGCAACCGGCGTAAAAACCGTGCCAAACAAATATCACCTAATATGAGCTCACCTTCATCTGAGATGTCACACTGTGGTGACCCCTAATGGGACAAGCCGAAAGAAACTCGTATAATACAGTATATGTACTCTGTGTGCTTTATATTAAGAAGATATGAAACATGCTGTCCAAAAGATTTTTACGATACATGTTTTGCCAAAATTAATAGTAGAAATCAATAGAGCAAAAAAGATTAAGTGGACTTTATTTGCTTTATGGGCCACATAACATAATGTGGCTGAGGGGATTTGGACCTCGGACCTCGAGTTTGACACTTGTTGCCAAGGCTTGTGTTTGATGGATCAGATTTTAACTTTTGTTTGAATTTGATTAATTTGAGCAGCTGGAGAAAATCTTGAGAATACACATTTGCTGTCATTAAGTTGAGTTGGGATGAATTTAATTTATGGAAAGCTGTAAATTTTCATACCACTCTTTAGATTAAATAAAAATAAAACCGGTATTTCTGCACCAGGACAGACAGGTGTTGTATTTACAGAATACAAAATGAACTTGAAAATGATCCCTCACAGTTGTTAATCCTCACATCTTTTGGCTTTCACTGTCATCCTGCCAAGAAGCAACAAACAAATGCATAAAACATTCCAAAGCAGCTCCTGAGTTTGAGGCAAAAATCATTTTTTAACGCGCTCACGCCGCGGCGTTTACGCCACATTTATACTGCACTTGGAAAACCAGAAGTGAAGTCCCACAAACACCTGGCTATTGTCTTTGGGGAGAAGTCACTCTGCACCAGTCACAGCTGGCTGTTCATCATCTGCAGCTCTGATTGTCAGGGATGGAAACTTAACACTCCCGTACATTGTGGTTGCACTTCAAACGCATCCAGTATGATCATTTTCAAAATCAACACCCATGCATGGAGACTCCAAACAGAAGGTTGTGCATATGGAATAAAAACAAAGGCATGGTCGGAAGCTGGTAGGAGTGGCGCAGGTCCACTGAGAGCGAGGACCAGTGGGAGCTCGAGTTTGAAAACTCACACGGGCACATGTTGGATTATTCAAATCCAACTGTGATTCCACTTGAACTGTGCTGCAAAATTGATGATTTGGTGACTTGCGTGGTGCGTATTTGATTATATGTTATGGTCAAAGTACAGTCGATTTTCGTAAAATCAGCCTTTGCAAGGTTTTGTGAAAATCTTTTCTTTGTGTGTGGACCGTTGGGTGCACGCTGTTTGTATAAAACAATTTTTCCAGGAGGAACCCCAACATAGGACAGATGCATTTACGTGACAACGGCGCTGTAAAAGCAAAAAGGTATTTTTTGTTTTCTGAAATGACGACGCATCTTTGTTGATCGATTTGCAAGATGCCAGGGCTTGCAAATCGACTGATTAAAAAAACAAAGCGAAAACAAAATCTGGTTGCATCGACATCACATGGTTTGTTTTAGCCTGCAGGAACTGTGGGGGGGGGGGGGGATGTTCAATTTGTGGCGATATACCATAATGCCCTTGACAAAAGTGATCAGTTAAAAAAAAAAAGAAAGAAGTCCAGTTAATTCAGAGGCTTAAATCAGCTTGACAGATAACTGCACTTTCGTTCATTGTTCTCCATGGTCTGTGCTAAATCCCTTTTTTCTTTTTTTCTTTTAAAAAAAAGAAATACATTTCCTGCAATTTATTATTTTTTTCTCACCAGAAGCAGACATGCATAGGTCCTTTCTTCGGTATAACAAAGACACTGACATTTTATTTGTTTCTCCCACATGCTTCTGCGCTCCCCGAGAGTCAAAAGAAGGCAGTAAAGCGACAATAAGAAAGGGGGTCATTGTTATTTAACCGTGCTTTGACAGAGCAATCAAAGAACTCTAAGTGACGTCGGGCAGTGTACGCCAGTGGAGCTCCGTGATTGCTTGATGTAAAATGGTGCGATTACAGAGGAAATCTGGAGCGAGTTAATTTCAGAGGATTTCAAGAGTGGAGGGAAATGTGCTGAGTTGGACGGTTTTAGGAGGGAGTTTAAAGACTGCCCTATCGATCCTGTTGGCGTATTCCCACTTGGGGGATGCAAATGATTCGCTTCCTTTACACACATTCAAACGCTCCTTGCTGGAGAACCTTAATTATCTCGGGATTTGAATACCGTGGCCTTTCCCCCTGGCAATTTAATTTTCCAGAAACAAATAGTTTCACACTTGCTGAGCAACGACCACCCTTCCATTTGGAAGAGATCGCGTGACACCAGTCTCAGCTGTTGATTTTGCTAATTGTCAAGAAAAATCCTGATCCCTAGGTGGGTATTATTATTTTTTTTTCAACAAATGTCATCGCAATACCTGCGAGTTCGCTCATCTGTCAAACACTATTGCACGCTGAAGCCGTGACAGCTGCTGCATGTTATTGTCACAGCCAATTTAAACCCCAACCCAAGTGTTTACCAGAGCGAGGAGACCTATCCCCAGGTAACAGCTAATCACTCAGGGATTCAACACATCATCTGTCCCACGCTTAATAGTCGGCATGGAACAGGCTTTAGAAGGCAGCATCTCTGCCTGAACATCCACACAGCTCTCAAGACAACCCGGTGTTATGGATGATCGGTCCAATTAAAAGGTTTTGCTTGAATTGATGACACCGGTGACACCGTCGTACCGTCCCGAGGAAATGAGACGATCGTTTAGCATAGCCGCTACTTTGAGATAAAGTGTATTTCATTTTGTGTTTTATTATTATGTGAATAGTGAAAAGTCACAACAAGAGCAAACGCGTGGAATTACTCTGGCCGTTCTGTGACCTGTTGTTCTTTGTGTCTAAAGATAAAACTCTTTTTCTACAGGAAGGAGCCAGTCTTGTGTGACTGTAGTGTGACTACAGCTTTTGTCCTTGATCAGTTAATTCCTTTATAAATAAGAAAGTGGATTAGAATCAAAGCGCCCTGATTTTTTTTTTTTTTTTTTAAATATATTTATTTGTGAACATTCAGAGCTCGAGTCAAAACTAGCACGAATGTTACTCATTTGCAAATCAACCCATCTTAACTCAAAGCTAGCTTTACTTCCATACCCGCCCACTTTGCATTGCTGGCAGTTCTTTTGCCTGCTTGGCACTGTTGTGGTCACCCGGCATTGTAATTCCATTTTCTCTGTAACATCCTCCAAAACTGCATTTTTTTTTTTTTTTTTTTTGGGGGGGGGGGGGTTCCGTAAGCATATTTTACGTATACTTTATGAATGCTGTCTAGGGTCTATGTTGACCAAAGTCGAACTGTAGATCAACAGATTATAGCAAATGGAAATGACAGTAGATTCCTTGCTGATCCTACTAACACTAAAACAAATACCGTGTATATATATATATCCCAAGAAAATGGAAAAAGCCAGAAAGCAATAAACAGGATAAATCGAGTTTTGGGTTAAATCCCTCTGACTCACGTTTGATAGGAAAGATGAGGTATTAAAAATGTCTGGTCAAATGAAATGAAATGATTTTTTTCCCCCTCCCTATCTCAAACCCAAGGTAAACATTTCTAAGTACAACAAAAAATGTAAAGCCTGCTTGCGGAGGCTTTAGAATAAATGACACAAATGTTTAAAATGTGAATAATTACCAAGCATTGTGCTGAAAATGATTCTGCTGTAGGGATTTGGAGAGGATTTTTTCATTTTTTTGGGTTTGCTGTGAGCTTTTACATTTACACACACATAAAATAGCTTTGGTAGAGTTGAGTGGGAGGGCAAATAAATAACAGCCGCTGTGGCTAACTTACGTTTAGGCTGAGGAACCTTTTTGAAAAACAGTCCACAGCATTTCTGAAAGGTCACAACTGCTTTTGCCTTTTCAGCCTTTGTTGCAGAAATAGAAGTGAACACCAAGACTGGTTGCGTTGATCATAAGAGAATTAGACATTTTGCCTTTTTGGTTTTAGTACAAATACAGTCAAGGAGCCTTTGTTAACACCCCCCTCGTCGCCCCTTGCGCTTTGACATTCTGCTTTGTTGTGGTGTTGCATGACTGGAATAAAACACTTCTCAGATGAATGCTGGTCATCAGCTTTTGCGTGCACTTGTTTCAGGGGTGTCATAAGATTCCTAAAACCCAGAACAAACTTTGGGTTGCAGGCCAGACGTGACAACCATTTCCTCTTCTTTCTTCTTTTCCTTTCGGCTTGTCCCGTTAGGGGTCGCCATAGTGTGCCATCTTTTTCTAAGCTGATCTTGTGCATATTCCTCTCTAAAGCCCCACTGTCCTCATGTCTTCCTTCACAAGATCCATCAACATTTTCTCTGGTCTTCCTCTCGCTCTTTTGCCTGGCAGCTCCATCCTCAGCACCCTTCTACCAATATACTCACTCTCTCGCCTCTGGACGTCCAAAGATTCGAAATCTGCACTCGAACCTTGTCTCCAAAACATCCAACTTTGGCTGTCCCTCTAATGAGCTCGTTTCTGATCCTATCCAACCTGCTCAGTCTGAGCGAGAACCTCAACATCTTCATTTCTGCTACCTCCAATTCTGCTTCCTGTTATTCTTCAGTGCCACTGTCTCTAATCCACTGTTTTATAAACTTTCCCTTTCATCCTAGTGGATTCTCTTCTGTCACATAACACACCAGACACCTTCTGCCAGACATTCCAACCCATTTGGACCCGTTTCTTCACTTCCTTAACACACTCACCATTGCTCAGGATTGTTGACCCCAAGTATTTGAAGTCATCCACCTTCGCTATCTCTTCTCCCTGGAGCTTCACTCTTCCCCCTCCACCCCTCTCATTCACGCACATATATTCTATTTTACTTTGGCTAATCGTCATTCCTCTCCTTTCCAGTGCGTGCCTCCATCTTTCTAATTGTTCCTCCGCCTGTTCCCTGCTTTCACTGCATATCACATTATTATCTGTGAATATCATGGTCCAAGGGGATTCCAGTCTAACCTCATTTGTCAGCCTATCCATTACCACAGTGAACAGGAAGGGGCTCAGGGCGGATCCCTGATGCAGTCCCACCTCCACCTTAAATTCTTCTGACACACCTACAGCACATCTCACCGCTGTTCTGCTGCCCTCATACATGTCTTGTACTATTCTAACATATTTTTCTGCCACACCAGACTTCCGCATGCAATACCACAGTTCCTCTCTTGGTAGGACGCGACAAGCATTTATTGAAAAAATATATGAATTTAAAAAAATATATAAATATAATTGAAAACAGACTGGAAACATTATTACAAAATAAATCAACTCAAATTTAAAATGACTAATATTTTTGTGAAGTTTTGTACACTTTCATCACAAAGCGCAACAGCTCACACGGGGTACAAGCAACCACAGGGACACCGCAATCGAGGCGGATGCAGACAGAGCTGCGGAATGTCTGCTGGTAGACCATCGTTCAGTCAGTCAATTGTGGTGATACGGGATTTATAGTTTGCGTGTCATTTGCGCTTCACATCACACATTAAAATTAATTGTGCCTTGTTCGATAATTGGGGAAGGAGGTGTTTCCCAGCATGCTCTGCTGTATTTACAATGATCACTTTTGTTTGTCGTCATGACTCTTTAATGTGGTCTTGTTTCCATTTGTGTACAGTAGTCTGCTCCGTTTATTAAGCCAAGCCATCCCTTTTACGTTTTAAAAACAAAAGTCCCAGCACAGTACAATTTGGATACTGAAATAATGATTTTGTCTCAATTTACTCACAAATGTATTTCCTTTGGGTGAAATCTGCGCTTGTTTAGCAAGAAGCAGTGACTTTTTCTGTTGTCTGGATTGATTGTACCTTCCGTCATCTAATCGAAGCGTGTTTTCATCGTTCTGCCAATCAGTCAGCACATGTTGTTGGGATAGATAGATGAACAGAGATATATTTAATCATTTATTCACTCAAATTTGTTGAGTGGATCATTTCCACACAGTTTAAGAAATGGTTCTCCGGTCCCATAGGTGATTGCATACGGGGCCAGATGTGGCCCACGGGCTGTGAGTTTGACACACCTGGTCCACGCACTATATTGTCTGGTTGTCTGTTGAATCTGTCAAAAAAGTGATCAAAGTACATTGCTTTATTTCTTCTGTCCAGCAAACACTATATAGGTGAATTGTTCGAACAAACAAAAAAAAAAAACCCTTGAAAATATATAAATAAAAAAGATATAGTGGCTTCCAGAAGAGATGCTCTGCCCCCGACAAGTAGATAAGTTTCCTTTCTTCCCCTTAGGAAATGAAAATGACATTTACCGCTACTGTGACATCTGATACCACCACATGTTGTGGTAGGCATCATTAGCACATCAGGCCATCTGTAAAGTGAACTTAATGGAGGGATTTTAAAGTGGGTGGGTTGTTTTTTGACACGGGAGCGTTCTGAGGCTAAACCGCGCTGGACATGTACAACCCGCGACTGTGCTAAAAATTACCCTTCAGTGAGCAACAGCGCTCGGACGATAAAGTATAGTATCATTTCATTATTTGAGCCGCTTATCCTCACGAGGCAGTGCTGGAGCGAGTATATTCGCATATATTTAATATAACGGATTGTCTTTTAATAGAACGAGTCACCTGATGGTGTAGTGTAGGGGTTACCAACGCGGTGCCCGAAGTATGTTCTAAAAATACCATACCACAAATTGTTACTATTATTTGTGCTTTAAATGCTGACTCTGACTTGCTTACGTGAATTAAAAATTTAAAATACCTGTAATGTCGTTTACTACAATAAATTAAAACGAAAATATTTTATGTACGTGTAATGAACTGAGTCTGAAATTTGCCACAAACAGGTCACGTAGCCCTTCATCAGTGCTCATGAAGTAGCCCTGAGCCTCATTATGGTTGCTGAGCCCTGGTGTAGTGGTACACGCAGCTGACTTTTACGCGGGCTGGGTGGGATCGATTCCCGCTCAGTGATAGTGTCGATATATGCCCTGCGACTGACTAGTGACCAGTTCAGGATGTAGTCCGCCTTTCACCTGAAGCTAGCTGGGATAGGCTCCGGCTCTCTTGTGACCCTTGTGAGGATAAGCAGCTTGAATAATGAATGGATTATAATGGGTATCTTTCTTGTAGAAATACACAACTATACTTTACTAACTATCCATCACACTGAGTATATGGATTACCTTTCACAAAAAAAAAAAAAAAACGCCGGTAGAATGTGTAACTGTATAAATCGGATGACCCTGGCAACATATAGGGAATAATGTGGAAAACTTTAAATACTGTCTGAAGACGGGAAAGCATTTCATATACTGTGGAGTATTAATTTATTGTTTTTATTTCGAAAGTATTGCGGTTGTAGAAAAGAATTCATTCTCTTTGTAACATTTCCAGGCCGTGGCAGTGAAAGGAAAGGAAAGGAAAGGAAAGCATGCAGGCTCACTGTGACCTTCAAGAAAAACACAAACACACTGAAAGGAATCATAATGTGTGGTATGACACGTCCACTTTGCATTGTATCGTTGATCGTCATCTCATTCGGCTCGGATATCAATGCTAATACCTCCTTTCCCCTCGCATCTTTTATGATTTGCTGTATGTTTACAATGTAACTTTCTCGTTAGTCATGTCAAAGCAAATAACGCGCGTACAATGCAGTCCTAATACTGAACAGTGTACGATCGTTACAATTACGTGGCTGGAGTATGGCATTGCTTGCTGCGGTTTTTATTCATCATTTCTAAATGCAGCCTTCAAGTATTGATCAGAGAGGAGCATCAAAGAGCATTTAAAGAGGAAGCAAAGAGTTCTGACTGCTTGTATGGCCCTAGGCGGGCATGAAGATCCTGTTTGGAAGAGATGCATGCAAAGAACTCAGAGAGCATCCATTATTATTTATGGATAACACTGAATCATTTGGCCAGTGAGCTCCAGGTTAGATACTGTATATTTATGCACATTTATTTTATTTTTTTTTGCCACATCTCGGGGAGCGGTAAGACTAAAAGTGTCAACTGTAATTAGTTAAAAAGCTCATTAGATGCTTGCTGAATTGATACATTCGTATGCATTCATGCTTCAACTTGGAGGTCAGCAGAAATGTCTTCATCTTATGCGGTATAACAGTTTCAACACCCACATAACACAAAGCGAGGAGGCGACGCCGCTAACGTGCTGATGGTACCGGTCCGTCCGCGCCGGTTAGCTTGGGAGTTAGCTGGTGGCGAATGCCTTTTATTTTGCCATATAAATCTCTGTGACGACTAAGTGGGATATATTCCAGCCACCAGAGATTTCAAGGGAATATATTTTCGTTTCTCAAACATGTAGGGATGTAGGCATGAGAAAAATGTTTGAGAGCAGAGAGAGCTGTAGTTTTGAAACCCCGTTTTACATACTAAGATCCTACAAATCTGGCAGGGTTGTTAATAACACGTATCTACATGGTGCACAAATGCACCTGAAGTCGGAGCATGATTTACACAGTATTTAGCAAAGCAAAGAAAGGTACAAGTTAAAAAAAATAAAATCTGAAGGTGTAAATCACTACTGGATGTGGGTGCATTTAATTATTATTTTTTGGGATCCAATCATCAATGTGTTCAGAGGAATGACCTTGTGAGGGCGTGCTACTTCAGAAATCGACAGTATGATGCAGTAAAGTGCTACCCTCTTGTAAAATACACCCAGAATTTATGAACAGCTCTCCGGCTGTGTCAATCAAAACTGAGAATTAAACTTTTCATAAAGGTACAATTGGTCATACGGCTCTCGTAATGGATCTGAATTGACGGTGAAAAGGATAATAAAACCAGGGCCAGGTGGTTTGGTGCAGCACTGTCGAGACATGGTCAAGATTCTTTGTTGTAGTCCCTGGAAGGAACAGGTCTACTAAAGAGGTCAATACCCTTGAATATGTTTAATCTTGTTAATGGTTTTCATCAGAGCCCCTGATGCACTTAATCAGCGGGCACTGTGGCTATTTAATGCACCTAATTCACTGTAGGAGTGTTGCCCTTGAAGTGCAGTCGACAGCAGATTGACACAATTTAGATTTACTGAATCGTTTCACCCGTTCTTGAGTTTTTGCGTCCTGGAAATTCTGCCTCTTTTACACATGCTCTCCGTGGATTTCCTTACAGGAAGCTGGGACATTTTCATTCATAAGACTTGATTTGAGCCAGACAATAGAACAATGGTTCTTTATCAGCATTTTATCAATATAGACTAAATACCAGGATGTGCCGCACCCCCTCCACCTCATTTTTTTTTTTTTTACCCCTTCTTTTTATTCAAGCCTGATTGAATAAACTCAAGGCTTTGATCTGTGCTTCTCTCATTCTCCATGCAGGGCGACGCATGCAATTTTGTTCACGCCTCATCACCTGGAATGAAGCACAAGTGATTGATTAATGGTGATTAATTGCAATATCTGTCCTCAGTCCACAAACATTTTAATTGAAAAAAAAACCACTCACACACACAGCTCTATCCCTAACTGCATATTTTGCTTTTGTTTTGTTTAGCTAACAAGCCCCTAGGGAGATTTTTAGGAAAAGCCTATTAACAATTGCTAATCAAGGAAAAGGGGAATCGTATGTATGGATTCATGGTGGAATGCAGTTAATTTTCTGCATTGCCAGCTTTATTTGAACACAACAATAACAATATCGGCATTATAGGAGACAATCTTCATCTACAGACCCATATTTAGTAAAATTAGAGATTTTTAAAAAAATATTTACCTTGGTCGAAAATGTATGTTTTTTAAGTATGGGCCAGGATATAAACACTGAAATATTACACGATTGTACAAATTCTTTTATCTCTGCAGACCTGACCTCAATGGTTGTCATGTTGAATCTAATCAAAATTCACAGGAAAGCGTTTCCACGCTCTTCAAGTGTTGAAGTGGCCAAATATTTGGTCCTGTGTCCAGAATGCAATGAATGGATGTAAATGCTTGATGATCCATGAGGCCTTCAGCTTCCACAATGCTAACTAGCCTGCAAGCTGAACACACACACACACACCACACACACACACACACACACACACACGCGCACGCATGCACACTTATCTGGCTGAACATCATGTGGTGTTTACGGGTTGCTGTAATCCAGAGATCCTGTGGGTCGATGAGCAAGTCGCGCAGGACCGTCTCGGAACGATTGACACTCCGATTAATTGATTTTTCAGCTCGAAGCCAGCAGGCAGGTAGAGGAGGTGCGAGCCAACCAGATGAGCGGCAGCGAATCCAGTAAAGCTGCTCACATTCACAAATTTTGCCTGTGTCCTGTAGACATTTTCCTTGATTGTTGTTTCTGAAGGAGTAGAACACCGAGTGATGTAAAAAAAATAAAATAAAAAAAAGATTACAAATTTTCAAAATAAATCATGTCAAGTACATTATTAGCACCTAAACAGTCCAGGTGATACTATAAGATGCAAATGCACGCACGTACGCAAAATACACATAGTATGCATCCATCCATCCTCTAAGTCGCTTATCCTCACAAGGGTCACAGGAGCGCCACAGCCTATCCCAGCTAACTTTGGGCAAAAAAAGGCTGTTTTACACCCTGAACTGTCCGCCGGTCAGTCGCAGGGCAAATATCCACACCATCACTGAGTGGCAATCGATCGCACAATGCCCGGACTGAAGTCTGTCGTGTGTACCACTAAACCATCAGTGACCGCAAAATATATTTTTAGTACGTTAGCGTGAGATAATCTACTATCACCACCGGATTAAAAGGCTGGACTGCTGTGAGGCGAAAAGCACAACTTCAGATGTAGCTTTAGCCTGTTCACCTGTGGGATGTTCCAAACAGGTGTTTCCTCAACTTTCTCAGTCTTCTTTGCCACAAGTGCCAGCTTTTTTGGGAATGTGTTGCAGCCGTAAAATTCCAAGTTAATGATTATTTGCTAAAGAAAAACGTTTATCTGTTTGAACATCTCTTTGTAGTGAATTCAATTAAATATAGGTTGAAGGTCATTTGCATATCATGTGTATTCTGTTTTTGGTTAACACAACGTTCCAACTTTATTGGATTTGGGTTTATCTTTAAAAACATAAATACATTACATAATCATTCTGATTTTTAATGTCTGTCTCCAAACACATTTAATGACCGAAGCAGACATAGACCATTGTATTTACTTAACTTCATCATGATGTATTCCTTCCTGCTCTCTGACCGTGTCCACGAGGACATGGTCTGGCACTGCGTCTTCCTCCAGTGCAGTTAAATAAAGCTCAGGCGCTTCTGGGCCACCTCCAATCCCTGGTGTGTGTGCCTGTGGTACACATAGATTTAGTTTTTCATGGTGGTCCTAAAGTCACTGGATTTGCGCTTTCGCTCAGTGCCAGTTTCTGTACACCTCCCCACGGCAGTGGCATCCTGGGCAGTGTTGGCAAGTGGACTTTTGGCAAGAATCGGCCTTCGGCATTTCTGAAACAAACAAACCCGCATGGTGCCTTTGGACACACAGCACCAGCACCTTCACCTCCTCATTCTTGAAATTTGGCCTCATTTCAGACATCATTACCTTCATTTTCCATTGAGTTGGATTTTTATTTTGCTGGTAGCCAAACACGACCATGTTCTTAATCAGTTGAATTCCGTGATCAGCAAACAGGCTGCCTTGCCCCAAGCAATGCCCCATGAAAGGGGTGCCGCAGGTAATAATCCAATTTTACCTTTTTTTAAATGTAATAGTTTAGTTGACTGATGTATTGATGGCGAAAATGTATGGTGACAGGCAGAACAATTAATGCTCTTTCATTTGTTGACAGAAGGTAAGATAAACTTTTCCTACCACCTGTTGCCATTTACACAGCAAAATAAGTCACGGCTTATTATTATTATTATTACTGCATTCAAATTATTTTGCAAATGATATTTCTATCAGGTTTTTGCTAAAAAGGCACAGTGGCACAGCTGTAGAGCATTGGCCTCACAGTTGTGAGGACCAGCGTTCAAATCCCGGAACCACCTGTGTGGAGTTTGCATGTTCTCCCCGTGCCTGCGTGGGTTTTCTCCGGGCACTACGGTTTCCTCCCACATCCCAAAAACATGCATGAATTGTGAGACTCTATATTGCCCCAAAGTGTGATTGTGAGTGGGACTGTTGTTTGTTTCCATGTGCCCTGCAATTGGCTGGCAACCACTTCAGGGTGTACCCCAACTCCTGGTCAATGAGAGCTGGGATGGGCTCCATCACTCACAGTACCGTTGTGAGGATAAGCGACTATGAGAATAGATGGATGGATTTTTGCTAAATAGCCGTTACAAAAGACCACCATGAACCGTCAAAATATATTTGAAATGTTTTTCGACAAACCTACCAATGATGACAGTATTTTTTTTCAGGGGGGTAAGAATAAACTTAAAAAAAAGCACACTTCAAAATATGCACAACAGCATTTCAACACATTTGACAAATTGTAAAGAACTGAAAATATTTCATTAAATTTGCACCATCAGGACGTCAAATTTGCTGCCATGAAATCAAAAGCGATTTCAGTCAAATCTTAAAGTGAAGTTTCATTTCGACATAGGATGACCCCATATTTGATAGAAGCTTCACATTGAACTTGAGTTTTTGGAGAGTTTCTACTTCAACTTCTTTGAGATGATGTATCATCATGCTTGAAAATGATTTTGCCTATGAAAGCACAGTTCTTCTTTGGGTAGCATGGAAGAAAGTGCTCAGTCAGGAACTGCATATACTTTTCAGAGGTCATTTTCACACCTTCAGGGACCCTTAAAGGGGAGATTTCTCACCGGCATGTTTCCGGCCAAATATATAGTGTGAATGTGGAGCGTTTCTGCATGAATTTCTTTGCAGGATGTCAGAATCATCAGAATAAGACATTTGGGAACCTTGTTTTTTTTTATTTTTTTTTATGTATGGACTAAACCAGTAACTGAATCATACTCAATTGGTGTTTGTGTGTTTTTATTTATTTTTTTATTTCACCATTAACTTGAATTAATGTCCTGTTTTTTTTAAATAAAGGTGCAGGAAATGAAAAAAAAATCAGATTCATAGATGAACTTAAAATAATTGCTGGATTAATCGTTTATTAATATAATCATTAGGTGCAGCCGTAAAATCAACAGCAGTGATAAAATACTGCACTCGATTTAGCCTTAACTGTCACAGATCGTCATCAAATTAGCTCTACACCATCAAGAGAATTCTTAACATTAATTCAATATATTCATCCACAATCTTGCCCATCCTGCTAACAATTCAACACAGTCAGGCGCCGTGCATTAATAAAAAATAAAGAAAAAATAGATATATATTTAGCTAATGGAACACCTTGGCAGAAATTCAGTGTTGTTGTCAGGTTGTCAGTTGACGGCACGCTGCGATGAGATTTTAATTAGAAGACCTTATCCACTTCTTACCCGAACAGACTGCAGTGTAAGTGCAGCCTAATGAGCAAGATGAGTATGCCTTCCTTGCCCTTCCTCCCATTTTGCTTGCTTTGTTGTTCCAGTTCCCTGATGATTCTCAAGCTAAATTGTTTTCTGTTTGGACGGCGGTCCAAGGCTGGAATACACACAATGCCCAAGAGGGTGTGTGTGTGTGTGTTTTCTGGACTTATTTCAAAGTTGGTGCCGCTCATTCTGGCACCACCTCTACTTATTTTCTCAATGTCTCTTCAGGAAGTTGTGTTTGAGGTTCCCAGCGCCCAGCAAGCCGTTGAAACAAACATCTCGAAACTGTGTGCAGTGGCACCACCTGTCAATTAATATGATGAATAAAAAGCCAGACTGGTCTCGGTAGCCCATCAGACTTAGAAAATACATGACAAGGTCTAAAGGTAAATTTCTAAATTGACTATTGGATATGTTTCCCCCCCCAAGGAACTGTTTTAATGCCAGACTACTGGGCTTAATTGTACTGTAATATGGCTTCATTTCTCTGGCCTAGGGGTTCTTGTGTACTCTTTGCTGAACCGGCGTGTTTGCTTTTAGCTGTGTAGGCTAAAATCTCTTCATTGGGATTTGAATAGTATTTGTGAGCTTGACGTTCCGGCAGTCAGGGTAGACTCCCTGCGCCTGATCTTTGGCTGCTCTTGGCATTTCTCATGTTTGTGGGGTCCCTGGTGCGACGTGAACACTATTGGGGATATCGAGCCGCCTCGCCCACTACCCCAGGAATGAGAAACACATGCACTTCCCACCTCAAGAGCCACTTTTTTTCCCCACTTACCCTATTCAGCTAGGCATATACTGTACATGTACTATTAGATTTTTGAAGTCTTACATTCCAGCTTGTAGTGTACAAGTGGAGTGCTCTCACGCTGCGATTGGATTGTTGCTTTTATGTTCTCGTCTTGTAGGTATCAGTTTGAATGATGTCAAGTGTCAGAACTGTTCAAGAATATTAGGATAGTTCCAATGTATGTAGACTTGCACTGTTTCAGTGGTTGAAACCCCCAACCCTAACCACAAAGTAATATGCCTTTCCTAATTGGGAGTGCTTTGGTCTGTGCTGAAAACGCCTAGAAAGAGACATACACGAAACATCTACCCTCACTTGGTTTTGGCTGGCTCTTTATCCTCTTCGCAAGGCTGGTGACTGTCTTATCTTTCTGAGATCACAGTCGCATCTGACCAAAAATTCAGACATGCTAGAAATTCATCCAAATGCGGTGCTGCTCAGCAGTCGCCAATCATTTCTTCTTTCTCCTTAACACGCGATGCCTTGCGACGCCCCACCAGAAATTGGTCCTCATTTGGAAGTGAGTCGGTTGACTTGGAATCCGGGCTCCGTTCTCAGTCTTCACCCGGTTTCTCTGTACTTGGGTGCTTTTTGTTTTTGCATCGGCACGTTTGAAATGTAAAAAATCTCGAACCACAAAGTCCTAACTGAAGGTGAATAGAATTCCCGTCAACGCCGGATTCAGCTTTTGTCGAAAACTTGCGTGTTTTAGCGCTTCACTAGAAAAAAATTGTTCAAGAGAACCAGATGCCATTTGACAGTTGCCTCAATGCTTTGCTGATGAGATTGTACAGACAGCAGCTGTCTCTCTGTGTGTAAATGTTTTTTTTTCTTTTTTTTTTTGCCTCATATGCAAAGCACTTTAAATCGGGAGCTGTTACACTCTGGTGATGGCTGTGAAACCACCCCCCAGCTCAGTTCTGTTTGGTGCAAACTCCAGTCAAAAATAATGGGAGTGTTTTTTTTTTTTTTTTTTGGGGGGGGGGGCAGGGGTGGTGTCTTAATTAGTCAATTTAATGGTAGGCCCTCTCTCTCTCTCTCTCTCTCTCTCTCTCTCTCTCTCTAACTAAAAATGTGGAAATAGTTTGAAGTGGAACGAGGTTTGCTTCCATTTTTCTGTCAAAGCGTCCAAAGACTGCATTGGCTGATGAATGTAAAGGAGGCTGCTGGGCAGGAATGCGAAAGACTGATTGACATGCGAGAAAATATTGCATTTCCTCCAGATGCTACATCTGACATATCGCCCTTTGTAGGCCAAGACTTATGTAAAGTGCTCACACATGGTTGTTATAAGCGCAGTGTTAATTTTCACCTTTTCGGAGGGAATGTGTTCATCCAGCAAGGTGAACTGATGACGGGAAATATGCTGTATTGCTGGAAGCCAAGCTGACTTTTTGTTTTGTAAATGATGTGAGCATTCGCAAGATAATGGGCGGCGACATCACACGGTAATGGCACGAAGACATTGTGAGCTTTTCTGCGGCTATTTCCTTCATGGCGCCAGCAAGGTGAAAGATGCCATCCAAAACACGTTTAGCCTCCCGAAGCCCGGTTGAGGCAGTTTACTTTGAAATTCGCAACTCCTTTACTGGCGTTAATTCCTCACGATCTTTACACAGAGTTTTGTGTACTGCATATGTCAACTAAAACGGGACAATTGTAGCTACCTAATTTGCATTTTCCACGACTCTTCTCATATTTCTCCTCTCTGCAGCACTAGTTCCCTTTTGACATGGTTAAAAAAAACATTTACATGTGTTGTTAATCCTTAAAATAATCTTGTTTTGCAAGATTTGCTGAACTCTCAACCTTTTCTGTGATGAGAAACATGTAAAAGATATTGAAAAAATTACAGGTGTGGTCGGTCATGCTCGCAGATAAGGTTGCGGGTGTGATTAGGGATGGAATCTCAAGACCTTAAAATAACTTACTGGATTAATATAACACAACTGTAAAATAAATAAAATAAACGCATACATAATTAAAATAGAAAACCAAAATTTCAAAATCAGAAATGAAAATAATGAATGAAATATTTTTTGAACATCATATAAAACTAGAATTTTTCATCAATAAAAATTCTTGATCCGACAAACTTTATCTGAAGAAAAGTTAAATAAACACGAACAGTCTATACCCGCAATGTTAGGAAGATGCTGAAAGTTTAGTTCAACAAAATCAGCGTTAGTGGCTACAAGCTAGCGACACATTGGAACAAACATTCCTGTCGGCAATTGTGATGTATTGTTGTGGGGGGGCAGATTGCGGGACTGCCGTAAATAGGAGGCCAGCTTGCTAGAACGTGCCTTTTATGTGCGTGCGCTCGACGTATTGGCCACACCTGAATCAAGTGACGAGGTGGTAGATAGTTTAAAGTCTTTTTTTTGGGGCGGGGGGGGTCACGCCGTCACACTGCCTCGCGATCGACGCATTGAGCACCCCTGCTGTAACTGAATTTCCTTTGACATGGCTCATTATGTTGATGACATTCGACGTAAATGTGCTTGCAGTACGTGAAGCAGCTCTGAACATGCGCTTTCGGCCTAACGTCCGTACATGCTCAGTACGGTTAACTTGCATTTCCTGTTTCCGTTTAGGAGCAGGCTTGTTTAGTTAACAACGTTAATGAAATAAACACGTAAATTAATGTCAAGACTACACAAAATAAGCAGTCTTTCAATATCTATTTTTTTTTTGTACTCGTAACAAATTTTCCGCGCGCGATTTTTCGTGCTTAACTGTGCAGATTTGCTAGCATAAAGGCGCGGTCGCGCTCGTCAAATGTGAGTGACTGAAAAGGTGTCTGTGTTTAAACTTGTACAAGATTCACGTTGTTTTAATTTTCAAGTTTTTAAGTAAGTGAAACCAGCAAATATTTGATGCCGTTGATATCTGTGAGTTGAGAATGTTGACGCGTTAAATTGTTGGCCATCGCACGTCATTAAGCGACAACCTTGGCATCATCTCAATCTCGCATTATCAATCTGTTTATAATTGCTCACACAATTTGTGCCTGGAAATGGTCTCAAGTTATCAAATGTGAAAATGATTTTGGGCGAGTGTCTCCCGTTTCCGACAGTCATGTTGGCGCAAAGTCACAGTGCTATGTTGTTAATTATTATAGTAATTAGTGGCGATGGCATTCAGGTAGAAGCTTTCAAACTGGGAGGTCATCACTGCTTCGGATAATTAACAGGAAACCCAAGTGGTTGGTTTTCTACAATCCAAATGCACAAAATGATCACTTTAAGGACTAAAACTGAGAAATGTAACAGACAATTGTCTTCATATAAAAGGGGTAGGAAGAGAAATCTTGGACATATGACATTTATTCTTTAGAGAGACTAATTTTATTGAGCAGGCAACTAATTTTTAAAAAGTCAATAAAAAATAAGATTGCAAGCTATGAGAATCATGTTTTGCCTTTGTCTGTGTGTGTGTGTGTGTGTGTGTGTGTGTGTGTGTGTGTGTGGAGGGGGGGGCAATAGACACTATGCCTTTTAACAATTTCTCACATAAATTACAGCGACAAAGATAAAAATCCCCCGCTGGCAAGAGCAATATTATTATTATTATTATTTTTTTATGTTCTACTTCCTTTATCCCATTTGTCGAAGCAGCCGTATTAGCAAATCTGTTTGTTGCTCAGCGTGGCATCTTCTTTGCCCCACTGAATCAGTCAACCCACACTGTTTGGACCTGCTATGACTTATCTGCTCTTGGGACCTGTGGGAAGCCTCGGGGGGTGCGGTGAACTTTCGCGCCGCCGCTGCCGCCGCCGCAGCAGTAGCAGAAGGAGCAAATTGAGAGTTGTGTGCATTAGACTGCCCCAGCATGCGGCTTTGCTCATTATTCAAAGATAGGCAACAAAAACAAGCCTGGTGTTATTTTATTTATGGTTGATTTGTGTTTGCTAAAAGCGGTACGAGCGATGGAGTGTACATCATATCATGATACACAGTTTCAGTTTTGCTTGAAATATTTTGAGTCATTTTTCGCCCATTTAGTAGAAACTGTATGGCATAGTAAGTCTAGTCTTGAGTTAGGACACCGCAGTGCATGGAAACATTTTGTTTGTTTATCACTCTAGCTGTGTCAATCAAAATTAAACACCGGTTATGTGAGCATAAACATGTTTTGGACATTGTGTAACGTGCATCTTAACTACCGTAATTTCCATCCTACGAAGCCCACCGGATTATAAACCTCACCCAGTACATTTCTAAAGGTAATACCATTTAGTACATGCATAAGCCGCATGTGTGTAAAAGCCACAAGTGCCCACATTGAAACACGAGATATTTACAAAGAAAGACGATACACAGAGAGTTTTCAAACTTTTGATACCTTAGCTTAGCTTAACATAGCGACAAAACGGTGGGACGAACAGGGCTGGTTAAAAAAAAAAACATACCGGTAAAAAAAAAAAAAAAATCAGCTGCGGCAGCTACACAGTAGCAACACGGTAGCACAGCACTAACAGACCCGGTTAAAAAAATACATACCTAAATCACTGCGACGTGGCAGTAACACAGCAGAAACACGCTAGCGCGGCGCTAACAGGACCGGTTAAAAAAAAAAAACATACCAGTAAAAATCACTGACACGTGGCAGTAACACAGCAGCAACACACTAGCACAGTGCTAACCGGGCCGGTTAAAAAAAAAAAACATACCGGTAAAAGTCACTTCCTCAGCACATACATTCCACTGGCCTCACTCTTATCTTTTCCGCTCGAGTCCCCCTTGCGTCTGTTACAAAAAATGCACAAATTAGCCGCATCACCCCATAAGCCACAAGGTTGAAAGCGTGTGGAAAAAAGTCACGGCCTATAGCCCGGAAATTACGGTAATGCTGTGGATATCTTCAGTTGTGGTTGTTCGAAAAACATACCATATTTTTCCAGCATATCGTGCGTCTTGCTGAGCTCAAGTTTATAGTGACTCTAAACCTTGGGCATTTTCTTTTTCTGGATGACTTGCTGACAAGGATGTCCCACAAACTGAGTGTGTGTGGCTCTAGAACCATGCAACCATGCAACCACGCGTATGGTTTTACGACTATTATTTATCGTTTCGTGGCAGAAATTTTTGTTATTCTAAAAATGTGTCTGTTCATGTCAAGGCCTCTCTAAATGCCTTTCCACTAATAGATACCTCATCTTTCGTAGCAGAATAACTAAACACGCTTGTCCACTGCATGCACTTGATGCTAATACCTGGGATGCACATGATATTTTAACTTGACTCCCAGATGTCTAATGCTGGTGAAACGGTCCTGTGGTGGTTGTTAGGCTGCTGTTGTTTTTTTTTTTTTTTCCCAAGGCTCTCGGGAGGTTCTTGGCTTGTTGTTGAGTGTGATATTATGGAACAAATAGCTCAGTAGAGCAGCAGAGGAGATTGCCCTCAGGGCGACGGAAAGTGGGGAAGGAGTTTGTATGCTGCCGAGACGTTACATGCTCTTTTGATCCATAGGTCCTCTGACACTCGTTTCTTCCTGAAGTAATCACATGTAAAAACTTGAAAACGTGGCTAAAAGGCGCAAGGAGTCCGAGTTAAAGCATTAGATTGTAATCGTAATTTGCACGCGTTGACTTTATTTAACAGAGATGGTTTAAGGTTTATAGTTTAAGTGCAGCAGGGCTATCCTCTGTCTGAGGCCCAGCATAAAATGCATTTTCTGCTCGGCTCAATCAGCGAGGCTGTGGCTTTAATCCTTTCCCCTCGGGGGACAGCTGACATGGATGAGAGTAAACTGTTGACATGGAGCTGTCTCCTATGCGCGCTGATCAAAGCTTGCGCGGCCCTCCTGTTTCACAACCTTCCTTCAAACGCGCTCCGAGTCTCTGCCGCAGATGCAGCCTCCCTCTCCGTTTCACACGCATCATTTTAATCCACCGCAAGTTGATAGATGTGATCACAAAGCGGCTATTTATGACGTTTCCACCGTAGCCTCCGTGACCTTCCTCCGAGCACGTTGCGTTCGATCTGGAGTACGCTCACGTCGTGGCGAATGCCATTTTTGGAGGCGTCAATGTGCTGACTTAAAGTGCAAGGGAGAACTCGGATTGATGCAGCGGCGTTTAATTAATCCCCAGTAATGATGCAACTGTTAGTAACAGCCAAGATTATTTTAAGTGGCTGGAGGGGTGAGAGGGGATGAGGTGATGGATACACTAGACATAAAAAGTCGATGACTTTTCACTCATTGATTCTGGGTTCTATTGCCATCATGTATTACTGTGGCATTGTTTTACAGTCTGCGTTTCTCGTTTCGAAACCACTAAAACTTTGTGTCAGCGGTGTGAGCAGTTTTTGTATTTTTTATTTTTCTTCTGGTATGTTTTTAGGAGAATTGCCGGTGCAAAGTGACTCGCGGGTGTACCGTTTTAAATATTAACCCTGAGAAGTGTATTTGTTGGCAAAAGACACTTAGAGTATTCAGTCCTGCTATTTTTTTTTGTATTATTAGATTTTATGTAGCTGTATTGTTATGAAAGATGATGCACATTTAAGTAGCAATAATGTTAACCCCATATGTACCGTCATTACTTGAAAATTAGAGTTTACATTTGAAGGCATCTTGAGTCCCCCCAAGGGAGGTTCATGTCCATTTTCCAAGCCGCTTATCCCCACAAGGACAATTATTTGGGGTCGAGCATACCTGTAAAAACAGTCAAGACTGTAAACTCATTGCCCGTTATTTTATATTTGCCTACATTTCTTGTACTGTGGCATAAAAAATATTTTTCTTCTTGCAAGATTTTTTAAATCTTTCTTTTTTGTTTGTCTTTAATTTACCTATTACATACTTTGTTAATAAAATGTTTAAGTACTAATACAGCAGCTTTAAACCATTTTGAATACTTGCAAACAGTATTAACATAATTGTGAAAATAATCGAGATGGGAAAATTTCACACAGCCCTAGTGTCCGTTAAATCTAATATCAAGTAAAATTATTCACTCTGACAACACCCCATGTTGAAAAGCTTTTCTAGTTATTTTCAGGGGTCCATGATATTGGAAAAAAAAAATGGAACTCGATTGTTTTTTTTTAACCCTGCGTTTCATTTTGTGATATGAAAAAATACAGGATGCACACTTTTGTCGCCATTATAATGCTCAGATGATGTTTTATGCAGCTTTAGCGATTTTTTTAATATTATTCAGTTCAACTAAAATATTCAAATCTGCTTGGTAAAATTTATTTGTGTAGTGTGTATGCAATCAATATTGCACACCCATGTATAATACGCACCCCTAAGGTTGACGTCAAAATGTTGGAAAATCCTTCAACCTATGTATGATGCATTTTTATAATCTGTGCTTTTGCTACTACCCATATGATCAAAACATAAAATATCTGTATGATAAAATCATTCTGAAACTAACCACATTATTTGAGCACATAATACATTCTTTTTATTGACTTGCTCCTATGTTTAAATTCACAGCCCTAGTTTTATTTAGTAACTGAGAAAACACACAGTTGTGTTCATATGTTTGATTAGGCCAGCAAAATTTGCAAGATGTGTACATTTTTTTTTTTAAAGAAAACATAAACCAGGCGAAACACATTTAATTATATTTTCATAGGATTCAAATTAAACTGTCAAGCATTTCAGAAAAGACATTATCTTTCGGCAAAAAAAAAAAAAAAAAAAATCACAATGTGCCTTTGTATCTAAACATTTGAGCTCAACTGTACATATATGCAGTGGAATGAAAGTGTCGGCTACACCTCTAGGGGGCGCTGGCATATTTGGAATGAAAGTACAGTGTACAGCTTTTTCGTAACCTCTACACGCCGGCATACATTTATAAAAGGTTGACTTTTCTTTTTAATGCTCATTATACACAGTGTTTTCTGTGTATGCAGTAAGTTCCATTTCAGGTGTTTTGGATCTCTGTTGTTTTACAATTCCCATTTGTATTTGTATACTCCTCTGTTCTCATCTTCTCACACCTTTTGCTGACGTGCCGGCTCTGATGGAGAAAAACCTGAAAAAAGAAAAAGAGAAACCGTGACGCCCAAAGACTTAATCCTTCAATCTCTTGTTATGTCGGCACTTGGACGTTTTGTGCGATTTTAGGGTCATATAGTTCCAGGTAGAAATAAATTCTAGAGCTTTCAGTGTTAAGTACGTAGATTTTGAAGACCGAGCCACTTAAAAAACAAAACAGTTTGATGGTTGTCAAAGTACAACAAGAAACTGTGCTTGAATCCTGTGCAGTTGACAGTGTCACTGCTTGTGGCAGCCATGCTGTAGCGCATCAGTGGTGCAGCTGAGTTCCAGGCCAGCTGCTGCTCAAATGGATGTAATTGTTGGTAACTGTTGGAGTGCACAACACATCACCGGCTCTGCAGGCTGGCAAATCTTGTTGTCTGCAGGTCTTGATGGTGATGATCATTGCCAGCCGTTCAGGCTCTGTGTCAAACGATGCTTACTGGTCTGGAAGCGAGAGGTTTTCGTTGGCACACGTTTCTTGTTATTGCTTTTAAGGATAAGACATCGGGGTGGTAGATATTTTGATCATTATCTATCTCCGTGGTTACCAGCATGCTGGGAGTTTCAGCAGCCTTCATTTGATCAGACACTTAGGCAGTAATACAAAATTCAAAGAGTGGAAATTCTATGAATGTGTCATATTTACAACCCACAGGCTTAGCACAACATTAACATTTGCCAATCATATTTTGGCGGCCTTCCTAAATCTTTTCTTCTCCACACAGTTGCATCAGATGCCCAGCCTCACCGTGCTGACGCAAGGCATCATGGGAGCGCAGATCTAATAAGGGACAGGAGGGCAGCTGGGGACTCCTATTGGTCCTACTCAGGTAAATCTTTCATTCCAGAATCGGATCTTGGGTCCCTGCGAGTGAAATTGTATCTTTTTTTTCTTTTTCTTTTTTTGACATTACATTTCATACAGTGAAGAAAATAAGTATTTGAACAACCCTCCTATATTGCAAGTTCTCCCACTTAGAAATCATGGAGGAGTCTGAAACTTTCATCGTAGGTGCATGTCCACTGTGAGAGATCATCTAAAATGAAAAATCCAGACTGTATGATTTTTTTTAAACAATTTATTTGTGTGATACAACTGCAAATAAGTATTTGAACACCTGTCTATCAGCTAGATTTCTGACCCTGATGAGTTCCATCCCAAGAACACCATCCCTACTGTGAAGCATGGGGATGGTAGCATCAGGCTTTCGGGATGTTTTTCTGCACATGGGACATGACGACTGCACTGTATTAAGGAGAGGATGACCGCGGCCATGTATTTGAGATATTTTTGGAAGAAACTCTTTCCCTCAGTCAGAGGATTGAAGATGGGTCGTGGCTTGGTCTTTCAACATGACAATGACCCAAAGCACAGTGCCAGGAAAACCAAGGAGTGGCTTCGTAAGAAGCAAATCAAGATTCTGGCGTGGCCTTGCCAGTCTGCATACCTAAACCCAATAGAAAATCTTTGGAGGGAGCTGAAACTCTGTGTTTCTCAGCCACAGCCCAGAAACCTGTCTGATCTAGAGAAGGTCTTTGTGGAGGAGTGGGCCAAAATCCCTCCTGCAGTGTGTGCAAACCTGGTGAACAACCTATGTAATTGCAAACAAAGGCTACTGTACAAGTATTAACATCGGTTTTCTCATGTGTTCAAATACTTACAGTATTTGCAGCTGTATCACACAAATAAATTGTTAAAAAAATCATACATTGTGATTTCTGGATTTTTCTTTCTTTAGATTATCCCTCTCAAAGTGGACAAAATTTCAGACCCCTCTGTGATTTCCAAGTGGGAGAACTTACAATGTAGCAGGGTGTTCAAATACTTATTTTCTTCACTGTATCCTCCCGAACTTCCCTTTATTTTACCAGGAAGTCATTAAATGTAAATGTATCTACGTTCCTGGCGAATGTTTTCATCAGACGAGCACAGCAACAGTTGGCCCAGATGCGAAAACAGCTGTATTTCTTGGCCTCCCTCCCGCTTCTCATTATTGTTAGCATACATGCTTTTAATGCCAAACAAAGTGCTTTTGGGAAATAAAGACTTGCCTACTTCACATTTTCCTCCACTAGAAAAAAAAAAACCCGTCTGTGGCCCAAAGTGACCACTCATATGGAAGTGCGTACTGTTACGTGTTAGTGTAGTTTGTTTTTCGAGCATACATTAGGGATGCGGCTGCAATCTGTTTGACAAGTGGAAATTGTACAAAAGGTCAACCACAATCTGTTCCATAGTTCCTTTCCATTTGCCCAACTGTTAAAAACATTTCCCATATAAGTGTAGAGCCATCAATTTGGAATGATTCATTTTTGAGTCCAAATTACCATTAATAATATCAATAGTTTTATTGACTTTATTTACTGTAGAGGCAAAGTTTTGAGGGACATTATTAGTCCTTAAACTCGGTAGACACAAAAACAAAACAGAAGGTTGAAATTTAGCAAAAAAATAAAACCAGGAACAGTTGTGCTTAGTCATCCACATGATTGCCAGCATTAATCTCCAACGATCATGAAACTGAAACACTAGGCGAGCCCGGACACGCCGTTAAATATCTGGACATTAAAGATGTCCTTTTACTTCACAGTTGCATAGATGAAAAAGCAAAAGGGACGTGCGCAGGCTTAATTCTTCGATGCTGCCTGAAATGAGTTGTCATATTACGACAGTGCAACGCGTGTATGACATTTAAGGCATATTATGACTCCGGCTTCAAGGTGCGGATGGTGGAAGTTGTAATATTCTGCGCAGCCTTTAAAAGGCAACAACTGATGTAGAGTTCAAAGACAGAAAAATATCTGTTGATATGAGAATGTGTTAATGATACATGTCAGGGTATACTGCGGGGAGGTGTAAAAACGGCAACTGCAATTTTTAATTTGAGTCACCATTTAACCAGAAACGTTCTGCATTGCTTATTATTAAGGCATCCAACCCCATTTCCATATTTTAAGATTCCTGGTGAAACTAGAAATTACTAAACCTGACTGGTTTACTAATGCTTGTTCAATAGTATGGACTTTTTCCTGCTAAGTACATGTTTTTTTTTTTGTTTTGTTTTTGTTTTTTTTAAAGCACTGCATCATTTTCAGCCATACACATTCGCATCAGACACCTGAGGCCCCCGTGCAAACAAAGCTGTCCAGCGGGAAATAGAGGTTATGTGCTTTGGTAAAGGGCACCTCACTATATGGGCCCAGGAGGCGAGAAGCACTCTGTTAAATTGTATTTACAGCTTCCAAGGTCCAAAAACAGCGTCTGGAAAAATAACTAACTTGCTGTTGAAATGTAATGCATTTTGCTGAAAGATTCCATTAAGCCGGCCGTTTTGTATTTGATAAAACAATTACAGAAGAAGACTATTGTTTACATGGAGGAACTGGAGCAACGGGGCAAGTTTACTAAGGTATGCATGCAGTCACCTCTGATACAGGTCTTAGTCTGTCCCAGTTGACCAGCACAGGAAGTCAATGACTACCCAAGCATGGTTTCTACTTCACTTCCTACAATATGTTCCGAGTTAGAGGGGCTTGTAATCTCTTGAAACATGACCTTGTTTTTCCCAAAACATCTCCCTTAAGATGAGGTCAATTATTAAATTCACCAGAATAATTTTGCATCAACGTCAGCTTTTTGAAACGTATTGACTGGAGTGGAGTGGCCGTGACGACGAAAGGCATGATGATTTAAAGATTTTTAAATAGGGGTCCAATTATGGATAGCAGATAAGAACCCTGGCTTTCAACATAACTGAGGTGGTAACATCGTATTAATTAGTAGATGACCGCGTCTGTAGGAATTACTGTGTGAAATCACGCATCTCCTCTATAAAAGTTAATGTTATATGTAATAAAATATCATTAATTTTTAATGACGAATATAATTTCAGCCCGCCTCTGCTGTGCAGGAAATCCTATATTTGCAGTAGCGGCATCGCCATTTGACGTATTTCAGTTCCGTGTGGATCGTTGATCTCGCGATTTATATTTCAATCCATCTTCACGAAGACCAAAACCATCAATCGAAATCATCTTCGTGGTACGTTCCCACGTTCAGATTTTTATACACGCTTTCATAATCAGAACAAAAATGAGGTTTCTGGGGAATTGTACAGTTTGCTAATCCCTCACACCAGTTAGCCGGCTTGACCTCTTGGTGAAAGAAAAGGAAGGCATTGAGGCAACATAGAAATGTCCGTTGCCTTGAAAAGGTAATTAGCAGCTAAGGCTGTGAATAGAGGACCGACAAGCGTGCCTCAGCAGCTAAATGGTTATTAAGGGCATTTGCTCTGTGCAAGTGAGTGGAAAAAAGAAATGCAGACAGCTGGCTGAGCCAGAAGCTGGAAGCTAGTGAAGACAAGACAAGACTTCAGCATTGAGCTTACGTACCCCAAACGTAGAGCGAGCCCTTCTCCGTTTCACATCCACCTCCCTGTGAGCATCTGATAATGAATCGAGACACTGCTTCTTTTCTTTCAGATAAGTTAACATTTCACGTCTGTTCAGTCTAACTGCCTTGTCAAAATTCAAATTTGTCAAAATCTCCACACTCAACAGTTGTGGCGGTATAGCCTTAACCTTTTGCTGGTGTAACCAGGGTTACTGAAATCGTGTATGCAAGATGAAAAATCTATAAATAAGTACAAACAATTATCATGGAGGCAAAAATATCTCTGTATTAATTTTAAAATGTTGCCCTCCCTCAGAATATGAGGCAATAAGCGCTCTTATCTAACGTGTCACTTTCCTGTATGCGTTTGCTTATGAACCTTGATGTGAGTAGCCTAAAAACCCACACTATGAAATTTGATTAAAAGTTATTTAAGGCATGTCTTGTGTGTGTGTGTGCGTGTGGGATAGAAGCATTTTTCATAAGAGGGATGATATCATACTCACCAAAAGACTCCCACAGGAACAAACCTATGCATCATTTTTCCTTTTATCTCTGCAGCTTTAGCGTCTTCCCCATTAGTTATTTCTCCTGTCTTTTTTTATGATTCGTTTAATGTTTCAGCAATGGTTTCATTTTTAACTCCATGTATTTTTTTGTTTTTTCCCCACACAAGGGCAACGGATTGTTTGCTCTGCCTTTAGACCGTATCGTATTTTCCATGTTGTGGTATTGAAATCAAAGTGCAGGATTCAGTCTACGATTACAGTATTCCCCAAATCGTGGCTTCTTCTAATAGACACCATTCATCTGCCTCGCAGGGCTGGGGTTCGGGGTTCGAATCTCTGCTCTGTCCTGTGTTTTTCAAAAACAATCTTCTGAGGTTAGATCGTAGACTCTAAATCAGGGGTGCGTCAATGCGTCGATCGATCGCGAGGCAGTTTCGGTCGATCGTAGCGGCGTGCTGAGAAAAAAAAAAAGACGCGAGCCGTATTTTTTTCTTTATTTTAGCTCACCGCGCATGTGCAAATGACGACAGTAAAGGAAAACATGCTGTCAGTGAGTTCCCCCCTATTATAAGCTCTTGCTTGAGTATGGATGCTGCAGTAGACAAAAACGTATCATTTTCATACGGGAGGCGGAATTTTTCTTTTTTTTTTACAATGTCATTTTCAAAGTGCGTTTGCCTCATTTGCCAGTGTAGTGAAATATGGAGTGGCATCTTCGAACGGTTTATGGAAAACACGACACCGATATTCCGCCGAAAAGCTTTCGTTCGCCACATCACACATAAAAGAGGCATAGCTGACTCGTTGTTCCGATCTTTTAAAAATAAGGCGGAAATATTACCTTTTAATAAAATCTCTGCAGCTGTAAAGGAGTAGTTACACGGCACTGATGTGTGGAAGGACAACGGAGATTGTGAGTGTTTCTCACTGCAGTTGGACGAATCCACGGACGTGAGTTGACACAGCCCAGGTGTGCATTTTCATTCGTATGGTGTTTAGCGATCATCGACGTGAACTCAGATAGATACAAAAAATGTTTAAAGTTAATTATGTTGTGTAATATTGGCTCATGCGGTTATGCAAGGCACACTAACATACATTTACACTTAAAGAATCCTCAATATACTTTAAAATAAAAATGTTTTGCATTTTGTAGTGGGTAGATCTTTGTGATCTTTGTGACCCTTCCCACCGATCGTGAGAGACTGGATGCTTGAGAAGTAGATCTTGGGGTAAAAAAGTCTGGGCAACCCTGCTCTAAACTGTCCATCTGTGTTAATGTGAGCTTCAATGGATGGTTGATTTATGTCTTGCGGTTGACTGGCGACCAGTCTTGGGTGTACCCCGCCTCTCGAGCAACGTCAGCTGTTTTGAAGTCTAATATTTCACGAGTCTTTTGATGGTGCCCTAAATCAAACCCATGTCATCCATCATAGCCGATAGAAGTCGCGCATGCTCAGTAAAATGATTTGTGTTCCTTCAGTGTTCGCAGCGAGATGAATAAAATAACTATTGATTGAAGCACTCATCTCACTTGTAAATGACTGAGCTCAGAGCTGCTTATCCGCCCTGCTCCAAGTGTCAGTATGTTTGCGGAGCATCAGTTATAGATGTTTGGATTGAAGCCACTTTGACAAGCTGCTCGGGCTGCTGAGAGCCTGTAATTGTGGGAGATGTGTGGATCCTACTTCTCTTGCTATAGCTGTTTTATTCCACTTCACTCAGGTAGCTCATGATCATTCGCAATCTTTACACTCATGACTCACATAATGAAGTGAATGTCGTTTTCAATCAATCGCAGTGTTGATCCAACTTAATTAGTACTTTAGAGGATACAAAGCACGATTAGCTAACTCGCGGCTCTCGATTGCCAGGGTTGTTTGTTTTAGCTTTGCATGAACCCACTGTATCACGGCTGAATACATTTTTCTATTTTTCTATGCCAGTCTATTAAAAAAAATTGGATAGTTTAATAAATATGTTTAAGGCTTGGTGATACGGCTTTAAAATAAACACACTTTTATTTTCCCCAAAAATTTCAAATCAGATTAAATTATTTTTCTTCCCTTCAAATAAAAGAAGCAATTGACATTATTCTGAACCTTGAGGAAGTGTAACAATAAACAAACCAACAATTAATACACTCTAATAAAAACTGCAACAGCTACTTGACGAACAATAAAAATAATAATAAAAATATTGCCTTAGGGCAGGGGTCGGGAACCTTTTTGGCTGTGAGAGCCATAAATGGCAAAATGTAATTTCAAAAGAGCCATGCAATATTTTAAAAACTAAATACAGATGTATTTGAGCATTTATGTAGAACCAACACTTTTAGAGTACAATAAGTCTCTGAATTGTTTTAAATAACATTGTTATGATGTTGCTAACCAGTGATGACAAAAGGGCTTCTTACCTTGAATGTGACTTCTGGTGCTGCCTAGTTTTGCTGATGGCTTTATAGTCTTTTTTGTACGTCGTTAGATTAAGCTTCATGCAGGCGTTGAGACTTCCCTCCGTTAATCGTGACCGTAATTCAGTTTGATTTGCCATCATGATGTTACGTTGGTGAATAGTTCTTGCCATCAATAGCATGTGTTTTATGCCTTTGATTATCTCGTCTTTATGCGAAAAGTTGTCAAAAGCCATGTATAAATGTATATATACTCCTCCATCTGTGAATGGCTTTCCAGTCTTGCCGAAAACTGTAGAACCCCCCATCTTTTTTTCTTTGAGCGATCGTTTGCACAATTAGTTCTTGCTACCTGGTCTGCGTCGGACCCTTCTACGCCTGTGCACACCGACTGCTACGGTGAACTACGGCAATCCCACTCGGACAAACTCCCTCTGCTCATTTGCGTCGCCTACGTGACGGAAATGACTTTGTACAGTATGTAGTGATGAGGGCGCTGCGAGCCATATGCAACATCAAAAGAGCCGGACATGCCTCGCGAGCCAGAGTTTTCCGACCCCGGCCTAAGGGATTAATGTGTAACAACAAAACTGTGACGAAACCTGAACCAATTCTAAATGCCTCTAGAGTACACTAACGCCTCTCTGTTTGCCCGCCAGGTCTCAGTGCATGTAAGCTGCTAAAGGAGGGACAAAAACGTTTTTCTTTAAAGAAATATAAACCTAAATATCTCTGCTATCTTGTGCACAAGTACAATTGTTGCTGCTTGTCTTTTATGTGTACAGACCACCCATCCATTATCTACTGGTTTTCCGGGTCGGGTCGCGGGGGAAGTAGCTTCAGCAGGGATACCCAGACTTCTTTTTCCCCAGCCACTTCTTCCAGCTGTTCCGGAGGGATCCCGAAGCGTTCCGGAGCCAGCCGAGAGACATAGTCCCTCCAGCGTGTACTGGGTCCTCCCTGGGGTCTCTTTCCAGTGGGACATGCACAGAACACGTCACCAGGGAGGCGTCCGGGAGGCATCCGGATCAGATGCACCAGCCACCTCATCTGGCTCCTCTCAATGCGGAGGAGTGGTGACGCGACACTGAGCTCCTCCCGGATGACCGAGCTTCTCACCCTATCTTTAAGGGAGAGCCCGGAAACTCATTTCGGCCGCTTGTATCCAGGATCTTGTTCTTTCGGTCATGACTCGGTGTACAGACCCAAGTGCGCAATTTCCATTTTGAAACCGCTCCTCTGCTTTTGACATCTTTCAGTTGAATCTGTACTTCAAAATGGCTGGCTACATGTGTGATCAACACGCTCTGTCTCTTGTGGCTTGACACCCGCTACAAAGGCAAAAGAGCAATGCCGTGTCGTCATGGTGCCGGACAGAGGTAGCGCTGCCTTCTGGAGGTTAATGCGTTGAGAGAAAAATGGTTCCCAGTAGACCCCTGTGTATTTAGTAGCACTTGACTTATAAGCAAAGACGACCGACTGTGTGGCATTCTTTACAAGCAACCCAGGAGATGCTCCTCAGGGATAACGATATCCAGCGTCTAAATGTCCTCAGAGTCCATTTTTCCCTTTTTTTTTTTTACACAGCATGTCTGACAAGGAAGATAAAGTCAAACGTATATATTAACGTCATCTGCACAAAAGCGGCTTTTTATGGAATCCGTGAGCCAGGGGGAGAAAAAAAAAAATCAATGTCGGGTCCTGCTGCCTTGCAAGGTGCCAAGCAGCTCATCAAGGGCAATTAGAGCTCACCCACGTTGTCATTTATGCAGATGATGAAGCATCAAGAGAAATTATGAGTTCGCTTTCTCCCTCAAGGACATTTCAAGACTGGCCATCACCTACCAACTAAGTTTCGACGAGAAAGAAAAACATCTACAAGAGGGATGGACCCATTTGGGGGAAACACGGTATATGTGTACAGTGGTGTCCTGTGACCACGCCCATAACTCATAGAACACGAGATATTAGCTACAGATGATCGCTGAGATTAAGTTTCTCACATTAGGGAAGGAATATGTTTGACCTCCAAGCTACGACTGCATCTTTTGAGGCATATTTTTGCTGAATTTTGTGTTCAAAGTGAATTTAAAACATGAAGCCAGATGCTAGTTTTTGAATTGAACTTAATAAACACAACAATATGCCACATATATAGAAACGATAAACCACCACAATTATCAAGAATTGAAGAAAGAAAGGCGAGGCATATTTTCATGAGCAAGTGGAGGTTTTAATTGCCAGCAGCAGTTTGTGGAAGCAAAGCCAAAGCCCCTGAATCGAGCACTCGGCGTTTTATTTGAACTTGACCCAGAAACTGCAATATACTGCTTATCTCTGTCAACCAGCTCCTGATATTTCCTTCAAAGTAGGGAATGTAAAATGTGCATTATTTACCCATTTGCCTCTCTACCTGTTGATGAAATGCTGCCGCACAATAGCCAGTATATTCCTCTACTTTTGCTGATGTGTATTTTTCCCCCCCAAACAAAGTAATTGTATCTGCACATATTCCCAAAGAAAAATGAGAACCGCAGCAACGCTAATTGTTAAAAATGAATTTAGCGGGGGTCCTTGTTGACTCATTATTCATCGTGGTTATTGCTACCCGTTTGACTCAGCCTACGTGTGCCAAAATGGGTCCATTTGTCTCTGTCGGAGATGGGCCGTTGACAGATGTGCCAATATGGCTACCGAAGTTCAGCTTTGGGGGGGGAGGCATCTTAATTCTCCATGATGTATCATGCTGGCAGCAAGCAATGAACAGAATTGAGTTCCAAATCATCTTACTTCCCACTGCCTCTGGCAATCTGTTTTCTTTCTCTCGACGAGGTAAATATATTAAGGATGGAAATAAATTAGGGGTTACTGAGCCTTGAGCTAAGAGTGTATCAGTGACTTTTTATTGAAGTCGATTGCTTGTATTGTCACGTCGGCGTGCCCTCCTGCCTCAAGGATACATAAAGAAATGCCCAAAGCGCACTATGATGTTTTCACTTTTCCCATTTAGACCGGATTGATGTGTCGGGCGCAGAGGTTTGCTACGTAACCGTAATTTAATTTCAGGTATCACATGGTGCCGTTGTGCCTTGAGGATGGATATTAGGCCTCGTTGGTGGCTCAGGTTCATCTTAATGGATGTGGACAAGCGTTGCCTGCTGGGATTGCAATATAGAGGAAGTGTTATATTGCCAGTGCACTAGTTTCCACTGTAATGTGGTTATGGTGATGAGCTGGAAAGCGATGGTGACGAGCTCAGCAAATTTTTAAACTCATCACAATAATTTAGTTGGCAATGACTACATATCAGCCCATCGGTACAGTGATAACTACAGGGGGTAGGGCAAAAGATGGGTGAGACTTTGCTGGAATCCGCCCGATCTCTTAAGATCTCGGAAGCTAAACGGGTTTGGCCCTGGTTAGTACTTGGATGGGAGACCGCCTGGGGAATACCAGGTCCTGTAAGCTTCTCTCCTCGGCTAGATGCAGAGGGGTTGCGTCAGGAAGGGCATCTGGCGTAAAACTGTGCCACAAAAATATGCGTTCATCTAAGATGACACGCTGTGGCGACCCCTAACAGGACAAGCCGAAAGGAAAAGAAGAAGAGAAGACGACTTTGGTAAAATCCCAAAGCAGTTTGATGGATGAGACCAAGTCGACATAAAAACCTGGAAAACCGAAAAACCTTTGAGAGCTACAAGTAGAAGCAATTGAACGTGTTGAGCACGACATCAGTTCTAGTTCGTACATGTTCCGTGCTTGTTAGGTTGTTTATTATCTGGAGTTTACTGAATTACACTGCTAACTATTGATTTCTGTCTAACATTCTAAATTATTTGGACACTTGCTGTGTAAGCACTGGCGTTGGCTATTGTTGTTGTTCCTCAGCTTGAAGAACAACTACAACACGGAGCGCTAATGGCTTCTGAGGGGGAAGGAGTTCGGACTGGGGCGACAAGTCTTGTTGATTTAGCCGGGAAGTACTCTTGTGTGAACTTTAAGGTTTTTAGACCTGTGACGTGCTGATTTTAAGTTGGCAAGGATTGGCAGATTCGCTTGTGGATTCGGTGCATACCAGATTTTTTTTAAAGGCCAGTGTAGAGCAATTACTCACCTGCACATCTTTGATACAGTCAGATTGATAGGTGAATTATTCAAGTGTGGCATTTTTTTTTTTTTTTTTTTTTTTTTTTGGACTATAGAAGTGAGTTAGGCTTTCATTCTAAGCAGGAAAAAAAAACCTTGATAAATAACTTACCCAGTTAAAACACGAGCAGAGTTTTACGGAATAAATTCCCGACTACCCACCTTAGCTTGACGAATAGTTAATGCACACACTTGTGAAAATATCGACTGGAACAAATGCTGGTAAAGAATGTTGAACTTGATTTTCTACTTATGGCTAAGGGGTGCTAACGGATTGGCTACCAACCAGTTCAGGTCGTATCCTGCCTCAAGCTCGAAGATAGCTGGGATTTGCTCCAGCCCTCCCATGACCCTTGTGAGGATAAGCAGCTCAGAAAATGGACCGATGGGATGGTAAATTCTGAATACAGCCACATTCCCCCTTATGAGCGGTGTTCATACTTGTGGAACTCCATTTTTTTTTTTACGCTTTCCCACTTAAAAACGCACTAATGGTGGATTTTTTTAATGTAATTTATGTTGCTCATTTTTCTATCCTGTCATGTGAACAGGGTGTGTAAAATTTTTATAGCCACTGTATACTCTTCCTACTATTCAACTCAAGTAAAACCAATCAAGAGCTACGGCATACTTTTGCTGTGAAATACTTCAAACTGATAATTCGGAATATCAACTGAGCCATTCTTCATCCGATTCTTTTCTTCCACTGCCTACACCTACACCATTTTTGTCAGTTTCAGGCAGCCTCGTTAACATCGCCGAGCTCATATAATCATCGGATTTCGTTCACTCGCATAGAGGATGTGCATGTTTGTACGTAGGCGTCGCAGACGTGTGACCCGGGAAGTCACTAGAGGAGTTTACAATTCTGTTTTTCCATGGAAGTTTTATTTTGGATTTTATGCCTGCGTCGCCGAGACTGGCCTACAGCAACTTTAATTATAATATGAATTTAACAGACCGACATTAACTTCTCCTTTGAATACATATTCTCTGTTTGAGCTCCCTCCCTCCCTCTCTGTAAGTTTCCTCCTCATTTATCTTTCTTAATGCTGGCTGCATCTCAATTCTGAACACTGGACGCGGACGCTATGGGGAAGTGAAGACTGCGAGACACCAATTGGATTAAGACTTGATTTAAAATGGCTGCTTGCTCCGCTTGACTAAATGCTCATCTGGAGATACAGTCATGTTATCCTGTGGCTGCGGCCTAATTGGCGATTTTTGGGGAACGGGCACCCACTGAGTAACATTTCATACGAGCACAACATTTGTGAACTATAACACTAAAAACAGAGTAGGGTTGTGATTTGGAGCACATTTTAGCTATGCATGTGAAGTCCAAATTGAATAAACGTTCTTCTGCTTAACTCAAGTCATTGTGCTTAAAAACAGAGAGGAAGCTATTCAGAGATAGCGTAGGCTTTGTATAGACGTTTTTCCCTTTGAATTCATTTCCCAAACGATTTCCCTTTAATTCACTGCAGACGGGGAAAAAAAAACATTCACTCATCCAGTGGGCACCATTGAGATAGTGCCTTTAGCTAGTCAGAGACTTGTATTTATGAAAGTGATTGCGGGGACAAAAAGAACAATTTGAACCATGCCCACTCGACACCTACCATTGCTTCATCACAGTACATGGCAACTCTTGTGAGTTTGCCTTCTTTTTTTTTTGTTTTCTTGGAGTAAATGGACCATTTCTTCGAACCTTTAAAGTATATTCAATTTTAGACTTTGATGACTTTGTGAAGAGTTATTAACTGAGATGAGTTAGATTATTGTGGTATTAGTTGGTTTGTTTTTGGTTTGTCCAAACACTGTAAATATAGTTGTTCTGCAAACTATCATTTTGAAGCTGGTAAACTAAATTCTGTGCAATTATAATGGATTTAGAGCACATCTTTCTGTGGCGCTGACTGTGGCTAATGGTGTGCTTAGTGGTGACCCTCTTCCGCGAGAGCACCATAAGCGATAACCTTGTGACAACCTCTGTCCCCCGGATGACAGCGGAATGCTTTTTTTCCCCTCTGTACCCCTCCTGCTGGTCTCTAGGATACAGTGAATTCCCTGTTTTGGAAATGAGGGCTCCCCTGCAGGTACCCACCACTGCTCTCCATTTCTAGTGATCAGCTGTATGAGAAAATGATGACACCATGAAAAGACTAATGCACACGGAGGTGTACATTTCCCTCCGTTAAATCTAGAGTACTTTCAGGGATCAGCACTACCTCTCCTGCCGGTTATGCTTGGCCTATGCATCTGCACTCTTTAGAGGGGATACGTTTGCCACTTTGTGCAATTTGGCAGGCTGGTTCAAGGGATGATTCTTGATTGATCCGCTACCCCAGACAGAAATAATGAAGGTATCACATAAAATGACTTTCACGATGCCTTGGGTGCTTGTGGCGTTCAGTCATTGCCCAGAAATCTATCCATCCATCTATCCATTTTCTTGGCCGCTTATCCTCACAAGAGTGAGTGCTGGAGCCTTTCCCAGCTGTCAACAGGCAGGAGGCAGGGTACACCCTGAACTGGTTTCCAGCCAATCGCAGGGCACATGGAGACAAAACAGCCGCACTCAGAATCACATCTAGGGGCAATTTAGAGTGTCCAATTAATGTTGCATGTTTTGGAGATGTGGGCGGAAACCCAGGCGGAGTGCCTGGACAAAAACCCACGCAGGCATGGGGAGACCATGCAAACTCCACACAGGCAGGGACCGGGATTGAACCCGGGACCTCAGAACTGTGAGGCCAACGCTTTTCAGCTGAGCCTTCCTGCCGCCTCGCCCACAAATCTTCACAGTAAATTGCAATAAAATCGGTATTCTAATACATTCCCATGCACACACACGTGCATACGGCCAATCAGAGGGATGATGGGAAGGTCCCACCGCACCCTTCTCTATTTCTGATTGGTTTAGAGACCAGATGTTTCATATGACTGCTTTCAAGTTATATTTTTTATTCATAATGTTCCCTCTAAGGTTATCTAAGGTAATCTAAGATGCGCAAATTAGTCGCACACTCTCAGTGCAGATAAAAACAGATCCAGCACAGTGAACTATTGATGTCTTTTAACCGAGTTGCTGCTTGGCCACACCAGGTCACACACTCTACGTCCTAGTTTACCTGACACCGTCCCCTCCACACTTAAAAGGGGTACACTCAAAATTACAAGCACCGGCCACCACCACTGCTTTAGTTAGAAACAGTCTGGGCAATGTAGAGCAAAGGGAGTTAGACATGCTTCTTATGTTTACTCTTGATAATCATGGTAAAAGTAAAAAAAAAATAAAAGAACTGCTGTTACTTTAATGAATGTTGGGGTATATCTGAAGAATGGAAGAAAAAGTGGTGAAACTAGATGTGATTTCTCTTTTTTGAGTAAAAAGGTCTGGTCAGAAGCCAAAGAAGAAAGTGCAGGATGAGATGGTGTGTAATGTTAAAATTCCACCTGGGCACAGCCCAATCGAAGATGAAAGGACAGATAATACAGTGCACAAAAAGCAAATTCTGTATTTTAAATATAGTAGCCAACATAACATTAACACTAAAACTGTTTGGGGGCATCATTCATCTTTCAACATGCATTGTGAAAGATATTCTGCAAGCAATAATTCAGTTTTACACCAAGAAACACACAGGGATATTGTTGTGGGTTAAAAAAAAAAAAAACAAATGAAACAAAGTTGGATGCGACATTTCAAATTTATTGTTCATAGTTGGCTTGGTTTGGTTAGCAATGTATTTTTTTGTTTGTTGACATTTTCAGTGTAAATATGCAAAAACACATAATTGTCTTCAAAAATGTTCTGATGGGTATGTAATCTGAACCTTTTTATATGAGCCATGTAAGTTCAATGGATGACACTGATTGACCACAGTGTGTACGTCAGATGTTGTTCATAGTGGGCAAAGGGGGCGCTCACGGGCTTAGTGTGTTTGCTCAGACGTGTCAAAAATTAGAGGGCACATTGCATACAAGTGGACCCTCTCTCTTTTATTGCAGGAGAGAGAATCCTGTTTTCACAAATACCAAAATGTTAAGAAAAGATTTTCATTTCATTTGGTTTCGTACAAATATTAAGTATTAGTAAATTAGATTATGTGGTTCAAAGTGTCTATGAAAATAAAGTTATGAATCTGAAATTATATTCCCTTCCAAGGAGAAAAGGTTAAGAAAGTGTCCTTGCCTGAGGATGTGTATTACTGATCAGACAAGTTTCTTCTTTTGAAATCTTTTAGAGTGCCAACAATTTTTGTGCAATCATTTTAAACTTAAAAAAGCAAAAGCAAAAAAAGAAAAAGAAAGAAATCATCAGAACAGATTGAAGGATCAAGGCCTTGGGTTGATTTTAGTTGCTATTGAAACATGGGTGAACTTTGTCATCTATCTTTCCAATTTCCACATTTCTTGTCCTCATTAGGGTGATCTGGAGCCTTTCGAGATGACTTTTGGTAAGAGGCTATGGCCACTCTGGACCAGTGGCCAGACAATCGCAGGTGTACATGCAATCATTCTCACACCAGAATTTTCCGATCTATCTATCATGCATTTGACATGTATGAGGACAGCAGAACAGCGGTGAGATGTTGCGTAGGTGTGTCAGAAGAATTTAAGGTGAAGGTGGGACTGCATCAGGGATCCGCTCTGAGCCCCTTCCTGTTTGCGGTCGTAATGGACCATGATGTTTGCAGATGATATTGTGATCTGCAGTGAAAGCAGGGAGCAGGTAGAGGACCAATTAGAAAGATGGAGGCACGCACTGGAAAGGAAAGGAATGAAGATTAGCCAAAGTAAAACAGAGTATATGTGTATGAATGAGAGGGGTGGTGGGCGAAGAGTGAATCTCCAGAGAGAAGAGATAGCGAGGGTGGACGACTTCAAATACTTGGGGTCAAGAATACAGAGCACTGGTGAGTGAAGAAATGGGTCCAAGTGGGGTTGAACAATTGGCGGAAGGTGTCTGGTGACAAGGTTTGAGAGAGCAGACTTTGATGGTTTGGACATGTCCAGAGGCAAGAGAGTATACTGGTAGAAGGGTGCTGAGGATGGAGCTGTCAGGCAAAAGAGCGAGAGGAAGACTAAAGAAAAGGTTGATGGATGTTGTGAGTGTAGACATGAGGACAGTAGACGTTAAAGAGGAACATGCACGAGATGGGCTTAGATGGAAAAAGATGACACGCTGTGGCAACCCCAAATTGGGACAAGCCGAAAAGAAAAGAAGAATTGTGTATGAGGACTCCTGGTTACCCGGCGAAAACAAATGCAAGCGCAAACCCCACACAGGCTTAACATAGTCATTTTATGATAATTCAAGTGAATTACATCAGTAAAAAAAAAATATGCTGTTAACTTTTCAGTGTTATTTTCCACAAAGCATACAATATTTATGCATCTTAGTTTTGGGCCCAGTGCAATTACAGGTCAGTTTTAGCCTGCTACACTGGATAATGTGATTATATAATTGAATCTTGGATTTTTTTTACTGTGTGCTTGTGGTGATGTTTAGCTGGATGTGTGGGGCCCATCTTTAGGCACAGTGGATGCACAAAAATAACGAGCGCATTTGTCTGCGTAACACCGCAATTACCATAACAAACTTTGAAATTGCCTGGCATTCTCAGCAATGATCGGAATTCATCCTGAACTGACACCAAATATGCAGTGTCAACAAAGATCCCTTTTTCTTGAATTCACTGGAATATTTATTATAAAAAGAATTTTTGGGCGATACAAGAAGAATTGTAGCCATTGAGCATTCGAGTTAATGTTGGGTTTTGTATCATTTAATGTGAGCCGGAGCGCAAGTGCGGCGCTGTCTGATTTGACAGGTCGCGGCGTCCACCTGCCGCCGCTTCCTCTCTGATCACCCGCATGGCGCGTCGACGGTGCCACAGCAGCTGTGCTGTGGAGGAGAACAAACTGGGACGTGTCGCCCGGTGACGGCGCGCAAAGCGCGCTCATCCGAGTTGCTTGTGTAACACCCAAATGGTTAAAGAAAGACAAAGTTCAGAAAAAGTCTAAGGGCTCCCGAGGGTGTTGCATTATTCTGCCTGAGTGTTACGGTATTTAAATAACAACGAACTGTCCCGTTTCATCTCTCTGACACGCAACTTTGGAGCAGAAACTTTCCTCTTGAAGTTCGCTTGACAGGGTTATGCACTCATGCTAAGCAGTGGAGCCACTGTTGGGTTGAGACAAGTTGGCCCGCTGCCACGTTCAAGGGGAAACCGATCACGTTGTTCTGTTGGAGGGAAGCGCTTCCTTGCGGGACGGCAAGTATTTCTGTCCCTCTCCTTTTCTTCACACGAGGTGCTGGAGATTATTTTTACAGACGAAAGGGATGTTGTACTTATGCAGCGGGCCAACACCCACCGAACAGGAAGCAACAGTTTCTATGAAAGTCCACGAGATGGAAGCAGATAGCACGGAGGGAAAACAATATTTTGGCTAGTGGTCATTCTGCGGGCCAATTAGACGGCGATGCCTGTATGATTTAGCACTTCCTCTGCTCGCTTTTATGTGTCGGGGGCTGCTGTATGGAACACAATGACCCCTGATTAAAGATTGAGCTGGCCCTCGGAGACAGCCTTGGCGCCGTTCTTATCAGATGCCTGCTTCTCAGGACGCAGCGACGCAACTTGAAATCAATGGTTGCGTCCGGTGTAACGCTCGCTCCGACGGCAAAAATATTTAGATTTTCTTGCGAGCGAGCGTGTCAGTGTCAGTCGTACCCGGGGTGATTTATCATGCCCTTCGCACCCGAATGCAAAAACGTGTTTCGAAGTTCAAATTAGTTAGGGGGTATTGATTTAAAAGTGACTCAGTAAGTAACAGTAAGTGATTGGCCAGTGCACTTGGCAGGGTAGAGTGCATTAAAGAGCTTAAAAAAAAAAAAAAAAACAGAGGCCTTTTTTGTTTTAAGGCATGTGTCGAGACGTGAGACAAATGGATTGTTTATCTTTTGCTCCACCCTCTCTCCGAGACATTAACTGGAAGTGGAGGCCGGATCTTGAAAGGCCGAGTGAGTGCTATTAGGTCATCGTGTTAAATTGAGTAATGGAATCAGTCGGGGTTAAGTAACGCCTCCGACAAGACGCTTATGCAACGTGTATATCCGAACCGAACGAGATGGGCAATGTTGTCGATTCTTTCTGCGTCAGTCCTATGATGTGGTCATTGTTTTCGCTCTGTTCTCTAGCAGTTGGAAATTAAACAAGTCTTTTGATTTCGCTGTTGCCTCCTTCCTGCTTTAATGTTGTCTGAGAAATATTGGAAGATCAAATACACGTGCACGAAGCTCAACTCGTGTGTGCAGGGGACTAAAGATAAAGATGTTTTTTTTTTTTTTTTTTAAAAAGGTCTCTTATCTCTTTGTACTTTAGCAAGATGTTTTATTTTAGTGTTTCATGTTCACCTTCAAAGCCCTCTTTTTCCTCATTTTTCTCCCTTTGTAGTCTCTATCATTTGAACAACCAATACAGCCAGTAACAAAACTTTTGGATTTTTACCTTTCGGAAATACTACATTTTAGACAAGTTTTTATACAGTGGAAAAAATTAGTTATTTGGTTTTCATTAAAATTTGATGTGGACGGGGGGCGTTATCTATAAAATATGCACAATACATAAGCTACAATTTACTAGTGTATAGATTTTTTTCCTGTTGCAGTGTTATATGACAACATATTCATTGTTATACCGTAGGAATTCATGGAAAGTTTTTATTTTTTTTTTTTTTCTTTGTCATGTGTAGGTTAGTCTTCTGTATTTATTCTCAGGTCAAAATAGACATTTATGTTATTAATTACACATATATGAAACCAGTGACATTGTGTACAGTTTAAAAACATTTCAATTAACGATTAACATCATGGAGATATTTTTCTTGATAAAACAAATGGTGGCGGCACTGTGTATCAGATGGTAAAGCGTTGGCCTCACAGTTCTGAGGACCGGGGTTCGATCCCGGCCCCGCCTGTGTGGAGGGTTGCATGTTCCCCCCGTGCCTGCATAGGTTTTCTCCGGCCACTCCGGTTTCCTCCCACGTCCCAAAAACATGCAACGTTATTTGAACACTCTAAATTGCCCGTAGGTGTGATTGTGAGTGTGACTGTTTCTCTCTATGTGCGTTGCGATTGCCTGGCAACCAGTTCAGGGTGTACCCCGCCTCCTGCCCATTGACAACTGGGATAGGCTCCAGCACTCCCCCCCCCAACCCTTGTGAGAATAAGCGGCAAAGAAAATGGATGGATGGATGGATGGATGGATGGATGGATCGAAAACAAACAGCCTAAATGAACATCACTGGCAAGTACTGAATCAGTTTCTATAATAGTTGATTGACTAGTAGAGGGGTCGGCAACCCAAAATGTCGAAAGAGCCATATTGGACCAAAAAATACAAAAACAAAAAGTTTATGTGGGCCGCAACAGGGTACTTGGCTGCAAATATAGCATGCCTTCTCTGGAAATGTTATTGCCATTCCAAACCAGACATGTAAGCAAACCTTCCGTGTTGGTAATGAAAGCAAATGATTCTGATCCGAGAGCTGTTCAATCCTGTGTTCTCCTCGGCTATCTTTCTTTTTTTCCCCTTCGCGATCCACGGCCCATCACACACCTGCCGGTTTGTTTGCAACAGCCACCTGCTACGCCGAGCTCAAAGAAGCACGCGTCGCAGGCTACAGCGCAAATTTTCGTGGATAGAAATGATGAAATTTTAACATTTATTCCACATGTTTTTACAGGATTGGAAACTTTAAGAATGTTTGTGTCATGTTTCTCCCCCTATATCAAGCATACTAAAACCAAATGTACCCTATTTTCCGCACTATAAGACACACCTAAGACCTTTAATTTTCTCAAAACCCGATGGTGCGCTTTATAATCCGGTGTGCCTTATATATGCATCAATATTGAGCCTTTCGTGCAGCTCCATCAATGGATGCATAACGTAACCCCAGCCTTTACTGTAACGTCTATTCTATGCGCCAAATAATGCGGTGCGGCTTATAATACGGTGCACTTTATATATTGTTACGTGTAAATTTAGACTAGCGTCCCCTTTGTTCAAACCAGCAAAATGCTACAAGGCATTTTTAAAATTGTGTGTTTCTTTCGGCTTGTCCCTTTCGGGGTCGCCACAGCGTATCATCTCAGATGAACGCATATATATGTTTGGCACAATTTTTACGCCGGCTGGCCTTCCTGACGCAACCCTTCTCAGGGAGGCCCGAGTGGGATACGAACCCACAACCCCAGTGCTCTAACCACTGAGCTACGGGGCCTCTCAAACACGACAAAATAGCTAACACAAAATGAGCATTCAAGAACAGAGTAGTTGAGCCACAACGGCAAATAGTCACCAATGTTGAATGAGTGTTCCCAAACAAGCAAATGTTTGTCCCAGTGGGTATTCCAAGTTAGCGAAAGTTCCAGCTGGTCCAAAAACGAAAAGCAGCCGGCGTCCGTGTAGTTAGTGTTCCAAGCAGCGTAGTTTCCCAGAGCAGCCGTGAGGTCGTGAGAAGAAACCTTGTTGTCCGTCTTTCTCGTCCTTATGTAGATAATCCTTGAAACCTTTCAGACTTCCGCGTCACAAAGGACACAAAGAGTTCACGTCACACGGACCCAAGAGCGTTCGAGAAAACTGCATCACATCATAAAGACTTAAAAGTATGAAAGGAAACAGTGTCACAAAGATCCGCATTATAACAACTTAAAAGCATAATAGAAAAATAAAGAGAACAAAGAATAAAAATACACACACACATAACAATATGAAAAAAGTTTTTATATAGGTCACCCCTAACGGGACAAGCCAAAACGAAAAGAAGATTCTTTGAAGGTGCACCTTATAATGCGGTGAGCCTTGTAGTACGGAAAATACAGTATATATATTTTATCCCACATCTTTTCCCATTTTCACACATTTTTGGAAAAAGCTCCAGGGACCCAATAGGCGGGCGCTAAAGACCTCCTAGTTGCCAACCTCTGGACTAGTGTGACTAACGACTAGTTTTTTTTAAATGAAATTATATTCTTAATTCTAAAATGTAATTACTGTACATGAATTTTCAAATATATTGTACAAAAAATATGAATAATTAGGTTTTGTCCAATTATAGTCATTACTACTAAAATTTTGTTGTTCAATGTGTTTGATTCTTTAAGGACTTCTCGGTGAAACCCAGGGATATGCTACAAATTTGAGTTTGAAACTCATCATTCTTGTTTAAAATCGTAAAACATTCAGAGATCTCTAAAATTGAATCTTTATGAAAGTTCTATAATGCTGAAGATTGTTTTTATATAAATGTGTTGTTATGAGTAAAACAACTTTTCTGATTTGGACATCAATCCATCAATCCATCCATCCATCCATCATCCATCCATCCATCCATCCATCCATCCATCCATTTTCTTCGCCGCTTATCCTCGTGGAGAGTGCTGGAGCCTATTCCAGCTGTCAACGGGCAGGGGGCAGGGTACGCCCTCAACTGGTTGCCAGCCAATTTGCAGGGCACAACGAGACAAACAGCCGCACTCACAATCACACCTAGGGGCAATTTAGTGTCCAATTAATGTTGCATGTTTTTGGGATGTGGGAGGAAACCGGAGTGCCCGGAGGAAACCCACGCAGGCACGGGGAGAACATGCAAATTCCACACTGGCGGGGCCGGGATTGAACCTGGGACCTCAGAACTCTGAGGCCAAAGGTTTACCAGCTGATCCACCGTGCCGCCCCATTTTATTAATCAATTAATTAATTATTTATTATGGTTAACATGCTGTAATAATAGCATAAAATCTTGCTTTGACCATCTAGTTCCATAAGACCATGTGTGTCAAACTCAAGGCCTGGGGGCCAAATTGAGCCTTCTACATAATTTATTGCGGCCCCCATAAGCATGTGCATCAACTTGTTTCATGCTCCAATACAACAACTGTACATTGTGTACAGTTACAACAACTGTACATTGTGTACAGTTTCAAAAAATAAAGTATTGAATTTCCTTTGACCAATAAAAAAGAATGTCTCTCAAACAGCTTTTAATGATATCTGATTTCAAAACTGGTTATCTATCAATTTTTGGAGTATATGTAATTATATAAGGTGATCATAAATTGATATGGGTCCACAGTCATCATGGCCTTATGAGGGGAAACCCTAACTATGATGTGGCCCATGACTTAATAAATGTTGACACCCCCGCATTGGAGCTTCTACAGCAGCAAAATTATGTGACACAGCCTCTTATGTTTCGTGGCCGCACTTGTGGGCTCCAAAGTATTCTGTACCTGTTTCCGTAAATATCCTTTTAAAAATGAATGCCGAGCACAGTTGGAAAACAAAATCAAACGCATGGAAGTAACAGTTTTTTTTTTTTTTTTTTGCTGTATAGATTACTGTACTTGAAAATTACATCACTCGTCTTTGAAACCCACTGACACCCACTGGGAGTGTTATGTCATTCCCCGCCGCCTGGTAAAAATAATTTGCGAAGGAGCTCTTTTGCGAGTTCTATAGGAATATTAAAACACACTTGACTTACATATTGTTTCAATTAGTACTTTCACGCACTGTTTGAAGGACTCACAGGCGTGTTATCTGTTTTAGGTCACTGATCTAGCCTCGCAGTTATGTCTCAAAAGATGGCGCAGCGGCGCTGTCACATTTTTTAACTCTGCTTTGATTTTATGACGGTGTGTCGTTTTGGCAGCATGACCCTATTTAGACTCGGTTACAGTCACTCATCAAAATTGGCTGGCCCCATTTTGCCAGGGTGATTTTCCTCACTATTATTTTTTGTTCAATGCAGTCTCAGACGGCAATAACTGTATTCAGACACGTTTGCCGGCTGTAATTCATAGCCGAGAACCCCCCTCAGTCACTGCTCTTATCAAGACGCCCTCTCCCGCGGTTTTATCTCATCCTTATCCCACGTCGACGCTGTGGGAAGCATCGATAGATGCTTGTTCTACCTGAAGAAGCGGGTGTTGATATCTTCAAAGTGAACTTGTTTGATTGGCATCTGAAAACGTTAATTACGCACATTAGCCGATAAAAAAAAGAAATGTTTATGCCATACTTATGGAACTTACAAACCACGTGACATCGCTGTCAGATCTCTTTGGCACACGGCAGTCACAAGAATGTCAACATTTGTGGTAATAACATTTAATCCTTCACACAGATTTATGATTTCTAAATAAGAAATTACAATACTTGTCTTAAATATTGATAATAAAAATTAACAGCTTTCAACTTCATTGTGCCGTAATTTCCAGCCTCTTAGCTGCGACTTTTTTCACACGCTTTCAACCCTGCGGTTTATGCGGTGATGCGGCTAATTTGTGTAAGGGGGCACTCGAGCGGAGCGGAAAAGGTAAGAGTGAGACCCATGGAATATATGTGCCGAGGAAGTGACTTTTACCGGTCCGGCCCCTTTTAACGATGCACTAGTGTTACTGCCGTGTCTCAGTGATTTTTACCGGTATGTTTTTTTAACTGGCCCTGTTTGTGTGGTGCTAGCGTTAGCGTAAGCGCGGTGCGAGCATTAGCGTTAAACTCTCTGTATTCTGTCTTTCTTTGTAAATATCTTCTTTTCCTTTCGGCTTGTCCCATTAGGGGTGTCATCGTCAGTGTGTCATCTTTTTCCATCTAAGCCTATCTCATTCATCTTCTTCTCTAGCAACCACTGTCCTCATGTTCTCCCTCACCACATCCATCAACCTTTTTTTTGGTCTTCCTCTCGCTCTTTTGCCTGGCAGCTCCATCCTCAGCACCCTTCTACCATTATACTCACTCTCTCGCCTCTGAAAATGTCCAAACCATTGAAGTCTGCTCTCTCTAACCTTGTCTCCAAAAACATCCAACTTTAGCTGTCACTCACATGACCTCATTTCTAATCCTATCCAACATGTTCACTCCAAGCGAGAACCTCAGCATCTTCATTTCTGCCACCCCCAGTTCTGCTGCCTGTTATTTCTTCAGTGCCACCGTCTCTAATCCCTACATCATGGCTGAGCCTCACCACTGTTTTATAAACTTTGATCTTCATTCCACTCCTTTCCAGCGCGTGCCTCCATCTTTCTAATTGTTCCTCCGCCTGTTCCCTGCTTTCACTGCAGATCACAATATCATCTGCGAACATCATAGTCCGAGGGGATTCCAGTCTAACCTAGCCTATCCATTACTACCGCAAACAGGAAGGGGCTCAGCGCGGATCCCTGATGCAGTCTTTCTAGGCATGAAACCATACTGTTGCTCGCAGATACTCACTTCTGTCCTGAGCCTAGCGTCTACTGCTCTTTCCCATAACTTCATTGTGTGGCTCATCATCTTTATTCACAGCTCTGAACATCGCCTTTGTTCTTAAAAATGGAGACTAGCACACTTTTCCGCCATTCTTTTGGCATCTTCTCTCCTGTTAGTATTCTATTGAAAAAGTTGGTCAAAAATATCTCATGTTTCAATGTGGTTACTTGCTGCTTTTACACTGCTCAGCGTATATATGTACCAAATGGTATTTCCTTTACAAACTTACTGGGTGAGGCTGATGACCAGGTGCGCTCTGTAGGCCGGGAATTACGGTGCTTTTCATATACCTTGGAAAATAGTGTAGCATCCCACAAATAGTTGGAGATGTTGGTAAGGCAAGCAGGTGGTCCTGTATTCAAATTACCGGTAGTTTACTTCTAGCATAACTGAAGAAAGTATGCAGAATGTCGTACCTAAAAATGGTTGCGAGAGCAATACAAAGGCTTTTTTTAAAATCAACGGAACACGCTAGTTTTTCATTGTAGTCCGTTATCTCTGAAATGAGGTGGTGTGAGTGAAGACAAATGTGGTTGTTGTCATTGATTGTCCAACACAGACATTTGACACCTCACCAGTGTTGCAAACTGTGCGTCCACCATCTGTTGTGGGGGTCAGCATTTTGTACCTGACAGCAGTCGTCTTTTGTTCGGCAACGTTGTGGCATGTCAAGGATAAAAATGTGGCCTTATTAGCACAACTGAACACTTCCATCATCTGTCATGAAGGGCGACGGGGAGATATTTATTACATTGAAAAAGACAATGCAAACAGATGGAGGTGACAAGTTGGGGTGCTGATTCTTTGGGCATACATAACAAGCTAAGCATTTTGATGACAAGATTAAAAAAAAAAAAAAGGAACTTGTGTCAGTTGGTAATTGAGCTTTCACTTGGACGGCACTTTTCTCTATATTAAAAAAAAAAAGTTAGGTACTCAAAGCACCGAATAGTGCCAGTGTTTTAAATATTAAATATGTCCAAAACATCAGTCCACCTCAAACATGTTTTACTGTCTCTTTCTTGTAACACTGCTTATGACGTATTGCTGACCTCTTGGTCAGGTCACCATTGTGAAAGAGCTCCAGATCTCAGTTTTATCTGGTTGTAAATAAATAAATAAACAAACAAACATATTAATTAATTAATTAAGGGACTTTGGCGTCGGCTCATTCACTGACCGCTGATGCAGCATCAGGAGCCACTGGAAGTTGACATGGTCAAAGGCTCAAGAGCAAAATGTCAAACTTCTTCCTAGGGGACTGCTGCTCCACCAACTGAGCCATGCAGAACATTTAACACAATAGTCTGTCTACAATACACTGGTCGGTTTTCGACTGCAATCCGTTCCAGAAAACAGTTCGAGAAGTGATATGTTCGAAAACCGAAACGATGTTTCCCATTACAATAATTGGAAACAGAATAATGCGTTCCAAGCCAAAAAAAAACGGGCTTTTCAAAGCATTTTTCAAGCTTTTCCTGATAATAAACTCCATCTTAGAAATGCATGTATAGTTTAAATACTTTATAAAGTAGAATAATTTAAGAAATATATTTATTTTTTGCTTAAAATGTATGCTTTACTAGTAGTAGTACGCTAGGCTGGGAGTGCATTGCTGTATCTGGAGCGACTCCGCCCCCAGGCTTGTCAACTTTTTTTTATTAACAAAAGTGCAGAATAACTTTAAACAAGCAACTCGCCTTCTTTGGAGCCATAATTGGCTGTTAATATGGTAGTCCTTGATAAGAAGAAAAACAACAGTCACTACCAAGACACATCTGTGTACAGAGGGTGCGTAATACAGAATAAAAGTGCGCTGGTTATTTTTCAGGGAGCGTTCGAATTGACAATAACAAAACGCGTGGTGGGTGGGTCAGCTGCTTGCGCCGTGTGCATTATGTTATTTCCGGGTTTTTTTGAGGGGCGTTGGAATAGACAACAAAGCGCGTCATGGGTGGGTCAACTGCTTGTCCCTCCCGCAATATGCTATTTCCGGGTTTTTTTTGTGGGGCGTTCGAATTGACAATAATAAAGCGTGTCATGGGTCACCTGGTCAGGCCGCGCGCAATATGTAATTTCGGGGTTTTGTCGGGGGTGTTCGAGTTTTTCGTTCGAAAACAGAAGCAAAAAAATCTCGAAATTTTCGTTCGAAAACCGATTTGCTCGATTATGGGGACGTTCGAGAACCAAGGCTTTGTTGTTTTGATGTCTTATTATACTGTATAAAGTTTAAATATAGATACTCACGGCAAAAACTGTGGTTCAGTTCACTATTTAACCAAACCACAGTTTTGTTTTTGTTTTTTTCCAAAAAAAGCACAACTTTTAGTCTCAGTTTTGCTTCATTGTGTGTTTCATATAGTCCTAGTCACGTAATACATGTCCAATGGTTTTGCGATGGCGCAACACAGACAACGTGGATTAGTTTGTTCTCTAAAGGCTCACCGATAAACACATTCTCCTTTTGGATTCAAACCGTTAATCTGCTTTCAAAATCATAATCCGCTTGAAAAAAAATAATGCCATGAAGTGTTACCTGTGAGCATCTGGGTAAATAGCATGATGATAGGGCGAGTTTACATATTTAATTAACATTATGTGTTCATACAAGTGTTAAATCAGACCATGTGTCATCTGATTTCCATGTTGATGTGTTAGGAGGCTGGCCAAGATGAGGTGTTCGGCGGGGAAAAAAAAAACAGTATGTTAAATTACACCATGTTTAAATGTTCTCACCGTAGCATTGGAGAGTGGCCACAAGGTTTATTGTAACCATGCTGGGAGATTGCAAAAAGATAGAGGAAGTGAGTACAATGCAACCCTCCGTTATCTGATTGTTGTGCTGCCCCTTCCCTTTGGCATCGGAGCAAAAATGATCTCCAGCAGACACTGGCATCTACTGCAGTGTGTGTTTGGATAGCAAATTAGCCAAATGATTAGAATCCTTTCAGGTTACACTTCAATATCTGACACAGATTTTTTTTTTGTTGGATGTTATACATTTTGGCTCGAATCAAGTTTTGTTTTTTTTTTTTGCTTTATATGAGCCTATTTTCATTGTTCCCTCATGTATATTTTGTAGCCTGACCTATCTGTTCTCAAATATGTCTGAGTCGGTCCTTTATCTCAATCTTGCATCTTTGTTTTTGTACTTTGCCAATGTTCTATGGGGGAAAAACAGTGAAGCGTGATACAGTAGTCTTTTTCGTCTTGTGGCCCACATAGAAGACTTTGTTGTTTTTGGAAAATGGTGCATGTTCAAAGCGACCGGAGGCATTATACTTCAGACAGCCAAAGAGAATTTTAACTTTTGATAATGCCTTTTTTTCCGCGGTTCTTGAAACACAAATCAGATGGAAGCGTGGTATAACCCAAACATTTTTAAATGTTAACTACTTTTATCAACGATATCGTCAGGGATTGCGAAACTGCGAAGCTACCTTGTCAAGGTTCTACCTGCCGAGATCCTTGGCCGAGAAACGAAGTCCAAAATGTTAGAGCACATTTTCTGCTCATACAGGAGGAATCAATATGTTCAGTGTAAGTATCTGCTTGGTATTGACTTTTTTAATTAAAAACTGTTTAATCTCAAATTTTCAAAATGTTAGAGCCGCTTTTTCTTCTACTACAGTGTGTCGGTACAACCTAGTGATGTTTTTTTTTTTCCTCAGAAAAGTTTCATTTAAATAAACCATCACTGTTTTCTATAAATCCATTGTGTATAAATATATTTGCTAAGCTTTCGCTTTAAATGAAATTGAAATGAGCTGTGCAGTTTCTTGATGGGCAGATACGGCTCTTGTATTGCTTCAGTCATATTTTCTCGAAATGCATGAATAACAAATGTAATCCTTGTCGCTAATGCAGGCATGATTTATTTTTGTGCGGTCCTGACCAGATCTTCCAGCTTTTACATGGGTTTATCTCCCCGTTCAATCAGCACAACCAACCCTTTTTGGGACACTCTCACAACCCGAGGGACCGAAAGCCTTGCCTTATCAAATTAGTGAAGATATATTGTTGTATTCTTATTCTCAAACCTAGAATTATGATGATTGGAAGGGACTGAGCTTGTTCTTGTTATGCGTGAGAACAACTAGCATTAGGATGGGTGGGATTGTTCCGGCTGGTTCAACAATTGATAATTCCCAAATAATCCTGGATCACGCTGTTGTTCCGGGAGACTCAAGGACAAGGTCTGTGGCTGGAAGGTGTTTGTACGGAGCAAGAAGCAAATCAATTCTGGATCGAGAGAGATTCTCATGTCTTTTGCATGAGACAGCTGCAAACTTGTCCTATATCTGTGGGGAATGCGATCATGAATATTGTGTTAACCCAGAAAAAGTTACAATCCGTGCATGCATCCTTGTTCCCCAGATCCTCCAGCTTTTGTTGTTGCATTGGCCCATTGTATCCGAGAAGAGATCAAGGGGACCCCTGTCGGTTTTGGATTATTTCTTTGTAAAAGTGCCACTGTAGGGGATAGAGGATTAAAAGAGCAGACAGTGGATAGGGATTCTACAGGAAGTTAGTTTGCTGTACTCACTGAATTGTTTAAGTGGAGTCTTTCCTCTTAGTTTGCTGGGGCTGTCAATTGGCTCAATCGTGTATTCTTTGTTTGCTTCAACTAGGTGTGGTCCTGTAGGAAAATAACACAAAGGCTGCTTGTAGATGATCGACTTTAACAGTTTTTCATTGAAGGACGATAGGGCCGCGTCAGTGAAACGAAATTGTTCTACTTTTTGCAGGTTATTTTGCGGGCATATCGAAAGCCTCGCTGTCTGCGAGCGGGAGCATCGCTGGCATTGTTTTGAAATGCCGTGTCATCCGACGTCCTTAGACAAAGACAGATCAGCAGTTTTCACAGTCCTCTTGAAATGTGTTTCCCCACAGGAACCCACGGACCACGAGGCTGGTCGACATTATACCCGGAATGTGCTGCAAAGAACCAATCGCCTGTGGACATCGCGGATGAAAAAGCCTTGGTTTCAGACGAATACCAGGAGTTACAGCTTGACAAATTCAACATTGAGTCCTCCAACCAGACCACCATGAAGAACACGGGAAAAACAGGTCAGCACCATGAAGTAGCTTTCTTTGTATTGTATCGTGTGCCGTCATTTGCCGGTTTATGTTTTTTTTTTGGTTCAACCTGTACTGTCAGGGAGTATCGATGCTATCAGGCTTTTAATCCTTCTTGAGCGGCTCCTGCCATTTTCACCTCTTACATGGAGCCAGATATTGTCTCTGGCGAAAAATACATCCCGAAGGAGAAATGGAGAAGGGCGAGAGCCGGCACTAAAGTGAAGTCAAGTGCGAGAAAGGACGAAATGAAACTTGAGAGTCGAACTGGTCTTTCCATTGATCATAACGAGGAAAGGGAGTCTACTCACCGGTGGACAAACTAATCGGTGTTTGAAAATGGTTCATTCAGCTTTCGGCTGCACGTCAACCTGAGTGACAGGAAGGAATAAAACGCTGTACATCCTGTATGGCGTTGTGAAAGGCGCGCATGCCTTTTCTTCTCTTTCTCCTCTGGGGAATCCACAACTTCGCTCAGCTTGAGACCACCAACAGGCTGCTGGCAGAACAGCAGGTGGCCAACATAAGGACGTAAAAGTTTGGTCTGCAAACAAAGGTCGCGCTGCGGGAGTGTTTACGCATCACCATCTGCTTTCATGTTTTTCATGAAGTACATTTTTTTTTTCTCCAAAGAGACAGTTATGTTGATATGATTATCATATTATCTAGTTAAAATCAATGAAAATACAAGAACATTTTAAATTAATTAAAGAAAATAAAAAAGATCATATCAACTAAAACCCAAATTTCAGTTGAAATCAATGTTAAAATGATATACATTAAATTTACTTTTAACCCCCTTTGGACCAAATAAAATTTTGCAGAGAGACAAATTTGATACTTTCAGAAAATCATACACTTAACCTTAAAATTTTCGATTCTATTAAACCTGTTGCAAATTCGCAACCCCTGCCGGAAAGGGTTAAAGCTTCACGTTCAAGTTTTAGGACTTGTTAAAATATCTGAAAAATCTGAGAAAGGACTTCAGGGGTCATATTTCAAAAGCAGGTCAGATAAATAAGGGTGGCTATGGCTGTTAGGAGTTTTAAAAACTACTGTACTATTTTTTTTTTTTTTATTCTCTTGAAAAATGTTGCGTCAAGGCGGAATCATCACCACACATCCTAACTGTAGCTAGTACAGTATATAAGTGCATATATTATTTACTTCAAGATACTTTTCATCAACAAGCCATTGCACACAATTGGTTGGATTCTGAGAAATCAATAAAGTGATCGCTATGATCATTCTTAATTCTTTCAGATTAGGTGATAGATTATTCTTTGAAACCACACAAACCACAACCACAGGGCAATTACCTTTCACTTTGCAAGAAAAATGTTATCAGTCAAATATTACAGCAAAATATATCCATCCATCCATCCAGCCTTCTATTGTCCAAGCCGCTTATTGTCACAAGGGTCACGGGAGAGCCGGAGCCTAACCCAGCTACCATCAAGCCAAAGGAACTGGTCGCCAGTCAGAGATCAAAATATCTGTCATATAAATACGACCAGACTGCTTTTGTGTGCTTCCAAAACCCCAATTTGAAACATTTCCCATTTTACTGAAGTGAGAAACAATCACCTTCAATCGTAATCCCTTGTTATTCTTGTAAGTCCCTTCATAAACACAAATTCAGCCTCTCGTGACGCATTTTGAAGCTTACGTATGCCAACACATCGAGAAGACACCAGTGCCCGTCTCCCCCCCCCCCCCCCCCCTTGCTTCACTAGATCCGTGGACCAGTAGTATGAAAACCCTGACCTGAATTGATATCTTGTGCTTTTGGCAGTGTCTCTCTGAGAGTAGTGTCATATTTTTGCATTTGATCATAATGAGGGTTGTTAGCCTCCATGACAACCAAGGCCACTGGGACAGCTGAGCAGTAATTTGGGCTGCTTATTTACACAGATGGAAATAACAGCTTTTTAACACTTGCCTCGCCAAGGGATTTTTCCACTGCTTTGCACTGTGCAAATTCTGAAAAACAGTTTTGTGGCAAAATATTTCTTTGGCATGAATGTATTCTAAACTCTTCTCTCCTCAAATTAAGATTTATATATATTTCTGTAGAGGTGTTGAAATCCAAGGAAGTACAATAAGGTCAACTGCGTAAGTCAACTATTCAGCGCGTTAAACGAGCTCACAATTCCAACTACCGTAATTCCTGGCCTACAGAGCGCACCCGGTTATAAGCCTCACCCAGTACATTTTTAAAGGAAATACCATTTGGTACATACATACGCCGCAGCTGTGTAAACGCCACAAGTGCCCACATTGAAACGTGAGATATTTACAAAGACGGTACACAGAAAGAGTTTAACGCTAGCGCTGCGCTAACAATAGCGCCACACTAACACTAGCTCAGTACTAACGGTAACGCTAGCGCTGGTTAAAAAAAAAAACATACTGGTAAAAATCCCTGAGACAGTGCAGTAACACGCTAGCGCAGCGCTAACAGGGCCGGACCGGTAAAAGTCACTTCCTTGGCACATATATTCCACCGGTCTCATTCTTACCTTTTCCGCTCGAGTGCCCCCTTGCGGCCGTTGGAAAAAAATGCAAAAATTAGCTGCATCGCCGCACAAACCACATGGTTGAAAGCGTGGGGAAAAAAAGTCACGTCTTATAGGCCGGAAATTACGGTACAATCAAGTTGAAAGCTGTTACTTTTTATTATTAATATTTAAGGCAAGTACTGTAATTTTGTCAGTGCGGCGGTCCTTATTTAGAAATCATAAATCTGCGTAAAGGATTAAATGTTATCTCCACAAATCACTACTTGCCCAGGAACATTGATGACTCAAAAGTAACTATTGCAGTTTAGAAATAGTAACTGTAGTCTGATTTCTCCGCTGGTTTAAGTAACGCGTTACTTTGCTTGTGCCTCAAAATGGCAGAATTTTGGCGTTTACTGGATAATGCATTACGGGTATCACTGAGTGCCACCGATAATATGGTTTTGCGTTACCATTTTGCCGCGTGACTCAGGTGGTCGAGTGCTTGTGGATTCCATCCCAAGATGAGCCCCCCTGACCATGCCCAAGTGTCCTTCAGCGAGATATTGCTCTTGTCATCAGTAGGTAAATGTGGAGGCAGCGTTAAAAAGTGCTTCAAGTGCCCCGAAGGCGGAGAAGCGCGACAGAAGTGAAAGCCCGTTTACCCGTTTACCATGGCGACCAGCTGGGGATTTTCAGGGTGGCTCCTCCTTCAGCTCAAGCCTCAAATGTTTTCAGCTCCAAATCTGTATTTTATTAAAAAAAACAAAAAAAATAAAACCTCAGCGTAAAGTGGGTAAAGGCCCAGCTATTTGCAACACAGCCGCAAAATGACACTCCCAATTTGTGCGCCGTTCTGTGGATGCGCTGAGGGCAAATCGCCCACCACCAAAACTCCTCATATCAGTTGTATTCTTTCACACATGGCGTCAGCCATCGCGAACATACTTTTCATTAAAAAGTAGACGACACACACGGGTCTTAAGAGTTTTTATGCGATTTCAAAAGTCAATACTGTAATCAAGAAGTCAGTCTTGAAAGTTCCCTGCCATTGATTTCCCGGTGCTCCCGTGTGCCGGCTTTGAGATCAAACTGATTGGCTGCCAGTCCGAGTGCTCCTCAACAAAAACATTTGAAATTTCAAGCAACTTTGCACCAAATTCACAGTGGATCGGATGACCCCAGAGACATTTGCATTGATCAAGGATTTACTTTCACACACACTCGCCTTCTTTCGCAGGCTGTGATTCAAGGTCTTTTTGGCTTAGCTTCTAATTCCCGCTCTGCTGTTGGAGGGTTCAAACACACCCGGTAGCGCATTTCTAATGAAACTCCCAGGGCCGGCAAACTCCGCCACTCCTTGACTTTCCTCGTGTTGAGCACAGGATTACAGCGCTTCGACAGCAGCGGCGGAGGGGATTTATCATCTCTGTCAATATTTATGCATCTTTGCAAATGAGTCGCACAATTACGATTGCGTGATTGGCGGGCCCCTCCCCTCGCAGCCTGACCCCCGTGCTTTGATTCTTGGAAAATCTCCCACATCTAAAAACCCTCCTCTTTGTGAGCTCTGCCATAATCTCAAGCAGCACTGGCACGTTAATGCTGCTGGCAGATTTCTTTGGAGCCTCGCGACAGGGGCTCAGCTCATCCCTCATCACCTGATGCTCTTCTCTGCTCTTCACTGCTATTTTTCCCCGAATGTCGCCGTTTTTCAAACGCTTCCCTGCTTTCCATCACGGGTTGATCCATTTCATTTATCATGATTTTTTTACCTCGTCTCTGTGCACAGCGTGTTCTTGCGCTCTTCTGTATTGACTTGGGGTCTGTGTGTGCCTTTGTGATATGATTACAAGTGGGCCGAGAAGCTGTCTAAATCCCCCCCCGTAACAGGGGATCAGCCGACACAACACAAGGCCTAATCTGGCTAATGATATCAAGTGCTGACAAACCAAAGGGTTTTAGATACAGAAATGCTTTTATTACCGTCTTAATAAAACCACAAAGGTTTTTTTTTTCCATCAGTGTATATTATTTTTAAAAGAAGGCAGCACCATTCGATTATAACGATGAAAACATATTGAATGCTGGTATCATTCTATCTGAATGGCCTCGGAAAAATAGCAAAACATTTTTTTAATTCACTGCTGACATAACTGTATCAAAACGACGGCATTTTCCTCTGATCATTTGAAATTTTTTGTTTGAAATGGTTTAGCCAGGGCAGCACGGTGGATCACCTGGTAAAGCGTTGGCATCACATTTCTGAGGTCGCGGGTTCAATCCCGGACCCGCCTGTGTGGACTTTGCATGTTCTCCCCCGTGCCTGCGTGGGTTTCCTCCAGGCACTTCGGTTTCCTCACACATCCCAAAAACATGCAACATTAATTGGTGTGATTGTGAGTGTGGCTGTTTGTCTCGATGTGCCCTGCGATTAGCCGGCAACCGGTTCAGGGTGTACCCGCCTCCTGCCTGTTGACAGCTGGGACAGGCTCCAGAACTCCCGCTACCACCGCGAGGATAAGCGGCTAATAAAATGGATGGATGGCTGGTTTAACCAGGAAAGCATCACTAAGATTTAAAAATACCAAGTGTCCTGGCTCTGAACAACAAGCAACAACACACAAACAAGAATCACAATACAAAATAAGTAAGCATAACGACATATCGAGTGAAATTGGCAATTGGCAAAAAAATAAACTCTCCATCATCTGAGTCGCTTATCCTCACAAAGGTCGCAGGGATGCTAGAGCCAACCACAGCTCTCTTAGGGCAGGGTGCACCCTGAACTGGTTGCCAGCCAAATGCAGGGCACAGAGAAACAACCAACCGTTTGCATTCACAATCATACTGACTTGCAATTTGGAGTCCCCAATTAATCTCAATAAACTGATAAAATTAAAAAATGCATTTTCCCCCATCAAAATCTTCAAGACAATTATATAATCTTATTTTATATTTTAATGAATGTATATTTAAACAAAAGCAGTTTTTAACAACAGCACGTTAAAGCTTCCATGATCAAATATATACATTTTTATTAAATCTTACAATTTGTTGGTGTCTTTGCTGTCCGTAGTTGCTGTTCTTCTGAAGGACGACTACTTTGTGCGGGGCGCTGGGCTACCAGGCCGCTTTAAAGCCGAGAAGATGGAGTTCCACTGGGGCCAGAGTAATGCATCAGCAGGCTCGGAGCACAGCATCAACGGCAGACGGTTTCCCGTTGAGGTAAAGCATCCTGGCACCATGCGACCGTGACAAATATCCAACCCCTTGAGGAAGGGTCAAGACTAAAATGAGACTCAGCAAATAACTGTGGTGCTTAGGATAGATGATGTACAGTAATTGCTAAATTCACTTTTTGGGGGGGTAGCGGGGCGCTCTCTCTGAAACGACCTCGCAAGCCTCCAATCCCCCTTCTGAATAGGAAAGAAATACAATACTTGGTATGAAGGAAGTATATTGAAATTGTAAATCTCAACTGAGAGACACTTTTGTATGTTAGCTGAAGAGCTACATTTAGGCGGGGTTGTTAGTGAAAGTTATGGAGAGTTTAGTCCATGCGTGTTTCTATTGAATTTTTTTTTTCGTCTTGAAAGGCAATTATTTTCAAGGGTGGCATTTTAAAATGATTTTCAGAGATTATAATATATACCATAATTCCCGGCCGACAGAGCGCACCTGGTGATAAGCCTTACCGAGTACATTTCTAAAGGAAATACCATCTGGTACATATATACGCCGCAGCTGTGTAAAAGCCGCAAGTGCCCACATTGAAACACGAGATATTTCCAAAGAAAGACTGTACACAGAAAGAGTTTAACGCTAGCTAACGTTAACTCACGCTAACAGACTGGTTAAAATAGGGTTAGGGCTAGACACACCAGTAACACAGCAGCAACACGCTAGCATAGCGCTAACGCTAGCGCAGCACTAACAGGGCCGGTAAAAGTCACTTCCTCGGCACGTATATTCCACCGGTCTCATTCTTACCTTTTCCGCTCGAGTGCCCCCTTGCGCCCGTTGGAAAAAAATGCGTAAATTAGCCACATCATCGCATAAACCGCAGGGTTGAGAGCGTGTGGAAAAAAAGTCACGGCTTGTAGGCTGGAAATTATGGTGTGTGTGTGTGTTTATTTTTATATATATATATATATATATATATATATATATATATATATATACACACACACACACATACGCAAATATATATATGGTTTAACCTATTAACATTGGCAATTATAAAGAGTTTGGGGGGGTTTCAATTAGTTTTTTGTTTTTTTTTTCCGTTTGTTGCAAGGCTCCACTCCCTGTCCCCCATAGTGGGGGATTACCGCACTTATACTGACCATTAACATGTCCTTCAGCAGCCTTTGTTTCATAAATATACTGTGTGTCGCATAATTGAAGGACAAAATAGATAAATTACAAATTCTGTTAATTGTGTATAATTGTTGTTGTTGTTCATCCCGCCTTGTTGCAATTTCGACAGAATTAAATGCAGTAATTAAGGGCAACCGGGTGAGGTTAGCTGTTGATTCCGGTTCAACATGGTGTCAGCTGCTATAGCGCAAGTCCTGCGCAGTCTTATCCTGCATAATAAAACAGTGACACCAAAACAGAATGTCAGAACATTCGAAAGGAGGTTCCCAAACAGAGCTCGTGCACGTGACGTCACCATTTTCACGGCACATTATTGCCGGTGAAAAAAAAAATTGGCTGTCGCAGAGGTTTCCGGAGGTTAAGTGTGATTGCGATCACTTCACGTATGTTCCGTGGAGACGACTCAATCCTCTTTTTTTATTTTATTTTTTCAATAATAGTTAATGAATGCGAGTTTGTATAAAACCAGGGGTCATTTATTTCAATATTGGTATTTGAATTGAATACTAGCTGGAAAGATCGATGGATTCCGGTAAAGGTTAACGTGTCACCCAACACACTTCTGCGTTCACGAGCCGTTTCCCCCGTCACTATCTGATTTATTCCTGATTGAGATCCAGATCCAGCAACGAAGTATTTGTATGCGTCCAGACTTTTCTACACTTTCAACCTTTTCTGTGTAAATCTCGACAACTGACTCACCAGATCCATGTGTGTATCCAGATGTCCAAGACGAGCTGAAGCGGATTAACAGTCCAATTTCTTATCAGCAAAAACATCAATTCGGAATTAAATATAGGTCCTCCATGCCAAGTTTATCAAATTTTTCCACATATCGTCGTTTATTTTCACCTTCTAAATGTCTGACGGTATTGGACAAGACGCTGGGCGTCGTGCTCCAAGACATACTTCGGTGTCGTCTCCAACCGACTTATCATTGCGCAATCCTGAGCTTGACCGGCAATATGGCGAGGTCAACAAAAGTCAGGTGATTTTATGACGTAGGTGCACGAGCTCTTTAGCATGGCATTAGTGTCATGCAATAAGCCAACCCTAAATTAGACTGTTTTTTTTCATGATCTTGATTCCCAAGTTATTACCATGGAATTCTTTTACTCTTTATTACTTTTGTCTATTGATTAAAACTGGAGTGGAGCACGAACCGAGGAAGTGCAAATTAAACCCGAGAATCTGCTGAAACATTGTAAACAGTGCACGCTTCTTGTTTACACTAATGCAAGAATACTAATGTCAGACATGAGATTTATTCACCAGGTGAGGCTACAAAGCTTTGCGCTGATCCTTGTTAGCATTATTTAACCTCCGCGGGGCTTTGCACTTTACAGATAGCCTTTCCGCTGCTTTTAATTGAATACCACAAATTCCGCTTCATTATTATTTCATTGAGTTGTTAGTGGTCGAGGTTTTGTGTCGAAACCGAATAGGGTGAAAGGGACATTGATTGGCAATCTGAAAATGTCTTTTCTTGTTGTTGATGTTGAAGGTCACAAAATACTTTTTAAGACCGGACAATAGACTTCAAGTATTTAAGGAAAGGACAAAAAAAACCTCCAATACAACAGGCAGTAAAATAGGTTTTCTTTCCGAAACCGTCGCCGATGGATTATTCCCTTTTTTTCTGCATTTTACAATGCCTGTCCTTTTCCAATGAATGAAGTTTTAAATATTATTTTAGGATCACTTCGATAATTGCTTATTAAAAACGACTGCATGAAAGCGCTTGTTTCTGTGTGTCCCTTACGTCTGCAGATGCACAGCCCGAGTCCGTTGCGCGCATCTTTCTTTGGCGTCTCTGCACACACCGCTTTTGATCCTGAATGCCTCTATAATTAGAAGAATTTTTTTGCATTGCCATTTTGCGTTCGGCGTGCTGAGATTGTAGACAGCGCAGCTCTTTTGATCATGTGCCTCTAAGTAAGTGGATGCGCAGCTGTTAGAAAAAGCTAAAAATGATCATAAATTAGATACTTAATTTCAAATGTACTTTTTTTTTTTTTTGCCACATGGCATTTTTTGCTTCGTCGAGCATTTTTGCTTGATGGAGACGGGCTTGAGAGAATGATGCATGTTTAATGAGAAACTCATATTTTACCTTTTAGCAGGTTTGTAATGTGCTGCTATGTTAAATAACCTCGTTAATTTTCTTATCATGCACTCCATGTCCATAAAATACAGAAATTAGTTGGACCTTTTTTAAAAAAAAAAAAAAGCTAGCAAATTAAAGGCACTGGTAGCAAGAACAACAAAAAAGTTTAATTAACGTGTTTCTGAAAGAGAACTGAACCGCATCAGTTGCATCTGTAAATTAGAGTGCATAGCTGTATTTTAGTTTACTACACAATAGAAATGGAAGAAGTAAAACTCTTCCAGTACACGCGTGGCCTCCACATTCATATGTCGAGAATGCATACCAAAAAATGTGCATCAATTTCCACCTGCAGCATGACTCTGTATCTAATGGATTCCTTCCTATGATCGAATAATGCAGGAGACCAAGGCCCACTTTCAAAATGAAAGAGATGATCTAATTCAGGAGTAATTCAATTCCAAAATATTCCAGTTTCACTGTGTTACATTGAAAAAAAAAAATATCTGAGTGAACAAATGGACGAGTAAGAGCAGTGACACTTGTGAGGAAAAATCTAAATTTGTCATTGCTGTTCAAAAGAGAAAGTGGTCGATGGTGCTTTGCATTATGTCTTACTAGTGAGCTTAATATTCTAAGCACCGCGTATGTTTTGTACTTCTAGGCTAAATATGTCCTTAGCTGTTGAGTTCTAGAGCTTTTGTCTGCAGCCACCTCCAGCCCTGAATTGGATATCTCATACTGTAAAAAAATAAAAAATAAATTGAGATGTTTCTCCCAGCTGCCACCCCGAGCATTAAAGCACCTATACATTCATCCACTCTGTTCGGTGGGAAAGACAAATTGTGTCGCTGTGTTATATGGACCCTTCTGGCTTTTGCAACATGCTCATGTAGTAAAGTAAACAAAAGGGCTGCTTGGCTGGTGGCTCCTGAGCTTGACATTAATATAGGCACACGGGCTCCTACATGAGAGCGGGGTGGACAAATCGATAGACGGCCCACCTGTTTGCTCAAACAGCACAATGAAAAATGAATCGCTTGATTTGTTTTTCCCCGAGGGTTCCGTTGGGAGATCTGTCCGTATAATATACTGTATTAAGGTGTCACGCAGGTTCGAATAATTTTACATAGCCCCTCGAAAATGTACTGGCCTTGCTCACGTATACTGTTGGTATATGTGGTACATGTGCCGCAAGTGTAATGTGAACTTCTCTGAATAAGTCATGCATTATGAGTCGAGCTGGAATTACAGTAAGTCTCTCTGACACTCTATCAACAATTCATCACAGTCGCTGGCACGAGACTGATGATTTTTATGAGTTACGTATTTAGCATGTGTATCATGTTGCTTGAAACAAGTATAACGGCCATATGTTCTCCCCGTGCCTGCGTGGGTACTCCCGTTTCCTCCCACACCCCCGAAACATGCATGTTAGGTTAATTAAAGACTTGCCCGCAGGTGTGAATGTGAGTGTGAATAATTGTTCTTCTTTAAGTGCGCTGTAATTGGCTGGTGACCAGTTCAGGGTGCGCCCGATGACAGTTGGAATAGGCTCCAGCACGCCCGCGACCCTAGTGAGGATAAGACAAGAATTAATTAATTGACAAGAGACCGACACTTCTAGAATATCCATCCATTTTTTTCACCGCTTATCCTCACAATGGTCGCGGGGAGTGCCGGAGCCTATCCCAGCTGTTAATGGGCAGGAGGCGGGGTACACCCTGAACTGGTTGCCAGCCAATCTCAAGGCACATAGAGATCCTCGGGGCAATTTACAGTGTCCAATTAATTTTGCATGTTTTTGGAATGTGGGAGAGAACCGGAGTGCCCGGAGGAAACCCACGCAGGCACGGGGGAGAACATGCAAACTCCACACAGGCGAGTCCGGGATTGAACCCGGAACGTCAGAACTGTGGGGCCAACACTTTACCAACTGAGCTGTGCTGCTATTTTAGAATAATAGATACAATTTTATGAAGACTTGCCTGCTGACAGAGTAGATTGAAAAATGTCTATTTCTCCTTCGATGAATTTGTAAGTAAATAAAGACAAAAGGGTAGTAGTTATCATCTGCCTCTTGCAAATGGCGGCCCCCAACTTCGCACATGTTGCTTGGTCTCACGCAAAAAGTTATAATACACTTTCAGTGTGAAAGGATTACAGTCCTTGCACTAACACGTAAATTGTGAGGTTGTCATTACATTGTAATAAATGTTATAAGCATACGTATACTCTACATCTAGCAAAACAGGCTGTTGTGGCTGAAATATTCTTCAGTATGCTATATCTTATCGTCTTGTACAGTCCGATAAGAGCAGTGCAGAGGCCCCGTAGCTCAGTGGTTAGAGCACTGGTTTGGTAAACCAGGGGTTGTGGGTTCGTATCCCACTGGGGCCTCCACTCCCTGAGAAGGGTTGCGTCAGGAAGGGCATCCGGCGTAAAAATTGTGCCAAACATATATGTGCGTTCATCTGAGATGACACGCTGTGGCGACCCCGAAAGGGACAAGCCGAAAGAAGAAGAAGAAGACAGTCCGATAAGAGCAGTGGTCTCAAACTCATTTTTGTCTAGGGCCACATTGTAGTTACAATTTCCCTCAGAGGGCCGTCATGGTGAACCCGTAGAAATCCTGAATCGCCTCATTATATTTGCACATGAAACTTATGAACTAGTTTTGGAATCAGAAATCAAGCGTCTGGTAACACAAAAATGCTCATAATGTCTCAACATTATCATTTATGATATATGACAGTTTGAAACGTTGGGACATTTTCGCAAGAATCACCGAGGATTTGCCTTCAAGTGTGTGTTAATGTGATAGAATAGATAGAATGGTTATAATCAATTATAATTGTCCGTATTGCTCAGTAAAATTGGAATGGCATGTAATCCCGTTGTTGTTGCTTTGCCTTTGAAGGTATTCACATAAATTAATTTCAGGTTAGCGCATCTGAATGTGACACTCAACCCTTTTTGAAAATTGAAGCCACTGCACCGGCCAGTTGGACGCAAAGTGGGATACATGCGTGGGATGGAAGTGAAAGAATCATACTGCGTTTAAGACAAAAACATTTACCAACAAACTGCTCTCGTAGCAAGAGTTGCAAAGAATCCGAGACCTTGCCTCCCACACACTTATTTCTTATTGTCTTGTTCTCGTGCCTCAATACCTCGCTATCATGGGAAATGATGCCAAGCATGAGCAGCTTTTCATCCGTTTCCTCTTAAATTGGAATGTAGAATGTGCCTTTGCACACACTTTGAGCTGAGGGAATGTAGGGGGGTCGGGGGTGGGGGGGCATGGCCAAATTTAGACCAAAGAATAACTCAAAATGTGGACGTCACAAACTCTTCCGTGGAGCGAGGGCGAGAACTAGAGGTAAATAATTGAGCTCCATTTTTTTTTTTTTTAAATACCATTCAGTTTGCACCTGTTCACACCGGCTCCTGCAAGTTGCAATTTGTTATGACTCTCGTAAAGGTACACGTTCTTCTTCTCGTTGCCGGTGTGCGCCGAATGCACGGCTGAACCCCAAGCGAACGTGCCGAAATGGAGTCAGTTTGGCTAGACCCACCTGCCTGTGCCGTATCAACAAGTCAAGTTGAACAGGAGATTAGCATCAGATCTCGAAGACGCGCGGCGAAATGAAGCGTGCAGTCACGCAAGTCAAGTAGGGAGTGCTTTTAGAAACATTTACTTTTAGGGCACTGTTATGAAAGTGGTTTGTAAGTGACTAGCCCATTTTCCAAAGGCCGCTGTTAACAAGTGTGGGTCACAGAAGTCCGTCACTCTGGTCAAATGAAAAACCCGAGGGACCCCATTTAATTGTGTGATGTCGTTAATAAGATGTGGCGGTTAAAGAATAGCTAGCTCTCTTTATTGCAGCATTCCCAGACAACAAATTAGTTGCACTTAAGGCTGTAGTTAAAGCAACTGGTGGAAATCATCTGGAGTTGGTAATTCCCTTACTGTCCTATACGTGATTTCCACAAAAATGGATTAAAATTTTTGCACTCGTGTCTCAAATCCTTTTGCATGTTGACAGCACAGCCACTTGCTGCGCGGGAACTCTCCAAAGTTTGCCTTTGATAGGCCCGCTCTTAAATTAAATCAACATCTAGGACCTTTTTTTATTGGCAATTAACTTGGTTCAGTGACATGAAAGGCTTTTTTTTTTTTTTTTTTTTTTCAAATTAAAGAGTCTGTAGACGATGATGATGGATAGGTCCAATTACTACCTTTAGAATCCCTTTGCTGATTTTCATCATCACGTCATTATGTGTCGGCTTGGAAATGAAAGCACTCAAATTCTTTTTGATAGCAAATGGAGGCTAGACAGGTGTTCCGTACAGTTTCTATGATGCTTTTCACACTACAGCCGCACTTTTTTTAAGCTTTGTTGTGGGACCAGAAACAGTGTTGCGGGTGATTTAAGGTAATTGGGAGCACTGATGAGAAGCGTTTTATTCTCTTAGATCTCCTCGCAGGAAAAGACCACATTCCTACGGTCTTGCCTGTCTCTGTGAGCACAGTAGCCCTGAGGAACGGGACGTGGTATTTCTTAAGCATCCTCCACCAGTGGCAGAACACAAAAAGGAATGGCACACATTATAGGAGATTTATGAGAGTGATAAATACACCCTCTTTTATACCCCTAAAAAAAAAAAAGAGCCTTTCATCAGCTTCCCAGCAGTGTGTAGTGTGTGCGAGAAGCGATTTATGAGAGGACAGTTACTTCTCCTTGTCCACTCCTCAAGCGATGTATCTTCTGTCTCCCATCTCAGATGCAGATCTACCTTTACAATTCCGATGACTTTGACAGCCTCGCCGCAGCTATCAAGGAGAGACGCATCATTGCCGCCATGTCGGTCTTCTTTGAGGTAAAGTATCGACAAAAGCACAGCACAAAAAAAAGCTCTTCTTCTTCTTCTTCTTCTTGTAATAAACAGCCATATGGCGAGAAGATGGGGAAAAAAACGCAAAAGCTGTGTCCCAATTTTGAAACTGCATCCTTGGGAGGTTGTATTTGAGTGGCGCCTTCTTTTCTGTAACGCAGTGTCATAAGGCTAAGTGTGCCAATATACGGGCGGGCACAGCTTTAAGAGCTACCGCCGTAAATCGCATCGGTCGGGTCCTCAGAATGCTGCAGCCCACGGAATTTGGGCGCCGTAAAATCGCTGGCCGTCCTCACGTCTGTTTACGCTATCACCTTCACCTTTGTTAAATATATTGGCGACAACATTTTACAGTCGACGAAGCCCTTGCCTTCCCATTTGCATGTCTGCTTTACTGTGACACGCCGCCAGTTTTACATTAGAAAGTCTCACGGCACACCCCCGGATATAATCATCACAAGTATGACTGCAGAAATTATGGCGGCCGCATCTCAATTTACTCACACGTTCACGTAGTCCGTAATGAATCAGAGCCTGTTCAATTCAACACAAAGCTGATGTACTTGCAGGGTGCTCTGACTTAAGGTTGTTCTATGAAAGCCAAAAGGTGGATTCACTGTTTTGCTGTGATGGAACGTTTCATTTTTTCCACTTGTCACCGCAATAGATGAAAAAAAATATATAATATATATATATTTCACTGGACACTTAAAGGGGAACTCCACTGGTTTGCATTAACAATGTATCCAATAGGTCATGTAATATGTACTCTATTTTGACAATGTAATGTGAAATCCTCTCTCATTTAATAGTGTTTTGAGAACATTTTTATCGACAATTACAAATTTTCAGGGGCGCCGCCATTTTCGCGAGTCACATGACCTACGTGTGCAGATGGAACATATACCGTGCCGCAACAAAGGCTTGATTACAAGGGATACCATTTACGCCCAATGCTGATTTCTCAGATTTATCCTCATCTGATGAAGAAATAGCAGTATCAGCTGATGGTGAAGATGAAGGAATACTTCCGTACCCAGCCGTAAGTAGCACAGCCGTAAGTGGCTCGGCCGCTTGGTTGATCAGGAAGACGGAAGAATACTTCCATACATGGCTGTACGGCTTAGCGTATGGACGTATTCCTCTGTCTTCCCTATCAACCGAGCGGCCGAACCGCGAGCTACCTCCCCGAGCCTTGGAGCTCACTCGCCGGGGAGCGAACTCACGGCTCCCCCGAGCCCCGGAGCTGTGCCGCTCACGGCTGTGTATGGAAGTATTCCTCCGTCTTCCCGATCAACCGATTCTGCTATTTCTTCATCAGATGAGGATAAATCTGAGAAATCGGCGCTGGGCGTAAATGGTGATCCATGTAATCAAGCCTTTGTTGTACACGTTCACATCCGCACACGTAGTTCATGTGACTCGCAAAAATGGCAGCGCCCCTGAAAATTCCCAATTATCGTTAAAAATCTTCTTACATAACCTATTGGATACATTGTTGATGCAAACCAATAGATTTCCCCTTTAAGACTGTTCTGGGTTTCCCATCCCCGAACTGCACCGCGGCAAGCTTAACTCAAGCGCTAATTGTCCTAATTTTTTGGACTCGCGAGGAACCAAATTCATGGAGTCAACTAATCGACAGACGAAAATGAGGTAAATGAAAATCGAAATGCTGCCCTGCGTCCCTGAAGAAAATTGTCGCCCCGGCCAAATTGTCGCTTGCTTACTGAGATGCTATAAATTGTTTCCTGAAGGTCTCAGCACACCGGCTCTTATACCTTATACCTAATTTCTACTTACTGTAAAAACACCCCAGAGATTTATGTACCTTGGAAAAGCATTCACCGGGACTGACAGCTTCAGGGTCCGCGGCGGTGTTACACACTAATTTCTATTAGCGGTATTTGTGCAATTGATGGTAGGTAATCAATGTGCACTAACGTTCCGCCTAATGGCACACAGACAAGGGTCAGTGATCTTATGGAGGAGGTTGGTGGGGGTGTCGGAGATGGAGAGGGAGGCGGGTGGTGTGGGTGTGGGAGCTGGAATGGGGACACAGGTGTTTTGAATGTGGGTCTACTATCAGGCAGTGATGGACCGTGCGTGGAGCAGGACCTAAATGCCTCTGTTGTGTCCTGACAGGCTTATTGCTTACTGCAATTAGCACCCCCATACACAATCCGCTAAACAGTATTTTACACAATAAAGGGTTTTAGTGTACGTACACATGCACATAAATGCACGTTGCCTCAGGTTTACCATTTCCAATCAATAAGGGGAGTCTTCTTGAGCTCCCCAAAGGCCCATTAATGGCCTCTAAGGTGTGTGTAGTATCCGCATTCAGCATTCACGTTCACGTAATTATTCTCTTCAGACTGACCTGAATTAATGTTAAGCACGGGAAGATCGCTTCCCTTCTTCTCGACATTTTTTCTTTTTTTTTTTTTTTTTGTTCTATTCTCATCGCCCTATGTAGGACGTAGATAATGTGGCACAAAGTGCATCCGAGCACTTATGGCCGGGTTTTGTGACCATAAAAAGGGGCCCATCATGAAATGGGACGCTGTTTTTCCCTCACGAGATTTCCTGTTCTAACACCCTAGTGGAATTACCAAAGTCACATTGGACATCAACAACCCAAAAAAAAGCCCCATAAAACCCATAAAATCATCAAATGTCTGTCTCCAAGGATACATTGTTAAGCCCCAAAAAATATTCATACCCTTCAGTTTAAGTAAATTTTGATCGAGGACACAAGAAAACTACCCCAAGAATCAGCAAAGTACAGTACTAGGTATCCTTTAAAGCTGATTCTGAACTGGTAGTCAGAACCAACAAGTACATCGTGGCTAACTTTTGCAGGGGGTCCTTGGTTCATGACAGTCTGACTTATGACTTACAATTTTTTTTCATTTTATTGTTTTATATTCATTTTTTATACAAATCCTGCATTTATTGTAATTTTGACTTTACTGCCCTGCAACTGTAGCTTAGTAACCAACTTTCAGGCTTTACAACCAATGTGCAAATTTTCTGGAGGAGAACTCCATTGTAAACTCGGGATCATGTGGACTGAATTATTTACGGGTTGGACTTTTCTTTTATTTGGAAAATAAGACAATTTCATCGGCATTTATCAGCTAAATAATAAAACAAACTGGAACATATCAGGTAAAGGATTTTCCCAAAAAATAAACGATCAGTGCCGAGATACAAGTGAAATGTGCAATTGAGATATTTTCAAAGGCTATTTTGAACAAAACATTTTAATTACTGTTCCTAACTTCAATAGAAGTGGGTCGCGACTGGGAAATGAGATAAAGATAAAAAAAAAAATAAGTAAAAATGTCCACTTTGCTGTAATCGTGGATGTCAGACATTTTCAATCAAATCAAATATTTTTCTCTACATTTTTCCCAACTCTGTTGCAGAAATCCCCCCCCCCCATTTACTTTTGTAATTCATCCCAAGACAACATAATCGGGATTTAGTCTGGAGATTTTCCATCCATCCATCCATTTTCTTTGCTGCTTATCCTCATGAGGGTCATGGGGAGTGCTGGACCCTTGGAGATTTTCCCATTTTGTATAATTGTAAAATCCTTCTATCCATTTCTTCGCCGCTTATCTTCACAAGCGTCGTGGGGAGTGCTGGAGCCCAACCCAGCTGTCAACGGGCAGGAGGCATGCAGGGTACACCCTGAACTGGTTGCCAGCCAATCGCAGGGAACATAGAGAACAAACAGCCGCACTCACAATCACACCTAGGGACGATTTAGAGTATCCAATTAATGTTGCATGTTTTTGGATTGTGGGAGGAAACCGGAGTGCCCGGAGGAAACCCACGCAGGGACGGGGAGAACATGCAAACTCCACACAGTCGGGTCCGGTATTGAACCTAGTACCTCAGAACTGTGAGGCCAACGCTTTACCATCTGGTCCACTGTGCCGCCAATTGTAAAATCTAACATTATTTTTCATTTTTGGGAAACATTACCAGTTTTCTGTTAATATCCGCCAATTGAAAAATCAGGATCAGGATGTTTTAAAACTATTGACTGGTAGTCTTTATGCTGTATATAGACAGATTGACTTTATTTACTTTAGTTAACTTTCTTTTTGAGAACAGATTTATCATTTACGGTGATGAATGCAGACAGCAGAGTAAAAGAGAGGAAAATAAGAGCAAATGTGGATGGCTGGATGGATGCATAAATGGACTGATTGAATAATTGATGGATTAGTTCCAAGTAATCAACTAGACCCGAAGCTCATTAACTCTTTATTGATATTTTTGGGTAGGAAATTGCTGGTCGTCATTGTCTTGATTATCCTCATTGATAGGTTTTCTGTCATTCTTTTGGGTCACACAATGAACGTTTTGTTTTGTTCAATATTGTCCAAGGGAAACATTGTTTGAATTTATTTTTTTGTTGGTTTTTTTTTTAGATAAATGTTGCCATGCTGCCTCTGTTTTTGCCCCGGCGTCGTTATCATTTATAATCTCCTGCGTCTGAACGTTTCTTGCAGCTCGGGCAAAAAGATAACCCAGCCGTAGAGCCCATCATCCAAGGCTTGAAAGGAGTAGTCCATCATGGTAAGTAATCAAGAGTTTACAAAAACAACACCATTATACTTCATTTGCAACCCCCGTCGTCCACCTCCAGAGTGGGGCGGGGGGAGAAAAAGAATGCTGCTCTTATTTTCAGCTGCTCAGACATTTGCCCTCATATTTAGAATTCCAAATGAGACTGTGAAAACAAGATTCGAGCAACGATTAACATCAAAAGGAGGCAAAAATCTGCACAATACCGCCTCTGCCTTTGCGGCGCTGCCTTTCTACCGATCGTGTCCTCCACGGAGCTTCGCATGCTGAGGCGGGACTATTTATTACATAGGGGCTTCAATTAATGAGCACTCAGCTCCCTTGTACATATTTCTTCCCCCCCCCCGCAAACGGTGCCTCCTGCAAAGGCTCCTATTCACAGTTAACGATTCATGGCTTGAGTTGCCTTGGACGGTACTATAAAGTACTCATAAATGATTGCTTCACTGTCAGTTTTGCTGTATGCATGAGTTACAAAGGCCACAAGCAGATGTGTCCGAACGACGTTCTTCCCAGCAGACAGCTGTGGGACGCACCCGCTGATTTGTACGCGTTGACACACGTGACTTGTTTCACAACTTGCCGCCGACGGTCTTTGTGCGGGTACAATCGGAACGCCGGTGAGGAATCACGTACTCGGGTGAGCACGTGCCGAGTAATTGTTGCTGGGGTTATTTTGTCTCTGCTCAATGTAATCTCGCACCCCACAATGGACGTGGAGCGCAATTATTTGCGCCGAAGTAGACCTTTTGGTTTTCTTGTTAAAAATAAACGAGCGCACTGCAGACGAACACGCGGAGACACAAAGGATAAAATAAACTTTTATAAAAGCTCGACTGAGTTGTCTTCGGAATCAGAAATGGGTTCCATTTGTTCCAATGAAATTTCAACACTTAAAACTCCATGTGAGTAATCACAAGGAATAAAAAGTGATGCGCGCCTGTGATTTTTTTTCCTTTGTGTTTGTGTTTTTTTTTTTTTCATAGCAATTGTTCTTTTAAAGCTCATTGTAAAAATACAGCGACCCACTCCTGTGAACTTGCGCCGCCATTTCTCGGTAAGATGATTGGGACAGTACAAAAACAACTGATGGGAGGAGTGCAACATCACAATGTGATATTTTTATCTTCAGTTTTATAATAGTTCGCTACCAGTAATGGTCTTGGCAAAAAAAAAAGTATTCATGGTGAGAATCACAAAATCTTTTCATATACCTTCGACTTTGATTTGTCTTTTATCGACATCGACGAGACGTACGCGGCACATCACCTGCAGTGCAGACGAGCAGACGTTAGCCACGGCTGTTGCGTTGGTTGTAACACGTTTTCCAAATGGAGAGTTTTAAATGTACCATCAACTGAAAATCAAAAATAGGGTGATAAACTGCACTGTCGAGCAGAAATGGTGCAAATTTTGCATTGCTTATCCTTTCATCGTAAAATCTCTTTGCTCTTCTATTTGTTAGTCTTAGAGTATGCAGAGTTACTGGAGCTAATATTTGATGGCCCTCTTCCCCTTTCAACATGACTTTCCGTCAGTGCATAAATCAAGGTTCATAAAGACCCGGATTAAAGAGTTACAGTGAAGAAAATAAGTATTTGAACACACTGCTATATTCCAAGTTCGCCCACTCAGAAACCATGGAGGGGCGTGAAATTTTCATCGTAGGTGCATGTCCATTGTGAGAAAGATAATCTAAAAAGAAAAGTCCAGAAATCGCAATGTATGATTTTTTTGACGACTTATTTATGTGATACAGTTGCTAATAAGTATTTGAACACCTGAGAAAACCAATGTTAATATTTGGTACAGTAGCCTTTGTTTGCAATTACAGTGGTCAAACGTTTCCTGTAGTTGTTCACCAGTTTTGCACACACTGCAGGAGGGATTTTGGCGCACTCCTCCACACAGATCTTCTCTAGATCAGACAGGGTTTCTGGGCTGTTGCTGAGAAACACAGAGTTTCAGCTCCTTCCAAAGATTTTCTATTGGGTTTGGGGTCTGGAGACTGGCTATGCCACGCCAGAACCTTGGTAGCTCCTTGGTTTTCCTCGCTGTGAATTAATTTAATGAATTAGAGGAGAGACTGATAACCAGTCCACATCCAACATCAGTGTTTTACTTCATAAATGTGCTTCTGTAAAAATGGTCGGAAATTCCCACGAAGACAGGCCTAAAGCTTGTGACGTTCAAGATAATATAACCGCATGGAGCGATGTTGGATCAAAACCCTGCGGAGTTCCAATGGGCTTGTCACTTAAACGTCCCACATTTTGCTAAGCCAACTCTTTCTAGTATTTGGGTTGTTATATTTGCTTGATGTTTTTCCGCTGGGAGGCCTGAAATGAGGTCATTTGAATTTCTCAAGCTCATCTACATCACTAGTACAGATCACCGCCCCAGAGCCAGCCCTGTCAATGTAACAAACGTGTGTGCGTGCTCACAAGTAGTGAGGGTTCAGTCTTCTACACGGAAGCAACCCATTGGGGTTGGGGGGTCTTAGCCAAAGATGGACAAAGTGGAAACAAGACTGGGTCAAACAGAAGTACTGTTCCTCCCAGAAAGGCCGTTTCTGGACACTCTTGACAAAACCAAAGTGTTTTTTTCTTTATTTTTTTAAATGAAATTGATGATTTATAATAAGTCCATGTTAGAGAGTCACTCTATTGGAATCTCCATAGCCAAAATGCGGGACCTTTAAATTCATATCTTAGGTGAGCAAATCCTATGGCAATATGTCGTACAGTTTCGTTTTACGCCACAGTGTTTGCCCTCTCGCCCGCAAAGTGTGGTTGTGGCGTTTCTCGGCTCTCTTCCTGCTGCCGACTAAGCTATCCTCGCCTCCTCCCCCCGCGAGAGCGACTTTCCACTCCCTCATTATCCTACAGCCATCCATCTATCACCATCAGACCGACCCATGAGCGATATGGCACGTACACCGCCTCAACATGGGTGGGAAAAAAAAAAAAAAAAAAAACATCAGTGAAAACCGAATTTGACTGCGAGCTTCCGGCTTCCTATCGGATGCAAGCCACCGCGCCCCAAACTACTGTTATGATAAGGTCACAATCAAATAGATGTGACATAAACACACTCCTTATATGGTTTCAGAGGTTAGGACAGACCCAGCGGCAGAGGCCCCCCCACACGTCGTATTTGCGCGAGATAAAGGGATCTCCCCGTGTGTCGCAAACCGATTCTTGTTTGTTTGGTTTGCCTAGCCTGGTTGTGATCAGATAGAGCCCATCGAGAAATCATTCGTATCTCTCCTAATCCCCGTGTCCACAGTTGTTCCATGGTGCAAAACAGGCTAGCACCCAGCCTCAGATCAGTGCCAGAGCGTACAATTTTACCTGACTGAGCTCCCCTCTGCTCATCTCCCTCAGCCATCTGAGCACACAGCTCTCCGGTGATGGAGCTGTTTTCAAATGAGGCCGAGTGAGATGGAATCAGCTGAAAATAGGCATACATTTAACTCCAGACACGCATGGTATGAAAGATAAGGTGTTTTGGCTGGTAAACAACCTTGCGCTCTTCTTGTGTTGTGCCCAGAAAAGGAGACCAACCTCAGGTCATTCATCCTGAGGGACCTGCTGCCGTCATCTGTGGATAGCTATTACCGATACACTGGCTCTCTGACCATGCCCCCCTGCAGCAAGGTGGTGGAGTGGATCATCTTCTCCAGGCCGGTGTATCTTTCCCACTCACAGGTTGGTTTCCAGCTCAAACTTGCACGCTCCTGATGATTATTCTACATGCACGGTCAGATCCCATTTGCGCACCTCCCGTGGATTCCGTCCAACACTCGTGCAGCAAACGCTTCCTCTCATCTTTCCGTCTCGTTGTTTGTCCCTCTTGCAAGTTTTTTGCATTGGAAACCAACACTTCTACTGCTGCCATCCGTGGGGGACAACCATTCTAACACCCCCCCACCCCGCAAAAAAAAATTGTAATATGTTTTTCAATGGAAAAATAGGACTCTAAAGTATTGTACTTTAGAATAACATACTCAAACACACAGAATTTAACTTTAAAAGCGTCATCTTGTGCCTTTAATGCAGTGGTTCCCTTTCTGGTGTGTGCACCATAGCCACACGTGGGTGGTATAATACAGATTTCGACACTATTTTTTATTTATTTATTTGTAATTATTATTGTACAAGTATTTATTTATATATTTAGAGAAATATGGAGTTTAAGATAATAAATAATTAGTGTAATATATATTATTGATACTATATTTTATATAACAATTATATATATATATATATATTATATATATATATATATATAATTCATTCAATTCAGAGCAAATAGAACAATTCTTGTAAAGAACACTGTGGGAGCTAATATTAGTCATATTATTCAGAGGATAAAGAATACGTGCCTGTGACTGTTGTCTTATTGCCCATCTACATGTGCTCCTACTGTGTTTGTGTTCACATATACTTTGGCTAAAGGCTTATATGCTTGGTTCATCAGCCCATGGCCTTATGCTTTGTGTCTTACTATTAATCTAGGAGAAATGTCAAAAGGCAAAATTACGTGGTAATACAAAATGTGTAATTTTTATTTTATGATTAGTTGAACAGTAAACATCAATAGGGAGTGGCAATAAACAGTTTGAAGGAATCACTCGGCTTTTTTTTTTTTTTTAAATTGTTCACTATCTGCCAAACTGCTGCTCCTTGTGAGGTTCGCTGCAGACATCTTTTACTCAAATCAAGTTTTCACTTGCAACTCAAGACAAAAATAATCGGAAAACCAGTGGCTCACACAACCATCCTGTGGTTAACTGTTTAGTTGTTATTTTTCCTTAACCTACTTTAGGCTGCTTTTGTTTATTTTGTTAGGTAACACGTTCCAAATCATACCTGTGCAATTTTTACTGATGCCCCGTGCGGGCGGGGGGCATTTTGCTATAATTCCTGTTGGGCAGCCAAATATCCTCTAGGGTCCTTTGTACCGTAGAAATGTGCAGAGCTCAGTGGAATTTTGTTGTCCGGCAGTCAGAGTATTGACCACGGCAAAAATGTTTGTTTCACCAACGCGATCTTTTATGAACCTGTAATTCACCTCTCTAAGCACGCATCAGGCTCATTGATTCCACACTATCCGCGTGGCGTAGTCATTATTGCATGTGGTCACAGATCAGTCATGGTAATCAGCGGCTGTACATTTACCCTATTGAGAAGTTACAAGACCAAAGATGGAGTCAGTCCACTAATTTGAGGTATGTGCGCATCCTTCAGATGCTCGCGGATGTGCCGCCGGCCACGGTATTATCATCACCTGCTGCCAGAACATGTGCCCCATTTAGAAGACAGTAAAAGGCGCAGGATTTGATGATGGGGTCAGCCGTTTGCTCCTCTGCGCCGCGCTCACACAAGCTGTGGGAGCCGTACCCCATTTTCGTTATCGCTCAGGAGAATAGCGAGTTGAAGATGAGTTTTGCAACAGCATAATGGTCCGAAAACACAGAAGGAAATCGACAACAGATTAGCGTTGCGATGCTGTGGCACGACCGCGAGAGAACTATTCGCACCAGACATGCCAGGAATATTGCTGAACTGCAACTGTTTTGTCAATTGGAAATGTCCAAAAATCATCCTGATTGTTGTGCAATTAAAGGAAACATTTGGGTGAGGTTTTTGCTGCCAAGGAAAGCTCAACCAGTCACTAAACCCCCCCCCCAGGGGTTTTGCTTACTTTTTCCGCTCTGTCCTGTGTCCCTTTGTTTGTGTGCTATTAGTTTAAGCAGACTGATTTATTGATTGCGATGAATATCGGAGCACACTCAATGACCAATTTATGGAGAGATTTATTAAGCTCCAAAGGGTTCACACACATTTTCCTCCCACTGTAATTGCATGGTATAGATGTTCCTCAGGCACACAGGGAAAAAAAAAAAAAAAATCTTATTCCCTCCTTCCCTCCCATGCAGCTGGAGGCCTTCTACTCCATATTTACAACTGAGCAACAGGACCACGTCAAGTCTGTGGAGTATCTGAGGAACAACTTCCGTCCCCTGCAGGACCTTGATCATAGGAAAGTGTTCAAGTCTGCACTGACGGATGCCTGGCAGAAGGACTTGACTGACATTCACGGGAGCAGCCATAGCACTGAGGCGTCTCGAGGTGAGCTCCTGTCTGCACCAGCACCGCCCGTATCTACTGTATACTTGCGTCGTTAGCTATTAGGGTTGCACACTTAATTCAATTTTGAAATAATTCCTTTTTTAGCACTTCAAATATGGGCACTGCTGCATAGAAAAAAATGCTTCCTTGGCAGTAGTACCTGCAACTTGATCAGCCTGCCACTCGGGGCGCGAATGTATGGTTAAGATTTCATTAAAAGTCATGTGTCATGCCTATAAACATTCTAAAATAGATATTGTAAGGAAAAATACATATAACACTATTCACTTCAATGTCCATACGATAAAATAAATATGAGCGGAGAGCGCGTCATCCATGCGCAAAGTTGCGGAAATCTCCTTCGACATCCAAGTGGTAGCCAAATTGCCTGCAACGTCTGTCCATTACGTCACACGTGTGCCACCTACTGTGGGACACGTAAGCTCTTTTCAAAGACGAGAACATCTCCCAATCAAGTTAAGTGACTGGGGCAATATTACACCTATCGTTTCGAGCCATATTAAGATGATATGCGGATCACTTCTAACTCACAACAGACTGCCAGACAGTATGTATGAGCCAGCCTGGCTGAAGCCGTGCCTTGTCCGTGGCGCACGAGGCGCCGCCGAAGTCGCGCTCAGTGCTGACGGGCACATCGACACATTTAGCACCCCTGACTTACATACGCGGATCTTTTGTTTCCATTCTGAGAGGATTACGCCCCCCTCCCAAGCTATTTTTTTTTTTAGTAGTTGTATACATACCTACCTATCATTTGGAACCCACGAAGCTCTCGTCTTTTGCACTCGTGCAATCCATTTTTCACGAACAGTATGAAGAATCCATCCTCCTGAGTGTTCGAACAATATCCAACAATCCAACGAGCCGCCATTTTGGCTAACACAAAGAAACACGAACAAAGAGCTATCTTCCAGCAGGCAAAACTCGTCAAAACATTCAAGACCACCTGAATGGGCGTCTGTTGCTAACGCCACTTCCTGCTTCTTCTCGAAAATAAATTCCTCGAGAGGATTTTCATGGCGGGAGTGACAAAAAGTCATATACATCAAAATCATGTCGTGTGGTGGGGGGGAAAAAAAAGATGGGTCCATTCTGGCTGCCTTTTTTTCATTAATAGAAATCATGCATTTCATGACAGTGGACCTTTAAAGGGCCTGCAGTGCGCTCCTGTGCGGCTGCTTTGACTTCAACTTTTCGTCTCGTCTAACCACAATGTAAAAATGGCAAAAGCAAAAACAGAGAAATCACAACCGTGGAGTAGAACCATACAGCATTGACCAATTGTCAAACAGAACAACGGCAATGTACCATCCTTGGCAATTCACTCAATTGATGAAGGGGATATTCAAATGAAAAGGGGGTTATTGCCTTCTTTGCATAAACTGTATTTGCAACGATGAAGTCGCAATTCGGGATTGCACTTTGCAATCCAAAGTAAAGCAAATTTATTTATATGGCGCATTTCATACAAAACGTGACTCAGTGTGCTTTGCATGATTGAAACCATTCAAATACAAAGAACAAAAAAACATTTGAAAATAAAAGCATAATCAAAAATATGTACATTGCAAGAAATAATTAATAATAGCCATAGCACATTAGTCAATTAGCGCTTGCTGAAGTAGTCTTTTTTGGGGTTATATATTTTTAAAATTCTCATTATTAAGATTAGGTTAGATTAGATTAGATAAGATAATTTTGATCAGAAAATTCTTCCATATTGTTGGTTAAGAAGTAGTGCAATAAAAATGTGTTTTTTCCCCTAAACAAGGACCAGTCCTGATTAATATATAACAAAAATATGTATTGATTACAATGTCGATAAAATTAATAATTTCGGGCATAATCGTTCAGACCCATCAGTTATGTTATCTATACACCTTTAGACTTTATCCAGGTGACTACATTTGTGCCACTGTGCGGAAACTTGATAACAATTATTTTTTTGTTTTTTGCTTTTTTTTGTAATATTTTGTGTTTGGCAGCACGGTGGCTCTGCTGGAAAGCATGAGCCTCACAGTTCTGAGGTCCCAGGTTCAATCCCGGCCCCGCCTCTGTGGAGTTTGCATGTTCTCTCCACACCTGCGTGGGTTTTCCCCGTGCACTCCGACGTCCTCCCACATCCCCAAAACATGCAATATTAATTGGACACTCTAAATTGCCCCAAGGTGTGATTGTGAGCGCGGCTGTTTGTCTCCATGTGCCCTGCGATTGGCTGGCAACCAGTTCAGGGTGTACCCTGCCTCCTGCCCGTTGACAGCTGGGATCGGCTCCAGAACTCCCGTTGACCCTTGTGAGGATAAACAGCAAAGACAAATATGGATGGATGGATTCTAATTATGAGCGTATGAGCGGGTAATTTTATCACTTGATTTAAAACAAAAAAAAACAAAAAGGCAACTTTTGTGTTATTGTGGTCTTATTCTTATAATACTAAAACATTATTCTCAAGCATTTATATAATATTCTCATAGGATTAAGATCCATCAGACTTATTTTTTTTTTAATCCCAACCTTTTTTTTTTCATGATAATGTCTTTATTCTTTTAATATTTCAATTTATCCTCACGGAATTACCATTTCTATTGAATTACATTTTTTTACTTCTTTATTCTTTTCTTTTTTTATATCAACACTTCTTTTTAATTTAATTGACAGTTGAGATAGGGTCCCGCGCTTGTGAGGATAAGCAGCTAAGAAAATGGATGGATGGATATTTAGGGTTTGACTGGATCGGTGAATCTCCCAGATCCATATGCAATATATAAAATATGTTGTAGACACCTTGTAAAAAACATTTAAAATTATATATATATATATATATATTATATATATATATATAGTAAAGCGTTGGCCTCACAGTTCTGAGGTCCCGGGTTCGATCCTGGACCCGTGTGTCTTGAGTTTGCATGTTCTCCCCATGCCTGTGTGGGTTTCCTCCGGACACTCCGGTTTCCTCCCACATCCCAAAAACACGCAACATTAATTGGACACTCAAAATTGCCCCTAGGTGTGATTGTGAGTGTGGCTGTTTGTCTACATGTGCCCTGCCATTGGCTGGCAACCAGTTCAGGGTGTACCCCGCCTCCTGCCCGTTGACAGCTGGGATAGACTCCAGCACTACCCGTGACCCTCGTGAGGATAAGCAGCTAAGAAAATGGATGGATCGATCTATATACAGTGTATATATACAGCGTATAAATATATATATAGTATATCCCACAAGCTTCAGATACATTTAAATGTATTAAAACACACTTCAACTCATCAAGACATAATTATTGCGCGTGTCTTTAAAAAGTAAGACTCGGCGGGGGTGACGCGACGTTGCCAAACGCGGCGCTCCACAGCAGCGCCTGCGTGTATGTGCTCGCCTGTGTTTAGCTGCTCTTCCGGCCCCCACTAAATGACTGAAAGGTGCCGCACAAACTGCGGCTCCCTCTCCCCGCATCGTCGAGCATTACAATAACTATTCTATAAACATAAAACTGTTAAAAATCTGCACTACAGCGGGGGCACGAATGCCGAGCCGTGATGTAGCGAGACGGCACTCCAGCAGTTTAATCTACTGGAAAGGAAAGAGACTTGACAGTGCCTCTGCTGGTTGCATCTCAAGTAGTACATACAGTATCACTGCGCATTGAATGAAGGCATTAATGTACAGTCAGTTCCACGCAATCAACCAAATTCTTCATTGAATGGATTATTATAACCCTGACTGCTGCCTGTACACATCACCACATGCAGCCAATGCCGTCCTAAATGCTTCTTGAGCTCAGTTGGCAAAAGAAAAAAATGGAATGCGCCCCCCAAAGATATGCAATTCAAAAAAAGATCCAGAAGCTGAGCAAAATCATAAAACGGCTGCTGTTTGTGACGATAGTAATTACCTTAAATTGTTGCAAATTTACACTTCAAGGTTATCCCGATAGGCAATTTTTCTGCACCCATTTTGACATGCGGTATAATCGCAGGGTAAACAGAGGCGTAATTGATCATATTCACAAGGGTTCTCATCTATTCAATGTGTCACTGTCATTTCGGCGCACACCCTCGTGCGCAATTACAACCCTGGCCCACCTAAATGGAACAACAAGGCCACGTTTAATGTCATTAATTACACGTGTGTGTACACTGCATTAATGTGTCATAATGACTTCCGCGTGCCTCTGTGCATGTCGAATGAATGAGTCGAAATATATGAAATGTAGTCGGAGGTTTGTTGATTTTCCAGCGCGTGCTTGTTTCCAGTTGTCCTTCATATATCCTTTATGTACAGCATCAGCCGCGTCGGGTGCTGTGGCAATTATAGCGTACGACAGTTAAGCCCGAAATGATGAAAAATCTTCACAGCAATTTTCGCCCGTTTGTTTATTTATTTTGACAAAGGGCAATCTTTGCTAACTTTACTAACAGATCCGGGTGCATTCTAGCGTGATCGTGACCGTTCGACTCAACTACGCATTTAGGACGAAACGGACGGTCAGACAGACCGGGAGAAAGAAATCCATCCATCCATTTTCTGTCGAGTCATTGGTGAGATGGACCTTTCTGACCTGCCAATCACTCGTACAATAATAGCCAATCAGATAGCTGCATTGTCTTTAACCCTGGCTTGTCACGCCCCTGCCACATTGTTGTCCCACAAGCAATCCTGGTTGTCAGTAGCGTGCACTTGGAAAAGTTAATGTTACGGAGAAAATGGTCCTCAGATGCACTTGGGGAACGTGCAATTCTGATGAAAGATAACCTGCTAGGTTACAAGGGGACCGGTTGATTCATTTTCCAAAGCCTAAAACAGTTGATGAAGTGTTTTCGATGGATTAAGGCTTGCGGAAGACTGCACGTACAACGAAATGTGAACAATATCAACAAACACAAGGCTGTATGAAGGTAAGGGAGGGAGAAGTAACTTCTCTGAGTTTGATTGAATTATTATCAGTGCTTTACACATGGCAGGAGAACAACTTTTATTTTGTTAGTGTATCACTGACCTGCTGAATGAAATGTGTCGTGTTTTTTGCCGAATAGTCAGGTGAGGGATACGTAAATGTGCCATGTCATGCAAGAGAAATGTCTATTTGCATCACATCGGACTTCTAAGACAGAGCACTGGGTTTGATTACGAGCCAAGTCAAATGAATACACCCACTCACTTCTAAAGACTACAGTGATATTACTCGTGATCTTTCCAAGTAAAAAGTACTCACCCTGCTTTACATGCGCAGTACGATTGCACTATTTAATCCTGTTGGGTTTTAATATGAAGTTTGTGAGGCATCAAACTCTTTTGCATCGATCGCCAACGTTTCGCCGTAACTGACATCGCGTCCTGCTCCGTCCAAAAATCTTTATTCTGTGTACATATCCTTGCATGAAATAGTTGAGACCTCTCTGTAAAACTCTCTTGGACAAGTCTGCCGCATTTGGCAAAAAACATACCTCAATATTATCTGGAATACGCGTTAGAGAATCGACTTCAAGCCTGTTCTGTTCAGTCGGCATTTTGCATGTGAGCAGTGTAGCTTGTGGGACATGGCAACTGTAGCTAAGTGGGCGGAGCTTAGGTTCGCCAGTCGGAAAGGTTCATTGGGTGAGAGTTGCGATAGACCCAGGAATCTTCCCCAACTAATAGCAGGGCGTCAAATATTTTTGTTTTAATTTTATGAATAGTAAATAGACTGCACTTCTATAGCTCTTTAGATACACTATCCCAACGGCGAAAGCGCTTTTACAAAACCTCACATTCACACACACATTCATATCATCAAGGGAATCATGTTTATGAGAGGTAGGATTTAATAAAAAAGGAAAAAGTTCATATACACCCTGATGGCTCCAAAAAGAATCTTCTTATTTCTCCTTGGGCAGACGTTTTATGTGAGCTATACATATACATTTCTCTCAGAAGTTTTGTCGGTAAATATATACAAAACAATACTTTCCGAGAAAGAGAACTCCTGTACTGTACTGGATTTACGTTGGGGGAGGGGGTCCACATTTTGTCATGCTTGTAACATTTGCTTTCCTGTCCACCCCCAAAGCTCACTTTTCCTGTGATTGGCCATCGCCTGAAAGCCAAGGCTTTCATTTTGTCCGCATCCACTCCCTGAGGCGGTTTTGTTTGGCGCACAATATGTATTTTCAATACAATCACCTCCCCTTTCCGGAACCCCCGATGTACATCTGGCATTTAAAAAACCAGTCGTTCTGCACGATTACAGAAAATAAGAAGCCGCCTCGAGTCCGGGACCGACGGAGATTAATGAGGAAGACCGTAACACGGTGTTGTCGAAGGGAAAATTGATTGGGAATGCTCGTGATGAAGTTGGAGCTCTCTAACGAGGCCGATCGGCCATCATCGTTAATATGTGGCGCGGCTATAATAGAGGCACACAAATGAAGTTGCGAAATTACTTCGGTGGCGTTAGGTCAGCGTGCGAAATGAATGTGGCCCGGCGTCGTCTTATTTTTCTCCCAAAAGCAAATACCTCAACCCCGCACAAAAAGCCTTTCCAGCAGCTCTGTCTGGCTCCTTTTCTGGGTAGCGTGGTCACATTTCCTTTTTCTTTTGGCTCCGGAAAAAAAAAAAAAAAAGAATGCTTATTGAGGGAACAACAATGTGGATGTTTTATCGTCAGTGGTGACAGCTTGTCAAGGTTTTGTGTGCGTGTATGTGGGGGTGTATTTATCTGTGCTCAATAAGTGTGAGGTAGACAATGTTTTTGTGACGGGGCTGCACCTTGGCTGAATTGCTTCAACTTTTAAAGCCAAGAAAGCTGTTAAAGTTGCTTTTTATGAAGTTCGCTTTCATTGTGAGTTTTTTTTTTTTTTTTGTCAAATTGCGATATGCGGCACAATGTGACCAAGGACTATCTGACTACTCTACAGCGATTTCATACGGGTAGCCCATACGTCCCAAACAAATAAGAATCAAACTGCAGTCGATTTGAAACATAATTCCCCCCCCCCCCCGACCCCCCGAGGCAGATACGCTAAATAATGAATGTCACACAAGAAAGCCGAGGACTTCAAAACATGACGGCGTCTTCTTCTTTCATTAAACATTAAGCTTCTGACACCCGACATGTGAAAGGTTCAAATACAATTCGCGCATTGTCACACTTCATCAACACCCCCGCCAAGGATTTCCTCGCGTTCACTCCCAAGCCACCCACCGACTGAGAATATACGCGTTAGGTGTTGTGTGCGTCTGTGTGTATAATACATATAACATATGGGGGAGCGGTGGGGGGGGGGGAGTCTTTTCTCCATATGTATGTCTTGTCACGGCACCATCGTTTGCGCTGTTCCCTCACGCCGTAAATGATTGTGACAATTTCAATTTGTCGGTAAAAAGCCGTGTGGACTTGATTAGTTGACATTGTTTCCTGATTGCCGTTGCCCCGTTGTGCTCGGGGGAGGACGTCCAGATTGTCAGAGTGGCGGCAGGCTCGCTCGGTAGCCACGCCGCAGCCTATACTGCCACCTTGAGGTCGCTGTGCGTGCTATCGTCCCCCCCCCCCTCCCCCCACCTGCCTCCTGGAAGAGATTTTTCACGGCAACAATGGAACTCTTGTTTTCTTGGCGCACACGATAGAGAGACACAGTTGTTATTTGGACCCCCGTGCATAATTATGGTCAAGCCTTTCATCTTCCCTCCGTGTCGAGATGCTGAAAGCGTTTCTTTCTCACGCAGTGTGCAGCAGCGCCCCAGTGAGCATGAAGATCCAACCGCTGAACCGGACGGCCCTGACGGTGACCTGGGAACGCCCCCTGACCGTGTACCACCCGCCCATCATCAGCTACATGGTGTCCTACAGCTGGGTGAAGCGCGACGTCCCCGATGAGGAAACCTTCACCAAGATGGGCGATCAAAGCATGGTGAGCGCCCTTCGAAAAGATGCAACTGGATAATGTAACCAGGAAAGAGAATAAGTCGTCTCGAACGATTTTCGCAACGTGGATCCTAGTAACAGGATCAGTCGCTGTGAATGGAAGAGGTGACAGGTTATGAGGAACTCTGCATGTACCTGGTGGTTGTTATCAAAGCCGGGACCACCTCCCACCCTGTCGCTCACGTTTAGGTGAGGAGGCGCACAGGCCTGTCACATTTACTGACAGATTGATCCATAATGCATGTCCGGGCCCACCTGGGGGTCCCCCTTTTAGGACGATCTGTTGCATTTCCATTAGTAGGGTTTAACATTTAGACTGGTACATGGAGGACTAATATGAAACTTATAAATAAAGGAAAAAAAATGGAAGCGAACATGGATTTTTCCTATATGTCAACTTGTGGGCGGCACAGTGGCTCAGCTGGTAAAGCGTTGGTCTCAAAGTTCTGAGGTCCCCGGTTCAATCCCAGGCAGTAATTGGACACTCTAAATTTCCCCTAGGTGTGATTGTGAGTGCGGCTGTTTGTCTCTATGTGCCCTGTGATTGGGTGACGACCAGTTCAGGGTGTGCCCCGCTTCCTGCCTATTGACAGCTGAGATAGGCTCCAGCACTCCCTCCAACCCTTGTGAGGATAAGCGGCAAAGAAAATAGATGTCTGGATGGATGGATTTACAGGTCACCCTTGTCAGTAACCACATCATTTAAGACAGGGGTGCCCAGACTTTTTTACCCCAAGATTTACTTTTTAAGCAGCCAGCTCTTGTCAACTTGTACTCTTTTGGAATGCCGGAGAGTGTGAGATTGTTTTGGTCCATGCATCCAAGATGTCGGACCAGGACAAGGGCCTGGTTCACAATTTCTGTTCTATTTTTCGAACCCAAATTGTACAACGGGACACAAAGGGACTTCCTCTAACCTTTTCCAATTTTTGAAAGCACAGATGTGTCCAAAATATCACACACGATATACAATGGATATCATAAATCTACACACCCCCGTTCAACCGGCAGGTTTCTGTAATTTAATAAAATAAACCAAAGCTTATGCTGTAGGATGTGACGACAGAAATTTCATGAAAAGTCGACTAAAACATCTGAACTTGATTTGGGGTTCAGGAGAGGTGGACTGACCCCCATTTAACTTGTGTTGAGCCGCATCCCGAGTTATAAAAGGGCGAGCACGCTGGAAAGGGTTGACATCTTTTCAGTTGACTTGTACAGGTCATAGGTCGCTGCGGCACGGTGGATCAGCTTGTGGATCCCGGCCTCGCCTGTGTGGAGTTTGCAGGCTCTCCCTGTGCCCGCGTGGGTTTTCTCCAGCTACTCCGGTTTTCTCCCACATCCCAAAAACATGCAACATAAATTGGACGCTTTAAATTGCCCCTAGGTGTGATTGTGAATGCAGCTGTTTCTCTCCATGTGCCCTGCGATTGGCTGGCAACCAGTTCAGGGTGCACCCCGCCTCCTGCCCGTTGACTGCTGGGCTAGGCTCCGGCACTCCCTGCGACCCTTGTGAGGATAAGCGGCAAAGAAAATGGATGGTGGGATGGACGGATGGAAGGTCATAGGTCACATTTATGGTTGAAAATGATTTCTCCTTGTGTCCTTTCTTTCCTGGCAATTTAACAGGGAAAGGAACAATATTGACAAATTAAAATGGCTGAAGAATCACGTGTTTAATCACTACCAGTAAATGTAATGACTTTATCATATACAGTACATAAACCTACCATGATTATAAAATATTGACAGCGAAGGGGGGGAGGAAAAAAAAATCTTGTCGAGAGTGATATTTCTAATGTCTTATCCAAAAAGCCTATCCAGTCAGTGGAATAGAGCCCGTCTCCTTTCCGGAGTCTAATTTCCAAGCCCTCAGCACAGCTTTTGGCTCCAGTCGTCATGTTCACTCTTAACTTCAGATGGCTCCTTTTGTCTTTTCCGACATTCAGCGACTCTACAGAAAATCTATCCTGCAGGGCTTACACCTACAGGCATGTTCTTCCACACACGAGATAACTCCGCTCTCGGCTACTGCCGTCTTCTGTTTGTGGGAATCCAACACCCAGCTGCGCCTCCCTATAAAGCCCGCTGACCCCCCCAGCAAGCTAGCACAATGTACCACTGCTTTTATTTTTTTTTTAAACCCAAACAGCACAATTTTTTTTTTTTTTAGTTGCCCATTGGTTTAGAAGCCTGCGATCTGCTCTCGGGTGCCTGTCGGCCCAACGCTGTTAGTCATTGAAAAGTGGCGATGGAGTGAAAACCAAAAACTTCAAGTGCACCACTACACCCCCAGACTGAATGTGAACTTTCTCAGGGACTGGGAAGCATTCTGTTACCATTAGCTTGTGATGAATGGATTGTATTTTAAGTTGGGCTTGTTTTCAATGAGCAAGTAGGATTCTAGTGACGGCAATTCATCTTGGCTTATATCATGACTTGCATGAAAATCTATATAATTAAATTTGGTCTAATGTCGAGAAAACACATGGGACACCACTTTCCCAGAACTTGGAAAAGACTAAATGCAGAACAGATTGTGATGAATACTAAGATGAATCGGAGCTGTCCTCATTTTGAGGAGCACTGATACTTGATATGAAGAAGACTTTATTATTTTTTCAAACTTGTATTGAACTTTCTATGTAGCTTTGCCTGCTGCGCAACCTCAGAGTTGTCTGTTGACTGTTTTTTTTTTTTTTTTTTTTAAGGATTTCAGTGGATTGTCTCCTTGCTTTCACTGGCTTTAATTAATTTCATGTGATTGTACATTTATAGCGCAGACGCTTAATTCGGCTGTCAACGTTGTCGCACGCCACCGATGCATTAATGCTGTCACTTTTATTGAGAGCAGTCTCTCAAGTTCCCGCTCGGCTGTCAGTCCTTATTATTCTCGCTTAATATTCATTTCAAGTCTCAGTTTCTATATCTGTACACCTTTTATCCGAATTGTCTTTGCGAAATACAAGCGGCTGCCTTTTCGAAGCGAGTCCTGCTGCCGAGTTGTAGATGTGGAGCTCAAGCTAACTGAGCAGCTACACTATGTGGAGCGATAAATATTTTGATGTGGCCTAACTCAACCAGATAGCCACTATGATTAATAACCTTAAAGGTCAAGTGTCATCCCTATAAACATTCTAAAATAGATATTGTAATGAAAAATACATATAACATTATTCACTCCAATGTCAAAACGAAAAAATAAATATGAGCGCAGAGCGCGGCATCCGTGCGCAAAGTTGCGGAAGTGTCATTCGAAGACATCCAAGTGGTCGCCATATTGACTGCATCCCCAGTCCGTGACATCACCCTGGACATTTGCCATTAAAAACGCGGTGGACCCTACTATGGGAGACGAACATGCCCCTTCTGACACGGAAGCTCTTTTTGAAGACGAGAACATCACACAACCGAGTGACGTTATCAGGGCAATATTACACTATTGTTTCGAGCCATATTCAGATGATATGCGATCAAGGCCAAACCGCCTCCCTGTCCTGATGAGCCATCGCGGCCCGGCGCCTTGAAAAGCCACCCCGGTCGACAAGGCCGAGCCGGCTGCCACCCTGGCCGAAGCCGTGCTCGTCCGTCACGGCAGCCTTCGCGGGCGAGCCGACACGGAAGCCGTGCGACGCGCTGTTATACGTACGCAGTTCCGTTGTTACATTATGAGAGACGGATTGCGCAGTCCGACTCAAACTATTATTTTTTTTTTTTTGTAGCTGTATACACACTTATCTGTCATTTGGAACCCACAAAGCTCTCGTCCTCTGCACCCGCGTGCAATCAATTTTTCACGACGAACCGGGTCTCTTACAAACCTATGAAGGCCATGTTCGTCACTTCCTCCTTCTTCTTGAAAACAAATCCCTCGAGATGATTTTCATGGTGGGAGTTACAAAAAGCTGTATACGTCAAAATCCCGTTTTGTGGTGAAAAAACGGATGGGTCCATGTCGGCTGCCGTTTTTCCATTAATAACATACTAAAAATCATGCATTTGGTGACAGTGGCCCTTTGAATTTGTGTATTTTTTGTTTTGTTTTCTTGCAGAAAGCAGTCATCACTAATGTGTCACCGGATGTGCTGTACCTGTTCAGGGTGCAGGCGGTATGTCAGCATGACCTGCGCAGCGACTTCAGCCTAACTCTCCTCTTCAGAGGTGCCTATTTGTTTTTTTTCCCCTGCTCAAATAATCTCTAAGCCATTTATTTTGAAGAATAATGTAGCCATTAAATGTTATTGAATGCTTTTGCGATTATAGTTTATGGCGTGTGTGTACTTTAAACTATTAATGAGCAATTAAACATTTTTAAGGGTAGGCTCAATCACTTGCTTTCATTTGATCTATTTGCAGCATTAAGTTTTAGATTTACACTTTTTTTTTTTTTTTTTTAATGTGCCATGGATTTGCCATTTGCGCGCCACTATTTTAATTAACATGACCCACAGCGGCCTTGGCATTTAATTTCCCGTTTGTACATTCTCTTCCTTTCAGCCAACACCACGAGAATATTTGAAGGTTCTCGTATAGTGAAGACCGGGATCGTAAGTTAACCAGTAGATGGCAGTGCAAGTGTATCGCCCAATGGAAACCATTTGGGTAGTAACCTTGCATACTCTGCCTCTCTCAGCCGACAGTGTCACCAGTGTCATCAGCCGACATGGCTCCCATAAGCTCCGGTTCCTCCACATGGACGTCCTCCGGCATCCACTTCTCCATTGTCTCCATGGCAACCGGACTGGGACCATCCTCCAGCGGAAGCCAGGCCACGGTGGCGTCGGTGGTTACGAGCACGTTCCTGGCAGGCTTGGGCGTCAGCGGGGGTGTCATCTCGTCGTTGCCCAGTTCCGTTTGGCCCACAAAGGTTCCCCGGGTCACGCAGAGCGCCCCCCGCTCGTCCACCCCACCCGCCAAGCCCAGCACGGAGGAAGTGGCGCCGCAGGCCACGGAGACCGACGCCCCCGCTGAGGAGAACCGGCCCGCGCCCAAGGGCGAAGAGGAGGAAGACAACGAGGGGGACGGGGAGGGAGAGCAGGAGGACAGGGGTGCGGAGAAGAAGAAAAAGGCCAAAACGCCCCCCACCCATGAGGAAACGCAGGCCAACAGCACCTTCGCCAAAGAGTCCGTCCTGCCCACCCCTGCGTCCACAGCCAAAGAGAAAGCCACGGCGCCTGCGGGCACGGCGGACGGCCACCTGACCCCCCCGTGGGAAAACCTCACAGACGCGGACGTCGTCACCACTCAGGACCCTCGTAACGACAGCGCAGAGATGCAGATTCCCCGGAGCGCCACGCTATCACCAAAGATCAGCAGTGACGGCAAGAGTCTTTGGCCGTTCTCGGTCCATACTGGTGAGGTCACCTTCCTCACACAGGCACGCACACACTCCTCCCTTATCAAGCGAGATCCCATCGTCAGATCGTAAAAGTGTGAACATGCTCGGTCGCTCCCACAGACTGCTTTGGCATAACAAATATCCTGTTTCAAGTCCCTTCTCAGTCAAAAAACTGAGCTCTATTGTAGGTCTCGTTGTATTCCAACAACACAGAAGCCTGAGGGCAGATGCCTGCTCGAGGTGTTGTGCCTCAAGGTTTTCCTCTGGGGCTCCTTCTAAAGAGTTTGCTTTGAGAGGAAGCTGATTTGGGTCTTTTTATTGCATTTTTATCTTACAGCGTCGGATGCGGCATGTGTAGCTTTAATAATGAATTAGTGCGCCGTCTCTGTTATGTTGCTACACTATGAAAATGTCACATTAACAGCAAAATGGGTGTAGTTGAGAAAATCAAGTCATATCTTGAGAATAAGGTCCTAATACATGAGGGTGTGGGGGGGGGCAGTGTGTCACAACACATGAAATAGATTGGAAGCTCAACACTATTATGAAAGATATTTTTTTTCATATTCAGGCGGGACGGTGGATCAGATGGAAAACGTTGGCCTCACAGTTCTGAGGTCACTCGGGTTTCCTCCCACATCCCCAAAAAAAAAAAAAAAAAAAAAACAAGCAACATTAGTTGGACACTCTAAATTGCCCATAGGTGTAATTGTGTGTGTGACTGTTTGTCTCTATGTGCCCTGGGATTAGCCAGCAAACAGTTCAGGGTGTACCCCGCCTACTGGCCGTTGACAGCTGGGATAGGCTCCAGCACTCCCCGCGACCCTCCTGAGGATAAGCGGCAAAGAAAATGGATGGATGGATGGATGGTTTAACCAGGAAAGCATCACTAAGATTTAAAATGACAAGTGTCCTGGTTCTGGACAACAAGCAACAACAACAACACACAAACAAGCATCGCAATCCAAAATAAGTAGGCATATCGACATATCGAGTGAAATTGGCAATTGGCAACAAATAAACTCTCCATCATCTGAGTCGCTTATCCTCACAAGGGTCGCAGGGATAGGGTTTCAACCCCAGCTCTCTTTGGGCAGGGGGCAAGTTATACCCTGAACTGGTTGCCAGCCAATTGCAGGGCACAAAGAAACAACTAACCATTTGCATTCACAATCATACCTACGGGCAATTAAGAGTCCCCAGTTAATTACAAAAAAACTGATAAAATCCAAAAATTCATTTTTTTTACATCACAGTTTCACAATTCTATAATCTTTCAATATTTTCATGAATGTATATTTGAACAAAAGCAGTTTTCAACAACAGCACATTTTTGCTTCCACGATCAAATCTTAATCTTTCAATTTGTTGGTGTCTTTGCCGTCCGTAGTTGCTGTTCTTCTGAAGGACGACTACTTTGTGCAAAGTGAATCCTCTAAATTGCGCCGTTGGCGTAATTGCGAGTGGGCTGTTTTTCTCGATGTTCCCTGCGATTGGCTGGCAACCAATTCAGGGTGTACACCGCCTCCTGCCCGTTGACAGCTGGGATAGGCTCCAGTGCTCCCCGTGACCCTTGTGAGGATAAGCAGCTAAGAAAATGGATGGCTGGATTTTTCATATTCATATTAAGGTCTTTTTAATTATTAAGAATCCACGCTATCTTTGCTCTCTGCTCACCATGCATACCACCACCCACACTCTCCGTTGCTGCAGTTTTATTAACCTCTCCGTTCCCAAAGTTCACACGACTTTTGGTCGAGGATTTTTTTCAATTTTCTGGCTCAAACAACTGGAACGCTGCAACAGAAAAATAAAATGTATCTCAATTGATTCATCCCAATATCAAAAAATGTATAGTTGGAAAATTGTCATGAAAACCGAATTGTAATTTTGTGAGAAAAAGTACATTTACGTTACAGAAACGTGTGAAATACTACTGCCGGACACCTGAACAGAATCGTGTTTGTATTTGTCTCTTGTTCCAGAGAGGACCACCGTATCCAACGTGACCCGAACGCCTCACCCCGGCATGGGCAGGATGGTGTGGATTGTCCCGCTGGTGGTGGTATCTGCGCTGACCCTGCTCTGCCTCATCATGCTGCTCATCGTGATGGTCTACTGGAGGTGAGACTCGTACACGATGAGGGGACAAATTGTATAGACGGCAATGGCAAGATGGAACAAAGATGGTGCGAGCCCGCGAGTACGCGCAGCATCACCGATTGAAGGATGGGAGAAGCGATCCCACCTCCCGGCCCAAGTAGCACACATCCAAGATTTGATTTTTTTTTTTTTTTTTTTTTTTTTGTCAGACATTCTGTTGGTATCCTGGTTTGGTTGTGGTTTAACACCACCCATCATGTTTTTGCTTATGTTTCTATTAGGATTGGCTTTATGTGGCTCCTTGCTTTACCGTACAAGGCTCGGGGCAGGAGACCCGAAGCCCCCGCGGTGCCGACAGTGGGGCCCAGCTGTGTTTTCATCTGCTCGGCTAATTTCCAGCCGCGCAATTCAAGTTCCAGTAATTACCCACGCCAAGCCACTGGCACATGTGGGATAGTTAATGAGTTACAAATAGCACTACTGGCTAGTTCCTCAGCTGCTCTCATGCATATTTATTTTTTTTCCCCTAAAGATTCTGCATTATTATTTTATCTGTAGCATTTTAATTAAGTAGCCATAATTATTCTATTGATTAATCTGGTGATCAAAATGACTTTTGCCCAATTAAAGAGTTATAACGAATATGCAGAGGGAAAAGTTTTGAATAGATTCATATAGTATGGCTTTTTTTTTTTTATGCGGTGCAGAGGTCACACTTGTATATATTTGTATATTTTGTGTACGTCTTTGAGTATTTTTAAGCAAGGCAAAGCAAAGCAAAGCAAAGCAAATTTATTTGTATAGCGCATTTCATACGCAACGTAACTCAATGTGCTTGCATGATTAAAGGCATTTGAAAACAGAGATAAAACAATTTAAAATGGCATAAAAACAATAAAAATGACAAACAAAATATTAAAAAAAAAAAGACAATTAAAACCGCATATAGTGCAAGTAATATGCTAAAAAATAGAGTGGATATATTCTAAAAAGCATGAGGAAAAAAAAGAAGAGTTTTCAACCTGGATTTAAAAACATTCCCACGTGGGGCTGACCTCACCTCTGTTGGCAACTTCTTCCATTTGTGTACAGCGTAATAGCCAAATGCTGCTTCACCATGTTTGCTTTGGAATCTGCGCTCCACTGTTTGACCCGAGTCAGTTGATCTCAGAGCTCTACTGGGTTTGCATTCCCTGAACATTTCTTTCATCTATTCAGGACCTAAATCATTTAGTGATTTATAGACCAGGAGCAGAACTTTAAAATCTATTCTAAAGCTGACTGGAAGCCAGTGCAAGGACTTTAGGATTTAGGAGTTCTATGCTCTGACCGCTTTGTTTTGGTCAGAACGCGAGCTGCGTTTAATGCTGTTCGAGATATCAAAGGGAATTAAAAACATAGGACAGAGGACATTCATATGTTTATGAATTAATTCTTATTCTAGAACAACACTTACGCATTAATAATACTGATGGATTAGCATTTTGAAGACAAACTTGGTTGCATGCTGACCTTTCTCCCTTTCTTCTCTTGGAAAACACGTGTACTCGAGGCAGCCATGTTGGGTCAGGAAGGAAAGGGAAATAACTTTGTGCTAACTTTGACCGATGAGTTATCCTCTCCTGATATTAAATTATGGCTTCAGATTAAAACACTTCAATGTTTTGATATACTGAAGGATATAATGCGTGAAAATCATGATGTCCCCAAAATGAGACTCCGCCCACGAATGGGTTAAATGCAAGTAAACGAGTGTGCAGTAGACAACTGAGACGAAAAGTAACATAGATCACAAAAGTTGCAAGTGCAAAAAATAAAATTACCCAGGAAAAGGCATGCCTACCATCCACTGTGGCGCTATTGAACGGTTTGTGCATCTAAAAAATTAGATTGAAAATGTGAAAAAAATATGTTCAGAAGTCAGGCATTTTGCGTGGAAACCTTTTATGTGTTTTATATTTTCTTAATTTAATTTGTGTTGTCGTTGACCATGCACGTCTACTTTACCTGATGTCAGTAAATGGACTTTGCTCCAGAAAGTCTCGTGTCCGTAACGGCTCACGTGATTTCGGCGGCGGCGGAGGGCGACTTTGATGTTTCGGCAGGGCCGGCTTACAAAGCTGACCATCCCCAGCGGTTGTTATGACAACTCTCCCACTTCAGACAATGTCAGCTCCCCTGAGGGGGGGAAGCGGTTATGATGGATGAAAGATGAAATCAAACCATCCGCACGCACTTTCTGTGCCGACTCGGGTGGGCTATTGGAGCCGAACCCCGCTCGTTAGATTTCCGTGCTCATTAACGACGTGATGCCGTCATTCTTGTAATTCGTACATACATGATCGCATTGGTGAAAAAGATGTCAATGGTGGAACGTCTGCGGTTGCGTTTGAAGTTTGCGTTAAGGTCACGAGCGGAACTCCGCTGGCTTTAATTGCGGCACACATCTGGACGCCTCTGAGGCTCGAGCTGTTTTGTCGAAAGCTCACAGATGTTCGAGGCCGGAAACGAATCCCCGTACGGTCCCGGCACCTCGGCGCGTCTGCGTCGAAAGCCCTTGCTCCCTTTTCTTTTTCTTCCAACTGTCACCCTTTCCACGTTCGTCTTGCCGCGCGTGTTCCCTCGAAGCGAGCTTGTTGGGAGGCAAGCGGCGGCGGAGGATGCGGGAACCTCGCCGGTTAGTTAAGCCGCGACGCATCTGCGCCTGCTGTGGGAGATTGATTGCAATTTGGAGGCTGTGACGCACTCCAGGAAGGCGACCTCCTCACCCTCTCTCTTAGTTAGCCCACCCTGCCTTCCCTTCACCATTCCATCGCTCCATCCCTCCCCTTCTATACCTTTGTCATTCACTCCAGCCTTCTTGTTTTGGTTGTCTGTCCATCCTAAAGAATGACTAGCATCTGCACCCTTCTCTGCAAGTACAGGTAGGATCTCACCTGGGCCTTTTTTTTTTGGATATAATCATTTTTTTTATGACAATGGCACTGAGGTTGGCTCTTTAGTTGTTTGGTCATCAGTAAATATTGTGAGTTAATGAGAGAGAGAGAGAAAGACGCCATCCTGACTGAGAAGGGCTTCTAAGACTCATTTTTCCATCTTTTAAAGGCTTCCATTTTTTTCACCCTCACCGTTCATTCATTTCAATCCATTGTGCGGGACATTTTGAATCCATGCACAATTCATTGTAAGAGATTAATTTGGTGAGTCTCCAAATATAATTAACACATTTATCATCTTTTTAACAATATGTTTGGGGTGGGGGTTGGGGGGGAATTGATGTTACCTAAACAGATGAGCTTGCAGGCTCTAATGAACTTTTTTTTTTTTTTTTTTCAAAGCATGGCTGATTTTAACACTTGCACATTTTTTTTCCTCCAAGATATGACGTGGTTTCTAAGCTTTGCACGTGTTGTCCCTGACGAGAGGGTCATTGAAATGTTAGTCCTTAGCTGGTTACATGTTACCTGTAGTGTGTGAGGCAAAATTGTCAGATCCTGTCCAAGGTGGCGTTTTGTGCTCCATTTGCGACTCTATTCAGATGCTCAGTTTGTTGACTGCATCTAACGTCCCGTCTCCTCTTTTGTCCCTGCAGGAGGTTTTTCCAGACAGCTCACTTCTACGTCGAGGAGAGCAGCTCTCCTCGGGTGGTTGCCAATGAGAGCATCCCCTTCATCCCGATACCAGGTGAACAGAGTGGTTCCCAGCAGCCAAATGTACTTTTTTCACACTGCTGACCTTTTCTCGTTTTTCCGACTCGCTCGCGAGTTGACAATGTTTAAATTGCGCTCTTCAGGCAGGAAACATTTGAGATGGCGCCGCTAATTCAGGAGCTATCCTCAAATCACCATCAACAATTCCCAAAAGGCTTTTTTTCCTCTGTTACCTTGATGTGCATATTTGCACAATTAAAGTTCATTTACATGTGAAATGACTCTGGCTGCCCCTTTGCAGCTGAGCACTGGGCCCGGCTGGCTGCTTTTCCTTTTTCTTTTTTTCCGTCTTCTTCTTCCCGCTTTTAATGTCCCCGGCAGCCGAGCGCTGGCTGGCGTCTAGTTGATATCGGGCTTAAGTTTCCCTGTCACAAAGCTGCGTGACATTTGAAGACGGCGCTATCGTAGCCACAAAGCGCAGCTGATGTCGCCATCGACTCCGCATTGAAATTCCGCTTTCGTTGCCCGTCGCCTCCTCTCTTCCTTTTATTTGCATTGTAATGCTTCCATTTGCTATATTGTCAGAATAACTCAACGGGCGCTTCAATCGAGTTCAAGGGAAGGGACATTCACGGGGAGCTGTGACCTGAATGCGCTCCGAAGGTTATTAGTAATGGGAATATATTTAAATGTTAAGAGAAAGATGATGAAGGCCTTATATGTGTACAAGATCTAATCAACCTTAGATCATTCAAGGTCTGAGTGCTTTAACACGCTTTGAGCATAACCGCCTTACGGGCTGAAGGACATTTTGATAAATGGACAGATTAGCAAAGAAGAATTCCCCCTTTACGACGCAACCGGGTCGGCCCCTTTGGGCCCCGTGTGGGACGGTGTGTTCGTTTAAACGTTGGCCGGCGTCAGTAGCCGTGACAGCTGGGGCCCCCGGCTCGATTGTCCCCGTGTGGCTGCTCCACCAGCCTTATCAAAGTCCCTCGTGTGTGACCTCAAGATGATAGGACTCTGCCGAGGCAGATGCTACCACCATAAATGCACAAAATAAGTTGTGGCACCAGCCACTGCAGTTCTTCTGTCCCCACGTTGACTGCTTTCAATCATCGTTGTAGCGAGAAACAAACCCCAAACTTACTTTTTCTCGGGCGGTGGGGGGGAGGGTTCATAAAACAAAATTTTGCCTGCTGTGTTTTGTCCTTGTTGTAGATGACATGGAGGCCATTCCTGTCAAGCAGTTTGTCAAACACATCATGGAGCTCTACAAGAACAACCTGCAAGGCTTTTCCGAGGAGTTCGAGGTAAACTCACATGCTGTACTTTGCAGTACTCAGTGGCGGTGTATTTACAAAAAACAAACAAACAAACAACAAAAAAGAAATTAAAGGAACCTCATTTCAATATTGTTGACTTTGTTCTTTGTTTTGTCACAAATCAGATTGTCAGAACATGCACTTGGTGGAAAAATTTTGTTCACACAACGTAAATGCTTTGTGACAATCTCAAGTTGAACTTGGCGCGCCCCAATTAAGAATCACAACTTTGGCATTGATGAGTTGTTCAAGGAAAGGTAGCAGATCTCTCATCAAGCACGTTACAGCCACTAATGAGCTTGTCACACTTGAATTTAGGGCGGGTGCCGCAAGAAGCAAGTAGAACGCTTCCATTGCACTATGAGAAAATGGAAAAAAAAATACAATCATTAACTATGAAACGCTTAATTAGCTACAACTATTCGGAAAATGCTGCTAGGCATGCGAGGCAGCCCTGCCTGCGAAAATTCATTTGACAATCTGCCGTTTGTAAAATGGGCACGTTGAACACGATTCATTACAGAATGCCCATTGACGTGCAATTTGTTTGTAACTCAAAACGTTTTTTTCTCATAGGAAACAAATGAAACGTGTAAATGAAGTTCACCTCTGTCAAAACAACAAGACACTCAACTAACATGATGGCTTGTTTTGTTTTGTTTTTTTTTTCCAAATAAGAAAATTCAAGTTCATATTCATTCCACTTCAAGGATGTTTTTTTTTTGTTTTTTTTTTTACATTACCTGTTTGTGTGCCATGTCAGGATGAGGGTGGTTCTCTTTTGAAACATCCATTATGCAGCAGCTGTGTAAAAGCCGCAAGTTCCCACATTGAAACCCACATTGAAACGCGAGATATTTACAAAGTCAGTACTCAGAATGAATTTTCAAAGTTTTAATACTTTAGCTTAGCTTAACATAGTGACAACACGGTAGCACGAACAGGGCTGGTTAAAAAAAAATTAAAAATACCGGTTAAAAAAAAAAACAGCCATGACAGCTACAGAGAAGCAATACGGTAGCATAGCACTAACAGAGTCGGTTTAAAAAAAAAACGTACCTAAATCACAGAGATGCGGCAGTAACACAGCAGAGACACGCCAGCGTGGTGTTAATGCTAGCGCAGTGCTAACGCTAACAGGTCTGTTTAAAAAAACATACCGGTAAAAATCACTGAGACGTGGCAGAAACAAAACAGCAACACGCTAGCACAGCGCTAACATGAGCGCAGCGCTAACAAGGCTGGTTAAAAAAAAACATACTGGCAAAAGCACAACCTCGGCACATATATTCTAGCAATCTCACTCTTACCTTTTCCGCTCGAGTGTCCCCTAGCGGCGGTTAGAAAAAAATTGCACAAATTAGCCGCATCACCGCATAACCTGCAGGGTTGAAAGCATGTGAAAAAAGTCGCTTTTTATAGGCCAGAAATTACAGTTACTAAATTAAGACCTGTGTCTTTTGTTTGTATACCTGTTCTTTGAGACTAATTTTCGCTTTGTATATAAAACACAAATCAGGATCACAATCAGATTTATTGGCCAAGTGTGTAAAAACACACAAGGAACTTTTCTCCAGCAGTCGGACATTCAAAACAAAGAACAAACAACAACAAACAAAATATCCCTTCTGGTAGCTTAACGCTAACACACAAGACGTTGGAAAAAATGCACAAATTAGCCACATCACCGCATAAGCCGCAGGGTTGAGAGCTTGTGAAAAAAGTCGAGGTTTATAGGCCGGAAATTACGGTACATGAACCCATGAATTTGGTGATAGTTCTCTTTACAAAAATCCAACATCAGATCTCACAGTTTGCCGAATTCATTTTCTTTTCCCCAAATGTAGCAAAAAAAAGTGTGGGTGTGTCCGCGTTGAAGTTTTCTCCGCAGCGCCTACAGACTGAAACAAACTTTTAAGCACCGGGGCGCGCGGCCTGACTCGAACATCACGCCTCGCCGCCCGCCCTTCTCCTTTTTTTTGGGATGAAGCGGACTACTCAGCGTGGCGCCATGTTCCCCTTCAACTTTGCTCTTTTTGGATGGATATTTGGGCGAAAGACAGACGCACAGGCAGACGCGGAGTTAATTAGGGTGAAAGCAGGTTAAGAAAGAAGGCGAAAGCTTCACTCCTGAAGGCTGCTCTTTAATTGGGTCGTTTGGCGTCAGCCTCATACGCTCATTTGTCATGTAAATACAACGCCGGGAAGGAGGAGGAGGAAAAGAAGGTTGTTTGAGTTCAAGCACTAATAGCATTGGCTGTGCTCAAACATAAACCCAAGCACTGCTTGAGTTTAACTTTGCAGGAGTCTTTTCAGAGATTTTCTGTTTTTTTTTTTTCCTTCTTTTTTTCTCATCAGTGGGTTTGTTGTGTACGTCGTGAACCAGCGGAAGGCGTAATGGATTTTAGGACTTTGCTGCAGCCAGCAAGAGAGCACAATTAATTAAGGCCCAACTAGTTAGAAATTGAAACAGAAAGTTAATGGGAAATGAGTCAAATCAGCTGCAGGACTGTTTGGAAGTGATGTTTGTCGCAAATACCGCCCCTTTCAGCACCGACGAGTATTCTTGACCTTGCCGGTGTGACGGTCTGAGCGCTCCCCCGTGTTGAAAACTCTCCTTGTGATTAATGCGCATGCGCTAGTAACAAGGGGGAAATCTGAGTACGTAGCCGGCGCTTACTGGGAAATCCCCCGCTCTCGTTCCTCCACATAGAGGGAGCTAACATACGTTATATCGTAACCAAAGCTGAAAACAAAAGTTGCTCAAAAGATATACACATATACGTGCATTCGCTGTGTTTGTCTTTCTGAGGTTAGGGTTACGTCCATAGTGTTATGTGTAACGTCCCCTCTGTTCAAGCCAGCAAAATGCGGCAAGGCAGTTGTATTGCGATTCTGACAGTTTAATCTCGCACACATCAACACAACACAAACGAAAGAAAATAGCTAAACACAAAATGGCCGTTCAAGAACAGAGTAGTTGAGCCACAACAGCGAATAGTCACCAATGTTGAACGAGCGTTCCCAAACAAGGAAATATTCGTCCCAGCGGGTATTCCAAGTTAAGTTCCAGTCAGTGTGATAGTCTTGAGCGTTCCCCTCATGCTGAAAAGTCCCCTTAGGATTAACCCATTCATGGGCAGGGTGGCAATTTTTTGCCTTATTGAGATAAAAGTCTCCGAACAGGCCACAATCAAGGAAATAACACTTCTTTTTCGTTTATGGTTAAGTTATATGATAACTTTACTAATTTATAATCTCGTCCCAAAAATGGGATGCTGACCGAGAGGGTACTTGGGTTTTCTTAGTAGATCGTCCCAAAAACCAGAATCAGAATCAGATTAAAACACTGAAATATTTTGACATACTGAAGGATACGATGCGTGAAAATAATGATGTCCCAAAAATGGGACCCTGTCCACGAATGGGTTAATGCGGATGCATTTAGAAATTTTCGAGTTTTTCTACTTCCGCATTTTTCACTTTCGGTCCACGTGCATTTCCCCATTGACGTCTCACAAAGCCGAACACAGCGAACGAAAGAATACAGAAACAAATGCGGACTTATTGTTTATTTATCGACTGGAAAGCATGTTCCAGCATTGAACAAGAATCAACAGAGGATTGTTCGGGTATGGGTTCGGGTGACATGACACTTCCTTTCACTTACCCAAATGGGCCTTAATGACTAAGCCCGAACAATCCTCTGTTGATTCTTGTTCAATGCCGGAACGTGCGTTCTAGTTGATAAATAACAAACTATACGTTCGCATTTGTTTCTGTATTCTTTCATTCGGTGTGTATGGATGAGGAGGTTTCAGACTGGCACGGAAGTAGAAAAAGTGGGAAAATTCCCAAAATTCTACGCCCACTCACATTAACCTGAAGAAGATCTTTTAGCACTGGGAGCGCTCAGATCGTCACACCGGTCCAAAAACGAAAGGCAGCCGACGTCCGTGTAGTTCCTGTTCCAAGCAGGGTAGTTTCCCAGAGCAGTGGCGAGAAGAAGCCTCCTTGTCTGTCTTTCTCGTCCTTATATAGGCACTTCTCAAAACATTTCACACACATAACAATAGCGAACATGAACACTCGGCAACAAGTTGTCGAATGGCACACGTTGAAACTCGGATGGGGACGTTTCAGACTGGCCGGAAGTTTACAAAATATACGCACATGCGCGTTAATCACAAGAAGACTTTTCAGCACCAAGAGCACTCAGACCATCACACCGGGTTCGATCCCGGCCCCACCCGTGTGAAGTTTGCCTGCGTGGATTTTCACCGGGAACTCCCCAAAAAACCCAAATAACATTAATTGGAGACTCTAAATCGCCCATAGGTGTGATGGTGAGCGTGACTTTTGTCTCCATGTGCCTTGCGATTGGCTGGCGACCAGTTCAGGGTGTACCCCGCCTCCAGCCTATTGACAGCTGGGATAGGCTCCAGCACTCCCAATGACCCTCGTGAGGATAAGCGGCAAAAGAAAACTGATGGATGGATGACAACATTGGGGACGAAATGAGCCATGCCTCATTTGCGTACAAATTTTCCAAAAAGAACATGTATTCCACAAAAACACGTTTTGTTTTTTTTTCTCCCCTGGAAGTCAATGTGACTTTTGTTGTTTTTTGAACAACTTCAAGAATGTGTGGCTTTACCTTGACGATATGAGCTGTTATCATTTTCACAAGCAAGCCTGTTCATTCTCTTTGTTTCGTCCGACACCCTCGAAACGGCGAAGATTGCAAAGATAGGTCGAGACAAAGCTTTCTGTAATTTGGTGACGTCAAAAGGCTGAAAGCGCCGTTGTTCTGAGGGGTTGTCACGAATCATACGAGTGGGGCGAACGTAGCGGACGGGCGGGCACAATATCTCGACCTCAGATGAGAATGACTCACCGAACCGAGCGAGTTTGAGAACTAATCTAGCATATCAATCTATACACACAGATTTTTTTTTTTTTTTAGCTGCTAGACTGTCTGGATCCTTTCACACGTCGGCATGCTTATTTTTGTCTCTCTGCTGTTGTCTCGTTGCTTTTACAAAATAATTAGCTCGGCGTTTCAATCAATAGGAAAAGGAAATGTGCCGATTAATGACCAGTGGTGGCACAAAGGCGCGTTACGCAATAAATCAAATCACGCGGTTTTCGTTAAATAGAGAATGATTAAATCCCATATGTTTTTTGTTTTTGTTTTTGTCTTTGTTTTTCCACACTCGCTCTCCCCAGGAGGTCCAGCGCTCCACAGCCGACCTGAAAATCACAGCGGAACACTCCAATCATCCTGACAACAAGCACAAAAACAGATACATCAACATCGTGGCTTGTGAGTCGCTGTGAAACGCGATTAGAGAGGATGTCTAATGTGGAGGAATCCTCTTATGTTATCCTAACCCACTTTCCTTCCTTGAACAATGATTTGCTTAAATATATCAACGGTTTCCCCCCCGCGCAGATGACCACAGCCGGGTGAAATTGCGACCGCTGGCTGGGAAAGACGCCAAACATTCGGATTACATCAATGCCAACTACGTGGACGTGAGTTCCATGCCCTCGTCGCGTATCCGTCTGGGTCTCGTGAACCTCGCCTCGGTTATGAATCATTTGGTGTGTGTGCCAGGGATACAACCGGCCCAGAGCGTACATCGCTGCCCAGGGGCCGCTCAAGTCCACCTTTGAAGACTTCTGGAGGATGGTGTGGGAGCAGAACACCGGAATCATCGTCATGATTACGAACCTCGTGGAGAAAGGGCGGGTGGGCCACCGCACGCTCGCACATTCATTATTATATAGTCATTAATTACCGTTAATTAATCGCATACTGATTTAACATTGTTGGGTTAGGCAAAGCGTTGGCCTCACAGTTCTGAGGTCCCGGGTTCAATCCCGGACCTGCCTGTATGGGTTTTCCCCGGGCACCCCGGTTTCCTCCCACATCCCAAAAACATGCAACATTAATTGGACACTTTAAATTGCCCGTAGGTGTGATTGTAAGCGGGACTGTTGTCTGTCTCTATGTGTTCTGCGATTGACTGGCAACCAGTTCAGGGTGTACGCCGCCTTCTGCCCGTTGACAGCTGGGATAGGCTCCAGCACTCCCGCGACCCTCGTGAGGATAAGCGGCAAAGAAAATGGATGGATGGGTTAGACAACTTGGAAAATTGCAAATTAAATATTACAGAGGTAATGCACATCCCATATGGAGGAAAAAAGGAATCCCAAAGCATAACCCCCCAGCCCTCCCCAATAATCACTGTTCGGCACTCATGAATGTTCAAAGATGTTTACTTTTTATTTTGTAAACCTTTCCTCTTGTTGCTTTTGTGCTCAGGCCAAAGCAAGAACAGTACGGATAGGTTTGGCGTTAAGGAAGTTTGTTGAATTGAGTTACAAAGCTTTGAGAGTAAAGTAGTGCTTTGCCGCCATCTGTTGGCACGCTGGGGCCGTGAAACTATGTTGCAGTTAGTTGAGGAGCGTCATTTGGATTCAAGTTTTAATTCTGGTGTTTTAAGTTTCGTCTTTGTGTACAGCACTTTGTAACAGCTGTGGTTGTCGTTTAAAGTGCACTATGAATAAATCTAAGTAACATAATAACTTATCAAGATTTAATTACTGCCTTGAGCAATTTATAGTTCTAAAGGTGCAGGTTGTACCGGAACACTAGTTTTAAGACATGGGTGGGGGCTTTAGAAGCTAGCTATGTTAACAAATCTTGCCAAGTAACATTGTCCTTCTCTATGGATACATATCAATCCATGCATTTTCTTCGTCGCTTATCCTCACGAGGGTCGCGGGAAGTGCTGGAGCCTATCCCAGTTGTCAATGGGCAGGGTACACCCAGAACTGGTTGAAGCCAATTACAGGCCTCATAGAGACAAACAGTTGCACTCACAATGACACCTAGGGACAGTTTAGAGGGTCCAATTAATGTTGCATGGTTTTGGGATGTGGGAGGAAACTGGAGTACCCGGAAAAAAACCACGCAGACACAGAGAGAACATGCGAACTCCACACAAGCGGGTCCGGGATTGTACCCAAGACCTCAAAACTGTGAGGCCAACGCTTTACCAGCTGTTCCACCGTTGCCGCCATTGACACATAATTTTTCTCAAATTAAGTCCTATATTTAGGATTTGATATTTGCAGTGTAGGAACTCTTATCAGGTATGGTCAAATGTCCATTGGCATGTTTTACAGAGGAAATGTGACCAGTACTGGCCCACAGAGAACAGCGAGCAGTACGGGAACATCGTTGTGATGCTGAAAAGCACCAAAGTGCACGCCTGCTACACCCTGCGGCGTTTCCTCATCCGGAACACAAAAGTCAAGAAGGTCACTAAAAAGTAACTTTCATGACCGGATCGAGCGACACACGTTCTAAGGCGTGCGCTGCTTTTCAGGGTCAGAAGGGGAACCCAAAGGGGAAGCTGAATGAGCGCATCGTGATCCAGTACCACTACACTCAGTGGCCCGACATGGGCGTGCCCGAGTACACCCTCCCCGTCCTCACCTTCATCAACCGCTCGTCGGCGGCCCGCACTGCAGACATGGGCCCGGTCCTGGTGCACTGCAGGTACAATCCATTACTTAAATGAACATTAATTATGAGCGTTAGACGTCGGAAATGTGCTGACGGGTCCTCTGCCGGCGTGCTCATATTGCTTCGTGCTGGCCTCAGTGCAGGGGTTGGACGCACTGGAACGTACATTGTCATTGACAGCATGCTGCAACAAATCAAGGACAAAAGCACAGTCAGCATCCTGGATTTTCTCAAACATATCCGCACACAGCGCAACTACCTGGTCCAGACTGAGGTAAGACCCCCACTGGCTTGCCCCCCCCTCATCCAAAAAAAAAAAAAACCCCACAACTCTCTATGACAAAGGTCATCCTCAACCGTGGTTTAAAATGCTTACGGAGAGAAAGCTTTCGCACTTAACGCATTCTTACACTTTGAGCTGAGTCAAATCTTTTTTTGAGGAGTGGAGGGATGACTTTCTTATTTCGTACTTTGGTTTGTTTTGCTTGGTATACCGTAGTTCCCGGCCTACAGAGCGCACCTGGTTATAAGCCTCGCCCAGTACATTTATAAAGGAAATACCATTTGGTACATACATACGCCGCAGCTGTGTAAAAGCCGCTAGTGCCCACATTGAAACCCACTTTGAAACATGAGATATTTACAAAGACGGTAGACAGAGACGCCAGCGCTAGCACTGCGCTAATGCTAGCACCACATTAACGCTAGTGCCGCACTAATGCTAAAGCTAGCGCCACGCTAACAGGGCCAATTAAAAAAAACAACATACCGGTAAAAATCACTGAGACACGGCAGTAATACACTAGCGCAACGCTAACAGGGCCGGTGTGACGGTCTGAGCGCTGAAAAGTCTCCTTGTGATGAATGCGCAGGGGATCTCTGGGTACGTAGCAGATGCCGACTGGGAAATCCCCCGGTCTCATGGTTCCTCTTCTTCTTGCTAAAATACGTTATATCCTAACCTAACCTTAAAACAAAAGTTGAGAAAAAGATATACACTTATATGTACGTTCGCTGTGGTTGTCTTTCTGAGATGTCTATAGTGTGCATGCGCCTTAATCACAAGGAGACTTTTCAGCACCGGGAGCGCTCAGACTGTCACACCGGACCAGTAAAAGTCACTTCCTCGGCACATACATTCCACCGGTCTCACTCTTACCTCTTCCGCTCGAGTGCCACCTTGCGGCCGTTAGAGAAAAATGCACAAATTAGCTGCAACACCGCATAAACAGCAGGGTTGAAAGCGTGTGAAAAAAGTCGTGCCTTATAGGCCGGAAATTACAGCATATGGATTATTATTTTTTAAATAATGCAAATATTATTTAAACAAGTATGCAACTCTATCAAGTCGGTTGAAGGAGTGAGTTGAAAATAATTATTGGAGCTTTTTCGTATGGCGGCCTCATTTGCTACTAAGTGGCCTAAAAAGTTTTATGATAAATTATCCCCCACACATTTCACATACTTAAATGATGATGCGAGGCTGGATGAAGCCACACTTTCATGTTGTACTTACTCAATAGTGACACCACCAACTAAATGTCAGCCAAAAGCCGACTCATCGGAGTAGGCGTGTATTTCTAATCTTCTACTGTGCAATTTGGAAAACTATTGCGTACTGTAACCTCAGTGTCAACATTAAGTTGTTATTTGAGATGAAAGTGACGCTTTTAGTACCAGATCCAACCAGTCTGACCTCTGCCGTCATTGAAGCGTATTGAGAAAATACTGCACTGCTCTTTTTGTGTACTATTCTCCGCTGTGGATGGAAATCCCACTTTACCACCTGGATTCTCTCTCCGCCCCGTTAGGAGCAGTATGTGTTCATCCACGATGCCCTGATGGAGGCCATTTTCAGCAGAGAGACGGAGGTGCCCGCCTGGCAGCTGCACAGCTACGTCAACAGCATCCTCACGCCCAACTCGGCGGGCCGCACCCGTCTGGAGAAGCAGTTTAGAGTGAGTTCGCAACCTCGTGGTTGTGTCACTCGATCCTTTCATCCTCGGGGAAAGGAGGCGGTCTCTTCGTCGGAAGCTTGTTAAAGCCACGTACGGGAAGTGCAGTAATCCGATTTTATTTGCGGGCGGACGGGGACCAAGCCCTGCCGGATAAAGCGATGCGGGGGGATGAGGAATTCTTGGCCCCTTAGAAGTAGTATGTGCCGTGAATCACCATTATCATCATGTTATGCCATTGTTACCACATACCGTAATTTCCAGACTATAGAGGGCACCGGATTATAAACCTCACCCAGTACATTTGTAAAGGAAATATCATTTGGTACATACATACGCCGCACCACTTTAAAAGCCGCAACTGCCTACATTGAAACCCACATTGAAACACGAGATATTTATAAAGAAAGACAGTACACAGAAAGAGTTTTCAAAGTTTTAATACCTTAGCTTACCTTAACATAGCAACAACACAGTAGCACAAACAGGGCTGGTTAAAAAAAAAAACATACCGATTAAAAAATAAACAGCCGCAGTAGCAACACGGTAGCACAGCATTAACAGGGCCGGTTAAAAAAACAAAACATACCTAAATCACTGAGACGCGGCAGTAACACAGTAGCTAACTCTACCACGGCACGAACGCTAGCGCGGTGCTAACTCTAGCGTGGCGTTAACAGGGCCGGTTAAAAAAAAAACATACCGGTAAAAATTACTGAGACACGGCAGTAGCACAGCAGAAACACGCTAGCACAGCGCTAGTTTAAAAAAAATAAATAAAACATACCTTCCTCAGCACCAGTCTCACTCTTTTCCGCTCGAGTGCGCCCTTGCGGCCGTTAGAAAAAAATGCACAAATTAGCCGCATCACCGCATAAACCGCATGGCTGAAAGCGTGTGGAAAAAAGTTGCGGTTTATCAGACAGAATATCGGCCAGAAATCAGGGTAAGTTAAGACCCGAGTCTTTTGTTTGTATACCCGTTCTTTGAGACATATTTCGCTTTGACTTGTGTATTCAAAACACAAATCAGAATCAGCTTTGTTGGCCAAGTGTGTAAAAACACATGGGAATTTTTCTCCAGCACTCGGACATTCAAAACAAAAAAAAAAAAAACAACAACAACCAAATTTCCCTTCTGGTAGCTTAATGTTAATACACAATGCAAAACGCCATAGACATGCTAATGAATAGCATCAATAGTCCGCATTTATGCAATGTATAAAATTTGAATGCAAACAATGTGGATAGACACTGTGACAGTACTCACAGGCATATATTCTTTATCCTCTGCATCCTCTTTTTCATATGTGTATTCATGGAGTTGAAATGAATAAGTATAACTGTTTAACTCTTTCCATTTTCATAATTTTAATGAGGAGGCACGATTTGAGATGCACGTTTTGAGTTGCTAGCTGGCCTCGGAACGGATTAAACTCATCTCTGGCTGCCACCGCATGTTCACGTGTCACTCAACACGTTCCTATTTTTATGATAGCGACAGTCTGGAGAACAAATGACAAACAAATGTTTACAATATTTCCTGTGGGATTTTTGTTTGTTTGTTTGTTTCCAAATCAGATCAAATTTAGAGGTGAACCAGCATGGGATTGTTTAGACTGCGTATAAAAGTGCTTCTCTCTTATCTATTGCTGCATTCATTCCCAAAGGAGCATTTTTTTCCATTTTGCTAATTAAGAAGCGCCACTGTGCGCTTCCCAATCTGTGCGCGTGTTTGATTCCCCCCCCCCCCCCTGACTTTTCCCTCTTCTCGTCGCCAGCTGCTGACTCAATGCAACACTCGCTTCGTGGAGTGTTTCAGCGCCCACAAAGACTGCAACAAGGAGAAGAACCGCAACTCCTCCGTGGTTCCATGTGAGTGTCTCGTCCGTTCTTCCACCGCTTGTTTGTTCATAAAGCGAAAATAACGACCGGCACGCATGAATAAACAGCACTGCAGCGTTTCCTCACACCGCCGGTCTGGTATCCAGGCCGTACATTATTGAAGACAATCGCTCGTCCAAAATTAGAAGCTATTTCCATAATCCCATAAGTTAATCAGTCTATGCATTCGTGGCGGCCGGCCAGGGGGAAATGGAGGTTGCTGTTGCTATAGCGACCGCGAGGAGCGGTAATGAACGCGTTTGCAATCAGCCACTTCGCCCGGGTCCCGACTCAAGTGCGTTTTTCTGCCTCTACAGCCGAGCGAGCGAGGGTGGGACTCACCACTCTGCCTGGCATGAAGGGAACCGATTACATTAATGCCTCTTACATAATGGTACGGTCTCGCCGCCTCTTCGGGCCTCGCCCGTTCCATTTGGGCGTTTGCTACCCAAATGCGCTCGGATGAGCTTGAACAAGCCTGCTCTTTTCTCTCCTCAGGGTTACTACAGGAGTAATGAGTTTATCATTACCCAGCATCCTTTGCCCCACACCACCACTGACTTTTGGAGGATGATTTGGGACCATAATGCGCAAATTATTGTCATGTTGCCTGACAACCAGGGTCTGGTAAGCAGCCTTGTTAACATGTCTGATACGTCATCCTCGCTTGTTTCGAAGGCCACGTTGTTGTCGAGTCAAAGCCGGATTTTAGGAACAAAATTAAACACACAAAAAAATGTCACTTGCTGTTGACTTCTTATCCCACATGCAATGTGAAGTCGTTTGCACAGCAGTGTAAGAATACAATGCAGCATTTACGTGACACTTGGGACATTCTGGATTATGTATTTATGCATGTGTTTAAGTTTGGATAATGTCAGAATCTGACGTGTGATTTCATTGGAAATATTGCTAAATGCGCCTAACCAAAATAAAACGGCTCACATCATCCCAGGGTGATGTTTTCTTGCGACGCTAAGACAAAGAGGAATATACTGTTGCCTTCTTTCCTTCAACGTCAACACAACACCATCCCAAACTCAAGTTCACTCACTAATTTGATCAAATTAAAAAACAATTAATTACACTAACTGATTTAATATTGTACAATACGATGCCAGTCGCCGGTGTTAGCTGGTGCTCTCCGGGCAGCCTCGCGGGGCAAGTCCGCGAAAGCCAGCGGACTGCTTTTCAGAGGCTGTGTAAAAGATGAAAAGGAATCTGCACAGTTCCTCCCGATCCATTTTGAACAAACCAAGCCTACTCAAATGTGCTGTAAACAATCCAACACGCTACAGCAGCTGCGACGTCACATCCGGCCAGCGATTTTAATCAATGTGCTGCCCTCCTGAAGTTGATTTTACTCTCATTAGACAAGCAGGAACTCAATCGAAGTACCACGTTTTGACAAGTTCTGGCACATTTTTGCATTTAGTTCCCCCTTCCAAGCCGAGTTCTTGCCGTACACTTTTTTCTGTGCTTGGTTCTGTGCAGGCTGAAGATGAGTTTGTTTACTGGCCGAGTCGCGAGGAGGCCATGAACTGCATCGCCTTCACCGTCACGCTTATCAGTAAAGACAGACTGTGCCTCTCCAACGAGGAGCAGATCATCATCCATGATTTCATCCTGGAAGCCACGCAGGTACCACCCCTCCACCCGGTCTTCATCTGAGCTCAAATATCCTCTTGCGTAACCCCCCCACCCCACTCCCGCATATGCGTAACTCTTCCCGCCGTCACGTGCGCGTCAGGACGACTACGTTCTGGAGGTGAGACACTTCCAGTGCCCCAAGTGGCCCAACCCCGACGCTCCTCTCAGCAGCGCCTTCGAGCTCATCAGGGTCATCAAGGAGGAGGCCATGACGCGAGACGGCCCCACCATCGTGCATGACGAGTACGTTCCCTACAACACACTTTTCACTTCTCACCTGTGATGCGACAAATGCCGTGCTGAAGTTGAAATGTCTCTTATCTCGACTTTGTTAGTTCCACTTCAGTTGCTAAATAGAATGCATACCGGAATTTCCGGCCTACAGAGGCACCTGGTAAATACGATGTTTACAAAGACGGTACACAGAGATGCTAGTGCTAGTGCCGCGCTAACAGGGCTGATTAAAAAAAACAAAACGTACCAGTAAAAATCACTGAGACACGGCAGTAACACGCTAGCGCAGCGCTAACAGGGCCGGTGTGACGGTCTGAGCGCTCCCCGGTGATGAAACGTCTCTTTGTGATGAATGCGCATGCGTTACTAACAGGGGAACTCTGGGTACATAGCAGATGCTTACTGGGAAATCCCCCCGGTCTCATAGTTCCCCTTCTTCTACATAGAGGTGGCTAAAATAAATTATATCCTAACCCTAAGAAAGACGGTACGCAGAAAGAGTTTTCAAAGTTTTAATATCTTAGCTTAGCTTAAAATAGCAACAACACAATAGCACCAACAGGGCCTGTTAAAAAAAAATACATATATATATATATATATATATATATATATATATATATATATATATACCAGTAAGAAAAAAACAGCCGCAGCAACTACACAGTAGCAACACGGTAGCACAGTACTAAGAGGGTTAGAAAAAAAAAAAAACCCCCCACATAAATCACTAAGACGCGGCAGTCACACAGTAGCGCGGCGCTAATGCTAGCGTGGTACTAACAGGGCCGGCGTAGCGATCTGAGCGCTCCCGGTGCTGAAAAGTCTCCTTGTGATTACTACGCGTATATTAATGCGCTTGCGCGTATAGTTTGTAAACTTCCGGCCATTCTGAAACATCCCCATCCATGCTTCAACATGTGCCACTCGACAACTTGTCGCCAAGTGTTCATGTTCGCGATGGACGTCTCGGAAAGACAAACACAGCAAATGTACAGATATGTGTATATCTTTGTATCAGCTTTTGTTTTAAGGTTAGGTTAGGGTTAGGATATAAGTATACGTATGTTAGCTCCCTCTTTGTTGAAGAAGGGGAACTATGGGACCGGGGGATTTCCCAGTATGCGTCAGAGTCACTTCCACGGCACATATATTCCACCATTCTCACTCTTACCTTTTCCGCTGGAGTGGCCCCTTTAAGCCGTTAGAAAAAATACAAAAATTAGCCGCATCACCACGTAAAACGCAGGGTTGAAAGCGTGTGAAAAAAGTCGCAGTTTATAGGCCGGAAATTCCGGGAGTTTTCGATGGCGTGCGTCCCATGCGAACATGTCTGGTGCAGCTGCATTTTGGCGACGTGATCGTTGCAGGTACGGCGCCGTGTCGGCGGGGATGATGTGCGCGCTCACCACGCTGTCGCAGCAGCTGGAGAACGAAGGCGTGGTCGACATCTATCAGGTGGCCAAGATGATCAACCTCATGAGGCCGGGAGTCTTCACCGATATCGTAAGTGGAGCGGCGAATCCCAGTCGTCACTTTTAATGATCCTAATGGGTTACGCTAACAGTTGAGCGGGACGTTTGCAGTGCCGTGTGTAATTACCTGCCTATTAACGGTTTGCTGATTATTAATATTTATTTTAATATTAAAAACACTTGAAACTCGCTTAATTAAATGTAAACAATTTAAAAAGAAAATGTGTTCTTGTGTAGATCAAAACACTCAAAGTTCTTTTTATAGACGTTGTACCGAAGAGTAAGACGAGTTGCCTCCTAAACACACAACCTGAAGCTGGACGTGAATTTACATAAACGTTTGCGCCCGACAAGTACTGTACCAACATTGACGGATATGGATGTTTACTTTTAATCATCTAGTTTATTGCTAGGCGGCACGGTAGATCCCAGCTGGCCTCACAGTTCTGTGGTCCCGGGTTCAATCCCGGCTCCGCCTGTGTGGAGTTTGCATGTTCTCCCCATGCCTGCGTGGGTTTTCTCCGGGTGGGCACTCCGGTTTCCTCCCACATCCCCCACAAAAAAAAAAAAAACAAGCAACATTAATTGGACCCTCTAAATTGCCCCAAGGTGTGATTGTGAGTGCAACTGTTGTCTGTCTCATTGTGCCCTGGGATTGGCTGGCGACCAGTCCAGGGTGTACCCCGCCTCCTGCCCGTTGACAGCTGGGACAGGCTCCAGCACTCCGCGCAACCCTCGTGAGGATAAGTGGCTCAGAAAATGGATGGATGGATGGATGGATGGATGGATGATTTATTGCTGCTCATTAATTGCAAGTACACGCTATGTCCACCAGAGGGCAATTAAATTATATATGTGTGCAGTACCATTTTATACTAGACTGTACTGTAATAAGCAATACAATACAGGAATGTACTTTATTGTACTGTAGCCTGTAGACTGAAGTGTTCTGTACAATAATAAATTATACTATATAACAAAAAATATAGTTTACTTGACTGTACTATAATATACTACATTTTTATAGTTTGTACTGTACTAGATTGCCCTATAATGTATTTTTCTGTGCATCTGTATTCAACTCGACTGTCCTGTTTCCTCCCACATCCCCAAAACATGCAACATTAATCAGACACTTTAAATTGCGCCAAGGTGTGATTGTGAGTGCGGCCTTTTGTCTCTATGTGCCCTGCGATTGGCTGGCAACCAGTTCAGGGTGTACCCCGCCTCCTGCCCGGTGACAGCTGGGATAGGCTCCAGCACTCCCTTGTGAGGATAAGCGGCAAACAAAATGGATGGGTGGCTATTTTCTTATCGCCCACATATTTTATGCATTTTTTTGTATCATCTGTTTATGTCGTCGCCGTTTTTATACTCGCACTTCAAGTCGTGTCTTCCGTACGTTTTTTTTTTTTTTTTGTGCGTCGCAGGACCAGTACCAGTACCTTTACAAAGCCATGCTGAGCCTGGAGGCCAGCGGAGAGTGCGGCCCCTTGCACACGGACACTAACGGGGTGACGGCCATGGCGGACCAGTGCGAACCCGCCGAAAGCATGGAGTCGCTGGTTTGAGGAGCGGCGGGCGTCCAAGCGGTTCATTTGGAAAAGAACTTCTTCTTCTTCTTCTTCTTCTTCTTCTTCTTCTCCCCTGCGAGGCCTTTTTTGCCAGACTATTGATTAAATAACAAAGGAAGAAAAAAAAAAACAAGACCTTACTATTACTTTTTTATACTGACAAACATTTTTGGATATTTATGTTTTTGCCCGCCCATTTCTCGTCTTCAACTCCTCCCGGACGTTTGCACCCCGTTAACGTGATTAAGAAGGACAAAAAAAGAAGAAAATAAACAAGCAGCTCTTGTCCACTTTGCACTCAGCCGTCAGTGTTACCGCCTCCCGCCACCCGAGGACGTCACGCGCACCCGCATGAAGACCGGAACCGCGGGCCGGCGGGTGGGCTCAGAATCCTTTTTTGTTTTTTTTGCGTCCTGCAAACACGACTGACCCCCCCCCCACACCCCCCACACCCCACCCCACCCCCCCACCTCCCGTGTGGCTCAACACTCCATCACCCGCGTCGAGATCTCACGTAAACGCAACAAAATGGCTTCTTTTGCTCGTCACGACATCCGATGTGGACATTTATTGCTTTTTACAGGGATTTATATTGTTATACTGTTTTTGTAATATATATCTCTATATATTATATCCTTAATAGCCAATCACTCTTTGCCTATTTGTGGACTGGCTGTTTTAGTGCTGTGGGTTTGGATCATGTTCGCACAGCTTTGCCAAATGTTATTATCGTGAAAACATTTCAACAAAGGAACGCTGATCAGCCAAAAACTAACAAAACAAAAACAAACAAAAAAAGCGACAAAAAAAAAATGTTTCAATTGTCAGCGTGCAGATACATTTCCTCAACTATATGCAGATGAATATACAAAATAAAAAGGTTAAGAAATGCATGAGGATTGTGAAGCTGTTGTACTTTTTACTGGTTTGAGGTCGGCGCTCAAATTGGCCGTTTAAGAGATTGTTTTTGTTGTTGTTTTTTTTTTCTTTTTTTTTCTTTTTTTAAACTACTTTCCTGTGAATTGTGTTTTGTCTCCAGTGGAAATAAAACGTTTGTTTGCCACTTTGGTCAACAGGTAACCTCAACAGTGGCTATATTCTTCTTTCTTAAAGGACCCCCTCTTTTTTGTCCTCACTCTGTTTTAGACAGACATTCGGCACTCTTCTCCATCACCTCTCTCAGCTTGTATTTGTTCGTTTGTCTTAAGTTTATCATTGAATGTCATCAAATGGATTGTTTTTTTTTTTTATTATTATTATTTTTTGTTGATGGATAATGACTTTTTTCACTTTGGCACTTTCTTTGTTCTGTCGATCACTATTGTTGATTCGCCTTGTCTACTGTGACTCAGCCTTCTTAAATATATGAAACATTAAATGGTCCACGCTTTAGCCGCTTTTTGGCTTTTTATTCACCGGAAGAGCGCATTATTAACAATGCGTTACCGCTTCTTTGCCAGAGATGTGCTTTTAGTTTATACATATTATTTTTTCTTTTTTTTAATGTTGCTGAGTGAAGTTATTGGGTTCAAATTCTTGGGTAAAAAAAAAAAAAAAAAAAATTCTGTACATTTTGATAATACAAAAGTTCCTCCACTTATAAATCACTTGCTTTTTTGTTTTTGTTTCAGTAACTTGGAAGTCAGTGACAAAGAGATGTGTTTTATTATTATTTTAGTCAAAATGGCATAAATTAAGAACAAGAACAATTGTCTAAAATAGGAAAAGCCAACTAGAACATCTGAGCATTATTAAAACACCATTTTGCCACATCCCATTATGAGTGCGCACTATTTTTTCCCCCATGTAGTTTAGCCTTTATTATAGTTTCAATGATGTTGAAAATAAGTTTATTAGCCATGTTTATGATGGAAAAAATATTTTGAAATAATTCCTTTTGGTGGCACCGTGGCTCAGCTGGCCTCACAGTTCTGAGGACCAGGGTTCGATCCCGGCCCCGCCTGTGTGGAGTTTGCATGTTCTCCACGTGGCTGTGTGGGTTTTCTCCGGGTCCGCACTCCGGTTTCCTCCCACATCCCAAAAACGTGCAACATGAATTGGACACTCTAAATTGCCCCGAGGTGTTATTATGAATGCGGCTATTTGTCTCCATCTGCCCTGCGATTGGCTGGCAACCAGTTCAGGGTGTACCCCGCCTCCTGCCTGTTGACAGCTGGGATAGGCTCCAGCACAGCCTGCGAACCCTTGTGAGGATAAGTGGCGAAGAAATGGATGGATGGATAATTCCTTTTGGGCTGTTTTTTTCTGCTACCCTTGTGAGGATAAGCGGCTAAGAAAATGGATGGATGGATAATTCCTTTCGGGCTGATTTTTTTCATTACAGTTTTATAACAATCTGGCATTTGAAAAAGGGTTGTGTGGACTTTATATCCACTGTAGTTCCTTAACCTATTCTATTCACCCATCATTCATTAATGTAGCATAGTTCAATCAAGTTTTCATCCACCCATTTTCTGAGCTGCTTGTCCTCACGAGGGTCGCGGGACTGCTGGAGCCCATCTCAGCTGTCAATGGGCACACCCTGAACCGGTTGCCAGCCAATCACAGGGCACATCGAGACAAATAGCCGCACTCACAATCACACCTACGGGCAATTTAGGGTGTCCAATTAATGTTGCATGTTTTTGGGATGTGGGAGGAAACCGGAGTGCCTGGAGAAAACCCAAACAGGCACGAGGAGAACATGCAAACTCCACACAGGCGGGGCCAGGATCCAACCCTCGACCTCAGAACTGTGAGGCCGCCCACTCATATATCCATGTTTCCATAATTAGTGCATCCAATAAGCAGGAGTAGGTGACACATGTACAATAATTTTTATTTGTCGGCCACAGCTCTTGCATATTACAACTGTTGGCGTTCAAAAGGAAAAAAGAAAAAGCAAGAATGAACCAGCTAATTGACACAGAAAAACTAGAGAGGAGGAAAATAAAAAGTGTTCGGGAAGGGTTCGAACCCACGGGCATGCAGCGATGGCTCAGAATGCAATGTACAGCATTTTATATTTATATATATATTTATATCATATATACAGAACAACAGTGAGACCCAAACAGATGCCACACATCTCATTCCACAGATACACAACAAAGACAGACCAACTTTTTTTTGTTGTCATTGTTCATTTAAAAAAAAAAACAACAAATCTTAGAATGTAATCAATTAAAATAGAACCTGTTTTCAAGACATCTTTTTTTTTAACCCCCTATTTGAATGTGGAAATAAAAATAGAATCTCCCGCGATATCAAAATGGAGCGAAAAATGGAGAGTATTGCGTCTCTGGAATTCCCCCCCCCCTCCCACCCCCACGCCGAGGCCGGTTCAAAGGTCAAAGCGCGTCTCGGGCGAGACTTCGCCCAAAAAAAAAAAAAAAAAAAAAGCGGTTGGCGTTCGCTTGAAAACGGACAAAGAAAAAGTCTCCGCGCACATCGCTCATCGTCACGACAACGTACCGTGAATGAATGAATGAATGGATGGATGGATGGATGGATGGATGAATGGAGAGTACGACAAAGAAGCGCCATATATGCACGTAGTTTGCGTTGGACGGGCGACACACTATTTATTTATCTCACTCCAACAAATGCTTCTCCATATTGCTTAGTAACACAGAAATGAATTTCGAAATGAATGAGTCGGTGCTATCTTTAGTATGACACAGCTAAACTGCCAATCAGTTGTTTCGTTTTTTTTTTTTCTTTTTTTTTCTTTTTTAATTTTATCTTGTTTCCTCAGTATAAGCACTATTTTTTTTTTCATTGTTATTACTATTATTAGTTTATAGTTCCTTCGTAGGCATTTCGAGCTGACAAAGAGGTCCTAGAGTGGCTATCTTGAGTTGGTACATGCATCGGTTAACCAGGCTAAAGTCAAAAGTGTGATTTAAGAGGGCGGGGAGTGGGGCGGGCGGGCGTTTCGGGTGAGGTGGGGGCGGGTGGGCTCTAGTCGTCGTCCTCGTCCTCTTCGTCGCTGTCTTTCATGGAGATGCCCTGCATGCCCCCTTCCCGCACCGAGGCCGTGGCCTCCTCCAACGTCAGCCGGTTGCGCACCGTGTCGTACATCTTGCTGTTCAGGGTCGAGTCCAGGACGCCCTGCAGGCGGAAGTCGCGGTACTTTTTCTGCAGCGCCGAGGAAGCGGTGGGGGGGTGGGTAATGGCGGGTACAGGTCAGTACACAGCAAACACAAATGACTAAAGGTGAACATTTCAGGAGGAATCCAAAATGCACGATATCCTTTAAAAATGACCCTCTCAAAACCATCCGTCCATTATCAAAGCCGCTTATCCTCACAAGGATCACGGGACAGCCGGTGTGACGGTCTGAGCGCTCCCAGTGCTGAAAAGTCTCCTTGTGATTAATGCGCAAATAAAAATCCATATACCATAATTTAAGGCCTTTATGCCACAGCTTTTTTCACACGCTTTCAACCCTGCGGTTTATGCGGCGATAAGGCTAATTTGTGCATTTTTTTCTGACGGCCACGAGGGGGCACTCAAGTGGAAAAGGTAAGAGTGAGACTAGTGGAATATATGTGCCGAGGAAGTGACTTTTACCGGTCCGGTGTGACGGTCTGAGCGCTCGCGGTGCTGAAAAGTCTCCTTGTGATTAACGGGCACGCACGTATATTTTGTAAACTTCCGGCCAGTTTGAAACATCCCCATTCATGCTTCAACGTGCCCTTCGACAACTTGTCGCCGAGACTTCATGTTCGCTATAGAGCTCAGAAAGATAAACACAGCAAATGTACATTTCTTTTAATCAACTTTTGCTTTAAGGCTGGGTGAGGGTTAGGCTATAACGTATGTTAGCTCCCTCTTTGTTGAAGAAGGGGAACTATGAGACCGGGGGATTTCCCAGTCTGCGTCTGCTACGTACCCAGAGTTCCCCTGTTAGTAACGCATGCGCATTCATCACAAGGGGACTTTTCAGCACGGGGGAGCGCTCAGACCCGGCCAGCTTCGGACTACACTGAACTGGTCGCCAGTCAGTCGCAGGGCAGATATCGACACCATCGCTGTGCGGGAATCGATCCCACGCTGCCCGGACCAAAGTCAGGCGAGTCTACCACTACACCATCAGTGACTCTCATCTCAAATCTTCGATGCACCTTTCCAAACGTTTTACGTCTTCCATCAAACACCTGCTGTGAATTTTCCCATTCACCTTCTTGCCACAGATGTTTGTTAACAACCACGCCAAGTTTGAATTATTCATAAAGGCCAAAGAATCCACAAAATGAGCCTTCAAAATTGTGCTCAGCTGTCAAACGCTGTGGGCGTCTCCGCCGAGCGCGCTGAAAAGTGGATGCTGGCATCTTTCGCATGCCGACAATTCCCTTCATGTGGAGCTGTAAAAATGTGCGCTTAAAGCCTCCACGAGTTGGAGGGCTTTTCCATGCCGCAACAACGAGGCACTCTAAAGATGCAAAACCACCATGCCGGCTCCCACATTGGACATCTTTCTTTACATGAGCACTTATGGTTAACAACGAGGCGCTCTAAAGCGCCCGGTGTCATGTCTTTGCAGCCTGATGAAAAGGAACCAGGGAATGTACAGCAAGTTGCTCAAAAAGTGAGAGCGTGATGAGCATTTCAAGTTCTTGAGAGATAAGAGTGCATTTTTAACCCCCAAACGTTTGTGTGTGGTGTATACTGAGCCCGGCGGGCCGCCGCCTCTTCACCTTGGTGATCCTGATGAGGATCTTGAGCTGGTAGACGTGCAGCTGCTGGTCCATGCGCTCGGTGAGCCAAGTGCCCAGCAGGTTCATGGTGGCGGTGTACCATTGCTGAAACACATAAAGGCAACACTCTCCAGCAAAGACACACACACATCGCATGCACGCACGCATGCACAGAGACGCCGTGAAAAGCCGCGACTACCGCTTTGTGCCGCGAACCGCGCGGAGAAGCAGCTTACCGGAATGGAAGCACATTCACACGTGGAAAGTATCTATTGTTATCCAGAAGTGCGACGAGAAACTATTTTACAATGATGGCAAAATGCAGTAAAGTACTGCTCGTAATCGACTGCAAATTTAGAGCAAGAAGAAGACGGAGAATTATGCGCGGAAATATCAGGAAGACCACCGGTGAGTCGTCGGGTAACGCGTTAGCCAGTCCGATATCGCGGAAACGACAAAAACAATGTATCACACGGAAACGGTCGATGTCGTCCAGTGCCGTGAGATCGGCCGGCATGAGACGAATAAAGTGAAAATATTGGGAAAATAAAGTCGGCATTCCACCCTGAAAATTTTTTTTGAAAAATGCGTTTGTTTATATTTCAAAAATAAATAAAAACGTGGAGTCATAACATTATGAAGAAACGTGAAAATGCATCCAGTATTTAGTAGTAGTCACACATTTATAAATAATATATATATATAAATTTAGTAGTCATAAAATAATGTTTTTTTCCACAGTAACGTGGGAATGAAATCGGGATATTACAACAAAGTTGGAGCCAGAAAAAGTCAAATTATTATGCAAATAACATCAGAATTCTCAAGGAAAAAAAAGATGAAATATAAGGAAAAAGGTAACATTTTAAGAGAAAAAAGTTATTTCACGAGCAAAATGTCACACTTCAAAGGAAATGTTGAATTCAGAATAAAGAAGAAAAAAATGTAATTCCAAAGAAATCGTAATTCCATGAGAACAAGTTAAAATATTAAAAGAATAAAGACATTATCATGAAAAAAATAGTTGTGATTGAAAAAAATAAGTCCAATGGATCTTAATTTCATGAGAATATTATATAAATGCTTGAGAATGTTTTTGTATTATAAGATTAAGATCATAATAACACAAAAGTTTCCTTTTTTTTTTTAAATCAAGTGATGAAATTCCCTGCTTATCCTCACTAGGGTCGCGGGGAGTGCTGGAGCCTATCCCAGCTGTCAACGGGCAGGAGGCAGGTACACCCTGAACTGGTCGCCAGCCAATCGCAGGGCACATAGAGGCAAACAGCCGCACTCACAATCACACCTAATGGCAATTTTTAATGTGTCCAATTAATGTTGCATCTTTTTGGGATGTGGGAGGAAACCGGAATGCCCGGAGAAAACCCACGCAGGCACGGGGGGAACATGAAAACTCCACGCAGGCGGGTCTGGGATTGAACCCGGGAACTCAGAACTGTGAGGCCAACGCTTTCCAGCTGAATCACCGTGCCACCTATAATTAGAATAAATGGAAATATTCCAGGGTTTCCTAATTTGATATTGTATGGGGGGGAAAAAAACATAGTACTCTTTCAAGTAAAGTTGTAATATTGTCTTCTCACCTCAATAGAAAAATGTCAGTGGAGGAGCTTTCAAAGCATCGTACACTTCCAGTTTAGCGGCATCAGCTAACGTCTTCACTTGAAATGTGATTACCAACGTCACAAGAAAATTGATTTGAGGCACATTTCGCAATTTAGCTTGCACCTCAACTTCTGTTCGCTAACATAAAAGGATGATTATTTTATTATAATCTACGCAGCAAATTCTTTTCCTAGATGGCTCCAACAGCTGCAACGAGGAGCACTTTCCCGTTAGTTTTACGACTGCACGTCGTGTTTTTATGGCCTATAAACGCTCAAACTCGCATCATGTTTTTATGTAAGAGCGCATTTTGCATCTCGACGAGTCGTTTCGAGAGACGCAGGCAGGGAGCATTTTTTCTTTTTAGAAATGGACTAACGATCTTAATGCCGTCGCTAGCGATAAGCGGCGCAGTCAACAGCACGGATAAGCTTTTTCCTCGCCGCTTACGGCCCGCCCGCCGCACACCGAGCGCCGCTGAACGGTAACGCGGCATGTAAGCTTTGGCAACTACTTTTCATGGGTGGCTGAGCAATTGAAAAAAAATTAAAATGTTTCCAGGTTAAAGCGAAATCTAGCCAGCTGCTGCTAAGTCATGCCAATGAAGTACTTACAACCCCACCCAATCAGTGCCATTTGTGTCCTTTTTGAAATGTTACATATTTACGTATTTGTTTTTAACCTTATCAAATTAATATTTGAAGTAAATCAAGAAAAAAAAAAAAACACACTTGAGTCCTGTCCTGTTACCTAACCACACTGAATGCAGTTGAAAATTTGGGTCACGTGATCCTCAGGGAGTTGCATCGTTCCTCATGGAAAAGCCAAAAGTGAGATCGAGCAATTACATTTTTCTGTATGTTTGATATTTCAACTACGACTGGGGCGCTAAAATATGGTCCTCTTAGCGACATTTTAGTTATTATTATAACTATAATTATGATTGATTCACTGGGATCTTCTTAGTGGCAACATGCTACTAGCGCACTAAATACCAAACGGCTATATTTCACAATTAGCTTACTAAATTATACAAACTCATTTGTGTGACTTTCAGTAGTTACTCAAAACAATGATATCCATCCATCCATTTTCTTAGTCGCTTATCCTCAAAAGGGTCGCGGGAGCGCTGGAGCCTATCCCAGCTGTCACCGGGCAGGAGGCCGGGTACACCCTGAACTGGTTTCCAGTCAATCGCAGGTCACATGGAGACAGACAACAGTCACACTCAAACCTTGGGGCAATTTAGAGTGTACAATTAATGATGCATGTTTTTGGGATGTTTGAGGAAACCGGAGTGCCCAGAGAAAACCCACGCAGGCACGGGGAGAATGCAAAGTCCACACAGGTGGAGCCGGGATTCAAACCCTAGCCCTCAGAACGATGAGGCCAACACTCTACGTCTGCCGCCGATATAGATCTATATCTATATCTCTTTATATCTAGATATAGCTATAGATATAGATATATGTACAGTAAACCCTCGGTTCTCGAACATCCCCGTTTTTGCTTCTGTTAATCGAACGAAAATCGGTACTCGAATGCCCCCAACAAAACCCGGAAATAATATTCTGCGTGCGGCCAGACCAGCTGACCCACGACGCGCTTTGTTGTGAATTCCCACGCTGCCGAAAAACCCGGAAATAATCATGGGCGCGGCGCAAGCAGTTGACCCACCCATGACGCGTTTTGTTATTGTCAATTCGAACGCCTCCTGAAAAAAATAACGGAAATGACATAACGCGTGCGGCACAACCAGTGCACTTTTGTTATTCTGCATAACGCAGCCTGTGAACACAGACGTGTCCCGGTAGTGACGTCTGTAGTTTTTTTTTTTTCTTATCGAGGACTACCGCATTAACCCCCAATCATGGCTCCAAAGAAGACAAGTTGCTTGTTTAAAGTGATTCTACACTTTTGTTACAAAAAAAAGGTTTACAATGCTTGGGGCCGAGTCGCTACAGATACAGCAATACAGTCCCAGGGTAGCCTACTCTCCTACTAAAGCATACATTTTAAGCAAAAAATAAATGTATTTCTTAAATTATTTTATTGTATAAAGTATTTAAACTATACGTGTATTTTTACCATTCAGTTTATTATCAGGAAAAGCTACACAAAATGCTTTTAAAAGCCCAATTTTTTAGGCTTGGAACGAATTATTTCTTTTTCCATTCATTGTTATGGGAAACATCGATTCGGTTTTCGAACTATTCACTTTTCGAATCGTTTTCTGGACCGGATTGTGGTCGAGAATCGAGCCATCACTGTATATATATTTTGGGGAGGGCATTTGTGTGATTGTCACGTACTGCCACGTCGGCCAGTTAAGTAACGCAAAGTCTTTGTCCTGATATAACAACTCGGGCCTTTAGATGTATTAAAATAAAGAAAGCTTGCTTGGCATTCCTGATTTAGGGAGATCTTGAAGAATTAATCGTGCAAAGTGGTTTCACTTCCCAGATGCTGAAGTTGGACATGTGTGCAAAAAAAAAAAAAAAATAAAATAAAAAATCCTGCAAATTAAGCTGCCAGGCAGGGGTGGGACGCAATAAGGGAAATGTGCTGATAGCGCCACATAAAGGCTGCACTGGCCATCAATCATAGTCGAAAATGCGGCCTTGGAGTTTGGGGTTAAAACAAGTGTTAGGTGAGCTTTTACTGGCAAAAAAAAAACCCCAGAAAAAGTAGGAATGAGAGTGAGTAAATGGTGAGCAGGCGGGGTTGAAGCAGTGCTATTGCCGTGTACCTTCTCTTTGCTTTGCCCCAGTTTGTTTGCGTTTCAGGCTACAAGAGAACAGCACTAACATCAAGGAGAATTCAGACCTCCAACCAACACCACCAGAAGAATCGGGCCCAGATCGAAAAGTTTCATCGTGTCCGCTCGCCGGCTTCCACGTGAATTTTGCTCCAGCTGAGGTGAACGGTTTGGAGGGTTTTTTTTTTTTTTTTTTTTTGGGGACTCAAGGAGGGGCAGGCGTAAGGGAGGCGGGTTCCGGGCTTATGCGGATGATGGTCCACTTGACAGTCGAGCCGAGCGTGCAGTGCATGCAGGCCTGGCGGGTGTGTGCGTGCTGAGGAGGAGGCTGCCCTACAAGTATGTGTGCAAAATGTCGGAGGAAGAAGGCTCATGCTAGAAGATGTACACAGGAAGATTATTTGACTCCAAAAACAACATGCCAACCAACATAATGTGAGAAAACAACTCAACACTAGAGATAAGTGCCACTTTTTTTTGGTCTGTGTACTTTCGTTGGCTCAGCAGTGGCAGTATTGACTGGATGCCATTTTTGCAGCAGTTCCGCCGGCTCGCGCAACCGCGCGGAATCTGAATTGCCGGACACTTTCCCCTCATAATTATACATCATGAAGACGTTTCTTTTCTATCATGTTGCCTTTAAGGTTCATTGGGTGTGCTGCGGAAATGTCTGCAATTTCCCATGAATTGATTTGCTGCTAATAATCATTTATTTGTCGTTCTAGCTGTGCCAGCGACGTACAGTGACAGGCAGAAAAAAAACCTCATATGCAGAATGTAGCTGATTTTCGGTAGCTCCTTCATTTATGCCATAACCACATAAACATGAGAAATATCCAAATATTGATAAAATTTCATCAGTGGCCATCAATTAACTTGTACCAATATTCCCCACCCACCTTGAATGAAAAAATTAGGTACCATGACATTGCCATTAAGCAACACAGGTGCTGCTGAGTGGCATCTGTAAAGCTGATGTTGTTTTTTTTGTTGTTGTTGTTGTTTTTTGTGTAGGTAGCATAAAAAAAGAGGAAAAAGTTGCTATAAATGTCCCAACTGGTCGCAAGTCAATAGTAGGGGACATAATAATGTGATTTTAAAAATTACCATGCAAAATGCATTTTACGAAGTATCTAATAATAAATAATGTTCAAATTCCAAGTATTTCTTTTCTTCAAAACCAGATGCAATTTTATTTATTTTACACATATGATTAGATATTATACAAGCTCTACAATTGTATGGTTATCATTATCGGATTTTATATACTTACTTTCACGATCATTCAACAAATGCTTCCCATTTTCCTACATTCAACATTGTTGTTATTGGGACTTTTTCTTTTAACCAATAACATTCTTCTGGCTTCTGAGTGGGTAAAACAGACCCAGTGCTTAAAACGCTCCCTGTTGCGCTGATATGCACTTAGCAGCGTGTGAATTTTATTTTATTTTATCTTTTCAAACAGCAGCGATGTGGATGGAAGATCTATTTTGACCCTGTAACGGATGCAAATTTGTCCACATAAAACATCAAGTCATATATTTATATATCTATATATGTATAGTCACATAAAGCAGCAAGACGCGCAATTTAATGCAGAGTTGGAACTGCTGTAAAAATACTGCAAAGAAAACAGATTTAAATCCAGTAAATAAAGCCACTGCAGGTTTTTTTTTTTCACTAGAAGGAGTCAGCAGGAATGGTGTTAATAAGAAGAGACCAAAAGGGTTGAAATAAGAGAGATCGAGTAGAGCCAGCAACATCGAAGGATGGCTTTGACGTGCATGCAAAAAGTTGATGGATGGAAATGCTTTCGGATGAGAAGCAAAAAGAAAAGAAAAAAAAAAAAAACAACCACCACCGACATTCTTAAGTCGCTTTAAAAACACGGCTTTCGACTCGAGAAGAATTCACCAGAGAAAGTTGAACACGACTCTTTCGGGGGCCACACAGAGGACACCGGGAGGAAGTGAGGACACAGGCGAGGGTCTCCTCACACACAAAAGCAGAGCCACGTCAGGAAAGAAATCAATATAGAAATAAATCAAAGACAAACAAAAATAGATTCTTCTGGCACGCGGCTCCTGCACCGAGCGTGTGCGTGACAACCCGACTCCCTTCCTCACAAAAGCCGCCACGCCGCCGCCGCCGACGGAGACGGAGACGCACGTCTCGACAGGTTCGGAATGACGTGAAAGCACACACACGACACGGCATTATGTGTTGCTGAAACCACACATGGAGGACACATCGTTGTCAATGTATCCCGTCAGGATTATGTTTGGGTAAGACAGTGCTCTCGTTCCTCCCCCCCACCCCACCCAACACATGACAACCTGCCTGTGAGCCCACCACCTTTCCAATTTGGCATTTCCACTGAAGGCTCCTCATGTCTCTTCCTGAGGAGCGCTTGAGATTTCCAGAGAGCACTGCTTCATATAATCCTTGTTTTTTTTTTTTTTTTATTGTTGTTGTTTTTTTTTTTTTTGGGGGGGGTGCTTTTATGGACTCTTTGTTGTAAATAAAAGTTTGTGATTTTTTTTTTTTTTTTTTAAATAGACAAAGGCCCAAAAGCACTGTTGTAATGCAGAGGGCAGCAGCTGAGCTTGCAGAGAAAGAGAGGAGAGGACAGAAAGGACAGGAAGAAACACTTTTCCTGCTCTCAGGGAAAACAAATAGGACTTATCCCCCCCTGCCCTGTTGTTTTGCCACATTCTGTAGGGCCCCCTCCCTGCTTGAGCGGAGGAGACGGCATCGTACTTACATCAAATAACCTTTCTATATACACCTCCTCATTGACCTTATCACGCAGCATGTCTTGAGAGTGGCGGACAAAGGTCACGTAGCCGTCGGCCACGTCCATGCCGGGTTTCTGCAAAACAAACGCACAGCTGGCTGACACACTGTCGTGAAGCGTGGAAGCAGGTCCACCCAAAAAAAAAAAAATGGGACTTTGTGCAGGAAGACAAGTGAGGCTGGCACTTACAGGGACGTCCACGTACTTGGAGGCAGCTTTCACCTGAAAACCGGCAAGCAAAATCAAAGACGCCATTTTTAGGAGGTTGATATTCCATTGAACAGGGGACGAATGGGAATTGGATATTTTTTTAATTAGTGACCCAATGGCTAAACAGTTCTGAGGTCAAGGGTTTCAATCTCGGTTCCAGTTGCAACTCGGTAGTCCGTTTTGTTTGCGAAAAAAAAAAACAAAAACAGAGGTTGACTCCTGGAGTTGGAGAAACTTTCAGTAATTGATTTAACTCAGCGGACCTATTTTGCAACATAATACTGAACGTTGGAACAACTCACTTTAAAGATACATTTTCACAAAACATTTTGCTGTTGAGATTCACACTTAATGCGTGAGGAGGCACTCCAAACACAAATGCCTGTATTATAGTCATTAAAACAGCCAGTTGTAATCCCCTTTCAGTGTTTCATAGTTTTTTTACATTGTCATCCATCCAGCCATCCATTTTCTTAGCTGCTTATCCTCACAAGGGTCATGAGAGTGCTGGAGCCTATCCCAGCTGTCAACAGGCAGGAGGCGAGGTCCACCCTGAACCGGCTCCCAGCCAATTGCAGGGCACATGGAGACAAACAGCCGCACTCACAATCACACCGTTTCCAATTAATGTTTCATGTTTTTTGGGATGTGGGAGGAAACCGGACTGCCCGGAGGAAACCTACGCAGGCACGGGGAGAACATGCAAACTCCACACAGGCGGGTCTGGGATTGAACCCGGGACCTCAGAACTGTGAGGCCAACGCTTTCCAGCTGAGCCACTGTGTTGCCTTTACATTGTCAGATGAACACCAATTGACTTATTTTTTTTCACACCTGTATGACTTCAACAATATTAATTGAAAAATCAACCACACAGTTACGTGTACAATTTTGTAATAGCAGTATGACACGGTAACAAAGTCCTTCACTCTGTATTATTTTTGGGAAGCTGAAATACAAACAAATCGGAGGTCAAACAGTGACCTGGAAGTCTTCCACCGTATATCATATTGTAAGGAAACATTTAAACTTAAAATGCAAGTCACGTGTAAGAAATTACTTGTTTTGAATACAAATGATCACTTCCAGTCAAACAAACAAAGCTGAATCTCACCGTGAACGAGAGGAAAGAGGAGAACAGCGTGCCTTCATCGTATCTGGATATCTTGGCCAAAACTCCTTCCAGAATGGCAACAAACTAAGCAAAAGAAGGTAAATACAAAACGTAATCAATGTGCCTGAAGTCATCAATTCGACGGAACATGCGAGCTCACACCTTTGCAACCAGGAGCTGAATCATGTCCCGCACGCTTTCCTCAATCAGTTCGTCGATTTGGGAGGCAAACTGTTTCTGTCCAGTGAGAAATCATCACGTTACCAAAGTTATCATCGTTTGTATTGTCAAATATTATTTAGGAAAAAAAAGTGGGATAGACACAGACCAATAATCGCATAATTTGAGCAGCTTTCCCCCCTTCTGACCAGAGGTCAGCGAGTTCGTGACTGTCAAAAGTCACTCAACGATTACCCTGAGTGAACCTGCGGTGTGTTAAAAGTGAATGTTCCTCCTTCAACTGCTCGGGAAACAGTCAAGGCCTACAATCGTAAATGTTGAATAATTACGATTTCAAATCTTCGCGTGTGGGCAACACCAAGGTCGACAACGCTACGTTTGTGACGGGAAAGCACGAAAGCCAATTAGGAAGACAACTGAAAGCAGATGCAGTCGGAATACACACAAAAAAAAAAATAATAATAATAATGTTGTGTCTCGGAAGTAAAAAAAAAAAAAAAAAAAAAGGAAATGACAAGAATAGTTTGCAAAAATAAGTTAACTTTGCTCCTTCTATTTTTTGTCTTTTTTTTTTTGCATTTTCCTTGTGGCACCAAGCTGCTTCTCACAGGTCACCATGAGAAACATCTGCTTGGGTGCAGGAGTCTCGCAATTGTTGGCTGAGATGCCGTTATGTGCGTGGGCTGATGTGCTCTGTAGAGTCTACCACACGTTCTAAAGAGCAGTAGGAACACACTTTTTGTTCCTTGTCATGTGCGGAGCTTCTCACATGTTAAAAAAAACATTTGGTGTATTAAAAATCAGTACATCTGTACCCCACTTCAGTAGAAAACATTTATTTACTTTGTTTTTTTCCTTGTTCACCTCCTGGCCCATCTCCATCGCGCACAGTTTGGCCGACTGGTCCTTTGCGTCCACCATGACATTGAACATGGTGCATAATGTCGGAGAAATGCGGAAATCTGTTGACTTGCTGCTCTTTGCCACTTTGGACTCGAACGCCATCCTGGTGCTGTTTGGAAGGAGAGAGAAACCTTGAGGACACGCCGTGTGAGCGCTGTGAATGAAGACTGCGACCGTGGCAAGATTCATTGAACACATGCCAGTATATGATTGTCAGCAGTTAATGTTGTCAGGGATCCTGACAAGGGATCCGAGGTAAAGTAAGCCGTTTATCACAGAAATAAGAATTTTAGCAACATCTATTCTCTCCCAAAAAAAAAAAAAAGTTGTTGCAAAAATGGATCAGCATTCCATCTTTCTGGTGCTGTAAGACAATCTGCAATCGCCCAAAAAAAAAAAAAAACACAATAAGGCTGGATCTAGGGGGCTATAGATAGCTTTCAAGCAAGCAAATTGGATTTTTCATTTGTTGGACAATGACATGTCTATTTTGGAATGGTACAAGGAGTAAAGATCTGATTGTGATTTTCTACTCATTTTTCTAGTGTCAAAACAAATGGATTTTGCAGTTTTAGGGTGAGAGGAACCCAGCCCTACTACATACAACAGTACAAATTGTTTATCTCACTATCGATATTTTTTCCTCACAATTTGGACTCATTGTGTGGCTCACCATATTAAATTGAATTATCGCATCGTTATATATTAACCACTGTTAATAGTATCATAGCACAACTATGTCCAGTATCCATCTACGTAGTGCATCTATCCAGCTACCGTAATTTCCGACCTATAAGCCGCGACTTTTTTCACACGCTTTCAACCCTGCGGGTGATGCAGCTAATTTGTGCATTTTATCTAACGGCCGCAAGGGGACACTCGAGTCGAAAAGTTAAGAGTGAGACCGGTGGAATATGTGTGGCGAGGAAGTGACTTTTACCAGTCCGGCCTTGTTCGCGCTGCGCTAGCGTGTTACTGCCATGTCTCAGTCATTTTTACCAGTATGTTTTTTTTTTAACATACCCTGTCAGCGTGGCGCTAGTGTTAGCATTAAACTCTGTGTACCGTCTTTCTTTGTAAATATCTCGTGTTTCAATGTCGGCACTTGCGGCTTTTACACAGCTGCGGTGTATGTATGTACCAAATGGTATTTCCTTTACAAATGTACTGGGTGTGGCTTGTAACCAGGTGCGCTCTGTAAGACGGGAATTACGGTACTCTTGGTGTGGTCCCTCGGGCTTCCGCGCAACACCACATACCGCTTGACGCAGTTCTCGATCATGTTGCTCGACATGAGCTTGATGCGGCTCTCGAGGTGTTTGGCGAACTCCTCCTCGGGCCAGTGGAGGTCCCGGATGAAGGTCTGGAGGGCGTCCAGCTTCCAGAACAGGTCTTCGGACGTCCCGGAGCCGTTGCTGCCATTGAAACAAAAGCGTACGTGTCAAAGTTCATCCCAGAGGGGTGAAAGGTTAGAGAAAAGGGGTGGGAAGTGTCGGAGGGATGCTGCTCTACTATTTGGACATACGCTGACTGATCCGTCCAAATTGACGCATGACTGAACAGTCAGTGTACGAGGCGGAGAGGAGCGGGAACTTTACAGGAAAAGATCAATCAATAATCGCGCTCGCTGGCATGATTATTGATCGGGGGAGTGAGGTGGTCACATGCGGGGTCAAATTACTGCAGCTACAGCATTGAGTCACGAGGGGAATGGCGGCGCGAGAGAGGACACCTCCCATGGTGTTTTGTGGTCTACTTCTCCCAAATGGTCACATCCTCTCTCAGCGTCCATGTCCCCAAGCTGTTGGATGCCCCCCCCCCCCCCCCCCCGGAAGAACGATCAGACGCACCATGCGGACCTTCTTGACTCAGCCGCAGCGGAGTCTATCAGGCGAGTGCTGCCGGGGCGGGTGGTGATAAAAAAAAAAACAGCCACCTTCCGCCCTCCACCCTTGCCCCGGGCCGCTATCTCGGCACCCAATCAGACTCCCGGTGAGGCGGTCAAGGTCGTAAAACCACCAAAGCAAATGTCTGTGAACGCCACGTGGAGGTGTCTGGTCTTCAAGTGCGAGTTTGTTTTCTGCATCATGAATCATTGGATTTTCCTTGGGGTGACATACAGCCTGTATATACCGCATGCAGAAATGAACAGTATATACATGACTTCTTTGTGGGGGTGGTTAAGGACCCGCATCATCACATCTGAAGCTCAACGGCATGCATGTTGTGCCAAATGACCTCATCTATTCTCAGAGCGCCCTTGGTATGAACATGAACTGTTTTGGCGCGAGTCAGACGGTAATATGTGGAGTGTCAATATTTTCCCAATCTGTGCTATGGGAATAATATTTATTCTGTTGTGGTCAATCCAGATGAAATATTGTTGGACCAACCAGGACATTGCTCATGTTGTTGTTATACTCGTCACGGGAGCTAACGTTATTGATTGATTACCATGTACAAGTGTTTTACATATATATGCAATATGAATGTTTTTAATCATGTTTAAGTGCTTAATCAATGCAGTATATTCATATTAACAGTAGATTCAAATCATTTTATGCCCCGGACCATATAGAAATTTACTTTCTGCTGCTTAAAAAACTAAATCCGAATTTTTTTTCCAATATATTCCTCAACGTGAGCATCTTCGTACCAAGGCGTTCTCCGTTTTTGCTCAGTAAAGCTCGAGTAAACTAATTGAATACACACTCAGAGTCATATATAGCAGCCATCCAGGACGGGGTTGAAAAGCTAGGCATTTGCGGAAGGTTAACTGACAGTCCCGCTACTGGAACTGGCAGATTTGGTACTTTGGGAATTTGGAGGTTGACATTTGGTAGATTCACATTGGGCAGATTACTTGTTAAACTCCTGCAGAAGAGACAGACAAAAAGAAACAACAAGAACAAAAAGAACGTAACAGTGGCGTGGGAGCAGTAGAAAGCCATGTGACACTCATTCGTCAACGGAAAGATTTGAAAACAACACATGAAAACAAATGCGTGCCGTATGAGAAGACCTATAGCTGGACTCACATGAAAAGAAGCAAATGTGCAATATTGAAAACAACAATCACTTTTTTGCTGCACTTTAAGACTTCAGTCGTATAATTGGAACACACAAAATCAAAATCATAAATTATGAAGGTTATTGTACCTAAGACAAACAAAAAAAGAAATATGTTTCAGCCTAGCTGTAATGCGCAGAGGAGAAATGAGTAAGACACTCTTTTCACTGTATCGTAAAGAACTTTTTCCTCTATGATTTTTTTTTTAAAGCAAGATTACTTAGCCCACGAGGGCTTGTTCATGAACTTCGAAGGATGCCTGGGTAAATTTTAAAGATTGGCATTAAAAAAAAAAAAAAAAAAAACATCCTAAGGATGAGCTACAAAGACAGAGGCTCCTTACTTTACAGGTTCCCAGGACTCCCGCTCAAAGCCCTTGTGAATTGACTGCGCGATGGAGGACTCCATCAGGTCCACATATCTAACCACCAGGGGAGCGTACAGATCCTGAAGGTGCTTGTGGAATTTTCCATTGCACAGATGATCTACGCAGAGAAGGACAAGGAGGAAGACATTCAGTCGGAAAACTGAGCGTGCATTTCCGAAGGGTGCCTGTGGATATTCTCGTTCCTCCAAGACAAGACAGGACAGCGATCGCAACTTGGCTGTGCAGGTTGTCTTAGCCGGCCTGAGAAGCGCCCAAAGAGGACAGCTCTAGTCTGAGGAGATGATGAGAAACCTACCTATTGACCTTTCCTGGACAATAGAGTTTGAATCGAAACAAAAGAAAAACGTAAACGAAACAACGCAAAAAATGTCTTACAGTCTGTCCGGAGGAAATCGTTGAGAAGCTGGAAGAGGGGGAAACTGTCCCAGCTCTCGGGCGACTGGATCTCCAGAGCGGCGTCCATGTCGACGGCGTACAGGGCCAAGAAGTTTTCGGCATGCTCCACCATCAGGTCAGTCCACCACGCGAATGCCTGTGGAGAGCCAGAGCGAAAAAGGGAAGCGGGTGAAACAGGACTCGAGGAGGGAGGGCAAAGGAGCGAGGGAATCGGGGCACACTGCTCGTGATGAAGCAAACCTTCTGGATCCTGTCCAACGTGTTCAGAGAACATTCTTTAGATTTAATATCAAATGAACACATCTTGGATGATCGATGAGTGCCCGTTTATTGACACAGGCATGTTGAAATGAACTAAAAAAAAATACACTGAAGAAAATAAGTATTTGAACACCCAGCTATACTGCAAGTTCTCCCACTTAGAAATCATAAAGGAATCTGAAATTTTCAGAGGAAGCTAAACATGACGGTCAATCCCAATCGGAGTGGAGCCCCATGCAAGATATCACCTCGTGGGGTCTCAATGATCCCTAGAAAGGTGAGGAATCAGCCCAGGACTACACGACAGGACTTGGTCAATGACATGAAAAGAGCTGGGACCACCGTGTCCAAGGTGAGTGGTGGTAATACACTAAGACGTCATGGTTTGAAATGACGCATGGCACGGAAGGTTCCCCTGCTTAAACCAGCACGTGTCAAGGCCCGTCTTAAGTTTGCCATCAAGTTTTAGGGGGTGTTTTCACAGGACGGGACAGGACAACTGCACTATATTAAGGAGAGGATGACTGCACCCATGTATTGTGAGATTTTGGGGAACAACCTTTTTCCCTCAGTCAGAGCATTGAAGATGAGTCGTGGCTGGGTCTCTCAACAAGACAATGACCTGAAGCACACAGCCGGGAAAACCAAGGAGTGGCTCCGTATGAAGCATATCAAGGTTCTGGCGTGGCGTAGCCAGTTTCCAGATCTAAACCCAATAGAAAATCATTGGAGGTTGCTGAAACTCCTGTGTTTCTCAGCGACAGCCCAGAAACCCTGTCTGATCTAGAGAAGATCTGTGTGGAGGAAAGGGGCCAAAATCCCTCCTGCAGTGTGTCCAAACCTGGTGAACAACTACAGGAAACGTTGGACCTCTGTAATTGCAAACAAAGGCTAGTGTTGCAAATATTAACATTGTTTTTTTTCAGGTGTTCAAATACTTATTTGCAGCCGTATCACACAAATAAATCGTTAAAAAAAATCATTTATTGTGATTTCTGGATTTTTCTCTTTCGATTAAAAAAATTTCAGACCCCTCCATGATTTCTAAGTGAGAGAACTTGCAATATAACAGGGTGTTAAAATACTTATTTTCTTCACTGTACCACAGGATGAGTACAGAGGCAATTTTGAAATGGGTGCACAGCGAATCCCTGGCAAATCACAGATTGCTATTCGCTAATTCACATGTTTGTATTTTCACCTTTGAATACATCCTCAGGAATTCAGTAAATTAACTTTTTTTGTTCTTAATATAATATGCTAACATTCTGCAAGATGGTATCAAAGCCCTGAATGTAATACCTGTAATAACTACAATATGTTGAAGCGATGCATCACGGTTGAGACACAAGCCAGGTAGCAAAGTTTAGCTGGGGGTCATTAGTCCAAGTTACATAGTCTATTTTACCCCCCAAATCCATTCTTCTATATGTTTTTTAGCGTATGTTAAAAGACAAGTTTATTTCATACTACAGTTAAACTATTATATTTAGTCAATGCCCAACCAGATGCAGCAGATGGTGCTGTAGTGGAAAAAAATAAATTGTGTTGTCCATTCACTAGGTATCAATAAGGAAGGCCTTCAATGAGGAGCTTTCTTTGCTGTGTAGTTCCTTGGCACCAATACGCCACAAGATGGCGCCAATGCAATACGTTTAAATTAGACGGGGCTTTAGCCTGAGCACAGCAACAAGTAAACAGGTGAGTTTTTCAATAAATACCTGAGAATAAGATCCCCAAAAAATTATGAATAGGTGAGAAACTGCGTTATTGTGGCTGTACTCTGCAGTGGTGTAGAATTGCACTGCAGGACCGAATCTTACTGAGAGGCGTTAGTCATAACGGGGCAAAACAATAGGAACAGCTCTCAGTAGGATAGGGTGCGAGTGAGATGCTCCATGCTTGTAAAATCAACATGCTTATTAACCGTACGTGTGTTTGTTGCATTTTGGTAAGCAGGATGCATGTTGCTGCGTCCCTCCACTGGTGACGGTCTCTTGCGGGTTCGGAGGTTTTTCTCATGCAGACGTGCCGCTTCCCTGCATGCCTTGCTGCCAAGCTGGGAAGGGATGAGCTGTGCCGCCATTCACATCAGCCACAAACAAATCCCCGCAGCCCCGCTCCGTGTGAATGCCGCTCATTACATGCATGTCGTCGTCCTCGGCTCTTTGACTCGGGCGTACGGCGTCTCCCGTTCGGGCTTCTCAGATGCCTCGAAATCTTTCCAACGTGTCCTGTATCGCTTTGTCGCGTTCCGCTGTGGCTCGCCCGCTACATTTGGCGGGCCTACTTACCTGTCCACTTACCCACCGCCGAGGACTAAAACAGAGCTCTTCTCCACCACATTCAAGGAGAAAAAAAGTGCAGGGGGACTGGCGTTTCCAAAAAAGTGGCAAAAACTAAAAGGCGGGCGGGCAGTTCAGCCCCACCGGACCTTCGGTACTATGGTTCAGGAGTCTATAACGGTACCAGCCGTTCTACAGTGAGCTCAGTCAATGCAATCAGTCCAGAGCGGACATGCACATGACTCATTCGGTGTTATTACATACCTCTTTTCCCTGCATGGTCAGGCATCAATCACAGTGAAAACAGAGTAAGATAGAAAAAGATTGTACTTTTGAGGCTTTGTGTGTGTGTGTGTGTGTGTGTGTGAACTTGACAGCGTGGGGGGGGGGGGATGATGGAGAAGGAGGAGCTTAGAGGGGATTAATGCTTGGACAAGAGTGGACATTAATTGTCGGATGGAGGAGGAGGAACACATTTACGGTGGATCAAAGTCGGAGGTTTACATGGAGCATACTCGTTCATACCGGCTCAGCATGCTGTTGGGTGAGCAAGAAAACCTCTTCACGGCCCGAACGATGAACATGCGTGATGATCACAGTCATGTTTGTGCAAGCTCCTCTTATTCGCTTAAATTACCGAGCCCGCCCGTCGCGAGCGACAGCTTCAGCTACAGAGAAGGTGCTTCTTGCCATATTGGCACACATGCCATACATAAGGGGCGGTGGGGAAGGGTTGGTGGGTTGGGTTTGTGCGTGACAGGGACGGAAGAAAAGAGACGAGGGGTGGAGGGGGGGTAAAAAAAAAAAATCAAAATACTGTACCGATTGATCTGCAGAACTTGTGACTGCCGCCTGTCAAGCATATTCAGAGAGATACAATAAATCTGCTAGATCTGCATATTGGTATGGACCACACTGGATCATCAAATCTTTTTCTTATTGCATCTGTTGGCAGTGAAGCAACCTTCTTTTTGTGAATACTAAGAGCTTGCAGAAGTGTCAAAAAATGGGAATTTTTTTTTGAAAAAACTCTTTCTGACCCCTGTAACACACAGAAATAGATGCATAATAGATTCTTTAGCTGGATCAGGAATGTCCAAAGTTTTCCCACTGAGGGCCACAGACAGAAAAATGGAAAAACAAGGCGGGCCAGTTCACACTGTGTTCATGCAATAAGCTAAAAAAAAAAAGCATTTTTTTTAAATGCAGGGAGTCCTCGGTCTACGACTGAGATCCGCTCCTACAGTAGCGACTTAACTCGAATTTCGGCTTAAGTCGGATTCCACCATTAAAGTCAGAATTTACATCAACATACTTTAGATCAAAAAAAACAGATACATTGAAATAAACGAGATGATGTACTTAGCATTACTGCTGAGAGGTGGACGGAGAAGAAGAAGGGGAGGCTGTGCTTAGGAACCTGGTCCTCAGTCCTCTCCATCTCGACAAGTATCAAAGAACCTTGTTTTGTGATCATCGTGTTCGACAGGAACGGAACCCTTCACAAAATACGGGCTTTGTCTTTAATAATTGTCACCACGGTCGACCGACTGAATTCTTGGCGGTCTCCAATCTTTTAATGATCTTGAGCTTCGTTTCCATGGTAATGGATTTTCTTTTGGCTACAGAAGCAATGCTAAAAGACACAGTTTTCTTCTTTGGAGCGATAATGTCAAAAAAGGAGGGCAAAAAATGCAAAGATACAAACGCGGACAAGCATTAGTCAGACAAAATGGCAGACGGGAGACGGGCGTTCTAAAGGCGAAACGTCTTAGGTCGAGACCGTCTTAACACGAGGACTCCCGGTATACAGTAACACTTCCTTTTTCCACTAGTTGTATGGCTACTTGCTGCAGCATCATTTCTCATTTTATTTTATAGTTATACCTTTTGCTTTTATCTACTGCTTGCCATGAACACTTTAAATCTCTCACTTTTTCTTTCTGCTTGGATTAGATTGAGAATTTCCCTTGGGTTCCCCCCCAGATGTTACTCTTGTATTTCTTACTTCTCATCTGTCTGTCTGTCAAAAAGGTCCCAAAGCACAGTCACAATATTTCTACGAGAAAACATTGCAAAAGCTTGTAACAACTTTTTCCAATGAAAAACCCTCTGATCTTGCTACACCGAAATCTATCAAGTAAATAAAAACAAAGACAACATTTAAATTTGACATTTGTTAGTCTTACTTTTTAACTCAAGAAAACAAAAGTCTCCTGTCTTTCAGTATGTTAACTTTTTCTCGCAACCTTTTGATCCATGTCAGGTTATATTCAAGTTTCAGAATATGCGAGAGGCCAATAAAAACGTGCGGTGGTACGCAAACGGCCCTCGGGACAGACTTTGGACACCCCTGGCTCAGCTTCTGCTGGAGTCAGTCTGCACTCTCTTAGTTTATTTTTATTTCATGCATGTGTTGTTGTTGTTGTTTTTTTTTTTAATTATTATTTTTAGCAGTACATCCCGTAGATGGAAGCAGTTGTATTTATAGCAGACTGCTGGTACACCCAAGACCCCCGCTCAGGAAGATAAGCAGCATGTGTGCTCGGAGGAAGAACGGTTGATCACCCACCTCAGCGTGGTGCTCTTGGTTCTGCTGGAGGACCTCAATGACTAACTCCGCCAGGCGAATGGTTTCCTCCAGCCTTTTGGCAGGTGTGACTAAGCGGCCTACATTCTCTGAGACAAAAAAGACGAAGGCACCGGAAGGGGGTGGGTTAGCCAAGCACAAAACAGGATGCCAAGGCATAAGGGGGAGGGAGTATGGAGGTTCTGTGACAAAAGTGATTTTTTTTTTAGGATAATAAACTAAGCGCTTGTACTGTGATATTTATTCCAAATAGCTTTCAAATGTATGTAACGCCGCAGGACAGAGAGCAACACGTGACATTGACGAGGTGTCAGGCACATGTGAAGTTGACACAAAGATGGAAGTGCAAATGTGACATAAAAAAAAATGTACACAGTTGCATTGAATAAGCATCTGCGTTTGAAGCTGCATCGTCTAATTAGTCGAGAAAAGAGAAAAATTAAACATTGGTATGACTTGACTTTCGCCATTTAAATTTCTGTGTAATATATATATATATATATATATTATATATATATATTTTTTTTTTTTTTTTTTTTTACACCAGTACTCCGGTGAAAGTATTTTCTCATTTTTTTCCAGTTAGTCTATATTTTCCCTACAGATCCAAATTAGGTATGTCCTTATTCATTGCTGTACAGGAAAATGTCATGACAGTCAAACAGCGGAATGATGCACGTCATTTTGAATGGCAACATCTTAAATGGAATTTAAATGACATACAGAGAGCGGAAGAATGTCTAATTAAGGGCCAAGATACAGTTTTATCATCAATCGTTTAATTAATGCATTCCTTGATTGGAATTTAACACGTAAAACCTATCCCTAAGACGTTTGCCGCTTCAAATTGTCTTTTTATTTGTTGCTGTGGTTACACCGGAAATAATCCTGCCTAAGTCAAGGAAAACAATTTGGTGATTTTTGATAATACTTCCCAGCTTCAACACTGATGATGTCGCTGCAGTACTCCGCTTTCGTTGTTATTTGTTGTATGTACTGCACTCGTTCCAGTAAAATTAGATATAATTTAAATCTGAATTGGTTAGGCAAGGAGAAGTTTGAGTGTTCATTCCATAAAAAAAGATGCTTTTATCATCATGCATATAGTATATTAACAGTTTGTCTAATATACTTTATGGAAGATGTGCTACATATAAATTAATCACTCTGGGCATGCATTCAGATAGTTTGTGTGTATTATAGAGTATACTGTATAAAGTATGTATTTGAAGGCTTGAGAACATGTAATGTATATATGTACAAGTTAATAGATGTATGGCATTTATTATAGATAGTTTATGTGTGTGTTTACACTTTGATTGGTCCTGTATTTAGGTGCGTATAGAGCTCGTGCACCTACATCACGTGACTGGCCATATTGACGGTGTAACGGAGCATTCCTCAATGCTACGCCGGTTGGAGACGACGCGAAAATACCTCTTATAGCACGACGCGAGTTTTGTCCGATACAGTTAAACATTTAGAAGGTGATAATAAAATAAGGTACGTGGAAAAATGAGAGACACTTGGCATAGAGGACCCATATTTAATGCCAAAGTCGATGTTTTCGCCAATAAGAAAGTGGACCGTTAGCCCGCTTCCGCTTGTCTTGGACAACTGGATCTACACATGGATCTGGCGAGTAAGTCATTGAGATTTACACGTAAGAGTTTGAAAAATCTGGACGCGTACAAATATTTTGTTGCTGGATCTGTTCTCAATCAAGAATAAATCTCACATCGTGATGGAGCCACTCAGATTTTTTCAAATACCAATATTTAAATAAATGAACCCTGGTTTTACACAAACCCGCATTCATTAACTATGATTGGAAAAAAAAATAAGACAGTGAGTTGGCTCTTCTGTCCACGAAGCATGTTGTGGCCACACCTTAAACTTTGGTAAACCTCTCCGTGACAGACGTTCATTTCAAATATGCATTGTTCTCAAATGAGTCCAATATGTATTTAAAAAAAGAAAATAAACCGCTGGGATGGGTTTCAGCCCCCGTGTGGATGCCTTGTAGTCTCACGTTAACCTACGTAAACCTCAGTGTGGCCGACGGTGTATTTTCTTTTTTTAAATACACATTGGACTCATTTGAGAAGAATGCATTTAAAAAAAAAAAAAACATCTCCCGGGGAGAGGATTACCAAAGTTTAACATGTGGCCGCAACACGCTTCCGTGTATGTCGGAGACGACTCCCTGTCTTTTTTTTTTTTTTTTTTTACGCATTGTTCTCAAATTAACCAACTTGGCATTATAAATACTTCTTGGGAATTTGAGATTGAGAATCGGTATCGGTATCGCTACACAGTCGTGTGTATTTGGTTAGGCCCCAATCCCTCACGTTTAATTGCCGAAATCCATCGATCTTTTGTGGTCTATTCAGCTGGTATTCTATAGAATGACCTCTTTCAATATCTGTCTCGTCTGTTGTAACAACCAACAGCACAACAAGTCTCGGGCATTGTGTATATTCTCCTCCGGTTCACCGTCCCCCACACTGTCGAGCAGCTCTTTTTGACCGGCAATATGGCGCCGGGAAAATGATGATGTCACGTGCACGAGCTCTATGTCATGTAGACCGTTGTGTGTATTATTTGTAAATATACCTGCATGTGTATGCTTGTATTGTGTGTGTGTGTGTGTGTGTGTGTGTGTCTACACCAGAAGCTAAACATGAGTTCACCTGGATCCTTCTGATCCTTTTGACCTTTCTCAACTTGAGCCCGAAAACAGGGAGAGAGAAGATAAAGACATGTTTAGCATTAGAGCGAATTTGAAGCTTCGTTACACACTAACAGAAGTTGGGAGGGGGGGGGGGTGTTTAAAGATGCTCTTCATCACCGTCTGATGATGCGAGAGGTTCGGCTCCAGCAAGTGAAGGTCTAGGCAACAACATGTCACAAAGACGTAACCGAAAGAAAGACCCTGTAACGTAACGTAACCTGTGAATGAAGATGCTTGTTAACAAACGGACAAAAGCTTTGTAAGACGTACAGACATCTGGCAGGATCAGACAGGACACACTGAGCGACTGGCGAAAGGTCAAGTTAGGACAAACGGACGTTTAAAGCGCTTCAACCGGACACCATTGAGACTACCCCGGCTGTCCCAAGCCTACCTGTTAGGCACGGCACATCACTGACACATGACCAGACCACATGACTGGAGGAGATATCAATGTGAGCAATGTAAAAATGCATTCAAGTCAAAAGGAATGTGCATTGAAACCAAAAGAAAGAAGCTCACACGCCAGGCTGCTCATTCATGTCCACCCCAAGCAGATGGTTCGAATTAAAGAATAAAATGGACCCCGGCTGATTCTGTGGTGCGGCTCGGACGTTCCGACTGCTTCTTTGGACATTCAGTCTCACACATAAAGGCACACAGAATTAAAATACAACAACAAGCATGGCAGAGAGAAGGGAGGCTGTGCAGTTGATGAGGTGAGAGGAGGGTTTTGGATGAAGGTACTCACGGATGGTTAAATCCATCACTTGAGACGCCAAGCAGAAGACAGGGTGCTCAAACATTTCCCTCTTTTTTCCTACAAAAAAAAAAGGATCGGTGCATGCAAGAGGCTGGGGTCAGAGGAGGGAATGCCGGAGGTGGGAAGCTGATGGAAGGACGGCTGTCCGGGTGAGACCGCGAGTCAAATGTTCTCGGGGTAATTGTTAAGAAAAAAAAAAGGAGAAGCCTCACGAGGACAGCGGGAGGTCAGCTGAAACAAGATAGTAAGGCTGTCTCCTTAATATCTTTTCAGCACGCTGAGCAGTTCTTTCCGAGGCATAAAACAGCATCAGTGTGCAGTGGCGTAGCGAGGGGCTGCCGGCGGGCAGGGCAAGCCGAGCACTGTGGGCTCCTATTCTGCAGGCTGCTTGTTACCAACGCTGCGGCAAAAGAACTCACACTTTCTACTCGAGAAGAAGTACAGACGCTTTAAAAGGAAGACTGGTAAAATCAGGATTACTTATTGAAAAAGTACAAATTAATTTTTTAAATTGAAGCACAGTGAGTGAGTGAAAACTATTTAGGGACAGTCACACAGTTATACTTCTATTGTTCTTCTAGTGCTGGGGTGTCAGACTCATTTTTTGTCACGGGCCACATTGTACTTGCGGTTTCAATCAGAGGGCTGTTATACCTGTGAAACCATCATATTTACACATGAAATTTATGAACTAGTTTTGGAATCAGAATATTAAAATGTAATGGGTTTTTCCATCTATTGTTGTTCGGTTACACAAAAATGCTTGTAATATCTCAACGTCATCATTTGTGACAGGACAATTTGAAATTTGGGTACAGATTTGAACAAAAAAAAAAATAAAATCATGGAAGTTGATACACATGATTTGCCTCCACGGACCACATAAAATCATGCAGCGGGCCGGATCTGGCCCCCGGGCCTTGACTTTGACACCTGTCTTGTAGTGCTAACATGACCTGAGTCTCTTCCATTAGTCCACTACTGAAAAGCTTGAGCCTATCACAGCTGTATTCGGACGTAAGTTGTCATACACTTTGGACTGGTCGCCAGACAAGCGAGGGGCACATATAGAAAAACATTTATATTCTCGCTCGAGGCCAATTTAGAATCTTCAGTAAAGCTAACATGCATGTTTATGGCATCCAGGAGGATGCCGGAGCACCCAAAGAAAATCAACGCAAGCTATGGGAGACGAGACTTGGTGAGGTGGACGTGTTAACCACGTGATCCCCCAGCTGCCCATCGGACAAAAGATTCCATTGCCAATTTAGATCAGTTTTTAGTCAGTATTTATTCTTCCACTTCTACGGTACGGATCAACTGTAGGCTTGCCAATCGCTCTTCATGCAGTCATTAAGCGAGCTCCATGTCAATCACTATACCCACGAATTGATTGCGACATGATTGGTTCTGATGCCTCTTCGCGCCCAACTCGCCCCGCCGCCACGTCACCGTCAGTGTGGCCTTATGCCAAGCAAAGCACCCGCAAGTGAATCGAGATGACGTCTCAAAGCACATGCCAGGTGGCGGATGCTGGCTTGTCGCCGATCAATCCCAGCATCCCTTTGCTCCGAAAGCCACTTGGCCGCACGTCACCCGATCGAGTGTAAAAGCAACTGCGTGGGAGAGGAGACGTAAGCGCAGGCGACAGGGAGGATAGCGAGAGACAGAGGTGACAGGAGAGCTGCTGGTATCTCAAGGCGGTGGGGGGTGGGGGTGTCGAGGCTACGACTGCGCGATCCCTCTGGGACCCGTGACTCAGAGGGGACCGCCGAGTCCACATTGTCAGGGAGTCACGACAAGGACAGATCAGTATATAGACCGATTGCGGGGCGTTTCGGGGGTGGGGGAGTTGAATGCATTTTTACTCACACACACCTCTACACAAAGGGCAACTTGAGCTACGGAACAGCACAGAGCTAAAGCAGCCCTGGAACAAAGGAGGGAGTTATTGCACTGAGAGACAGAGAGTGAGAGACAACATCTGGGATGAAAGGATATACCGAGGAAAGAGGACGTGGAGACAAGCGGAGTCTCGAGGCTGTCTTGTCTCGTTCACATTAACCGGTGCCGAGCAGGCTTTGTGCTCATTGCACTTTGTTTAGTCCAGAAAGACCACAAAGCAACAAAAATGTTTACGTTTTGGTGCAAAAGTAGTGGATAAACGTTCATATATTCTGTAGCCCCAAATCTGTTTCCACACATGCAATTTTAGTTGATTCAACAGTCACGAAAGACAGAAACAACACTATCATTTTTAAAAACATTTTCAAAAGATTTCCAAGAAAATATTAAGTTGATCCAACAATTATATTTTAATGCGGGGTTAAGATTTCATGTCCACGTCCTTAGTTTAAAAAAAATACAGAAAAAAAATAATACATCAATGTTGATCATAACTTTCTTATTTTTGTTTACTTAAAATATACAATTAATTTGCAAAATATAATTGTGTGGCCTCAGTTAGACATAAAACCGATTAGAGATGTTGGATCAGCTTAGTTCAAGTGTGGAACCTCTAACGTTAAAAAAAATAGCAAGTCAATTTTTATGTATTCCAATTTTTCAGTGAGCAATATGCATCAAGCTTAGTGATAACATTATGCCATATACAAGATAGGAATTAGGTCACTATGAAACACAGACCAGGACTCTCCGGCCATTTGAATTCGACGTGTCAACAAAAGCAAGGACTTCAGTTAAGGTCCCATTCTTGGTACATTTCCCCTCCTATTCCCTCAGTCCCTTTTGATTACCTTCAATTTTCGCGTAGTCTTTAATCCGTTGGTAGTTGAGGTTCGCAGCCTGCTCCAAACATCTGCGGATGACGCCTTTCACTTCTTCTGGAGGGACAGGTGTCACAATGTCCTTCATCAGGACCTGAGGGGCAAAGTTCAAGAAACGCACGTGACCTGGTGTTGTCTATTCAGACGGTGTAATGACCACAAACACGCTCACAGAGCATGTTATGACGTGCACTTACATTATTTAATGCGGGGCTTGGCAAAGCGTGGCCCAGGGGCCACGTACGGCTTGCGCCACTGAACATTTAAAAACTGCATCAATGTGTATTTTTTTTCCCTAAAATTGGTTAATTTAAAAGAATGCACTTATTATTTTTTTTAATTAACTTTATCTCTACATATTTTTGGTCAATAGGTCATTGGAAATATGAAAACAATTTTACATTTGCATTTTTTCTGTGGTTTGTCAATTCATATTATATTAATTATAAATAATGAGGACGAGTTATTTCATTAATCAAATGTGCAAATTTAAATCAACTCAACATTAAAATAAAATAGACTAATAGATATGGGGTCTCATCAAAAAGCGAGACAATTTTTATTCCTACAAGACTAAAAAAGGTATTTTTGTAAGCCATTTTCAAATTATGCACAGTTTGAAAAGTAATACTGTGCTAATTAAACAAGCCTTATACAATTAATAATTGAAAATGAATTATACATAAATTGTAAATACATTTGACCCTGACATTTGTTGAAAAACAGTTAACGCTTACAGATTAAATGCAAATGTTTTAATCTTAAAAGTTAAATACAACTGAATGCACATCAATGGTGATTCTTTCACAAACCACTGGAGGGAGCCTGCGTGGCACGAGTACTAACAGAATCACTGACGAATGGGCTTAGTAAAGCATTATTTTGCTGGTCGTCTGTATCTAATGCTGTAGCCGGTAAGTAGAACACATAATTATGTAGTTCAAATATGTACAAACCCTCTCCAGCAAAGATAAAGTGGCCTTCAGTGCACCTTCTGGACGGCCAAAGGGGAAACAATATCTACATGGAGGGAATGAGGAGAGACAGTTTCACCATATTGATTTTAAAAGTGCAGTCAAGTGCAACGTGTGCGGATTAATGCGCCGATCACCTGAAATTTACAATCTGGCTTTCCAGGATGACGCGCAACCGCTCTTTGATGTCCTCAAATCGCTCCTTCTCGTCCACTTTAACGGTGCTCAGCCCGTCTGGCCTGCGACGATCACACAAACACATATGAGGAAGGGCAAAAAAGCAGCAAACAAAGGTGTATAAATCACGTCGCAGCTCTAAGTTGTTCACCCGCCAAACTGAGAGTTCACTTCAGGTTAGAGTGACAGGAAGTGAATGACAGTACTCCTCTACTCGAGTATGACTTTTGGCTACTCCATCCCCCTCTGACGACAATGTCTCTCACCTGTAGTGCTCTTGAGAGACTTTGGAATCCTTTCTCTTTCTAAACTTGAATATGAGGTGCGCTCGTTTCGAGCCAGTGTCGGGGTTTGCCATTTGGGAGCTCTGTGGGCTCGTTAGGGCCTCGTAGCCCATCGGCCCCCAGTAACTGCGGCCCTCTCTGACTTTAATGGACGCATGGGAGGATGAATAATATGGACAGTAAGAAACTACGTCAACAGAGGACAGAAAGAAAAGAACACAAAGAAAAACAAGGAAACACGTGGAGATATGCAAATGGTTAACGACACAAAGTTCAAGCAAATACAGCGACTATATTTATGGAACTGTAATGTGTTTTTTTTTTTGTGGGCAGTTTAAATGGTAATTCTGTGGTTAGTTAAAGGAAAATTAAACAAATTAAGGAAATAACACTTCTTTTTTGTTTATGGTTAAGGGCAAAAAAGATGTACCCTCTCGCGGGCAGCGTCCCAAAACTGGGATGGGTATGTTATCAGTTCTGTGAAGTGGTACATACTAGAGATATGTTTATTCATTAATTCTTATCCTAGAACGACACTTACGCATTAATATTACCGACGGCTTAGCATTTTGAAGACAAACTTGGTTGCATACTGACACTTTCTCTATTTCTTCTCTTACTGTACTTGAGGCAGCCATGTTGGGCCAGGAAGGAAAGGGAAATAACTCCCGTGCTAACTTTGACTGATGAGTTATCCTCTCCTGATACCAAATTATGGCTTTAGATTAAAACATTTAAATATTTTGACATACTGAAGGATATAATGCGTGAAAATCATGATGTCCCAAAAATGGGACGCTGCCCACGAATGGGTTTTAATATATTTATTATTGAGGAAAGTGTCATTATATTTATTGGAAATTTTTTTCATTATTTCAGTTAATGTAAGGTGGTCGACAGGGGTGGAGAAATTGGGGGGGGAGGGGGCTTTTAGTGAAAGAAGCTTGCTTTAGGATTTGGACTACAAAAAGGATGTTTTCACACTGCAAATGTCTCAAAATAGCCCACAAACAAAACACATTACAGTACTGTCAATAGAGCCAATGCATAAATCAAAATTGAAGGGCAACATTAAAATAAAACAAGGAGAATAAAACACATAAAAAAGAATCAAACAATAACAGATGGGCAAAGAAATTAAATAAGTGATGTAATGATTTTTTTCTTTGTTCCCTCTTATTCTAGTAGCCACTAATTTCATTTAGCAAGCTGTATGCCTGAAAAACAATGGAAGAGGGAAAAGCAGAGGCTCGTGCACACCTGTTCCCGTGCACGTGGGAGGCACAAAACGCAAAGCTGTAGTGCAGAAGAGTGGGGTCGATAATGGCGCCGCTCTCCGCCCTCTCCAGCAGGTCGCGCAGGTAACACAGATGCCTGTGGCAACCTCGGACGCCGTTCCTGGCGCAGTATTCGTCCAGGACGAAGACCTGGCCCGGGCTGAACCATCCCTGCGCGGAACAAAACGGCAGTCAGCGACCCCCGTCGCGACCCCCAAGCGGAAGGCGAGGAGCTCACCAAACAGCAGAAGGTGTCGTTGAGCCTGTGGTCCAAGGTGAGCCGTTGCACCATCTCGAAAAGCGAGGCGTGGTCAAAGCTACACGGGTTAGCCGAGATAAACTCATCCATGCCGTGTTTCTGAGCTCTGTCAGCGTCTATCCAGCCAACGGCATAGAAGGAAGCACACGGTTCAGAAGAGAGCCTGTCAGTGAGGTGCACGCTAAGTCTTGCTTGTAACACAGAAACATCAGGGAGTACGTTTTTTTTTTTTTTTTTTTTTTGCTGTTGTTGGTGGTGAAAGGGGAGGGGGCTCTTCTCAGGGCAAATTATAAAAATTAACAGCTTACATTGTCAACTTGCATTGTGTCAGACAGCGTAAAGAGATCTGACGTATCGGTGGGAGACCTGAAACTACGCTCGGCACGTCCATTGTACGTGTATGCAGTGTCACAGTCCCCGATGCTCTGCAGGTTTTCTTCCTATCAATGTCGTCGATAAATTCTGCCATTCCTAATAATGGACCTTTCCGACCTGTCAATCACTCGTACAATAATAGCCAATCAGATAGCGGCATTGTCTTAACCCCTGGCTGGACACGCCCCTCTTGTCGTCATGTCCCACAAGCAATGCTGGTTATCGGTCGCGTGCTATGTTATGAACAAAATCATCCTCAAATGCACTTGGGAAATGTGCAATTCTGATGAAAGATATCCTGCTAGGTTACAAGGGGCCCGGTTGATTCATTTTCCAAGGCCTAAAACACAGTTGACGAAGTGTCTACGATGGATTAAGGCTAGCGGAAGACTGAACGTACAACGTGAACAATATCAACAAATAGCTGTATGTTCGAAGGTAAGTGAGGGAGGGAGAAGTATCTTCTCTGAGTTTGATTGAATTATTATCAGTGTTTTTTTTGCAGGAGAACAACTTTTACTTTTTTAGCGTATCACTGGGCTGCCGAATGAAGTGTGTCATGTTCTATGCCGAAGTGTCGGGGTTAGTGATACGGAAATGCGCCATGTCATGCAAGAGAAATGTCTAGTTGTCTATTTGCATCACATCAGACTTCTAAGACAGAGCACTGGGTTCAATTACGAGCCAAGTCAAATGAATACACCCACTCACTTATAAAGACTACAATGATATTACTCGTGATTTTTCCTCGTAAAAAGTATTCACCCTGCTTTACATGCGCAGTATGATTCCAGTATTTGATCCTGTGGATTTCAATATGAAGTATGTGAGGCGTCATCGATCGCCAACGTTCCGCTGTAACTCTGACATTGTGTCATGCTCCATCCAAAATCTTAATTCTGTGTACTTGTGTGAAATAGTTGAAACCTCTCTGTAGAACTCTCTTGGACAAGTCCGACGCATTTGGCAAAAAAACATACCGCAATATTATCTGGAATATGCGACAGAGAATCAACTTCAAACCTCTTCTCTTCAATCGCCATTTTGGAAGATTGTGGGAGATGGCAACTGTCGCAAGGGGGTCCGAGCTGAAGATGCCAGTCGGAAAGGTCCATTGTTCACCATCCTGATGTGCACGTTAGAAACGTGTGTGTATATATATATATATATATATATATATATATATATATATATATATATATATATATATGTGTGTGTGTATCCGGATGCAGCAGAACAAGCAGCCTGGTGTTAATTTAGCTTTTAATCTCCTCAGTGTCAAAGTCTATGAGGAGATTGTTTGGTTGAGAAAATTTGCTACGAACGTGGTTAATGACAGAGTACTAAATCACTGAAATCCTGCAACTGTATATTCCTTGCGCTCTAACGTCTGTGAGCGATTACACCACAACATTGGGTGCGCTTGCACAATCTAGTAAGTTTGAATACTGGATATAAAAAAAATGGAAAAACGGATAATTCTCAGATTTGACTATCAGAGAGGTATTTTACATAATTGCGTGGTTTCTCAACATTTTTGGGTATTTTTTTCTGCCAGGGATGGGCAACATATTGGAAATATCTCTCACAATGATGCAAAATGAGCTGTATTACCGGTGAAAAAGTATGAGCTACAGGTGATACAGGAAATTTATGTTCAACTTTCTCAATTTAAGTAACTACGTCGTTAAAGGAGTAGCCCACACAAGGAGGCAAAAAAATAATTAAAAAGTTTGCCTGATGAATCAGGAACTCGCTTGCCAAATGAAAAAATGGATGGAAAAGCAAAGAAAACAATGGCTGAGCAATTTCTACGGAACTTTATGGGCATAGGCCAAGAAATAACCCATTAAATTTTCTTACATATTGTTGTCTTTTCTCCTTTGTTAGCATTGTAAGGGAGCATTTTTTTATTATCTTTCACTTCTCAGGATACATTAATCTCCATCTTGCCTTTAGGGGGCCGTGGGGTGAGCTGGAGCCTGTCCCAGCAGACTTTGGGTGGGAGGCGGGGCACACTGTGTGTTCTGGTCACCAGCCAACCACAGGGCACATACAGATAACAATTCATAACAATTCTTATTTGAAATAATGTGCATGTTTTTAGAATGTTGAGGAAGATCGAGTACATGGAGAGAAGTTGTGAATTTATCTATAACCAGTCCCTCAAACTTGCTATGAGGTTAACTTGCGAACTATCCATCCATTTTCTTTTGCGGCTTATCCTCACAAGGGCTGCAGGGAGTGCTGGAGCCTATCCCAGCTGCCAACGGGCAGGAGGCAGGGTACACCCTGAACTGGTTGCCAGCCAATCACAGGGCACATGGAGACAAACAGCCGCACCTAGGGGCAATTTAAAATGCCCAATTAATGACTTGCTAACGAACTCAAAACTATTGCTCTTTTGTTAATTTTTTTACATTATCCTTTCTTGCCAGATATACTGTGAATCTTTCAATCCCCAATTTTGGATTCAGCTGTTGCATCGGACCGCATTAGATTGCGCAGGCGTACTTAATGAAGTGGCCGTGAATGCATACAGGTGACGCTGTCGTGTCCTCCGCGTGAGGAACAGTTTTCAGGTCCGTGACACACAGACAAGGTGGTGAAGGCTAAGGGAGGGGGCGTGGAGTGGAATGCGCCGGGCGGGGCCTGGAGGGACCACAAGCGACATCCGTCAACCTCCGGGTAGAAAAAGGCTGATGGGAGGGGGGGGTGCTATGCGGGCGCCTGGCCATCTGAGATCCTCTCTAATGAGGGAAACTACACAAGGTTACAGTTAACCCTTAAATCGGAGGAAGAAAAAGCTGCGAGGCGACAAGCCAAAATGTGCACAGGGAAGATAGAGTGTTAGGACAAGTGAGACTGTGAAAGGAGAGAAGAAACCAAGTGTGACAACACATAGTGGAAATGGAGGACACTGACGGAAATTAGGAAGAGGACAATAGAGGGGAAAAGGCGGACCACGAGGAAAGCGTTAATCATGGTCCAGTCACCGAGAGGTGATATTGCAGGGTGTTGGGCAGTAGGTGTCTGACCTGTTTGTCCTTTGATTAGATTAAGCGAGGACATAATGAGTGAGCACACTGGGCGCTCTCATTCCAGCTGAGAAATACTGACAGCGACAATATAAGTGGGTGTGTTTTGCAATAAAATGCTTGGAGAAAGAAATGAATTTTAAACGTCAGGTACATCTGCAAGCCTGCGTTCAGATTTTGAAATCGCGTTCCCTTGGATTGGATTGCTTTGAATTCTCTTTCTCTCTCTACGCATTTGCAAGTTGACAATACTTGAACGTGTTGCGGTGTGTTCATGGTCATCTACCGAGCAGACTAAACAGGCATGTCACTACCAAAGAACTCGAACAGGGTAGCAGATCGGTGCAAGTATGGGTAAATTGCATGAAGCCAACATAGGCAGAACTGTATCATTCTCTGGGAGATGGGGGGGGGGGGATAGGGAAGGGGATTCAAGAATGAAACCTCCTGTATTGAAAGAAACTAACGGAAACATGGCAGACGTGTACTCCTATTCAGGCAAATCATATGCGACATGAGATTTTCCGCTATAAGGAGGCGCACCACCCCACTTGCCTCCATATTTACAGGCCCGGGCTACTGCAGGAGGAATGGAGAGAAGGGGGAAGAGGGCAAGTTTCGGAGTATTTCGTCGTTAGAAGGGGCGGCGTGAGCTACTCCTTGTCTTTGGCATTCAGAATACTCCGCATACATATTTGCCAACTCTCGTCAAAGCAAGAAGAAGCAAAACATAAAACGTCTGCGAGCAAATTGAAAATTGAGCCCTCTGCAGTAAAGCACGTCGGCACAGTTATCCACACATTGATGCCACTCACTGCCTCGCATAAAATGAATTCTACACCTTCCATCGATCGAATATTAAAGATTTGTTTCCAGCTCTTTAACATCGTATTAATAATTCATGTGAATATTTCATACATCAGGCCAATCCGTCTTCATTCTGGTCCTCAAAAATTGCTTTACTCTTGAGGGATCGGGTTACCAATGTGAGCAAAGAGAGAAGGCAATTATGCAGGAACAACTATCATACCCCACTTTAACCAAATATTTAGCCAAAAAAATAAATAATAGAATAAAATAAAAACGTTCTTAGAATAAAGACATGCATCCTATACTGGCACGAATGGATGCTTCTATAATTTGATCCTCAAGTGAAGGTTGTCAAAAAGGAAAAAAGAAAAAGAAAAAAAAATGTTCCCAACTAATATCTAAAGACATGAAGCGAGACATGAAGAAGGAGCAGAGGAGGAGAAAGAGGAGGAAGAGAGAGGCAGAAAGAAAGAGCGTTGCATTGGTCAGATAATCGGCGGGGATTATCTGAGCTGTGCCGGCTACAGGGAAGCACTTACCCTTGAGTCCAGCTAGAAGACAGCAGGGTAAGAAGGGACAAACCAGAATAACATAAAGACTAGCAACAAGGCTGGAGGAGAGCAATCACGAGAGACCCTGACTCAACCGAGCAGCTTGCGGCATTACTGAAGAAGGGTAGACAGGCAAAGCACGAAGAAGAAAAGACAACTCAGAAGAAAATAAAACAACAACAACAATAACAACAACAACAACAACGACGACGACCGATACCGACATGAGACCTCGTGGCTGAATGTGAGTACATGTGAAGACGACGTGTGACAACAGACGCTGAGGCGGACTGAAGAGAGAACGAGGCAGACAGAGATAGAGAGGAAGAGAGCGTCAAGCATCCCCGTCACTCCGCTGTAGTGTTTTCTTGTCCATTTTGGGTCAGGACTACTTATGAGGTACCACCCATTTTTTGGGTGTGTGACAACACATACAGTACCTGTCGAGAGGGAAGTTAAAGGTCAAAGGAGTTTAAGAGGTGCCACTATGTTGACATTAGGGACTCTCTGTTGGCCTAAGCACTAAACTTTATAAAATTCTGACCGGCTTGACCGGCACCGGACGATAATTAGCATTTTACGACAGGGTTTTTCTCGCGAGCCACATTGTTGTTCCGGTTTCCCTCAGAGAGCTGTTCTGATTGCGAATCAAAACAAATATTTAATCATCTCATCGTATTTACATCACCAATTTATGAACTAGTTTAAGAATCGGAAATCAAGGGCAATGTGTTTTTCAACTATTCACATTTGGTAACACAAAAATGCTTGTAATATCTCAACTTTAGCATTTATGATATATGACAATTAGAAATGTTAGTACAAATTTTTACAAGAATCATGGAAATTGACATTCTAAATTTGGTTTCACGGTCAACATAAAATCATGTGGCGGGCCAGATCTGGCCCCCGGGCCTCGAGTTTGACAGATGTGGGCTATAATGTTGTACTTCGTCGAATGATTGTCTCCGTAAAAGATATTTATTCCGCATTTCTATCATGGACAGTATATTTGAATCAAAAAGTCAGTTTTTTTTTAGCCTTGTCGTCATTTCATGTAGTACTCTAAATACTTGATCACCAATGAAGTTATTAAAAAAAAAAAAAAAAAAACAAGTCGGCAGTGTGGGAAAGACAACACGCCTGGGTCAGTCTACAAGACCAATTTGGTCTTGCACGATTGCACGATGTCAGAATACAGCAATGAAATTTTGTATTCCGATCACACCACTTTGAATGATCGCTAGGCTTATCTTGTCAACTCAAACGCGACAAGTTCTACTTGTTAGCGTGGTGACAGCAACAACAACAACGGATCGCGCCACGTGCACTGAAAGAACAAAATGGGGGAAACGATGACGATGACGTTCATTTAAGACTTGCTTGAGGTATGTTCACATACTTTTAGTACGATACGGCTCGCAAGCACGAAACGTTATATAGCCTAGCAAGCTAGCGTCAACGTTAATGGTTGTGCGTAAACAGTATGGTGATATATAGCAGTTTTGTAAAAAAGAATTTACTGTATGGTGATAGTAGGAAACTTCTTGTCTCATCCAAAAGCATATTTCTGAATATGATTCATTGACATAAAAAGTTTGGGTCACCCAGACAATCTCGTGTTTTTTTAAAAACACTGTTGTACTTGCTGTATACACTTCTTTACAAAGGTTTGAGTGTCAATTATAAATGTCCTTATTCAGCGCAGTTGTTTTTTTATTTAAATTTAATATTACCTTCATTGAAAAAAAATAAACATTCGCGCGTGATTGCAATTTAATTTGGTGTCTCCAGTGGCCACAGAAATATTTGACGTGTTTAATAAGTACAAATGCAACAACACCACTGTGGTCTGCTATTTTTGTTTTGGTTGAGACACACTCACACATGGTTACACTTAACACGCACACCCTCTGCTTTCACAGATGACCATTTTCAGAGCCATGGGTTAAATTCCCTTTGCGGCCTGTTGTCAAAAATGTTGTGCTAAAGCAAAGCAGAGCAAATTTATTTGCATAGCGCATTTCATACACAACGTAACTCAATGTGTGTTACGTGTTTAAAAGCATCTAAAAACAAAGAAATAAAACATTTAAAACAGAAAAAAAGACAATTGAAATATTGTGCAGTGAAAGAAATATTTAAAGATTGAAATAAACGCATGAGAAAACAGTTTTTTTTTTACCTGCCTTTAACAACTTTCACAGTTGGGGCTGATATCATTTTTGTTGGCAACTTATTCCATGTGTGTACAACATAATAGCTGAATTCTGCTTCGCCATGTTTGCTTTGGACTCTGCACTATTTGGCCTGAGTCAGTCGATCTCAGAGCTCGACTGGGTTTGTATTCCATTCGTATTTCTTTCATGTATTCAGGACCTAAGCCATTTAGTGATTTATAGACTAGTAGCAGAACTTTAAAATGCTATTTTAAAACCGACTGAAAGCCAGTGTAGAGACTTTAGAATTGGAGTGATATGTTCTGTCCTGTTTGGTCAGAAGCTGAGCTGCAGATTCTGAATGAGGTGCAGCTGTTTATGGGGGAGTCCAGTCAGAAGACCATTACAATAGTCAAGGCTACTTGAGATAAAAGCATGAATGAGCATCTTGACACATGCAAGCGTTCACTCTCGATACGTTCTTCAGATGGAAAAAGGCACTTTTTGTGATTGATTTCATGCCACTGTTGAAAGTCAGGTCGGAATCTATTAGAACACCAAAGTTTCAGTGGTTAAAAACACTTTTTTTTTTTAAATTGACCGGTAAAAAAAAAAAAGAGAAAGAAATACAAATGTGCTTATTAGTATGTCTGAAATGTGTACAGGAAGTCATTGCAAAAGCTCTAAAAATAAAGAGTTCGCTTTGTCCTCTTTTGCTTCAATTCCTCTTATTTCCTCCTTTGAAAATAAATCATGTTCCAGCTGACGAGAACATTTGCTGTAATGTGTCAGTCTTCCTCTCGGAATTGCTTTTTATTATTACTCCGTCCGACGAATGGCTCGGCTTTTCGGAGGGCTTCTTCATGCCCGATGATAATTCACCAATTTTTGCCAACGCATGAATCCTGGTGAAATTCAACACGCTGTACAGTTGGTGCCCCGAACACAACCCCTCAAAACTCAGTTGCGCTCCTTGGAAAGTTTGGAAATAATACCCCGTGGCACCAGCTCAACTGATCACCCCGAAAAAAGGTGACATGTCTATCACGGCAGGACTCGCTTAAAAAGTCTCAAGAGCCCATGAAATTGAACAGGAAGGCAATCATTTTTGACAAAACTGCGCAATCCTATAATGCATCAGTCCAAAATGTACTATATGCCAACAAGTACTGCTTGTTCCGTGGTTTTTATTTCTTGGATCGTTTACTTTCGTGTTTATTTGCGATTCTTTTTATATATTACGTAGGCTAGCATACTTCGAGGGTAAAAGGTTACCTCTTAAAATAAAGAATTTCCTTTTAAAAAGTCCAATCAGAATTCTTCCCGGGACTGTCGTTTAGCACTGCAGCGGAGTCAGGAGGGAGATGTACGTTATGATCCCAGTGCCATTCAAGACCACCAGGGGGGTGAAACATGTTTGCGCAGTGTTCCACAATGTTTCAGGGGAGGAAGTCGGGGGGGGGGGGGGTGGGAGATCGGCGGGGTCGGGAGAAATCGGTGAGGTCGTGTCGCCGTGGCAACACTTTGAATGGCGACAGCTGGCGTCAGAGGAGTCGACTAATCACAAGAACGATCACATACTGGACAAAGAAACCAATGGAGAAACAACAAAGAATTTATGTGATAGGGTTCAGAGGAGCTGAGCCAATTATCTAAATGCAGTTTCAATGCAATTATGTGGTGGAAGGAAAACAATATACACATTTCGGGGGATTTATTTTGGTGATTTTGTTTTTGAAGAACGCCAAAAGGTTTGTCGCTTGACGATTTTCCTTACACAACAGATTGAAAAGATGCGAATTGTAAATCCTTATTATATTCCGTATAGCAGGATCTATTACGAAGGAGTGAAACGCGGTATTGTGAATCAAATCAGTGAGTGGGTCGGAAAGTTTGTTATTGGTATTACGTAGCCGACTGAGAATGATGTTTGAACTAAAACAATTTGCAGTAAACGTGAATTGATTTCAAGAGCGTTTAACAGACATTGATGAACAGAATTGGGGAAAGATAAAACACGACTAGGGACAGTCTTACCTTCACTTTTCTACCTGACATGTTGAGTGATTAGAAGGTAGCGGTATACTGTATAAAACACTTCTGGCCACCATTCAGTGCATAAAACAGGCCTAAGGTTTGCAAACGACAGTAGGACACGCTGACGTCAGCTTGAATTCCACCCCAGCGGGCTTGAATGTTCAGATCTCATGTGAGGTGGTTGTTGTGGTTTCGCACCACGATGATCGCACCTTTCTTGAGTTGGTCATTGCTAGTAAGCTGATGGGATTGCCTGTAAGGTTGGCGCCTTTGGGAGTGGTTGGAGTGAATGAGTGGTGGTCCAAACCATGAGAGGTCAAGTCAAGGCATGTGTCTGAGTGCGTGCGTGCATGTGTGTCTGTGTCTGTTTGTGTGTATGTACTTGTGTGTTAGTTCTACCAGCACGTTTGTGACCGCAAGAGTGGAGCGCATGAGCGTGAGACATTCATGAGCCGTCACTGCGTCGTGGACGAAACTACCGACGGTCTACATGGGCGTTTACGTGCTTCGGCCTACTTACAGAACTGAGAGATGGGAGCATCCATTTGGGCCGCGGCACCCCCTTTAGAGTTAAGTTTCTGGACCTGAGTGGGTGGGACAGGCTTGTGGGACTGGCCGGTGGCGCGATACATGGCCTGGACCCACAGGATGCGGTCTTGCTCGTCGTCGCTGGCGAAAATCACAGTGTCGCCCTCCTTCACAGCGTTGAAGAAAGCCCTTCCGCCGTCCAAGCCTGACAGGAGAGTAACGAGCTTAGATATTCCTTTAAAAAACACAATTTGGAGACTGAAACCAGCTCACCTGGCTGCGGGTCACTGTAGTCCACAGTGTAGCCGTCCAGTTGGAGGAGCTCTTGTGGTTCTGACTTTTTCTCTCTGTAGCTGCACATGGCGAACGTGTACTGACTCACCTATGGAAGAAAATATGAGACCGCTCTTCAAATATATCAAATCAGATGCGGACCAGTCATTGGATGTGATAAATGGATCATAAAAGAACATTGTAATTTTACGTGTGAAAAAATAACAATTTCCCCCCAAAATGTTGTACAATACTACTTAAAAGGCATGTTTAATAAAAAATATGTACTGTACTTATACAAGATTTCCTAATTTTACAAGCGAAAACTTGTGATGTTCCAAGAAAAAAGTTTGAATGTTTCGACACGTTTTAGACCTTAAACTAGATGACAGACGTTCAGTGTTGTGTGTTAAAAGTTCAAATTTTATGAGGAAAAAAAATTATGGGAAAATTGTTTTGGTATAACCTGAAAATTTTGCAAGTTGGATAGGGGAAAAGTTCAAATGTTCTAGGAATATATATATATATATATATATTTTTTTTTAAATAAAACCCACCTGCACAAGAACAAAGAAACGCTTCTTCCAGCGCTTCCAGACATTCTTCCCAAAAGCCCACATATACCTGCCAAAACATTCGGCAAACACTGAGACACAAAAGCAAAAGAAGCGCCTCATTAAAAGACATATTAAGAACAATGTCCGGTGCTGCTTTTGCACAAGATGGCACATTTGTAGCCCTCAATCTTTGTTGAATGATATCAAGAACAATCTTCAAAATCAAAACTGAAACGCTGATCCCGGCGTCCACCAGAGGGTGTCGTGTACTTGCCAACGTTCTTCCGCGGTACACGACAGAAAGGAGGCCAAGGAGCTGAGAGTTAACTAAAAAGGCTCGGAGAACCGACGGCGCCTACGGCCGCCCAGTTTCTTACTCACCCGCAGTGCTTCATATTTTGCGGTTTGTCCATGCGAATGGCGAGTTTGATCCTGAGGTCTTGGTCGGGGCAAGCTTTGGTCAAGGTCATTTTGTGGAGCTCAGACTGCTTGGGGCTGTTGGGAGTCGGGTGTAGAACAACCTGCATTTGGAGCAAATTAAAAACCACGAGGTGAATGGTTTTTGTGTGTGTGTGTGTGTGTGGTTTCTGACTGAGCCGGCGATGTGTCTGACTTGTTCTGCAAGTGAACAAACAAACGAAAGGAACGGAGGCAGAGAAACATGCCAGCGCTCCCCGCTGCCTCCGTCTCTAATCCCTCTTTGGTGCATTAAAGAGCTTTGAAGAAGTCAGACTTCCTGCCAGTGTTGCTTGCAACGGGAGAGCAGAAGGCCTCGCCACAGCCAAGGTCACCTCTACTTCTGGGACCGGAGAGTGATCGGCAATATATCACCGCATTGCTACCTTACCCGGAGGACCGCTACATACTCATTTAACCAGATAAAGTAGAATGGCTTAAAAAAAAAAGGCATCAGTGGTAGCGCGAGGGCGACCTTGGATAACCTACTTCACTGGTCTTAGTATTTGTGGCATGTACAAACTACGCCGCACATTTAACAGATCACATTTCCATCCAACCATCCATTTTCTTTGCCGCTTATCCTCACGAGGGAGTGCTGGAGCCTTTCCCAGCTGTCACCGGGCAGGAGGCGGGGCACACCCTGAACTGGTTGCCAGCCAATCGCAGGGAACATTGAGACAAATAGCTGGACTCACAATCACAGCTAGGGGCAATTTAGAGTGTCCAAATTAATGTTGCGCGTTTTTGGAATGTGGGAGGAAACCGGACTGCCTGGAGGAAACCCACGCAGGCACGGGGAGAACATGCAAACTCCACACGGGCAGGTCCGGGATTGAAGCCGGGACCTCAGAACTGTGAGGCCAGCTGAACCACCGCCCGGATCCCATTTCAGCATATAATATTTTTATATTGACAATTTATGGCTTTTTTTTTTTTTTACTTCTGTGACTTCGTGGGTTCAAAAGTGTACAAGGGTCCTTTGGGCGTTTTAATAGATGGAAGTATATCACGGACGCTAATGAGCTCAACAATTACGTGCATGTAAACATCTTGCTCAGTTTGCAGGTACTTCATTATGTTCCCCCGCATAATGTAACGAGAGAAAGAGAGGTACATGGATAAGAAATCTCAGTTTTGACACTTCCTAGATCAGGTCACTCCACAGGATTACACGAGATGCCTGCTTCTTGTTCCAAAAATATTATTTAAATAAGATTTTCTTCTCTGCCCTGCGATTGGCCGGCAACCAATTCAGGATATACCCTGCCTCCTGCCTGTTGACAGCTGGGATAAGCTCCAGCACTCCCGCGAACCTCGTGAGGATAAGTGATTAAGCAAATGGATGGATGGATTTTACAACATGATTTCAATAAATGTTTGTTTCGAAAGGGAAAACAACGCGTTACCCTGCCCAGCTCTTTGTCCTCCAGTGCCAGAACTCCGGTGCTCTCGGTGAACAGTTTCACCTTGACAGCAGGCAGAGGGTGTGTGGTGGTGAAGTCGCCCTGGGTGCCCCAGCTGAAAGACACGGCACAGATGACCCCCCCAGAGGTCAGTTTCCATGACAACCCACAACACTAGAGACTTTATTGCCTTGGAGTACTTTTATAGTGCTGTCTGGCAGAAGGGTTTGATTTTCCCACCTCCACCTTTTCTCGCGTAAATCAAATGGGAAATAAATACGTTATATGGGCATAAATTAATAAAAATGTAGGCTCTATTTTGGATATTGTGGCCATCACTCTGCAACATAACTGCATAATAAAACAAACAAACAAAAAAAAAAACGATCAGACAGCCCATTGTTTCTAGACACACACTAACAATAATACTGCATCTTCCTGATGTTTGGGCTGAATATATTCTGTTTATACGCCACATATCTTAAAATCTGAACTCGGCAGGTTATGACAATCACAATCCACGCGCATCTTACCACCCAGAGTGACTGAGTGGCTGGCTGTACAGCAGGAAGACGCCAAAGACCTGCGAGACCCGGGTAATCTCCATTTCAGTTTAAAGGGACAACAACAGTGCGGTTCTGAGAGAATTCGTGGCCGTTTTTATTGTGCACTTAAGCGGCAACACTAACTGTTGACGACAGCTCATTGCTTTGAATGCTGCAACCTCCTTTTCTAAGATATGTTTATCTTGTTGTTGTTGCAAACATGACGCTGTCCTGCAACATTTATATTAACATTGATTTCCGCAGGTGTGACCAGTTTTGTCTTCCAGTCTTATTTTTAAAACAGTCTTGACAAAATGTGGATTCGAACACTTGACGACTTCACACAGCATAACTTAACTGTGTATCACACCAACCATTTAATGAGAGCCAATACAACACCTGTATTAAAATAATATTTATTGACAAAGATAAATTATTTGAGTTTTGAATGGAATATTAAAGAGGTATGTAGCCAACAAAATGCGACCGTGATTGTAGTTTTTAGTCGTGTAGAAAAGCATTTAATGTGAGACTTTCTATAATACAAATGATAAAGTCCACCTTCGGAATATTTTATATTTTCTTAATGGTAATATCCAAGTTTCAAGAAAAAATACGCAATTGAGAACTCGTGCAGCAGAGCGCAGACGCTGCTGAGGGGCCAGCGATGATCCTGCATGGCGGCATTTGTGCGGCATGAAGGTGACCTTGTTGCGCAATCTGAGGTGCGTTAATAGACGAGACAGGGCTCGGCTCCCACATTGTCTCTCCTTCTCCAGACACGTAAAACTGTGGAACCCTCAAGACTAAGTCAAGAGAAGAAAGGACTTTTATTACCAGGAAATCGGAAAACCTTTTTTTTTCTTTACTTTCTCATAAAAACATCTTAGAAGTGTGAATATGGGACACGTTCAACTGACAATCTGAAGAGAATAGTCCACCTCATAGTTTTACTGAACAGAAAAATTCACCAGCTATGCAACTGACAACAACTAATAATTGGAAATCGTGCTTAGAATTAAACATCCTTCAATGTGATATATCACTTGGCCTCATCTCAGCTGAGTTTGAGACATACACAAGAGGGCACAAATGGAAAACCCAGGCAACCACGGGGAGAACACGGGGAGGCCGAAATTTGGATTGTTAGGCAAATATGCTAACCATTTGCCCACTGTGCTCCCTAATTTTACAATAAAATGCAAAAGAATTTGTGCTCAAATTGGAGTTTATTTCCCTGACGCAGAGAAGCTTGTCATTAACAATTTTGTCAGATTTGAATGATTAAAAAAAAAAATTGCCGAATACATAAAATGAGGCTTCACAATAAACTTAAAAAATTACGCCACTGAAACCAAAATGTTTGAGCTGCAAAAATAAACCCGTGAGGCTGAAATTTATCCCATTGGGTAGCTGCTACAATGAGGCACTCTAAAGTGGCCATTCCAGCCAGATGCCCTTGTCCACACACTGGCTGTTACAACAGACTTTAAAAACAAAACAAAAATAAAACCTTCCTCTTCTGCCTTTATTGGTGATGTGAATGTACTTCGGGCTGACAACTTGGCGCTGTAATTGGCCACACCAGCGTAAAGCCCGGCCTGCCCGCACATCGGCTGTCACGATGGACTTTGACAAATAACAAACTTACACTTGCTCTTGCACCTTGCAAACGTGTACGTGTTTGTGTGTGTGTCTTACGTTGGCTTGGATGCTTCCGCTTGGTCAGTCTGAAGCTTTTCCCCTCCCTCCACTTCCATGGTGCAGTACACAATCCTGTTGGGGGCCAGAGACTTCAGGCCCTGCACCTCCATGATCACCACCTGTAAGGACACACGCCACAGGAGTCTTTCCATCGGCAAAATTAAGATGAACGGGACAGGACAGGTGGAGATGTGTGCCCTGCGACTGACTGGCCACCAGTTTAGGGTGTGGTCTGCCTTTCGCTGGGATAGGCTCCAGCACTCCCACGACCCTTGTGAGGATGGGTCGCTTGGAGCACGAAAGGCACAGGACAGGATCTGAGCAGGGACAATCTCTCGTACTTAAAACACTGCCCCAGGAAATTTCTATGAAAGTGAACACACTTACCTTTTGCATCTGTACGAGCATCTTTTGGGAGTAATTTATCAGATTAAATATATGAGTGGCTTTTAATAGCTCTGAGATTAGGCGGCTAAAAATGGCAAGAGGAAACGTAGAAGGGGGAGTCAGAGGCAAAAAATGGCTTTCCAGATTTTAACCACACCACTTCTTGCCACCGATGTATTCTATGTTTAAACACTCTTAGTGTACAGTGCACATTCGGAGCAGGCCTGGTGACAGGACATGCGGTTATTACGAAAATTATGAATTCATTACCTCTCAGGGGAGGTTTTTGTCATTGCTTTTGTTTGTTCATAAGCAGCATTATGCACGAGTACGCAGCCAAAGCACAAGCGGAACAAAAGAGAGAGTTATTGCAGCGAGAGACAGAAAGTGAGCGCGACAGGTCATCTGGGACAAAGATACACCAAGTAAAGAGTAAATAAAGACACTTGCCTCTCCTGCTGGAGTCATAAAGTCTTCTGTCTGTTCTTATTTGTATTTCTCTCCAAACAACAGCATTCACGCCTATCAACAAATTTTGCTTGACATTTAGCAAGGGACTGAATTCTGTGAAACAATTAAGTAAATGAAGCCTTTATACGGAAACTTTTGAGTAACTTGACAATGAACCTTAATGATAATAATACAGTAATCCATCAAGTATGCAGCAGGTGGTTAATTTTGAAGTTGATAAATTTGGCACTGAAATGGTCATTATTTGATCGTGCTGAATGTCTCTGTGCCCTCAGGGCTAACATCCAAGTCAAATGCTTCCAGTTTAACTGCGGACTCTCATTTTGCCAAAGCACATACTTTGTTGTTTTCTCTTGTGGGACTGTGGAAAGCAAAACAAAAATATACGCATTCAGAAGGCTGCCATGTATGTATCAAAAGGAATATTAGACAAAGACAAACCATACTTTAACCGGACATGGTGAAGATATTTTTGTCAGATTTCAGAGGGAATTTTGTAGGTTGCAGCGTCAGTTAGACAGCAAACATGCAGCATAATTGGGCTCTGTGGAAATGATAACCCCCCCCACCCTCCCTTCCACACACACACACACCTACATGTGCACACACACACAATCAACACATGCACATATGTAACCGTCAAAATCTCGCTTTGCATTCATTGCTTGCAACATTTATCAGAATGATGCGCCTATTTCAGCAGTGAGCTGCAGGGACAAAAAAAAAAAAAAAAGTGTTGCATCTCGCACATGGCGCACTCGGAGCGGAAATAGCTCTGCATTATGGGGACCGAGCTGTGACGGCTCCCCGTTCCGAGTCGCTAGCTCGGTCTGAGACAAGATGACTCATACCTGGCGTTAAAGAGCAGGTAAAGGAGGATTTATGTCAAGTGTCGGGCTGTTATTCACGCGGCTTCTGTTCAACCGTCTGAAGAAGTCTGCTGTCTGTTTCTAAACTTAGTCAGGTGCAGATAAGGAGTCTTCGTGGTGTCTGGTTCGGACAACTACATGTCCGCCGAATGCTAATATGTTCTTACACACGGGTTTTAGATATTATTGATTGGTGGTCTGTCCTAAAGTCAGTTTGGACAAGCTGATATGTGGATGCACGGAATCAGCCACGTCCAAATTCAGGGGCTGCAGCTATGGGAGGTTATCACATAATAATAGCTTCGTTGAAGGCTATCCCAGTTGTAAAATGCTTCCAGTGCCCAGAAATGTTGCACTTTTTTGTGTATCACTTGGGGGCCCCCCATCCCAAGATTCGCTGCATACCAATGAACGTGGGTGTCCAAATACAGAACGACTGAATTTCACTTTCCACTGTGCTGTGACTGACACGTCATCATTCACCTCTTCTGTGATTCTGGTGTGGTGGTTTCTTAAAAGTCTAATCTGTGTTGCAAGATGTGGGGCAGAGAGGACTGCTTTTTTTTCATAGATACCGTATTTTTCGCACTATAAGGCGCACGTAAAAGCCTTTAATTTTCTCAAAAGCCGACGGTGCACCTTATAATCGGGTGCCCCCTATATGGCTCAACATCGAGCCTTTAGTGCAGCTCCATGTAATGGATGCATCATGTAACCCCAGCCTCTACTCTACCGTCTATTCTATGTGCCTTATAACGCGGTGTGCCTTATATATGAAAAAAAGTTTTAAAATAGGCCAATCATGGAAGGTCGGTGCGCCTTATAGTGCGGAAAATACGGTAGATTTACTAATATACTACTGTCAGGTCATACAGGGATTTTTTTTTCTTCTTCCAAACAGTAAATTCCTGTCCTGCATGTGACACGTTAATAAAACTAACGTGTAGCCGTAAAGCATTAAAATGCAAAGCTCAGGGCGGGAAGATATGACTCAATTGGACACGCGAGACCGTATTCCATGCAGCAGTGGTTAATGTAGCTTTTGGAGGTGCCATTAAATGCTTCACCTCGTTAGGTGGGTCACTCAAAAGACTTTACCTCCAAAGTGAAGGACAGGACCACATCAGACTTGGACAGCGTGTTTTCATCCTCCTGGCCCATGTCGATGATGGAGGTGTTGTGTCCTCGCTTCAGCTTCTGGAGCTTGAACTCGCCACCTTTGGACACAGGCATGCTCTCCAGATTGGCCATCAGCTGGTTCACTGAAGACTTGAGTTCCTCAATGAACATGGCTTCCATGTCTTTTGATACAAACTTGGGGAACCTCCCTCCCTGTACAGAGTCAGAAAATGTGTTTTTATTACTTGTAGCAGTGGAGTAAATGTGAGTCGTCGTTTTCTCAGCTCACACTTTAATTACCAACTCTGTATGTTTATTTTGTATTTGCAGTAGTTCCCGATTTGGATCTGCAGTTGCTATCAAAGCCCCACTGACGTCCCTATGTACATTGTAGAATAGATATTGTAATGAAAAATACATATAACATTATTCATTTCAATGTCAAATGAAAAAATAAATATGAGCGGAGAGCATGTCATCCATACGCAAATTTGCGGAAGTCTTACTCGACATTGAAGTTGTAGCCATATTTTGCCTGCTACGTGATCAGCAGATGTTACACCGGGACATGCGCCATTGAAAACAGGTAGTGGCCCCTGCTATGGGACACAGAAGCTCTTTTCGAAGAAGAGAACATCTCACAATCGAGTGAAGTGACTTGGGCAATATTACCCTATCGTTTCGAGCCATATTTAGATGATATGTGGATCACTTCTAACTAACAACAGACTCCCCCGACAGTATGTATGAGCCACCTCGGCCGAAGCCGTACTCGGCAGACGAGGTGTCGCCAAAGCCGTGCTCGGCGGACACGGTGCCGACGGGCACATCGACACATTTAGCACCCCTGACTTATGTACGCGGATCTTTTGTTACGTTCTGAGAGGATTACGTCACCCCCCTAACTATTGTTTATTTAGTAGCTCTATACACACCTACCTGTCAATGGGAACCCGCAAAGCTCTCGTTCTTTGCACCTGTGCAATCCATTTTTTACGACGAACCGGGTCTTTTTTAAAAGTATGAAGGGTAAATCCATCCTCCCGAGTGTTCGAACAATATCTGGCAATACAACGAGCCAGCATTTTGGCTAACATGAAGGAACAAAGAGCTACTTTCCTTCCAGGAGGTAAAACTAGTATAAACACACGAGACCGCCCGAGTGGGTGTCTGCTAAAAATGTCACTTCCTGCTTCTTCTCTGAAACAAAACCCTCGAGAGAATTTTAATGGCGGGAGTTACAAAAAGCCGTATATGTCAAAATCATGTTGTGTGGTGAAAAAACGGATGGGTCCATCACGGCTGCCGTTTTTTTTTTTTTTTTTTTTAATTAAAAACTTAGTCATAATCATGCTTTTCGCGTCAGTGGGGCTTTAAATCGGCCATGTTATTAGAGGTGCAAGTCTAACCCGAATTATAAAGGCAGAATTTTTGGATACAGGTCTTTGAATCTTCTTAAATTGGACAAACATACCTGACCATTTATACACATTGATAAAATCTAAATAGTACCGACTTGGTTTCCGTGGGTGGTAGGCTCACACCTTTTCAACAACTTAGTATCTGTGTAACAAAGGAAAAGCCCCCCCACAGCGTTGAACTCACCCGTGCAATCTGGTCGGCCATCTGAAGACGACCATCCAGCTCTCTTCTGATCTGCGCAGCCTGCTCGTCCAAGTTGTCCAGCTAAGAACATATGGGGAAACTCCATGAGATCACATGGGAGAAATATGCCACGTGGTCAAAAGGTCACCAGTACCGTCGTAATACCATGTTTAAGTTCAAGCAAATGTTGAAATCCAAGGGTAGACACAGATGATTCTACAGTGGTGCTTTCAGACAAACACACACACTGTGTTTTAAATCATCTTTTATCACAAAAAAATTTGATCGTTTTTCAAGATGTGAAAATATTTGAATAGAATGTGCAGAATTAAACAGCTTATGCATCATAATTTATTGCTGCCATTGGCCTTGGCCACTAAGAGTAATGTCATGGAAACACAAACAAAGAATAAAACTTCTGCAAACTTCTGTAAGTCACTCAATAAGATGCTCTAATGGTATTAATTTTCCATAGAGGATAAAGAATATATGTCCGTGAGTATTGTGATATTATCTGTCTACTTCGGTTGCTCCACTGCTTGTGTTCAACGATCTAAAATCAAAACAAATTTTGCCCAAACAACAGCTCATGTTTGCTGAGATACGGCCAAATGAAAACAACCACGTAACTTTCGCTCGGAGTCTGCTACGTAATGCTCAGGCATGATGGATTAATTGGATTAAATTGAAGAACCAAATGAACGTAAAAGGTCTTAATTAAATTCCAGTGCCAAATGGAAAGTTCCATAAGACATCATCATCTATGGTCCCTGCTTTGTACAAATTTATACAAACTATCATGACACACAACACCAAACTAATGCTGAAAAGACCTCGGTTGCCACGGCGATCATACAGCTCTCCAAAAAGACGATATTAATCAACATAATGGGACGTGACACAAGTGTATGCAAATGTTGTTAAAGTCATTTTATCCCTAAAATGACTCCCATAACAAGGTCAAGTATCCCATTACAACCTATTTGAGGGCCACGGTTACCAAATTGACCACACGAGCGAGTGATTGAAACGAACGCAGCCATGGAAACAATGATGACTGATTACATATTAGATCCGGCCGGTTTGTTGCAAGAGGCTGTCGCCATAGCAGCATGTTGTGATAGCCGGCCTAAACTGAACAGATGAGAATGAAAGCAAACTCCATCACTGTCTCGCAGGCACTGACCGTGCTGCCATCGCCATAGAGACCAATGAAAGGCGCCACTTTGTGAATTGTTATATTTCTTTGTGATCTGAGAGGCAGTTGGCAGAAAATACGATCATGACGGTGAAGCTCAGACGACAAGAAGATGGTTTGAATCAAATGATAAACAGCTGTGGCGCTCAGCGACTAAACAGGGTTAAGAGTGGCTGCAAGTTTTGGCCCCGGAGGAATGAAAAGCAGATAAATTCATGCCTCCCGCTCATCAATAATGAATGGGAATCTGAAATTAGCTGACACGGGGAAAGAGAGGAAGAGGACTGATGTCTCTTTCTTGCCGCCTAAATCGGGACGTTTTTATGCTTCACTCGTTTCTGCTCTTGCCAAATGTGATTGTGAGCATACACCGTTGCTTGGAGGGGGGCACTAGGATCACAGAAACAAATCTTGCAGCATCAACACAGCTCCAAAGACGTTTCTAACAAGAATTGTAACATGCGTTTAAGCATTAAAATTAAATAATAATACTAATAGTAATCATAAAATCACCTTCCGTTACCTGGGACTTGTCTTTCTGGTTTTAATTCGTTCTCCAATCCTCTGCAAAACGGGCACTAGACCTGAGTTGTGCATTGTTTTTGTTTTTTCAACTTTTCCAGGCTCAATAGTGGAGGTCCATGGAAGACAGTGAAGATGTCCTCCTACTGTTTTCAGTTCTCCACTGCTATGTAATCCTCATTACTGCCCCCTAAAGGATGGGTGTTGTTCCTGACACTTTAGTACATCTATCCATCCATTTTCTTCAGCGCTTATCCTCACAAGGGTCACGGGTAGTGTTGGAGCCTACCCCAGCTGTCAACGGGCAGGAGGCGGGGTACACCCTGAACTGGTTGCCAGCCAATCGTAGCGCACATCGAGACTAACAGCCGCACTCACAATCACAGTCCCATTAATGTTGCATGTTTTTTGGGATGTGGGAGGAAACCGGAGTGACCGGAGGAAACCCACGCAGGCACGGGGAGAACATGCAAACGCCACACAGGCGGGTCCAGAATAGAACCCGAGACCTCAGAACTGTGAGGCCAACGCTTTACCAGCTGATCCACCGGGCCGCCCTGCTGTAGTACAGTGTAACAATATTGCCACGATAGGAGAGAGAACTCTGTCATCGTCGAGCATTATCGCTCCAAAGAGAGTTCCTTCATTAAGTAGTGTTTTGTTAACTTGTCAGATTATCTAGGATCATATTAGATTTACGTCATTCATTACTGCTTATTGCCACTCAGGGTGCTGAGCTCGGGCGAGAGGTCAACTTCAGGGCACATACAGACAACCAACAATTCATACTCTAAATCACACCTATTGATAATTTGAGTGTCATTGAACGTTTGAAATGTGGGAGGAAGTCGGAGGAACTGGAGAAAACCCAACACAGATAAAACATTTACATTGAAGAAAATAAGTATTTGAACACCCTGCTATATTGCAAGTTCTTCCACTTAGAAATCATGGAGGGATCAGAAATTTTCATCGTAGGTGTACGTCCACTGTGAGAGACATAATCTAAAAAGAACAATCCAGAAATCACAATGTATGATTTTTTTTAACAATTTATTTGTGTGATACAGCTGCAAAAAAGTATTTGAATACCTGAGAAAGCCAATGTTAATATTTGGTACAGTAGCCTTTGTTTGCAATGACAAAGGTCAAACGTTTCCTGTAGTTGTTCACCAGGTTTTCACACACTGCAGGAGGGATTGTGGCCCAGATGACACAAATCTTCTTGAGATCAGACGGGTTTCTGGCCTGTCACTGAGAAACACGGAGTTTCAGCTCCCTCCAAAGATTACGGAGTCACTCCTTGGTTTTCCTGACTGTGTGCTTCGGGTCATGTTGAAAAAGACCCAGTCACGACCCATCATTAATGCTCTGACGGAGGGAAAGAGGTTGTTCCCCAAAATCTCACAATACATGGCCGCGGTCGTCCTGTCCCATGTGCAGAAAAACACCCCCAAAGCATGATGCTACCACCCCCATGATTCACAGTAGGGATGCTGTTCTTGAGATGGAACTCATCATTTGTCTTCCTTCCAAAACTTTCCCCCATGAGTCCTCCGTATCATCCGAATGGTCATTGGCAAACTTAAGACGGGCCTTGGCATGTGCTGGTTTAAGCAGGGGAACCTTCCGTGCCGTGCATGATTTCAAACGATGACGTCTCGGTGTATTACCAACACTCACCTTGGACACGGTGGTCCCAGCTCTTTTCTGGTCATTGACCAAGTCTTGTCGTGTAGTCCTGGGCTGATTCCTCACCTTTGTAAGGATCATTGAGACCCCACGAGGTGATATCTTGCATGGGGCTCCACTCTGACTGAGATTGACCATCATGTTTAGCTTCTTCCATTTTGTAATGATTGCTCCAACAGTGAACCTTTTTTCACCAAGCTGCTTGGCAATTTCTCCATAGGCCTTTCCAGCCGTGTGGAGTTGTACATTTTTGTCTCTGGTGTCTTTGGACAACTCTTTGGTCTTGGCCATGTTCCAAGTTTGAGTCTTACTGATTGTATGGAGTGGGCAGGTGTCTTTATGCAGCTAACGACCTCACACAGGCGCATCTGATTCAGGAAAATACATGGAGTGGGGGTGGAATTTTAAAGGCGGACTAGCAGGCCTTTGAGGGTCAGAATTCTATCTGATAGACAGGTGTTCAAATACTTATTTGCAGCTGTATCACACAAATAAATCAGTAAAAAATTATACATTGTGATTTCGGAATTTTTGTTTTTAGATTACCTCTCTCACAGTGCACATGCACCTACAATGAAAATTTCAGACCCCTCCATGATTTCTAAGTGGGAGAACTTGCAATATAGCAGGGAGTTCAAATATTTATTTTCTTCACTGTATTTCAGTTGTTTTGGGAAAGAATAAAGACTACATTCTTGTGAATATGGATATATTGTCTCCCTCCATGTACTGCTTTCCCATTTATGTTCAAAAATCCATTACTTCATGGATTATGACACTGCAATTCTAATGTGATTCATTAGCCTGTCAATGCTATTTTTTTTTGTTAGCATTAAGCTACACAGACTTCTGAGTCAGGGAAAGCTATGTGTTTGTTTTATGTACACGACTAGCATCTAATAAAATGTTTGAAGCTCGCTTTTTCAAGGATTGTTCACAACGTGCCGCCGCTTATTGGAAAAAGCGTTGAGCGTGAGCATTCAATCTCATGAAAAAAATCCAGCATAAAGAAGAAGCTTTTCAAAACTGTCGGCGGTGATGTAGAATTTGGAATGTTTGGCCATTGAGCGCCATCTTAGCTGCTGTTGTTTTGTTTTGTTTAGTCTGCTCCACTACACAGGTGAAAAAGAGACCACATGTGTATACAGTGGCTGACATCATGTCTGTCAGGTGGCTTGTCCAACAAACGAGAGTGAGCGCCAACTGTCGAGTGTGTTGACACTGCAGGCCAGTGCACGAGCGCATTTGCTGCAAAACCCAGAGTTGTTGTTTAGTAGAGCACGTAATCAGACGCCGCCACCAGCTGCAGGAAAATGTCCGCACTTGCAGCTCGGCAGTGCTGTTGGACAAGAGGCCATGCAGCCTACTGTGGAGAGACTTCTCCGTCATGCCCGGTATCAGAAAAGCGCCCTTGACCCGACCTGCCGCTTTTATGTCTGAGTGAGTGTCTTCCTTTCCTCTCTGCAGGCCATCCTGCGTCGCCTGTCAAAACCCTCTCACGAGTGGGGCGCGGCACACAATCCGACACTGGCGCTCCTCAGTGAACTGCTCGTGCCACGCGTGAAGAAAAGAAAATACTAACGGGTGCGATGCCGTGACACTCGACTGTGTGCATGCTCTTTCTCTTCAACTCAGCCCTCAGGATGGATGGATGGATGGATGGATAGTGCAGAAGAGGATAATGTTGGGCCAGCTTGTTTTAGTCATCTTTTAAACTTAAAGGATTCAAGTGCATTCCCTATACTTCAGCAAGATGGGGACTGTTTATAGGTATTGTAAAGTACATTCAGGTATTTCTACTTTGCTCGAGTATGCGGTTTTCTGATGACATTTTACTTAATTTGAAAATGTGTGTCGAGGTGTTTCAAAAGTCGACTCGTAGATACGACTCTGATACTGTTGAGGGCCACTTGTGGGAAGCCACACAGTACAAATACCAGTACTTTGGGACTATATTTAAATAGGTTTTCCAAGTATCGATATTTTACTCGAGTATTGAGTGGGAGGGAGTTCACATCCAAACAGCAAGTGTGGGAGATTATTCTGCAAAGAAATTCTAACAGAAACTCTCCAAAACCTTGCAAGTCCAATGAATGCAACAATTATGAAGCTGCTATCAAATAAATGGTCCGATGTAAAAAAAAATAAATAAATAACTTGACAAGATGCTTTTTTAAATTTAGCTTTTGATTTCAGACAACAGAACATCCTCATGCTGCCAATGTAACTCTGTTGGAGGTAATCATCTGGAACAGTGCCTTTTAAGTTATTTATCTAAAAAATATATACATATATATGGAAGGGTTGTTCAAAAACATCCATCCATTTTCTTAGCCGCTTATCCCCACAAGGGTCGTGGGGTGTGCTGGATTCTGTCCCAGCTGTCAACGAGCAGGAGGCGGGTCACACCCTGAACTGGTTGCCAGCCAATCGCAGGGCTCATCGAGACAAACAGCCGCACTCACAATCACACCTTGGGGCAATTTAGAGTGTCCAATTAATGTTGCACGTTTTTGGGATGTGGGAGGAAACCAGAGTGCCCAGAGAAAAGCCACGCAGGCACAGGGAGAACATGAAAATTCCAAACAGGCAGGGTCGGGATCGAACCTGGGTCCTCAGAACTGTGAGGCCAACGCTTTACCAGCTAACTCATCGTGCCGCCTGTTTAAAAACATTCAAACTATATTCTGTCAATGACTTGAAAATTCTGTTGAAAGTCATCTGTGTTGATTATTTAGGAATATTTGAGGAAAAACATAATTTGCACAATAATTTGGAAAACAGCATATTTAATGTTTGAAATATTCAATTTGTACATGAACACGACGCCACATCTGCAGAAAATGGGAATAGCTCAGGGAATTTAGGAGAAATATGGAAAGTATGACACACTAAGTCAAATGTGAAAAGGAGTGACAACTCTGGAATGGCTAAACTGTCAACAAGAGCAATAAAAATAAAAAATGGAGCATAATAACTTGGTCGTTTAAAGGGAGTGACGTGAGATGACAAGGTCGGGACATCCTTTTTTTTTTTGTAATTCTAGGGGTAACGACAGGTCTGCTGTGAGTCAAAGACCAAAAAAAGAAAAGTGGAAAACAGTACGCCCCATTTGTTTTTTCTATTTGTTAGCGAACAATCTACTTTGGTCTTTATAGACAATAACATATGTGCTAGAAATGAAACAACGCAACATTTGTATCGTGGAGCAATGAAGAATGATTCAAATGGCAAAAATAGAAACAATCATTGCTTTTGAAAAAAGTGTGAAAAATAGTGACGCTGAGCAAGCAAATATTTGTCTATGCTTTAATATTTTAGCATTCTGTTTATGGAGAATGGTGAAAGACTATGCCACCTTCAGTGCATGGAAAATGGCTCATCTTGATTTCCAATGTCAAGGAAAATGAAATTGAAAAGAATGAAAAAATATTCACACAGGGGTTTATGTTTGTTTTTTTCTGTTCACATGTTGTCAGCAGGCTCCTTTTTGCTTTATGAAGCATGACGTACGTGCTAGGAAGGGACGGATGTGAATCTACCATTTGCCTCCAGGGGATGCAAATTGTGACAATTGTAACTCAAACTGCAAATACAAAAAAAAATTAATTCCTGGGACAAACGTTAAAAAAATATTTCTGATGAGTTAGCTACTTTCTTGTTCATGTAGAAGGACTAAAGAGAATGAGAAATGTATACCTCTCTGCAATTCTATACCTTTTTCGTTAACAATATCTAAGGCGGCACGGTGGACCAGCTGGTAAAGCGTTGGCCTCACAGTTCTGAGGACCCAGGTTTGATCCCGGTCCCTCCTGTGTGGAGTTTGCATGTTCTTTCCGTGCCTGCGTGGTTAGGTCTGGTTTCCTCCCACATCCCAAAACCATGCAACATTAATTGGGCACTCCAAATTGCCCCGAGGTGTCATTGTGAGTGCGGCTGTTTGCCTCGCCTTGCCCTGCAATTGGCTGGCAACAAGTTCAGGGTGTACCCCGCCTCCTGCCCGTTGACAGCTGGGATAGGCTCCAGCACGCCCCGCGACCCTTGTGAGGATAAGCGGATAAGAAAATGGATGGATGGATGATATCTAACCTGTTCTTCCTTGGCACATGTGACAAGTCTCAACAAACTTTAGTTGACAGTGCATCATTTTTACACAATCCTGCTAACAAACGTGGAATAAAATGACAGTTGGCAACGCTTTACCGCACACCAAATGAGGACCTCATGTCTACTGGCATGCCCTAGTGAAAAAACTGCAACTCTAAAACGTGTTTTGAGACTTCACATATAGCATATTGTACTGTATTATTTTAGGAACCATAAAAAAAGATGTCATTACTGTCAAGGAAGAAGCTAGAGAGAGGACTCGAGATAGTCGTCCTTTGTACGTCCCACGTACATATCAAATGGTAAATATAGTTGGGTATTATTGGAAAATACAATAATGTGTGACGGGACTTGAGAGTAGCACATTTTGGCATGTGCCAACACTGCTTAATAAACAAACTAACCTACAACAATCAAAACAATAGGTCTTGCTTCCTGATTTGGTGGGATTAATAAAGAAAAGAGGAATTATTTTAGCATGTTAAAAAGGCAGAAAAACAGTCCTGGCAGATGGCGAAAGTGAAGGAGCAGGTCAAGATGGAGGTCAGCCCCTGCGTGAAGTAACATGCATCCGGTTGCCGATCCCTGCGCACCCCAATCTTTGCAGACCGCCAGCTATTAAAAGCTCATCGATGTCGGCACGCGCACAGGCGTGACGTAGTCCGACAGGCAATCTCATGACAATCAAAGCTACTAAAAGGTACGTCCTTCGGCCGTACCCAAGCTGACGGCGGCGTGGACGCTGAACGCAGAATAGCGGTGGGCAGGCCAGGCGAACGGCAGGTTAAAGGTGAGGAAGCAGAGGCATGAGATCAGGAGCTCGACTGATGCTAGCCCCCCCTGCCCCATCCCAGATGAATACATGGACATTAGCAGCAGACAGACAGGACAGCCACAGGCGTTTTCATGTGCACAACAAAGGACGGAGCGGGCAGATTGAGAGCTGAATGGCACCAGGAGGAGTTGAAGCATCTGCTCTATATTTAGACCCGAGCTATGCAATTTGTGTGTGTCTGCGTGTGTGGCTCGCTGGTGGTGGAAAAAAAATGAGCTTCTCTTGTGAAGTGACAAACAAGACGGGAAAATTGGTGCCAAAAAATGTCACTTCACAATCAGAGGCCATTTTGACCCTCTCTATTCTCGTCATTTGAGTTGGTTTTATTTTGTTTGATTATACCAACTATGTGACTTGTGCTTTGACAAGCCCCGCACCCCCCATGCATTTACCACCACCCGCCACCTCGCCCCAAAAGAGGGATTCAAACCAACTAATTTCTTTCTCTGCCAGTCTACAGAGGGAAGTGGCGTACAATAATGTGGGGGTAAATGGCTCATTTTAACGAGCTGGGGGTCGTCACAACGACTCCCAGGACTGAGTCATTTAATCGTCGTCTTAAGAATGGAGAAACATTCTGCTAAGGAAGAGCGAGCACAAATATTGATTGTAAAAAACACTTTAAGATACTGATTAAAAAGTCTGCAGGTAAAAAAAAATAAAAGCTAAACATTAGAGGCAAAATAAGAGGCTATCCTTGATTTAGTTCGGCACATCTGGTAGTAAAAGAGGCGAAGTTTTATCAGACGCGACTTATCAAAGGTGGAACATGGAAGGTCAAAAGTGCTTTAACAATCTTGAGCATACTTTGCAAACATGTCATTTTGGTTTCCCATTTCAAGTTTGTTTATTGTATTGCGATACCAATCTCGGGGTAATTTTGCCAAAGTTGAACAACACTGATTATTATTGTTAAATTTGAAAAAATCTAATCGAAAGACAACATGAGTCATCCAGCTGAAAGGCTGTATTAGTTTTTTCCCATAATAGCAATTCTAATCAGCTCAGATTTAATTGACATTGTCAAATGTTTTCTTCGAATGGATATTTTACTTTTGTTTTGAAGAGGGCTGATATTAGAAACATCGCCGATAGATGCGATATTTTAAACCACTGTAACGTACACCACAATAATATTATAACATTGTGAAACCAATCATTTTACTGGGTGTCCACTGTTGCAATGTCTATTTCAGTCTATGGCAAGTTTTAAATAAGTTTTTGGTTGCATTGCAGCAAGGGAAAAGAAAAAGGGGGTCACATAATGTGTCACAACCGGTGGTCACACCAGTCCAGTCAGTTGAAGCGGCATTTTCAGAAATACTGACAGCTCCTTCCTCTCTGCTGCCTGAGTGCAAAAAAAAAAAAAAAATGTAAATCCCCAACGGTAATAAACCTCGGATGGCCGATGAATCCCATACAATCTACCAAAACGTTCCATTAAATCCCAGCATCCGTGAGCCCCGCTCACGGAATTGCCTCCTAGTGAGGATTTTATCATTTAGCAGGCGCGCACAATTGATAGCGACTGGTTGCTTACTGAGGAGATGCTGAAAGTCATCATTAGACGGGTATAATATATTCATTACGGCTGCAAATGGAATGAGAATAGACGCCTAAAACAGCTGGGGTAAGCATCTGGAAAGGGGCATTTTAAATTGTTTTTATGCAAATTCTGTTCTATTTATCGATATTCACAATTGGCGACGTGCAATACTTCCAAGCGTGGATTAGCTGTACTTACTACTTCAACTTTCCGCAGTTCGCTGGCCCCCATGGTGTTACTCTGTGGAGCTTCTGCGGATGTTCTGGATGCAGATTTGTGACCTCATACCATCAATTTTGCTTGTAGCTCATGCAAACTAGGTTAAGCATCATCAAAGGCATTAGAAAGGAGGCTATGGAAATGTCTCACAGCGCAGCATGAGAAACATCAAGTTAATGAACCCCACTGAGGAACGGAGCCAGTATTGATCTCATCCAAACAAGGCTTTACGACAATACTGAGCGATTTGTTTGCTTTCTTCGGCGTCACCAAAATGCACAGATGGATCCATGGATTGATCCACTTACTTTTAAGCTCCATTGGCCACGTGCCATTATCAAAAGGTAGGTTTTTATGCATTAAATAAACACGTGCAGGCGCGCCAGAGGTTTCCTCCAAATAAGGCCGTGATAAGACTTTTAACCGGGTTGCCGGAGAGGTAATACATTAGTGTTGCTTTTAACATTCCCACAGAGAGCAGTAAAGCTGGAACGGCAGCAGGCTAAGAGAGTTATATGTGACACAAGCCCCCAGTCTGTAATCTCAACATATCTACCTCCAGAGTGAAGCATTGGACATTACCAGATACAGACAGCTGACAAGTTAAAGCAACAGTAAGGGCTTTTCTGTTTATATGCTCCAAAGCCTCCTCTGAAGTGATTTGTAATCTACGTTGAATGTGCCCAGGAAAGAGCAAATCATAAACGAGCATGCGTGTGCATGGACATGGTCAGATGCTAAAGAGGCCAAGCTAATAAATGTTGGTGCTAAACGCTAAGAGAAGCTTCTATGTTGTAACATCACGTCTTGAAATTAACAATGTGATCGTTTTATTTTGTGGCAAGGTTTAAAACCTTTTGGGTTCCCACTCAGGCTGACACAACATGAGAGCTGTCCAAGGCTGGTCCAGAAATATTATCGGCCATGAAAGTAGTTAGTAGCGCTTTCACGTAACGATTTAGGGTTGCAGTGCCAATGACAGATGCTATTTGAATCATTTTTAGGTCAAATTTATATCGACTGTGTGCTATAAAAGCAACGCATGGGTCAAAAAACAATAGCATACTGTACTATTACATCTCCAAAATCATTACTTTTCATGGAATAAAAAAAAAGCAATCTTACTCTTCATTTACCAAACACTGCATCGTTAAAATAGCAATTACAATTGCACCTTTCATTACTATAATAAACCATGGTGCGCAAACATTAACACAGCACCACACCAAAAACATGTTCTATCACCAACTTAGTATGCTAAAAAAAAAAAAAGAAAAAATTTGCTAATTCACGCTGAAATTTAAACGGTAGAATTCATCGCCACCACAAGCCTTCCGGTCTGTGCTCATACCGACCCACCGAATGACAAAAAGCCTCCAATGAGTGATGCAATAAAACAAATGATGAGCTGCATAGGAAGTGTAATAAGCGGAAACCTGTATGCAACTTTCCTACCTTCGTAGGTAGGATCTTACTTCAAGCACCGAAGGATTACAGCTATCAATATACCAGTTTCATTCAAATGTGTCCAACCTGCCTATTTCCACCTTTGATTTTCTACAAAAGATCCAGACTTTCAATCTTGAGAAGCCATAATGCGGACTGGGAGGAGGCAGAGTTTTGCAACACTTCTCAGACAGTTTAACGGATCAGGAGACTTTAAAGATGTCCTCCAAAGCTATTTTGAACACTTAGAGTAGCTAAATAGCTTGTTTAAATTTTTTTTTTTAGAAAAAATAAAGATGACCATTTTGGGATACATGAGGTTTTTGGCCAACAGTGCCGAAAACAAACGGAGGACACTGCACGGCACCGTGTGCACCAATCAGGATTTACCATGAGCAGACACAGGCTAGTAGTGCCTGGGGGCCTAAGATTCTTAGGAGCACCCAAATATCTAATTAAAACTGACTGATTTGTTTTCTTCAATTTAAAGTAATTATCATGGGTGCAGTTTTAGTTCACATGCATAAAAACACATTAAATTGCTTCATCTATCGTAATCAAGTCGATGCACCCCCTTCCCTTTTCATACTGTGAATCCCATTTTACTGCGCGTGTCCATACTTGATTCAGGAAAATGCAAAGAAAATAAAGTTGCGAGCATGACAGTTACTCACGTGGAACAGAAAACAGGAGAAGCCCAAGAGAAATCAAACGTTTTTTTTTTTTTTTTTTTCAAAATCTAAATAAATAAGGTTCCAACCTTCTTCACGGTGACGGATGTGTTTAACCGGCAGTGACAACAGCAAAAGCCGGATACTATTTTGCATGACACTGCTGTCAGGATCAGCAGTGGAGAAGAAGAGGAGCGTGGCACGAAGGTGAGAGCATTAAAGCCATCGAATTTGTAATGAGATTAAACCTTGAATAATGTTCTATAGACCTTAGGAAAGGAGAGAAATTGATCAAGTTCACACTTTTTTTGTTGATGATAGACATGCATATTCGAAACCTTTGGTAATAAATACTATTCATGTGACAGCAGGAAGAGGAAAATATACTGTAAAAGGATTACGTAACTAGTGAGTTAAGCTGTCAGATAATTATAAGAGATTCCAAAAGACGGGGGTCCCATGACTGGCTTTGCCTTGGGCCCCCCAATGACGAGTTACAGACTTTCCACTTCAGCAACTAAGAGATAAGCCTATTGTGTATAAGAAAGTATTTTTTTTAAAAATGTGGAAGTTGACTAATATGAAGTAACATATGAAGTTGGTCCAACCTTTGCAGCTGCAGTGGGTTGTTTTCACTGACATCACATTTTTTGCTGAATTACCCACGCGCCACTGCCCGCCGTCATTTAACCCCTCCACCTAACGCGTACCCAGTGTGGAAGAAATACTCTCAGTTATTGTGTGTGTTTTTGTGTTTCACGGGTGTATTGGGACTCAAGTACACAAGAGAGGACTTGCTAACCATCACAGAGCTTTCTTCTGACTTTTCTTCTGACTTTTTTTCGACAACTTTCACCAATTGGTTGAAGCTTTTTCCAGAGTTACTAGTTGGTGCACTCTTCAAAGCCTCGTGAACCGGTACACAAGTCCGGCTGCGTAAGCGGGGATATCATCTAACGGTTCAGACAAAAAACTTTCTGGACGTTCTGAGGCTCTGTGCTTCACCGAGACTTGGTTTTGTGGACGATTGTCCGACGCTGCTATCCCGCTGCCCGGTCTCAACCTCCATCGTGGTGAAGTGTCACCGAGCTAACAAGTGCAATCGATACGCAGAAGCCCAACATTACAGTTGAGATCGTTTTTTGTTCACTTGAAAGATTCGAGAATTTTGTGAAATAATGGATTTGTTTATTCTTTTGTCTTTCTGCTATTGTCATCAAATTTTAAACAAATAATAAAGATTTCGCTTTGCTTGTGGTGCACTAATATACAGTTCACCATTTCAAAAAAAATTGAATAAATGGAGTTTGCCTCGATATTAAAACAATAATATTCCACAACCTTAGGTTTTGGTGTTAGCATAGAGGTAAGTGCTCCTCCTTTCTGTCACATAGAGTAAAAAAAATCATGGGCACAATAGTCCGCCTTTGTTACGCAGTCCTGAGTCCCATGATGTGTGTATGCCAGGTAGCCCAATAGTCAGTCTGGGCTTGATGTGCTGTCAGTCGCGTCTTCAATGAATGCAGTTAGAAACATAATGTCTTCCACCTTGCCTATGTATGAGTAACGGAGCTCAGGGATCGTAAATGGCCGCTGTTCGAGGGTGACGTCACATGAAAACAACCCATAGTTTTCGCTCTTCTGGGAGTGCTTCTACAGTTAAAGTGTTTACATGGGGATTTTATAGCAGACGTTCCCGATGTCGAACTTGAGAGGATCTCTGCTAGCACACCGTCACTGTTTGATTCTTCACAAAAATGTTTGATAGGGTCAAGGTTCTCAAGTTACTCCACATCAAACAGCTTTAGAATGACCTTGCGGGGATATGACGCAATTTGAATGTTTACCTGCACAATTGGAGCTGAAACGTACCTGACAAGCTTGGTAAAGCAGTTGGTGCTCAAACTTTTTGATACCCAGGATATTCTGGAACATCTCGTACAGCTGGTCCTTGCTCAAGATGAGCTCGGAGGCAGCGCTGGCAGTCATGCGTTGCTGCGCCTTGCGCGGATCCTCGTCCCCGCGGTAGATCGTGTCGAATTTGGCCATCCAGGAGCTCAGAACCGTCTCTTTGCTCAGGCCGTCGATCTCCGGGAGGCTACGCACGCGTTTCTCGATGTGCCTCTTGAACACGTCCCTGAAGTCGCTCGCCGAGAAGCCGCCGCTCTGGACCATTTTAGCCACACGGTCGCTCTTTAAGAACACCTGTGTTGTGAGACGGAGGAGATAAGGATGCGGGATTAATGGTTACTGCAGTGTGCTAAATACTGGAGTGAAAGAAACGTTACATTACTCCTCTGTAGGAAAATATAATCATTTCTGTTCATGTAGCATTTTGTCCCTGAGGGTCTGACTTCTTCATCACACAAATGGCATTCAACCATTGTCGAAGCCAGCGATTGGGTGGTAACAAGTTCAGGGTGTATCCCGCCTCCTGCCTGGAGTTAGCTGGGATAGGCTCCAGCATACACGTGACGCTAGTGAGGCAAAGTGGTGTAGACAATGGATGGATGGATGGAATCATCAAAGCGTTTCATGGTAAATTGAAAATCAGCAGCTTTGCCGTTCCAGGGAATAATATACAATACTGTACTGGTGCTTTCCCTCATTTACACATGGTAATATGAGGGAAAAGCTGAAGGATGTCTTGAGCAGGGATGCAGTTTGATCATCTACAATACTCATGCTGCATAACACTCAAGGCCCTGGGGCCAGATCCACACACACACAAAAAAAAAACAAAACGTGTGTTTATTTCATGTTTCTCACTTGCTTTGTTTTATTCATTTCGGCAGAGACACTTTAACTGATATTGCAAGCATTTGTTTTTTCACTAAATCTTTTCTTGAAGCAAATTGAGCAATAGTTTTATCCATCTATTTTCTTTGTCGCTTATCCTCACGAGAGTCGCGGGGAGTGCTGGAGCCTAGCCCAGTTGTCAACAGGTAGGAGGCGGCGTACACACTGAACTGGTTGCCGGCCAATCGCAGGGCACATGGAGACACACAGCCGCAATCACAATCACGCAATCACACCTAGGGGCAATTTAGAGTGTCCAATTAATGTTGTTGTTTTTGGGATGTGGGAGGAAGCCGGAGTGCCCACCCGGAGGAAACCTACGCAGGCACGGGGAGAACATGCAAACTCCACACAGGCGGGGCGGGGATTGAACCTGCGTCCTCAGAACTGTGAGGCCAACACTTTACTCGCTGATCCACCGTGCCGCCGCAATAGTTTTACACAAACTGTAAATATCGGCATGTCACAATTATTGCTTCTGAATCAAAATGTGATCAAATGTTCACAATATGAGAATTTGAGGTAGAATGCTTATTGTCATTGCAGAATATAACAATCAATTGCAAGGGCAATTGCATAGCTGTACGCTATCTAATAACATCATGGTGTGACTATACATTTATATTATAGTACAGTACAGTATATGGTTATCATAATTATCCCTGTCCAACAAGGTACAACATATCCACAATGTGTCTTGTGACAATAACAAATTTAACACTCCTGGACCCTGCAACATTGCTCATACAGATATTCTCGCTGTTAACAAGAACACAGTTCTATGGCCTGCATGCAGGGATGTTCAGCAACATGGCCGCCTGCAAATGACAGCCTGACAATCACAGGCAAAATGACAGCATCAACGAAACAATGCAGCCCACTGCTTTGTCATCGAGACAGTCACATTTTGTTCCCGGCAACCAAGGTGGCTGAAAAGCAACTGTGCTCGTCATTTTGTAAACAGTGTACATGTCCAAACAACAAAGCTTTGGTCCCATTGATTCCTGCCTGGAGAGGCTTTTAAAGGCGCAGAAGTCTTTAGGAAAATCAATGATTTAATTTATTATTGTCTCTCCCACTCAAAATAGAATAGCAACAACCATTTAAATTATTTTGTCAATTACCAGAGCAATTTAATTTGCTATTAAAAAAGGTCTAGTCCATCATAATAATTGGGTGTACTCCACATCCTTTTTGTACACAGCAGTAGCCTACGCGCAGCACAGACAGTCAGCGCACTTGCACCAGTGCAAAACTTCATAAAAAAATAAATAAAACTCGGTCTTTTATAATGGTAATATTTTGAAAAAGTGCCGAACGGTGCTGATTCATACTGAGAGCCCGTTTGTGATGTTTTTTCCCTCTCAAGTACCAGAATAAGATTAACAACATTTTAAAAGATCGCACAACTGCAGTAAAATTCTACTCCATAGCAAACTACTGCTATTTATCCATTTAAAACCTTTGGGACTAGACGGCAGGGTTCGAATCCTCCTCACTGATGCCACTAGACGGTGCTCTACATTTTTGGGCTTGTCTGGGTAGTTTCTATGATACCGGGAGTATTTTAACATTTTTAAAACGCTACATGAGATTTCTCAGCTTGCGTAAAAATACCACAAGCACATAATGATGTATCGTAGACGTTGTTTGAGTACATTTGAAACAGAGAGCTGCTGAATGATGCAGGTGACTTTACTTGAAGAGTTCATTCCTTGGAATGGGCATATATTATGAGGACGTAGCACAGTTTTAGATTCTTATCAATGCGCAGCATAGTGCATTGTTCACTTCATCCAAAGCAGCAATATTCCCTTTTTGTATTGATACTGTATTGCACCAGGATTGGATGGTTGACATAAAAGACTTGAAGGACTATAATTTCTTCACTCACTATTTCACCATTTAACGTATCAATGCTGATATCGACCGGTATGTATCCCTCGCCCTCGTTTACATATAGCACGGTATAGCATATTACATCAATCATGACATGGAGGTGAAGCTCTTGTTAAACTCTATAGCGATCTAAAGAATGTATACGCATTTATCTGCAGTTTTTCCAGTACCCCTTTGCTTGTTTTTTTTTTCCATTAAAGAATTGACCTTTAATATCCTCTATCTGTCATGTCTCTAGCACGCATGGTAATAACAACTTGCTTCATTATGTGAATTGAAGAGCGTGAGCTTGGAAAGACGGCTGTGTCAGCCACATGGTCTGACTCATAATCTGCACAGTGAGAAACCTCAGCCACCATTTTATCATTCAGCCGCATGGATTTCAGGCATTTTGACTCGGAAACTGGAGCAGTCCTGCATGGGGGCTTGGATTTATGGGCCGAAAAAAACGCCCGGCTCGACTTCGCAAAGAGAGAGGCGAAATTGCTGCAGCCAGCCAGCCAGCCACATTTTTTGCACTTCTACAATCAGCAGAAATGTACATGGACTTGCATTTAGTCAGTGATGAATTTACAAAGTCATCCAGCCTCTGTTTTGCGGGAAAAACATGTTGTGATTGAGCGGGTGCCGCTGTGATTATCGTGTACTGGTACCTCATAGTAGCTCTGCACGGCGTTGATGAAGGCTTCATCAGCTACAATTTGCGTGTCTCCGTTCAGGAAGGCCTGAAAGCGATCCTTGGTCTGCTGAAGCTGCTGTTTGGTTATCTGTTGAGGCAAGGACAAACAAAAGACAAAGCGGCATTAAAGCAAGTTTAGGCAACACTGTCCAAATGGGTGTAGATTATCTTAAACAATGCTATGCGTCCATTTTTTTAAACAGCTCAGCTTTTCAAAAGTTTGTCTCAAGGAGGCTGAGCCCTCCCAGGCCAGATTGGAGATGTAGTCCACCACGGCATCCTCATGTGGCTTCACAAGCTCTCCCAGTCTGCAGCTTTGAAGACGGCAGCTATTCTGGGCCCACAAAATACACTAAGAGGCAGCTCCCGGCATAAAGTTGAAGAAGCTCAATGACGCACTCCCAAATCTCTTGGCGTCCAAAGGCATCACCCGGAGAAAAAGCAAACCAGCCTGTCTTGGCTGATTGGATGTGCAATCTCCTTCTCGCAGGCACCACACTGGGGTCATGACCTCAGGTGCAAGCGAGAGCAAAGAGTGACGATTCGATCGAGGGAGAACTCGAGAGTTTAGATTTTACGGCTGTCCTCCGTCTTTGCCGCCACTGCTGTGATGTAAAGCCTGCAGCAGGGGAGATACGCTCACTGGCAGTAGTCAATCTTAAAATCTTTTTTTTTTTCAATCATCCCTCATGAATAAAACTCCAACGTTGTCGACTTTTTCTACTGTGATCCCACTAGTGCCCCCCACCTTAAGATTTCCAACCTATCACCTTGAGCTGAGAGTTGCTCCAACGATGATTGTAGGTGACGGTCCAAAAGAACGAACACAGCACACAGATAACACCGAATTGGAACCTCGGCGGCATTTATTCACCTATTCTGAAGCCTGTTGCACAAACAGGTTGTCCTTATAGGATCTGGAAATGAAATTCTTTTTAAGTTTGACCTAACTTCACTAGACCGGTCTGAATAGTGTCTTTTTCTTCATTATCTATCCCAGCGATGTATCGTGACAAGCACAATGCTTCATTCCATCCATCCATGTTTTTTCTGGACTGCTTTCCCTCACAAGGGTCATGGGTGTGCTGGAGCTAATCCCAGCACTCTCCGGCCAAGAGGCACGGTACACCCTCAACTGGTGTTCAGCCAATTGCAGAGCGGATAGAAAACTCTTCAATTAAATGACAGAAGGTAGGCTACAATCATACGGACCTGTTGCCATTCATTGAACAAAACTGATAGTTTTATCAGTTATCATCATTTGTACTATCCATCATCCATTTTTTTTTTGCCGCTTTTCCTCACAAGGGTCGCGGGAGTGCTGGAGCCAATCCCAGCTGTCATCGGGCAGGACCAAAACTGGTCGCCAGTCAATCGCAGGGCACATCGAGACAAACAGCCGCACTCACAATCACACGTAGGGGCAATTTAGAGTTGTCAAATTAATGTTGCATGTTTTTGGGATGTGGGAGGAAACTGGAGCACCTGGAGAAAACCCACGCAGGCACACGAAAAACATGGAAACTCCACACAGGCAGGGCCGGGATCGAAGCCTGGATCTCAAAACTGTGAGGCCAAAGCTTTACCAGCTGATCCACCGTGAGGTTTTGCTCATGTTAAATATGTGCCATGATTTAATAAATGTCAGGAGTGGATGGAGTCAAAATTGGGCTTACATATTGGACATTGGGAAAACAATACACCAAAAGAATGTTTATGTTCCAACAGACTGGTGCATAATTCAATTGCAAAAACCCAACCATATAATTTAAAGAGTGCTCAAATTAATACAGACACGTAACCTTTAACTCATTCGCTTCAATGTTGAGATATTTTATACGTACGTAAAGAACCTAATTAAAGTAACGTGCACCTCTACCACCTTATCCCCTTTGTTTCACCTCACTTTGGTTGAAATGTCCTTGAATTGATTTAACACATGCTAACAGAGTCAGTGACCTGAAAGTCAATAGAGCGGCCATCTCCCTGTGACAAATGTTGTCTACACTTCAAGCTGTTGTGTATATCATACATGCACAAAGACCAGCTGGTAACGCGTGTGTATGCGCATGCGTGTACTCGCAACTTTGGTGTGGGTGGAAGATGTAAACGCATTACATATCATGTGCCTGCCTGAGAGGCAATCTCGATAACATCTGCGAGCCTGTCGCAGTTCCGTCCAAACCCCTTCAGTCTGGTTAGAATAAATGTGAATTAACTATATTCTGTCAGCACCAAAAGCAAATGATTGGAATGATTTTATAGACACCGCCATCGTAAAAAATAGTTCCACCCATTGATTTTCCATCCAGCTTTTCCCTCATTCGAGTCACAGTTGAACTCCCATCCGATTTATTTATTTATTTAAGTTTACTGGAATTGAAATCAGAATTTATGGAAGATAATGGAACGTCAACGTTTCAATATACAACCAGATAGGGATTAGTTGCAAATAAATGCTTGTAACACCAGTTTGACTAAAGGGAAAAATGCAATTTCTCTACTCAGTTCTTGCCAGAATAAACACAATAAATCTATTTTATTAAAAAAACTGAAATTTTCCGTGGGTCGTATAAAATGATGTGACAGGCTGGATCTGGCCCTCAGGCCTTGAGTTTGTTACCTCTGGTTTAGCATGCAATCCATGTTTATTGTGATCGCTCATAATGTAGGTCCTCATGAACTAACCAAATTTACAACGACAGTAGAGATTATTAAACGTACTTGTTCTCCCAACAAGTACACTTGTTATAACGTATTTTTGGGCAAGTTTTCATAGTCAAAAGTAGCTCTGAGAAATAAACAAAAATGTTGCAGTAATGACCGCAAAGAATCTTGTGAATTGTCACAATTGCAGCTTTGAAACATTCCAGGCATACAAAGAAAACAAATAATAAGACTGGATTTTGGGGGTTTATAAATACATATATAATTTAAACTCGGACAACCATCCCAATATTTTTTTGCATTCAAAAAAACTGAAATATATTTAACGAAGTTTTCAAACAGTCTCGTGTTCAAAATACAATAAGTCACTATATTTCAGTCGTAATTGGTACCCCTCCATTGTAATCTGATTTGGAGCCTCTTTTTTTCCCGTTCTTATGTACTGTTGTTCACGTTGTGTTCCACAGCTACACTCCTAATAAAGTATGACGGCAGTAACGCTATCCCAGTGGAAACAAACCATATTAGATGAGGGTTAGGGTTCAAAATTTTACTTATCTTGGTTTCTCCTTAAATATAGCTTTGTGTTGCTTGTACCTCAAGATTTCAGATCAGCAACAGGGAGAATAAATACTTTTGTCTTCTATGTTTTAAAGGCCTCAACATGTAAGAAACATTGGCTCTTGGCATGAGGATGCATTTTTGCGAGGGGGAGGAAGGCTGGTGATTTATCGTTCCCTTCCAAATTCAATTAAAAATTTTCCTCCAGAACAATTATAAATGTGGACTAATAAATGTGAGTCGATGGTGTCATTCAGCAGACAGCTGAAGTGCTCGGTTGCTTGCAGTTTCTCCCCCGGGTGCTCATATGACATTAAAAATTCTTCTTCTTCTTCTTTTCCTTTCGGCTTGTCCCGTTAGGGGTCGCCACAGCGTGTCATCTTTTGCCATCTTAGCCTATCTCCTGCATCTTCCTCTCTAACCCCAACTGCCCTCATGTCTTCCCTCACCACAATCCATAAACCTTCTTCTTTGGTCTTCCTCTCGCTCTTTTGCCTGGAGCTCCATCCTCAGCATCCTTCTACCAATATACTTCACTCTCTCGCGCTGAACATGTCCAAACCATCGAAGTCTGCTCTCCTCGAACTTGTCATCCAAAACATCCAGCTTTGGCTGTCCCTCTAATGAGCTCATTTCTAATCCTATCCAACCTGGTCACTCTCCGAGCGAGAACCTCAACATCTTCATTTCTGCCACCCCTATCCAGTTCTGCTTCCTGTTGTTTCTTCAGTGCCACTGTCTCTAATCCGTACATCATGGCCGGCCTCACCACTGTTTTGTAAACTTTGCCCTTCATCCTAGCAGACACTCTTCTGTCACATAACACACCAGAACACCTTTCGCCAGCTGTTCCAACCTGCTTGGACCCGTTTCTTCTTTCCACTTCCTGACCACACTCTCCATTGCTCTGTATTGTTACCCCAAGTATTTGAAGTCGTCGACCCTCGCTATCTCTCTTCTCCCTGTAGCCTCACTCTTCCCCCTCCACTTTTCTCATTCACGCACATAATTCTGTTTTACTTCTTCGGCTAATCTTCATCCTCTCCTTTCCAGTGCATGTCTCCATCTTTCCAATTGTTCCTCTGCATGCTCCCTGCTTTCACTGCACATGACAATATCATCTGCGAACATCATGGTCCAAGGGGATTCAGTCTAACCTCATCTGTCAGCCTATCCATTACCACTGCAAACAGGAGGGGCTAAGAGCTGATCCCTGATTGCAGTCCCACCTCCACCTTAAATTCCTCTGTCACACCTAAGGCACACCTCACCATTGTTCTGCTGCCATCATACATGTCCTGTACTATTTTTAAATACTTCTCTGCCACACCAGACTTACGCATGCAGTAGTACCACAGTTCCTCTCTTGTACTCTGTCATAGGCTTTCTCTAGATCCACAAAGACGCAATGTAGCTCCTTCTGACCTTCTCTGTACTTTTCCACGAGCATCCTCAAGGCAAATAATGCATCTGTGGTACTCTTTCTAGGCATGAAACCATACTGTTGCTCGCAGATACTTACTTCTGTCCTGAGTCTAGCCTCCACTACTCTTTCCCATAACTTCATTGTGTGGCATTAAAAATAAATCCTTAAAATATGGAATTTCTTAATGTACTCATTAGGTTTGGGCCAGCCGTGGCTCGGCCAGTGGCAGACGATTAATCTTTTCATCAACATTATCAGCGTTGCGTGCACAAAAGCCGAAGACCGCTGCGCTGATTGGGGAACTGTACTGATTAGCGGCCATACTGAAAGTGCCTACATTTTCATCTGATTCCACATTCCCAAGACATATTTTTCCTACTTGGCGCATATTGATTCTCTCTATGGCTGTTATCAAGACTGCAGCAGAGCCCAGTGATTCATTTGCAGCTGTGAAGTAAACATTAATCAACCCTGCGTATCAATAGAGGAGCCAGGGCAAAAGCATTATGCGACGAAAACTTTCACTTATACTTACTGTTCAAAATGACTTGACTGTACGTCTTAACTCGGATGCTTCGGTGATTAGGTGGATCACTGTGCCCCATTTTGGACATTGAGTCACATTTTAATTGAATTATCATGTTTTGGAGCAGTACAGTGCTACTACACAAGTAATGGACGGTCATATCATTTCAGCCCATTACTTAAGTAAAGAGGGAGCAGCATTTGATTCATTAAAATGTGCAAAAGTAAATGAAAGAGAGACTTGAATGCTGGACTCACCCGTGCGCCTTAATCCAGCCTTGTGTACTTATCAATTTATCTCTAGAATTTTATTCCCCATATTTTATAAGCTGCATGACATAACTGTCCTTGCAGCCCTGTGACGGGCAGATTAATTATCTAAAAGAGAAAAGTGTATAATGCAGCCTGCGTGGTTTAGGGTCCTGAATCTCACTTGTACTAAGCTTCCTCTTGAAGTTACATCACGTTGAAAGTTGATGGTTTTTTTTTCTAAATTAAGGGGCTGCAGTTCAGATGTGTAGTACAAGGCTGTACATAAAGTAGGTATTATTTATTAGTGAGGTGTTCCAGGGAAGTAGGCACAGATGCAATGTAATTAAACATTAAAATGAATCAAATGACTAAAAGATAGCAGGAAAGAAATAGAACCATAAATCTGACAAAATAGACACAAGCAACTTCATCTAATACCACGGCGCCATAAAATGTACCGAAGATAAAGCTGAATAACCACAGCAGCATTAATCATTCACCACAACATTCAGTATAGCTGAATGAGATTTCAAATACAAAATAAGAAAGTGAAGTTATTAAGCTCCATTTGGCCAAAGCATATTCTTTCCTTTCATTTTGTTTCCAGTGGTGTTGGGCTACAATGCATAATACTTAGTGATTTTCTATCCTAACAAACAATATTAAAACAACAATAATGCAGAAAGGTCAAAAGATTACCTGGCATAATATATAAACGGAGAACACAATATTTTATGAAAATGCCTTCCAATAAAATGGCAGATTGCAAAATATATCAAAAAAGGCAGGCATATGATTCAATTATTATCTCTCTGACAGTATTAATTAAAATCATGTATGTCAGGCAAGCAGATCTTTTGATGCAGTTTTTATTAAAGCTCATTCGATGATGTTGGTGGAGTTGGCAGTGAGTGCGTGTAAAGACTCATTTTGAACATCTTGGATTTTTCTTAAATGAGACGCCACACATGATGAGGAAAAATATTCATCTATGTGCTTATTGCTCTTATAATGTGTTGGTTACACAAGATGACCGACAGAGCACCACACACACACACACACGACAATATATTACAGAGGTGCCCAGGCTTTTTTACCCCAAGATCTACTTTTCCAGTAGCCAGCCTCTCGCGAGCTACCGACGACGACGGGATGGGGGGGATGATGATGCTCCCAAAACCGTTTTAAGGTTAATGTTATGTTGCCTCCTATATTTAAATTTCAGAATTTGCTTTTTGTGCACTGTATTGTCTGTGCTTTCATCCTGGATCAGGCTGTAGCAAAGTGGAATTTTAAAACTACACACCATATCATTCTGCACTTTCTACTTTGGCTTCTGACCAGACCTTTCCCACTCGGAAAAGAGAAAATCTCGTCCAGTTTAACCACTTTTTCTTGGATTATACACATATTCCAACAGTCTTGTATCTTAAAACAAAAGCATTTCTTTTTTTAACCTTCTCCATTAATATCGAAAGTAAACATAAGCGGCATGTCTACCTCATCTTTGCCCTACGTTGCCCAGACTGTGTTGCTACCTAAAGCAGCAGTGAAGGACGCTGTCATTATAAAACACATTGACGGGCTGCGTAAGTACTGTAACATTTTTAATTATGAGTATACGTCTTTAAAAGCGGGGATGGGGGGGGCGGGTGTAAGGTAAACCAGGAAAAAGATAGTGTGGCGGAGCAGCGTTCGTTGTTAGAGAAATTTCCGTGTGCTGCCTAAAAGAAACCAGTGGCTTCTTCTTTTCATTTTTTACAGTACCTATGTGAATTGTGCCATTGGATGTAACAACCAGTCATCCCTCATTCATTGGATCACATTGCAAAATGTCACAAACTAATCAGCTGTATGTTATACTTTCAATTTGCAAGACTGCATCAGCGGTGCACAATTGCGCACACGGGCAGTTTAGAGGGAACATTGGGTGATGTCTTTTTTTTTTTTTTTTTTTGGGCACGCCATCCCGTGATGGACCAAAACTGCCTCACGATCGACCCATTTAGCACCCCTGATATATTCTGTAGTACCAAGACTGACCTGTGAGAGGCACCACGTTGCAATATGGCATCCAGATTGGCGGAAAATACAATGAAGAAGAAAGTGTAGTCATAGTAGAAGTAGTAGTAGTAGTAGTAGTAGCAGTAGTAGTAAAAGAAGAAAAAATAGAAGAAGCTACACTAACTCCTTATCTGCTAACTGCATTACGTTTGCAAAAGTCTTTGTCATTTTTATTGCATTGAATTACCCGAGAAACAGATAGTACAAACATGCAAAAGAATCACTTGCTCATCTGTTTTTTTCCAGCAATAGCGTTATCTTCGGGCGGCTTCCTGTTTGGATATTGTTTCGTGTCACGTCACAATCGCGGAGTTCCTGGTTTGGCCGTGTTGACCCCACACATCAGGAGTCGGCCCTCGAAATTTTGAACACTTTTAAAATTGGTATCGTCGGCCCCAACTGTTTTCGGAGCAGATGAGAGAGAGAAATCACTTTGAATACAGCCCACACGGGATAATTACTTGGGATCATAAGTGGGATCATTTGTTAAAGTACAACGAAATTGTGCTTCCCAAATGGAGTCCTTTCTCTGTTTTCAAAGCACAATTCACTGACAAAGGCACGTCGCATCTGAGCAAACACCGCGAGTGCGTGACAGCTGCATAAAGTCAAACACAGCGAGCCCAGTGCCACGAAGCCTCTGTTGATCACAGAAACTACAGAAACACGAAAGACAGGTGGTCAGGCTATTCTCCCCCGGGCAGAAACGTTCACATTCATCTGCGGCAAATGGCACACAAATGCGGCACCGTGTGAGTAAACGGCACGCGGCGAGGTCATCAAACAGAGGGGTGTGTGCTCCGCAGACAAACAGCAAACAGGTCGTGTGTCCGCAGCCGCCACCGCGCCGCCATACTACAAGTTGCGGCACTGGCCGCGCACACAGGAGTACACCGTGTTCACCACCAGCTCAGCCGCTTCTCGTAACAGACATCCATTATCACGCCACCCACTCCCTCACAGCAGCCATCCTGCTCGGCCCCCGGGTCTTCAGTCGTGCAGTTACCGAGCAGAAAATGAGCCCTTACACAACTATGACATAAATGGCATGGACTTGTGAACTTCCCATCGTTTACAGGCTAAAATCAGATGGGATTTGAAAAGGTCACAGCAGGGAAAAAAAAAAAATGCTATCAAAACTGTCTGCAGGAAGTAGATCCGCAGGTGTATAATTACATCATGTGAATGCACTTTACACAAATAGCCAGCCATAAAGGACTTTAAATTATTTAGAGTAACTTGTGATCTATATTTGGTCTTTATTCCCATATGACATTGATCAGCTGATGATACCTATTGAAGGTCGTATAAAAGCACATTTTAGAAATTTAAAAAAACTTAAATTTGAGTATTGGGTGGCTTTAAAAAATCTACACACTCCCATTCAAATGCTAGGTTTTTGTAATGAACAGAAATAAGATGAAAAGAAAATATTTAAAAACGTTTTCCACCATTTACATTCTTGATAACTGGTATAACTGGGAAAAATATATATTTTTGAAAGGTAATGTATAAATGATCTGCATAGTGATCATGTTGTAAAGTGTGCATAATCTCTCTTATTAGGGTGTGCACACTTGTGCAAACACATTATCTGAGTAGTTTTTTTACTGCGCCCCTCAAAAAGAAAAAAAAAATCAATTTAATTGTACAAATGATACTGAAGGTCACAACAGCAGTATGATCTATTTTTGCTTTTTAAATTACTCAAAAAAGCCTGTAATTTAAAAACTTCTTTCCTTATTCTTAGAACATACATTTTGGTAAAAATGCACAGTTAATACTCAATAATTAGTGTATATGCAAATGTATGGATTGCATATACAGCATAGTACATATACATTGCCTGCTAAGTTTTAACATGCTAATTTCTGTGCATTTATAATTGTATTATTATTATATTTGTGTACACTCGCACTCACGGATCAAACATTTTTTTATTTACAAAAACAATAATCCTTAATCTGAGTTGAAACTGAGAGGCATTGCTTTAACAAAATGTTTTCCATGTACAAATTTGGAAAATTAATGCGATTGAAATGAAAATGAAATGAGCAGGCAATTTTTAAAATAAACGTACACATTTTCCAGATCCACGTTACAAAATGAGGAAGAATTTCTTGCTCAAAGGTGTCATTTGAAATGAAAATATTATTCATACAATACCATGTTAAACTTGTATTGGGTCAACATGAGCCATTTTCTACAATATGCTGTGTTTGACGAGAGAAGATTTGCAAGCTTTAGCAATTTAGTATTATCCTCCAACTTTATTTGTACTACATAATACTGAGTGTGCCTACAATATTAAGTTTTCATATTACATTTTCTTGGGCAGCACGGTTCACTAGTGTTTAGCAAGTCTGCCTTACGGCTCAGAGGTTCTTTGTCAAACATCCGCTGAGTTTCAATTTACTCTCTGCGCCTGAATGGCTTTTAAACTTCACACATTCTAATGCTGTTAGTTGTTGTCTATTCAACATGTGCCCTGTGATTGGCTGGCGACAAGTGCTATAGAAGATGAATAGATGTATGATATCATCTATCAATAGTATAGTATTGTTGGCTTTTGGAACAAAAATCAACAAAATAGAACAAAATTCCGCAGTTACTGTTGGCTGATGGTGATCATTCAGAGTTCAAGTAGCCTGCACAGGAATGTGTCATCACTTTTTGACAATGCGGGAGGGGGGGAAAGTGAGCCAGAGTTTATACCTGACATGCAGGCTGACTCTGCCCCCCAGGTTTTTTTGGGGTTTTTTTTTGCCTTCTTGAGGTCTGAGGCAGCAAGCAGAAGACTGCAGTTATGATCCCTGTACACCTTGGATATCTCTATTTTCTGCCTTTTAATGTGGGATTAAAAAAAATCTCCACAGTTCCTGTCATGGCTTGCCTTTTTCCCACAAAATCAACGCTTCATGTAACACAACAGCTCGGAAATGGCTTGGGGGAATATCTCGCTTCCGTGATAATGGCCGTTTCTCTCATCAAGAAGTAGAAAAACCTCTCACATTGAGATGACATAACTAACCTTATCAAGGCAGCACGGTGGAGCAACCGGTTGAGCGTCTGCCTCACAGTTCTGGGATTCGTTTAGAATTTCCATCTTTTCCTTCTCCATGCGTGTTTTCTCCGGCAACTCCGGTTTCCTCCCACATTGCCAAAAACATGCATTTAATTCTAAATTCTAGATTCTAAATTGCCCTTAGGTGTGATTGTGAGTGCGATGGGTTGTTTTGTTTCTATCTCTTCACAATCAGTTCTGGGTGTACCCCGCCTCCTGTCCGAAGATAACTCCGATACCCTCCAGCACTCCTGCAACCCTTGTGAGGATAAGCGGCTCAAATAATGATGGATCTATTGACAGGGGCAAAATAAGGCAGCAGTTGAGAAGATGGGTCCAATTTGAGACGAAATGCAAAAAAGAAGGACGGACGTGCTCGCTATTGTGCAGGCACGTTAATAAGCAGTTAATTTTATCCATGCAATTACTGCAGTCAGACATAAGATCATTTCAAGCAGGAAGACTGGCCATTTCTCTGCCGCTGTTCATAATCACACATTGATTTTACACAGTTATGTCAAGTAAAACTGATAAACATCTCGTTGAGGAATTCCATTTCCTCTATAGGTGTACGTCAACTGCAGTCTTGGCACTTTCAACATCTACACAGAATCAAAACAGAAACGATGGAATTCAGAAAAAATTTACTTTGGCATGTTGCAGATTAATGATGACTTTCATATTTTATAATTTGCACCTCATATAGTTGCTAGAATGCCTCCAAGTCAAGATTTCAACCAAGACCAATCCTAATTAGGATCACCCCCCAATGCGATTCCCAACTTCTGTACATGACTTAGGATTTAAAGATTCGTCAATGAAATAAAAGTTAAGTTTGAAATCCAGAAAATAACCAGATTCATTAAGAGAAATAAATTAATGGATGAACTCTAATGAAAACCCTCTGCCCAAGCAGTTCAAGGAAACATGCTGTCACAGTGAATATAGCCAGATAAAATACTTGAGTACCATATTTGCAAGTATTATATCAATGGAGTACTTACTGTATATGTACTAGATCATGTAAGTGGTTCTCAGCAGTAATAAGAATTCAGCAGCCACAAGCCTTATTATGGACCTGTCTGTGTCTAAATCCATAAAGCAATGTAGTTGTTGTATGTACAGTGTGTACTTCTCCACAAACAGTAAGCTAGTAGCTAGCTAGCTAGCTAAGCTTGAATCAACTCCTTGAACTCAAAACCAGTGAACATAACAGTACTCTAGTGTAATATTATGCAACTGCACTTTTGTCTGCTCTTCTTGGTTTTAATAAGCTTACCAAATCTTGGACAGGAAGTAAAAGACTGAAAAACACACTCTATGCAGTTATTTATTTATTTATTTATTTTGGCAATAACTGTGCCCTGATATACGTATTTTATGTAATTTTTACCCAAGATGTTCTTCTATTTTATTCGCGCATCCACCTTGTGGAGAAGCGCTCGTCATTCCGTTGTATGCACAGTCCTATAATGACATGAAAGGCTTTTGTTTTTTTTTAATTTTGATTTGATTTTTCTAGCTATCTAGCTAAGCTAGTACAGCTTTTTCCCCAGAGCCATCAACTCCTTGACCTCAAAACCGTTGAACATAACAGTACTGCAGTGTAATATTATGCAACTGCACTTTTGTCTGCTCTTCTTGGTTTGAATAATATTACCAAAGCCTGGACAGGGAGTATAAGACTGAAAAATACACTCTATGCAATTATTTATTTTAGCAATAACTGTGCCCTGAAGTCTGTATTATGTCTGTCATTTTTACCCAAGATGTTCTTCATTTTTTAGAAGCACTCATCATTTCGTTCTATGCGCAGTCATATAATGACATTAAAGGCTTTTGATTTTTGACTTTAATTTGATTTTGAGTATGTGAAATCCTTTTGGATTTGTACAACGCATAATATATGGTCAACATATCAACTAACATGTTGCTATGACATCATCTCTTCACCACAGAACAGTGTACCACATTGTTGCTCTATTTTCTCTATATGACATTGGATTTAATATTTCGTATACAGTAACAAGATTGACAGAGAGAGTGCAGATTAATCAGTCAGGATGGACACACTAACTAACCTTAAGCTTCTTTTAAGCTTTATGGATTTCGTCCATCGCAAAAGAGTTTTTTATTATCGTCAGCATGTCAAGGTTGGGTAGGACAAAAAAACATTGCAGTCGACGTCTAACACTCAGGATCACGTGGGCTCTGCTGGGACATTAAGGTTTAATTAACACGTGCACAACGGAAATAGAAATCAACTGGTGCGGGGCGAACGTCAGAATGTGAAATGAAGCTTTCAAGCCGGAGCACAGATGCACTTGCGCGTTGTGTGAGGGATGGAAGAAAAAAAAAAAAACACAAAATCCTAAATTGTCCTGCAAAAGCTCCTCGGGGCAACATTTTCATTTCGATTGCTGTTTTTCTCCAAACAACAGCGTCCCGGTGTGAGATCAATTCATCAGCCGCTGCTGCTTTATCATCTGAATAATTAAGTAAAAAAAAATGTCTAACCCTGGCAGAGTATGAAATAAAATACAGTATTAAGTAAATAAACGTAAAAAGTTATTTTCCGTGTGATGAGCTACGACTCAGACTGGAAGTGAAGGATACATTCCTCCATCTTTTAGGCTCACAGTCTTCCTTTTTCAGGTGTCCCGTGACTTTTTCAGGCACACGATGAGTCACTTTTACCTCAATGAGCTCAATGTACATGTTCTAAAGAAATCGTACTAAGTTTATTTTATTAAGGAAAAGAAATTAACATGCCTGACCAAAGAGAGAATTAACTTGTGTGCTACGTTTAAAACACCTTGCAAGAACTTAGTAGACTTTTATGCGGAAAAAAAAATTCAAAATTAAAATTAAATTAATTAATTGACAAAAAAATTTAAATTATTACAATTGCACCTTCCTTAGTCAGATGAGGACCATATTGCCAGCATCAGGAAACCCTTTTCTTATTTTAGACTGATATTATTCTGGCGGCACGGTGATTCAGCTGGTAAAGCATTTGACTCACAGTTCTGAGGACCCAGGTTCAATCCCGACCCCGCCTGTGTGGAGTTTGCATGTTCTCCCCGTGCCTGCGTGTGTTTTCTCCCGGCACTCCGGTTTCCTCCCACATCACAAAAACATGGAACATTAATTGGACACTATAAATTGCTCGTAGGTGTGATTGTGAGTGCGACTGTTGTCTGTCTCCATGTGCCCTGCGATTGGCTGGCAACCAGTTCAGGGTGTACCCTGCCTCCTGCTCATTGACAGCTGAGATGGGCTCTAGCACTCCCCACGACCCTCGTCAGGATAAGCGGCAAAGAAAATGGATGGATGGATGATATTATTCCAACCACTCTTTACCTCTGTGTCATATTAACATGTTAAAATGCGGAAATTCTATGATGCCTCGTTTATTTTCGAACTTTTGAACTTTCATTCTTGGCTCAATGTAGCATCATCTTTCGGTGGCCTGGCATTAAATTACTCTAAATTGGGCGTCATCATCTTTTTGAAACTGAGTGCTACTTCTTCGGGACAGAACAATGTGATGGGGTACAAATTTGATACACGCTTCTGATTCCGTCATGAGTAGGTAATCATTTTTCATAACCATTATTAAAAGGATTTATCAAGGTCGGAAAGAAATCTCCATCCATCCATTTTCTTAGCCGCTTATCCTCATGAGGGTCACAGGGAGTGCTGGAGCATACCCCAGCTGTCAACGGGCAGGAGGCGGGGTACACCCTGAACTGGTTACCAGCCAATCGCAGGGTACATAGAGACAAACAGCCGCATTCACAATCACATCTAGGGGCAAATTAGAGTGTCCAATTAATGTTGCATGTTTTTGGGATGTGGGAAGAAACCGGAGTCCCCGGAGAAAACCCACACAGGCGGGTCCGGGATTGAACTCGCGACCTCAGAGCTGTAAGGCCAACGCTTTCCAGCTGATCCGCCGTGCCGCCAGGAAACAAATCTCAATATGCAAAATTTTCTCTCTATAAATCCCTGCAATTGAGTCCATTTCACATTTCCAACGTTGCTAGGAAATTACAACATTCCATCACGAGTAAGAAATGTTTAAAACAGGTCACGTGGTCCTTGGTGGGGCTGCCTGGTCTCTGTGCATGCTATTCTGGTGACCCCTCTGTTGTATACGAACTAGCCAGTGAATCTGCGACAATTGCGAGCATTTAACATCAGCATTGGTATCGAAATGCAGTTACCCCAACATTAAAATTCTTGGACAGCAGCTATGGTTCAAACACAAGTCTCCTTTACGCAATAAAAAGCATTGGTGCGGTGGTGATCCTTTGATACTTTTTGAATTGAGCTCTTGTGAGCTACATTGCAGGCTTGCAAGATCTGCAGAGGTCTTGCGTTATACGCTAACATTTGAGTTGAAATTGCGCAAAATGACGGGTCAATGTTTTTTTGTTTTTTTTGGTCCTATTCAGATGTTTGGTCAAGCAGAATGGAGGATTTGTATCCCTTTAATGCCACAACAGTTTTGATGTGTCACAGTGGAGTTTTTAAGTTGCCTCTGTGGTTTCTTAGTATTATAATGCATATTTATTGAGAGTCAGAGTCAATCAGCCGAACATAATTTTCTACAGTGGTGTGAGAAAAGAATACAAAATAAGAGCATTAACTGTATACAAGGTACATTAGACAGAAGTGTTGTATGGGGCATTAGCGCTACACACTGCGAGTGAAGGACAGGACAAGATTGGACTGTACAAAGACAGGAGAGAATGCATGTATGACAAGGGTCGTGAACCCAGCTGTACAAGTGAAGTGTGGTTTGAGTGGCTATGTAAATTATAAATGTCTATAGGAGCAGAGTGTGAGTGAGGGGGTCACCCAAGCAATTCACAAATTCAGGAGTATTTGTCGTAGTGAGTGAGCAAAAATGTCCCGGGCGCATGTTGCCTGTGGACATACGCAAGTGAAGTGATACCGTTTCGTGTGCACAATGACGGACAGAAGTGTCCCTTGTCTTTGCTATGCCTGAGGACAGCACCCAATCAAGTGAGAGGCGGGATCGGGACCAGACCTCTACCCACCGAGGGACCCGGGGCGGTTCTCCGGCCCCACCGAGGCGCCATGATAACGTGCCAACTGACGGGTCAACCTTAAATTTGTGTTTTATGACCTGGGGTGTGGGGGTGTCACTTTTTTAGGGTTTTTATGAAGTATGTGTGTGTGTGTGTGTATGGGGGGGGGGGCTAAATTTGAAATTCTGACAAAGGGTAATATTGTTGCAGAAAAAAATTCTGTGTCTTCAGTGCCGTGTTAGTACAGCCTTGCATAACTGACATTTTTTTTTCGCAACATCATCATAATGGAGGGTTTTGCATTGTGTTCGCACCGCGGTGCTTATACCACTTATCCTAATTAGTGTCCTGAGGAAGCCTATCCCACTTGACTTTTGGGTAAAAGGCCAAATACACCCCTGGAATTATCACTAGCCAATTACAGGGCATATAAAGTCAGGCAATTACTCACACCTGTGGACAACTTGTTTATTTCTCCCACCATGCGTGCTTTGGAAAATCTACAAAAGCAAGAACCGAGATTCAAACCCAGGACCTCTTCACTGAGAGGTCGACGAGGAAAATAACACTTTTGTGCAATTATCTTTGTTTCTGCAGCAGTTTCACTCGCACAATCTATGATAACTAGATTGAATTTTACATTTGCCTCTTTCTGTTATGCCATTTTAAGTCCTGTCTCACTTAGTTCCACTCTTTCATTATATCAGCTCTCCTTCATCCATTAGCCAAAATGCCATGCTTAGTTTGATTAATATATCACGTCACATAAACTGGCCAAATGTATCAGCAGAGATGGATCCATTATGTTGGTGGGTGACTTTTTTTTTCTTTTGCATTTATTTAAGGCAGTAAGATCCGTGGTGAAAGTGTCTCCTGTCTTTATCTGACGTGACAAAGGATACAACATAAGGCTCTGGGTTTTTTCTGGGTTCAGCCTCGTGAGGATAAACGGCTCAGAAAATGGATGGATGGAAAATAAGAACTGATCCCTCATACCTTTACGACTACAAGTCGGTGACAAATGTTGACGTAAATGCAGTTCCTTTCAAGTCCTTTGTTTTTTTTTTTCCAGGCTCAGCACCACGGAGGCAACCTTCATCCAAGTAGCACTGATTTGAATTCACTCCACTTCACATTCACATCACACAGGCTCCATCGCTCAGCGAAAGCCTGGATGCTTTTAGAAAGTGCTGAGCCAAGAAGCGCTCGATTAGGAGATGATTGGGTCAGGCTAACTTACGGGAATAACAAATCATACCGGGGGAGAGAAAAACAACAAAAACAAAAATTTGAAACTTATTCGTGATCTATGGAGACCATACGCCGTGATCAACGACAATCATAAGTGCATGAGTTTGAGGCCACCATTCTCATTTGGACAGAGCAAATCTCTCCCTGCTTCGGGATGAAACCTTCTAGAAGAAGAAATGTTCACAGCAAAAGAAGAAAGAGGCTAAATGTAAGAGAAGACAACGAAGAAGAAAAAATTCAAAAGGAGCCGAAGAGCGCACTGTCAAGCACGCTGTCACATCAAGAGCGCCTACTAAACGTGTGACCTCAGCCACCTGGGAAGTGTAGACACCCATACAAGCGTTAAATGCCTGAGGCCCGCCGTGTGTCAGAGCCCACTGGGGGTCTGGATGAACGGCAAAAAAAAAAAAAAAATGTTCGTAGTTGAGGCTTCAGATGTACCATAAGGTGCTTTCCGATGTAATAAAATCGTAAAGCTAAAGTTGACATAATGAGGTTTTGATCAGCACTGTCGGACAAGTATTACTTCAACAATACAGCATTTACATGATCTGAGTTACAAAGAGTTGCAAAAGAAAGACAAAATAATGAAAACAGGTCAGTATGATGCAGTGCATTTCTATACCACAATGAAGTCTATATACTAACTTGCTATCTCAATATTAGAAATATTGGTTGATAAAATACTGTTGAAACCACAAAATTGCCATTCCTGAAATTGGGAATTTAAGACTTTAGAATTAATATCTGCAACAACAACAACAAAAATCTGTAATGGCAATTGGTGCTTACAATATTGAGATATTTCTGATCCAGATTAATATAATTGGCTGACTCATCGCTTGACCATCATTTACAACACTCAGAAATGTTCATTTGTCAACTACTGTATGCATTTTTCAACAGTCCAAAAATAGGATTTCTTGTCTTTTTAATATAGCGTTGATTGATTTGATTCTGACTTCAGTAACCTGAGAGATGTTCACAAATCTCATTTGCAGTAATATCACAAGAATGCTCTATTATGCAGCCAAAGCCGACCCGGTACTCATCATGATAAATACAAACGATAAGCTTTGCAAGGCACGCTAATGTAATAATATAGTTATTAAGATACATCTTGTTTCCAGTCATGAACAATCTTTTTTTATTAATGTATTAGACATTATCAAATAGCACTGAGCTTCCAAATATTAATAAAAGATGGAGGACTTTATTCACCAGGAATAAAATAATTGGGGTACAAATAAAATCTACAGTACGTTATATCAATCACTTCAATAATTTACTCTCACCATACCCTTTAGTGTCAATTATGCAATTAATTTAAGACAATTGGGCCGACATGTACTGCAAGTGTACGTTACCAGATAAAATATGAACATTTGAGCAGCAGCAGTCCCGCACTGCATCTTACACGAAGACGCCGCTCTGTCACCAAGAGGAAACGTGCTGTATTTCGCCCTTGAAAACCCCGTTTCCCCCCTTTTGTGTCGCCCTTTCACAAGGTTACGGCGGCATGCTGAAGACGCGGCAGTGGAGCTGACGTACTTTGAAGCCCGGCCTGCTTCTCTGTGATAGTCCATCACTGGCTGCTCCCTGTGTGCCAGAACCTCTAATAACAGATTACCATGGAGCCGCTCCATATGGCTTCCTTTGGCTTTGAGTCCTTTTATTACAAACAAATTGCTTCATCATATTTCTGTGACTAATCCATAATAGCCTTAATGTAATGGGCTGCATAGACTGCGATGTGAGGAATATGCATTTAAGAATATAGGATGTAGCAGAGCTATGCTACTTTTAGAAAAAAAAATATTGAATAGCATTGAAATAACTGTTTAAGACACATAATGGATTTCCATTTTGACACCCTGCATGGTAAAGGGTCTCCATGCAATTATTCTCCTTTCATATTCTTGACATTTACAGAAACTCAGCACACCTTATGCCATTTCTTTTTGCACAAGGGCTATTATTTTCCTCAAAATAATATATTCGTTGATGTGTGGACCGAAGGTGATTCTGGAGCCTGACCCTTGATAGACTTTATGTTCTGGTTGCATTGCACATGATTGTTTATCCGGGTACTCACTCACCCGCTGCCCAAAGGATTGTGGCTGGCTGAGATGCCAGATATAAAAAAAAAAAAAGTGCATTACTAAGCTTGCATTAGACTGTCGGTAACCTCTGCCAAATGGGACTACAAAGAAACAAATAAATGGAAACACCGTGGTTTAGCCTCCCACATGCACTCGTTCATGACTCAGCAGAAAACACCAACCATACTGTTTCGAAAGGAAGACGCCGGGTTAAATACAAACACGGGCTGCAAATACAATTTCTGCAATGTTGATCACAGAGTGGATAGGACCAGAGGGGATGTTGAATGGATATTCAGCATACCCGTTGCATACATTGTGACACTGATATAAAGTGCATTCGGTGGATTAGTGTAAATATCAGCACAAGGAAAATAAGTATATTCACTAGGTTTATATTTGGTGACTTTGAGAGTACACGGTAATACAAAACTGACTTCAGTAGAGCATCACAGGCACAGGCGCCAGTGTGGAGCTTGCATGTTCTCTCCGTGGATGAGTGGGTTTCTGCAGTTACTCCGGTTTCCTACCAAATCCCCAAAACATTCGTGCTAGGTTGATTGAAGACTAATTTGCCCGTAGGTATGAATACGAGCGTGAATGTTTTATTTGTTAATCTCTGCCCTGCGATTGGCTGGTGACCATTTCAGAGTGTACCCAGCCTTTCCCTTGAATATAACTGGGATAGGCTCCAGCACACACGCCGCCCTCATGAGAATAAGCGGCTTGGAAAATGGATGGATTGATAGATGGAATTATCAAAGGTGCATTCAAGAGTGTGTGTGAACATTTCACAATGAAATGTATGCACAGTAACTTGGCATCTCCGGGTAAGTAAGCACATTAAGGCTAACGCAGGAGGTCTGAGAGTAAAAGTCACCTTGGGAGGCCAAAGTGATGAAGAGGAGGGTTTCATTCATTCATCGCGTTGCTCACCTACATTTGCTGGAGGCAAAACGCTCCGCTGCTCCTTGGACGCCCTAGCTTGCACGCTGAAGTGCTTTCTGGGCTGCACAATTGATCTCACTCGGGAGTTTAAACTGTGAAGCGCTCCACTCCTGTCTGCAGCTTTGCGCCACCTTTCCACTATCTGGAGCGCTGCTTCATCACGCTCTGTGGATGTATTTACTGTATACATACACGTATTTATTTATTAAAGCAAACTGGAGGTATGGTTCATATTTCCTGCTGCTACATACCGGCTACACCCCCTCCCCCCAGGCTCCCCCCTCCCTCACACATCCGTACTGTAGCTCCTATATAGGTCATCAGTGACAACATCTGCGAAGTGCAAGGAGGCGTCCAGCAGCATGTGCTTATGAACGAAACACTGGCGCCGAGGAAGAATTAGGAGGAGGGAGAGGAAAGCGATAAGGAGAGGAAGGGGGGGGGGTGCTTACCTTCTGTTGTCGCCTCGCCATGTCTGTGGGCTGCTTGGCATTGAACGGATAGGCGACGCATCGCATGACAAACACATAGAGCTGCAGCTTCTTCTTGCGCTCCTCTTCCTCCCGCTGCAGCTTCTCCAGGTCGTCCTTCTCCTCGCTGGCAGCCGACGGGCTCGGGCTGGTCGGGCGGGCGCTGCTGCGGCCGCTGCTGGGCGCCAAGCCGCCGGAGCTCTCGCTGGTCCTGCTCGGGGAGATGCGGGATCCGGCCTGGGGGGCCATCACTTCCTTGCTCTCCTCCTCCACTATCCCGTCAGACTCCTCCTCGCTGGACGACGGATCTAACATTTTGCTCTTGTGGCGCTGACCTTCCTACTTAGGAGCCTGACCTTCCGAATTAGGTCCCCCCCCTCCCTCCTCACCTCGAGTGCGGCCGGAGTGTGAATGGAAGCCGGGGTCGGGTCGGTGCAGAGGCCCAGGTTGCCCTCGGTGAGCAGTGCGAGAGCAGCTGAGAGACGATTGCCCCTCCACACTGCGCGTCCTCCGCCTGCGCCGAGCCCGCGTCGATGCTGACGTGCTTTTATTGGCCAGTCCCTGCTGCGGATGCGAGGGGGAGGGAGGGCAGGGACCCAAGGAAAAAAAAAAGAAGGCAGGCGATGGCTCTCCACGCTTTCCACTCGGCGCATGCGCAGAGCAGATTTTGTCCCTGGTCCTGAAAGGAGAGTGCAGAGGGATGCTCGTCTCGGCTTCCTGGAGGCAGCAGCCGTACACCTAAAATGGCTGCCGTGCAGGAAATCCTTTGCGATAGTCGGCGTGAGCAGTGCGCTGAATGTAGGTAGCAGGAAATGCTGACACCTATTCAGAGGCTGGAGTGCCTATAAAATTTAAAGAAAATCATTTTTTTTTTAAATCAGATGGGAGAAACTGTTTGAGCTCAAGGGCGGACTGCCCCAGGCACAAAATAGAATACAGTACTAGTGCAGCTGCACAAGATGCTCATAACAAACTGAGAATTCCTAGAGTTTTTTTTTTTTTATTGGGAACACAGTATAGAGTACTGTCATGCCTCATTTATTCTGGACCACCCCTGCAGTAGGTGAAATCTGCAAAGTAGAAACTGCATCTTTTGTGTCTTGTTTATATGTTTTCAAGCTGTATGACCCTCCACAGACTCTTATTAATCCTCCACACACACACCTATAAATTTCCATCTTAGTCTTATAAAGACTTTTGATACCCTTATACGTTTTAAACTCTTAAACATAATTAATTTTCCGTAGTACTGTACTTCACAGTATGTACAATTCATTCCTTGTATGTTACTATATACATGTAATTCCTTATAATAAGTGTTTTAAAGATTTTTTTTTGTTTTACATCCATCCATTCTTCCATCCATTTTCTCAGCCGCTTAGGGTCGCAGGAGTGCTGGAGCCTATCCCAGTTGTTCCGTTTTATGTTTTAGGCAAGGAAGCATTTATATTAGCACAAAAACATTACAACATACACTCAAAATTCTGCAACATGGTAAATTACACGCGATAATCACAATATGTGACCAGTAATATTGTTAGGGAACATTGTATTTCCATCTGTCCATCCAAATGGTATGATTTGTATCCTGCACAGGGTTGTGAGGAGCTTGAAGCTGAAGCGGGTATGAACATTCATGCGAATGGTACATTATGTATATGTGCCTTGTGAATGATTCATGATCAGACCAGGGTGTACTCTTAACTTTTACCAAAATGATAGACTCCATCTCAACCTCTGTCTGAAAACAGATGGATGGACATCGACCTCATTAAAAGTGTCCCAACATTCACAAAAATTGGAAAGTACAACATATTTTGTTGTAACGTACACAAATTTAAGGGTTTGTGTGTTAATATCACATTGCAAGTCCCAGAATGCAGTACTGTGAATCAGCTGAAAATGAGCCAACATGGGATGATTTTATTTCAGCACAGGGAGAGACAGGCCAAGGCAGAAGTGCAGCGTACTCATCGCACCTTCCCTGTCTCGCTTTTTGACACGACCTGTGGCCCGGATGATATGATTAAAGTGACAATGTGTCAGCTTGTGTGAGTTAGGATGACAGAAGTGCACAACCAGTCTCCCTATGGTGTGGACCACATGACCAGGGAACATGCAGTATACACATTAACCCGATACGATATATATATATATATACATATATATATATATATATATATATATATTTTTTTTTTTTTTACTTCTTCTTGGAACCCTCCTTAATCGTATTTGGAGTTCAAACTAATTTTCAGAAATACACCACTTTAGTCTAACAAACATTAATTGGAGTTGAAATCATACTCACATGCGATGGTACCCAAGACATTTGCAAACATCACGAGAGTTCGGCTCGGTGAGGATCTAACAAAAAAAAATTATACCAGGCGTGGTTTCTTTTTTTTTTTTTTTTTTTGGTCCTTTCACTTCAGTCTCACTCTGCAAACATTCGATTATGTCAGATGCCTTCCAAAGAAAAATAGTTTCTGTATTTTTGTTTTATCTATATTTTTTTATTATTTATACAGTATTTAATATCGTTTAAAAACTATAAAAGTATAGATTTTTTGATGGTGATAGTTTAAACTTGGAGAAAATTAATTTCATCAAATCGAATGAAAAAAAAATCTATTAATATTAAAACAACATACCAAAGTGACGGTCAATCATTGTTGCAATCCATTCAACCATTCATACAATGTGGTTAGGTCTTAGTCAAGGTCCCACTTGAGAATCTCTTAGCATACAATAACTCGCAATACAACACATTACATTCTTTTGCAAATTCATGATAACGTGAGTGTTGATGATTATGATGATCTCAGACCAGGACTGTGTGTTTACCCACCCCACCAGTAGGTCCAGGCAAGCACATACACACATACATATACACATTCACATGATTGTGAAGTGCAAAGTCAGCATGCACTGAAGACCAGTGCATTTCTTTCTCCTTTGAGACTCAAGTGAAGGTGACAGCTGGACTGGCTGACTGCTCCTCCACGTGTTCTTTCCACATCTGACCAGTGGATCCCCTGGAGGTAACTGCACTTTCAAGAGACACTTCCACTGCTCTTAATTTAGTCGCCTGTCTGTGCTTTTACACGGGTTCCCAAAGTGGATTGTTGTCTATTTTATCTTTGCATCCATGGCTTTCAGCTCCATAAGTTGTCTTTTCCTGCAGGGTGAGACGAATTCCCTTTGGACTTGTGCGACTGCACGCTATAGAGGTCCCACAGGGAGATTTGGCATTCTCCAAACCTTTTAAACATGAATAATTGACTGATGTTCTCAGTCCGGCACCTATATGTCAACGAGAGTGTGTATACACCTAAAAATGTGAACGTGCTTTACGGCAGGACAACACATTTCTGCCCGAGATGAACATTTAGTGTCCATCACCATTAAAGTTCCACTTAGCAATTATACCTTGATCCATTTTTAAATAATTTTGGGTGTATCCAGGCAGTAGGTAATACCTGCATCGTTATCTTTGTGCAGGGGGGTCAAGTTCATTTTTATCACTCAGGCCACATTGTAATTATGGTTTCCTCCAGAGGGTCGTTATGACCGACCTTGGGATGAGCAAATACCAAGAGCAGCTATCGCTATATAGCTAATATCATCTTTATTTCAAAGTATAGGGAACTCATACAGGTTGCTGTTGCCAGCCACCGTTACTTAAGCCAAAAGAAAAAAAAAAAGTGACTCTGAGTTTGTCCTCTTCACCAAGAGTTGGCGCTACACAGTTGAAGTGTGATACAACAGCAAATCATCATGTGCATTGGAAAGAAAAACGGGCCCGTTCAAACTGATCTCTCATTGTGTTAAATTATTTGTGTGATTGCCTAAAATTGTCACATGAGCACAATAAACTGATGGATGAATAGTTTTTCAATCCAAAACCAGTAAAATTATGTTTAACTGAGGGACTGATAAGAAAGAAATGTTTCCAATAAATATGTCAATCTTATCAAATGTGAAGACAATCTGCAATTTTGGGTTTTTGGAAAGGACATGATGTTGATGCAGATCATTTGAATTCACAGGCCACAAAAAATCATGTAGTGGGTGGGATCTGGCCCCCAGGCCACGTATTTAAAACCGGTTTTAGAATTATACATTGTGATTGCACATCTTCTCTTCAAGAATTTTTGTAAATTGACTATAGTTTTATCAAAGTCACAAACGTTGGCTTTGAGTTTAAGAAAGCACTTCAACTTTACAAATATGATAATTAACTAATTAATTAGTTAGTTCTGGACCAGATAGGCACTGGTTCAGAGTTCTATATGCAGCACATCTCTCAAATAAATGTTCTATATGGAAGAAAAAATAAATCACTATGGCAGCAAAGATTAAGCAGGATAGCAAATTAGCTGTTTCTTGAGATTTGCACTAATATTAATGGGCTGTGACAATATCAAACATTTGCACTTTCCTTCACCCCTATGCCACAAATCAATTATTAATAACCATCGCAGAGCCCTGCCTGGTTTTAAAATTCACTGGAATTTTTCCATGACTGTCTATCTGAGTGATTTTATCCTGAAAGAGATAAATGAACAACTTTAGGAGATTCATCAAAAGAACAAGCAACAGGATTGAAATATCACACAGTAATGAGATAATAATATATTCATGACTTGCCTCACCAAATCGTCAAATTTTGGGGGTCTTTTCTGACATTTTTATGTTTCTGATTGATTGAGAGCTTAGGAGGAAGAGCCATGAAATGCGTTGTCATTAGACTCAAGAGAGTGTGTGCATTGTAGTTGATTCACAATCCCTTTAATGCAGTTTGAGGTGTGTGTGAGAAAGTGAGACTCAGCCCCTCCCTTTGCTACACAGTAACTCACACAAACTATCAAACATTCAGAAATACACTTACACACTTAACCAAAATACTAGCGTAAGGCCGAATCCCAATGACCATAAACATCATTTACAGACAAATTATGACACTAACACAGACACACTTGCATTAAAACTTTATAACCTGCCTCCATCTTTCACTCTCTCTCTCTCTCTCTGTCTCATGTACACACACACACACACACACTCTCACTAACAGAAATGTACTTTTTCATTTATGTGCTATCACATAATACATGTACACACCCCACCATAAAAATAGTACAAAAAACTAATGCTAATTTACACATAAATAATTCACACAAACACAAATTCACTCTAAACTGAACGCACATGTACACGCACAATACACTCAACTATTTAACATAAAGCTACACACACATTAACCATAAATATCAAGATTAAAAAAAAAAAAAATTACCTAATTTTATATGTTCTCACTTTCTTTATACGGTACCATTGTCACGATGCGGGGCTCAAGGGTGGACCCAAATGCACGACTCCAGAGAGAGCAGACAGTACAGAGGAAACCTTTATTCGGTCCGAGGTCTGAGATCGGGTAGACAGTCCAAACAATCCGCAGTACCAGTACGGATGGGCTTACGAGGGTGGTCAGTGGACAGGCGTGGGTCGGTGCACGGAGATCAGAAGTCAGGAAAGCAGGAGTGCGGGAACGAGTCATCAAGAGCAACGATCTAGCATATTAGTCGTCCCCCGGGTCCTATATGTACTGGGTCTAATCAGTGTTCATGAGGCGCAGGTGTGCACCTTCTGATTAGCCGGCCACGCCCAGCCCGGGCTGGAATCCAGGAGCATGACAACCATAACATGTTTACACACCAGAGCCTTTACATAAGATAACACAAAATACAAAACTAAACAATAGACAAGGAAAAGATACGACAGTTTTTCACTGTTGAAACTTCCACCCATTTTCTCAATCCCTTAAAAACAAAAAGAAGATTTCTTAAATCATTCAGAAAACTCACGACCCTTCTGACAAAACCAAACTATCAACGCAAAACAGATTTTGAGTCAATCAAAATGAAAAGCACGAAATAGTCATTATATACAGTAGATCAGAAAAGAAAAGGAAACACAGTGATCAGCTCATAAAGGTGTAGAAATTATATTTATTGTCCATCCATCAATCCATCCATCTATCCATTCATCCATTTTCTACCGCTTTTCCAGGTGGGATTGCGGGGGAAGTAGCTTCAGCAGGGATAGCCGGACTTCCCTTTCCCCAGCAAACTTCTTCCAGCTCTACCAACGTTCCCAAACCAGCCGAGAAATATAGTCTCTCCAGCGTGTCCTGGGTCGTCCCTGGGGTCTCTTTCCGGTGGGACACCAGGGAGGTGTCCGAGAGGCATCCGGATCAGATGCCCCAGCCACCTCATTTGGCTCCTCTCAACACTGAGCCCCTCCCGGATGACTGAGGTTCTCACCCTATCTCTATGGGAGAGCCCGGACATCCTGCGGAGGAAACTCATTTCGGCCGCTTGTATCTGGGATCTTGTTCTTTTGGTCACGACCCACAGCTCATGACCGTAGGTGAGGGTAGGAACATAGATCAACTGGTAAATTGAGAGCTTCGCCTTTTGACTTAGCTCCCCCTTTACCACAACGGACCGATACAAAGTCCGCATCACTGCAGACGCCGCACCGATCCGTCTGTCGATCTCCCGCTCCATTCTTCCCTCACTTGTGAACAAGACCCCAAGATACTTGAACTCCTCCACTTGTGGCAGGATCTCATCCTCGACCCAGAGAGGGCACGCAACACTTTTTCCAACTGAGGACCATGGTCACAGATTTGGAGGTGCTGATTCTCAGCCCAGCCGCTTCACACTCGGCTGTGAGAGCCCGAAAGGGTAACATGGGTCCCCTTTCCCATGGGCTCACCACCTGTGATAGGGGCTATAGGGGTCGGGTGCGATGTTATTGTTCTCAATAAAATTGCCTTATGCATAACAAAACAAAAATCCCGTTTATCAAATCTAGCGTAAGAATAAGAAGTTTCGTTTGTACAACAAAAAACATACAAGCATATAGCACGTCTTCACATGATCACATATAATTGTAAACAACATACATATAAAAATAATACGCTAACATCCAGGCCACACTGAAACCAACACACTCTGGATGCACAATAAATCAAATTTTAATCTTGATCACAATTTAGGCTGCCACGATTAAATTGGCCTGATCATCGGCAATATTTACATTTTAAATCCGTGTACTGATGCATATGAAGCACCACTGTCCACTGTCATGGAATGCATGATTTGGACCCATGCATTTTTTTCCACCACAAAACATGATTTTGACGTGTATGGCTTTTTGTAACTCATGCCATGAAAATCCTCTCGAGGGATTTGTTTTCAAGAAGAAGCAGGAAGTAACGTACAGGGCAGTAGCGCACTAAAGTGGACTCGTTTGTTTCTATTAGTTTTACCTGCGGGAAGGTAGCTCTTTGTTCTTTCGTGTTAGCCAAAATGCCGGCTCGTTGCATTGCTGGATATTGCTCGAACACTTGGGAGGATGGATTTACCCTTCGCAAGATTCCAAGAGACCCTGTTCGTCGTGAAAAATGGATTGCACGGGTGCAAAGGACGAGAGCTTCGTGGGCTCCAAATGACAGGTAGGTATGTATAGAGATACTAAAAAAAAAAAAAAAACAATAGCTGGGGCAGGGGGGCGTAAACCTCTCATCACGTAACAAAAGATCCGCGTCCGTAAATCGGAGGTGCTAAATGTGTCGATGTGCCCGTTGGCGCCGTGTCCACCGATCACGGCTTCAGCCGGGGTGGCTCATCTACGCCGCGCACAGGTGGATCAGATGGGGAGGTAGTTTGGCCGCATGCAGTTTGGCCGTGATCCGCATATCATCTAAATATGGCTCGAAACAATAGGATAATATTACTAAGGACACTTCACTCGATTGTGAGATGTTCTCTTCTTTGAAGAGAGCTTCCGTGTCCCATAGTAGGCGGGCGGACGAGCCGGGCTGGCTCATACATACTGTGTGGGAGTCTGTTGCTAGTAAGAAGTGATCCACATATCATCTAAATATGGCTCAAAACAATGGGGTAATATTACCCCGGCCATTTCACTCGGTTGTGAGATGTTCTCTTCTTCAAAAAGAGCTTCCGTGTCTGAAGGGATGTGTCCCGTAGTAGGCCTCACAGCGTGTTTTCAATAGCGAATCTCCGGGGTGACGTCACGGGCAGTCGATGCAGCCAAAATGGCGACCACTTGGATCTCGAATGACACTTCCGCAACATTGCGCATGGATGACGTGCTCGCCGCTCATATTTATTTTTTCGTATAGACATTGAAGTGAATAATATTATATGTATTTTTCATTTCAATGTGTGAATGTTTATAGGGATGACACTTGGACTTTAATGGGAATAAGTAGTCTGTAGTTACGCCCAAGGGTGTAGACAGCCCCTTGTGTTAAATACCCCGTGTGTGGAGGTCTGCGAGACTCCGCCAAACTAGGTCTAAACCATCCAAAAGCCACAAGTTACATCAAAAGCCTCGCTGGATTTGCACTACCCACGAAAATAGAGGCAATGGGGATTCAAATCGGACATCCGCAAACAGCGGATCCGAGGGATATGCTACGAAATGAAGAAAATAAATATCACTAGAACTCATATTGTAGGCTGTACAATATGGCGTAGGCATTTACACATGAGCATACACATTTAGACAAACAGAGCTCAGCGCATCTCAGGAGGAGCTCTTTGAAATATTTAAATGCTGTGAGTTTTTTTAATGTGAGATTGATGGAATAAGGTCAGTGTCAGTGTTGCAGCTCCTTGCACTTATCAGACAGCAACATGACGCCAGACACTTGCAAAACTAACACGTGTGTGTGGGTGCATGTGCGTGTGTGTGTCTGTAAGTATGGTTTACCAGGGCTGAGGCTGCAGCGCCTTCAACAGCAGTAATTGGCTTGTTGGTGCAAGGAGGAGCCCGTTTCCCTGATAAATCCTTTTACATAACACAGTCTTCCACATTTTGCTCCCAAAATAGAAAAGGTAATTCTAACATTTTCCAATGATCCAAATTCAAAAGGAGCAAATCTAGTGCGCTGGCTTCCTTTTCATGGTACTATTTTTTGACCTCGCTTTCTGCAGTTAACAGCGATAAACGTGAGATGAACTCTATCAGTTTCCCTTTTATGAATTAATACTGAAGCATATAGCTTTTTATATTAAGTTCAGAGACAAAGCTTTAAATTACAAGAATGGCCTGCAGGGAATGTAGCTTAGATATGGCGAGGGAGGCTACCCCCTCACTCCCACCCAACCGCCCATAAAATAAAAAAATACAAATCTGATTCATACTACTCTCTTTCCTCCCACAGTTTTCAGGCTGGAACAGAAGGATGACGCCAGAAAAACATTCATTAATAATGCAAAGAGAGGATAAAGATGTGCTACTTTACCATGGCGGAAGCTTTGCCTCCTTCTCAGTACAGCAACGCAACATCTGGACACTCAGTGTTGAGTGCAACCATCAGTGAGTGAATTTAAATGTAGGATAATGTACAGGCTAAAGATGCACAAATGTAATCTGAATTCTAAATGGGAGTAGAGATTTGCAAACTGGATCAGTGGAACGGCCCGTATACTGTATATGATTTGGTGCTGCCCTCTTTTGGCTGGACCCTCATCACGGAAGCTGATGGAAGAATATATATATGTACACATTAAAGAAAATAAGTATTTGAACACCCTGCTATATTACAAGTTCTCCCACTTAGAAATCATGGAGGTGTCTGAAATTTTCATCGTAGGTGCATGTCCACTGTGAGAGAGATCATCTAAAAAGAAAAATCCAGAAATCACAATGTATGATTTTTTTTAACGATTTATTTGTGTGATACAGCTGCAAATAACTATTTGAACACCTGAAAAAAAACAATGTTAATATTTGCAACACTAGCCTTTGTTTGCAATTACAGAGGTCCAACGTTTCCTGTAGTTGTTCACCAGGTTTGCACACACTGCATGAGGGATTTTGGCCCACTCCTCCACACAGATCTTCTCTAGATCAGACAGGGTTTCTGGGCTGTCGCTGAGAAACACAGAGTTTCAGCTCCCTCCGAAGATTTTCTATTGGGTTTAGGTCTGGAGACTGGCTACGCCATGCCAAAACCTTGATATGATTCTTACGGAGCCACTCCTTGGTTTTCCTGGCAGTGTGCTTCGGGTCATTGTCATGTCATGACCAAGCCACGACCTATCTTCAATCCTATGACTGAGGGAAAGAGGTTGTTCCCCAAAATCTCACAATACATGACAGCGCCCATCCTCTCCTTAATACAGTGCAGTCGTCCTGTGCAGAAAAACACACCAAAGCATGATGCTACCACCCCCATGCTTCACAGTAGCGATGGTGTTCTTGGGGTGGAACTCATCATTCGTGTTCCTCCAAACACAGTTAGTGGAATTATGACCAAAAAGTTAAATTTTTGGTCTCATCTAACCACAAAACTTTCTTCCATGACTCTTCTGTATCGTCCAAATGGTCATTGGCAAACTTAAGACGGGCCTTGACATGGGCTGGTTTAGGCAGGGGAACTTTCTGTGCCATGCATAATTTCAAACCATGACGTCTTAGTGTATTAACAACAGTCACCTTGGAAACAGCGGTCCCAGCTCTTTTCAGGTCATTGACCAAGTCTTGTCGTGTAGTCCTGGGCTGATTCCTCACCTTTGTAAGGATCATCGAGACCCCACGAGGTGATATCTCGCATGGGGCTCCACTCCAATTGAGATTGACTGTCATGTTTAGCTTCTTCTATTTTCTAATGATTGCTCCAACAGTGGACCTTTTTCATCAAGCTGCTTGGAAATTTCCCCGTAGCCCTTTGCAGCCGTTTGGAGTTGTACAATTTTGTCTCTGGTGGCTTTGGACAGCTCTTTGGTCTTGGCCACGTTACAAGTTTGAGTCTTACTGATTGTATGGGGTGGACAGGTGTTCAAATACTTATTTGCAGTTGTATCCCACAAATAAATCATTAAAAAAATCATACATTGTGATTTCTGGATTTTTCTTTTTAGATCATCTCTCTCACAGTGGACTTGCACCTACGATGAAAATTTCAGACCTCTCCATGATTTCTAAGCGGGAGAACTTGCAATATGGGTGTTCAAATACTTATTTTCTTATTTTCTTCACTGTACATAATGATTTTCAAATGCTGACACCACACATGACGAGAAAAAAAAAAACAGCGTGTTCTTGCTGTTCTTATTTCACAATTTGCTATATTTTATGTTTGTTTGTTTTTTAACAGTGTACAGTACTACTTTTTTGTTTTTGTTTTGTCAGCAACATGAAAAACCAAAGAAAAGAAAAACAATTCCATCCGAACCCTGGAATTCGAATGACTTCCGACTTCACATACTTGTTTTCTTCACTGTGTGTGTGTGTGTGTGTGTGTGTGTATATATATATATATATATATATATATATATTTATGTATGTATGTATGTATGTATGTATGTATGTGTGTGTGTGTGTGTGTGTGTGTGTGTGTGTGTGTTTAAGATGCAAGAACTTATTTTAACAATCATATCAAGTGAATTCATGAGACTTCAATTGATATATATATATATACACACACTGTAAGAAGCGTTGACTAACCGAAATCCGAATTGGGGTTGGGGGGGGATCAAATAACTCGGCTAAATCGACTTCAAAAATAGTCCAATGAATAATTTTTACCTTTAAGCTCCTGCTAGGACCATTAAACAAACAAACAAATAAATAAATACAATCCCGGAAACGTGTTTAACGAGGACTTATAGTGAAGCCGGACTGAGCGTTTGATCATAAATAAACTTTGGATGCGTTCGGAAATTCACTCCAAGTGCACTCACCACGTTCCAAAACGTTCGGACGTTGGAGTTTGCCGTTTGACGAATCAGTGCGCCACATTTTGGAATTTTTGGAGCGCCCCCCACTGCAGTCATAGCTGCCAAAGTGTCTGACAGGACGAGATGTTTACACATGAAGAACTGACACATTCAATGTGGCGGACGGACTGACGTATCCCTCCTAATGGCCGACACGTTCATGGAAAATGGAGCGCCGCTCCGCATTTCTGGCCATTGTACTCACAGAGCGAAGTGAAACCGACAAATTGAGTTTACCGACGTACCGTTTCCCAAAAACGACAGCGCAGCATTTGTAAGTGATTTTTTAAAAACACTATCAGATGTGAAATGTACATATAACATGGTGTATGTGTCAACTAAGTGATCGTTAGCCTTTATTCACACTTATCGTAATGGGTAGCGCGCTAATGCTAATCACTAATCCTAAAGGTTTAGCAAAGGCTGATTTTGTTGTAGTTTATATCATACCCTCAGAACAAAAATATGCAGTATAAGGATAGTAGTCCTGCCTTCATAAATGAGAATACAAGCCATCTTTGTAGTAAAAAAAAAGGATAGTAAATTATAAAAAGATTGAATCATATTAGCGCTAATGCCAATTGCATTAATTTATTCCCAATAGTTTATTTTTTTAATCTCTTAGCATTTCTCTTTGCTGAACTACTTTAAATTACATGTGTATGTGGATGTATTAGAAGATATTTTGTCTAAATAGAATTCAGCCACTAGGTTGCCATATGTTTTGGAAAATCTTTCTTTCTGACACAAGGAAGTAATGTTATCTCATAGCGAATCTGTCCAGAGGCCAAAATGAGTACTTTTGCCTGATATAATTTCTTTCTTTAACTGATTAGATTTCAAATTTGCATCACAGGACCAGAAGACTTGCCCACTTATAAAATTAATTATTCTGTTTTTTAATTGGCTGGTAAGGGACCGACACTCATCTATAGCTATCTGCACACATTAATAAATTTCATAAACTTTATCTGGGAGGTATATTTTATTTCTTTAAATTTTGGATGTTTATTTGACATTTTATCAGGTAAATATGAACTAGTCTAGATGATGTACATGGCACAGTTGTGTGCTCCTATGTTGCGTATCGCTATAGTTTTGATGGTTTTTATTACAAGTACTGTACCCAATATTGATCCACTTGCAATAGCAATATCTGGGTAAAAAAAAAAAAAGAAAAATAAAGAAAATGACGTCAAGCATAACGTCCTCGCTAGTATTTAGTGCTACACTCCTTTGTTTGACTCAACGGCAAATAATTATGTGCATTGGAAAGAAAGAAATGCCTTTGTTCACTTTTATCTGTAATTATATCAATAGAAATTGTATGTGTACTTTTGGTATCGGAACTCACTAGTTGTGACTTCGCAAAAATGAATACTCAGACTGGTGTTAGTGTGGGGGGGGGGGTGTGTAGAACCTTCCTAGTTTCAAATTGTGACATAGCAGTGATGCTGAGAGTGAGTTAGGCAAAACCTGATACCCAATGAATTTATATTATTTCTCGTGAAAACTTCTCACGGTACTCATTTTAAGACACTTTGACTTTTTTTTCTGCGTTTTCAGCAAGTCAAGTGTTATTTTAAAATGCAAGAGCTTAATTTAACAATCATACGAGGTCAATTCATGCTACTTCAAATGGTATGCTTTTATCATTTATTTCAGGAACAAAATGTTTTTTAAATTTTTCATATCTTTTACTTATTTTGTGAAGGTAATTTTTTCAATGTCATTATTATTAGTCATTCGCTACCTTTTCTCTAAAACCTTTATTTCACGGCATCAATAACTAGTATTGTTAAGTATACTTCATCATTAATTGCAGCTTTAGAAAAATATAAATATCAATTATCTATTTTTAATTCAGATGAAGTTACTCAAGGTGCCAGCAACAAGAAGGGAAACTTCATTTAAAAAAAAAAAAAAAAAAAAAAAAGAGGTCAAACGTGTAATTCACATTTAGTACCAGAAGAGGTCAGTCAACTGTTGTTGTTGTTGTTTTTTTTTTTTTTAGTACCACAGTTCATCGTATTCTTTGATCTGCTCCAACCATCCATCCATTTTCTGAGCCACTTATTCTCAGAAAGGATGCGGGAGTGCTGGAGCGAATCCCAGCTATTTTTGGGCTGGAGGCAGGGTGCTCCATCCACTTAACACTCGTTCATTTCCTATAACAAGTGGGATCATATGAAGTACTATCAATAAATGCTTTTTTGGGGGCCCAGACCACTAAGTAACATGTTTTGCCTGCTGGTCTGAGCCCCCAAAATGAGCAATTTCCCGTTGTAAGCCCTGAAAATCACAAATGAGCATTGATACTCAATAATTTGGGGGGAAAAAAAACGCATAAGGGTTACTGCTTAAAAAGAACTGCAACTTTTATTTGAGCAACTGCTTATGACAATTTATAAAGTCTGTTTATGAAGAACTTTTCAGTGGGAAAAAAATCTGTTTCATATCAGAATGAATATGTTCTTAGAACAGGGGTGTCAAACTCGTTTTTATCGCGAGCCACATTGTTGCCTCGGTTTCTCTCAGAGGGCCATTATGACTGAAACCATGAAAACCTTTAATTGACCCATTATATTTACATAAATTTATCAACTAGTTTCGGAATCAGAAATCAAGGGTAATTGGGTTTTTCAACTATTGTTGATATTTGGTAACACAAAAATGCTTGCAGTATCTCAATGTCATCATTTATGATATGACAATTTGAATTTTTGGTCCAGATTTCAACAAAAATCATGGAAGTTGATATACATGGTTTGCCTTCACGGGCCACATAAAATCATGTGGCGGGCCCCACCTGGCCCCCGGGCATTGAGTTTGACACCTGTGTTTTAGAAGAAACACATCTTTGCCTGCCATCTGATATAATCATAATCATCATCAATGTTTTGATTTGACAATGGTAGCATTGCTTTGTAAAAAACTTCTGCCGCATTCTGTACACAATTTAAATGAATATAGATGGGAAATGTATGTGTGACTCCTCCTTTTGGAAGTTAGTGCGCCTCATGTGAGCCCTCCCCTCTGCTGGAAACTCTTCTCTTATTGTCCACATCTCAGCCTTATGACAAACGCTGCAGACACCAAGTGGACTTTGGCCACACATCACTTGGATTTTTAAATGTGTATGGTTATATTTGCCCCGGTAAGTGTTTTCCTCTTATATACTTTTTTTTTTAATATTCAATTGAATTTATATATTAATTGTACTTCTTCTGTAGACTATTTAGGTTGCATGTACTTAAAATGACATCAATAGCAAGAGTATGAACGATTATGTGAATAACTGTTTCCAGTGTACAAGTAACCTAAAAGTACACTGTTTATTGTGAATGTTATGTTCAGTGTTTTTAATATTTCAATGCTACATTCAGTGTTTTGAAGATGTTAGAAGCGAGCTCTGTGACGGCACAGCTGTAGAAACGTTTGATGCAAAAAATGAATTAGCCTGCACTGCTGCGGCCACCCTCCAGTGCACAGTGAGCAGCCCTTCCCACCTTTAAATTATTCAGCTTTTGTTTTCAGACCAATTAGAAATTGTAATAATCAGTCCTGTGATTTATTCATGGGAATACATTATGCAATAAACCACACTCACTTAGACATGTCCCTTGATAGTCCTTTCACTCACACCGGTGAATGCTTTTGCCCTCAAATGACTGCTATCATCTTCTCCGCAGATTTTTGCCATTTGTGCGTTTGCAACATGCGGAGGCTACTATGGGCACCTCCGGGTTAAAGTGGACTGCGCAGACAGCAGACTGAGTAACAGGAGCATCAACATTGATTTTGGCTATCCATTCAGGTACGCCATGACTACTAGGAGTGACAAACTGTTGACTCAGTGGATAATATTCACTTCCATACATTTACATTTTGGCAGGTGTTCCGTGTCCAAAAAAAAAGACAAAAAATGCTTTACTTTTATCAACATTTGGCTATTATCAATTAGGGTTTTTGAAACATTAAGTAGCATTATTGTGCCATCCATCCATTTCCTTTGCCACTTATCCTCACGAGGGTCGTGGGGAGTGCTGGAGCCTATCCCAGCTGTCAATAGGCAGGAGGGGGGGTACACCCTGAACTGGTTGCCAGCCAATCGCAGGGCACATAGAGACAAACAGCCACACTCACAATCACACTTGGGGCAATTTTGAGTGTCCAATGAGTGTTGCATGTTTTTGGGATGAGGGAGGAAACCGGAGTGCCCGGAGAGAAAATACGCAGTCACGGAGAGAACATGCAAATTCCACACAGGTGGGGCCGGGATCGAACCAGAGTCCTCAGAACTGTGTGGCCAACGCTTTACCAGGTGATCCACCATGCTGCCCATTATTGTGCCAACAAACATTTTTAAAAACCGTGGTATCTTTTTTTTTTTTTTTTTTTTTTTTAAATAAAGTCAAGAATTGAAAACTATGCCAATATTTTTGCGACGTCTTCCTCTGGATTATCCCCATCAATAGGTTGCTGAGCTATTTATGTTTTCAGAACATTTTGTTCTCTTACATTAATATTCACATGTTCAAGAAGTACAACAGTGTAAAACATTAGCAGGTCCTTTGTCTCTACATCTTCTTTGAATCTGTATGCTTTATGAATGACACAGTCTATTAATCTGATATGGTTAAAAATTCCTCAGAGAGTAGATTCAATTAGATACTTTTTCTCGAGGAAGACACACCTCACATAAGTGGCCAGAGAAAGAGATGATCTCTCTATCCTGTCACTAAATGAAGTAGTGTCTGAGCAAGCAGCCCCAAGGCATTGTGGGTGCACGCCGCTAGACAAGATCAATAGTGGAAACATTCTGGCGCGTCAAAAGGGTCCACTTAAGGTTAGAAACTTGACTGATCCGGCTCCGAGTGCATTTTGGTTTAATGATGCAGTGAAACATTTCAGAGAAAGGGGCCTTTAAATTGGACTGGCTTCCTGCCTGCACATCACAAATGAGGTAAACTCATTACAACAAAAGCGGAATGCATTGTCTAGATGAGCACACAAATATATTTAGACTCCGATGGACAAATCTGGAAAAAAAAAGATTTCCTGTGATGACTGAATTTTTTTTCCCAGTGAACTCATCAGTACCAAACAAAGCTAAAATAAAAAAAAAAAACTACACACTGAGTGAGTTAAACAATGTTTCCAACACTGGTCTAGTGATCATTGCAGCTTTATTCTTGTGAGGAAGTGTATTATGACTGGAGTCTGGTGGTTCTTTTTTTTTCTTTTTTTTGGAGTTCAGTGACAGTGAACATCTCACTGTCAATCACTGTCCATTGTAGCTAAGTGTCTAACATTTGAGCTTAGGAAAAAGCAACAGCATTACTTTATCATTTTCTTTGACTTTCTAGCTTTCCCTCGCTTTGATTAAAGTTCAATTAAAGGTAAAATACTTGAATGGTATGGCCAGTTGAATCAATTCATCCATCCATCCATCCATCCATTTTCAATAGTATCTGTCCTTATTTGCATCATGGTTGAGCTTGAGCCTATCCCAGCTGACTTTGGGTGAGTGGCACGGTACAACGTGGACTGGTTGGTTGCTAGCCCTTCATTGGACAGAACTGTATTGTACAAATTGCACCAGTATGTATTATCTATAAAACTAACTAACCATCCTATAACAATACAAGTTTTGCTTTCCCTAAATAAAAACTGAGTGTAGAATCTCTTTTCATCTACAGATTACAACAAGTGCATTTCAAGGCTCCACTATGTGAGACAAAGAGGGAGGAGATTCTCTTCCTCGATGGTGACTTTTCCTCAGCTGCTCAGTTTTTTGTCACCGTGGGCGTGATCACGTTCCTCTATTCTCTCCTGGCAACAGTGGTCTACATCTTCTACCAGAACAAATACTTGAAGAACAACCGAGGCCCGCTTGTGGTCAGTGACTATTCGGACTCACGTGTACAGTAGCGGATAGGAAGTTGTTGTATTAACTTGAGCACGTTTTGCCCTCTTCCGTCTGGTGCGCAGGACTTTGTGGTGACAGTGATCTTCTCCGTCATGTGGCTCATCAGCAGTTGTTGTTGGGCTAAAGCTCTTTCTGATATCAAGACGGCTACAAGGCCTACCAAAGTGCTGCTGCTCATCCCTGCCTGCTCGCTTCAGGAGAACAAATGCACAGCTGCCCAGGGTCCTCACTGGTCTCGTCTCAACATGTCGGTGGTGGGCACAAATTTAATACAGACACCTTCTGTCACTCTTTCTCTCTCTCACTCACTCTATTTCTCTCTATCTCCCCCGTTTATATCGAATAGAATACTATATATATATATATATATATATACACACACACACACACACACACACACAGTATACAGGCTTCAACTGTTTATATACATACAGTCTGTAAATGCTTCTGTTGGTGTGCATCTGCTTCTTTTGTATAAATTCACATATTGCATGAAAAGGTTGTGCTAAATACCAGGAAATCATGCTTGTTCCAGTTCTTTGGAAAAGAACTAACAATACTGAAAACCAAATTACTGTTTTGGCTATCCAGTGGATGCTTAAACATAACAGGTGTGTTGTCATACCTTAAAGCTATAATCAACTATATTTTTTGAAGAAAAAAAAATCATTTTCATGATGATGAAAGATGACACAATGCTGATTAAGTCATTCAGCTCCTCTAATATCTTTCTGTGTGTCAATATCTTATTTCTATAGTTACTGCAGTAAATGGCCTTTTCATTTACCGCGCTGGCCAGGTTTTTGGCGCACTGCTACTGACAGCACGGAAATCACGATGTCTTTCAAAGCATCATAAAAATGGTTTGGAATCAAAATAAGAGGCATAACATGCATAGCCTACATCTTATTGAAGTGAAAGGTCTGTTCTTTTGTAGTCACGTACAATTTGGTCGTAGGGGGGCGCCAAATGTTACATAATATGGCTTAAACTTGCTTGGCAGAGTTGATAGTGTTCAATACAGTGAAAAGGTTAGTTTTGATGTTTGAATAACAAACTACGAGCTGGTGAAGCTATGGTTCTGTATGGAAATAAGACGGCAAGTAAGGATGGACAAATACAAGGGAAATTACTTCAAAAACACAACTGTTAACACTTATTACAATAACTTTGTTTTACTTTCTATTTAAAATTGAGTCATTGCTATTCATTGAATAAAGTATACTGTTGATGTATATATATATATTGGATTCCCAGCATTCACCCAACTCTTATACATCCTTTTTATTTTCTCCCTTTAGGTTTTTGGTTTTGTCAACGTCATCCTTTGGGCTGGAAACATTTGGTTTGTCTTCAAAGAGACAGGCTGGTACAAGATGGGTCAGAGGTATCCCACCAGGAGCTCTTCTGGGAAACGAGAAATGCGTCAGCGGCTCTACAGCGAGAGCAGCTTCGACCTTCCAGGGGAAAATATGGGTCCTCAGCTGTCCCGATCGAAGAGTTTCAACCAGACAAAAGGGGATTTGGGGATGCAGGTGCCGTGCCAAGGTAGCTTCAACCAATCAAAAGTCAGCTATGGCATTCCACAAACCAATCTTGGCAAGCCAGTCATTTATGACACTAAAGAAGGGACCCTGTGATCATTGTCAAAGAGAAGTAATTTTGCCTCATGTTTATTTTATTGAATACATGTGACAATTGTACTACAGTAAAAGTGTGTTCCATACCTCTAAAACCTTTGGTGTCATCTTTGCTGACCACATCAATTAAATCTCAACAACCCTCCAAACAAAGAGAGGTTTGAAAAAGTAGAAAATGTACCTGTATGTCGTGGTACTAGGGTTGGCCGTATAGTTGAGTGTTTGTTCACTACTTCTCTGAAGTTATATGTTTGGGATTAAAATGTGGTATCTATTGCTACGAATGGATGTATAACAAAGATTTAAGAATAAATAATAGAACAACTGGTACTGTCTTCAAGCACATTTTTGGTTAACTTGCAAAACCTACATAAAAACATCCATCCATCCATTTTATGCGTTGCTTATCTTCACAAGGGTCGCTGGAGCGCTGTGGAGCCTATCCCAGCTGTCATCGTGCAGGAGGCAGGGTAGACCCTGAAGTGGTGGCCAGCCAATCACTGGCCACATGGGGACCGACAACAGTTGTACTCACAATTATACCTAGGGACAATTTAGAGTCTCCAATTAATGCATGTTTTTGGGATGTGGGAGAAAATCAGAGTACCCGGAGAAAACCCATGCCAACAAGTTCAGGGTGGACCCACCTCCTGGCTGAAGTTACCTAGGTTGGCTCCAGCACTCCTGTGACCCTTGTGAGGATAAGTGGTTAAGAAAATGGATGGATGGATGAGAAATGTGCAGTTGTTTAATATTAGTTGTTTTTTAGTGTTCATTGCTGGATTCCCTATTGTAATCAGTGTGCTTTTGTCCACTTGCAAAAACTTGATTTCAAATAAAGATTGATTTGGTGTAATTTAGTAACAATGGCTCAATTAAATTTGCATTTCAAGCAGAAATGAATCCAAAACTCCAAATGTTTAATCCTGATGTAAATCAATTTCACTAATTTTTAATATATTTTGCTGTTGAAATTACTCTTTAACCATATTTATGATTCAAAATGTTTTAAAAAATGTTAATCTTTTTTAATTGATTCCATTTTTTTACGTGCTGAACTCAAAATGATCTGGACTTTCAATATATACAAAAGGCCTATTGCTCTTACATATGTTTAACAAATCAGTCTAAATATGTGTTGTATGTGACCACTTCTCCTTTGCCGAGACACCTCACAGGTTTGGCATTTAAAATTTTTAGAAAGCATGATTAGTATATACAGTAGATGTAGGCTGCCCACAACAAAAGGCCACTGTAAAATGTGCAGTTTTACTTTAATTGGGGTTGTGCAGAAATCCAGTTGGTATTTGTTGTGTCCACTATTTATTTAAAACAGTGCAACACTCTATAGTTGTTATATAGTTGATCAGGTTGTTGATTGTGCCCTGTGGAGTGTTGATCCACCTCTCCTCAATAGCTCTGCCAAGTTGCTGGATAATGGAGCCAACGGGAACCATTTCTCCAGAGCGCCCGATGATATTGAATGGGAGCATTTGTCTGAACTGCAGTCAGGTCAAGACCTGATAAGGATGACCAGCATGCAGATGAGCTTCCCTGAAGAGAGTTTGGCAGTTTATGTGAAAATTCTTTGGTTTTGCAAGAAGCAGCCACCATGTCTGTTTCAAGATCCCTCAAAACTTGCAACATCTGCTGTGTGATAAAAACTGTGCATTTAAATGTGCCTTTTATTGTGGACAGCCTAAGGCTTAGCTGAAATAATAATGTATTCAGGATCTTATGTGCTCAGTAACTCAAGACAGATTTTAAAACATTTGGGATGGAATAGGCTTTTTTTTTTATCCAGGAGATGGATTTTTTTAAATATATCGGAATCAGAATCAGCTTTAACAGCCAACAGTGTAACAACACACAAGGAATTTGTCTCCGGCAGTCGGTGCCGCCCTGGTACGACCTTCGGAACAAAGAGCAAGAGACATTCAGTCAATCAGAACTATTCCTTCGAGATGATTCTGTTTTCTTTGTTTAGAGCAGTTAAGAGTTTCAACACCCCACATTATGTTAAGCTTATACGTTTGAGTTCAAATAATGAAAGATGGGGGGCACGGTGGCTCAGCTGGTAAGGCGTTGGTCTCACAGTTTTGAGGTCCCGGGTCCAATCTTGGACCTGCCTGTGTGGAGTTTGCATGTTCTCCCCATGCCTGCGTGGGTTTCTCCCGGCGTTCCGGTTTCCTCCCACATCCTCAAAACATGCAACATTAATTGGACACTCTAAATTGCCCCTAGGTGTGATTGTGAGTCCAGGGTGTACCCTACCTCCTGCCCGTTGACAGCTGGGATAGGCTCCAGCACTCCCCGTGACCCTCGTGAGGATAAGCGGCAAAGAAAATGGATGGATGGATAATGAAAGATGGGAGCAAAAACAAGTGTTTATATTTTTCCAGTATAATATTGTGCAAACCAGCCTATACTGTTAGTAGCAACAGATAGCTGTTGATAATATTGTGTTAACCTTTTTTTTTTTTTTTTTTTTTTTTTGCGAGGCTAAATCCGGCTAAATCTTCTGTTCTGAAATATGTATTTTGTATTTATATGATATTGTATGCCAACACCTGATGTTTGTCTTCTAAATTTTGAGGGATCTGTTTCTTTGCGTCTATGAAGAAAGGAACAAAAATTGCAACAGTGATTCAAATTCAACAGGCATCAGGTAGAAAGCAATAGAGAGAATGCGAAATGAGCAAAGCTTCCCGCAGAGAACATTAAAGTGTACGCCATGCAGTGTACCAGGATTATCTCCACAGCAAAAGCCAGCGGGATAATCTCTCCTGGTGGCTGTTTCATCCCATTCTAGACAATTAACACAATATTCAGTCATACTCCAAACTCCCACAAATGACTTCTCCATTATCTTTGCTTGGACAAAGCAAAAGCAAAGAAGCGATTCTATTTCAATTAAAATGTGTGCCCAAGGCTCTTAGTGAACACCTGTTAAGTAATAATCTCTTGTTGTTTGGACGACACATCTGTGTGTGCTTTGCATAAATAAAACCAACACTGCTCATGTGATTGTGTCATTAAACAGGAATAGGTTTGTCGGAAGTGAAGTATAAATATAACAGGTGTGGTGGCATATTCCCAAAATGTGGATTTTGCTATTATGTCAGGATGAGAAATTATTAATCATATAGATCCATGTACTACTGTGTATATAAAATGGTGCTTGGTATGGTGAGGTTTCCATCATATACAATCAGGATGCCGACACAAAAGTAATTACATCGCCTGTTGAATTTCAGCCCATGACATAAAAATACTTGAGGTCATTCTGTCGGTCTATGATGAGTGTCACTGACAATGTAACAGATGAAGCATGGCTGATTTGTCATACCATGAGAGGAGGTACATGAGGGGGTCAAGGAGGTATTGTGTGTTTGGACCCGCCAAACCTTTTAGAAGTGTCTGGACACGTTTTTTTTACTTTACAAACACATGAATTGGACAAGGTTCGGCACGGTGGATCAGTTGGTAAAGCCTCACAGTTCTGAAGACCTGGGTTCAATCAAACATAGTTTGTCTCTATGTGCCCTGCAATTGGCCGGCAACCAGTTCAGGGTGTACCCTGCCTCCTGCCCCGTTAACAGCTGGGATAGGCTCCAGCACGACCCTCGTGAGGATAAGCGGCTAAGAAAATGGATGGATATTTTGAAGTCATACTACATAAAATGCTGTATACACACTTCACCACAATCATTTAAAGTTTAAAGAAATACATACTGTACAGAAATTACTATTCAGTTGTTTGCCACTAATTCTGAAGGATTGGTTTAAGCAAAAAATGCTAGGGATGATTTCTTGTCCTTATCCAGCACTGCTATTGGAACCCACTTCCACTCCCACTCCAGACATGAAACAATTAGTCCAATCCATGGTAAAGCATTCGTCGCCATGACCTTGAAAGTGCCGACCATACTAAATAATATACTGACAGACAAGCAAACAAAATACTTCCTCACTGTGGAAGAATGATATCTAGCCTCATGTGGTTTGTTTTTCACAAAATGATGTGAAATGAAAATTAACTCTTGAAATTTGTATCAGGCATTCCTATTCCATAGAGTATGAGGACTTCACCGTCAATGCAGTTTACATATAAAAGCATCCCATTAGCACAACTCATCAGGGAAGTCTATCCAAGGCTGTTGTTCATGGCAAACATCAGCCTTGAATTCCATGCACTTTGTTATTAAGGTCTCAGTATGCAGTGGTCGTCGATCTGATCCAAGCAATTAGATGGGTTTGGGGGTGGGGAGGAAGTAAGATTTCTCTCTGCGGGTGCTGCCCCTCACACAAATGCTAATTGCATGCAGGTGTCCAGAGCTGCCTCTCTGCACTAGTAAATTACAGTGCATGTGCTCCCATCTTGACAATTAGCATCAGTGTGTGTGAAAGGAATAAATGGTTGCATCACAGAATAGATGTCACACTGTGTTTTTGTGGAGTACAGTGAATCCTAGTCGAGCTAACGTGGTACCCGCTTGTGTGTCATATTAGTTATGGGTGCATTTCAAGCAGCATTGGATTTCATTTATAAAACAACCCTGGATTAACGGCGAACATGCAGATTAGACAGCACGCTCTGTGGCCATATTAGGTACACCAACAACGAGGCAGGAGCCGGAACTCAAATTCTCCCCAAGTGTTTCCCAACCTTTACATTTTAAAAATCTCGCCTGAACATTTATAATTCTGAGCTTGTCTTGACTTACTCAGTGGGACTTTTTAGTTGAACATACAGTTGCTATCATTCTTTTGTATGAATGGCATAGACAAATGAGCAAGGATTCATTATATGTTACAAATAAAAGATAATTTTGGGCCAATTAGGTGAAATTGAATACATTGTTGTAGAACACCCGATGATCCGTCACATCTCTGATGAGCACAGTGGTTGGGAATCATAATGTTCATTTTCATGATGTTTGCAGTGGTGTACAACTATTGCATCATTTTGAGTGTTTTCAATTCTGATTACTCGCCTTGTGTTTTTGCATTACTCTATTCCTGAGACATTGGATTATTAGTCTTGCGCCATAATTTTGGTCTCTGAGTTACAGTTTGAATCAACGTGATGTTTTTGTGTTATGAGTACTTTATCTCCACGTGGGACTAAAAATTTAACTTCTTATTTTGAGGAAAGATGATCAGTGGTTTTATGGATGACTACAGAAATCTGAGAATATTTACTATTGAGCGGCTGAAATTCTGAGGATTTGGCCGATTTTAAGTCAATCAAGGGGCTTTAAATGATGAATTGATAATGAAAATAGTTGAATTGGTTACTTAATTAGTGGTCAACTAATTGTTTTAGATTAAGACATAGAAGTTATTTTTATGCTCATATATTTGACTGGAACACTTAATCTTGGTTAAAAATGCTTTCAGCTTGTGGAAAACCACTAGATACTGTATTTTTGATGTACAGTTGCTACTAAGTATTGCCTCCAGAGAGCAGTACAAGATTAAACAACATGCTACGATACACTTGTACACCACTGCAAACTAGGCTTTTGTTTACTTGGAATACTTGTATCCTGGAGAATTATAAATTATTTATAAATTAATATATAAATTATTATAAATTATTTGCATGTGTGTTTTTTCAAATCAACAAATATAGCTGTGATTTTTAGATCAACAAATATTTTGCATGTTTTTAAAATCCACAAATATAGCCAGGATTCACACGTGTATTTTTCCAATCCACAAATATATACGGGATTTAGAGGTGGTTTTTTTTCAGTGTTTGTGCATTTATAACGAATTATCATTAATATATATTGCGTTTTGCTTGTGAATTGTAGAACTTGCCCGCTGATTGTTCCACGTGCATTTATTTTTTTAGACAAACGACAGTTTTACATGTACAGGAAGTCCCTCCCTACATCCGCTAGGTGTCAGCATTGCTGTCTGTTCTTGACATGACAGCAAGTCATACTGTATTTCTAGGAATCCAACATTCTAGGGTCTCATCCCTGCTGAAATCCGCAATAAATTGACAATGGGTGAAGAAACTGGACAACCAGCAATTCCATCACTTGTAAAATATAAAGAAATCAGCTTCCCCATATGTCAGCAAGAAACAAGCAGCTAACTATTACAGTGTTTAAACAATAACAATGTCTTGCTCTAAACATAAATCTATATATGTATGTGTATTACATACGGTATATATATATATGTGTGTGTGTGTGTGTGTGTGTATACAAATTGGATGACGGGACTTTCAGCCGATGACACACTTGCAGGAAGATTATCACAAAACTTGCCAAGCAAAGGGTGTTTAGTAGTGCATCTGAGATTATACTGTATGATCACTCGAGCAGCTGTCAGGGATCACTTTCGTGAGAACCCCTTGTGGAACTGAGAGAGCATGTCAGAAGTCATAGGTGTGAGTGTGTTTATGCAGATAAAACATGATTGCGACACAAGCCATAGTAGCTGTTTTAATAATATTATTAACATGATCTTTAATTTGATGTCCGTTGTCCTGAAAATTTGACTACCATTTATAAAAAAAACATAATGCCAAATTAGGTAAGCGACTGAGATTGTATGCAGTACCTGTTAGGAGAAAAAATTGACATCCTGCTAACAAAGACATTGTCTTTGCCATATTCAGTAAATTGCAAAGTTTGTAATCTCATTGTGTGCTTCATACTGTCCTTCAAGCTTTGTGTCAACTCGGATTAAAACTTGATTGAAATCCTTAAAGGAATCCCATATTTCTGCTAATTGTAAGAATAAAAAGAAACAAAGTACAAATCAGAGTCGAAGCGTTCACATCTTTTCATGCATGCGTTTATTTACTCCAACCTATGGTTTTTTTCTTCATTTTTTTGTGAAATACATAAAAACAATCACACAGGGAGCTCAGTCAAACATCACATAATTACATGAAAATAGCCCCACTTGTGAATACACACGGGCCAAGTGTTGTCGCGCTGCAGCAGGTTTGAACTTTTTTGACTGCCATCAAAAAGTAAAGTGAGTCACAACTCCGCCACAGTCATACACTGATGCACACATACATTGGACAACATGATGCACAACATCTGTAGCATTCTGGCATTTCTCTGGTACACTTTTTTATATACATATGGACAGATGGATTGATAATGATAATTGATGAAGTCCAGTTCATTTCCATAGTTCCATTTGGCAAAGGTCCAACATATTTTTTTTTCTTCGTGGGATTGTTTAAAAATCTGGACGCAATCAATAAGGAAATTGTCCATGAATTTTGTGCTGTCGTCATTTTTAAGACACAGAAGACACTTCTGTCTTGCTCGTGGAAACTGAAGTCTCATCCTCCACCATGCCGCCCATTCCAATAGTGCTCAGCATGCAGTTACGGAACTGGGGAAAAGAGGAAAAGAGAACCGTTTCAGGAACCAAGTGGCATCAATTACAACAACAGATAACGATGTCAAGACAATTTGCTGCACCAACCTGTTTATTCATCAGCACATAGATTACTGGGTTGTACAGGGCAGAGCTCTTTGCAAAGAAGGCAGGGAGAGCAGCAGTCAAAGGAGCGAAGTAAGCCCCTTTGTTCATGAAGATCCACCCAGCGAAGGTAGCATATGGGACCCAAGCCACTAAGAAGCCAAAGACCATCAGCACGCACATACGTGTCACTTCCTTCTCAGCTTTTTGGGTGGAAGCTGAATCCTGTTGCTGGGCTGCAGCCTTGAAGCAAACCACAGATGCTATTAGAGACCCCATTTCAACAGTGTTTTGTAGAGTAACAAATGGTTATTAAATGTATTGCATTACTTACAGCTTTGACTGTCAGTACAAGACTGCCATAAGTGAAGAAAATGAGGAAGACGGGAATAAAGAAGTGGACGACAAACATGTAGATGACGTAGGATTCGTTGTTAAAGCCTGGAGCCAGGGTGTAGTAGTCAGGTCCGCAGGAGCACTGCATGCCCTCAGGGAGGTATCTGTGTAAGATTGCACATATTGTTTTAAGATATTTATCACCTAATAATCTTTCATCCCAATTGGTTAGCAGTTAGGGGAAGGTTCTATTTTGGAGCCATTCTGTGTGGAGTTTATTACTCCCATTTTGCTCCCACTATCCAAATATCTGCATGCAAGTTTCATTAAAATCTCTAGAATAAGCGGCGATCTTTGAGTCAGTCTTGTAATTGAACAGTTATCAGTCACGGGTCTACCCTGACTCTCAACCTTAGTCAGCCAGGCGAGGCCTGAGCTTCCCTGAATCCTTAAACAGAAAAAGTGTTGAAGAAGAAAGTTGGATCCATTTGAAAGGTCTACCTCGACCAGCCGGCCAATGGAGGTGCAGCACATGCAAAAGCCATGATCCAGGTGAAGACAACTCCAGCCGCAGCGTGGGTCCCAGTGAACTTGAAACTTCCCATAGGTTTGCAGACGACAATGTATCTCTCCACAGCCAGGACCACCAGGGACCAGAGAGCAACTTCACCTGTAGGACAGTTTGTTGAGAATTTGTTTGTCTTTTCTACTTCAATCTATTTACTCAGATGAACTTACCTCCCAGCGTAGCCATGAATCCCTCGACCGCACAGGCGGTGGGTCCCAGAATGAAGTAGCCATTGACGGCAGACGTGATTGTGATGGTGAATCCGAAAGCGCACATGATGAGACCAGCCACGGCCAAGTTGACCAGGATATAATTGAGAGGTTGTCGGAGCTTCTTGTTCTGAGCTGTGACCAACAATGTCAGGCCGTTGATGGGAGTTCCGGTGCAGATCAGGAAGAACATGTAACAAGCCAAAAGTCTGTACCAAATCGGGTCCACCATGTAATACTGCTGGTATTCAAAGGGACTTCTAACAATCCCAGTCCTGTTGGACATGGGGATGTAGAAGTTTTTGCCTTCTGTGCCGTTAGGCTCGAATTGTCCTTCCCAACCCATAGTGATCAAGTTGGTTCGTGAAAGCTTCAATCCGTCCAAACTCGGATAGAGTGTTGTCTCAGTTGGTGTTGGAGGCAAAACCCACTCCAGTGGTTTATTGTCACCCTGAGTGTTGTTTTATACCTCCTTGTGGTGATCCTCAAATTGGCCAAATTAGATTAAGGGAGGATTGAGACGCAGCATACAGCTCAAGTCTGACCGATTATTGACTTTGCCAAAGCATGAAGGCACTGCAGGTCATATATTTAACCCTTTCCCACCCATCGCACCCTTTTATAATAAATGACTAAGGACACATTTCACTTATTGTGAGTCACATGTCAACTGTAAGTTTGTTTTGCACCATTAACACCTTTCAAGTTTCATCAGTTTTTACATGCATTTCCTGCAAATAAATCAACAGCATATCCTGTCGCACCTCTCACATAGAAATCACTTTCCTCTGATCATCCTTTTAATTGATTCCATATGTAATTACTATGTACCGTTTTAGTGGAATTAAACAATATATAATTATCATGTACGCCTGCAGCCCCCGTGCTCAATCACGTAATACTGTATTTGAAATGGCTGTCAGTATGACGCTTGTGCAACACTGCAAACAAAAACAACCTGAACAATAATGTTATCACTCAGAACATTTTTGAGAAAAGTTCTTGTGGATCACATGAGATGTGTAGGTACACTGAAACAACATTTTTATATTTTTTTATTATTGGTATTTCAGACATGAGTCCTACTCTGTAATACAATTTCAACGACCACTATTTTAGAAGCAAATACTCATCAATGATTGTCCAAATTAAGGAGCTTTTTTTTTTCCACAGTTACCGATGTTCATTTTAAGTCCTAGGTTTCACGGACGTTTATTGCCATAGAGGATCCTGTATAAACTTGAGACTCAGCACAGTGGTCATGATTGACTAGCTGGGAATTGCCTAAAAATGTTTCAACGGAACTGTTTCTCATTTCAACAGTTATCTTGACGAAGGGACGTTGTGTACTACTTCAGCCTATAATCATCCCAAAGAATACAACACCAGAATTGTAAAATTCAGTGTCAAATTCATGACCTTTAAAGCTTGAATGTTGATTTGTATGGAGCCAAAAGTCCACCAAATGAATATGACCCGGGATCCTTAGGGCTGTTGTTTTGCATTCCAAAGGAATGGTACGATTTCTGGTTTGGAGCATGCCTCTAACTTGGAGGGTAAATACATGAGTTTTTCCCCAGACCAACTCAAGCTGGTTCTGTTCTAACTGAGGTTTACTACAAGAATTGTTGAAGCCTGCATGGATAAGAGGTGAAATGTCTTCTAAGACAACCAGAACAGTCTGAAATGACCTGAGTGAAAAAGAATAATCACAGGTAAACATATTGTTAAAGGAATACCTCTCTACAAATTAGGGCATGTTTTTTCTTTTTATCTTTAATCTCATGAATAATATTTGAAAAAAATCTGAACAGTAAGTGAAGGCAAAATAGATGTCATGAAATATTCAGCAAGTTATTCAAATAGTATTGTATTTTTTAAAATGACCGAAGTACACGACTTGCAAAGAAATTTTTGTATTATGGCATTGTAATTCTTGTGAAATTGTTTTTTATCAACACATCGTAGATGATAGACTGATCATAAGAAGCGCGCGCTTCCTGTGATGATTGCAGTTTATCTCTTCCACCCCTTGAATTCATCAGACTCTGTGGTCATTTCACAGTGACTTGAAGAGGAAGTGTGATCAGGTTAATCCACTTATTGGTCTACGCCTGTGTTGCCCAACCTTTAATGAGCCAAGGCACATGCAATATTTTACAGTGGATAACGTTATCTATGTGCTGAAATACTGATGGCCTCATATCAATTCACATAAGTCTAAATCTTTGTCTGTTGTAACGCAGTGGTAAACAAGTCCATGTCCCAACTTTTTTGGAATGTGCTGCAGCCGTCAATTTCAAAAAGTGACTATCTGCAAACAAACACTATCACTTTGAACATTAAGAATCGTGCGTTCAATTGAATATATGTACAAAAGAATTTGCAAAACATTTTGTTCTTTTTTTTTACATTTCAACATAATGTCCCATAATGTTTATACATGCATAAAAACATACAGTGGTGTGACGACTCATTCATTTTATGGGCGTGTCAATTTATATTCCTACGATCCAATTGGATCGATCTGTATTGAAGTTAGTTTGCGGAGGCAAATGTCGCAGTTGAAATAATTTTAAAAGATAATTAAGCCATTGTATCAATACTATGGAATAATGCACTGGATTTTTGCACTTTATGATTATGTGATGTATTCCAGCCACTGAATCACTTCTGATCAAATCCTTCACAGCTGTGGATCATAAAATCCTTTGGGCGCTGTGATGGTGTAGATCTCGGAGTGTTTTAGTTTGCAGGCCAGACTCAACCCAGTTGGATCTCAAGCGGGCCGGAGCACTATACAGTATTTCCATTTTAAAAATATTTTTATATGAGTGTGCTTCTGAAACTTGGCATTGTTGGCCTCACATGTGCATAATTCTCATTTAAGTCATTCCACCCTCCCAGTGGAGAAAATTAGCAAAAAAAAAAAACCACAAGGTTACTTTTATTGAAAAAGAACAGTGAATGTGTTCTCATCCCGCAGGGGGCAGACTGGACCCCCTGACAGGCAAATAATGTATAATAGCCAAAGTAACTCTGTGCCATGAATCTACAGAAATATGATTGGCTGACCTGGCACGTTGGGCAACTGGTTAGAGAGTCTGCCTCACGCTTCTAAGGACCGGGGTTCAAATCCCGGCGCCGCCTGTATGGAGTTTGCATGTTCTCCCCATGCTTGCATGGGTTTTCTCTGGGCACTCTGGTTACCTCCCAAATCCCAAAAACATGCATTAATTGGAGAATTTAAATTGTCCTTAAGCGTGATTGTGGGTGCGAATGGTTGTTTATATGTACCCTGCAATTGGCTGTCACCTTGTTCAGGGTGTATCTCACCTCCTGCCCAAAGATAGCTGGGATAGGCCCCAGGACTCTCATGGCCCTTGTGAGGATAAGTGGCTGATGCTAATGTTTGAATGGATGCATTTGCTGTTTAGCAGACCTAGTTGAGGCTAATTCCTGATAAGCAGGTTATCAATTTAATATTACAAGTGCTAAATCACTGAGGGTGGGGTGGGTGTCTTTGGGGTGGGGCAATTTTCATGATAAGCACCTTTATTTAGGTCTACGATTTTTTTTTTCGTTCTTTTTGTTTTGGTCATAGGCATTATTCACCCATCAGAACACGTTGACGAACGTGGCTCATTTACATGGGTGTGGTGCTCTGCATTGACCATATTTTGTTGAATTCTGGTGTTTAGCCGACACGTGTGCACTGATCAGTTGACTTTGATTTATCAGGGTGAGGTTTTCTACAGGCATGGGTACACACAGTTTGATTGGTCTGATTTTTGTTTGTTGTATCTTTTGTGCATACTTACACTTTTAGGAAGACACGTCCCTCTGGAACTCCCTCCCCTCTGAGATACATGATACCCTGACACTGGGCTCAATTCATATTGGCGCTGATTCTGGAGTCATTCATATTGGCCCTTAACACCCACGATTTGCCCAGAACCTTGCCCCATGGTTAGCGAGAGTACATTTAAGTTCGCCACCTATGTGCTTTTTTTTTTTTTTATGTCTGACCTATAAAGTGTCCTTGGGTGTCCTGCTATATAAATATAAATTATTAATAATATTATGTTATATAAACGGGGGTCGGACCAATTGCTTGGGCTCTGGGATGGAACACACTATTACTTTGCTGTGACTTTTGAAGCAAATGTGCATCGCATCAAGTTATTTAACTATTATGCTCAAATCACAGCCTCCTGAAGTCATTTCATAGTATTAAATTCATATAGAAATTGCTTATACAAACACAAACCCATCCGTCAGCAAGATTCTATAATATGGCAATACCTACGTACAAGTGAGAATTCCAGAGGAAGGAGCTTGCGTTCATCTGCTTAGCGTCCAGAAATTGTCACGAGCAAGCCTTCCTAATCTTCAATCCTCACAAATTGGATTCACACCTCAGACGTAATTGCGAGGCGTTTAGTTGGCTGTCTGTGCGTTGCTCGGGGTCTGTGCACACATTAAAGGTGACTCCTGTCCACCTCAATTGCTATAGTCTTCAAAGGTGATTACAGTAGCTGCATAGCAGGTCACAGGTCAAAGATATCAGCTTGCCTGTGACGACAAAGAGCAGAGCCACTCACAGGGCGTGCAGAGACCTTTGGAGGGGAAAAGGTTAAAAGGACCATCATCAGTAATTACAAGGGAACCGGTTCTACCGGCAGCCATAAATGCCCACACCCATGATACTATACCAAAATCAAGCTTCACTGATGAGGGGGTATGTTTTGGATTATGACCGCTTCCTTCCCTTCTTAATATTCCTTTCATCCCACTCTCGTTCAAGTTAATCTTTGTCTCATATCTTCCTAGGTTGCTGTTAAAGAACGTTAAAGACTATTTTTCAATGTTTGTGGAAAAATAGTTAATTCCAACAAGTAGTGATATAATATATTAAATGCTAATATAAAGTGCCTACGCCATCTTGCTTTTTTGAATCCGTCATAATCAAGTTGTCATTGTTTTATTAACTTAGTCATATTCCTAAACAGTACAAAATCCGTAGTCTGTTAATGTAGAAAGTATTACGAGTAGGATGTAAAAATATGGCTAACTTGAATTGTATTAAACACACGCAACAATTGTAACGGTTGTTACAGTCTTTGTGGTGGGTCTGGATCTATGTCTGAGAGGGTTGTTTGAAGGGATGAGCACCACGGAGATATGGTCTGAATCACCAATGAGGAGGAGGGGTGTGGTTCTGTAGCCGCGCTTAATCTTAAAGTACACGTGGTCTAAAATGTTTCCACCTCTTGTTGGACATTTAACGTGCTGGTGGAACCTCGGGAGCACAGTCTTCAGATTGGTATTTTTCAAGTCCCAAGTTGTAATTTGAACACCTTCAGGCTGAGGCCGCTGTAGTTCATTCATGACATTCAGCAGGAGAGAGAGCAATACGTTAGCATCTGGTGGGATGTAAACAGCCGTAATAGTCACTACAGTTAGCTCCCTCCGGACGTAAAAGGGACATTTAATCAACATGTACACAATCTCAGGTAAACAGTGTTTCTCAATAACCATGCTGTTGCTGCACCAGGTCTCCGTTAGGGCGACGCAGCAATCATCCAAAGTTCCAAAAATTCCTGGCTGTCTGTAGCAGTATAGAGCCGAGGCGAATGTGAGCAAAATGGCCCAAAAAAACAAAGACAAAATACAAGTAAAAGCTCTGATAGAGAAAGCCAGGCGACACGGTGGATCAGCTGGTAAAGCGTTGGCCTCACAGTTCTGAGGACCCGGGTTCGATCTCGGCCCCGCCTGTGTGGAGTTTACATGTTCTCCCCCTGCCTGTGTGGGTTTTCTCTGGGCACTCTGGTTTCCTCCCACATCCCAAAATCATGCAACATTAATTGGACACTAAATTGCCCCTAGGGCAGCTGTTTGTCTCAATGTGCCCTGCAATTGGCTGGCAACTAGTTCAGGGTGTATCCCGCGTCCTGGCCATTGAGAACTGGGATAGGCTCCAGCACTCCCCACGACCCTTGTGAGGATAAGCAGCTAAGAAATTGGATGGATGGATGGATGGATGGATGGATGGATGGATGGATGGATGAGAGAGCCATAATCCACTGCGTTTCTCTGCACCGCCAGCTACTAATTTGATGACCGATTACTGATAAACTTCAGATTATTGAAGGAAGGCTGAAAGGATAAATGTACTGAGACTTTCTTGACAAAAATCTGCTACCATTTATGAGGATGATAAAAATATAAGAAGGGTGGGCTTTTCAGCAGGATAATGATCCAAAACATACAACAAAGGAAACTTTCAATTGGTTTCAAAGAAGAAAAAAAATCAAGACGCTAGAATGGCCCAGTCAATCAATGAATTCTAAATCTATGGAAGTAACTGAAACTCAAGGTCCATAAAGGAAGTCTTCAAGACTGCTTTTTTGGAAGAATAGACTAAAATCACACCAGAGCTATTCATGTGACTAGTGTCTCCATACAGGAGGTGTCTTGAAGCTGGCATTGCAAACAAAGGGTCTTGTACAAAATATTAATGAAATACCATCGTAGCTAATAGCAGAGCCACTCGCACTATCACCTTTGGTAAGTTGAATTGTATTCACTTTTAGTGTAATGCACACACTGAGCGTAGAATCAGTTGGTCCCATCTGTCTTTCATCCATTTTGCTTGTGCACCTGCACCTTTACTTGTATCCAAGGACACATGTACCGTATCCCTCCCAGAATCCCATGTTGCCTACGTGATCGCAGTGACAGCACTTGTTTTTGAAGGTTTATTTGCCCGTTTCACCGCAGTGCAATTTGTATCTTTCCAAACGAAACAAAGATATGTGGAACTGTTCACACCCATTTTTTGCCATTATAAATTAAAATAAGATTATGTAACTTAACCCTTGCCCATGAGGCTTGCACAAATGACTGCAGGAGTTGCCTTTCAATGTCTGTTGTATTTTTAAAAGCAAAACTTTTCCTCCTGTATGGGCTTACAATGGCGCTACAATTTGGCTTGCCTCATGGGCTGTATCGTTCAACTCAAGATACGTGAAAAAAAAATAACGCATGCATGCAAGAATGCCTTCACATATAAGTAAGAAATATTAATATTTGACATTAGATTTTGTGAATAGATATTAATTAACTCATTTTATGAACTGTACGACCACAATAGTCAGTCAATCCACAATTTGTATACAATAAGACCACAATACACTTAATACTGCAATGCAGGTTTCAATGGGGCCTATGAATTTAAGTTAATTCCTTCATTAACATTTTTTAAATGGTTCCAACTACAACCAACAGTTAGCATGTTCAATACTTCATTTCAGATTATTACACACAATTTAATTCCTGAATGTATTTGTTTTATTTTCTTCATATGTATGCATTACTTGGGTTGGTCCCAACATATGGTGAAATGTACAGGTTAATATAATAATAACACCCTTGGAAATATATTTAATGTGCAAAATGGGGACGTGTTAAATACTTCAGCCGCTCTTCATAATGTATATAAGAACGCTATACTAATGATTTGGGTTTGTGGGCCATCGGCTTATAGTAGTTGAGCTGTAAATGAGATTGATAGACAAGCTTGGAGCTGCTCATAAGCTTGCAGCAGGTGAGAAGTCACACGTTAAATCACAACACTTAAATGGGATTACCTGCGCACTTAACAACGACGCGAGTTGTGAGCACACTTGGGCGGATATAAAGTGTGGCAGGATGTAATGTACCTACAGCAAACGGGAAATGAACATAAGCTTTCAGTAGGTCAGGAAGAGGCATCATATAACTGACCTGGAAAATGAACAATGCTGATTATGACACAATTTACCATATTTCCATCAGAGCTGAAAGAATGATAGGAACCGAAAACTAAACGATTACAAAATAAATCAACAACTACTTTGATAATCATTCAGCCATGGTTTACCTTAAAATGGTCCAAATCTTCTGATTTCAGTCTCTCAACAGTGGATTTTCTTTGATTTGCTCGTCCTCTATGAAAGCAGAATGATTATATTTGTCTTCAGTCCAAATAACACAATAATAAACATTCAATTTTACTTTGGAAAACAGTGATCAACATTTTTGGCCTCAAGAGGCCAACATTTTCGGACATGTCATGGACCGTACCAGGAACTTAATCCTCATCAATTTTTGGAAAAGAAATAATACTCAGTTCATCCTATGAAGAAAATAATCATTACTTGCGATTGTGCAGTTGAACCTGAATACACTTTCAGAAGTGTATAACAACTTGTACCCTTTCTCATTAATAAGTACCCAAGTTTCAAAAAGCTCGATATAACATCACTCCCTCATGTAATATTGCTTCATTGTTTTTTTTTTTTTTTAGGGGGGGGGTTTAATCATTAAATGGTTCCAAATAAATGACAATAATCAGTCAATAGACAGTAATTGGAACATGATGTCTGGATTAGAGATGGTGGCACTGAAGAAACAACAGGAAGCAGAACTGGAGGTAGCAGAATTGAAGATGTTGAGGTTCTCGCTCGTATTGAGCAGGTTGGATAGGATTAGAAATGAGCTCATGAGAAGGACAGTCAAAGTTGGATGTTTTGGAGACGAGATTCGAAAAACCGGTTGATGGATGTGGTGAGGGAAGACATTAGGGCAGTTGGGGTTAAAGAGGAAGATGCAGGAGATAGGCTAAGATGGAAAAAGATGACACGCTGTGGCGACCCCTAACGGGACAAGCCGAAAGGAAAAGAAGAAGACAGTAATTGGAAAAAATACATTTTGTAATAAAGTTAAATGTAATATAAGTTTGTATATTATTATTGAGCTAATCGATGGAATAATCGAATGACTGATTAATTCTAAAGAAAATACTCAATAGCTGCTACATTAATTTCCTTCATCTCCTCCTCGATGATAGCTGGTGGAATAGGCACCAGGACTCCTGCAACTCTTGTGAGGATAATCGGCTTGGAAAATGATTGAATGAAGTTTTTTTTCGTGTTTGCCTGAAGTTGAAGGTGCGGGGTTGCAACATTTTGATCTATCCATTATTAATCAAGATACCATGAAGCAGAGTTAAAATTATTTTTGCAACCACCTCATGTCCTTCTTCACCGACATTTATATGAGGTGCTCCCAATTTCTCTAACGTGTTAGAGGTGATCAACTATGACAGCTAACAGAGCACAAGAGGCAATATTTTATTAAGAGGGCTATGGTGACACAAAAACACTTTTGTAGGTTACTGTGTCACGCTGACACAAACATTAAATAAGTGAACACTTTCTCTCTGGCTTGTCTTGACATAGCCTCTTTAAATCCTGACAGGATCTGTACTCTTAATCTCGACTGGCCCAGACAAATTCACCTCTAATGCTTCCTCTCCTTCTCCTCTCATGCAGCCCATTGATACTCAAGCTCACACATTGGATTGCAGTTTACAAGATGGCCTTTTAACTGGAGCGACAGCATTCATGGCATTTGAGATTTTCGAGGTGAAATTGTCAAAATGTTCACCAACTGTCTTGTGGCACAGCTACAGTCGCCATAAACTTAGTGGTAGTACTCTCATTTATGTACCTTTTAGTAATTGACATTGACGTTGTCTGAACTTATGGAACAATCTGTAGTTTTAAAAAAATACACAAAAATTGTGAGAAATACCCCTATCCTTAATGTCAATTGATAGTGGTGGTTCAGCTGGTAAAGCGTTGGCCTCACAGTTCTGAAGACCCGGGTTCGATCCCGGACCCGCCTGTGTGGCGTTTGCGTGTTCTCCCCCCGTGCCTGCCTGGGTTTCCTCCGGGCACTCCGGTTTCCTCCCACATTCTAAAAACATGCAACATTAATTGGACACTCTAAATTGCCCCTAGGTGTGATTGTGAATGCAGCTGTTTGTCTCAGTGTGCCCTGTGATTGGCTGGCAACCAGTTCAGGGTGTGCCCCGCCTCCTGCCCGTTGACAGCTGGGATAAGCTGCAGCACTCCCCACAGCCCTTGTGAGGATAAGTCAAGGTAAAGGTAGGTAAAGATAAAGAAAATGGATGGATTGATGGAAGATGTAATCTTGAGTCTGAGTTTGCAGAAGTGTAGTATGGCAAAGATTTATTTTTTATTTTATTTCCATGTTGTTGTCGACATGATTACTAAAGTCTCCTGTAATAACAAAACAGTTGTAGTCAGTACTAATAATTGATAGCAGTTCTGAAAAATCTTTCATAAATTTTCTATTGTATCTCGGTGGTCTATAAATTCTTATAACAATAACCTTTGGGTCACTTTTAACTAAAAAAAAATGATATTCAAAAGAGCTAAAATCACAGAGTATAATTTCTTTACTGTGAAATAATGATTTTAAAAATAACAGCAATACCACCACCTTGTTCCCTGCACATAGAATTAGAATGTGCTGGTGTTGCGTAATTAAAAGTGCTACCTTTCTAACTTTCTGCAAACCACAATTAATTTAATAACAAAAGGTCCAGATCATAGGTTGTAATAATGTCATTAATCAACATTGATTTATCACCCAGTGACCTGAAATTAACAGAAAAAAGTAGTCTCGCAGAGATAACTGGAGACAGTGGTTTGATAGATTCACATTTTATCATCACTAAGTTTGAAGTTCTAAATTTTTTAATCCATATGTCTTTAATGAACTTTCTGTCCCTTCTGTCTGCCTGATCTCCATAAAGGTCTAAAGTTGTAAGCAAAGTAATGTATTAATTCATATTTAGTTACTGATGCCTGTGTTTATGTGGCTTGCTAGCATTTTTGTACATTTCACTATTACTTTCTCAAGACCTACTAATTTGCCTACTATTTCGCTCTTGGAAGTTGTCTAATCTCCGCTATAAATCAGTACCAGCCAGATCTATGTGACAAATGTAGTGGACCACCCAATCACTTTTCTGTACGTAACCTACGTTGGACTTATTTTTGTATGTAATATCATTGTGCACGTAACCGAACAGAAGTCAGCCCCAAAAACATTTACATATTTTTCCCCCATTGCATTTAAAAAAAAACAAAAGGAAAAACATACAACTGCACTACTACAGTTAAAACAATTACAGGGAATATGTTATGGAAAAATACAAAATAATCATTTTCCAAAGGAGTATTTTATTGCGCACCATGTAAACCCTCAACAAGATAATCGATAATTGTCTACAAAACGCTGGATGCATGTAGTTCAAGTGGATGCATGTAGTTAAAGCTTGATAGGTTGTTTTTTCTTTTTTTTTTCTTGTTTTGCTTCCGCTTTCGTCTACTGGAAATCTCCTGTTCAAAAAGTAGTCAGAACTGGTGAGCCATCCTGATCACCGTAGTGATTAAGCTGCATTTTTAAAAATTCTTTTTATGTTTGGCATCTTCTCTGGGCTCTGTCTCCAATCAGATGATCTCAGACATTCCGTGTGTGTAAATGTCTGAAACTCCACTTGATTCAATGATTTCCTTGCTTTGGCACAAGAAAGGTCTTTTGCTGGTGTCCAGAGAAATCTCAGCCTCTGCAGGGATAAAAGAAACGTTATTTGTACTAATTGGCTCACTCTGTGGATAGAATACTTCTGCTCCATATACACAATTATTTTCAAATGCTGACACCACACATGACAAGTAAAAAAACAGCATGTTCTTTCTGTTCTTATATTGTTTTTTTTTAGTTATTTGCTATTTTATGTGTTTTTTTACAGTGTGCAGTACTACTTTTTTGTTTTTGTTTTGTCAGCAACATGAAAAACCCAAGAAAAGAAAAACAATTACATCCGAACCCTGGAATTCAAATGACTTGTGACTCCTATAAATCGGACTTGGGCCAAAAATATCTGAGTAAAAAATGCCTCTGAGTTCGAAAGGATTAGGATTACAAGGTAAAGGCCACAGATTGTAGAAGAAATGGAGAAGTTACTGGACTTGTATAAATAAGACGTTGGCCAAAAAAATTAGACTAAAAAATGCCTCTGAGTTCGACCCAATTCTGTGAGCCCAAACACCCAAGCAAAGCCGAACGCACATTGAACGGGTAGCTGAGTCAAGTCGAGCAATGGCAAATGTATATGAAGAGGTAGCCGAGATGAGCCACTGCCCGTTTCGAATCAGGCAGTCATAGCGTGAAAACTCATCACATTTGCGAGATGTACAGTAGTACCGTACGGGGGAAAAATGTTTTTAAGGTCGAACAAATCGGACTTTGAACACTGTACAAAAACAAATTGTTAGAACTCTTGAGGTTCCACTGTACAAAAATGAAACTTTGAAACCTGATTCTAATACAAACGCGACCCACCCACAAAACCTCTCAAATCACCCAATATGCTACATACTGTAAAAGGCTCCAATTCATATTGGGTTCAATTTTCTGAGCCGCTTATTCTCACAAGGGTTGTGGTGTGCTGGAGCCAATCCCAGCTATCATCAGGCTGGAGGCAGGCTACACCCTGAATTTGTTGCCAGCCAATCGCAGGACACAGGAAGACTTCTTAACGTTTCTATTGTTTGATTGGGGTTGTCGTCGAAACACTTGTCTTAATATGCAAAGTGACAAATGAAGAAAGTCAAACTGGGAAAATAGAGATCAACGGTTCTTTTAGAAAACCAGGTCTTGGTACCTGTGTTCCAGCTGTTGAGGCAGTTGGTCCAGGGGAGCTCAGATGAGAATGATAAGAACAAGTTGAGAAAGGCCCAAGCCTGGATGACGATGTAATGTATCACCGTGTATAAAACAACCACCTGGCTGCCATATCCTAAGCCTGTGTATATTGAGAGAAGACTACTTACTGTATGTCACTGGATTGGAAGAGGGGCACCACCTCGATAATTGTCAGGAAGCAGATGAGCACAGACAGACAAACAGACATTTCTTGTCCTTTAATTTTTGTCTTCAAGAAAAATGATGGGGTCACAACTGCCATTGGCCAGCCACAATAGATAGAACAACAAATACACCATGTGGAGAATTATTCAATTAAATAGAACTGCCTACAAGTTCTCAATTGGGTTTGGGGCAGGTGAGGAAGGAGGCCATGTTGTGTTTTTTTTCCCCTTAAAGACGAAAAATAAGCCACACTCAGGAGTACTTGGATGCATGTGATGGAGCATTGTCGTGCTTAACAGTCAGTCTTTTCAAACATGCCAACATCTTCCTGTACCACTGCACAATCTCACAGTGTAAATGCGAAATTCTTTAACTTCAACCTGAAAAGGCCCAATCTGTCTTCACATATTTTTTGCCCAAGTCTAGATGCTTCAGCTTATTGATTTTGTTCACTAGTTGTCTTTTTTCACATTTTTTTTTAACCTTAGTCATGCCTCTGAACCTCTTGTACTTTGAGGTATTCTGGGTAGGTTCCAGTTCAGAAATGATAAAACATAATGGGTTCCTGGGAGCTTCACGCTTTGTTCTTCTAAAACCCTTGGCACTTTATATGCATCTTATTCTTTCGTTTCTTGCGACCCTGTTGATTATTTGCAACAAAATGTTGGACGGTGACGTGATCACGCCCCAAAATCTTAGATAATTTAATAGTGCTGCATCCCTCTGAGAGGCTTTTTATATTTATTTTACCTTTCAGAGTCAGTTAAATCTCTTGCTTGACCCATTTGCCTAAATAAACAACGCTGGCTAATAATTTTCACACATGGGATGCTGATCTCCTCAGGCCATACCTACACTATTTACACCAATACAGTTTCAGTTCAAAGTACTGGTAAATACCCAAAACACGTGAAATATCAATATTTGTGGATTTTGCAATTACATATTTATTGAGTTGTGTTTAGTTCTGTGGTGTTTGCATATTCTAATATCTTTTCTGTGTACTTTGACACTTTGAGTTGACATGTCCTCAAGCACATAAAAATAAGAATAATTGACAGCAAAATGTCAAAATGAAGAATGGGCGGAAGGGACACTAGCCATGACGGCCTTGGAAGTGTTGTTGCCGGAAGTTTTATTGGAAACAAGAAGTGCTGTCATCGGCTGTGACATCATCTGTTGTTCAGGGAAGTGTTTCTGTTCTCTCTCTCAACGGGTGTGACATCATCAGATGCCGGAAGTGTTGTTGTTGCTGGAAGTCTGGTCGGAAATTGAAAGAGATGTCACCGGTGATGATTTATGACCTTCAGGCTCAGGCCTTGGTTTGACAGGTTTCTGGCTTTAACCTTTGACCTGTAGGGGGGTTGTTTTGAACGTTACATTACAAGACAATGAAACCTGTACTTCTAAGGGTCAGGAGCAGCCACCTGACACTTCAAAAGGTTATTAAACAATGGACCTGGTACATTAAAGGGTTGGTAAAAACAACAAAAATATACTGCGCTACAAAATTGGTGTTTAAAAGGGTTATAAAGCAAAATCTGGCTCTTCATAGGACCACATGAGGTCAGACAGGGCTTACAAGAGGTCACATGATGAGACGATGGCAAAGGTCATGCAAGGTCATGCATGAACGGGCTGACATTGGAGCAGTGATGGGAGGAGAAAGTTTATTTTGTAAAACCTCTTCTGAAGTCTTTGAAATAGCGTTTTACATATTAGCTCTACCAAAGAAACATTTTACATTGCATCTTATCAACATTAAAAGGTTTCAGTAGTATGAGATCCTTCCCCAAGTGGAAGAGTTCAAGCATCTTGGGCTGTTTTTCACGAGTGAGGGACAAATGGAACAGGAGTTTAACAGGCAGTGCAGCATCAACAGTGATGCAGACTTGCTTGGTGGTGAAGAAGGATCTAGGCCAAAAGGTGAAGGTCTCCATTTACCAGTTAGGCTACGTTTCTACCCTCACCTATGGTCACAAACTATGGGTCATGACCGAAAGAACAAGATCCCAGATACAAGCGGCCGAAATGAGTTTCCTCTACAGGGTGTCTGGCATCTCCTTGAGGCACAGGAGGAAAAACTCATTCATCCCAGAAGGGCTCGGAGTAGAGACCCTGCTCCTCCACATTGAGAGGAGCAGGATGAGGTGGCTTGGGAATGTGATTGGGAGGCCTCCTGGATGCCTCCCTCGTAAGGCGTTCTGGGCACGTCCCACCGGTAGGAGAGTCCCAGGGACAACCCACGACATGCTGGAGAGACTGTGAAGCCATCGCTTTACAGCTGTGCCACCGTGCCACCTATATATAGATATGTATATGCATGTTTGTGTGTGTGTGTGTGTGTGTGTGTGTGGTGTGTGTGTGTGTGGTGTGTGTGTGTGTGTGAATGAGGAAAGATGGCATCTAAAATTGATGGATGGATTACTGGTAGTTTAGATTTAAACATCAAAAATGGACAATCAAGTAATTTTTCATATCTGAAATCTTGTTTCACTAGTGTAACGCACTCCCTTTTCCCTAAATTACTTCAGGATGTAATTCATCAACAGTCAGTCCCATAAAATCAAATATTACAGTCAGTAAATTATTTGTGCCAATCTCTATTTGAATTCTATCCGCAGGCAGGTTCTAGCAGAAAGAAATTTATCCGTTTAAATAACGATTTTTTTATGTTGTAAATAGACAGCCGACCAGTTCTTGAATTGAGACCTATGAAAACATGGATGAGACTGTGGCGCCACCTAGGGGATGATAACTTGTTTCGTATCTGTGTAAATGTGCATGTAAATGTCTTTTGTCCTGTAGGCAGGTTTTGTCCTGACTAACTCCTGGTTAAATTTACAAGACACTGTCTGTAGAGGTCATAGTCAATTTGGAGAATAGTTTTTCTCCACATGCATTCTGCTTTCCTGTATTTTTATTTAGAGCTCTTGACCTTCATTGTGGTCCTCCATGATGTTGTAGTTCGCCTCAAGATGGTCTTAATTTTAACAGGAGCAACAGCATTCGTGGCATTTGAGATTTTTGAGGTGAAATTGAAACGTTCATCAATTGTTTTAGCATTCACAGTTTTTGGCACAGCTACAGTCTCCATAAACTTAGTGGCAGTACAACCATTTATGTACCTTTTTGTAATACACTTTTGGAACAATCTGGAGTTCAAAAAAATTCACAGAAATGGTTACAAATACCCACATCCTTAAAGTACCACCCTAAATACGTTGTAAAAATAGAAATTATTATGAAATTTACACGTAACATTCACTTCAATGTCAATATGAAAAAATAAATATGAGCGGAGAGCGTGTCATCCATCCGCAAAGTTGCGGATGTCTCACTTGACATCCAGGTGGTAGCCATATTGCCTGAGACATCAATTCCAGCCGTCACAATGGTACAGTCGCCATTGAGAAGACGCTGTGCCACCTGCTATGGGAAAAGAACAACTGAGATTTGCAGATTTTTCCAACGCCCCTTCTGACACGGAAGGTCTTTTCGAAGAAGAGAACATCTCACAATCGAGTGAAGTGACCGGAGCAATATCACTCTATCGTTTTGAGCCATACTTAGATGATATGCGGATCACTTCTAACACACAACAGACTCCCTTACAGTATGTATGACAGTATATAGCGTACTCAGCCGCAAGCGGCGACAACGCTGCAGCCCGGCGCCGCGATGAGCCACCGCGGCCCAGCCGCGAGCGTTGTCGTCGCTGAAAGAAGGATTACGTCGCGCCCCCAAACTATTTTTTTTAATAGTTCTATACACACCTATCTGTCATTTGGAACCCACGAAGCTCTCGTCCTTTGCACCCATGCAATCCATTTTTCATGACGAACTGTGTTTTTGGATTAAAGTGTGAAGAGTGAATCCATCTTCCCGAGTGTTCGAGCACTATCCAGCAATACATGCTTGCATTTTGGCGAACACGAAGGAACAAAGACCTACCTTCCCGCAGTTAAAACTGGGATAAACACACAAGCCCACCTGAGTGGGCTTCTGCGAATAACGTCACTTCGTGCTTCTTCTCCAAAACAAATCCCTCGAGAGGATTTTCATGGTGAGACTTATAAAAAGCCATATACGTCAAATTCATGTTGTGTGGTGAAAAAAACAGATGTGTATAAAAAGACCAAAAGATAAACATTAAAACAACTACACGACTAGAGTTAAAAGAATTACAGGGAATATGTTATGGACAAAACCAAAATAACTATTTTCCAAAGGTGTATTTTATTGTGCATCACGTCAACCCTTAACAAGATAATTGATAATTATCTGTAAAATGGATAAATTTAATTAAAGGTTCATTGGTTCTTTTTTTTTTCTTCTGCTTTGGTTTACTGGACACTTCCTGTTCAAAAAGTAGTCAGAACTGGAGAGCCATGTTGATTTTTTTTTTTAATGTTTGGTATCATCTCTAGGCTCTGTCTCCAATAAGATGATCTCAGTCATTCTGTGTGTGTAAATCTCTGAAACTCCACTTCATTCAAGGATTTCCTTGCTTTGGCACAAGGAAGGTCTTTTGCTGGTGTGCAGAGAAATTTCAGCCTCTGCAGGGATAAAAGAAAAATTATTTGTACTAATTGGCTCAAACACTCTCTGTGAAAAGAATATGGTCTGCTCTATATACATAATGATTTTCAAATGGAGACAGCACACAGGACAAGTAAAAAAACAGCGTGTTGTCGCTGTTCTTATACTGTTGTTTTGTTTTTTCAGCAACTTGACATTTTTGTGTTTTTTTTTTAAATTTTATTTTACAGTGTACAGTACTACTTTTTTGTTTTTGTTTTGTCAGTGACATGAAAAGCCAAAGAAAAGAAAAACAATTACATCGGAACCCTGGAATTCGAATGACTTGTGACTCGTATAAATCAGACTTGGACCAAAAATATCTGAGTAAAAAAATGCCTCTGAGTGCAAAAGGATTAGGATTACAAAGTAAAGGCCACAGATTGTAGAAGAAATGGAGAAGTTACTGGAGAATTACCTAGTCAAATCATGGAGAGTTACTCCCTTTCTAAGGCATAACACTTTCTTTCCCTTCCTCCACATCTGTCAACTGATGCCATTATCAGGTTTACAGTTAGATACCACTGGCTAGAGCGTCTGCTTTACAGTTCTGAGGTCCAGGTTTCAAATCCTGGCTCGCCCTGTGTGGAGTTTTCATGTTCTCCACGTGCCTGCATGGGTTTTCTCCGGGCACATCCCAAAAACATGATTTGTACCTTTATTGAAGACTGCGTGTCTTCTCCTACGTGTGGAGAACATGCAAACTCCACACATGTGGGGCCCGGATTTCAACCTCGGCCCTCAGAACTGTGAGGCCAACGCTCTAACCATTTTCTCCACCGTGCCACGACCTGTAAATCATTATTTTTCGGTAATTCTATTCCTCGCATATTGTCACAATTTAGCAGTGTTTTCCGCCCCCCTAAGCACAGTATTCACAGTATTGAGCTGTTTCACAGCAAAAGGCTTTCGATACTTCTTACCTCTTTTAGAGTCCCAGGAGTGACACTGACATCATAGAGCATCCTCAACAGCACAATGAGCGGTGACGACAGACCGAGCACTCCTCCAATTGTGTATCCCCACCACGGGTATTCATATGTGTTGTTGAGTTTGAGTGGTGTGTATTTGACAAAGGTAAATACCAAAATGCACTAAAAGAAACCAGTAGATGAGAAATATGAGATCAAGTAAGAATAGGAAGATTTTTATATTCACCATATTGTGGGGATTACACTATTTGAGTTGTTTGATACAATTGTATAAATTTCATCCTAATAATCCATCATATCTTAATTTTATCGTGTTTTCATGACTGCTATTCTACCAGTCTACGAATGTGGATTTTAGATTACTTTTTTGTATATTCCATCTAATTTGTCAATTTCTCAAAAACATGTTTATTAAACATTCAAACAATTAAAGTAAGCTACATCTAGGAGATGGTACAAAACATTCCTGAGTTCAATTTGGGTAAGTAGTAAATTGTAGGTAAATGAATGCCCAGTATTGTAATGTTACCAAAAGTTTTTTTTTTTTTTTTTTTTTTAAAAAAAGGGGGTGAATTCCACTTGGCACAAAATAGGGTCAAAATCAGTTTGCATTGTTTTAACCAACACGTTTTTTCTTGACATAAATAACATTTCACACCAGTCAGATGAACCTTGGAGCACAACAATCCTGCTTTGTCACAAGTTAGTGGAAAAAATGTCAATCGAGGCTTAGCTTGTTTTCTAATACTTACAGTGCAGGAAGCTGGTGTCAGGTACTTCCAACAGTATTTGATAAAAGGCCACGGCTGATAGCCAATCATGTCCTTTATGTTTTCATACAGTTGATCTGCCCCTTCAAAAAATGTCATTCAATCACATTGTATGCTCGGAAATGAACAGCAGAGTTGTTTGTGAATTCAGTTAAGCTCCCGGTCCGTACAACCAAAAGGGTGCTTACCATAAACCCAGCCAATGCAGACAGATTCGAGAATGGCAAAAAAAAGAACAGTCATCCCAGAGCAGGAGTAATGGTCAAACAGTTGGAAAACATAGAAGCCTCCCTGAAAATGAAAAAGAACAACAATGTTGCCATTGCGTAACTTTAGTCTCTTTGCCCCCAAAATACAACAAGAGAATTGATCACTCACCTCTGTAACCATTAGAAGGCCTGCACAGAAGCTCACAACACTAACAGCAAGAACAAGGAGCTTACGTCGACATTTATTTCCAAAAATGGAAGGGAACGCGTCAACAATGTTGATGACCAGCCCCTCTAGATAAACAAACTGTGGAGACAACACATTGTGTTTTGTTTCCGCAATGATATAAGTATTTCATTTCATTTGAATCCAAATTGATCTTGCCTGGCTATCAAATCCTAAAAAGATGATCATGGTGAAGAAGCAAATGGCCCAAAGTTGAGGCAGGGGCATCAGAGCCACAGCACGAGGGTAAGCGATGAAAGCCAGACTCGGACCTGACAAGACCACAACCACGAATCAGTCATTGTCACTTGAATGTTATTAAATTTTGACTCTAAATGCATTGTCAAGCATCCACACCTGATTTAGCCACCGTGGAAATGTCCACGCTTTGCTCCTTGGCCATAAACCCAAGCACTGAAAAGATGGCAAAGCCGGCCACAAAGCTGGTCGAAACATTCAGCAGGCATAGTGCAATACTATCCCTGTTGGTGGAATACAACAAAATTACTCAACTGCTGTGCTAAAACTACCTATATTTTTAAAGTGCAAAACTTAGCTGGAGGTGCGCCAAGGCCGGTATTTGTACGAACACATTTATTCATTGATGTTATATTAAACTGTGACAGTAAAGACTAATACATGGCAGAGGTTACATGGCTAGGTCACATTTTTACCTATTTAAGGCCATTCAAATTTGTTAGGCTTAGTAACAACACTTCTCTGTGTCAAATTTATCACATTTTTATTTTCACTTTCTAGTGCTTTAACATATTTCATCCATCATATTGGCATTATTTCATGCTTTGTCATTTTTTTTTAAACTTTGAACTATTTCAAAATTTCATAACTTAAAGAGGAAATCCAGTGCTTCCATTAACAGTGTATCCAATTGGTCATGGACCTTATTTTGACAATGCGATGTTACATCCTTTCTCATTTAATAGTGTTTTGAGAATATTTTGATCGACAATTACAAATCTTCAGGGGCGCTGCCATTTTCACGAGTCACATTATCTACGTGGGCGTATGAGTACCGACTGTTCCAAACGCTGGATTACATGGGACACCATTATGCCCAGCGCTAATTTCTCAGATTTATCCTCATCTGATGAAGAAATAGCAGTATCACTTGATCGGGAAGACGGAGGAATACTTCCATACAGATTTGAACCTGTGGCTGTAATTAATGTTGAATATTCAGATGGTTCTTCGGATGGAATGACGCTGAGTCCGACTACTCGGAGGCCTATCCGCGACATAAGTGCGTAAACAAAGGCCCCAGGGAGCTCTGGGTCAACCGCCGCGGATGGTTCTTCGGACAAGAATGACGCGGAGTCTGACGAGCGAGCTTTATGTAATGTAATGTACATGTAATCCAGCGTTTGGAACGGCACAGTACACGTCAGATATGCCCACGTACATCAGGTGACTAGCGAAAATAGCAGCGCCCCTGAAAATTTATAATTGTTGACGAAAATCTTCTCAAAACACTTTTAAATGAGAAAGGATTTAGCACCACATTGTCAAAATAGGGTACATACTACATGACCTATTGGATACACTGTTCATGCAAAGCACTGGATTTCTCCTTTAACATCCCATAGAAGGATTCTCTACATTTTATGGGAAGCTTTGCTGAACATTTTCCTCCTTGAAATGCTACCCCTGATGAGAGACAAGGATTTTTTTTAATGGCAATATGGATTGCATACCTGTAGCAGTTGTTAGTGTACTTGTTGTAGCTGCTTAAAGATGTCAGAATCCCTACGGAGACTACAAAAGAGTAGAGGATCTGGCCACTAGCCTCCAGCCAAACCTGACAAGATTGTTGTTGATAAGTAGACTGATGGCAGATTGTATTAAGTGGAGCGGAATGATACCATTGGATCTGTGAGCCGGGATGCGTCTGGGTAGAGGTAGAACTTTATTCCTTCTTTCGCTCCCGGTAACGTCAGACCACGAACAAGCAGTACCAGCAACATGACATATGGAAATGAGGCGGTGAAGAAGGCAACCTAGATGAAATCAACAAGGATTTAAGGTTATTTTTTTTATTTTTTGTGTGTGTGTGTGTGTGTGTGTGTGTGTTATGCATGCGTGTGCGTGTGTTTGTGTTTTCCTCAGATAGAAACAGAAAGGTGCCACACTTTACACACGAGCAAATGACTTTTCATTTAGCCTCCACATTTTTAGACACCACTATATATTACCTTATATACAGTTTTCACATGTTTCTATTTTAAAACATAGCTGTTACTATTAATAAAGAATAATCATTTTGCATTTGTGCTAATTCACAAATTTAAAAATTTCAGTTGTTTACAGTGTTTCACTATAAGATAAATATTTGTTTTTTTAAGCAATTATTTGTGTTTTCTACACTTTTAAACAACAGTTTTAGAAATAAGAGTCATTTTTAAAAGAAAAGGAAAGTGAAGTTATATGTTGGTTGTGTTCATGTCTTTGTTTACTAGTGTTGTGGTCGGCAACTACTAGGGTTAGGACATGAACTTAACATGGGGTTGGGCCCAAAATGCACAACTCCGGAAAAAGAGTCCTGGAGATTATCCCAGCTGTCATATGTCCATCCATCCATTCATTTTCTGAGCCGCTTGTTCTCACATGGGTCGCAGGAGTGCTTTCCTAACTGTTGTCGGGCAGGAGGCAGGGTACACCCTGAACTGGTCACCAGACATTCGGAGGGCACATAGACAACAGACAACAGTCACAACTCAGAAAAGACTTTTTATGGATCTCTTTGAGAAATGGCTTTCTTCATGCCACTCTTCCATAAAGGCCAGATTTGTGCAGTGTACGACTCATTGTTGTCCTATGGGCAGACTCTCCCACCACAGCTGTAGATCTCTGCAGTTCATCCAGAGTGGTCATGGGCCTCTTGGCTGCGTCTCTGTCTTCTCCTGTCCGAGGTGAAAGTTTATAGGGACGGCCGGGCCAAATCTTAGATTTGTAGTGGTCTGATACTCCTTCCATTTCAACATGATTGCTTGCACAGTGCTCCTTGAGATGTTTAAAGCTTGGGAACTCTTTTTGTATCCAAATCCGGCTTTAAACCTGTCCACAACAGTATCTCGGAAACTGCCTGGTATGTTCCTTGGTCTTCATGATGCTTTCCTCACTTTAAACAGAACCCAGAGACTATCACAGGCAGCTGCATTCATACGGAGACTTGATTACACACAGGTGGATTCTTATTTATCATAATCAGTCAACATCGGATCATTCAGAGATCCTCACTGAACTACTGGAGTGAGTTTGGTGCACTGAAAGTAAAGGAGCCGAATAATATTGCGCGCCCCACTTTTCAGTTTTTCATTTGTTAAAAAAAGTTCAAAATATCCAATAAATTTTGTTCCACTTCACTTGTCCCACTTGTTGTTCATTCTTGACTGAAAAAAATTGAATGTATATCTTTATGTTTGAAGCCTGAAATGTGGCGAAACGTTGAAAATTTCAAGGGGGCCGATTACTTTCACAAAGTACTGTATACACACACATATGTATGTATATATACGGTATATGCATACAGTATTTCTTACCTTCCCTGTTGACTTTACACCATTCCAAATACAGAAGACACACAATATCCAGGCAAGAAGAAGACAAAGGGCCAAGTCCCGACGAATGTTTCCTACGTCTTCAAGTCCACTTGTTAGTCCTAAAATCCTCCTCCTGGGCCACAGATGAATCAGAATCATCCACCAAAAAATACATGATGACAACATACAGTATGATACCATACTTACTCCCAATACTCTTCAACTGAAGATGTGCCATTTCTTATCTCTTCTATTGTTTGGTTGGGGTTGTCGTCGAAACACTTGTCTTAATATGCAAAGTGACAAATGAAGAAAGTCACACTGGGAAAATAGAGATCAGCGCTTTAGAAAACCAGGTCTTGGTACCTGTGTTCCAGCTGTTGAGGCAGTTGGTCCAGGGGAGCTCAGATGAGAATGATAAGAACAAGTTGAGAAAGGCCCAAGCCTGGATGACGATGTAATGTATCACCGTGTATAAAACAACCACCTGGCTGCCATATCCTAAGCCTGTGTAGATTGAGAGAAGACTACTTAGTGTATGTCACTGGATTGGGAGAGGAACACCACCTCGACAGTTGTCAGGAATCAGATCAGCACAGACAGACAGACATTTCTTGTCCTTTAATTTTTGTTTTCAAGAAAAATCAAGTGAGGACCACTGCCATTGACCAGCCACAATAGATAGAACAACAGATACACCGTGTGCTGAATTATTTGGCAAGAACTGCATACAAGTTCTCAATTGGGTTTGGTCGAGGAGAGAAAGGGTGCCGTGTAATGGTTTTGGTTTTTTTGCCTTTAAGACAAAAAGTAAACCACACTGAGAAGTACTTGGATGCGTGTGATGGAGCATTGTCGTGCTTAAAAGTCAGTCTTTTCAAAGATGCCAACATCTTCCTGTACCACTGCAAAAACTGACAGCATGTATTGGAGATTCCTTGGAGCTTAACTTCAACCTGAAAAGGCCCAATCTGTCTTCACAGATTTTTTGCCCAAGTCTAGAGGATTCAGTTTGTGGGTTTCGTTCGCTGGTTGTCTTTTTTCAGCTTTTTTTATACTGTGGTCATATCTCTGAACATTGAACACCTTGTACTTTGAGGTATTCCAGGTAGGTTCCAGTTCAGAAATGACAGAACTTGAATATAATAAGTTCCTGGGAGCTCCATGCTTGATTCTTGTCAAATCCTTGGCACTTTATTTTCATCTTATTCTCTCAACGTTTCTTGCGACTCTGTTGATTATTTGCCACAAAATGGATGATGCTGTGATCATACCCCAAAATCTTAGATAATTTAATAGTGCTGCATCCCTCCGAGAGATTTTTGGAGTTATTTTTACTTTTCAGAGTCAATTAAATCTCTTGTTTGACCCATTTCCCTAAATAAGCGAAGCTGCCTAATAATTTTCACACATCGGATGCTGATCTCCTCAGGCCACACCTACACTTTTTACACAAATACATTTTCTGCTATGCTTAAATTCGTTAACCGTTCATTTAGATTTATCTGGCTGTGAGCAAGGAAACAAGACAATTATGATCTGTTCAAAATGCTGGCCCAATATTTCTGCACATGGTGTTTCTGCACAAGGCAAGGCAGGAATCCCAAAAGTATGTTTATTTTCAAAAACACAAAAGGAAATTAAATTCTAAATGACCACAATTTCTCAAGTATAATGCGTCCTGAAGTATAATGCGCACCCCCAAAGTTGACCTAAAAATTAGGAAAACCCATCTACCGTCTACTATTCTCTGCAATCCATACGCTCAAAATATTGGGAATTATCTGTATTTATATTGTGTTAGGTTTGTACTTATATTGTTTTTTAAAAAACTGTCCATACAACAATCATTAATAATAATCATTGTGCATGTGCCGATGTGGCAGTAATATAATATCGGAACAGACCACAGGACACGCTTGTCCTGGTCCCTGTAATTGTCAGAAGAGAATTTTTCAACCAACAAAAACAAACGCTCAATGATGAAATAACATTCTATTAATACTATTGATAACACATATTAAAGTTTTCAATAAATAAACTATTTAACACTGTTTAACTTAAACATGTATTGGCATTAAATATTTGTGCATAAAATGTTTGTGTTTAGTGCAGTTTGTCCTCTACGTTACACATTCTTGGCCAAGACTTCAAAAGAAGCTTCTGACTCATCTCCAGTCGGAAAAATATCCATTGTAGCTACCTTTGGTGCATCACTGTCAAACTCGTCAATGACTTGGTACAGTTCTGGTGCTTCCTCCATTGAATCATGAACAGTGATCCCACAGCATGTCAACCAGCTATGGCGTTGTTGAGGAAACATATTTGAATCCCAGAGTTTTTGTTCCACAGTTTTAAAAAGCAGCCATTTTAACTGTGTGTGCCCTCCCGTTTTTTTACTGTGCCCATTAAGCTCTTTTCTACATAGTTTGAGCTCACGTTGTTTTGATAATCACCTGAAGCCATTGAGCTATCGTTGTTTCGGACTGCCGCGCTACTTCCGGGTTGGCTCCATCATCGGTATGAGTGAAGACACATTTCTTTTAAAAGCAGCTGCACAACCAACCGTTGTAGTCGACATTTTTTGTTTAAGTTTAAGTTAAAACAAACTCACGGGGAGTCGTTTTTGATCTTTGGTGCGGTAGCAACGAACATTCTACGCTAATGTAAAATGCAAGCTCCCCGAGGAGCTCAGAGAGCTCAGGTTGGGGGCGCATATTGTCGTAATAAATATAAATGTTTAACATAAGACATCGAATATAATATCGAAATGTGTATATATATATTTTTTTTACCACTCTATGTACCTGTATACGACTATACAAAGTGATTGTGTTTTTTATTTTTAATCCATACCTAAATATAATGCGCTGTTTTAACTTTTTGAAAATATTTTGGGAAAAATTTGCACATTATTTTCAAGAAATTACAGTGATAGTTTTTTTTTTTTTTTTTTTTCAAAGAAACACTAGGCGTGAACTCATGACACAAAACAAATGAGAGCTGACAAAAACAGGACGACACAATAACTGAATGAGCAAAGAAGACATGAACAACACGGGACACGTGAAACCGCAACAAAACTAAATGTGGTTGAAATTGAAACACAGACCATGACAGGAGGAGATAGATGTCTGACAAACGGACAGATCAACCTACCCATAAAAAGAGGACAGACTTTTCTCCAACATGTTATTCCACCTTGCCTGGTGTACTGGCCCAGTGATGTCTCCAGGAAGAAGAGAGGCACACCGCAGGTACAGAAGAATAATAAATATGGTATGAGGAAGACTCCTTTGGGTAAAAAAAAAAAAAACATTTATGAATTTGGGAGTCTTTGGGTGAGTGGAACAGTGACTTTCAATATTTAGCACGGTGTTGGAAAAAAATCGATTATCACAAATTATAGAACCCTCCATCCAAAGTACATGACAGGATAGCAACAACCACATCAATCATAATAGCTGGTCATATAATTTTAATTAAAAATCATGAGAGTGGGTCTAAAACCAAAACAGTTACGGTAATCAACAGGCAGGGTGCCTTTACAAACTCAAGTACTCCATTGCAATAGAAATGAACAGATTATATAGTTACATTCCTTCATGTTCAAACCAACTCTAGGTATGTTTTACCTCCTCCATTTTTGTAGCAAAGGTAGGGGAATCTCCAGACATTTCCCAGGCCAATAATATTTCCTGCCATAGCAAAGATGTATTCAATTTTACTGGACCACTGCTCTCTCTGTTGGCATTCAGATGCAGGTTCTGCTTCGGCCCCATCAGTCTTCAATTGTATAAGCTCCATTTGTACAGTACCGCTATCATTCACAGGCGTCAATAGTAACAAGGCGAGGAACTTAAATAGAAGTGTTATTGGAGGGCGGTAGAAATATGAGATCTCTCATAGCTAATCAACAAAGTAAAAAAATGATGATGACGATACCAGAAAAGATAGTCGTTGGAAATGTGCTAAATTCAAATTACCGGTAAATACCCAAAACACATAATACAAAATGTCAATATTTATGGATTTTGCCGTTACGTATTTATTGAGGCGAGTGTTTGTTCTGTGGTCTTTGTATATTCTAATAAAATATTTTGTGCCTTGACTTGACCTCAACCACATTAAAAAAAAAATGTAGTAAACAGAAAATGTTTTTTAAATTGTTTTGCTTTTACTAAGCACAAAAGTTTTTTACTTTTTCATCAAGTGAATCGAGTCCCAAAGAGGAATGCCAAAAAAGGGGAATAATGATCAAAATGATGGATGGGCGAAAGTGACATCACCAGCCGTGACGTCCCTGGAGATCGGAAGTATTGTTGCTGGAAGTTTATTGGAAACCAGAAGTCACCGAATGTGACATCATCTGTCGTTCAGGGAAGTGTTTAAGTCGCTGATGACGTTACCGTTTGTGCCGTCACCGGTTGTTGCCAGAAGTCTGATCAGAAAGCCCGATTCAGCGGGTGTGACGTCAACCAAATGCCAGAAGCGTTGTTGTTGCCAGAAGTCTAGTCTGAAACCAAAAGAGACGTCATCGTGTATGATTCATGACCTTCTGTCTCAGGCCTTGTTTTGACAGGTTTATGCCTTTGACCTTTGACCTTCAAATGGTCATGCGCAGCCACATGACACTTGAAAGGGTTCTTAAACAATGGAACTGGTGCATTGAGTGGTTCCAAAACAAAAGTATCCTGAGCTATAAAATTGGTACTTTAAAAGGTTCTAAAACGAGGTCGAGCACTTCATACGATCACGTGAGGTCAGATGCTGCTTACGTGAGGTCACATGGTGTGATTATGGCAAAGGTCGTGCATGAACATGTGACGTGTTTGGTCAGGAAATGAGCTGACGGTGAGAGGAGGAGAAAAGTATGTGTTGTAAAATTTCTTTTGAGGTCTTTGAAATAGCGTACGGTTTAAAGCATTAAAAAGAGCATTTACCTGCAAAAATGGGGTAGCTCAATGAAATACTTTTTGCCTTATATGGATACACTTAAAATACATAAAATGTGTGTATTGCATTCTTTTATTTTGATTGTGACCTTGTTTTTCGTGTGACCTATTGCAATGCGACCTGGAGGACGGCCAACCTTGGTGATCCGATCCCCAGCGAGGTAGCTTGTCTCAGGAATGCGGAACGTCCCGAGCTTGTGTGTGAGGTCGAGAAGTCTAAATCTGAGACCCTGGTTCTCAGTCAGAAAAAGGTCGAGTACCCTCTCTTATGATTGAATCGTTCTTTTTGAAGCTGGTTTGTGAGGTCGATAAGTCCCACAAATTCTGTCGTCAAGCTCACTTCCACAAACAGCTTGGGTTCTGGTACCAGTCCTCTTGAGAGGAGTTGGACTTTCTACCACTCCAGAGTTTCCCTAGGTGAGAGGTGCTGAGCAGGTGTGGGTAGACCAACCATCCATTTTCTGAGCCGCTCATCCACATAAGGGTCACAGGAGTGCTGGAGTCCCTCTCAGCTGTCTTTGGGCACGAGGCAGGGTAGACCCTTAACTGGTTTCCAGCCAATTGCAGGGCACATGGAGAAAGACAAAAAAAAAACCATCCACACTCACAATCACACCTATGGACAATTGGCCATTGAGTCCAATCAATGCTTGTTTTTAGGATCTGGGAGGAAACCGGTAAACCCACACAAGCACGGGAGAACATGCCAACTACACACAGGTGGGGCTCGGATTTGAACCCCCGGTCCTCATAACTCTGTGGCTTATGCTGCAACCAGCTGCCACACCGTGCAGGGGACATATTAACATAATTATTCAAATTCAGATTTTCATTTAAAATAACCCCCCAAAATTTAGTAGGAGATACTTTAGCAATTTTAGCTCTAATAGTTAATACTTTGGCATCTTTTAGTTGTGACATTGGTGCCACAATATATCATATGCACCTGTTACATTTTTCTAATAAAGATCTGAGTTTTTAATCTGATATCAATTAAAGACAGTTAATAATTTGCGGTCTGCACATTATAGAAGAGATTTAAATCATCACTAATATTGAGGAGACTCGTTTCATCACCAAGTAATGAGGGTAGAAGATTGTTGCAAGTCAATTATGCAGGTTAAAAAATAATAAATAGCCAAAGATTGATCACCACAGAAATAATACAAGATTTCTTGGATGAATTATGATTGGCATAAGCAAACTGCTCTCTATTATTGAGATAACTAATTTACCACTTGAGGGCAACATCCTGAATTCCATGTCGGTTATGCTATGGTAAAGTAGCACTTATTGTTCATATTTATTATTATTAAAATGGTTAGTAATTAAAAAGTACAATACGATAAATATGGTTACTACAGTATTAGGAGTAAAACTGTCAAATTTGTGGTATGCTGGTTTGTGTTAAAGTGAGTAGAATTAACTCTGTTATTGTCATGGCAACATTCTTTCATACTATATAATATTAGTGCACCAGCCAGCACACCTGTTAACGTGGTTTTTGTCATGTCGTGAGCGTCTTTCATCTTTGCTTGGTAAGATAAGATACAATGTGCATTTTCAGATTTCATTACATTTAAACACAGAAAACACAGTGGCAAATAATGAATTGACTCCGAGTATTTCTGACCGTGTATTTTGGGGTTAACAGATTTAAGTTCACCGCTCCCCAAGTCGTATTTACTATAATCACTGCTGTATTTGCAATTCACAACTGTAGAGGGAGCTGTTTACCAGAGTATTTGAAATAATATCTAGCGCTTGTTCTTACAGAGCCTTTGGCGCAGTATTTTTTTAAAACCATTTCTGAAACAACAGCAACAAATTGCACAACCATACATAGTGAACTTCCCTCTTTCCAGCCACTTTGTCCAGCTCTTCCAGGAAGGATTCCAAAGCGTTCCCATGTCCCGGGTCTTCCCCGGGGACCGAAAGCATTTTCCAGGGAGGCGTCCTGGAGGCTTCCTAATCAGATGCCCGAGCCAGCTCATCTGGCTCTTCTTGACGTGGAGGAACAACAGCTCCTCTCCGACTCCCACCTGGATGAGTGTGCTGCTCATACTGACCTCATCAGGGACCACTTTTCACTGGATGATCACTCCAGGAGCATAAAGCCCCCCCAGCAACTGAGCTCCCAACATCATGAAAACTCACCAAAAAACTCCACCACGATAAGGTAAAACTGTTAGTAATGATAGTTTTCACTATAATCTTGTTTTCTCTATGGCTGTTTTTTTTTTGACAAAGGTTCTAGTGAATTTATCTATACATGAGAGGATATTATGTGATATACTGTACATGTATGTCAAATGAAGCCGAACATCTGATGCGGTCATCTTTGGTAGTCCTTGAAGACAGGAAGTGTAAAACAAAAGACAGTGTTGTCATTTAAAGGGCCACTCTCATGCTTATAAACATTGTAAAATAGATATTGTATGAAAAATACACATTATTCACTTCAACGTCCATACAAAAAAATAAATACGAGTGGAGAACGTGTCATCCATGCGCAAAGTTGCGGAAGTCTCACTCGACATCCAAGTGGTAGCCATATTGCCTGCAACGTCATCAGCAGACGTCACACTGGGACATTCGCCATTCAAAACATGTAGTGCTCTGGGAGAGGAACAGCAGAGATTTTCGGATTTTTCCGACCCCCTTCTGACACGGAAGCTCTTTTCAAAGAAAAGAACATCTCACAATCGAGGGAAGTGGCCGGGGCAATATTACCCTATAATTTCGAGCCATATTTAGATGATATCCGGATCGCTTCGAACTAACAACAGACTCCCCAACAGTATGTACGACAGTGTGTAGCGTACTCAGCCGCGAGCGACAACAACGCCGTAAAGCAGCCCGACTCAGCGCAGCAATGAGCTACCCCGGCCGAAGTCATGATCAGCGGATATCGAGCATTTAGCATCCATGACTTGAGTACGCGGCTCTTTTCTTACGTTCTGAGAGGATTACGCCTCCCCAAACTGTTTTTTTTTTTTTTTTTTTAGTAGCTGTATACACACTTACCTGTCAATTGGAACCCACGAAGCTCTCGTCCTTTGCACTCGTGCAAACCATTTTTCACGCCGAACCGGGTCTTTTAGAAAAGTATGTAAAGTAAATCCATCGTTCCGAGTGTTCGAACAATATCCAGCAATACAACGAGCCAGCATTTTGGCTAACGCAAAGGAACAAAGAGCTACCTTCCCGCAGGTGAAACCGGTATAAACACACGAGTCCGCCTGAGTGGGCGTCTGCTAATAACGTCACTTCCAGCTTCTTTTCTGAAACAAATCCCTTGAGAGGACTTTCATGGCGGGAGTTACAAAAAGCCATATACGTTCAAATCATGTGTGGTGAAAAAACGGATGGGTCCCTTCCGGCTGCCTTTTTTTTTTTTTTTTTAAATTAAAAACATACTAAAAATCATGCTTTTCCTGTCAGTGGCCCTTTAATATTCCTTCCGTGTCCTGGTCTTGTGCTATATATATATATATATATATATATATAGAGAGAGAGAGAGAGAGAGAGAGAGAGAGAGAGAGAGAGAGAGAGAGAGAGAGAGAGAGAGAGAGAGAGAGAGAGAGAGAGAGAGAGAGAGAGAGAGAGAGCGAGAGAGAGAGAGAGATAGAGAGAGAGAGAGAGAGAGAGAGAGCGAGAGAGAGAGAGAGAGAGAGAGAGGAGAGAGAGCCTCTTCCTCTCTCTCTCCTCTCTCTCTCTCTCTCTCTCTCTCTCGCTCTCTCTCTCTCTCTCTCTCTCTCTCTCTCTCTCTCTCTGCTCTCAGAGAGACTAGTGAGAGCTCCACCAGACACGTGAACCTTAAGGAAGTGTTTTGACCTTTACTGAATGTCGAATGTGGAAGTTGGTTACCTATAACCCCTAGTTAGCAATGGCAAATAAATTATCGATATTGCTCATTGATTCTATTTTTGATTCCCACTGGGTGAGGGAATCAAAGAGTCCTGTGGCTATATGATGTCATTGAGGTTATTATCAAGATATACCTGTATACACGCAACTAAATTCCAATGAAACTGGGTTGTTGTGTCAAATGAAAACAGAAACAAAATACTTTAGAATACAGGGTCCCTGGCCACTGAAAATTATTTTTGCTCATGGCTATTTTTTTTTTTTTTATAATTTTGGACCATTCCACGGAATTGGTGCCATTTGCTTGTTTTAGCTTTCTCAGAATGTTTTTTTTTTTTATTCTAAATGCAGATGGAATGGCAGCAATTTGGTGGGAAGACCTAATTGGTTAGAAAGTTAAATCTGAGTAAAACATGTGCCCTTGTTGACTAAGTCCCGCCTCATTTCCAGGCCGAAAACCACAAGCCCCCCCCAAACGCCCCACTTCTACCAGCCCCGAGCAACTTCCTCCCACCCTCGCCGTTGCCTTCCATCGCCAGTCCATCGCGCGTTGTCTCTTTATCACTCACGCAACGCTCGCCCCATGGGCTTGCCCTTATCTTAGCTACACCTCCTTCCACTCAGATGAGGGCCGACTCAGGATGAATGAAGTGGCACACACAACCACAGACTGCTGACGTTGTGGCTGCCTCTCTCAGGTACTATCGACGCCTTTTCACGCAGGCCACATGCTTCTTCCTTCTATGTCTTGAGTGTATATACTGTGGCTGTGAACCTTTAAGCTTTCATGTTTTATGGATAGGAATGCAAGCGTTTCGGAGAGCAGCTGGGCTTTTGTGCACTTATTCTTAGTGGTTGTTGCCACATTAAGTAGGCCAAAGGTCACTGGTTACTCAGCAGTGGGAGCGGTTATTTCACTTGTTTAGAATAACATCTCAGCCGGTGCACGCTTTTAGAAACAAATGAATTGAAATGCACAGTTGTACCTACTCAAGCAGTAAGGTCAAAGAGTAAGTTAAAAAAAAAAAAAACAAAGTTATGCTATAAAAATAGTTGCGTCAATTAAAATTGCTTTGCCAATAATTGGTGGGGAAAAATGTTTTTTACAGGCCAAATTCCGATGTAAAGTGCTGCTATTCAATGCTGATAAGCAGCTGTTCAACTGTACATACTGAGCGTGATTTAATCTTCATAGAAAACATGCATCATTTTGGCTCCCAGTTGTGCCGATTTTCCTCACTCTGCCAAGTTTATTAGGTTTGGTTTGTGAGTCAGTCAAAATAGATACTGGATGATTGCAGAATCGTAATCTTTGTGGAGCGTCACACTGACAATCTTAAAACCGTGTTGAGTCTTGTTTGGCTTGTTTCCCATCCTCGTGAAAAAAATGTGTAATCTCTCAACTCAATTTCATACAAGTGATTACTGATTTGTAGACAATTAGGAAAGACTGTCTTCACGGGCGGGGATTAGAAACATTTAACAATGATTTGGGATTTTATTTTTAGAGTCAGAAACAGTTGTAAATGAACTGTTGAAACACAGACATAAGGGAAAATAACAGGCAGCATCAGCATCTTGACACAGTTTTGTTCTTCTCGAGCTGCTACTGAAAATACCAAATTTCCAATGTCATAAATAAATGAATACAAAACTTACATTAAAGTTCATCCATTGACTTAGTTAGCAACAAATGAAGGTCATCCTGTTTGACTGTGTGAGACAAGAGTCAGGTGCGGAAAAACGTTTGTGCTCGAGCATCACGTGAATGTGTTAAATCAGACAAATACTCCATTGGTAGATGGGATTAAATCATAATAACAATGACTGGTTGGTTGTTTCTATGTGTCTTGCGATTAGCTGGCGGCCAGCCAATGGTGTAAACCTCCACCCCACCCCTTCCTTGCCCCGAAGATAGCGGTGATAGGCTCCAGCACTCCCACGACCCCAGTGAGGATAAGCGGTACAGAAAATGGGAGGCTAGATAAAAGTTGGCCAATGTTACGCGAAAAAAACTAGGCAATGCTAATTTAATGCATGGTTGACTTCATTATAATGTTAAAAAGTTGATTGTGTGTGTGAAATAGCGTTATCTCAATTATTTATGGAGAAAGATTTTTTTAAAAAACAAAATTAGATTCACCAATGTCAGAGGGAAACCAGCTAAATTCCATGGTGCCTACATCTGCATTGTTGAGAGATTTTGTTGTAGTTGTTTTTTTTTTTTTTTTTTTTACAATTTCTCAGTTGCATATTCTTTGGCGGCTGCACGGCTCAGCTGGAAAGCGTTCTGAGGTCCCGGCCGGGTTCAATCCCGGACCCGCTTGTTTGGAGTTTGCATGTTCTCCCCGTGCCTGCGTGGGTTTTCTCCGGGCACTCCGGTTTCCTCCCACATCCCAAAAACATGCGTTGATTAGACACTCTAAATTGCCCCTAGGTGTGATTGATCTCTGTGCCCTGCGATTGGCTTGCAACCAGTTCAGAGTGTACCCCGCCTTCTGCCCGTTGACAGCTGGGATAGGCTCCAGCACTCCCTGTGACCACTGTGAGGATAAGCGGCAAAAAAAATGGCTGTATGGATGGATATTCTTTGGCGGAACTCATATGAATTGTAGTTGATAGTTAAGATTGAACAACTGTTCCATTAAAAGCCATCAGGTTAGTGTCCATTTATTGTAGACTTTGGAGTCACTTCGCCGAAGTAATAGACTTGCAGTAGTTCGTGTTATGCCAAGATAACACAATACCAAAAATGGATTTTGTAAGCAAACCTTTTGAATGTGAAGTGAAGGATATGATGGCTAAAAAGAGAGAAACTCATCTCCCATCTCAAAGTGTCCTGCAGTGTCCTTTTTAGGGTCTGCTCAGCGGGAAGCTGCCTTCTTCTGGCCAAGCGTCAACAGCATAAGCGGCTGATTAAAAAAACATGCTCTGACAAAGTTGTTTTCAAGCTGCCCTTTTGGAGAACAGCTGCAGCAAACTGTGGCCTTTGCGCGCCAGTGTCGTGCTGTGTGTTGTACACTTCAAAATTGCAACATCTGCAGTGACCTGATGTGACTGATTTGTGAATTTTTTTTTTTTTTTTTTTTTTTTTTTTTCAAAAATGAGAAGGCTCTTTTTCTTCTTTTAAAGGGAACAGTGGCAAGTGAATGACACTTGTTTTCATGGACCAGTGTGCAATAGATGTAGTTTTGCACAAGTAAATGAAAAGCCTCAATGAATTTTCTCAAACAGTGGCCAACACTCAGACAGATGCAGTTTTAATTATTTTTTATTTGGCCATAAGAAAGTCACAGTATCATATACAAAATATAACTTTTATTTCTTTCTAATTTTAAAAATAACTCTACAATCTACCAAGTAATATATAATAAAATAGATTATGCATCAACAAAAGTAGTACTATCACTAATTAACTAAAAGTCAGGCAGCAAAGAACATTTTTTTACCACACTCAGAAGTAAAGACCCCAGTTTAAGCGATGCTGATGTGTTGTACATGCCAGTATTGTAAATGTTTGATTAATCATAATTAATGTTTACGAGAAACCTTACTTTAAAATAGTGACAGTTTAATAGAATGTTAACAAAAAACTGCTGACATATTATAAGCTTAACTGCAACAATGCCAGCAGCATCAGTAGTGGAGTTCAAACAGCCATCCATTTGCGACACTCCTTATCGTGACTTGAGTTCGGCAAGAGGTGGGGCGAACCCTGGAATGGTCGCCAGCAAATGACAGGCCTCCTGTAGACAAATAACCACTGACACTCACAGTCATTCCTATGGACAATTAAGTCTGAAATGCATCATGCCGAAATGCAATTATAGGGAGAATTTAAAAGTCATTAAAACGACCACCTTCAGATTTGTGAGGCGGATGTACCAATCACTAGTCCACTGAATAGTAATTTATGAAAAAAAACAATTGCAAATCTCCCTCCAACGCCATGATGCTTTTTCTGAACCAAATGGGTTATCTTTTTTTAGATGTAGAAAAAGCATTTCTTCCAAACTGCTCACTCGGGGTGTAGCCGACAAGTGGCCTCATTAATCTTCTGGTTTTTCATGACAAATAAAAGCATTTTTCTCTGTCAAGAGCTGCTGTAGATGTTTTCTGCAATCTTGGGTGTACCCCGTTAGAGGGTAAACCAAGTGTGACCCAGCTTTCAGCAGGTGTAGTCAGAGCAAATCCGTTCCGATGTCACGTATTCTTTATTAGGATGCTGCTAACCTCCTTATTGTGGCTTACGAGGTCACTGTATTGTATACATTTTTTTGTGCACTGTAGTCGTGCACGTTATTTGCAACATAATTCACCACACTCCCACACTAAAGGCAAAGCAGCCGCACACAAAAGCAACATTGAGGAGAAAGTCCCTCTGTTGCCAAGCGGCTTTGACCCAATGGTGACCCACTGTGGCAAGACTGCGCTCATTGTGTTCACAGTGTGAAATGTTTCATTTCCAATTTCCAGCAGAAATCACCACTTTCTGTAAGGAAGTATCAAAACCACCACAAAGAAAAATAAAAGTCTTTTTTGTCTGAGCTCAAATTTTTTTTTTCCTGATATTTTCATTCTGGAGCGGAGTTTGTTAAAATGCAAGCTGGAGAACTTCCTCACACGCCAAACGCTGGACCCAACAACCACCCAAGTATTTAAAGACGAACAACAAATATTTTCCGTCATTTAGCGTGCATGCAAAAAGAGCCAATTTTTAGCATATTCATCTTTTTATAATGTTTGCCTCATGAACCTCTTTTGAATTGTATAAACACAGTGTATTACTTTGTATGATTATAACTGTGTAATTGTTGTTTCATTTTAGCCTCTCTGTGCCAGTTTCTTGGAAGCTCCTGGGCTCTTTTTGCTTCCACGTGTCAGCTGGTGTTTGCCATCATGCCCAGTCCCTCAAGTTTCCTCTCCTCATGCTCAGCTGCCTCCACTTCTCTCACTCTACTTCAATATATTTATAACGCTCTGCTGCCTTGCATCCAGGTCCAGTCCTGTCACTGGTTATTGGTGTTTTGTTTTGTTTTTGTGTGTGTTTTTTTTTTTTTAAACTAGCTCCTGCTTGCATGCTTACCTGCATTAGCAGCCGCTTTGGCTGTTTGTTGGTTTTGCATCATAGACAAGACTTTTGAGTCCATCCCACTGATGAACTCTTCCTGTTACCACACATCCACAACATTCCTGAAAAGATCAAATTTGACTACCTGATTTTTAAAAATAGTTCCCTGAATACCACTGTGATTTTTTGGGGGGAAGGTTTTCTATTTCCCAATGATACATCGATGCAACTCAAACAGTTCAATGTTTCTGTCAATCGTAACCGTGGCTCATGTTGTTGCAGTGCTATGGAAAAGCCCTTTGACCCAGAGGTCAAGTTCAAGGCGAGCATGGACATCGCCTCGCCCCGCCCCGTCGCTGTGGCCAGGGGACAGTGGTCCAACAAAATGGAGTTCCTCCTCGCAGTTGCTGGACAAATCATCGGACTTGGGAACGTGTGGCGGTTCCCTTATTTGTGCTACAAAAATGGAGGCGGTGAGTTGCAAAACAAATTGATCATCAAAATGAAATAAAATAAAGGCCAAAACAACTGTTGAGTATGGAGGGTAACAGCAATTTCCGTAAATACTGTGAGATTGCCTGATAATTCACTATGCACAGCTATGGATCTTCATCAATAGTTGCTGATCTGAGTGCTGCACTTAGAGTAGGTTTGTGTGGGAATTTGCATTCCATTCCATCCGTGGATTTTCTGTAATGCTGTTTCTCATGATCGCGAGCCTATCCCACCTGACCCCATGGATTAGTTTGGTCCATCAATAACCAGGCAAAACAAACAACCTTGCTCACTCACACTAACATCGATGGAAAATTGAGAGTATTTGATTGGCCTAACGTGTGGGAGCACACTGGAAAAATCACACGAGCATGGGAAAAATATGCAAACTCCACATGGGAAGGCTCGAGCCGGGATTCAAACCATTCAAACATGAAACGGGCCCCACTGACGTGTACTTTGGGTCCGTTACATGCCGCCCCTCCCCCGACTAATACAACAACTTGAGTGCATTCGTTTGCATCAGCGGTTATCCATTGTAATTGTCCTGTGGAGTTAGCTAGCTGTGTATGTCCTCTCCCCGAAAATGCATTTTCCCGTTAGATCATCTGCTAACTTCGCTGTTTTCACTGTGGCTAAACGAAGTCGGTTTATTTTTTTTTCAGGTCGTATTTGATTGACAGGTGTTTCAGCACATGCAGCGAACACACCCACAGCATTTGAAGTGGTTTGAAATTGATTCTTTTTGGAAGACTTTTATTTTCACATTTCACTCTCGAGGGCTTGTGATGCGGGCACGAGCCAGTGCGATCTGTTTGCCGGTCCCAAGCCCAGATGAATGCAGAGGGTTGCGTCAGGAAGGGCATCCGGCATAAAAAAAAATATGAGCGTTCATCTAAAGAATCCCATACCGGATCGGTCCTGGCCCGGGTTAACAACGCCCGCCCCCGGCACCGCTAACCTGCAGGGCGTCGGTGGAAATTCAGCTACTGTGGGTCGAAGACAAAGAGGAGGAAACCAGATGTTGGCAGAAAGAGAAGAAGAATCCACAGAGCCTACAACTGAGTTTCGGGACTTTAAATGTTGGGACCATGACAGGAAAAGCTGGTTGACGTGATGATTAGGAGAAAGGTTGCTATATTGTGCATCCAAGAGAGCAGATGGAAAGGTAGTAAGGCTAACAGTTTAGGAGGAGTGTTTCAATTATTTTACCATGGAGTGGATGGGAAGAGAAATGGAGTAGGGGTTATTTTAAAGGAAGAGCTGGCTAAGAATGTCTTGGAGGTCAAAAGAGTATCAGATCGAGTGATGTGGCTGTAATTTGGAATTGAGGGTGTTATGTATAATGTGCCCCACAGGTAGGATGTGACCTCGAGGTGAAAGAGAAATTCTGGAAGGAACTAGATGAAGTAGTTCTGAGCATCCCAGAAAGAGAGAGCGCTTTGATTGGTGCAGATAGTAATGGACATGTTGGTGAAGGAAACAGGGCCAATGAAGAAGTGATGGGTAAGTACGGCATCCAGGAAAGGAACTTTGAGGGACAGATGGTGGTGGACTTTGCCAAAAGGATGGAAATGGAAGTAATGAACACTTATTACCACCAGAAGAGTCAGGAACATAGAGTGACCTACAAAATTAGGTTAGACTGGAATCTCCTTGGAGCATTGAAAGCAGGGAGCAGGTGGAGGAACAATTAGAAAGATGGAGGCATGGACTGGAAAGGAGAGGAATGAAGATTAGCCAAAGTAAAACAGAATATATGTGCGTGATTGAGAGGGGTGGATGAGGAAGAGTGAAGCTCCAGGGAGAAGAGATAGCCAGGGTGGACGACTTCAAATACTTGGGGTCAACACTCCAGAGCAAGGAAGGAAGTGAAGAAACAGGTCCAAGCACGTTGGAACAGCTGGCGGAAGGTGTCTGGTGTTTTATGTGACAGAAGAGTCTCTGCTAAGATAAAGGGCAAAGTTTATAAGACAGTGGTGAGGCCAGCCATGATGTACGGATTAGAGACGGTGGCACTGAAGAGACTGCAGGAAGTAGAACTGGAGGTAGCGGAAATCAAGATGTTGAGGTTCTCTCTAGGAGTGTGCAGTGTGGATAGGACTAGAAATGAGCTCATTTGAGGGCCAGCCAAAGTTGGATGTTTTGGAGACAAGGTTCGAGAGTGCAGACTTCGATGGTTTGGACATGTCCAGAGACGAGAGAGTGAGTACATTGGTAGAAGGGTGCTGAGGATGGAGGTGCCAGGCAAAAGAGCGAGAGGAAGACCAAAGAGAAGGTTGATGGATGTTGTGAGGGAAGACATGAGGGCAGTTGGGGTTAGAGAGGAAGATGCAGGAGATGAGCTTAGATGGAAAAAGATGACAGGCTGTGGCGACCCCAAACGGGACAAGCCAAAAGGAAACGAAGAAGACTCAAGGGGGCTTGTGTTTGTTTTATATTTACCGTTTATGGTGTTTTTGTATCGAATGTACTGTATAATAATGTATGCCTCTCCTTTTCCCCCACAAGGGGTGTTCTTTATCCCTTATGTAATCTTCCTCTTTACATGTGGCATCCCCCTGTTTCTGATGGAGACGGCTCTCGGCCAGTACACGAAACAGGGATCCATTACCTGCTGGAAGAAAATTTGTCCCCTCTTTGGAGGTACATCTTCACTTCTTAGCCGGATTTTATACGCCGATATAAACTAATAATGCCCAATACAAGAGCTGTGAGCAAAAAGAAAAAATAGATTGATAAATACATTTATAGATATTCTTTTAATATTTGCTATTGTGATTGTTATTACCTTTCTATATTGTAAAGCCACCCATTTTTCTTTGAAGCATCCATTCAGATAGCAGTTCCCTACACTTTAGGGCTGCATAATGTTTTATTTGAGCATAGGCAATGCAGGTATAAGTTTGTGTGTATGTACATGTGTTAAACTTATTTCCTGTGTTTTTTAATCTCTTAGGGATGGGATATGGAAGTCTGGTGGTAGTTTTATACTCCAGCATTTATTACATCATCATATTGGCCTGGGCATTCTTGTACCTCTTCTCTTCCTTCAGCTCTGAGCTTCCATGGGCAAGCTGCAGAAACAGCTGGAATACAGGTATGTGAAAATATATTCATATAATGTGTTTGTGTTAATGTCAAGTTGCAATCGTGTCTCAAGTAATTTTTAGGTGTGTGTTGTCCGTTTGAAGAAAACTGCTTCTCTTCAATTCAATGCTAAGTCGTACTTTAGGCTACCTCAGTTTGTATGTGCTTGTATCTACACACAGAGACATGAAAGAGTTAACTTTGGAGCCCAGAACTTTGTTACCAAAACAACGGCACCTACCAAAGCATGGAAAGGTTTGCTTCATTGGAGGAAAGTGCAGGTTCTGACAATCTACCTCTTGGATTTTGGAAATGAAGCGTTAGATAGAGCACTCAATGTCACGAGGCACATTAGGCCACAACTGCAGTTTCTGTAATTTTATCTGGAGTAGGTGATTGGGATACTGCCCAACTCCAGCACCTGATGTTCCGAGGCAGTCAGTCTCCCATAGGAGTGCCAGTACTAACTTGGGCTGACCCCATTTAGCTTCTGAGCTCAGAAAAGAGCTGCCAGCATGAGACTTGAAAATGAATACGCTATCCATTATTAGTTATAATATGATGATTTGTAGTACTATTCCAGCTACCTCAATAGTCACTCTTTAGTATTCATTTTTGGCATCACATTAATTCCACCCAAGTGTAATTAAAAGGCCACTGTCATGAAATGCATGATTTTTAGTATATTATTCATGAAAAAATGGCAGCCGACATGGACCCGTGCGTTTTTTCACCACAAAACATGGTTTTGACATATTCAGCTTTTTGTAACTCCCGTAAGTGACGTACATGGCGGGACCGCCCTCAAGCGGACTCGTTAGTTTTACCTCCTTAGCTCATTTATCCTTCGTGTTAGCCAAAATGCCGACTCGTTGCATTGCTGGACATTGCATGAACACTCGGGAGGATGGATTTACCCTTCATAAGTTTGCAAGAGACCCGGTTCATTGTGAAAAATGGATTGCACGGGTGCAAGTGACGAGAGCAAATGACAGGGTAGGTGTGTATACAGCTACTAAAAAAAATAATAGTTTGGGGCGGACCACGTAATCGGTCTCTCATAACGTAACAAAAGATCCGCGTACGTATGACAGGCATGCTAAATGTGTCGATGTGCGCGTCGGAAGGCTGCCGCGTTGCCTCGCGGACGGCAGCGGCAATGAACCCTCCTGACAATGGCGCACTCAGCCGTGTGCGATGACAACGCTGTAAAGCAGCCCGGCTCGGCTCCGTGACAAGCCATCTCAGCGCTGAAAATGAGCCACCCGGGCCGAGGCGCCGCGTCCGCCGGTCACGGCTTCAGCGAAGGCTGCGCGTCGGGCTTGCGGACGGCGGCGGCTCTGAACATCACTGCCGACAAAGCCGCAATCAGCTGCGTGTGACGACAACGGCATAGAGCCGGGCCGCTTTACGCGTTGTTCATAGCCGCCACCGTCCGCGATGAACAACGCCGCCGAGCCGGAGCGCTTTAAGGCGTTTTCGTCGCACGCAGCTGAGTGCGCCATTCTCAGCAGCGTTGTTCAGATCGCGATGGCTCATCCCCGCCGCGGAAGTGGATCGGACGGGGAGTCGGTTTGGCCGTGATCCCATATCATCTGAATATGGCTCGAAACAATAGGGTAATATTGGCCCGGTAACTTCACTCGGTTGTGTGATGTTCTCTTCTTCGAAAAGAGCTTCCGTGTCAGAAGGGTCGTGTTCATCTCCCATAGTAGGGTCCACCGCGTGTTTTCATTGGCGAACGTCCGGGGTAACGTCACGGACAGGGGAAGCAGCCAATATGGCGACCACTTGGATGTCGTCGAATGAGACTTCCGCAACTTTGCGCATTAATGACGCGCTCTCCGCTCATATTTATTTTTTCGTATAGACATTGAAGTGAATAATGTTATGTGTATTTTTCATTACAATATCTATTTTAGAATGCTTTTAGGGATTACACTTGACCTTTAAGCAGCCTGTTTATAGTTCCTTCCCATTTCTGACTGTCTTCTGATGATTCTGATCGGATTCTTTGTAAACAGAGTCTTGTGTGGAGTTCAGTCAAAGACGAGCTCTCAACTGGACTGTGGCAGAAAATGCGACATCCCCTGTGAGGGAGTTTTGGGAGTAAGTACTGTAAATGTGTTGTTGATTTTTTTAATGGCAAAAAAAAAAGAAGCTGGGAAATGCCTGATAGTAATGGAAATTCGATCTCCAGGAGAAGAGTCCTGAACGTGACGGGAAATGTCGAAGAGTTGGGCGGTTTTCGATGGGAATTGGCTATGTGTCTACTTTTGTCTTGGATCATCTGTTACTTTTGTGTGTGGAAAGGAGTGAAGTCCACAGGAAAGGTAGATGACGTTAACATGTTTGCATTGTCTGTCCGTCTACGAACCAGACAGCCAGACGAACAAAAATGTCTGTCTGGTTGGGTGGCTCACTACTAGAGACAAGTATTATGTCAAAATTCTGTCCTGTGATTGCTTTCATGCTCACCTTGTGATTTTCATCATGTTATCATCTGATTTTCTTTCCTTACTGGCAAATATTGTTAGATTGAAGGGATAATATGTGAAAGTTTGTCGTTATAAGTATTATTAACTGTGACAACATGCAGCACAAAAAAATTGCATTGTAAATAATGGGAATTATGAATTTGACAGGTTGTGTACTTCACGGCCACATTCCCGTATGTGATGCTCGCCGTCCTGCTTGTCCGTGGACTCACACTGCCCGGAGCGATAGATGGCATAACTTTTTACCTCTACCCAGAACCATCACGCCTTGCTGATCCGCAGGTATGAGCCTGTCACTCAGTAACCCACGGTGTCAAAGCTACATGTGAATTTTCAATTTATTCACCCTGTCGGGAAAAAATTTACTGTACTTGGTAAGTTATGAATTATCACATGGGCACAAGTACACTTAAAATGTTCCACTCCTTCTGTGTTGGTTTTACACAGCGATCGTTTTCGAGGCACGCGGGTTCAGAGGGGTGCTTTTTCACTTTCTTCTAAAACGGTGGTCCTGGACCAAATTAAGTAAAAACAAAACACTGAAAGAAGGCAACAACTGGATACAAAACATCACTGTTGACATAACTGACACGGGTAGACAGTGACATGCACAAACAGTGGACCGAAAAGAACTGAAAGAAACCAGGGAGATAACTACACACTATACGTAGACCATGACAGGTGACTGGTCCCTTGAGACGCAGGCGTAATTTGAGCCGGGACTTGTATCAAAACAATTTTATGTCGGGTGAAAGAAATGCAAGTTTTTTTTTTTGTTTTTTTTTTTGCTGCGTTCTGTTTGTCTGTCTGTCTCTCTCTCTCTCTCTCTCTCTCTCCTCTCTCTCTCTCTCTCTCTCTCTCTCTCTTTCGCTCCCTTCAATATCTATATATCTATATTGAAGATAAGGTTGGGCTCACAGTTCTGAGGTCCGTTTGAGTTCGATCCCGGCCCCCGCCTGTGTGGAGTTTGCATGTTCTCCCTTGTGTGGGTTTTCTCCAGCACTCCCCGCGACCCACGTGAGGATAAGTGTCGAAGAAAATAGATAGATAGATAGATAGATAGATAGATAGATAGATAGATAGATAGATAGATAGATAGATAGATAGATAGATAGATAGATAGATAGATAGATAGATAGATAGATAGATAGATAGATAGATAGATAGATAGATAGATAGATAGATAGATAGATAGATAGATATTGTGGTGCTCACGAGGCAGTGAGGAACATTTATTTTACAAGCAGAACAACAAGCTTAGCTTAGACAGGTGCAGGCAAGTGGTTAGTTCATGTCATTCTCTGTCACTGTGTCACATCCATAGTGCCGCAAAGCATGCTGGGATTGCCTCAGCCACCCAGCGATGCCATTATAAATATATATATAATTGGCTGCCAATCAGTTCAGGGTTTACCCTGCCTCGTGCCCGATGACAGGTGGGACTGACTCCGGCACTCACGCGACTCGCGTGAGGATAAGCAGCTCATAAAATGGATAGATGGGCGGGTCATCACCCGTATAAATTTTTTTACGATTAAGAAATGACAGCGTTTTTGTAACATGACATACTTAAATTCTCTTCACTTTTCCCTCACTGAGTTCCTGTGGAACAATCACAAACAGTGTTTGCTTTCCCACCGCTGATAAGGCAATAAAAATTATCAAAAGGCTGCATCACGCCAAAGTAAAAGAACTCGCCATACGAGTTTAAGTATACTGATGAGACAAACTAACTGGGTGGATTGGTGAGTCTTTTGTGTTACGTTTTACTGTACAGTAGATGATTACATTGCATTGCAGTCAAACATTTCTGAAAAACATGACGCATTTTCCACTGACACCGGTGTTTAATATTTGTCCCTCACGTCTCACATGATGTCTGTCTTTGTGCTGCAGGTCTGGATGGACGCTGGCACGCAAATATTTTATTCCTATGCTATTTGTATTGGCTGTTTGATGGCACTCGGCAGTTATAACAAGTACAACAATAACTGTTACAAGTAAGTTGGCAATCTAATGAGATCCATCCAATACAAAAGGTTCATTCCGGCATTCTGACATTTGAGTGATAACAATAAAAAAAAAATTCTTTCAAAGGGCTGTTTTGAAAACTACATATTTTGAAAAAAATAATAATGAACTTTACTTTAGGGTCAATATCTCAGACTACTGCTGCAAAGACTTTTTAAACCTTGATACATAAACATGCTCCTGTTTAAATAAAGGTACAAAACCACTTCACCGTCCTGTTTCAGGAACAGATTTAGCCTTAGAAAAAGAGTAGAGCACTGTATACAGAACATGACCCCCTCTGGGGGGTGGAGGAGGGGGGATTACTGTTGCAGGCAAATTTTAGTTGAAAAAGAAGAGAAAAAAACTGACATAAACAGTGCTAAGCAGCTCTGAACAAATAGTATGGAAACGAAGGAACTGGCGCGTATACAGAGGCAGGCACAACTTGAGAGGGGAAACTTGTGATAAGGCAACAGAAATGTAAACATAACCCAAACTAGCAAGAAAGAAACGTAGAATATTGATGGTTGGAAATAGGTCAAAATTCAGAAATTTTGCCTCATGTTGATATTCCCTTGTTCGTGTTATTGCATGCATGAACCTTTTTTAACTAAAACATCCAAGTGGTCGCATAATGTATATATCGAGGATCCCGCAGTTGAACATAAGTCATTTCAATAATGAAAGGCACAAAATTCATGAGGATACAAAATAGAGAAGCGAAACCAGAAAGAAATACAGTGTACTTGGAAGGTGGTTTTTAAAATTAATAAACTAAGAACACCATGGCAGCGGGAGCAGCAGCAGATGAACAAAAATGCAGTACTTACAGTACGTGAACAGGCAACAAACGTACACAGGACCTAAGGATAATCTAGAATGCAATAATCAGTAGATGGTAATTGCAATGGCAGTTAGCAAGCGCAATAATGTGACAATGCCTTTCCGCCGCAGTTTAACATGCGTTTTTGTTATTCTTCTTAGAGATTGCGTCTACTTGTGCCTCCTGAACAGTGGAACCAGTTTTGTGGCCGGTTTTGCCATCTTCTCCGTTCTTGGATTCATGGCTTATGAGCAGAACACAGATATATCCAAAGTAGCGGAATCAGGTAAGATGTCACACAAATTAAATGCTAGGGAATACCTTACATACGTGACCCGCCACCTTTTCTCGCCGCAGGTCCCGGCTTGGCGTTCATCGCTTACCCTCGAGCTGTGGCCATGATGCCGTTTCCACAGATTTGGGCCATTTTCTTTTTCATCATGATCATCCTGCTCGGACTAGACAGTGAGGTTGTGCACTTTTCTGTTTTTTTGTCAGATAAGCTATCAAACAAACAGTACGGCTCGCTCCACCGAGCATTTATAATATTATGATTCCTGTAATATATGTTGCAATAATGTAACTGTATTTTCCTAAATTTTCCAAGGCGCTCTCAGGCAGCCACACCAGTGCCAAACACCTGTCCACATGCTGGTTGCCACGTCACTTTTTTTTTAAATTCTATTTTGTCTTTTTGTACGTGACATGCGGATATTTAAGGCCTACAACAGTTGTGCACTTCACGTAGGCATAGCTAGCTAACATTGCAATTACGCGAATATAACTGCTGCTGTGAAATGGCAATCAGGTTCTGAGCGATGCATGCCTGACTGCAAAGTCTAGGTTGGTCGTAGTCCCCCCAAAAGCCGGAAAACTTAAATGATCATGAACAGTTTAAAGGTTTGATCCAGAGGAAATGTATTTTATTTGTCTATCATACAAATGTTGCTAAAATTTCATTAAAAAAAAAATAAAATAAAATTCTGATTGATATATCAGCTAATATCCATATCCATGTGATGTTAAGGAGGTGACGAAATTTGGACACTGTATAAAGTTAGTGCACCGTTGACGCTCAGTTCTTCCTGAAATTCGACTACGGCGGTGTGTGCTCTCAAAATACGGGCTAAATGCATGTAAATGACGCGAAGAATGGGCTATAAACATGTGATCTTTAAATGCAGAACGATACCGAAGGTTTTGATTTTTGTTTTACGCCAGACTCAGTCGCTAGTACAACAACAACGAACGACTCACTGTTTGTGCAAGCAGCATCAGACTTTTAAACTTGTTTGAATTCGATGATTTCGTCAACAAGGTGTACGTCGATTTCTTGAGGCACCTACCAGTCTGTTTTTGGGTGTGAAGCTCCACGCCAACTTCGTCAGGACTCGTCGAATCCTGTCCTTGTGTTGCATTCGTCAACTCAGGTTCGAACATATATGGTTGAATTACACCTGCGTGGGATGTTTTTCGAACGCGGGAAGAATAAGAAAATTCCTCCTCTTCAGTTCCTCTCTCTTCCACAGAGCACTTCTTCATCACTGCTGTCCAGCGCCCCTAGATTGTATATATAGGAAGCCGTTTTCTTTACTGGGGTTGTCTTGGTGTGACGTCACACGGCAGCAGCTTCAACAGAGCCTCGGTTTGAAACAGACATCGGAGCCATTCGGATTACAAAAAAAAAATGTGCACTTCGGCGGTAATTTTTTTTCATTTTTGTTGCGTTGAGAATTTTTTTTAATATTTTTTGATAAAAAATTTGCTACGTTTGTGTGGTATATAAATAAAATATACTGTAGGTCCTCTGGATTAGACGTTTAATGCTATAACTCCACAATTGAGTACTGTACCGCGCTGTTTTTTCTCTTTTTCACTAACAATAAAGTAATAATTGTTCATTCCAATCAGCATGCAAATCTGTAAAAGTTCAGGATGTACCATTAATGCCTTTGCCTCAGTTTGTGGGCCTGGAAGCTCTTGCAACCAGTATTTGTGACCTGAAACCTTCCTTCTTCCACGTCGGGCACCGACGTAAAGTACTTCTACTCCTCATCAGCGTTTTCTGTTTCTTCATCGGCCTCTCAATGGTCACTGAAGTAAGGAAGAATTCTGCTTGCTTTTTGGGGTTGACTTCCTCAGATTTGTTCATTCTCAAGGTGTTTCCTGTCACACACAGGGAGGACTGTACATCTTCCAGTTGTTTGATTACTACGCCTGCAGCGGCATGACTCTGCTTCTCCTTGCCTTACTTCAGTCCGTGTGTGTTGGATGGGTTTACGGTCAGTGGGTTTCACATTTGAACGATTCCTGTACTGTTCAATCCAACTTCCTCACCGTTGCTCGGCCTCGTGACCGCAGGAGCAGATCGTTTCTATGACAACATCGAGGACATGATACGATACAGGCCTTTGCCTCTGATTAAACACTGCTTGAAATATGTCACTCCAGTCATCTGCCTGGTGAGTAAACATTCAGTCTGACTTGCCACTTCACAGACGAGAAATAAAAGCGGAGACTGTTGAAGAATAACTTTACTCTCATTCCACTGACCTTGATTTTAAGATAGTGGATGAAAATAGCTGGGCCACTTCTAACAGAACACGGTAAACACCTTGTGTAAGGTTCTGCAAGTTTGTGCAACTCTTGCCCTGTGGGTTCTGTTTCCAGACACTGTTTTCATAACTCACATTTTTATCTGTCGTCTTCAAAACAGTCAGCAGCCGTAGGGATCTTCCTCCGTGCCGGATAAAAAAGAAAAACACAAGGTTGTTATCCCCATAAAATACACTTTGCTTCGAGATTTTGATAAACGTTGTTCAGGGACTGGAAAAGCATTATGTTAGATTCGATTCGATTACTACTCTACATTAAATTGGGCAAAAAGGATCCAAATCACCTGCGCCATATAAAATGTATTGATGGATTACTGGTAGTTTGGATTTATTTTAGTTTATGAAAAGCATGTACAGTTCCTACCAGAATGTTGGTTTTTTTTTCCTTGCGTGTTCATTTTCAGAGGAAAACGTGCTTTTGCATTGTACAGCGACAGTGGACCATTTCTTGAATGAATGAATACCTATGAAAATATGGATTAGACTGTGGCGTCACCTAGAGGATGGTAGCTTGTGTCGTATCTGTGTACAAATTCATCTAACTGTGTTTTGTATTTTTAACAGTTAAAAATTTGACTTACCCCCACAACCAATTAGGAGACGGTTTAAATCAGTAGCCCTGAGATTTCGACATTATCTCCCTGGTTCATGTTGGATGCTCCGTGGTTGGAAATTCTCACTGATTTCTATTTGCTGAATTGGTATCTTTTTGTTGAACATAAAGACGTGTAAACAACACCAATTAAGAAAAAGTTATCTGTCCACAGTTTTCTCAATGCACATATCTCCCGTGTTTAATATGTAGTTAGTTAACATGTTCCAAACTCGCACTTATGTTGGAATCTTTAGGCTGGTGCAAAACATTGACGTTAAGTTGAAAATTATCCTATAGACTGTTTTCGACCACGTGACTACATCAGGGGCAGGCGGCCGTGTCGGATGAGTTCACTCTACTGACGCGCAGTTCACGCTATCACTTTTGCACACAGACCGGAGTTGTAGAAATGTTAGTACGACTGTTAAAAGTGACGCATGATGGCTAAAAAGACTTTGGAAAGTTATCGGGGCTCATTAGGTGTTGTTTCAAGAAACCGTTACGACAAGAAGTGCGCTTTGATCGACAATATCGACCCATATGCCTTGGAGAAACCCAAATGGAGCAAGAATTTCTAACTGTGGGCGTCGGTAACCTATCCAGACATCGTCAACTATCTCCTCTTCTCGACACTCGACACCGTGGACCAACTAAAGAATTACAAAAGTCCAAAGGCCTACAACCAATTCATCAATGGCTGGATTCGTGATCCATTGTAAGCAACCCGTGTCTCCACACTGCTAAGGTTAGTGTAGTGCACAATGAGGCTACTTAATTTCTGAGTGAATGCTGTCAAAAGTATTCATTCGCGTGATTACAGTCAGCGTTGTGTTAAATTATGTTGATTATACCCACGAAAGAGGTGTAGATTATTATTTTCGTTTTTGTTTCCGAAAGAGAAATGTTCGACCGGGACAAGTCCCAAGTGGAGCCCACTCCTCTTTCTCCGCTTTCACGGCTACATTTTTAACTCCACTCACGAAACAGCTAGCGGTGCAGTAACTCGTTTTTGCAAACTCATTTTAATGAAATAGAAACTACAGATTTTGGAGACATGCATTGCATTCACACACGAGTATTATGTAGGTCCTTGGCCCTAAAGGATACGCCCACTTTTGTTTGAGCAACCGATAACGTAGCATTGCGCCCCCATTCATACGGCTTTCTGAAATGATTCCTGCTCGGTTGCGGTTTGTTGACTCGAATTCCAACCGTAATGGCAATCGCGCTCTAAAGGTGCGTGACGTTAGTCGAAAACAGCCTATATAAGGAAGAGAATGTAACTGATAATTGGGGGAAAAGACAATAGACATGGAAAATGTATTTTCAAATTTGAATGTATCCCTTGTTGGCCTTTGCCTGCTAGCTACTAGTTGCAGTGTCAGTGTTTAGCCATGCGATTAGCCGTATTTGTAGGACAAGAGGAAGATCAAAAATCGGGAAATGTTTGAAAGTTTTTATGATAGATGTTTTTTTTAATAGGGTCCAGTATTTGCTCAATGATTCAATGTTGACGCAAGAGCCGCAGTTGAGCCTCCATAGCCAAAACGCAACATCTACTTCTTCTTTTTTTTTTCCGGCTTGTGTTAACTGTTATGCTCATCCCTCTTTCGTGGCTCTTTTCAGGGAACTTTTATCTTCTCCTTGGTCAAGTACAAACCTTTGAAGTTCAACAACACCATTGAGTATCCTTGGTGGGGTTACGCTCTAGGCTGGTGGTTCACTCTGTCTTCCACACTCAACGTTCCATTGTGGATGGTCTACAACCTGATTACCACTCCCGGGACACTTCGTCAGGTAAAATTCGGGTTGTATTTTTTTTTTTTTTTTTTTTTTTTTTTAGTCATTTGATTCTATTCCATAACCACAACTTGATTTTGGAGTCATATTAAACATTCAATATTCTCTATTGTTAGCGGTTCGCCACACTACGCACACCATCCGAGGAACTTCTGTCGCCCAACTCGAACAAGAAAGCACTCGAACTGCACAACTTGACGCACACATCGGACGTGTTGTGAGAACGGGGATCGCTTCAGTTGAACGGTGTGAGGCGCAACTTGAAATATCTTTCGAACACCAAAGAGAATATTCAAAAACCGGTTTTCTCCTTTCCAACCAAGCAATACTACATTAGGAAATAACAAATCACTGAGACAATGTCTCATTGTTTGTCCATTCCTATCGTCCAATATTTGATGGTTTACATGAAGGGAATAAAAAAAAGGGTAAATTGTTGAGTGTTCCCTAAAAGCTATCGCAATGACAAAAATGCCACGTGGTCATTTTCAAATTTTTTGACTTTGACAGGATAAAACAGTTTTCTGCTCACAAACACAAGAATGCATAACCTGGCCAGAGGTCCAAAAATCCCTTGTTGTCACCTTCTCTCGAAAACATTATTTATAATCGAGTTTAGGAATCTTTGTGTTTGTGTGTGTGTGTGAATTGATGGAACAGGAGGTGGCAATTAAGCCATACAGATAATCTATTTGAGATCATTGAAAGTGGAATAAAGCAGAAATATTGAGTCCTGGAAAATGGACTTTGTTTGTACTTCAGCCAAGCGAGCCAACAACACCCTTTTTCTGATTCTATAAAAGTGCCTTAAACCTTTAAATTATTACCCACACCCGCCCACCCAAAAAAAAAAAAAATCTTCCAGGGGAAAAAAGGATCTGCACCAAAATGTCTCCAGAAATGTTTCACAATATTCACTGATAATGTAGATAAAATGTATCCCAGATCCAAAAAGAGATTTAAAACCAAGACACCCTCTTCCTGCACATGCATCCTGACAGTTGTGAGCACAGGGGTTTAAATCCCACCCCCGCCTGTGTGGAGTTTGCATGTTCTCCCCCCGTGCCTGCATGGGCACTGCGGTTTCCTCACACATCCCAAAAACATGCAACATTAATTGGACACTCCAAATTGCCCCTAGGTGTGATTGTGAGTGCGACTGTTGTCTGTCTCGATGTGCCCTGCGATTGGCTGGCGACCAGTTCAGGGTGTACCCCGCCTCCTGCCCGCTGACAGCTGGGATAGGCTCCAGCACTCCCGCGAACCCCTTGAGGATAAGCGGCTCAGAAAATGGGAGAATGGATGGATTTTGCTAGTTTCAGGGGGAAAAAAATTGTAATCAGACTACATTTAGTACAATGAGCATTAATTGGCATTATTTTGCAGGATTACAGTATGAATTATGCTTCAGATAACTCTTAATGTAAAAGTTGCCTTCATATGGTTAATTGTCTTATTTTCAATGGTTCTAACACACACAGTGTCTTGAGGAAAAGGTTTAAAAATATTTTTTTTTTATAGCTGGGCAGGACAGCATGTCTGCCTCACAGGTCTGTAGTTCTGGGCTCGAACCCTGGGTGTTCTGGCTTCCTTGAGGATTTACAAGACAGAAAAGAAAATATATCTACGTATAGATTCTAATGAAATAGCATTTTGTCTTTATGATGTTTTATATTAGATCTATGCAACAACAATTGAACTGAATCACGTTACATTGATATTTTGGTACTTGGATTACATTACTGACTACGTTTTTGAATAGGTTAGTAGTTTGATGTAATCTTCCCAACCCTGATTGTTACATTATAGTTGTCTTTTTTTTTTTTTGGTACTGATTTGCTTGTAAATTTGGCATTTTTACATGGCATCTATTGATGTGTGTGATCTTTGTTTAACCCAATGGGCTAAAAAGCGAAAAATATGTATAGTATCAGAGGGCTGGAATGTAATTATAGCTTCGTTTGTGTGTATTTAATGAATTGATGCATTAACGGACATGTCGCTCATCTTCACAATGACATCAAATGATTTCATAACATGTATTCATGTGAATATTTTGAAATAAATGAAACGGTTGGCCGTCGACATCACTGACAACACCATCGCTTAAATCACTTTTTTTTTTGTTTCACGGTAATACAAAGCAGTTTTCTCAGATACATTTTCCTGAGGGATTAACTTGATACAACCGCTTATCCTCACAAGGGTCGTGGGAGTGCCGGAGCCTATTTCGGCTATTACCGGGCAGGCGGTGGGGTACACTAAAGTACCAGGGATACGAATCGAAATGAACAGCCATTTGCACTCAGATTCAAACCTTGGGGCAATTTAGGGTCTCCAAATGTTTCATGGTTTTGGGGATGTGAGAGGAAACCCACGCAGGCACGGGGAGAACATGCAAACTTCACACAGGTGGGGGCGGGATTTAAACCCCGGTCCTCACGACTGTGAGCCCAACTCTCGGGATTAATTTCATCAGATCAAATATGAATTAATTTAGATGGGATGAATCTCAGTGTGTGTGTCTGCATAGTTAAAGGGAAATTGCGGTGGTTTGGATTAACAAAGTATCCAATAGGTCATGTCATATGTACTCTATTTTGACAATATGATCTTAATCCTCTCCCATTTAATGATGTTTTGAGAAGATTTTTATCGGCAACTACGAATTTTCATGGGCGCTGCCATTTTGGTGAGTCACATGACCTACGTGCGCGGATGTGACACAATCGGCACGCAAACAAAGAAATCCTCAACGGTTTGTCACATCTTCTCGTGCGTTACCACCACGATCGGACACGGTAAAAATGCCTTACTGTATCGCTAAATTTTGCCATAATTCGGATAGAAATAATCCGCGAAATGTTCGGTGGCATGTTCTGCCCAGTGAGAGAGAGAATCATTTAAGGACCGGAAACTGGAGTGCCCAATGAAAACCTGCGCAGGTATGGGGATATCATACTTACCCCGCAATTCTCCACACACACACACACAAAAATCGAACCCAGGTCCTCAGAACTGTAAGGCCAACGCTTTACCATCTGAGCTTCCGTGCCGCTGTTGTGGAGGGCAGTATTAACTTCCACCAAGCCAAAGATAATCACATTATGACTTGGACCCCGGCCACCCTGTTGGCTAAAACAACCTTTCCCACAATATAAGGCCTACCTTTCACTGATGGGTTCTACCATCCTTCATGGCCACGAGTCCTGTCCTCCGTGCAGTCCTCCGGTAGCTCGCCGAAACGCACTCCAAAATCGATAAGGATGGGTGAATGGTGTGTCCCGCGCGTCGGCCGACTCGCCTTCTTCATCAAATGAGGACAAATCCGAGAAATCAGCGCAGTCCATGATTGTGTAGGAACGTAACCGAGCCTTTGTTTACGCACTTAATGTCCCGAGCGTGGGTCGAGTAGTCTAACTCCACGTCATTCCCATCCGAAGAACCATCCGAAAATTCTACATTTACAGCCACAGGTTCAAATCCGTACGGAAGTATTCCTCCGTCTTTCCGATCAACCGATACTGCTATTTCTTCATCAGATGAGGAGAAATCCAAGAAATCAGCGCTGGCCACAATAGTTCCCCAACGTAAGCGACGCCTATTATGTCACATCCGCCAACGTAGGTCATGTGACTCGCCAAAATGGCGGCGGCCATGAAAATTCGTAATTGCCGATAAAAATCTTCTCCAAAAAACATTAAATGAGAGAGGATTTAACATCAAATTGTCAAGGTACAGTACATATGATGTGATTTATCGGATACATTGTTAATCCAAACCACCGGAATTTCTCTTTAAAGTGCCACTGTCATGAAATGCATTATTTTTAGTATGAAATTAATGAAAAAACGGCAGCCGGTATGGACCCATCCGTTTTGGGGTTTTTTTCACCACAAAACATGATTTTGGCGTATACGGCTTTTTGTAACTCCCGCCATGCAAATCCTCTCAAGGGATTTGTTTTCGAGAAGAAGCAGGAAGTGACGTACATGGCAGCACCGCCCTCAAGTGGACTCGTTTGTTTCTATTAGTTTTACCTGCGGTAAGGTAGCCAAAATGGCGGCTCGTTGCATTGCTGGACATTGCTCGAACACTCGGGAGGATGGATTTACCCTTCATAAATTTTTAAGAGACCCGGTTCATTGTGAAAAATGGATTGCACGGGTGCAGAGGATGAGAGCTTCATGGCTTCCAAATGACAGGTAGGTGTGCGTACAGCTATTAAAAAAAATAATAGTTTGGGGCGGACCACATAATCTGTCTCTCAAAATGTAGCAAAAGATCCACGTACGTATGACAGGGTTGCTAAATGTGTCGATGTGCATGTCGGACGGCTGCCGCGTTGGCTCGCGGACGGCAGCGGCAATGAACGCTCCCGACAGCCAGCCTGGCTGAAGCCACGCTCATCCGCGAGGCACGACGCGGCAGCCTTCTCCGGCTTCGGCGTTGCGTCCGCCGGTCACGGCTTCGGCTTGGTTGGCTCATCTTCGGCGCCGAGCCGGGCTGCTTTACGGTGTTGTCATGGCTCGCGGCTGAGTACGCTACATACTGTCGGGGAGTCTGTTAGAAGTGATCCGCATATCATCTAAATATGGGTCAAAACAATAGGATAGTATTCCGCCGGACACCTGACGATCGATTATGAGATGTTCTCTTCTTTGACAAGAGCTTCCGTGTTCCACAGTCGGGGCCACAGCATGTTTGCAATGGCGAATGTGACGTCACGGGCAGGAGATGCAGCCAATATGGCGACCACTCGGATGTCGAATGACACTTCCAGAATTTTGCACATGGATGACATGCTCTCCGCTCGTAATTTTTTCATGTAGACACTGAAGTGAATAATGTTATATGCATTTTTCAATTCACTATCTATTCTAGAACGTTTATAGGGATGACGACCTTTCAGGATGAAAATGTAACAAAGTGTCACAAGTGAGTTTGGAACAAAGCGCAGTTTGCAAACCTCAATCAGCGTCATTGAAAGGATTGTTTTAACTTTCCACTCCCTCAGCCCAAACCCGAAAAGAAAGACACGTTTTCCTTAATGCAAATGTTTATTCAATCTTTCTGAAGTGCAAAAAAAAAAATACAAAAAAATATATATATATCACACACACGAATGGTATGGTACCTAATCATTTCTGCCAGTAGGTATTTGTTTTGCATAAATGCCAGCTTTAAACACGGAACACAAGTCTGATGTTTACATGTAAACATTGTGTAGGATGTAACCCTTAGCTTCCGTTCAAACCAAATTAGGAAGAGTGCTTCTTTTTTTTTTTTTTTGCCAATTATTCATCTCTTTTGGGGGTCTCATCGGAGTGAAAACTTGAAATCAAAAACTGATCAACGATCGTTTATATTAGAAAAAATACTTCAACCTCACATGCACTGCACATAATCATTGCAAATTAATATTACCGCTCACTCCGCGATAAGCAATATAGTTCAGGCAGCGATGGGTTTTTTTATTATTTTATTTTGAAATTGTCAATATACCAATGTTTATAAAACACCTCCATATCATTGTCTGGTACGAAACGGCTTTACTAATGTCCCGCATCTTCTGTTTGTCACGTTTGGGATGATATGAGTTGACTACGGCAGGAGAAAGAAACACATTCGACATTAGCGGGCGGCTTTCCAATGCCAGTGGTCATAACGTTACATTTTGCACCATTTAATGATGTCGCAAGCCTCAATATTATAAAAATTCATAATTTTCCTCAAGCGCCGATGGCACATGCCAGTGTGCCAGCACGCTTTTCCGGATCCTTGAATAAGTTTGCCTGGAAACGCTTACTTTAATTAAGTTCAGTGTTCATTTATTAAAGCTGCCACCTTTTTTAAAAAATATATATATAGTCATTGCTTCAAAATCATATTACAATCTTTATCAGTCCCGAAGGTGCAAAGTCGTTTTTGGTTGCCGTTCGACGGCTTTTGGATGTGTTAAATGGAACACTTTTAATACCATGCTTGGATGAATATGTACAGTTCAAGGAATCGATCCCAGCCAGGATTTGTCGATTTTCATAGTTAAAATCTTTTTGTATAGAAACTTTTTGGGAAAATGATAATGTTGAAAAAGAATATATTGATGATTAATTATAGGAATAAACTGTAAACTTGTATTTCAGGGACCTTAAATGGAGTTATAAAAAGCAACTCGAATGCAAACATGTTTGGGTAGGCCTTTTTTTCGATTCATGTCGTTTTTCAATCATTTGCATAATATCAAATGTTTGTGTGTGACACCTAAATACTGTATGACCAAAATTCCACAGCTAAATTTACATGAAGTGATTTGCCCAAAATGTTCATCCATTTTTCACCCGCTTTCCTTCACCTTAGGCAATCTTGTGAATGAAATTTGCGGGAGGGAGAGAGCGAGCGAGGTTATTTCGTTTTGGTTACCTTTAGTATATTTCATTTGTGCTTATTTCTCTTCAGTATTAGACGAGTTCGGCCCCAGCTGATGGGAGACTTTGCATGTGAAATATGCAAGGTGAATACCTTCAAGGAAACGCACATTTTCCTCGCGTGAAAAGGCAGAAAGCAGAACATTTTTTTTTTCCTCGAAAGCCATCTTTGTGATCCAAAGAACAAATTGCACGTTAGATTCAAGTCTTTGTCCAAAAAAAAAATAATAAAATAAAATAAAAACTGCCAATGGTGACATGCGCAAAAATCAGACACTGGTAAGCCATGTTTGGAGATTTGGACATAGGACCGCAGAGGCAACATCTCATCTCGTGTCGTCTCAGAAACCCGATAAAATGCAGGTCAATGTCGATTTTGGAAAAAAGAGGCAAAGATGAGCGGTCGTGAGGCCACTTACAGGCGCGTTCCGGCAGTTTTCCCGACAGAGAGAGAGAGAGAGACATGTATACGCTGCTTCGGAATGGGAATATCGGGTTTGGGTCGGAGGCCGCAGCGCGCCTCGGCTCTCTCGTCCGGCCGAGTCTTTTCCGTTTTGAGTTCCTCGCGGGCGTCACACGTGGTCCTGACTCCGTCGACGTTTAATGCCCAGCTCGCCGTTCAGGCCGCCGCTCTTCCTCTTTGTCTTCTCGTCCTGTTTCGACACATCACAAAATGCGCTCATCATTCATTCATTAGTTCAAAATTGTTCGCCGGAAACTTTTCGAACGGACCCTCGAACAGGCTAACAGCAATCGTTTAAAGTTGAAAGAGGGAATTATTATTATGGAAAACGTCCTTTTTGACTGCTCGTAGTAAAATTGTTGGGTCTCCTCCATCAGGAGGCGTCACGATCCGCTGCTCCGCCCATGATCGGCTAAACTGCCCCAAGATCAGACGTGATGTTTCCGTTTATAAGCGCAATTAGTCCATCCATCAATTTTCCTAGCCGCTTATCCTCACGAGGGTCGCAGGGAGTGCTGGAGCCTATCCCAGCAGTCAACGGGAAGGAAGCGGGGTACACCCTGAACTGGTTTCCAGCCAATCGCAGGGCACATAGAGACAAACAGCCGCACTCACAATCACACCTAGGGGCAATTTAGAGTCTCCAAATAATGCAAGTTTTGGGGATGTGGGAGGAAACCGGAGTGGCCGGAGAAAACCTATGCAGGCACGGGGAGTGGCCGGGATCGAACCCGGGTACTCAGAACTGTGAGGCCAACACTTTACCAGATGATCCTCCGTGCCGCCATTGGCAAGACAGTACGGTCAAATGTTATCAAGTCAATATTGGACATGATGAAAGACTCAAAAAAAAAAACTATATATATATATATTATTGTCAAAACATCGAAAGTTCCTGGGGTCCCTTTAAAGACATTAAATGTGCGTTTAAAAAAGTGATTATGAAAGTATATATATATGTTATGCGTTGGTGGCACGGTGGATCATCTGGTAAAGCGTGGTCCTTGCAGTTCTGTGGACCCGGGTTTGATCCTGGCCCCTCCTGTGTGGAGTTAGGTTAGCGGACCAACAGACCGAGTTTGAGACGTGCCAACCTGCAGATACGTGCCAGATTATCAATTACACTAATCCACGGGTTAACTATTAAGCGTTGTTGTTTTCTTTTGGAGGGGGGGGAGGTTGGTCGGACACTATCCCCGGCCATTTGCTGAAAAACTCACCTACTCACATGTTTTTGTGGTAATGGTGGAGTCGCCATCTCAACCCACCCCGCTCACCCCCTCCTTCATTCGCTTCTGTTGAGGGGTGAGACTACAGAGCATCCAGTGCAGGACTACTTGGCTGGGAAACACCTATTTTTCCCGAAGCTGTGTAACAAACTCAAACACAGCTAATGTAGCCCCACCCCCAATGCCTAGTTGCCCCTGCACGATTAAGTTTTTATTTCCATGGAAATATGGTAAATACAAGTGAAACGACATATACTATCTGTATCTTAAAAATGTTTTAAATTGCATATGTGTATGAAAATGGGACCTGGGTTTGACCCCGCCTGTGTGGAGTTTGCATGGTCTCCCTGTGCCTGTGTGGGTTTTCTCCGGGCACTCCAGTTTCCTCCCACTTCCCAAAAACATGCAACATAAATTGGACACTAAATTGTGCCTCGGTGTGATTGTGAGTGTGTCTGTCTCTATGTGCCCTGCGATTGGCTGGCAACCATTGCAGGGTGTACCCCGCCTCCTGCCTGTTGACAGCTGGGATAGGCTCCAGCACTCCCTGCGACCCTCGTGAGGATAAGCGGCTTGGAAAATTGATGGATGGACTAATTGCGCTTATAAACGGAAACATCACGTCTGATCTTGGGGCAGCCCTCGTGAGGATAGGTGACAAAGAAAATGGATGGATGGATGGATCTATTCTCCGTTTTTTCTGCAATATTCCGACCGTAACCCGTGCCAGAATCCACACTCGTTCAAAATCCGGTCCAGGTTTTGCAACTGAGGTGGAAGATTAGATACAGCTAGATAGATCTGTTGATTGGTCGAATGTGTTCCTCCTGACCAATGAAAACGCTTGTTGTGTACGAGGCGGTTCATGGGGCCATTTTGAAGTCAACAAGATGGCGGCGCTCGAGGGGAAAGACTGTCAAAATGTCAAAAATAAGTTCCGATGGGATTGGATGGAACGAGAAATCATAAATACCGCTGGAAAGAAGTAAGTTACCACTCTGTTAAGCGACTTCATTTGCAAAATGAAGCTACGTAGTGAAGCATTGTGCACGTGGGGTTCGAATACTATTGACTATGGATCAAGAACTTTCAAGGCATTGGAAGTTCAACGCGAAAACGACAAAAAGCAAAACGAACTTTTCCATAGCTGCTACATTAAGATGTCAACCCAAGGCCAAGAACCAACCCCAGCTGCAGACGGTGAGAGTTCTGAAGCAATTACTTGTAAAAATGTCTTATTATTTACTGATAATGACACATGACGTTAATAATTGTCAAATTCATGCGTTTCATTCACTTAAACAAGAAATTACAACGTTTTTGAATGGATACTATTTATGAAAAGACGCTTGCATGCCTTGACGCAAATCTGAATTCAATTTGGTTTCACTTCTAGTAGTTTTACTTCATTTAATTTGTAACTTTTTGGCGGGGTAAAGGTATGCACCTAAATCATGAACGCTCATATTGGGTACATTTTGAAAACAGAATAGCATTTATTTATAGGTGTACTAGATTTATTCCATTCATAATACAATTTATAAAACGTTAAAATTGGTGATTCTGCTTTGATTGTGCTTGCATTTTTCAGTTCGGCTATTTTTCAGTCTTTTTTTTCATTCAGTCGGGGCCACTTTCAAGCGACGCCCACCGGCGTGCTATCTGTTAGCATCGAATCACTCGAAATCGCAGGTGTCAAACGCGAGGCCCGGGGGCCAGAGCCGCCCCGCCACGTGATTTTATGTGGCCCGCGCAGGCAAATCATCTGCGTCAACTTCCCTGACTTGTGAAAATCGGTGCCAAAATTTCAAATTGTCATATCATAAATGATAAGGTTGAGATATTATAAGCATTTTGGGGTTATCAAACATTAACAATGGTTGTCAAAGGTTGAAAAGCCCATTACTTTCTATTTCTGACCCCTAAAATAGATCAGAAATTTCATGTGTAAATATGATGAGGCCATTAAAGATTTTTGGCTTTTAACATGCAGCGTAATTTTGTCACCCCTCACACTTGGGGTGTTGCAGCCCACTTCTAACTTTATTGCGGATGTTTTTGTCATTGTTTTGGCTGTTCATATGTCACAAATAACTGCAAAACCAATCTTGTTCCCTCTTTTCTCTCACACAAACACACTCACTTTCTCAAGAACAAGTCTGTTCCGCAAACAGCTTCTTTATTGAGTCATTTGAGTGGCTAAAACAAATAGTGATTCCGCGCATGTCCAGTATGGGGCACACACGAGTTTTCAGTGTGATCACTTTCCTTCTGAACACGGCCACGTGGGCGGTTATTAGGAGGAAGTGCTTCTTTCTTTTATTGGAACTTTTATTGAGCAGCAAATTAAGCGTCAAATCCAAGTCAAGATTATATATTATATATTCCCATTGTTTAGTTACTCCTCAATCCGCCAATCAATTGAGTTGTACAAATTCTGAATCACAATAATGATTGGAAAAGTTTGAAAATCATTTATCTTGGTTCTAATTCCTTTACATCACAACATACAGGGGTGTGTATACTTTTTGTTATTCAATGCAGCGTTTTTCCGGTGTTTGCCTGGTATGCTCGATGTAAATTAATTGTTAGATTGAGTTGTATTGTTCAGTCATTTCTTGATTTCACATTCATGTTTTATATATTTTTTTGTTATATTTGACATTAATGGTCTGATTTAACAAAATAATAATAATTCAGAAATTGCTCAGTGCTTGAGTAGCTTATCCCCACAGTACTTTGTTTGGACTACATTTTACTTTTGAGTCATATACCATAATTTTTGTGGCCTACAAACCCCGACTTTTTTCACACGCTTTCAACCCTGCTGCATGTGCGGCTAATTTGTGCATTTTTTGTAACGGCCAAAAGGGGGCACTCAAGTGGAAAAGGTAAGAGTGAGACTGGTGGAATATATGGAAGTGACTTACCGGTATGTATTGCTGCTGTGTTACTGTCGTGTCTGATTTTTACCAGTATGTTTTTTTTTTTTTTTGTTTTTTTTTTTAAACCGCTATTAGTGCTGCAGTAGCGTTAGCATCGGGCTCGTGTCTTGCTGCTGTGTTACTGCCGCTTCTCTGATTTTTACCAGTATGTTTTTAGTTAACCAGCTATTAGCGCTGCGGTAGCTTTAGCATCGCGCTAGCGTTAGCGTCATGCTAGCGTGTTGCTGCTGTGTTACTGCCACGTCTCTGATTTAAGTTTTTTTTTTTTTTAACCGTCCCTTTTTTTTTTTTTTTTTTTAACCAGCATTGTTCATTCTACTGTGTTGTTGCTATGTTAAGCTAAGGTAAGGTGCTTCAACTTTGAAAACTCTTTCTGTGTACAGTCTTTCTTTGTAAATATCTCGTGTTTCAATGTGGGCACTTGCGGCTTTTACACGGGTATGGCTTTTGTATGTACCAAATGGTATTTCCTTTACAAATGTACTGGGTGAGGTTTATAATCCGGTGCGCTCTGTAGGCCGGAAATTATGGTAATCCTAAAGTAACAGTACACTGCGATATTTGGCTACCCCCAAAAAATGCAATTACAGACCTTGCTGTTATGTTCAGTCAATTTCTGGAACATGTTTGCGTAAGTCCTCTTGTCCAGCTCGTGGGATTCCTTCATCTTTTTTTGGCAGTTGACAATCTGTCTTTTAGCCGCTCGATTTGCGGGGTTGACTTGCTGCACGTGTTGAAAATCCACCAAGGCCAGGCTGAACTCGTTCCGGAGGAGACGGGCCTCGCCGCGGCGGTACAAGGCCTTCTCGTTGCAAGCGTCGATCTCAATTACCTTTTAGCGCGGCGACAAAAGCGACAAGATTGCACAGGGGTAACTTCATTATACGTACGCGCAAACATGCTGCGACCCGCTCAAACGCGGTTTCGCGCGGCGCACCTTGTTGCAGTTCTCCACGACCAGTGAGTAATCTTGAATGCGCAAGAAACACAACGCCAAGTTGAGGTGGGCCGCCAAGAGAAACTCATTAATCTCCTTCTGCTGCTCCAAGCCACTGCCCAACTCCATCTCGAGCCAGGAAACGACGCGCTGGTGCTGGATGACCGCGTGGTAGAAGTGTCCCGCCTGAACGACAAAAGACGTAACATTATTGTTTGCGCAACAACAGACAATATTTTCCATTCATTTGAACAGAAAATAGCACGGACGCTCCACCTTATAATACTCGTTCCCTTTATGTTTGACGTCTAGAGCCAGATTCAGCTTTTCGTGCAGTTTCAATTCCCACGGGTCTTTCGCCTTGATGGAAGCAAACACAGTCAAAGTGAAAAAAACGCAAACTGCTTTCACATTACGATGATGGTCAAACGCGTCTTGGCTCGTGCTCACCTTTTTAAAGTCTTTGAGCGTCACTTCATATACGATGTCTTTGTCTGGCCCAATTTTGAATTCTGGATTTCCTTTTCTTCCGAAGCCGTACCTGTGAGGGAAATTAAAAAAAAAAAAAAAAACATAGTACAGTTTTGCCTTGGTTTTTGAACACAATCCGTTCCAGAAGGCTGGTTGAAAACCAGAAAGTTCGAAAACCGAAGCACGTTTTCCCATTACAATGAATGGAAAATGAAATAATCCGTTCCAAGCCTAAAAAGTCGTTTTAGGTTTTTTTTTTTGTAATTTTGTTTTCGCTTTTCTTGATAATAAACTCTGTATTAGAGATAAGTGTATAGTTTAAATACGTTATATAATTAAATATTTTAAGAAATATATTTATTTTTTCCTTAAAATGTTTGCTCTAGCCTAGTAGAGTGTATTAGGCTGGGTTTCAGAATGGTGCTGATCGTCATTTTCGCCATGCCATACTTCTTCGATAGCTCCGAAACACGCGCACCAGAATCGTGCTCTGCTATCAAATCCTTTTTGAAATCGACAGTTTTACGCACCACTTTCCTTTTTTCAGCACCAGCAGTTCCACTCGCCTTCTTTGGCGGCACGATCGGGGGTTAATGTTGCTCAATTTGAAGAAAAAAAAAAAAAGTCTTTTTACGTCTCGTTTTTTTCGTTTGAAAGCACTATAACAAATCGTCGTGGGTCAGCTGGTCGGGATGCTCGAATACCGATTTTGTTCGAAAACCGAGGTACCGCTGCACTTCATTAAACTCTCGGGAGGGATCCCTCAGGGCAATGAAAGTTCCAGCAGCATCTCGAGTTAAATGCGGAAGCAAAAAGACCAAATTGGGCTGTAAAATCATTTCAGATATGATGTTCACTCTGCAGGTTAGGAAATCTTATCTGTCAAGCATAAATAACACCAGCCAGCTGCTATACACACACAAAACCACTCACGCATGCACGTACGCACGCACGTTATCAAAATTTGTTACTTTTATCACATTGCTACAAGCATGTAGATGTTATTTTTAGAATGTATCTATATTTTCCCCATGCTGTGTGTATACCTACTATCATGCTCGTACCCATTATTGTGTAATTCATACTCAAGCCAAGTAAATACTTACATTTTTGTTAAATAGAGTATACAACACTCTCCTTTCTGCATTTTGTCCATGGCACGGTCCACTCCCAGGGGAACGCCTTCATCCTCGGACTCGCCGACAGCAAAGCTGACGTCCCTGACGTCGAACAGTCGGCCGTCGCAGCTCCCCTCCAGATGCACTGCGGCGTGTGACACAATGCAGCTTTGCATGTACTGTTTTGTAGCATACCGTAATTTTTCGGGCCTATAAGCCGCAACTTTTTTTCACACGCTTTCAACCCTGCGGTTTATGATGTGGCTAATCTGTGCATTTTTTTTTTTTTTTTTGTAATGGCTGCAAGGGCGCATGCGAGTGGAATATATGTGCCGAGGAACTGACTTTTACCAGTCCTGCCCTGTTAGCACTATGTTAGTGTGTTACTGCTCACTGTCTCAGTGATTTTTGCCAGTATGTTTTTTTTTTTTTTTTTTTTTTTAACCGGCCCTGTTAGCGCGGCACTAGGCTTGTACTTTGTGTACCATCTTTCTTTGTAAATATTTCGTGTTTCAATGTGGGCAGTTTACACACCTGCGGTGTATGTATGTACCAAATGGTATTTCCTTTACAAATGTACTGGGTGAGGTTTATAATCCGGTGCACTCTGTAGGCCGGGAGTTACGGTAGTCACTATGCTGTAATAACCGATGCAAAATGAGTCATTTATCCATGCGGGAGTTTACCGTCGACAATTGCGCCGTCGTTGGGATTTGAGTGGCCGTCGCCTTTCACCTTTATCCTTCGGATGATGCCGCCATCATCCGTGAGCTTCTCTCCTTCGAACTGGAGCAGCTCGATCTGTTTGAATAGAAACAAAACATTCTTCAGAAGTCATTTTTATTTGGAAAAAAACAAAACAAAACATTGGTATGACCGGTGCAGTTTGAGCAATAACAAACACTGCAGCTAGCAAGGGAAGGTTTTGTGTGGGAGGCGAAAATACATTTTTTTTTTTTTTTAAATCGTAGGAGTTGCACAAAAAAACTTGGTCACGGGTGGATGATTTGACTGAATATGTTGTGAAAGTTTGTAATGTCCTCCAAATGTAATAAAACTGGAGCTTGCAATTTAAAAGACAAAAAAAAAAAAAACATTTTTGTCATATTTGTTAGAATTCCGGACTGGTCGCATTTTGTGCCTGTGATTCCATTTTTTTCAAGAAACCACCGCGCCTGAGGAAGAACAACCGTTCTGAGACACAAGGCGTGACTGACAAGGTGCCGTTCCTGTGGCGCTGACCAGTTCCCCTTGGGTGTCAGGAGCTTACCTGAAACTATGGCAGAATATCTACTTATCCATTCATTATCCAAGCTGCTGATCCTCACAAGGGTCACGGGAAAGCTGGAGCCTATCCCAGCTAGCTTTGGGCGAAAAGCGGACTACACCCTGAACTGGTCGCCACTCAGTCACATGGCATATCGACATATCTCCGGAGTGTGCTAACGAGCGTGACTACGATTTCATTACACGAGTGTTTGAATCTGTCGTCGCTCAAATTGAGTTTTCTTTATGGCCAATTTCATATAAATGATCGATGTCAGCACGGGAGAAGCTGTGACAAAACATTTATACAGCGTCTTTTTGCTGGTGCTGCATTTTTCAACACGCTGCATCTGCCTCCTCTTCTATATCAGTTTCATAATCACTTTTTTAAACGCACATTTAATGTCTTTCAAGGGACCCCAGGAACTTTCGATGTTTTGACAATAATTTATCTATTTGAGTCTTTCATCATGTCCAACCTTGACTTGATGACGTTTGACCGTACTGTCTTGCAAATGGCAGCACGGTGGCTCAGCTGGCAAAACGTTGGCCTCACAGTTCTGAGGTTTCGGGTTCAATCCCGGCCCCGCCTGTGTGGAGTTTGCATGTCCTCCCCGTGCCTGCGTGGGTTTCCCCCAGGCACTCCGGTTTCCTCCCACATCCCAAAAACATGCAACATTAATTGGATGCTCAAAATTGCCCCTAGGTGGGATTTTTGAGTGCGGCTGTTTGTCTCGATGTGCCCTACGATTGGCTGTAAACCAGTTCAGTGTGTACCCTGCCTCCAGCCCGTCGACAGCTGGGATAGGCTCCTAGCACTCCCCGCGACCCTCGTGAGGATAAGCAGCAAAGAAAATGGACGGATGTCTTGCAAAGGTGCTACAAATGTGTCCGGATTGTGCGTTCTTAAAAGGATTCAGGTCTGGGCCGTGGCTGGAATGTTCCAAAAAGCGAATTTGAAGCCATTGATTTGCTGATTGTTGATATGATTTTAAAGCAGCAGCAAAGTTGAAGATTATGGCCGCTCGCTCGATGTAGCGGACGGTCGGCTCAACGCCCAAACGTCGACACCAACATTGCACGCCTACCTCAAAGAGCACTGGCGAGTTGGGAGGAATTTTGTCGGGTTTTCCAGTGGCGCCGAAAGCGTACTCGGGCTTGCACAGCAGCGTGCACACCTCTCCTCTCCGCATCGATAGCACGCCAACATCCCACGCTTTGAGGACATGTCCTGTTTTGAGGCGAGAAAAACAACGACTCAAAGGCTGTACGATCCGGATTCGCGCTGTCAAACACTGAAACGGTTCTGTGCGTAAAATCTGAACAAGCCTCGGGACTCGAGTGGATTTCCCAACGGGAACTAAATGAACACAATGGGTTGCTACGGCGTCACTTCACGTTTAAAGCGACCGGAAGAAATGCGCGGCTCTCCTTAAATGAGAATAAAATGCAAGAAAAGAAATTTGGTCTCTTGGGGGGTGCAGACAGCGATTACTCAACAGAATATTCTAAAGATCAGTCAGGAATGTCGTGCTCCCACCCCCCAATCCTTCCCCCGACGCTGACGCCGACTCTGGACCCGGGGCCGGGGTGGAGGGGCCTTCGCCCGGCTCTGCTGGCGCCACAAACTTGTCAATTATTATTTTTTTTAATCCGTGGAAAGCCTTGACAGGACGAGGGAATGCGACGGACGGGCTGGAAGGGAATGTCCTGGCATCTGCGGTTGAACACTGGGCCCAACCATCGCGCGCGTGTGAGCCTCCGGGACTTAGCACCGACCCCGTAAAACATCCAACCCCCCATAGAGAACTGAGCAAGACTTGAATAGCGGGGGGGGGCAACCTTCCACGGCACTTTGTTTTGGGCCAACAAGGCTTCCATGGACGCATGCAAGTGAATTCAACCTTGGAAGGATGCGTGGGCACCAATCTCCATTTAATTGGCAAAACTGTTCCATCCATCCATCCATTTTCTTTGCCTCGTATCCTCACAAGGGTTGCGCGGAGTGCTGGAGCCTATCCCAGCTGTCAGCGGGCAGGAGGGAGGGTACATCCTGAACTGGTTGCCGGCCAATCGCAGGGCACATAGAGACAAACAGACTCACTCACAATCCCACCTAGGGGCAATTTAGAGTGTCCAATTAATGTTGCATATTTTTTGGAATGTGGGAGGAAACCGGAGTGCCCGGAGAAAGCCCACGCAAGGCACGGGGAGAACATGCTAACTCCACACAGGCGGGGCCGGGATTGAACCTCAGAACTGTGAGGCCAAGGCTTTACCAAATGAGCCACTGTGCTGCCCAACTGTTCCATATTTGATAATTATGCCCAAATCCAGTCAGTCACCATGGCTTTAAAGCAAAACCTTTTGCAAAAATCTAGCAATGTTGTGGTTGGAGCAAGAAAATTTTATTTGCATGCAAGAAGAATCGAGAAAAAGGGGCTGAGTCACCGACCCTTGCCGACATTGAAGGAAAAGGACTCCTTGCGATCTCGACTACAGTCGAACTTCTTCCCGCTGAGGAGCCTTCCAGTGTAATGGATCGTCACTCGGTCTCCGATCATCGGCCGCTCGCCGTCATCCCCCTGACGCTTGACAACCTCGAAGCGGGAAAGTGGAAAAAAAAAACATGTTAACAAAGCCACGATCGTCCCTGGGAAGCCTGAAGACAAGCTAAAATGGATGACAACATAAAAAAAAAAGAAGAAAAACTCACCTTGGTGATCCCTCGGTCTTTTTTAGGCGTCACGTCGGTGCCCTTCGCTGCAAACGCGGCCGCTACCGAGGCCCCGTCCGGAGCCAAATCCTGATCAGAGTTCATTTCTGCTTCTAGGCATCAGTGGTTCTGGAGAATAGAAAAAAAAAAAACTTTGATTAACACTTTCATAAAGTTGTCATTTGTAGTTTAAAAATACGCAGCCAGTACATCTTTCATCTCGCAAGAGTCTGGTATAAATAATAAGCTACACTGTGATGACTTTGCAATGCCACATTTAAAAAGTAAAGCTGAGTGACCGGTTCTGATTTCACGCTGACATCAGTTTTTTTTTTGTTTTCTTTTTTTTTAACAGAACTGATATCAATCTGGGTGGCACGGTGGTTCAGCTGGTAAAGCGTTGGCCTCACAGTTGTGAGGACCCGGGTTCGATCCCGACACCGCCTGTGTGCATGTTCTGCCCGTGCCTTGCGTGGGTTTCCTCCGGGCACTCCGGTTTCCTCCCACATCCCAAAAACACGCAACATTAATCGGACATTCTAAATTGCCCCTAGGTGTGATTGCGAGTGCGGGTGTTTGTCTCAATGTGCTCTGCGATTGGCTGACGATTGGTTCGGGTTGTACCCCACCTCCTGCCCGTTGACAGCTGGGATAGGCTCCAGCACTCCCGCGACCCTTGTGAGGATAAGCGGCTGAGAATGGATGGATGGATGGATGATATCAATGTGCAGATAACTCACATGTGCAAAATTAAAGAAACTACTTGTCTTGCTTTTTTGCCCAAGGCCAGTATTTTATAATACAGTGTTGAAAGAGTACTTAGTACTACATTTACAAGCTTGTTGAAAGCCAATTCAGCATTTAAGGGCCGCCTTGAATCGCACATTTATTTAATTTTTTTTCCCCTTCAAAGCGAGCACTCACCCTTTTGTGAAATCAAATTTAGTTCTAAGAGTGCAAAACGAGTTTACCGCCAGCAAAATATGCAAAAATGCTGATTAAAAACCTTTGCTAAGCGCAAAGAGAGACAATTCCGATGAATAATGTCATTTGGAACCGGTTGGAGGTTTTGGAGGTTTTGCTTGTCTCGTCACGATTGCAGGCCGTGTTTCTCATTTATTTATTTATTTTTTTTGTAGATATTGCAATACTTGGTCGCAATCAATCTTTCTGTCGTTTGCACTTGTGTGCACACGTGACTGTGCAAAGTAGAGGTCACATGCACAAAACAATGTGTGTGCGTACGTCTAAAATTGGACACTTTCAAAGAAATGCACATTCTCTTTGGCAGCTTCATAAGATGGCAAACTCATTTTTATAAATTATATAAATTTAATTCCACTTCCTTAGCCATCCATTTCCACATAAATTTTTTTTACTCGGTCAATAAAGAGTCCTAAAAGTCAAGGAGTGGCTGCCACCTGCCACTCACACGGGAAAAAAAAACAAAGACAACTTCAAGCAACACCAAAACATACAAATATTTTCCCTCATGAATCATCTGACTCAGTGTAATATATTTATTTGTTGCTTTTTTGTAAAATTCCCTTGATTACAAATTCAGTTTGGAACGCACGAGCATCATGGGCCGCTAAATCGGCGTCAGATCTCTTAGCAATACAGCAAACCTGACCAAAGGTCACCAAGCGTCACACCAGAACCAGTCTTGGTTTCATCTAATGCGCACATGCCAGCCATCCCAAAATATCACGAGGACACACAAGGCGCAAACAAAGGCAAGTAAAGAGCAATATTTAGCTTGCAAACTACATACAAAAGTATCTTGCATAGCATGTTTGGAAGCACCGTGGCGAAAATATTATTGACATCATCATCCTAAGCCGCTGGTCGGGATTGGTTCTCCCTGGTGATGTGCCGGTTAAATGACTCGCTTATGTGGCGGCGACATTTGCGGGGGCAACGTTCCCTATCCCCTTGTAGTGATCGTATGCACTTGTGTGCAACTATGCGCAGGTCATCTTATGTTTTGTTTTTTGACATTAAACTGTCCATGAGGAAACATGTAGAGGTACAAGCCCTGTGAGATCTGTTAGCTTCATGTAGCATCCTGTTAGCCGCTTTGATTTTCGAACGATACGGAGAAAGTCTTATAATTCAAGCCATCCTCCAAATTTGCATTGATTGTGAAAGTTTTCATATTGAAGTTCAGTCTTGTCATCTTATTATATCGTCCTTGTAAGTAAGTGAAGGAACTCAAAGGGAACACCAGAACTGGACCAAGTCGCCAAAGGTAGCTTCGATGGATATTTTTCAGATTGGCGATGAGCCAGATGTTGCTTTCGAAGTCTTGGCCAAGGATGTGTAGAGGATAAACTGCACTATGCACAAATATTTAACGCAAAAGATGTTTAAGTCAAAACAGTGCTAAATATTTCTTCTTTAAGATTAATATGTGTTATCAACAGTATTAATAAAATGTTATGCCATCATTGAGCATTCATTTTAGTCGGTTCAGGGATTCTATTCTGTTCTGACAATTACAGTTCACAGGACAAGCGTGTCCTGTGACCTGTCCTGAGATTATATTACGGCTACATCAGCACGTGCACAATGATTATTATTAATGATTGTTATACAGACAGTTTTTTTAAACTTGAACTTTTTTGGGGTAGCAGCAAATGGATGGTGCGCATTGTACATGGGTAGAAGGGTTTTCCTGGATTTTTTTTTTTTTTTTTTGGGGTCAACTTTGGGGGTGCGCATTGTACTTCAGGACGCATTATACTCAGGAAATTACGGTATTTGCAGTCCTATTAACTTGTACAGTCAGGAATGTGACTACGCATTCTGGAAAACATACAATTAAAATCGCTGGGAAGAAAAATATGTCCGCTTTCCTTTAGGCATAATGTCAAATGTTCTCAAGGATGAACTCCCAGTGGTGAGGGGAGGATACGGAAAATCTCAAGTTGACGTTATTACACCACACGTCCAGCATGCGCAACGCTGTAATAAAAGAACAGCAAAAGTAAACAAGAACTGTGATCCATCTGCAGATTTGTCATCTAATGGGGAGAATTGCGTATTTACAGTACATTTCAACAGCTATTCACTTCTTTTTAGTCTCGAGTGTCAGTTGAGAATGTTAAAAAGGTTTTGATGCACGGCGTTGGCTCATCAGCAAGCCGCCCTCCCCCACACGCACTTCCTTATACACTGCTAATTTTTTTTTATTACCCGTTAAGATGGCGACTGGTTGTCAGACAGTATTCTATTTCAGATTTTTTTTTTGGGGGGGGGGGGGTTTCCACTGGTTCATCCTTTTTAAGGCCGCACTTGTACTGGCTCTCAAAAGGAGAGGAACCACATTGTCCTGCGCACGTTCAAGTCAGTCGACGTTGCAAAAATAAGTTCACAAAGCACTTTGAAAAGAACATTTTGTGCCGAGGTACCAAAAAAAAAAAAGGGCGCTGGACCCAGAAAAAGAACATTTTTCCTCTCCAGGAAAACACAAGATGGGGACGGAGTGTGCTCCTTGTGTTCGAGGGTCCAGTTTTTTAGAGAGCCACAAAAGTGACAACACCGTCAAACACCTGAATCCAATTGGGCCTGCTCCAGTTGACCTCGCTCGGGCTCCTTTGTTCAAATGTCTTGAAAATAACAACCGCCGTCTCGCATCTCTCAGTGAATACCCCTTTTCTTCATTTCAGTCGCTTCTGTGTAACATTTCGCTTTTTGAGACGAAAGACTAAATGTACGGCGACGTCGGAGAAAATGTGAACCTTCAGGTGCTCCTTTATCCGCACAATTGTACTTAATAATAAGTCTCCACGCAATAAATGCAGTATCCACAAATGATCGGTACTGTGTGCGCGTGTACGTCTGGACACAATGTTCCTTTCTATTCGCAGTTCCACCGCCGGTGCGGCCTGATGGCGTCTGGCAATCTCTGGTCCCCTCTCATGCAAAAACGTCATATTCCACGAAATTTATGAAACAGCTATAGCGACGCCGTTATCTTTCCATGTGTCCAACTTCTGAGAACAATCGACCTGTCGGTGTCAAATTAAAAAAAAAAAAAAAAAAAAAAAAAGGCCCACACCTGACCTCAGAAACCCTATGCAGGAATCCGACGACATCCGAGACACGATAGTGCAAAGTAGAATTCTGGGGGCCGGTAAATCGTTCAACCGGCCTTGTTTTGTTGACACTGAATTATTAGGATTATGATAAGAGTGATTTATCTTAAAACTCTGTGTAATACCTAAAGCATTACATCATTTTTTTTTATCTCTTCTTGAAAAAAGTGTCATTTTAAACATGTGAAAAATGGATCCTACATCCAGATGTGAGGTGTTCATGGGTTTCATGTCAAAGGACAATTTAAACACGGAAGAGTCCATTTTCAAACATATGATTATATATTCACAAAAATCAGCCCGATTTTTCCCGTCATGCATGTTCATCATGCACATCTACGTTTGCATCACGCCACCTCACATCTTCTGTTTCAGCATTTACTGTAACTATGCGCCGGGTTCAAAATATTTTCAGATAAAGACAAAAAGATTATTTATTTCTCAACCAATGACTCAAAGAGTCACTGAATTCCCCCCCCCCCCAACCCCGCTTCCCGCAGCACCTGCAGCCCCCATATGCCCCCACAAATGTTCCATCCTGCAGCTCTCCGCGCATCCGACTTTCATTGTACCACCGGTCGATTTCGTCATGAAGTCGTTTATTCGGACTACGTACAAATGGTCCCGAATCCCTTGAAAGCGTGTTCGTGAAGTCACAGGTGGAACAAAAATAATGGACGTAACTCACATTTTCTTGTGCTTCTTTTTCTTTCAAAATCAAAAATGATTAAAAAAGAAAGAAAGAAAGAAAAAGAAAATCCACGAGAGGCAAGAGTGAAGTGAGCGGGCGCTCGCCGTGTTCCGCCGACGCCGGGGTACGAGATGTTCCGACGCGCTGCGAGCTTTCTCGCCCCCCCAACCCCGATTGACGTGTTTGTGCTCGGCTCGGGCGCCGCACAACGCGGCGGTCACATGGAATACACGTCAAAAACTGAGCCGGGAGGATGTACGGGACTGGAGGCGGAAAATGCGCGGGGGGGGGGGGGGGGGGTTGGCGTGGGGGTGGTGGTGGGGGGTTCGGGGAGGGCGTTTCGTACGAAACGAAGGGCAGGTCTTGGAAAGCGGCCACAAAGTAACACAATGTTCCCGCTGTACTGTGGCTGCGCCGCCGCTGCTGATGAGAACACTGTGTTCCAAATAGACACCCTGACCTGTAACCCGTTCCGTGCCGAGCTCGGTCTGCCGGGAACACGCTGTTCCGTCGCTGGCTGTCCCCCCCTCCGCCCGCCCGCCCGCCCACCTCCGATCAGCTGACGGCTCGGATAGTCAACACCGCCGTGCGACCACACTGACACCGGAGCGGCAAGTGAAGCTCTCGGCTGCCCGAGGACGAGCGCCTGCCGGCCGGCTTTTGTCGCTGCTCCGGAGCAGCGCGGTTCGGAGTCCGAAGTTAGGGTTTCAGTGCCCGGATTACAAACGGGATTTTAGTTTTTGTGCAAGAATAATAACTTTGTCTGCATACACGTGTACCTCTAGGGGAGCGGTGTTCAAACTGGGGTCTGCTGCATGCAGGGACTTGGGGGTCCGCAATAGAATATGAAGTTATTTGGTCATATAAAGTACAGTAGTACACAAGCTACTTTCAGTTTTACATGAAAGCATCACTAAATTAAAGACATGTTACAAATACAATCCAACGTAGGCCTGTAGCTATACAGGATGTTTGAAATGTTTTAACCCAGTACAATACAATTTAGACTTTATAAGTACAGTTTAGTTGTTTTTAACTTTCAAGCGCGTACATTTGCATTTGGGCCAAAAGAACAACTGCTGTCTTCTTATCCATTCAAGTAGATTTACTACTTTAATTTTTGTATTCCACAATGTTACCTCCCTCACGTCACTGTAAACCTTTTTAATTCCAGTGCTTCACATTTATTACATACAATTCAGTTGTATTTAACATGCAAGTAAAATGGAAATCATTTGCATTTAATCTATTCAAAGTATTTGTTTTCAAAACATTTTATGTGCGATTTTTATTGAATTTATGTCTAAAATAATTTGCAAAGAGTTATATTATTAGTTATTCTTCATGTTATTTCTTAAAAAAAAAAAAAAAAGTAAGTTCATAGGCGGCACCGTGGATCAGCTGGTAAAGTGTTGGCCTCACAATTCTGAGGTCCGTGGTTCAATCCCAGACCCTCCTGTGTGGAGTTTGCATGTTCTCCCGGTGCCTGCGTGGGTTTCCTCCGGACCACTCCGCTTTCCTCCCACATCCCAAAAACATGCAACATCAATTGGACACATTAATTGCCCCTAGGTGTGATTGTGAGTGCGGCTGTTTGTCTCCATGTGGCCTGCGATTGGCTGGCAACCAGTTCAGGGTGTACCCCGCCTCCTGCCCGTTGACAGATAGGATGGGCTCCAGCACTCCCTGCGACCCTCGTGAGGATAAGCAGCAAAGAAAATGGATGGATTTGCATTGAATCAATTCAAAGTATTTGTTTTCAAACATTTTTATGTGAAATTTTTATGTAACTTATGTCCAAAGTAATTTGCGCCGAGTTATGTCATGTCATTCTTAAAAAAATAGTAACTTCAACGCATGATCAAGCTGAAAGTCACAAACACTACACACACGCTGTAGTATTCGTGTGTTGATGCGTGCCTGCAAAAGCAATGAGCAGCCTAATGATTGACATGAGGAGCTCTGACTTGAGCTCCGATTGTTCATTTACTACACTGTCGATTCAGTGTAAACGTCTTTTCCGCACTCCATTGAGTGTTTTCATTTTGTATTTGCGCGCGAGCTAGCCTGCTGGTCCTGTGTATTTTTATTTTTTCAAGACTTTTTATAAGCGCAATGGCAACTGTCGTCGCGCTTTTATTTCACTTAACCCGAGCGGCGGTGTGACGAAAAGTCCTGACGTGAGCTTTATCCTATTTGTAGAATTGTACAGGTGATTTAAAGCGAGCTAACATTTAGGAGTTAGCATGCTATCTGTATTCAGTTGGTGTTGGGATTAAGAGGAGGTCAATGGAAAATTGTCTCCTTTGGAAAGGCCTCCTGGGGCAAAATAAGAACTCCTCGAGATTACACCCACTTTACACGCTATATTAGTCAAGTAAACACAGCAGCAAAGGAAAAACCGCACACGACGTTACCAAGTAATGAAGACAGAGTATAGAGGGGGAGGGGGGAAAGTCCCCGCTAACTATAGACAAACTTCAACAGAAACCAAGACTCCACATGTGTCTCCTGGATCAGGAGTTAATGCTGCCTTTGAGCCCGCTCGGAAATGGGACTCCCGCTCCATAAAAGAAATGACTAATAGCCGAAATTAGCAAGTATTTGTTTGGTTTCTGACAAGATAATTCAGCTGATTAAAAAAAACACACGCGCACCAGCGGCCCTGTTCTAAAAATGTGACTGACCGAGCGCGATCGCCCACCGCCTTCGCATGGATGAACATCATAATTAGGAGTCATGAAATAATTCCAGATAATTTGAGCAAATGTGTTATTTCATAGATGAGCATCAAACCTGGGTCTTTCGCATTAATCAATCCCTAAAAAGTAGCTAAAAAAAAGATGGTAAATGACTGATTTAAGTCATGATGACATCACAAAATAGTGACAAATTTCCACAGAGAGCAGTTCAAGTGTTGAATTGTGATAAAGACACACAAAAATATACAAATATCACAACATGGGTATTATGTAAATACATTTTTGTTGGCTTCCCATTCCACACCCAGGGTCTGTTTACATGACAACAGTCCAGTAAAATATTTTCGCCCCAAATATTTTGACAATGATTTAACACTGCTCATATTCATTCATTCATTCGTTCACGCGGATCTGCAAAAGTCACCGACCGCAAACACACAAAATGTTGTACTGCATACAATACTTACACGTCAACCGCTTGTCCTGGCGTGTACAACCTCTGAATAGAATTTCCCTTGGACAGGTAAACGGGCCGCACGGTTGCCTAATAAGCACGACCGCAAGGTGTCTGCCATTGTTGTTTGTGGGAGTGACTACTCGTGCGTGTCTTGCACAAGATGTGCAGGAATGCGTGCTGTCATTGTTAACAAGGAAACACTTGAAGGAGTCCGTTTTCACAAAAACCTTTGTTAATGAATATCTTTTTGCTTAGTAATAACAGGACATGTCAAAACATTGTCAACTGTCTTTGAAGTGTAGTTTTCTGTTGGCCGCTTTTCTTATTTCTGTTTATTTTCGCAGAAAAATGCAATCATCTATGATCGGCCAAAAAGGTGTACGCAATGTTGTAAATGCGTACAATCAATTAAAAATATAAGCGAGGTGATCAACTTACCTGAAGACCCGGTAACTACGGTGACCGACACGGTGGTTTTCGAGGCCGCCTTTGTATTTGTTTACCCCCGATTTGTCTCGAGATTTGTCCAATCCCGTGTTTTTAAATTTTGTTGCTAACACGGGTTAAATAATCCAAGAAAATCTCATTTTGCCAGAGGCTGCGTTGTGTCCTCGCACGGCCACACGTGCAGCGGCGGCTTTGAGTGCACAAGAAATGATTGACAGTGCTCTGATTTGCTCTTCTTGGAAAAATCCGGCCAACCATTTTCTTAGCCGCTTATCCTCACAAGGGTCGCGGGAGTGCTGGAGCCTAGCCAGCTCAATTGAACACCCTGAACTGGTTACCAGCCAATCGCAGGGTACCTGGAGACAGACAACAGTCGCACTCACAATCACACCTATTGGGCAATTTAGAGTGTCCAATTAATTTTTAATTAGTTTTGGGGATGTGGGAGGAAACCGGAATACCCGGAAAAAAACCCACAAAGGCACGGGAAGAACATGCAAAATCCACACAGTGGGGGCGAGGATTGAAGCCAGGTCCTCAGAACAGTGAGTCCACCGTGCCTCCTCTTGAAAAAACAATCATTAAAGTTAACTTCAAAGCATAAAATGATGCCGGAGAAGACTGATTGTTGAAATGATCATTTCAATATCATCCTACTGTCAGGTCACACAGAAACCTTGTACATATCATAAATGACAAGATTTTTTTTTTATTAAACTGCACACTTTACCTTTTATAATTCCCAAACACATGAGTTACCTTTTTTATGGCTTGTTATTGAATTTAATCATCAATGAATGCAATAAAATCCAATTCCCCCCCAAAAATATATACACATCCCCATTGCCACAACATTGCTTAAAATAAAAAAAAAAAACTGTCTTCTCATCTCAGCTCACTAGCTGGTTTCTTTCTTTTAAGTCTTTCTGACCACACTCCAGACTTCTACATGTTGAGTCCCATCACGCCAAATGCATCGCAAACGCTGTCTCGCCACATAGTTGGCGCGCGGCCAGGCCAGAGAGGAAAGGAACACGGTGATCTCGGTTGTAACAAAGGTGACATAACACGAGTGAATTTGATTCTGCGAGTCCGCTGGGAGGTTGTTACCCGGATGAGTAATTCAGAGACCCGGCAGGAGAGGAAGGGAAAAAAAAAAACCAAAACAACTCTCGCACACTGTTGGAACATTTGATCCAAAAGAGCAAAGATAATACACCCAGACAACAACCGCGATCAAAGAACACAAACGGCCCTCGGTCACGCAGCGCCTCCCACGTATTGATAAGAACGCTTTCCATCACCGGGGTTTTTTTTTTTTTGCAGAGGTTGTTTTTCCACAGACAATGCGGCAGCGTTGGCCTGTGGCCTCCACCTCGACACGCTTACGTGGAAGCCGCGATGAACTCATCTGACCTGAGACGAAATGAAACTAAATGCTTGAATAAATGTTTAGACTGACACATGGCGTGAGACCGCACTGCTCGGTCCATCCTCGACATCCTGGATTTGTTAGGGGCAAATCATCTTCGTCACGGGTGTCAAACTCAAGGCCCGGGGGCCAGATCCGGCCCGCCGCATGAATTTATGTGGCCCGTGAAGGCCAATCATTGGTATCAACTTTCATGATTTTTGTTCAAATCTGTACCAACATTTCAAATTGTTATATCACAAACGATAACGTTGAGATACCACAAGCGTTTTTGTGTTATCAAACAACAGTAGTTGAAAAACCCGTTAATCTCGATTTCTGATTCCAAAACGAGTTCATAAGTTTTATATGTAAAGTTGATGAGGCGGTTATAAAGATTTTTACAGTTTCACAGTCATAACGGCCCTCTGAGGGGAGCCGTAAGTAAAATGTGGCCCGCAAAAAAATTTGTTTGATACCCCTGATCTACTTTCTACCCAAATAATTAAATATCTGCTATTTTTTCATTGTCATATATGTATAACATATGATCTTACGGTAATGGATTTGGAGGAATAGCTTTACAAAACGATCATTTGTGAGTTGTAGTACTGTAATTTCCGGCCTACAGGGCGCACCTGATTATTAGCCTCACCCAGTACATTTGTAAGGGAAATACTATTTGGTACATACGTACGCCGCACCTGTGTAAAAGCCGCAAGTGCCCACATTGAAACACGAGATATTTACAAAGAAAGACGGTACACAGAAAGAGTTATCAAAGTTTTAATACCTTAGCTTAGCTTAACACAGCAACAACAAGGTGGCACCAACAGGGCTGGTTAAAAAAAAAAAAAACAAAAAAAAAAAACAGCCGCAGCAGCTACACAGTAGCAACATGGTAGTACAGCGTTAACAGGGACCGTTAAAAATATATATATACCAGTAAAAATCACTGAGACGCGGCAGTAACACAGCAGCAACACACTAGCGCGGTGCTAACGCTAGCGCAGCGCTAACAGGGACGGTTAAAAAAAAACCAGTAAGAATCACTGAGACACGGCAGTAACACGGCAGCAACACGCTAGCATGGAAGGCTAAAAATTATGTATACCAGTAAAAATCACTGAGACACGGCAGTAACAGAGTAGAAACACGCTAGCGTGGCACAAACAGGGAGGGTTAAAAAAATATATATACCATTAAAAAAATCACTGAGACACGGCAGCAACACACTAGCGCGGCACAAACAGGGAGGGTTAAAAAATATATATACAATTAAAAAAATCACTGAAACACGGCAGTAACACAGCAACACGCTAGCACGGAAGGTTAAAAATTATATATACCAATAAAAGTCACTGAGACACGGCAGTAACACAGTAGAAACACGCTAGCACGGTGCTAATGCTAGCACAGCGCTAACAGGGACGGTTAAAAAAATATACCGGTAAAAATCACTGAGACAAGGCAGTAACACAGCAGCCACACACTAACGCTAGCGCAGCGCTAAAAAGGCCAGTTAAATAAAAAACATACCGGTAAAAGTCCCTTCCTCGGCACATATATTCCACCGGTTTCCCTCGTTATCTTTTCCACTCGAGTGCCCCCCGTTGGGGAAAAAAATGCACAAATTAGCTGCATCATTGGATAAACCACATGATTGAGAGCGTGGGAAAAAAAGTCACTGTTTATAGGCCGTAAATTACGGTAATTACTATTATGTATTATTCACTGACCATATGTCGTCAAATCCGTATCTTTGTGTTTTATGACTATGGGTGCTTTTTAGGTTTTGTTTAGTTTTTTTCCTAGTTTACACTACGTGCGGTGTATAAAGCCCTTTGTTTGTGAATAAACAAACTAGCTCCGCTTTCTCTTCCGCCAGCACTTCATCAACCCTTTTAGCGCGAGTCTTCCGACTTATCTTTTCAGGCCGTAAAAGTCATAAAAACCTGACAGGCAGTTGCGGGAATCTGTCTGTCTTGTGTCTTCGGTGTAACCAGAAGCACGCGGGTGAGTTCACTCGGGGATAAAGCGTGCACAGTCATCAGGAAGTGAAACAGAACAGAATGTGCTGTACTAACCGGGACTGAAAAACACAAGCCTGAGTGGATGCATGAAAGACGACAAGTCGTACGCGACGGCGGCGGCGGCGGCGTGGCCGCTGGGCACCGCGCGGAGTAAACAAACAGTGCTCAGCTTTAGTGATCGAAAAACACACGGGCCTGGGGAGTGACCACCCCCCTTCTACAAGAACAGAGACAAAAATAAGTCCGGCCACGTAATGCTCTTTGTCTTGTCGCGTACTGTACAAGCCGTAATCTCCCGTGGGCTGCTGTTTATCCCTGAACTTTTTACCCTGTGAATGATCAGAAGCAGAATAAAACTATTCCTGTTTTTCTTTTGAATTGCATGTTAACTGCGAGCTACTGACGCCACCTTGTTTTCATTGCTCGAGGTTTGACTCTGGTGGACGCGTAGGACACGACATCAAAGACACGTCCCGATTTCTCAAGCAATTGTCGAGACACGTGTTAATGGTGTCGAGCTCACAAAGCGCACTGAGCAAAATAGCGCTCGGAGTCCTGTGACGACAATGGTTTGGTTGTATTACAGCGTAGGTGTGCCTTGCGATACTGCCTTTGGCGTAATTCAAGATATGAAACTTTTGTACGGCAATTCTTCGCTCTGACTTGCGAGCAAAAACTTTAAATACGAGCTACGTACACACCAAACGTAAAAAAAGAATTTCACTCGTATTTAAAACAAGCAGCTAGGTCTACTTTAGCTGAATCCTAACAAACAATCCAAAATACCATAGATGGGCTACTGAACAGCATCACCGTTGTGGTGTTATAATCCTTTAAGACAGGGGTGTCAAACTCATTTGTGTCACGGGCCAGATTGTAGTTATGGTTTCTCTCAGAGGGCCGCTATGACCGCGAAACCATCAAATTGTTTAATCCCGTCATCATATTTACACATGAAATTTACAATCTACTTTTGGAATCAGAAATCAAGGGGAATGGCTTTTTCAACTTCTACAAAAATGCTTGCGATATCTGAATGTTATCACTTATGATACAAGAATTTGAAATTTTGTACAGATTTTAGCAAGAATCATGGAAATTGACACGTGTGATTTGCCTTTGCGGGCCACAGAAAATCATGCCGCGGGCCGGGTCTGGCCCCCGGTCCTTGAGTTTGACACCTGTGCTTTAAGATATGCATATTTGAATGCAAACGGTTACGCAACACATGCAGGCAGATAATATAATGATACTCGAAGGCATATATTCTTTATCTTCTTTAAAGAGTGAAAAAACATTGCGATTTTGAGCACAATGTCCATTAAATTGAAGCAAAAATGTGGCCAAACTGTTGATTTTTTTCTATTAAATTATGAAATTATTGTATGTTGTTTTTTTTTTTTTTTTACAAAGTACAATTACATAGAGTGCTATTTACTTGTTGAAAAACAGTGGAAAGTGTAAAAAAAAAATTAAATAAAGCAATATGATGCCTCTTGTGAGGGAGTGTAGCTTTTGTGTGTAGGATTCTATAAAAAGTACCGGACCAGTTTCCACAAAACCAGTTGACTCTGTTTAGCACCGCTCATTAAGTTATCATTACATTTCTCTGTGGATTTCTTTTTTTCAGTGTGTAAGATTACCGCCGAGGCTCAACTCTGGGGGAAAAAAAAAAAATCCCCCAAGAAGCAGGGAAATTGTTGAAGACATTTTTGCATAAATTTGCACACACAAAAACAGGAAGGACAAACATGTGGTTATATATAAACCTCCCAAGTACACACAAAGTACAAATGTGACTCCGTCATTTACATATACACCTGCAAATATTTTCATCTGCTCTGCATGCTAAAACCTTTAATTTAATTTTTTTTTAAATGCTTCTTTTTTATTGTTCTGTTTTTTGTTTTGTGCTGTGACAGCGTAAATTATGGAAATAATAAAAGGGGCTGTATCCATTTTTCTGGAGGTGGGAATTGCAGACGAGTTCCCAGTACTGTATCGATATTTTGCAATCTGCCGTTGACGATGCCAATTTAATCATAAATGATAAAAGCGATAACAGACGCACTGGAGGCAACCGTGCCGCTTTGAGATTTATAATATGTGTGACTTAAGAAGGGGACTTTTTTTTTTTTTTTGCTAAACACACCCCAGTGATTCAACAGACTGAGTACTGCATATAGATATGTGTAGAGAGAGAGAGAGCGAGAGAGAGAGAAAATGTGTATGTGTGTGTGTGTGTGTGTGTGTGTATGTATATATATATATATATATATAGAGAGAGAAAATGTGTATGTGTGTGTGTGTGTGTGTATATATATATATATATATTATATATATATATATACACAGAGAGAGAGAGAAAATGTGTATAAGTGTGTATATATACATATAAAACTTTATATATATACTTGTGTGCGTGTTTGTCTGTGTGTATATATATATATTATATATATATATATATACTGTATGTATATATATACATATATACACACACACAAGCACACACACATATATAAAGAGAGCGAGAGAGATTTATAGTCATCACTTTATCTACATTTGTGTAATGTTTTATAATGGTTCAATAGAATTAGCTAGGAAATATGTAACGCTTAAACACATTTTTGCTGGCCCTCTCCGTAGCTACACAGCAGTAATAATACAGAAAGATTGACATCATATTAAAATGTCATCACAACATTTATTTGTGTAATGAGTTGGTTTTTGTTTTTTTTTTTTTTTTTTTTAATCAAAGGGTGCAAATCTTCCGAGTCGAGTATTTGTTGTGTTTCTGTTTTTCAGTTTGTCAGAGATCCTCCTTCAACAAACGGACGTCCACTACAACAATTATTAATGTAAAAGTCACAAACATAATCACGAGAATGCGAGAAACAACCTCGGCTATCGCAGCTAAATCGAACCAACGCAATAAATCCAGCACGAACCCGTTTCCATCGGGGCGCACATCATGTCTTGAACTTCAACGCGAAGCTATATTCAGAACATCTGGCAACACACACGAGACAGGAAAAGCTGTCAAGAAACAATTTCCATCCATCACGCCTCACTAATTAGAGGTTTGCCGGAGATGCGCGTGTGGATAATTTCTCCGTCACAAAGTTAAACGCTCACAGTGACAGTGGGCGCTTTATCTAAACATGCGCGGGTGTGGCGCCGCTCGACGTTCACCGCAAAGCAAGACACGCTGTGTAAGTACTAATGTCATGTAAATCAAAAAAAAAAAAAAAAGCAAGTGAATACTCTAAATCACAGGTGTCAAACTCAAGGCCCGGGGGCCGGATCCGGCCCGCCACATCATTTTGTGGCCCGCAAAGGCAAATCATCGGTGTCAAAATCTGAAAATATGGCCCGACATTTCAAATTGTCATATATCTCGCACGATAATGTTGAGAAATGTTTTTGTTGCCAAACATGAACAATGATTGAAAAACCCTTTGCACTTGATTTCTGATTCCAAAAGCAGTTCACCAATGTCATGTCATTATCCAAGCCGCTTATCCTCACAAGGGTTGCAGGAAAGCTGGAGCCTATCCCAGGTAACTTGGGGCAAAAAGTGGACTACACCCTGAACCGGTCGCCAGTCAGTCGCAGGGCAGACATCGACACCATCACTGAGCGGGAATCGAGCCCACGCCGCCCGCACCAAAGGCAGGCGGCGTGTACCACTACACCATCAGTGACTCTGAGTCCGTTAATTTCACATGTAAAATATGAGGCCATTCAGGATTTTTATGGTTTCACCATAACGGCCCTCTGAGGGAAATCGTAACGTGACCCACGACAAAAATGAGTTTGAGACCCCTGCCATAAATTGTCTTACTGTGGCATGTTAATAACACACAGCACAAATGGAAATATTCATCTATGAATTGTGGCAGTATTGCCAGTTGACGCCACATTTGGGCAACTCGTCTCCTGTTGAGAAAGAAGCGGGTTGCCGATTTAGTCACATGACCCAAACCACCGCGAAGGCCGTGCGCATTTCACGTCGCGCCGTCCGACTTGGATTTGTGTCGCTTGGCAGGCTCGCGCACTCGAGGTTAAACTTGCGCGCGGCCGCGTCTCGGCAAATTTGAACATTTGTCAAAAAGTGTATTGATTTCTGCGAAGCGGGAGGCGTGTTCAACGGAATCGCTGAGCACAATGTGATCAAAACCGAAGTCCGCTGAAGTTGAATTGTGATTTTTCTGTCATGTAATATTCACATATCTTGATATAGTACATTTACATTTATATTTGCTAGATTTATGTATGTAGCCCTCAGTCATAAAAATCTCAAGGGGCTTCCACAGTTTATGTGGGTTTTGCAATACCCGTCCGCCACCATGCACATTTTCGACACCCACATGCAACAGCACCGTGGGTCGTGTCAAATGTTATTTATTAAAACGAAGAAAAAAAATGGACAGCAGGTTGCAAATGTTCCCTTGAGCAGAGAATTGACATTTGAAGTGTAAAAGTATTATTACCAATCATCTGCTTTTACTGTATTTGTATTTAACTTTGTATAAGTAACATCGGGTGGAACTAGTAAAGCATTGGCCTCACAGTTCTGAGGACCCGGGTTCGATCCCGCCCCGCCTGTGTGGAGTTTTCATGTTCACCCCTCGTGCCTGCGTGGGTTTCCTCCCGCATCCCAAAAGCATGCTGCATTAATTGGACACTCTAAATCAAGGGTGTCAAACTCAAGGCCCGGGGGCCAGATCCGGCCCGCTGCGTGATTTTATGTGGCCCGCGGAGTCAAATCATGTCTAACAACTTCCACGATTTTTTTGCTAAAATCTGCACCAGAATTTCCTTTTGTCATATACATCCATCCATCATCTACCGCTTTTCCGGGTCGAGTCGCTGGCGAAGTAGGTTCAGCAGGGATACGCAGACTTCCCTTTCCCCAGCCACTTCTTCCAGCTCTTCCGGAGCGATCTCAAGGCGTTCCCAGGCTAGCCGAGAGACATAGTCTCTCCAGCGTGTCCTGGGTCGTCCTCGGGGTCTCTTTCCGCTGGGACGTGCTCGGAACACCTCACCGGGGAGGCGTCCGGGAAGCATCCGGATCAGATGCCCCAGCCACCTCATCTGGCTCCTCTCAATGCGGAGGAGCAGCGGCTCGACACTGAGCTCCTCCCGGATGACCTCTTTTGTCATATCCTAAATGAAAATATTGAGATATTGAAAGCATTTTTGTTTTGCCAAAAATCAACAATCGTTGAAAAACCCCTCCCCTTGATTTAGGATTCCAAAACTACTTCCTAAATTCCACGTGTAAATATGATTAGGCGGTCAGAGATTTTTATGATTTCACAGTCATAACGCCCCTCTGAGGGACCGTAACTACGATGTGCCCCGCGACTAAAATGAGTTTGACACCCCTGCTCTAAATTGCCCCGAGGTGTGATTGTGAGTGCAGCTGTTTGTCTCGATGTGCGCTCCGACCAGTTCAGGGTGTACCCCGCCTCTTGCCCGTTGACAGGTGGGATAGGCTCCAGCACTCCCGCGACCCCCGTGAGGATAAGCGGCTAGGAAAATGGACGGATGGATAAGTGACTTCATGAAGGGTTCGTAGACTTTTTCTTTCCCCATTTTGCTCAGACACACAATTCCACGCGATTCCTCGCGCCGCATTCACACTGTTGGCAGCTGTCTGCTTCTGTGCTTGATGCTCCTTTCACTGACTCACCAGTCGGTAAAGCGTGCGTCAGTGTGCTGGAAGAACAATCTCAAGGTCTGTGCGGAATACCGCTACTGTTTCTACTTGACCTGGAATAACTCACTGGAACTGTTGTGTAAACATCTTGCAGTGGTAAGAAATTGGCCCTCCAGAATATTTAATAATAAATAAGGGAGATGAACTTTCACGCAAAATTACATCTTCAGTGTTATGTTGTCAAACGTTTCTTTGCTAAAGTTGATTTATATCTAGATTTGTAACTTCTGTGAAACAAAGTTGTAAATAATAATAATAATAATAAACAAAGATTGGAAAATGAGAAAAAGTGAGTGTCACTCTTCCCCCGCAACAGATGGCGCTGTCTTGCAGGTAGGTTCTTGCCAAAGAAGAAGAAGGCCTTCCGTTCACGCTGGCGTGTCCAACCGGCGGCGCAAACAAGTAGCTGTACTCGACGCGTATCGTTCTAGTAGCGCAATTGCCTCTATAAGGGTGAGTTAATTCCAGCGTAGCGTTTGAAGTATTAAAAAAAAAAAAGAAGGAAAAGAAACCTTTGACTTCGATGGCGATGTCGAATTCCCTCGGTCGGTTCCGGGAAATGTCTTTAGGAACGTCGCATCGATCGTCGCGATGCTAGTGTTGCTAGCTAGCTAGCGTTAGCATTCCTTGTTCGCATGTTTGTTCCGAGGGGGGGATGGGTAAGGGTTAGCAAATGCGAGCTTTATTTCTGGCTCTTGGCTTTCTTTGGCGAGTTCATGGAGCGTGTTGCGGTTGTATAACTTCGGGGGGAGGCTGTGACGCTAAAAGGCCACGTTGACTTCGATTCGTTTTGGTTTTCCTTTGAAGCTCCCCAAGCGGGCGTGCTACATGTTGCTAGCGTGCGTCAGCCCGACGCGAAAGGCGTCGAACGAGCGTGCCTTATACAACTTTTTGTTTTCAATGTTGACCTTATTTTTGTTTTTAAACACATGAATAGTGTTTTAAGTTTCAACAGATGTTCTTGGGTGACTTAATTTAATGTGTGACGATAGTTAATTGATTAATTACATATGTCCCACATTGTTTTTCACAACTTTATTAGAGCGCTTTCAAAAGCGAAACATCGACCTTAGGGGCTTTAAACAAAGGTAAAGACACGTTTTTAAAGTTGCAAATACAAAAGTATTTGGTAAGAGAGATTAAATATCGTCAGTTGTTTCATAAAACTAGGGTTTGAAAATGAACAAGACCTAATTTAAGTCAGATTTTGTTATCACACATCCCCAATATTTACTATTGAAAATGCAGCATTGTATGTCTTCCAGACAAGCGACCAAGATCAGAACGCTCTGTGAGACAACTGCGGATTCATTTGCTTTGTTTTAGGAACTTTAGTATTTGAGCAATGTATAACGTTTCCATGTAAGTCGTGATAATTTCCCAATTTTTTTGTTTCAGGTATTTCATCAGGTGATTTGGACCTGCAGAAATGGGAGGTATGTGGAATTTTGGCTCAGCAATACCATAATTGCCATCGCGGTCGTCACTGGTTTAGACTTAGCTGTATGGTCTCCAATAAATATAGATTTTCATCAAACAGGAAATATCATAATCACATATCCATAACTCTTTTCCACAAATGTCTCAAGTCGAGACTTGTTAGAGGCTAGAGAAACACTTAGTCATGAAGTTAAAATGCGGTTGTTTTGCTGTTCCACGCAGACCCCTCTTTTAACAGAGACTGTCCCCTAGACTGCAAAGTTTACGTTGGGAATCTTGGCAACAACGGCAATAAGGCTGAGCTAGAATCAGCTTTTGGCTACTTCGGTCCTTTAAGAAGCGTTTGGGTCGCCCGGAACCCGCCGGGCTTCGCCTTTGTGGAGTTTGAAGACCCACGAGATGCCTCTGACGCCGTTAGAGAACTGGATGGAAGGTATCACCTTTTTCTTGCCTCTGATTCGACCGTCTTGCCCATTTGCAATTATAATAACTAAAAAGACCCCACCCCCTCCCTTTTAGATCAATGTGCGGATGTCGAGTCCGTGTTGAATTATCCACTGGGGAAAAGCGTTCCAGAAGCCGTGGTCCACCTCCGTCCTGGAGTCGATACCCCAGAGATGAGGGCAGGCGCCGTAGCTCTCCAATTAGACGCAGGTATGTTTCTGAATTCACGGCCGTGCTTGTAATGTTGACCTTTTGCAGTATGTGCACATGGCAGATTTTTTTTTTTTCCCCCCCATGACTGTGAGCACCAAACTACTAGAAAATGTTACTTGTTGCTACAATAAAACCGTTGTATTTATTCACGATGATGTGTTTGCCTCAGGCATTTCTTATGTAGAATATGTTTGGCAATGCCAAGCTTAGACCAGCTGTCAAAAGCAGCTTTTGTCTGCACCCAAAGTTGGAATTGGACATACCCTACTACTCTTAGAACTGCTTGAATTGAAACAATCATACGCCTATTCGTAGCTTTTGGAATAGATTTCTGCAGGTATAAATTTTGTTTTGCTGAGTTCAGTTTTTCCATCTATTAATAAACTGAACCCCGTTGCAGAGTCACCACCACGCTTCTCACCATCTGAGTCAGTCAACTAGTCCTCTTTCAGCATCATGTGACTGCCGACCAGCGATCTGCTTGGCTGGTTTTGTCACATGACCCAGGCACAGCGCCAGTCATCAGGTTCCACCAAGCTTTTGGTTCCTGAGTATGCAGTTCACGGCATCCTCCTCTGCTCCACCCTTAATCCGATCAACAGCGGCCCACCTCACGTTATCAGCAAATCGGCGTCTTTACTCGTACTATTCGCCGCAGTATCGGCGGGAACGGCCATTGGCTTACATCCCACCCTAAAGACAGGGAAACTCTCCAGCCGCCCCCTGCAGCCAGCAAACGAGCAACTTCTTATCGGCAACATTTGCAGCATGTGGCAGATCCTCTCTGCAATTTGACCTCCCTCGCCAGGGCTACCGTGCGCCATTTCTTTCTTGTCCAAACCCCCCCCAAAATAGTAAGTTGCTTTTATCATGCTCTTTATAGTTTTGAGTTTTTACATTTCAAAACCTCAAAATACATTACACTTGGCAGTTGTGTATTTTTAAATATTTAAAAGCATCCCTGTATCACGACAAAACATTAATAAGGTTGTCTGGTCTGGTGTTTGCCTGTGTACTTGTTACATTTCACGGCTCGACAAATGGCAGTTTAGGCTCACAGTTGCAGTTTTCCCCCTCTGTTTCAATACGGTTTCACTGACAATGAAGGAAATAAGTATTTGAACACCCTGCTATATTGGAGGTTCTAACACTTAGAAATCGTGGAGGGGTCCGAAATTTTCATCTACCACTGTGAGAGAATCTAAAAATAAAAATCCAGAAATCACAATGTATGATTTTTAACAATTTGTGATAGAGCTGCAAATAAGTATTTGAACACCTGAGAAAACCAATGTTATTTGGTACAGTAGCCTTTGTTTACAATTACAGAGGTCAAACGTTTCCTGTAGTTGTTCAGCAGGTTTGCACACACTGATCACACACATGATCAGCAGGTTCTGAAAACGCGTCAGATTAGGAATAGAATTTGTATTGTCATTATGAAGGAAGAATGTCATTTTCTGTAGCATTTATCCTCACGTTGAGCTGGAGCCTATTTCACTTTACAGTGAAGAAGATAAGTATTTGAACACCCGAGAAAACCAATGTTAATATTTGGTACAGTAGCCTTTGTTTGCAATTAAAGAGGTCAAACATTTCCTGTAGTTGTTCACCAGGTTTGCACACACTGCAGGAGGGATTTTGGGCCGCTCCTCCACACAGATCTTCTCTAGATCAGACAGGTTTCTGGGCTGTCGCTGAGAAACAGGGAGTTTCAGCTCCCTCCAAAGATTTTCTATTGGGTTTAGGTCTGGAGACTGGCTAGGCCATTCCAGAACCTTCATATGCTTCTTACGGAGCCACTCCTTGGTTTTCCTGGCTGTGTGCTTCGGCTCATTGTCATGTCGAAAGACCCAGCCATGACCCATCTTCAATGCTCTGACTGAGGGAAATAGGTTGTTCCCCAAAATCTCTTAGTACATGGCCACAGTCATCCTCTCCTTAATACAGTACAGTCGTCCTGTCCCATGTGCAGAAAAACACCCCAAAGCATGATGCTACCACCATGTCAGGTTTATCAATTAGAGATTCATTAAACAGGACAAAAAAAGGAAGCAAACACACCAGTTCAAGTTTGACAGCTCACGAGAAGAGAGGAGAGGAGCCGTCTCGTGCCATTCACCACGGCACTCTCTGATTATCCTCTCCTCAGCATTTCTATTTAAGTTTCAAAACGTCCCTTATTTACATGGATTTTTGCAAAAAGGAGACGGGCGAGCAAAACGTAGTTGGAAACAAAGTGTACTTGGTTGTTTGTGTATATGTGCATGTGTGTGGAAGATTGCTGAGTATGTGTGGTCATCATTTCTTTAACAGACAAGTGCTCCTGGTTCTAATAATTCTGATTATTAGATGTTTTTACTCTTGTGCTATTTCCTGATAGGCGGCTGCCACGTTATCTAGAGCAAAGCATTTCTTTATTGGAAGCAGATGTATGAGAATTATATTCACAATTATTCCTACATTTCCCCCCTATTTATCCTACATTTGCGACCACGTTATCTGGAGCAGAGCAAAGCATTCTTCATTGCAGGCAGAAACTGTGACTCAATTGGAGCAGAGCAAAATTACACTAGGAGGAAAAATATAGGACTAATCACTTGTAATCTTCTGGATCAAAGAACAGACCTAGAAGAGAATTCATAACATCATGGTAAACACTGTCATTTCCCTGTTGTTCCAATAGTGGATATATTTGTCAATTTTGAATATGTGGGGGCAATAGTGGTTATAAGTTGGTTAAGCGATGTCCTTACGCAGGGGATACAACATCTACACAATGTAAGAATAGCTGCAAACACAGCTATAGAAACTAGGACAGTAGTTTTTAGATTTGCCAAACTTTTTTTCCCCCCACCACAAAGACCAGGCTGATGTGTTCAAAAGCACCCACAAAACATGATGCCACCATGGTAGGGATGGTGTTCCTGGGATGGAACTCATCATTCCATCTTCCTCCAAACACGGTTTGTGGAATACTGACCACAAAACCTTCTCCTATGACTCCTCCGTATCATCCAAATGGTCATTGGCAAACTTAAGACGGGCCTTGGCATGTGCTGGTTTAAGCAGGGGAACCTTCCGTGCCATGCGTGATTTCCAACCATGACGTCTTCGTGTATTACCAACAGTCACCTTGGAAACGGTGGTCCCGGCTCTTTTCAGGTCATTGACCAAGTCCTGTCGTGTAGTCCGAGGCTGATTCCTCACCTTTCTGAGGACAATTGAAAGCCCACGAGGTGATATCTTGCAAGGGGCTCCACTCCGATTTGAGATTGACATTTTGTAATGATTGCTCCAACAGTGGACCTTTTTTCATGCATCTGCTTGGCAATTTCTAGCCGTGTGGAGTTGCACAATTTTGTCTCTGTCTTTGGACACCTCTTAGTTCTTGGCCACGTTACAGGTTTGAGTCTTACTGATTGGATGGGGTGGACAGGTGTCTGTATGCAGCTCATGACCTCACACAGGTGCATCAGATTCAGGATAATACATGGAGTGGGGGTGGAATTTTAAAGGCGGACTAGCAGGCCTTTGAGGGTCAGAATTCTATCTGATAGACAGGTGTTCAAATACTTATTTGCAGCTGTATCACACAAATAAATCGTTGAAAATATCAAATGGTTATTTCTGGATTTTTTTTTTTTAAAGATTCTCTCTGATAGCGGACATGCACCTACGATGAAAATTTCAGACCCGTCCATGATTTCTCAGTGGGAGAACTTGCAATATAGCAAGAGATTCAAATACTTATTTTCTTCACTGTAGTACAGCCGTCACCTATCTAGTTCAAACTTGCTTGACATTTCATCAATTCCCATTTGTTTTGCTGCAGTGCCTCTTGAGCCAGCAAACAGCTTAAAATGGAAACGTACCCCCACCCCACTCCCACCCTTTTTTTTTTTGATGTTGTGCTGGAATATATAGTTTGTGAGGTTCAACACACATCGACACGGAAAATATTGCATAGTATCTTTTTTTTTTTGTTTTGTTTTTGTTTTTTTTTTTTTTTGGGCCACCCAAAGTGATCTCCGGGGTCGTGCATTGCTCTTGTCCATGATAATCTTTGCTCTGGCTCAGTGTTTGGATGTCATTTTAAAAAAAAAAAAATACAATTTTAACTAACAATCCTGACCTATTATCGGGGAGTCCATCAAGATCTGTGAGTTTTCCGTTGTACCCAAACACAAATCCTACGTTAAACATTTTTTTTTTTACCCCAATTTCACCTATATTCTAGATCCCCTCGGAGGAGGAGCCTGAGCCGCAGTCGCAGCAGGTGTGTACATATAAAGTTTTTTTTTTTTGGTTCGTTGCATTTATGAATTATTAAGCATGAATCTCTCCCCCATCCCTTTCAGGTCTCTCTCGCGAGACAGGCGCAGATACCGATCTGTTTCCAGAGACAAGACCCGTAAGCGTTCAAGATCGTTCTCACGGTCAAGGAGGTACGCATATTGTTAAACTTTTTTTTTTTTTTTTTTGCAAGTTACCCTTGCTGCAATACTATTTGGTCCTTTATCGTTTCCATTGTTTGTTCTCCTTCCTCTGCAGCCGTTCTCGTTCGAACGACAGGAAATGAAGATGTCACAGAATGGCTTTTGTGGGAGGGAACTCGCATTTTTATAGTCATGCTTTCTTTTTAGATGTTTGTACCAACTCAAGGTGACGTTCGGTTTGTCCAAGTAACTTTGTCATTGCATTCAGTTCAATAAGGGGTATAGTTTTCTTCTATAGCCACGTAAATTCAGATGATTGTTTGGTCTTTTGCAGTTTTTTTTTAATGATTGAATTTTTCCTTCCTGTTATCCACTTAATCAGATTTTTTTTTTTTTTATTTTGATATTCATTTGTGATGGAAAATGGAATTGAATGGTGCTGTTACCTAAAGTAGCATCTGCAACTATTTTACATTCTCACATTTTCAAAACAAGCCACTTCTTTTTTTTTGTTGCTATTTTAGCTCTGACAACCTTGCAAATTAAGTTGAACCATTTTCATCAATAAAATAAAATTTGCGTGACACGTTGTTGTTTTTTTTTTTTTTTTTTTTTTATGATACCCTGTTGCAACAGTAAAAGTAGTAAGTGTTAGTCATGCATAGGAAGCTTCCAGTCACTTGCCGTCGAAGACACACCTCTCACACATGACTTCCTCCTCCAGTCGTGACTGCTGGTTTATGTTAGCTATCTGACGCAGACTTACATCAGGGTGAGTGTTTCTAATTTGAACTCTTAATTTGTTTTTTAATAAAAAATGCATGAAATATTTTGGACACTTGGAAGTAGTTCAGATGTGTCAAGTGCTTAACATTTGATAAGTGACCTACGTGTATACTCTGTTTATATTCCCCTTGAATTAAAACGTATAGGAGGACAGATAATCATGCCCGGTCCCAGTGGGAAAAAGAGACTCGGCTCTCGTCGGAAGGTGGCAACACGCGTTGGAATGCAAGACGATTTGAGCGCAGGAGATCACTCACCTGTACTGCACCCACAAGAGATTGCGCAATCTTTCAGCGACCTGTCTAATGAAGGCCAAGCTCACTGGGTACGTTCATCAGAGGAGAAATCAAGCAAGCTTGGCTCGAGCAGGCAAAGCAAGAGACGCGATGCTGAGCTGTCCTCCATTGAGCCAGGCCACAAAAGTACAGAGGAAGTTGAGCAAATAGTCAGTACAGAAAAACTCCAAACAGAAATGTCACCTGCTGCACAAGCAGTTAGACAAAAAGACTTTAGTGAGCTAGATGATTGTGAGTCAATTTTCGGAACACATTTGTATTCAGATTTCACACCCGGTCATGGGTTTGAGCCTTTGAGTCCCACCTATCTGGGTGCCGGAGTGCAGATACGTCCTCCCGAATGTGAAACATTGCATCTGGGTCGAGATGACGCAGAGAGCGACTGTAAGCAGGGTGTCGGTTTACATGACCAGTCAGAGTTCGCAATGTCAGCACAGCATGTTTTGGAGGATGCAGAAAATGAAGACCCGTTAGAGCCAGTTGAAGCTTTACAGGATGAATTTAGTGTCGAATCAGAGGAAATGGATTTTCTGAGCAGTCCTGAGAGACGCCCTGAAAAAAAGAGTTGCCGTGAAAATGTTGATGTAAGTATTGTTGAGCAAGGGAACTGTTCAGCAATTGGGGAAATGCCTACAAATGAGGAACATGAGCCTTTTCGCTGTTCACAAGTCAGAAGTGCTCAGGTTCCAGGCCTTGTTGAAATAAAAGAGGCAGTGTCATCCAAATCCGACCAAATTGATTTTACTGACTTTGGGACACCTGAAGATAAACGAGATAGCCTCAAACGTCTTGGAAGTTTCACAATTGAAACTGGGGGAACACATGAAGCTGAGTTGAGTGTGAAAACCTGTGCTGATCCACAGGACATATGGGAAGCACAGTTGTTGAAAGAACAGACAAAAGGGTGGAACCAGAAAGAATACAGTCAGCCACCTGACACCAACGGGGCACGTGTCCATGTAGAAAAGAACGACTCTGCACCTTTTCAGGAAAATTGCATCGACGACGAAGTGAAGGCTGCTGATGGAGTCTCGAGTACAGTGTTGGATGGTGGTTTGTCTCCACCAGTGTCCAACCAGAGAGTGTTGTTTTCGAATCCCAAACTATCAACAACAATGCAAGTACAGATGTGAAGAGAAACTTCTTCAGCCCAGCCAGGAACAGGAGAAAACTGGGGTCTAGTCGCCGGAACAAAGGAAGCCATGCGTCGATCGATCCTGCTGAGATGTGCAGTGATGACGATGACCTTGCAAAGAAAAGCGATCACGGTGATGATCCCTCGAGAACGAAAGATGCGATATGTACAATAGAAGCAGCTGAGAAAGAAACCGCACAGCTGAAAGGAATGGACAGTTGCCAGACTCTTCCAGGTGAAGACGTGAATGATCTTGTCAGACACAACATCAGTTTCAACACAACTGTACCCGAAATGCTAACACACCATTCAAGTTACCAGATCATTCCAGAGGTGGGCGAACTTGCCCTTGTTGACTCCAAAACAAAAGCAGGGGAGGAAATGGAAACTTTTTTGCAACATAGTCAAAACGCAAGTCTTGATGATTCGATGAGTCGCCTACGTGAGGGTGCACTAGTGTCAACTGTTACACAGGCGACAACCACATCTGAAAGCAGTCTACATAAAGATGCAGAAATGGAGTACAGTGCAGCAGTACTCACAGTTTCTTCACCATTTCCGAGCACATCCACAGATAAACACGAGAACTTTAGCTTTTCTCAAGTCACAGTAGCTCAACATCCTGGCAAGGAATTAATTAAGGAGGTTCAGTTTTTAGAAACAGGCCAAATAAAACCCGGGGAAATCTTGAGTGACAAATCTTCAAGTGGTGAGGTTGAGAAATATGTCGAAAACCTTCTCAGTGAAATTGTGGAAACGCGTATGTCTGACTTCAGCGCAAAAACCTTTCTTGATTCCCGGTTCAATCCCCAGGACAACCGTGACGACCACCCTATGAACCAGCACACCGTGGAGGTTTCGGAACAGAGACATGAAAAGGATTACGCGTGTAATACCACGGAGACTTGGACCAACACGGAAAAAACAGACCACACACAAAGTCAGGCACAGGACACTGAAGCTCAAGCAATGTCGGATGCGGAGCGGAGCAGTAAAAGAGTCTTAAGTGGAACGGCAGATAGTTTACAGTCTTTACAAAGTGAACCGCCAGAACCAAGTTTTGCCTTTGACTCCCAAACCGAGTGCAACACCGCTGGCACAGATGAGCAAAGAGACTCTTTGAGAAGCCCAATAAAAGTCTTTGCCTCTAAAGAGTACGGTGACTTTAACGAGGATGCCACTGGAAGCGCAGGGGATGACGGTGATCATCCCACAGAAATGGAATTAGCTGATATGAACAAGTCCAGGCTACCAGAAATGGACAATTTAGACACTTTTTCAGGTCAATATCCAGACTCCGTGTCGACTCAACACCTTAAGTCATTAGAAACAGGCCATGGTGAAGACAGCGGAACTTTGAGCCCAGCTAGGAACAGGAGAAAACTTGGATCTACGGAACGACGAAACAAAGGACGCTATGTCAAGGTCTTTGATCCTGAGGTATGCAATAAATCTGCAGATGAGTCTGACGGAAACAGCAGAGATGAAAAGGACTACCAAGAAACTAAAGACACGACATTTCGAGAAGAAACGGCCGAAGTGGAAATCACCAAAATAAATTGGCTTAATAAAGATACAAATATTGAACGTGGGCCGACAGAAGCCATAATGTCACCACCACAAGAGGAAGTGGAGGGACAATGTGAGCCTTTCAACATTTCTGGAGGACGTCGTACAGAGAATTTGGAGAACCGTGTCAAAAAAATGTTTCAAGAAAAGGTCAAGCCCGTAGAAATGGCAGCAGGGACTGCAGGACAGCAAGCGTCACAAGAACACATGAACCCAACACCCAAAGCCGCTGAGGAAATAGAAGTTCAACTGGTACACAGACTAAAAACTGAAGAAGACTCCATTTCTCCGAATTCAGACAGAAATGAAGTTGCCGCTTCTCAAGGGGAAGTACCAGAGACATTGTGTAACTCCAACGAACACGCCAATGTTTACCGCAAATCCAGCATGAATGTACGAGACTCGGAAGAAACCTTACAGGTAAAAGACATCGACGACGTATCTTTCAAGGAACGCTCGCTGGAAAGTGTTCTGCAAGCAAAGAAAGGCGCCCAGGAAGAAATCGGGCTTAGTTCGCAACAAATGGGACTGAGAAATTTGTCTTTGACTTCTACCGAGAAGGGAGAGAAGAGCTCCGCTCGCAGGCCCCAGATCGAAACGAAACGAGAGGCAGAAATGGACGGCGAAGACGAGACGAGAGCCCTGAAAAATGTGCAAGTTCTCGAAGATCCGGCACAGACTGGAGCATTGCACCAAGGAGAGCCGGACCTCACCGGGCTGGAGTCTGACCCGCAGCTTCCCGACAGTAGCAGACGACGAAACGTGATCCCGGCCGCCGATGATGTCGGGACTGTCTTTTCAGAGCAGGTTTCCTCTCGGTGTGCTTTTCTTTCGGCTTCCCAGGTGGCTGATGTGACAGGAAGTGACAGTGAGATCCCGGTTGCCATGGGGACATTTCAACCTGATTATGCTCCGGTCTCCGAGGACCATGTCATGAGCTCTGCGGACATAGAGAGTAAGCGAAAACAGCAGATGTGTTCAGACAAAGGTGGTGTAGATCATGAATCTTTTTCTACGGTTGCCGCGCAAGTACCTAGCCAAGAGCGCACGGGTGCGCTACCGAATACACGAGAAATAATAACAGAAAGTGACGGAGAACCTGATAAAAACTTGAAAAGTCCCAGTGTGAACTTGACAAATAGAAAAAGAAAGATGGGCACCACGCGGAGAAATCTTGGGACAATCTCAAAGCGGGACTTGGAGCCAAAGTTGGATACGAGCACAGAGGCAACGCTCACAGCTCCCGAACGTGGCCGTCAAGGCAAAGAGAAAGAGACCAGGCCTGATAGTTCGGGTTCTGAACCAACTCCAGAAACCGCTGGTGATCCCCCAAGCACGGCGCCGGCCCATCAGACAGCTCAAGAAAATCTAACTGCAGAGAGTCAGCCGGCTGGACGTGACATCCCGCAAAAACCGTCCACCGTGCCCAGACTCGACGCGCTCTCAGAAACTGAACCCGGCGGGGGAAAGCGGAAACTGGGATCTCGCAGGAAGTCCCGAGTGCCGCAAACGCGTGTTGATCAAAGCGAAGCCGACAACGCGATACGGACGCAACCTGAGACCAGCACGCAGCAACACGCCGAGGACGTCTTGCGAGGCCCTGAAGAATTACAAGTAAGCAGCAAGCGCAGTTTTATACTTAATTGTTCTGCCTGAGTTTTTATCATCTCATAAATTAATTATGGTAGTCATTTGGCCTTTTTTTGTTTCTTTGCTACATTGAAGGTGACATCTGCTGAGAAAGCGACGCCGTACCGATCCCCCCAGGGTGGACTCCACCTGGGGCAAGACATTCTTTCTTTCGGTACGAACAGGCAATACTTTGACCCTTTTGCCATCCATTCAAGGCCCCGAGAACGACATCGCCCGCGTTATTCACAATACCCGTCCGCCCGCAGGCGAGTCGTCTTCTGACCTGAAAGCAAAGCGCTTTAACGTGGTCATGATCGGAGACAGCTACGTGGGCAAGACCTCCTTCATGAAGCGAGCGCAGAATGGGAAATTTTTCCCAGATTGTGCTGCCTCTGCCGGTACAAATATTATTACTCCTCCCGCAACGTATATAATTAGCAACAGAAAAAAAAAATGTCACGCAAACGTGTTTTAAAGGCCTCGATACGTGTTTGTGGACTGTCATCGTTGACGGCAAACCTGTGGCGCTGCAGCTGTGGGACACGGCGGGTCAAGAAAGGTAAGACGTTGACTTGCTTGAATACGTTGGCTCTTGTTCGCAAGTGCCCAAAAGGTTTCAGCACCCATCCATTTTCTTAGCCACTTATCCTCACAAGTGTCACAGGGAGCGCTGGAGCTTATCACGGCTGTCGACGGGCAGGAGGCGGGGTACACACCGAACTGGCTGCCAGCCAATCGCAGGGCACGTCGACACAAACAGCCGCACTCACAATCACACCCAGGGGCAGTTTAGAGCACAGGCGTCAAACTCAAGGCTCGGGGGCCAGATCCGATCCGCCATATGGTTTCGGGGGCCAGATCTGATCCGCCATATGGTTTTGTGTGGCCCCCGAAGGCTAATCGACGTTAAAACTTCAAATTGCCGTGTCATAAATGACAACTTTGCAAGCATTTTCGTGTTACCAAACATGAACAAAATGAAAAAAACCCGTTTACCTTGATTTCTGATTCCAAAGCTCGTTCACAAATTGCATGTGTAAATATAATGAGGCAATTAAAAAAGGCTTTTGATTTAAATGGCAACAAATGATTGAAGGGGCGGCACGGTGGGTCAACTAGTAAAGCGTTGGCCTCACAGTTCTGAGGACCCGGGTTCAATCCCGGACTCGCCTGTGTGGAGTTTGCATGTTCTCCTTGTGGCTGTGTGGCATTCCGGTGTCCTCCCACATCCCAAAAACATGGGACATTATTGGACACTCTAAATTGCCCGTAGGTGTGATAGTGAGTGCGGCCGTTTGTCTCCATGTGCCTTGCGATTGGCTGGCAACCAGTTCAGGGTGTACCCCGCCTCCTGCCTGTTGACAGCTGGGATAGGCTCCTGCACTCTCCGCGACCGTCGTGAGGATAAGCGGTGAAGAAAATGGATGGATACATAAATTGTTAGAATAGAGGACAGCATAATACTTCTGAATTTCAATTTTATGTCGGGTGAAAGAAATGCAAGTTTTTTTTTTTTGTTTTTTTTTTTTTTTTTGCTGCGTTCTGTTTGTCTGTCTGTCTCGCTCTCTCTCTCTCTCTCTCTCTCTCTCTCTCTCTCTCTCTCTCTCTCTCTTTCGCTCCCTTCAATATCTATATATCTATATTGAAGATAAGGTTGGGCTCACAGTTCTGAGGTCCGTTTGAGTTCGATCCCGGCCCCCGCCTGTGTGGAGTTTGCATGTTCTCCCTTGTGCGGGTTTTCTCCAGCACTCCCTGCGACCCTCATGAGGATAAGCAGCAAAGAAAATGGATGGATTTGCATTGAATCAATTCACAGTATTTGTTTTCAAACATTTTTATGTGCAATTTTTATGTAAAACATGCAACATTAATTGGACACCCTCAATTGCCCCTCGGTGTGATTGTGAGTGCGGCTGTTTGTCTCCACGTGCCCTGCGACTGGCTGGCGACCAGTTCCGGGTGTACCCCGCGTCCTGCCCGTCGACAGCTGGGATAGGCTCCAGCACTCCCTGCCACCCTTGTGAGGATAAGCGGCAAAGAAAAGTGATGGATGATTGAAGGCATTTAGTCCAGCTCTCGCCACCCGAGTGAGGATAAAGAAAACAGAAAAGTCGCGAAGCCATATTTCATCTTCTGGCATGTTTCTGCGCGTCTCCTATTCAGTTCTGGCAGTACACATAAGTACTTTGAATGCGCAAACACCTTGCGTATAAACTGCGGTTTTGGGAAGGAGCTGAGGCGCTGTTAGGAGGATTATTGTTACACACGCGCGTGTTGAAAATGAAGGCTGATGGTGACCTTTTGAGATATTTCACTTTGGCGGGTCAAATAGTTTCCACCAAGAAATGTCTCGTTTTGTAACGTTACTAATGGGATTGTGGTCATCTTGTGTAATCCTAAGGATTGCATGATCACATTTTTCCAGGAAAGATGCTTTTGTGATTTTTTTTATTTTTTATTTTTTGTGGGAATTTGGCAGGCCGCAGTCATCGGACCTTAAAACCACGAGCAACATCCGAGCCTCTGCTGTCGTCACAGAGCGCTTTGACTACTTTTCTTTCTCTTTATTTTTTTCCAGACAAGGGTTTTTTTTTTTGGGGGGGGGATTTTTTTTTTTTTTTTTCGGGAAGTGATTGAAATTCGTATGTGTTCCTTGTTTAAGTTTCTAAACCTGCACTTAATCTTTTCCAACGCTTTATGGCCTTCAAAGGTTTCGCAGTATCACCAATCAGATATACCATAGAGCGCACGCATTCCTCCTGATGTACGACATCACTTCCTCGCAAAGCTTCGCCGCCGTCCACTACTGGGCAAGATGCATTCAGGTCGGTTTCGCAGTAATGACTTTTTTGCGCCTGTATCGCTTCAGTAAATGTCGCCTCAAAATGTTTCCTGATGAGGTTTGCAGTATGTCATATGCAGTGAAGAAAATAAGTATTTGAACACCCTGCTATATCGCAAGATCTCCCAGTTAGAAATCATGGAGGGGTCTGAAATTGTCATCGTAGGTGCATGTCCACTTTGAGAGAGAAAATCTAAAAAGAAAAATCCAGAAATCACAATTTAGGATATTTTCAACGATTTATTTATGCGATGCAGCTGCAAATAGGTATTTGAACACCTGTCTGTCGATCGCTAGAATTCTGACCCTCGAAGACCTGTTAGTCCGCCTTTCAAGGTCCACCTCCACTCCATGTATTACCCTGAATCAGATGCGCCTGTGTGAGGTCGTAAGCTGCATAAAGACACCTGCCCACCCCATACAATCAGTAAGACTCAAACTTGTAACATGGCCAAGACCAAAGAGCTGTCCAAAGACACCAGAGACAAAATCGTACAGCTCCGCATGACTGGAAAGGGCTACGGAAAAATTGCCAAGCAGCTTGGTGAAAAAAGGTCCACTGTTGGAGCGATCGTTAGAAAATGGAAGAAGCTAAACATGACGGTCAATCTCATGCAATATATCACCTGGTGGGGTCTCAATGATCCATAGAAAGGTGAGGAATCAGCCTCGGACTACACGGCAGGACTTGGTCAATGACCTGAAAAGAGCTGGAACCACCGTTTCCAAGGTGACTGTTCGTAATACACTAAGACGTCATGGTTTGAAATCACGCATGGCACGGAAGGTTCCCCTGCTTAAACCAGCACATGCCAAGGCCTGTTTTAAAGTTGCCAATGACCATTTGGACGATACAGAGGAGTCATGGGAGAAGGTTTTGTGGTCAGATGAGACCAAAATTCCACTAACAATGTTTGGAGGAAGACGAATGATGAGTTCCATCCCAAGAACCACATCCCTGCTGTGAAGCATGGGGGTGGTAACGTCATGCTTTTGGGGTGTTTTTCTGCACATGGGACTGGACGACTGCACTGAATTAAGGAGAGGATGACCGCAGCCATGTATTGTGAGATTTTGGGGAAGAACCTCTTTCCCTCAATCAGAGCATTGACGATGGGTCCTGACTGGGTCTTTTTCAACATGACAATGACCCGAAGCACATCAAGGTGTGGCCTAGCCAGTCTCCAGACCCAAACCCAATAGAAAATCTTTGGCGGGAGCTGCAACTCTGTGTTTCTCAGCGACAGCCCAGAAACCCGTCTGATCAAGAGATCTGCGTGGAGGAGTGGGCCAAAATCCCTCTCTCACAGTGGACATGCACCTACAGAGAAAACTTCTGACCCCTCCATGATTTCTCAGTGGTAAGAACTTGCAACATAGCAGGGTGTTCAATACTTATTTTCTTCACTGTATTTAGTCATAAGCCAAAGGCCCGCCTCCCTTAGAGGCGTTTATTAAGTCCAAAATGGATCCTGGCGTTTGTGCAGCACTTTGGCCTCCAAAGCACAAAACACTTCATGAAATCGGAGTCACTGTGCCTGGGGCAGTTTAATATGCAACAGCCATCTGTGACAATCTGATTACATTAAAAAAAAAAAAAAAAAAAATTGCATAACAAATATTCACTTGCATTAGTGGCCGTCTGAACCTTTTTTTTTTTTTTTTTTTTCTTCCAGGCGATTGGACTCTGTCAATCAAAACTCTTACCCAACTTATGTGTGACTAACTGTTTGCAGGAAGGGGCCGCGGAAAACGTTCCCATTTTACTTCTGGGAAATAAAAATGATCACACGAAGCGGACTGTGACAACCGAAGAGGGGCAGAATGTCGCAAAGGTACGTTATTTTTTTTTTTCTCCCACTTCCAAAACGGTGACAATGACGGTATTATTTTTGAAAGGAGTTCAACGTCGGCTTCATGGAGTGCAGCGCCGTCACCGGCGACAACGTGATTCAGTCTTTGGAAGCCGTTGCCAGGTAATTATCTTTCTCGTCGGTATGTACGGACTTAATATTCAGGCCGCTTTGTGCGTCACCGCGCGCTGTTGTTGCCAGGTTGTTGAGTCAGAACGATGACGGAAGACAGGAAACGCCGGGATTACATAAAGAACCCCCAAAAAACAAATCAGGATGTTGTTGAACTGACGAGGAAGTGACGCAGTGCTGCGGTGCGTTATCAACTGAGCATCTGGGGAGGAATTCATTTCTTAAACAAAACAAAACAAAACCTCATCTGGTCACAACATTAGGTACACATGCACAACTTTTATTACAATATCTGCAAATTCCATGTACTGTAACTCGAAATACGTGGTGATAGATGACCAGATGTTTTATGGGCCTCGTAAGAGCTTTTGTACAGAACGGTTGATATGATTTGATGAAAAGATGGTCACAATTGATCTCAAGTACTGTTACAAACATCATCATAATCGTTTCTTTGAGTAAAACTATGTATGACAAATGACTATGAATCAGTGTTGTATACTTTTGCTGCTTAAAGGTCCACTGTCATGAAATGCATGATTTTTAGTATGTTTTTTTTTTTTTTAAATGGAAAAAAGGGCAGTTTTTTTCACCACATAACATGATTTTGGCATATATGGCTTTTTGTTACTCCCGCTATGAAATCCTCCCGAGGGATTTGTTTTTGAGAAGAAGCAGGAAGTGACGTTAGTAGCAGACCCCCACTCAGGCGGTCTCGTGTGTTTCTACTAGTTTTACCTGCTGGAAGGAAAGTAGCTCTTTGTTCCCTCGTGTTAGCCAAAATGGCGGCTCGTTGTATTGCTGGATATTGTTCAAACACTCTGAGGATGGATTCATTCTTCATAGTTTTCCCAAAAGACCCGGTTCATCGTGGAAAATGGATTGCGCGGGTGCGAAGGACAAGAGCTTCGTGGGTTCCAAATGATTTATACAGCTACTAAAAATAAAACAATAGTTTTATTTTTATATTTCCTCTCGGAATGTAACAAAAGATCCGCACGCGCAAGTCAAGGGTGCTAAGTGTGTCGACGTACCCGTCGGCGCTCTGCCTTGTCCGTGGCGCCGAGCGGGCCGCGGAGGTGGATTGGACGGGGAGGCCGTTTGGCCGCCGCGCAGAGGTGTATCAGATGTGGAGTGTTGCACGGGTGCAAAGGACGAGAGCTTCATGGGTTGCAAATGACAGGTAGTAATAATAATTTTTTTTTTTTCTTGGGGGGGGGGGCATAATTCTCTCAGAATGTAATAAGAGATCCGTGTATGTAAGTCAGGGGTGCTAAATGTGTCTATGTACCCGTCGGTGCCTCGTCCGCAATGAACAGCTTCGGCCAGGGTGGCTCACACATACTGTGTGGGAGTCTGTTGTGAGTTAGAAGTGATCCGCATATCATCTAAATATGGCTCGAAACGATAGGTGTAATATTGCCCCGGTCACTTAACTCAATTGTGAGATGTTGTCTTCTTTGAAAAGAGTTTCCGTGTCCCACAGTAGGTGGCACAGCGTGTTTTCAATGGCGAATGTCCCGGTGTGACGTAATGGACAGACTTTGCAGGCAACATGGCGACCACTTGGATGTCGAATGAGACTTCCGCAACTTTACGCATGGATGATGCGTTCTCCGCTCATATTTATTTTTTCGTTTGGACATTGAAGTGAATAATATATGTATTTTTCATTACAATATCTATTTTACAATGTTTATAGGCATGGCAGTTGACCTTTTAATAAAGTTCCAGCGCTCCCAAGAACAAACGGCTTCTTGTTCCTCTCCCTGCCTGGCAAGTCGCCAGCGTTCTCTCGCAGGTATGAAAAACGCGACGCCTTCATCACAAGGAAGCTTTTGTCACAAGCAAATGTTGACAACGCGACAAACAACGCCGAAGATTCTAATCTCGGGACCGTCGGGTGTCCTTCCAACCTTGGCTCAACCCGTTTGGGTCTCTGTTTGAGCGGACGGTCTTTTTTTCTTCGCGGCGTGGTACTGTCGGACAGCACGCGTGACCTCGGCGGGCGTCCACTGGTGGCGGATGAGGGCGTCCCGCAGCGTGAAGGCGCCGTCTCTGGTGCGCCGGACCCCCTTGCAAACGGCCGTGCTGCGCAGCTCCAGTCCGATCTCGTGCACCACTTTGCGCAGATATTTCTGCGTTTCGTTCATGCACTGGACCTCTGCGAACACATCAAACGAAATCAGCCGGCGGCGGCATTTCGACGACGTTCGCGAGTGTTCAACGTGACGATTTACCCAGAGTGAAGTTGGGAGGCTGGAAGCGGATGCACCTCAGACCTGTCAGAATCGGCGGCGACTTCCCCTCGGGGCCGAGTGCACCTCGCACGGCCATCTCGTAGGCTTCCTGCGACTGCAGGTCCACGTTGGCGTACCTGTGAAGGATAAACACGACCACGTCCGTCAATCACATTTAATGTGTGCTATATGGAAAGAGCAAAAAATGGGGCGTACGTTAACAAAGCCTTTTGATTTGCTCCCTGCAGCATTGCCAGAATTTTCTCCAGCTTATCTAGCGTGATGTGATCTGTTGAGGGGGTGTTGAATGGTGAATGGTCAATAGTCAAGATTGTCATGGTAACAGGGTTAATATAATATCCATGCTTCTAAAAAGAAAAAAAAATGTACTGTTATGTAAATGAGGGAGTTATGACATAAAGAATACAGTGCAACATTTTGGAGCTGGATTGCCCTCAATGTCTGTGCACGTTCCTGACTTTCCTACATCCTAATAAACTCGATTTCTAGTTATACGGTCATTTGCAAAAACCACAAAATCCAAAGATGCAGTCTAGTGTTTTGCCAGTTAGGCCTCTGAACTTTTTCATTATAAATGCATTTTTCCAGAAAATTGTAGCTGGGTTCCCCTATTGACACAGTGTCGATTGTCCATGGCTCAAGCTGACATGGATCGTAGATACAGTACAACCTCGGTTCTCGACCACAATTCATTACAGAAGACGACTCGAGAAGTGATTTATTCGAAAACCAAATCAATATTTCCCATTACAATTAATGGAAAATGAAATAATGCGTTCTGAGCCTAAAAAAATAGGCTTTTAAATGCATTTTTTTAGCTTTTCCTTATAATAAACTGCATAGTAAAAATACCTGTATAGTTTAAATACTTTATATAATAAAATAATTTAAGAGATTTTTTTTTTTTTTGCTAAAAAAGTATGCTTTAGTAGTAGAGTAGGCTAGTAGTGCATTGCCGTATCTGTAGAGACTCGGCCCCCGGCCTTGTAAACTTTTTTTTTTTTATAAACAAAAGTCCAGAAAAACTTTAAACAACAATAATGAGGGAGGGAAAAAAAAAGCAAAAAAAAAGAATTTTTTTTACAAAAAGTAACGTACAGAAGCATTCACTCGTAACTCGAGTTAACGAAATCTTTGAAACAAAACAAAAATGCAGAAATGCTAATGGAACAGACCATTATTAAAGTTCACAAAAAATAAAGCAGTGCAAAACTATCAACTCCTGTATCAAACCTCTTCGGTGGGGGTGACTCGCCCCCTGGAAGTTCTTTTCCCAAAGAACTTATCTAGTGTCACTTCTTTGGAGCCATGTTTGGGGGTTAATAGTCCTCAATAGGAAGAAAAAACACTCCACTGGGACATGTCTGCGTACAGAACCTGCATTATACACAATAACAACTCGTGTCGTGAATGAGCTGGTCGAGGCGCGCACATTGTTATTTCTGTGTTTTGTCCAGGGCATTCGAGAACCGATTTTAGTTCGAAAACAGAAGCAAAAAAAAAAATCTCAAAATTTTAATTCTAAAACAGATTTGTTCGAGAACCGAGTATTCACTTGTACTGGCTACTGCAAAGTGGATAGCACGCAACGGGCCATACCATAAGTTGACTGTTCCACAACTCGTCCCGTGTGGGAGAAATCATCTGTAGCGGTCCCGAACGCGCCCTCCACAGTGTAGTCCTGAAAACGGAAACACCGTTTCAAGACCGTTCAGTCTACACAGATGGCGCGCAAATGTCGAGGATGCAACCGGGAGAATTTACCCTTGTGACTTTGGTGTTGTAGAGGTCGTTCAGAGCCTTGTTTCCATTCCCGACAGCGAGAACTTGAGGGGAATCAGATATTAAATTCAAATCATCCATTTCATAAAACAATTGCTTGAACCCAACGAAGAACCTACCCATTACGCCGGAGGAAAATCTGTCCAAACGATGTCCAACACCGACTCGAATATGCTGGAATTCAGGCCCAATCACTGGAACATTTTATTCAAGATTTGCTTTACTGTACTTTAGGCAATTCAAACCAGTGTGATAATGCGTGCGTGTACTACATGAATGCAATATATTTATGATAGTGGTGCATATTCACATACCCAAAGGGTGTTTAGAGAGGGCCGGGACACCGGCGACTGTCAGCCCCTTGGGTGACAAGGTGTCACCGCCTGGTGGTGCCAAAAACCGGATCCGCTCTGGAAGAGGCGGCGATGGCAAAGCATCTAAACCTGCAATACAGGTACAGTAAGTACATTGATCTACTATCATCCAATACGTATCTGCGTATTATTTGTGTACTATTTGTCGAGGTGTGGCATGATGCGAACATCTGACCTTTGAGCAGCTTAGTTTCGATGTTGTCCCTCACGAACTTCCATGGGACACCGGCGGGTTTGTAAACGCAAAACAAGCCCTCGAACCTCCGGAAGACGCGAATAGCGGGAGTCGCCATTTGATAACACAAGTTTAATTCAGCGTGTCCGATTTTGAGGACGAAACATGTCGAGAAAGCGCGTGGGCTCACCACGGAGCGTCGCAAAACGACTGCGCATGTGTTGACAATTTTTGCTTGATTTAGAAAGCGGCTGTCTAACACAGCGCCCCCTGCAGTACCGGTCGCGACGTAACACCTTGGTCCGCTGTAACGTTGTAAACGTCGTATTGGATCGAACCGTTTATTTACCTCGACGACTTTCCACACCCTCTGCAAAAGAGGTGACCGTGCTCACGTAAGACAATTATTTGTATGCCCATTTTAAACATACCCAAGCACGTTTGAGACTGTTATGACCTTGCCTCGTTTTCGCTACGCAGACGAAAAGAATGGATACCTCAACAATATATATAAACCGAACAGGCGTTGGTTTGTTATGGTCTGTTTATTGGTACACTGAACTCTTTTTTTTAAAAAACAAACAAAAAAAAAAAAAAACACTTTATTCACACGTAACACTGCTGGCGTCCACATTTAGGCTGTTTCCGGTCAGTTTCCGGGTTACAGAAGACGCGAAAGAACTATCTTCATAACTGATTGAAAGATTCGTCAATCCAACCAATAAATTAATCCGCGTTGCTAAAACCGTTAAAAGAGATGTTTAGCAATACTTGAAAACTTGTAAAATATAGTATACATTTATCCATGAGATTGATATTGACCAACCACCCACACTATTTGGAACATTTAACATGACGAATCTGTGGTTAAATAAGTAAATCTGCCCGGTTTTCGGTTCTTGGGTTTATTGTGGTTTAAACGGTAACACTGCTCTTATGTTTTTCATCGTCTTAGGTTTATGGTTTTGCTGGTAGTCAAGTGGCTTTGCTTCAATTTTGTCTGAATTTATGTTGCGTCTTCAGAAGCATTTTGTAATGGAATTTGTAATGTTACTGTTTGGCCAGTAGGGGGCAGAGCGGTGCAACGACACCGACCCAAAAATAAGAAAATGTTAACTTGTAGTTGCCTGTACTGTATCTTAATATTCATATTCAAATTCAATTACATCATAAAGGTCTGTCAATTTTCCAAATGTCCGTGTGACTTCAGGACGTGTGTCTACAATGGCTCTGCGTGTTCCCACTCTCAAGTTTAATTGAATTGCCACAAGATAACAGACACATTCAGAGTTTGGGAATAGTTTGGCCATTTTGCTCAGTTCCGTGATTCAGCCTTCATACCGCTCTTCTCTGCCTATTCGTCACCGTCTAGACGAAAGAATTCCCCAAGAAACAATGTAGTCCCTCATCCTTAATTTCCATATCAAACTTTTGAGGACGTCGATGGCAAAAAATTTCACTTTTACCAACTATGTCAGACTAAGTCTTGTTAGGATGAAGAATTCCCAGTGCTGATCCGGTTTGTGGAATGTAAAGCTGTCATGTGTCCTACGCAGGCAGCCGTGATGCGAGCTCCTCTGCGGTGGGTGCTGTGGGACGTGAAAGACACCCTGCTAAGGGTCCGTTCCTCGGTCAGTGAGCAGTACTGCGACGAGGCCAGACGGGTGGGCCTGAGCCTCGGGCCCGCCGAAGTGGACGCCGCGTTCCGCCGGGCGTATGGACATCATTGCAGCCGGTTCCCAAACTACGGCGTCGCTCAGGGAATGGACGGAAAGTCTTGGTGGACGGCGGTGGTGAAGGCCACCTTCTCTCATTGCGGCGTGCGCGACCCGGTCCTGCTCACTACAGTGGCCCGCAACCTCTACCAGAACTTTGGCCATGCAAAGAACTGGGAGGTAAATGAAACAGCAACTTGGGTAAAAGAAAGATTACACATAAATTCAAACGTTTAGAGATGGTCACATTAAGTTCATCTTTTATGGTGCGTTTTAGGTTCAACCTGAACTTTCAACCGAAAGTCGATTAGTATCCCTAACTTGTCCTTTCTTTTATATTTGAGGTATTTCCGGACTCAAAGTCAGCTCTGGTGAGCTGCACCTCGCTAGGACTGCAACTTGGAGTGGTTTCCAACTTCGACAACCGCCTGGAAGCCATCTTATGCGCTTGCGGGCTGCGTGCTCACTTTGACTTTCTAGTGACGTCGGAGGCAGCGGGCGTCGACAAGCCCAACGCGGCCATCTTTGATCAGGCCATACGGAAGTGCGGCGTGCCCCCCGGCAGCGTAGCTCACGTCGGGGACCATTACGTCAACGATTACGTGGCGTCTCGCTTAGCCGGAATCCACGGCTTCCTTTTAGATAGAAAAAATGACTCGGATGGACGACCCGTCCCACGAGAGCATCGGCTTTCGTCGTTGGATGAGCTGCCCGCACGGCTTAAGAAACACATGGATGAATGCTCCTGATTATTATTTTTATTATTATCTAACATGTCAACATTACATAACTGTCCTTTGACAGTGATTCTTGCAAAATAAATTTCAATGATAAAATTCTTTTAAATGCTTCTTTGCATCCTGACTACTTTAAAAGCTGTGGAGAACAGTGCCACAGTGTGGGTCTCCCATCTTAAGTCATACTGTTGCCCCTCTAGTGTGACCCTAAACCACTACGACAGTCTAGTATAGCGCTTGTGGACCTACGTCATCAAATCACGTCACTGGCCGGAAGTGCCGGTCAAACAAAGCAATCTTCAATGCTAAGTCGGTTGGAGACGGTACGAAAATATCTTACAGCACAAACCCCAGAGTTTTGTCCCATACCGTTAAACATTTAGAACGCGATAATAAATGAAGGTACGTGGAAAAATGAGACACTTGGCATAGAGGAACCATATTTAATGCCGAAGTCGATGTTTTCGCCGATAAGAAATTGGACTATTAACCCGCTTCTGCTTGTCTTGGACAACTGGACATGAATCTGGTGAGTAAGTCGTTGAGATTTACTCGGAAGAGTTTGAAAGTGTAGAAAAGTCTGGACGCGAACAAATACTTTGTTGCTGGATCAATCAAGACTAAATCCCACATCGTGATGGAGCTACGCAGATTTTTTTCAATACAAATACCAATATTTAAAGAAATGACCCCTGGTTTTACACAAACATGTAGTCATTAACGACGATTGGGGGGGGGGGGGAGTCGGCTCCTCCATACACGAAGGTTGTTGTGGCCACACATTCAACTTCAGTAAACCTCTGCATGACAGACATTTTTTCAAATATGCATTGTTCTCAAATGAGTCCAGTGCCTATTTAAAAAAAGAAAAACTGCTGAGATAGGCTTCAGCCCCCGTACACGGAAGCGCGTTGCGGCCACATGTTGAACTTCGGTAAACCTCTGCATGACTGACGGTTTATTTTCCTTTTTTAAATACAAAAATTGGAATCATTTGAGAACAATGGATATTTTAAAAAAAAAAAAAGGTCTGTTGGGGAGAGGTTTACCCAAGTTTAACGTGTGGCCGCAACACGCTTCTGTGTACGTTGGAGAGTACTTTTTTTTTTTTTTTAAATATGCATTGTTGTCAAATGAGCCAACTTGGCATTATAAATACTTCTTGAGAATTTGAGATTGGGAAGAATAATTCCTACCTGAAGTGAAGTGATTGCTACACAGGCATGTGTGGAATTTTGTTGGGTACCATCCATCACGTTTAAATGTTGAAATCCATCAATTTTTTCATCCTCTTTTCAGATGGTATTCCAAAGAATGATCGCTTTTGAATACCTGTCTCGTCTATTGTGACAACCGACAGCACAACAAGTCTCGGGCATTGTGAATATTCTGCTCCGGTTCAATGTCCCCCCCACACCGTGTAGCAGCTCTTTTTGACCGGCAATATGGCGCCGTGAAAACGGTGACGACAGGTGCACGAGCTCTATTGTTATATTTGATCCACCGTAATTCAGGATCACGGTCGGCAATTCAAAAGTGTGCCACAACAAGCACTTGGGTTCATTTCTTTTGACTTAAAGTATATGTAATTATGATATGGGACACGTACAGGATGCATTTAGTTGTAATAGTTTAATTAATGTGTTATACAGCACAGGATGTTGTCATTCATCCATTTTCTCATCAGGGTTGTGGTTGAGCTGGGTGGAGCCTGTCCCAGGCAAACAACCATTCACACTCACGTTTACACCCAGAGACAATGTGGAGTCTTTCAGAAACCTAACGTATGTTTGTTGAGTGTGGGAGAAAGCTCCAGGCAGGACACCCACATAATGACAGGGAGAATACATTAGCATAATTGCATCATTTACTTTTAACTTAGTCACGTTTTCAAAAATATCAAAAAGCGCAAGAATGCCATGAAGGTAACGGCATGCAAAACGGACACAGGAAGGTCTGAGTTGCGATTCGGACTACAGAACGTCACGCTCCAGAATATTGAGTTAGACATGCGCCATTCGTATCCCAGGCCTTCCTAATATTTTCAAATCATTCATAAATAAGACGATAGCAAAACTCATTGGCAGTTTTCTACATAATCATGCAGCGTTGCAAAAGTGCCGTGCAGACATGCTTTTAACGATTTAATAGTGAGAGCGAACCAGTTTCTTAACCCTAATTGCTTAGAAAATACTCCCATTTGAAGCCATCTGGCCTAAGGCCGATCGTACTCAAACGGGACCCAAAAGAGGAATCCCAGGGAAAAGACCAGAATGGCTCCGCGATTCAAAGCAGAGCCTCTTACGGTGAATCAGGATTGACACAAGTCCAAGATCAGATTGAAGAGGTCAAGAGGGATGCGTAAAGGTTCACGACGACAAAACCTTGATGGCGAGTGTTGAAATGCGATGACCAAACCAGTCCCTGCTCCATATTCTTGTGATTTTTTTTACATTTTTTTTGCACCTGTATTTTCACCTCTTGACATTTGTACGTTAGCGTCTATCGCAGCTCTCCGGGGAAGAGCTGCTTAACTCAAAGCTGTTTTAGAAGCTCAGCCAGACGGCTCTAAAAGGCTCTGGAGAAATCCACTTGTGTAATGATGGGATTGTTAAAAAGAAAAAAAAAAAAACCGTGGGGGGGGGGGGCTAGGCAGGACTTTCCGCTCTCAGACGCACTTTGTTATGAGGGAACATGTCTCAGCATCTGTACGTTATTCAAACATGTTTGCCAACTAATATTTTTGGTAAAGCAAGAATGACTTTTAAAATCCTATGAGCACTAGATACATAATCAGTCCATTAAGAATTCTGTCCAACTGTTGATTAATCGTGTCTTGATGCAATTGAGAAGTCTTGGCAGCAATCAGCAGTTGTTTCATTCCGAGCTACCGGAATTTCCGGCCTCCAGAGTGTACCGGATTATAAGCCTCACCCAGTACATTTGTAACGGAAATGCCATTTGGTACATACATAAGCCGCACCTGTCTAAAAGCCCAAGTGCCTACATTGAAACACGAGATATTGACAAAGAAAGATGGTAAACAGAAAGAGTTTTCAAACTTTCAATACCTTGTCCTATCTTAACATAGCAACAACACGAACAGGGCTGGTTAAAAAAAAAAAAAAAAAAAAAAAAGCATACCGGTAAAAATCACTGAGACACGGCAGTAACACTGCAGCAGCATGCTAGGGCAGTGCTAACACTAGCACAGCGCTAACAGGGCTTGTTAAAACAAACATACCAGTAAAAATCACTGAGACACGGCAGTAACACAGCAGCGAGATCCTAACACAGCGCTAACGGTAGAGCAGCGCTAACAGGGCCGGTTGAAAAAATTACCAGTAAAAAAAAAAAAAAAAAAAAAAAAAAAATCACTGAGACACGCGAGTAACGCAGCAGAAACACGGTTAAAAAAAAAAAAAAAAAAAAAAAAAACGGTAAAAATAACTGTAATACGCTAGTAACACAGCAGCAACACGTTAGCACAGTGCTAACACTAGTGCAGCGATAACCGGGCCGGTTAAAAAAAAAAAAAATACCGGTAAAAATAACTAATAAGCTAGTAACGCAGCAGCAACACGCTAGCACAGTGCTAACGCTAGTGCAGCGATAACAGGGCGGGATAAAAAAAATAAAAAATAAAAAAAAAAAAAAAAAAAAAAAAAAAACTTACTGGTAAAAATCACCGAGACACGGCAGTAACACAGCAGCAACACGCTAGCACAGCGCTAAGACCAGTGCAGCGCTAACAAGGCGGGTTAAAAAAAAAAAAAAAAAAAAAAAAAAAAAAAAAAAAAACGGTAAAAGTCACTCCCTCGGCACATATATTCCACTTGTTTCACTCTTATGTTTTCTGCTCGAGTTCCCCCTTGCGGCCGTTAGAAAAAAAATGCCCACCGCATCACCGCAGGGTTAAAAGCGTGTGAAAAAAGTCGCAGTTTATAGGCCGGAAATTTCGGTAGTTTGCAGTCTAAAGGAGAGCAACAATGACGTCAGCTACGAGAAGCTGAGCTCGCTAGTTGCAGCATCTTTCTCCAAAGTTCATGGCTAACAAGTAAGCTAATATTGTTTTCTTAAAATCTTGAAAAACAAATGAAGAAGGAAAAAAAAGCCAGTCAGACCTTTGCAAATTTAATTCATTTCAAAAACAAAATGCAGGTAACAAACCAAATGAGACACCACAAATGTGACAAAGCACGTGTCAAGGATCGGTTCGACCCTCTTTTAGATTGTAAATGCATGTAAAGCTACAATATTGTATGTGTGAGTGGCCCGTAAACACAACACACGTTTTCACACATCAAAGCTGCGCGCAAGATGAGACACGAAAGCAGACTCGGCAAACGAACAGAAACAAACGTATGGTCGGACCCCTCGCTCTCTTTCGGCATCTTTATACCAAGACATTCAATTCCCGGTGGAAGCTGCCACACCAAAACTGACCCCCCCCCCCCCCCCCATTATCAGTGTCAGTTTAAACATTCACGATGAGGTTTTTGGAGCTAAGTTTTTATTTCGTCGTTCTTTAAAAAGTATTCCAATTCCCGATAGAGACGAGGCTAAAACACACCACTCAAGTAGAGAATTCAATTCAAACAAGTGCCCCAAAATAGTAAAAAATTGTGTTTTCAAAGTGCGGATTTTTAGGAAGCGTGAGCAATCTCGCAGAAAAGTGCCATCATAATTAAAAATTCCCGTGGGATGACGAGCACCCAACGTGTGTGTGTGAGTAGTGTGTTTCAGATTTCTTATTTTTGACCTTCTCTAGCTTTTCGACGCAAAACTTGCTAAGAAGGAACACGTTTAAGTTCGGCTCGCGGACCGCAAATAAAACCAACACGATTTTACCATCATGGGAGTTCATCATATCAGAAGAAATATATTATATGTCTGATCGATATCCAAGGATCTTCATCCATTCTGCGGGTCAATTCCCAGTTCTGTCAAGTGAAATGTGTTTTCTTTATATATATATATCTATATATATATAGATATATATATATATCTATATATATATAAAAAGGACAGTAAAACTGTAGTTTAAAGCGTCAGCATCATACGTGCGACAAGTTCTGAAAAGTGCGTAAAGTTAATAAAAGACATTCAACGGGAATTTGGAGGTGGGGTAAGTTAACGGACTTGCACGGTCCCCCAAAATCCGCACAGGATGATCAGTATCCTCATAGAAGTCTTCTCGTGAAGAAATGGTAATTCGTCTTCTTAACTCCAAACGGTTGAATGTTTATTTCCACGTGAGGATTGGGGGAGGTTGGGATTCCCGTCTTGCCGTCCAAAGTCAACGGGATGCCATGCGAAGGATCGTCCTACCTTATTTCACGCGAGTCTTGCCTCAGTCTCCTTCGCTCGTACCGCTTTGGGGGCAGTCTTAAGACCTGACAGCTGATAGGGAAGCACCAGGACGAGGATCCGCACTTCTGTCTTCTCACACCACTGGAAGGAAAACGTCAATACGGTGAAGACTCGGTTTTCGAACGTCCCCGTTCTCGAACAAATCAAATTTTGAGATTTTTTTTTCACTCCTGTTTTCGAACGAAAATCGGTACTCGAACGCCTCCGGCAAAACCCGGAAATAACATAACGAGTGCGGCCAGGCCAGCTCATCTGTGACGCGCTTCGAAGATTTCATTAACTTGAGTTAGGAGTTCATGTTTTTGTATGTTGCTTTTGTAAAAAATAATTTTCATTATTGTTGTTTAAAGTGATTCTGCACTTTTGTTAATAATAATTTAAAAAAAAAAAAAAAAAAAAAAACATTTACAAGGCTCGAAGCCGAGTCGCTCCAGATAGGGCAATGCACTCCAACCCTCGCTTTCTCCACTACTAAAGCATACATTTTAAGCAAAAATTAAATATGTTTCTTCAATTATTTTATGATATAAAGAATTTAAACTATACATGTATGTCTACTGTGCAGTTTATTATCAGGAAAAGCTAAAAAAAATGCTTTTAAAAGTCTAATTTTTTAGGTTTGGAACGCATTATTTCGTTTTCCATGAATTGTAACGGGAAATATCGATCTCCTTTTTGAACAAATCACTACTCGAACCGCCTTCTGGAACAGATTGTGGTCGAGAAACGAGGTTGTACTGTATTACGATCCAAGTCAGCTAGAGCCACGGAAAATCGGCACCGTTTCAAAAGGGAATCCGGCTACAATTTTCTGGAAAAATACATTTTTCATGAAAAAGTTCAGAGGCCAAACTGGCAAAACCCGAGACTGCATCTTTGGATTTTGTGGTTTTTGCCAATGACCGTATAACGAGAAATGGAGTTTATTACGATGTAGGAAAGTCAGGAACGTGCACAGACATTGATGGCAATCCAGCTCCAAAATGTTTCTTTCCAATTAAGTATTGAAACATATTTATTTCTGTTAACACAATCAACACTGTCTGCAATACAGCTATGAGCAAAGAAAGTAAAGGTAAGCTACAGTGGATTAGAAAAAGTCAGCACACCCCTGTCAACATGGCAAGCTTTTAGAATTAAAAGGAGAGGTGCTCTATAAATTTAATTACCGTAATTGCCGCCCTGGTTATAAACATCATCCAGTACATTTGTAAAGGAAATACCATTTGGTACACACACACGCCACAGCTGTGTAAAAGCTGTAAGTGCCCACATAGAAACCGACATTGAAACACGAGATATTTACAAAGAAAGACAGCACACAGAGAGTTAAACACTAGCGCCGCCGCGCAAACGCTAATGCCGCTGTACTAACGCAAATAGGACCGGTTTAAAAAAAAAAAAAAAAAAAAAAAAAAAAAAAAAAAAAATCACTGACAAATGGCAGTAATACACTAGCGCAGAGCTAACAGGGCCGGACCGGTAAAAGTCACTTCCTCGGCACATATATTCCACCCGTCTCACTCTTACCTTTTCCGCTCGAGTGCCCCCTTGCGGCCGTTGGAAAAAAAAAAAAATGCACAAATTAGCCGCATCACCGCATAAACCAGCGAGAGCGTCTGTCTCACAGTTCTGAGGACCGGGGGTTCAAATCCCGGTGCCGCCTATGCGTAGTTTGCATGTTCTCCCCATGCCTATGTGGGGTTTCTGTTGGGCACTCTGGTTTCCTCCCACATTCCCAAAAAGATACAGTAGGTTAAGTGAAGACTCCAAATTGTCCGTAGGTGTGAATATGATTGTGAACGCTTGTTTGTGTCTATGTGCCCTGCGATTGGCTGGCAACAAGTTCAGGGTGTACCCCGCCTCCCGCCCATTGACAGCTTGGATAGGCTCCGGCACTCCCAGATTCTTGCAAGGATAAGCAGCTCAGATAATGGATGAATGGAATTAAAAATGCTAACAGTTATCGTCATTTGCGTTCTGGTGCTGTCAATGTACACATATAGAACACAGGTGTCAAACCCAAGGCCCGGGGGCCAGATCTGGCCCGCCACATGATTTTATGTGGCCCGCGAAGCCAAATCTAGAGTGTCAATTTCCACGATTCTTATAAAAATCTGTACCAAAATTTCAAATATCATAAATGACAGAGTTGATATTATAAGCATTTTTGTGTTACCAAATGTGAATAGTTGAAAACCACATTACCCTTGATTTTTGATTCTAAAACTGATTCATAAATTGATGATTTAAATATGACGAGATGATTAAATATTTTTGTTTCACAGTCATAACGGCCTTCTGAGGGAAACCGAAACAACAATGTGGCCCGCGAGAAGAATGAGTTTGACACCCCTGATATAGAAGATAAACAAAAATGTGGTACCGCTTTCAGAAGGACAGCACGGCGCTCTGTGCTTCTGCGTGTGAACAGACTTTTCTGTGATGAAATGATGAGCGCGTCCCCCGTTTCGGCATTCCTGCCTCCACCAGCAACTGGAGCAAGAAGCAATGCTGAGTCAGTATATCCACGTTTTTTGTTTTTTTTTTGATGACAGCATAAATACACTTCTGCTTACTTTAAAAGTGTGCACACCACGATGATGAGCACGCAGCCAATCACACACAACACCAGCACGGTGGCGACGGTCTGCTGATGGTGTTTGGTGGCCACAACAGCCAGCAGGTCCGCATGCTCGCACCTCATCCCGACAAAGCCGCTATGACATCTGCAACACGAAAGTTAGAAGGACAGATTCGAATCGTTTCCTTGCACATCACTCAAAATACCGTATGTCTGAAACTCGTCATCTATTGCCACCACATTGACGTGGACGACGTTTTACATCAATAATGAGCGACCCAACTTAAAGGGAAAATTCCGGTGGTGTGGATTTACAATGTATCCAATAGCTCATGTAATAAGGACTTAAGTATCTTGACAATGTGATGTTAAATGCTCCCTCATTTAATAGTGTTTTGAGAAGATTTCTATCGACAATGAAAAATTTTCAGGTTCGCCGCCATTTTTCCAAGTCACATGACCTACGTGCGCAGATGTGACATGTTACGTGCCGTTCCAAACGCTGGATTACATGGGACACCGTTTATGCCCACCGCTGATTTCTCGGATTTATCCTCATCTGATGAAGAAATAGCAGTATCAGTTGATCGGGAAGACGGAGGAATATTTCCACACAGATTTGATCCTGTGGCTGTAAATAATGTTGAATATTCGGATGGTTCTTCGGGCGGAATGACGCGGAATCTGACGAGCGAGCTCCGCCAAGCCGGTGAGCCTGCTCCCCACCGAGCCCCAGAGCTCGCTCCCCATCCCAATATTCAACAGCGAGTGAGCTCCCCGCCGAGCCCCGGAGCGAGCTCACCATCCCAATATTCAACAGCGAGAGAACACACAGACGAACCCCGGAGCGAGCTCACTGCTCTGCCCCTCGGCGGAACTCGCTCGCCATCCAAATATTCCTCCGTCTTCCCGATCAACCAATACTGCTATTTCTTCATCAGATGAGGATAAATCCGAGAAATCAGCGCTGGGCATAAACGGTGTCCCGTGTAATCGAGCGTTTGGAATGGCCCATAACACAACACATCGCCGCATGTAGGTCATGTGACTCGCGAAAATCGCGGCGCACCTGAAAATTTGTAATTGTCGATAAAAACCTTCTTAAAACACTATTAAATGACAGGATTTAATATCACATTATCAAAATAGAGTACATATTACATGACCTATTGGATACATTGTAAATCCAAACCACCGGAATTTCTCTTTAAAAGAAAAACAACACACTGTTGGGTTCTGGCGCTAAATTCGGGAACAGCTATACTGGATATTTACAAGATAACATGAATTCTTGTGACACAAAAATGTGAATAACTCTGTCTGCCCCCCGCCCCCTCCCAAAATCTCTTTCTGTCCCAATAAATATTTGAATCTACTCACATGCACGCAGGCGTCTCCTCCAATATCAGGAAGCGGCACGTTCCATGGAAACAGAAGTGGCGGTGCGAGTCGGGACAGTCATCGAAATGAGAGCGAACAGCCGCCGCCACAAACTCTGGTTGAAAAGTTGATTAAAATGAACGAACGCACAAGGTCTGTGATACACACGAGTGAGACACAAATCAAATCAGTATCTATAATTGCATTTTGACAGATGACAGTCAGTGACAATGTTCCCTCTAAGCTGTGCAACTGCGCATTTGCGCACACTCTCAGCGCAAAGGAAAACAGATCCAGCGCAGTGACGTCTTTTTTTTTTTTTTTTTAAACACAGCAGCACATTGCCTCTCACAAAAACCTGCTGCTCGGCCACACACTCTACTTCCTAGTTTCCCTGACACCACCCACCTCCATTTTAAAGGGGTACACTCATAATTACCAACAGCGGGGTATGTGAATAATTGAAGAAAAGGTGGTGATAACTGGACGAGATTTTCCCTTTTTTTTTTAGTAATAAAAAGTCTGGTCTGAAGCCAAAGTAGAAAGTACAGGATGAGATGGTGTATAATGTTAAGATTCCACCTTGGCACAGCCTGATTGAGGATGAAAGCACAGACGCTACATTGCCCAAAAAGCTAATTCTGCATTTTAAACATAAGAGGCAACATAACAGTAACCCTAAAACTGTTTGGGAGCATCATTCAACTTTCAACATGCATATTCTGCAAGCAATAATTCAGTTTTACACCAAGAAAAACAGACGAGGATATCATTGTGGGTTAAAAAAGAAATAAACGAAACAAAGTTGGAAGCGACATTTCAAATTTATAGTTCGTAGTTGGCTTGTTATGTATTTGTATTGTAATGTATTTTTTTCGTTTGTTGACATTTTCAGTGTAAGTTTGCAAAAACACAAAATTGTTCTGAAAAATGTTCTGATGGGAATGTAATCTGAACCTTTTTATATGAGCCATGTAACTTCAATGGATGACGCCGATTGACCACAGTGCATAGGTCAGATGTTGCTCATAGTGGTCAAAGGGGGCGCTCACGGGCTTAGTGTGTTTGCTCAGACGTGTCAAAAATTAGCGGGAACATTGGTCAGTGACCCCAGATGACCATCATGAATGTAAAAAATAGACTGAGGATGGCTTGTAACATTGTCCTAAAGATGACACCCAGTGTGGGACCGAAGCCTTTTGTTCCCAATTGCCAGCACACTACCTGGGAGGGACAATTACAGAGGAGATAAGTCGTAGATAACAAAAACGCAAAAAAAGAAGTCTGTGTGAGGGGCGAGGAGCGGCTCCTCTCCACAAACGAGAGCTTCGTTTTTCACCTCAACAATGGGACACAAACATCAGATTATGTGATCACTTTGGGAATAGTGAAAGAATTTTTTTTTAAACTACCGTAATTTCCGGCCTATAAGCCGTGACTTTTATCACACGCTTTGAACCCTACGATTTAGGTGGTGATGCGGCTAATTTGTGGAATTTCTCCCAACAGCCGCAAGGTAAGACCGGTGGAATATATGTGCCGAGGAAGTGACTTTTACCGGTCCAGTGTGACTGTCTGAGCGCTCCGGTCTTGTGATTAACGTGCACGCGCGTATATTCTGTAAACCTCCGGCCAGTCTGAAACATCGCCACCCATGCTTCAACGTGTGCCATTCGACGACTTGTCGCCGAGTGTTCATGTTCGCGATGGACGTCTCAGATACGAACACAGCGAACATACGTATACGTGTATATCTTTTTATCAACTTTTGTTTTAAGGTTAGGTTAGGGTTAGGATATAAGTATATGTATGTTAGCTACCTCTATGTAGAAGAAGGGGAACTATGAGGCCGGGTGATTTCCCAGTAAGCGTCTGCTACGTACCTAGAGTTCCCCTGTTATTAACGCATGCGCATTCATCACAAGGAGACTTTTCAGCACGGGGGAGCGGTCTGACCGTCACACTAACCCTTTTAGCGCTGCCCTAGCGTGTTACTGCCGTGTCTCAGTGATTTTTACCAGTATGTTTTTTTAACCAGCCCTGTTAGGGCAGCGCTAGCGTGGTGCTAGTGTTGGGGTTAGCAGGCCGCTAGCGTTAGCGCGGTGCTAGCTTTAGCTTTAGCGTGAGCATTAAACTCTATGTGTACCGTTTTTCTTTGTAAATATCTTGTGTTTCAATGCGGGTTTCAATGTGGGCACTTGCGGCTTTTACACAGCTGCGGCGTATGTATGTACCAAATAGTATTTTCTTTACAAATTTACTGGGTGAGGCTTATAACCAGGTGCGGTCTGTAGGCCGGGAAATAAAGTAGTCTTCTGTACAGTCAGATAAATTCCGACCTGGTTCACTCGAACTGAAGTCAGTGTGCTGCGAGCAGCCAAGCAGATGCCACAGTATTAAAGTGTTGTCCACACACTTTCATTTTCTTCTGATTGAAATCAGGTTTTGGAGCTCGGCCGGCCCTCCACGCATTGTTTTCTGCCTACGGGGCTTCGTGAAAGCCTCCCCACCCCTCTCCTCTTCCACGCCATTTTCACAAAGTAAAGAGAGGCACACTGGGACGGGAACCGTCCGCCCTCTGGGGCACGCGAGGTGCCACCCGGATCATCTTGCGGCGGCTTTTTGTGTTGACAAAGCAGCTCAAATTGATGCCGCATAATTGTCGGTGCACCGTGAGGCTAAAAGGATCAATTAACTATCAGCATGTGATACATTGTCTGCGTTCAGCGGATTATATTAAAAAAAATAATAATAATAATTCTACACACCCATGTGTAAATGTCAGGATTTTGTGAGATAAAAAACAAGATTGATACAAATAATTTCAAAACTAATGTAAAACGTACCGTATTTTCCACACTATAAGGCGCACTTTCAATGAATGGGCTAATTTAAAAACGGTTTTCATCTATAAGGCGCACCACATTATAAGGTGCATAGAATAGACGCTACAGTAGAGGTTGGGGTGACGATATGCATCCATTAGATGGAGATACACTAAAGGCTCAATATTGGTCCACATAGAAGGTGCTATTATGCACGCGCTATAGTGCGGAAACTATGGTAATTTAAAAAAAAAAAAAAAAAAAAAACATACCGTAATTCACCCGCAAATTTTTTCACATCCATTCAACCCTGCCGCTCATTCGGTGAGCCGGCTAATTTGTGCATTTTTTCCTAACGGCCGTAAGGGGGGCACTCGAGCGGAAAAGGTAAGAGTGAGACCGGTGGAATATATGTGCCGAGGAAGCGACTTTTACCGGTCCGGCCCTGTTAGCGCTGCGCTAGTGTATTGCTGCTGTGTCTCAGTGACTTTTACCAGTATATTTTTGTTTAACCGGCCCTGTTAGCGCAGCAGCTCTAGCGTTAGCATTAGTGCGGCAGTGCTAGCGTTAAACTCTCTGTGTACCGTCTTTTTTTGGAAATATCTCGTGTTTCAATGTAGGCACTTGCGGCTTTTACACAGCTGCGGCATACGTATGTACCAAATGGTATTTGCTTTACAAATGTACTAGGTGAGGCTTATAACCAGGTGCACTCTGTAGGCCGGTAATTACGGTAAGATTATTAAAAAGTGGATGTCACTCCAAAATTGATGAAAACATCAGAAGAGAAAATGTTAAGGCCGCTGCCAAAAACAACTTTAAAAAGAGCTGACATGGTGCTGGTCATGACACCGCTCTCGGGGGCTGTTTTTCTTGATCTGAAACTGAGGACTTGGTCAAGGTGGAGGGAATTATGAACAGTTCCAAATATCAATTCCTGTTTAAGTTTCTGTTGAAAATAAAAATATGACAACAAAAGCAAACTACGGCATCTGAAATTGATTTGGGATTCATTCAGAGGCGATTTCAATGGTGACAGGTGTGTGCTGCTGACTGCTTGATTTATCTTGAGCCAAATTTTGAAGATCATAAAAACCTGAAATCTGAAGCGGGATGTGTCTGGTTTTCATTTCCTCCACTGAGGACCCGACAGCCGAACTGAACTGCAAGCCCGCGAGGCTCCTGAAACTTACTTTTCGCCGGAAGGATGTTTGAGATTGTAGCGGTAGTCGTCAGCGAGCTGCTGGTTGAGGCGTACGCAATCGACGTAGGCCCGGCAGAAACGGAGACGGCGGAGTCTGAACGACTCGCCTCCGTTCCGAATGAAAAGTTGGAACCTGGGGGAAGGAAAAGAAAGGATGAGTTGCAAAACAGCCGCAACATTCGCTCCTGTTAGTTTCTAAGTAAGCGCATCTTCCGCGAGTGTCACAAAGCTGCCACTGTTGCAGGCAATTCCAATTCCGTCACGGCCGCCATCATGTTTTTTTTTTTCCTTTGCGATCACGCTTCTGTGGTGGCACAAAAAGCCGGAGGTGAAAGTCAAACACGCTACCAGATAGCGGTAATACTATATTTACTGGATGTATGAGAAACGTCAATATTAAAAAGGCAATCACGTGCAGCAGGTCATTTATCCAGTGAAAGTTTGTAAAATGAGTAGTAAATTCAGCTTTCTAGGAGTAATACACTTCTTTTCTTTTGATGAATTAAATTGTGCGACATTGTTAGATTTAAATAATTTTCTTTCATAATTACAAAAATGCACAAACATTTTTCTGTATAAATTTCAGGTTTTAAATCTTGTTGCAGTCAATAATCTTCCGTTTAAGTCTCGTACTGTGGAATCTCTCACATCGAATAACAAGTTAACTTCCTTCCATCCATCCATTTTCTTTGCCGCTTATCCTCATGAGGGTCGTGGGGAGTGCTGGAGCCTATGGCAGCTGTCAACGGCAGGAGGTGGGGTACACCCTGAACTGGTCGCCAGCCAATCGCAGGGCACATAGAGGCAACTCACAATCACACCTAGGCGCAATTTAGGGTGTCCAATTAATGTTGCATGTTGTGGGAGGAAAGCGGAGTGCCCGGAGAAAACCCACGCAGGCACGGGGGGGAACATGCAAACTCCACACAGGCGGGTCCGGGATTGAACCCGGGACCTCAGAACTATGAGGCCAAACTTTACCAGCAGAGCAACCGTGCTACTGGGTTAACTTCATAAACTTACATCTTTGGGTTAAACTTGAATGAATCATATTTTTTAAAATGATCCAAAAAAATAATAATTTACAGGATTTACACCAAAATCTTTTTCCACTCCACATACAGTAACATTCGCAAAAACAATGAAAGAATTCTTGCAAGTATCGCAAGTGGAACCTGCAATGGGTATAAAAAGTCTACACATCCCTCTTCAAATGCCAGTTTTTGTGATGTAGAAAAGTTAAGAATAACCAAGTTAAATGATTTCAAAACATTTCCAGCGTTGAGGTGACGATCGCACCTGTAAAAATCCATTGGAGGGGGGGGGGGATCTTCCAGGCGAGGAAATAAAAACAGATGTTTTTGCACAAATGTGCACACCCTTTTATAACTGGAGTTGTGGTTGTGTTCAGAATTGACCACATCACATTTCAGCCCATGTTGAATGGAAGCCCGCAGCACACTCCATCCACCATTTAAAGTGCCTCTGATTACCCCCCCCCCCACCCACACCCCCAGCACCCCCCAAAAATCCTATGATATTCAGTTGGACTTTTCCTTTCATTTTGTTTCTTTCTAGTTTTTTGCTATTTGCAACTGTTCCCACAGCACATTTTCCCCACATGCGTTAGGGAGATTCCAAGTGTGTATTTGCATACTTTGATTTCCAGCCATCCATTTTCTTTGCCGCTTATCCTCACAAGGGTCGAGGGGAGTGCTGGAGCCTAACCCAGCTGTCGACGGGGTACACCCTGAAATGGTCGCCAGCCAATGGCAGGGTACATCAAGACAAACCGCCGCACTCACAATCACATCTAGGGGCAATTTTGTGTCCAATTAATGTTGCATGTTTTTGGGATGTGGGAGGTAGAAAACCCACGCAGGCACGGAGAGAACATGCAAAGTCCATACAGGCGGGTCCTCAGAACTACAAGGCCAGCTCTTTTACTAGCTGATCCACCGTGCCGATTCTTTAACTTGTTCACTCATTTTATTACTTTACAAAAAAATACCCTAGCATTTGACAGGGGTGCTGTGACTTTCTATATTCACTATAAGCTATGGGAACCTTTGTCCCAATGGGAAATTGATCACGCGCTCTCGATCTCAGTCAATCTCATGAGCAGACTTACTTCCAGTCGCGGAGGCAGCTGCGTGGCGGCTCCCCGAGGTGTTGAGAGCGGCGGTGGCGTCGACGGCTCCGATTGTCACCAGCGCACCTTTGGCAAAACGACACACACACAGTCCCAATATGAAAAAAATTGGAAAGATATCACAACAGATCCCGAAACAAAGTTCAAACTTACTCTTAGGCACTCCACCATAGACAATAAAACTAGTAAAAGGAATGTATTGTTTGGAAAAAAAAAAAAAAAAAAAGTCTCCTTTACAAAACAATATGTGGGTGAATCCCCACCCTGAACAAACTAACGCACACAAACACGGTGACGCATCACCTGCTTTTTTTCTCAAATAGCCTGAAGCTCAAAGTAATTTGACCTTCAAGATCATGTGACCTGGTCTTCGGTGTGATTTGACACTTTATTGGGAAATTGCAGACAAAGACCATCAATACAACAAACGGGATCAGGCATCAGCTAAAAGGATGAGACGGAAGCACTAAAAATACACCAAGGCCTCCCTCACACGCCATCTTAGCTTAAACCATTACATGGAAACAACAATTTGACCCGAGACAAAAACATTTTTTTTTTAATTCTATTTCTCGTTATTTCTTGCCTTGCAAATCCATAAAAGTGAATGAGATTTGATCAAAGAATCACATTAAAAATGTCTTTGCAACGATATTGAAGCTCTGTTATGGTTGACAGATATTTTAACTGTCATAATGAGTAGTGTTTGTAATATTTGGGTTACTTTATTAACGTATTCGTGAGAAGGGATATATGTAAACACCGAACAATTACAATGCGATGGAGTTTGACAACCATAATAATACACGTGGTTAAAATAATCATCCCCAATTTAGCCTTGTTTTAATAATAAAAGCAGAATTGTTCACGCAGCTCGCCCTTTGGACGTGATTCGATTTGGTGCAGGTGAAACTAATATTGCAATATCGTTGTCTACAACGCACAAATTCATGCAGGGGAAAGAAAAAGTGACTTTGTATGTTAAAACGAACAAATACACCAAACAACAACGGAACAATAATATTCTAATAACACCCAGTTGATTGGTTAATATTTTGTATGCTTAAAAACAACTTTGACTTCAAATCCAAAACTCGCACACTCACCGCTAATGAGGAAAATCACATCCCATAATATCCGCGTCATGGTGACCGACCACTCGTGGCCTCAACTTGTCGCCCAGTTGGAGCCAAATTTGTGCTTGGAAGAAGCACTTGGACTTCGGAAAATTAACATTTAAACCCGCTGATGACTTGCGCACAAAGTGTGAACATAAATGTGAATATTATATCGCGCGAGGGATTTTGAAGGAAGGAAAACGGGCTTTAGACGGAGCCCTCGCATGATCTTTAAACATGACTGCGTTCAATTGAGGCAACCGGTGGAAGACCCTCAGCGGTGGGCCAATCAGAGGCGAGGACATCGGCACGGGGGTGGCTAATTGGTCACTCCCTTTACGTCACCAACGCGAGGGAGACCCGCCCTCTACCGGAAGATTAGTGTATAATTTATTTCATCATTACGCTTATAAATTTGTTAAATATTTGGGAAAATACTTTTTAGAGGGAAAATTTCTGCCTGATTTTTTTTTACTTCAAAAATGTTTTCATTGTTTCCTGTTTGTTTGTTGTGTTCTATTTTTCAGAAATGATGAAGTTTTTGGTTGCTGTAAGCTATAATTATAAAAAGATATATATACATACATACATAAATACATATATGTACAAAAAATGAAATATTTTAATCTGAGTGTGTGTGGTGCATATGTATGATATTAGTTTTACGATTTGAAATGAACTGCCTAACTAAATTATGCTTTTGATATTACAGTACCTGTACTGTCATTTTTTTAGGTCTACCTTTATAATGGGGGAAAAAGAAAAACAGTGACATCTGGCGGATATATTAAGATACTGCACATCTGCCATGGTCTTTTTTTCCCCTTTATCTAGTGAATGATGCTGCTCACAAAGTTGAATATCGTGTGGATAACCTCAATTTAAAAAGTGAAATTATAAAAAGAACGAATCAAATTAAAACATTATTTAATCAAAACGGAATTAAATATTTTGTGATTTTGTTTTCATCGTTTAGACAATTAACCTATAGCTTAAAATTTCAAGAAATGAGAATGTATTTCAAGAAACAATCAAAATTTGTAACATTGAAATGATGTACATTTACCTTTTTGAACAATTATTTTCCCGTGTTTAATGACGATTGTTTATGATTTTTTCTTTTAATTGAACTACTGAAGTGAATGAACTTTTCAAGCATTTTGTAATGTATTGCGAATTAAGTGCCAGTGCATGGAAGGTCGTTGTTCTTCGTGCTCAAAGGTCCAGTGGTAAATGATGGAGCTGGTTCGGAGCCGGTTCCGTGCAGGACAGATCGGTGCACGAACGTTCGCTGCCAATGACGTCACAGGAAAAAGAAAAGGGGAAAAAATTACCTCGGTTGATATCTTGATGCTCGCACTCGCACCGAGCAGACGAACCGACGACCACTTTGACTTTGACCAAAATGTCGCACGATGGCCAACAAAAGGTAAATAAAAAAACAATCAGCAAGCATTTATTCAGAATGAGTACGATTTTTTTGTGTTTGTTGTGGCATTTATTGCATATTAAAACAAATACTTTGTGGAGGCTTTTTTTTTTTTTTTTTTTCAAAAGTGAACAATCGTTTGTGCGTACGGAGTTTTTTTTCTGATAAGATAAAGAAAGGCGAAGTCAACTCATAGTTAAAGATGGAAAGTTACGTCATCAAGTATCGTACCGTACTTTCATTAGAGCATTCAACAAATATGCCGTCGTGTGTGATCTTTCTATTCCACGCTAAATTTGTCCAAAATGGAAGTTTAAGTCAATTACCCAACAAAACGCATTAAATGGATATATAATGCGTGTAATTGTGTGTATTACAGAGCAGCTCTTTGACATTAGTGCTAATGGTTGCTTCTGCAGCCATTGGAGGAACTCTGCAGTACGGGTACAACCTGGCCATCACGAATGCACCCACTACTGTGAGTTTAGATTCGATTTACGGTACTTTTGTCAGTCGCGTCAACGCTGCGTGACGGCCCGTGGCGGCTTCTTCGTGCAGTTCATCCAGACCTTCATCAACGAGACCTTCGCGGCGCGGTGGGCCGTCCAGCTGGAGGACTTCCAGGTGACTCTGGTGTGGACCGTCATCGTCTCCATCTTCTCGTTGGGCGGCCTCGGGGGTGCAATCATCGCGGGGCCCATGTCCATTCGCTTCGGGAGGTAACAACCGGGAAGAGGGAATTTGAACCCAGAACTGCAGAACTGCGATGCAGTCATTAATAACCGCCGTGCTCTACTTGTGAAATTCCAAAGTTGACCTGCACATATTAGCTATAAATTAGATACACGCGCACAAGGTAACGAGCTACGATACTTGAGCTGTTTTTCATAATTTTGCTTTTAAAAAGATTATAATTGATATGATTTGGGATTAGAATTGGGAATTGATGAGAATTTAGCGATTCGCACTCCATTATCGATACTGTTGATCCATCCCATTCCATATCGGCTCTCATTGTGTCACGAGCCATCGGTGCGGGGGAGAACCCAAATGCAGGACTCCGAGAGAGAGGCATAATGTCCAGTGGGTTTTATTGCAGAAGTAGTAACCGGTAGAAGGCACAAACCCCCCGTCCCCAGCCGGGGATCGGTCGCCACAGAGGCCTGGTCACGAATCGGCCAGGAACCGTTTGCCATAGCCGCTGAAACAGGAATGTGAACCGGCCAGGAACCGGTCTCCAAAGCCGCCGAAACAGGAAAATCAGGCAGCCATGGAGGGCTTGTTGCCGCCGAGACGCGGCCGTTTTTTTACGGCCGTGGTCGGGTCGGCGCCCAGACAAGGAACGTAATTCACCTTTGAGTCCGCTGGGTCCGTGTCTGGCCAGTTCATTCTGTCACGAGCCATCGGTGCCGGGGACGACCTAAATGCAGGACTCCGAGACAGAGGCATAATGTCCAGTGAGTTTTATTGCAGAAGTAGTGTCCGCACCCGGTGACCCGGTACAAACTCAACAAACTGGCAAATGCCCGTGACAAAAACTCCAATATCTTTGTGTGAAAACCAGACCAAATGTTCTTCTGCCCCGGTGGTATGTCGGAGGTTCTCATTTGATTCATTTTGCTTTTTCTTCTCCTTTTTGCGAGGAAAAAATGCCTGCTGCTCAGCAACATTTTCCTCCTCAGCGGCGCCCTCCTGGCTTTGGCGAGTCGAGCCGCCGGGTCTGTGGAGATGATCGTCTTGTCACGTGTCCTGATCGGAATAAACGCAGGTACCGATGGGTCGTGCGTCGCCGCCATAGAGAGAACTTTTGGTACTCCGGTAGCTCGCGTCTGTCTCGCAGGAATCGGCATGAACGTGCAACCAATGTATTTTGGAGAAAGCGCACCAAAGCATCTCCGGGGGGCCGTGTCCTTGTCCTCGGCTGTTTTTACAGCTTTCGGGGTCGTGTTGGGACAAGTGGTGGGACTCAGGTGAGCAATGATAACGGAGGCAGCGCGGTGTCCTAGTGGTGAGCTCGTCTCACAGTTCTGAGGTTTGGATTTTGAAAAGAAGAACATGTTAAAGTCACTAAAGTGCACTAAATGTTTGTCTCGTAGAGAGATTTTGGGCAGTGAGTCGCGTTGGCAGTATCTCCTCGCCAGTAACGCCATTCCGGGCTTGATTCAGCTCTTGACCCTGCCCTGGTTCCCCGAAAGCCCCCGATACTTACTCATCGACAGGGGGGACAAGGAGGCCTGCGTGGACGGTGAGTACCGGTACGCTCGCAAAAATCAACATTATGATTCGCTTCTTTTGAACCAATCCGAGGTTTCAAAATAAAAGCTAAACAAGCTTCTGCAGTGCTGGTGGACCCCAACAAAATATTTTCAATTTGTGAGAATAACAGAACGTTATTAAATGTATGTAGGTAATGGTTTAACAGTCCTAACAATAAGGTAAAAAAAAATAAAATAAAAAACTTGGTTAAATTGTTAGAGGGCGGCACGGTGGATCAGCTGGTAAAGCGTTGGCCTCACAGTTCTGAGGACCCGGGTTCGATCCTGGCCCCACCTGCGTGGAGTTTGCATGTTCTCCCTGTGCCTGCGTATTTTCTCTCCGGGCACTCCGGTTTCCTCCCACATCCCAAAAACATGCAACATTAATTGGAGACTCTAAATTGACCCTAGGTGTGATTGTGAGTGGGGCTGTTTGTCTCCATGTGCCCTGCTCAGGGTGTACCCCGCCTCCAGCCCGTTGACAGCCGGGATAGGCTCCTGCACTCTCCGCGACCGTCGTGAGGATAAGCGGTGAAGAAAATGGATGGATACATAAATTGTTAGAATAGAGGACAGCATAATACTTCTGAATTTCTTTTCAAGACTTCAACACAACTTTGCCATATTTATTCATTTTTGTTGCTTATTCATTTTCGTTTTATTTATTACATACCAGGTAGAGCAACCACACACCACGGTATGTTTTTATTAATTTTTTTTTAGTAGTTTGCACTTTGACATGTGGTTCTTGGGTTCTTGTGATTATTCTTGGGGGGGATCTTTAGTTAGCTAAGAGTCTTAAAATTAGAAACAACCTGCAGTATGATTCAGTGCTTTTGCACGCAAAACTTATCTTATTAAAACAAAATAATCTCCAAATTAATTGAAGAGGTTTTGGAGATTGTTACGAGTGAACGCTGTCGCGGTCGCCGGGTTTCGTCTGCGGCCTTTCGAGAATAGCTCAACCTTCCGTCGTCATTTTTAACTCTCATCTGTAACGCATCGGCCATTATTGAAACGTCGCTCTCGCCCCCTTCGCAGCCCTGCGGCGGCTGCGTGGCCGCGAGGTCCCGAGCAGCGAGCTGGCCGAGATCCTGCAGGAACGAGCGGAAACCGCCGGCGCCAGGCCCAGCCGGCCCTGGGAGCTTTTCCGCGACCGCTCCGTGCGATGGCAGCTCATCTCCGTCATGGTCGTCAGCAGCGCCATGCAGCTTTGCGGCAACGACTCGGTACGACCTTTACGACGCGTGTCACCGACGCCGGTGCTGGATCAGATGTTGTGGCCGCGGCATCCTGACAAGCTACGGATCAAGTTGATTAGAAACTTGAGAAGATTCGTGACCTGGTTTTGCATTTCCCAATTAAAAATAAATGCCCGTGAGGATGCATAAGGTTGAACTTGTCCAGCTGCTCCTGACTTTGAGGAAAACCTGCAGAGTCTTCAATAGGCAATCATCCATCCATCCATTTTCTTTGCCGCTTATCCTCACGAGGGTCACAGGGAGTGCTGCAGCCCATCCCATCTGTCAACGGGCAAGAGGCGGGGTACACCCTGAACTGGTTGCCAGCCAATCGCAGGGCACATCGAGACGGTCACACTCACAATCACACCTATGGGCAATTTAGAGTGTCCAATTAATGTTCGCGGCACAGTGGAGAAGCTGGAGAGCGTTGGCCTCACGGCTCTGAGGACCTGGGTTCAATCTCAACCCTCCCTGTGTGGAGTTTGCATGTTCTCCCCATCCCTGTGTGGGTCACACCTAGGGTCAATTTCGAGTGTCCAATTAATGTTGCATGTTTTCGGGATGTGGGAGAAAACCAGAGTGCCCGGAGGAAACCCACGCAGGCACGGGGAGAACACGCAAACTCCAAACAGGCGGGTCCGGGATTGAACCCAGGACCTCAGAACTGTGAGGCCTACGCTTCACCACCTGATCCACCGTGACCGCAAACTTAATTGGACACTCTAAATTGCCCATAGGTGTGATTTTGAGTGTGACTGTCTCGATGTGCCCTGTGATTGGCTGGCAACCAGTTCAGGGCCTCCTGCCCGTTGACAGCTGGGATAGACTCCAGCACTCTCGTGACCCTTGTGAGGATAAGGGGCTGAGAAAATGGATGGATGGATGGATCGATGGATGAATAATAGCATTTATTGAGTGTCTTGGGGACTCGAGGCAATAGTGCAAGCCACTGGCGCACTGCGCTGCGCCATCAAATTAAATTAATACCACTGAAATGTTAATCAAAACGGAACCTCATCATATTTGTAAAGGCAGAATATTTGATAATGACGGGTAGTAAGGATCAGTGTTGATTGTTATTGTCCGAAAGAGGAAAAAAATCATTTGTTGCGTCATTGGCAGCGTGTCTAGTATTTTAATCACATTTATGAGAAATGCTCACAGTGTGATGCGAATCAGAGAGCAGAAAGTTTTGACTCTCTGCTGACATCGTCAATCATAACGGAGTGTTTCTGATACTCGCGTGGTGTCGGATCTCATTAGGTTGCTCACTTTGAGGCCGTTGAGTTTAAATTCTTTGGCCTCAAGTCGCCTTCGGTTTAACTGCATGCTTGACAGATTTATAAACTGGAGTATTAACTGTGTTATGTAATAAACTTTGGGAAGGCATAAACGCTTTTGTTTGCGTTTTTGCGACACACACTATTGCTTCGTGTGACTGTCGTTATTTCGTACAGTGAGCACACGACGCGTTTCGTCATTTGATGAGCTCTCCAACCTGCGACACGTACTAAAGGTCCGATTGTCTTCTAAAACACGTTTCTGTCTGCCTTCCAGATCTACTTCTATGCATCTTATGTTTTTAAAGAGGCCGGAATATCCAACGAGCAAATCCAGTATGTCACAATCGGCACGGGCACGTGCGAGTTCACAGCCTGCATCATGTGTGTAAGTTGCTCTGACGAAAACTTTTACAGCTGCAGATCAGCTGCACAGATTTGTCTAAAATTTGAAGATATCAATTTCATTTGCCGTATTAGCAAACTGCTGTCTGATTGACTGAGTGGAAGTGATTTGCAACTGCAAATCTCTGGGTGTGAAGAAGTAAAACAATTCATTTTCGAGCAAGTGTATATCTGGAGAAATATTACACTGAGTTATCGAGTTACACTAAAAAGATGCCTCCCAAATAAAGTGGAGAAAATAAGTATTTGAACACCCTGCTATATTGCAAGTTCTCCCACTTGGAAATCATGGAGGGGTCTGAAATTTTCATCGTAGGCGCATGTCCACTGTGAGAGAGACAATCTAAAAAGAAAAATCCAGAAATCACCATCCATGATTTTTTTAACGATTTATTTGTGTGATACAGCTGCAATTAAGTATTTGAACAGCTGTCTATCAGCGAGAATTCTGACCCTCAAAGACCTGTTAGTCCGCCTTTAAAAGTCCACCTCCACTCCACTTATTGTGTGAGGTCGTTAGCTGCATAAAGACACCTGTCCACCCCCATACAATCAGCTAGACTCAAGCTTGTACCAAAATGAAACTTTTTGGTCATAATTCCACTAACCGTGTTTGGAGGAAGACGAATAATGAGTTCCATCCCAAGAACACAGTCCCTACTGTGAAGCATGGGGGTGGTAGCGTCATGCTTTGGGGGTGTTTTTCTACACATTGGACTGGACGACTGCACTGAATTAAGGAGAGGATGACCGCGGCCATGTATTGTGAGATTTTAGTGAACAACCTCTTTCCCTCAGTCATAGGATTGAAGATAGGTCGTGGCTTGGTCTTTCAACATGACAATGACCCGAAGCACACTGCCAGGAAAACCAAGGAGTGGCTCCGTAAGAATCATATCAAGGTTTTGGCATGGCGTAGCCAGTCTCCAGACCTAAACCCAATAGAAAATCTTCGGAGGGAGCTGAAACTCTGTGTTTCTCAGCGACAGCCCAGAAACCCTGTCTGATCTAGAGAAGATCTGTGTGGAGGAGTGGGCCAAAATCCCTCCTGCAGTGTGTGCAAACCTGGTGAACAACGACAGGAAACGTTGGACCTCTGTAATTGCAAACAAAGGCTAGTGTTGCAAATATTAACATTGGTTTTCTCGGGTGTTCAAATACTTATCTTCTTCACTGTAAAGTGAAATAGGCTCCAGCTCAACGTGAGGATAAACGCTACAGAAAATGACATTCTTCATAATGACAACAATATATGCCTAATCTGACGCGTTTTCAGAACCTGCTGATCGAGCGCAAAGGTCGGAGGTTCATGCTGATGGGAGGCTTCGTCCTCATGACCGTCTGGGCCCTGGTCTTCACCGTCGCTTTGTCTTTTGAAGTACCCACTTTGTATTGTAGTAGTAGTAGTAGTATTGTAGTGTCACGTGTTGTGTGTTGCAGTATGTATGTTTGTATCGGAGAATATGACCTAGATCCCATTAAAAAAAAAAAAAAGAGTAAAAATCAACTAAGATCGTGTCGTTGCACAAGTGAGCACACCCTTTTTTGGCTATGTGGCTGTGTTCAGAATGAACCAATCATATTTGAACTCATGTTAAAAGAAGTCCATACAAGCCTTCCATCATTTAAAGTGCCTCTGATTAACCCGCCAAATAAAGCTCAGATATTCTAGTCAGCTTTTATGAGCTTCTTATCCTCACAAGGGCCACGGTTGAGCTGAAGCCTATCCTAGCAATTTTCGAGCAGGAGGCGGTGTACACATTGGACTGGTTGCCAAATGAGCATTTGTACTCACTTGCCTTTTAGAATTATGGACAAAAAGTTCAACCTTGGTGTCAAAATTATCTCTGACACGTGGGAAAATGTATTTGGTCCAAGGAAATTGTTTGAAAGGGTTGCGCATATTTGCAGCCAACAACAATTAGTTGGCCAGCTGACGACCTTTCGCTGCAGGTTTGAAAAGGACATTTTCACACCCCACACCCACCATGTCTGAGGGCTCCCGGTGCTGAAAAGTCTCCTTGTGATCAATACGCATGCAAGTATATTTTGTAAACTTCCGGCCAACTTCAACATGTGCCATCCAACAACTTGTCGCCGAGCGTTCATGTTCGCTGTGGACGTCTCAGAAAGACGAACACAGCGAACGTACATATATGAGTATATCTTTTTTATCAACTTTTGTTTTAAATTTAGGTTAGGTTTTGGATGTAACGTATGTTAGCTCCCTCTATGTAGAAGAAGGGGAACTATAAGACCGGGGGATTTCCCAGGAAGCGTCTGCTACGTACCCAAAGTTCCCCTGTTAGTAACGCATGCGCATTCATCACAAGGGGACTTTTCAGCACGGGGGAGCGCTCAGACCGTCGCATTGGCACCACCGAGCACATGAACACCTCCAACTTCTCTGTTGATCATCCACGAACAGGACTTGAGATATATCTTCAAAAACAAAAGATTAATAAGGTAGCGGGACCAGACCTGATACTATGACAAAAACCTGGCTTTTTGATAGGGGTGTGTAGACTTTTATTTTGTTTAAAATCCACTGTAGACGATCGTCCTCTGCTGTACTTTCTGTTTCGAAGCGTAAAGCGGTGAAATCCAGACCTGACTTGATGTTGCCTCTTTTGTGTTTACGTTCCGTGGCTTGACTTCAACGATGCACGCGGCGATGTGGCGACACAGCACCTAATATCGTGGATGCCTTACTTAAGCATGGCCTGCGTCTTCACCTACATCCTCAGCTTCGGCATGGGACCACGTCAGTGGAAGAAACACACACAAACAGTGGCGCATGCATGGAAAAAAAAAAAGGTCCTTCTACAGTTAGTCACCTCAAAGATCATATTTAATGAACTATATTCAAAATTTCAACCCCCAGACAAATTTTAGGATCTCTTTGTAAGGTGCAGAAATAAAGAGGTGATCTGATGACTATTTTTGATGAATCTGTATGTCATACATTGTACCCCAAAATATGTCCATCCATCCATCTTCTTAGCCGCTTATCCTCACAAGTGTCGCGGGAGTGCTGGAGCCTATCCCAGTTGTCCATGGGCGGGAGGCGGGCTGCACCCTGGAGTGGTTTCCAGCCAATCGCAGGGCACATTGAGACAAACGGGCGCACTCAACATCACACCTAGGGGGCAATTTGGAGTTGTCCAATTAATGTTGCATGTTTTTGGGATGTGGGAGGAAACCGGAGCGGCCGGAAGAAACCCACGTAGGCACGGGGAGAACATGCAAACTCCACACAGGCGGGGCTGGGATCGAACCCAGGTCCACAGAACTGTCAGGCCTACGCTCCCCCCCCACACCAAAATATGTATCTGGTATATTTATCTTGTTAGCTAACATGCTATATCCACACCTGAATACATAAAGGTTATAATTCTATCACTGAAAGAGAAAAGACTTCTGCACATTTTGAGCTTTGATAAAATAACTGGCATCACATGATGCCATTTGTTGCTTTTGATCAGCGTTTATTAAAAAAAAAAAAAAAGTCTGTTTGAAGCTCCCGAATGTTAATGTAAACGTTCCACTTGCAGCTGGTGTGACCGGAGTCCTGCCCACGGAAATCTTCACTCAAACTGCTCGGCCGGCGGCCTACATGATCGCCGGCTCCATGATGTGGCTCAACCTCTTCATCGTAGGGATGATCTTTCCATTTTTAGTGGTGAGGACACGCGTGCATGGGCTATTTGTCCACTTTTCAAAAATTGTTATTCTACAGCATTTCCAGCCTATTTTACTCATATGTTTCACAAAAATAATCTTATTTGTAATGTTGATCCGCAACCCAAATAAGCATAAGCAGGATTATAGGCGGCTATTCCAGGGTGTATTCACTTCTGACACGAAAGTGACGAATTCATTACTTTCTCTACGTATTTCTATTGGTATTAATCCTACTTTTGCATTTGTTTTCACCTATGCTCACCAAATTCAGTATTTTCAGCTATATATTTTTGTTCTTTTTCATTTGCGTTATCTCATTATTTAAGCCAAAATACTGCATTGTAAATAATATAATTTTACGGTGGTCCTGGCCTCTTATAAGTTATTTTGAATGCCCCACAAAACCTTGCCCGTTACATAGATATTTATCATCATGATATTGGAAATATGAGGAAGCCCAGTTATTCTAGTTCATGGAAAATAGATCTTTTTCGAGCAGCAAAAAAAAAACAAAAACACTTGTATAATCCATCCATCCATTTTCTTTGCCGCTTATGCTCACGAGGGTCCTGAGAGTGCTGCTTCCTATCCCAGTTGTCTTTGGGCTGGAGGCGGGGTACACCCTGAACTGGTCACCAGACAATCGCAGGACACGTGGAGACAAACAGCCGCACTCACAGTCACAGTCACACCGAGGGGCAATTTAGTAATGTTGCATGTTTTTGGGATGTGGGAGGAGACCCGAGTGCCCGGAGAAAACCCACGCAGGCACGGGGAGAACATGCAAAGTCCACACAGGCGGGGCCGGAATCGAACTCGGGACCTCAGAACTGTGAGGCCAACGCTGTACTATCTGATCCACCGTGCTGTCTACTTATACAATACATACAATAAAATATTTTCATTTATTTATTTTTACTGGTAGGAACCCATTCCAATGGTCTCTCTCTCTCTCATGAGTAGTTGTAAAGCTTCACATATATTTTATTTAATGGTGGAAAAAGGTTTCCTACCTCAATAAATAAAATTACTCGTTTGTTGTTGTTGTTGGCAGAAATGTTGTTCCATACAAATAACGAAATCCACCCCCCGTAAATAAATAAACACATAAATAAATAAACAAACAAAACAATAATGTGGATTCTATGTAGACACTGCGGGTCACCCTATCACCCAAAATGTTCCACTGCACAAAGTTTGAGAACAGACTTCATTTAATAGAATTTGAGTGGTGAAAAACTAATATACAATAATACACGGGAGTTATTTTATACACCGATTGAATTCTCCATGGCCGCGTTTTCTTTCGCAGAGCGAGATGCGGCAGTACTGCTTCGTGCCTTTCGGGACGGTGTGCCTGCTCTCTGCGCTCTACGTGGGGCTGGTCCTGCCGGAGACGAAGGGCAAGTCGTTGTCAGCCATCACCGACGAATTTCACAAGCTCAACTTCAGACACGAGGAGGGGCCGTGCGGCGGTCGGAGTCGGTACCGGGCGGGCGAAGCGTCCGCGTCCACTGCCTTGTAGAGGACCTGCCGTCATCACAACCGAAGGAATATAAAATTGCACTTTTGTATTTTCACTTAGGCGCACTTTGATACTTGATTCGGCTAACACAGATATTTTGTGTTCCGTGAACTGTACAGCAGAAAGATGTATTTGTGTGCCTACGTAGATCTACAACTGAGACTCCCAAATTATGACTTGGACTAGTCGGATAGTGTTGATCTCAGGCACAGATTTTTCCAAGCACACCGCCTAACAAATTGCCACACAAAGCATCTCATGTAATAATGATAATCTTGTGTGAATTTATTCACAAAATTACCGCAGTGACAAATCTGGTACTGTTTAGTTGAAGACAAAACTGTTATTCTCTCGTATCAAACAGGATCTTGGGAACAGATTTTCAGCAAAAATCACGGATGTTGACGAACAAGATTCGCTTTCCCGGGCCACATAAAATGATATGGTGGGCCACGTCTGGACCCCAGGCCTTGAGTTTGACACCGATGGCATAATCACACTTTCTGCCATCTCGTGGGAGAGCATTTAACTGTTCTGCCTGACACTATAGGTCACGGGCATAGGTAGATGAAAAAGATAAAATAATAATCAAATAAATAATAAATACAAAAATCTAATTTAAAATAAATAAATACCTTTCACAGACCAATTAAGTGAAATTGGAGTTTCCCGAGGCACACCTGTGCACCATCAAAAATTCTATGGATGGATGTCATCCTCCAGCTATTTTCATGACAGCTGAAAATTATGAGCTTCTATTTGCACACGTTTTAAATATGTTTTCGTGCTCTGTTTCATGTTTATAAATCCTCAACAAAATCCAATAAACTATATTGTTATATGCGTATTTGCCTGTGTGTCACTATAACAGAATCCTTCTTACAAGTCACCATTTTTTTTTACACAGGAAATTTAAAAAAAAATTGTGATAAATCTCAACCTAACAAAAAAGACACAAATGTTGAAATTGAATCTATGGTCTCACGAACGATTGATCTACCAAAGATAAAAATTAGAAAAGAAAATCCTGATCAAAGGGAATCAAATAAAAACAGGGTAATGTGCTAAATAGTTTTTTTGTTGGTCCCCTTTGAAAAAAATGTTGATCTCTTTATTTTGCTCAATCCCATAAATAAATGAAAAAAATGCCCACCAGTAAATATTTTTTTTAAAACAAACCTTTTCTGAGCCGCTTATTCTCACAAGGGTCGAGTGAGCCCTGGAGCCTATCCCAGATTGTACTTCAATGTTAAATACAACTGAATTGTACTTTAAAAAATGTATTGTGCCTGAAATGTAAAAAAATATAACACATTGGATTGAACAAGTTTGAATTATGATTAAATGTAGTTTGTTTTAAATACTATAAATTTAGCCTTATGAAAGAGAATTCGGGATGTTTAACGCTACCCTTGGGCGATGTTTAGTGTCAAATTTTACAACCACATACTGTACCTTTGCCTTAAAGTCTGCTTAATGGTAAATCTCATACACAAACTACCAAAAAGCATCTATCTCATACAATTTAAGAACTGTATATGAGCATGATACAAATATAGTATATTATAATGATGCAAACATAAATATTTTCTGCAAAACAACAACAAAAAAGACAAACTTATTGAGTCACTTGCAGGACTGCTGTAACTTCTTGTCTTGCATCTGCAGGCCTGTATTATACTGCCACATGGTGGCCAAATCTTGTACACCCAGAAATCCATCCATCCGTTTTCTTTGCCGCTTATCCTCATGAGGGTTGTGGAGAGTGCTGGAGCCTATCCCAGCTGTGAAGGGGCAGGAGGCGGGGGTACACCCTTAACTGGTTGCCAGCCAATTGCAGGGCACATCGGGACAAACAGCCGCACTCACAATCACACTTAGGGGCAATTTAGGGTGTCCAATTATTGTTGCATGTTTTTTAGGATGTGGGAGAAAACCCACGCAGGCACGGGGAGAACATGCAAACTCTACATTGCTTAACTTGTTGACAAACATTCATTGCTGGTATCATGATTTGTAAGGGGTTATTACTTAAAGTATGGAGATGGCGAGATTAAAGTTACACCAAATGTGCAACGCTCCTACAACACGACAGGACATATAAAGTACCGTAATTTCCGGCCTACAAGCCGTGACTTTTTTCCCCACACGCTTTCAACCCTGCGGTTTATGCAGTGATGCGGCTAATTTGTGGATTTTTTTTCCTCACGGCCGCAAGGGAAAAGGTAAGAATGAGACCGGTGGAATATATGTGCCGAGGAAGTGACTTTTACCAGCCCTGTTAACGCTGCACTAGCATTGTGCTAGTGTTTTGCTGCCGTGTTACGAGTCTGTGATATTTACCAGTCAGTTTTGTTTTAACCGGACCTGTTAGCGTTAGCGGTAAACTTTCTGTGTACTGTCTTTGTAAATATCTCGTGTTTCAATGTGGGCACTTGTGGCGTTTCCACAGCTGCGGCATATGTATGTACCAAATGGTATTTCCTTTACAAATGTACTCGGTGAGGCTTGTAACCAGGTGCACTCTGTCGGCCGGGAATTACGCTAAATGTCCCCAAATCAAGCCGTCAAATACTGTAGTGCAGTGTTTGAAACAGTACAGCGCACTGTGGAATGATGGGAGAAATCAATTAGCGGTGCAGATGTCGGGGGCTTTTCCACTGCAGTTTATTGGATCCTCGTCTCTATGGCAACAAGAGAGACTCAATAACAGAGTACAAAAACAAAGATTTATACTGTAGAAAAGTATGTGGCTTATACTGAAATATGTCCAAAGACAACAAAACATGTAGCGCACATTTTAAAAGCATTTTTTTTTTGTGTGTTTTGTTTTCTATGATGATATAGTAAATACCAAGTTTAGATGCTGTACAATTTCTGTGTGTTTTGTAAAAATAATCAAAAGAAGTTCCAATGCGAGTCGAGAGTACAATTTGCCGAAAGACAACCTTTAAATCCACTGCTGTGCACAATCAGTACGTGGAAGGCACTTCGCAACAGACCGAAAGAAGAAAGCCGAACGTTTTGGGGCGAAATGAAAACAAAAACTGTGACAATTAAGTACCGATGTGAGTGAAGCAAAATTCACACCAAAACGACAAATCAAAAGCATCATGTGACCGCTCGCAGTTGATTGACACTCAGCCAAAAGATGGAACGCAACATAAGTTAAGCTTCTAGCGCAACAGACAAAGACAAAAATTAAAATCTGTTTATGTACAGGTCCACCGGAAACAAACCTCAATGGTTGGTTCAATATTTATATATATTTCTAGAATGTGCATATGGATGGTATATACACTCGTTAATATTTATTATATAACCATAAATAAAACAGAAACAACACGGTCACTCTCAAATCAAAATAAAATGCAGCGAGTTGGGGGGGGGGGGGAATAAAACGGTTGACTTGGTGTGGGAAACGCGTTGGTCAATGCAAAGAGACAAACAGAAACATTTTTTTTTTTTTTTTAAACGTGAGTTGTCATAAAAGTAAATCCTTCCCGCCGGCACGGGAGCTCGTGTCGTCAAATATCCCCTCGCGATTCTTAAGCGAGATTCCGTGCGACAATACAGTAGACCTGCCTCTCGCTTCGGTTCCAGAGGAATGTTACAAAGAGACAGAAGACGGAAAACTGGAGTTTGGAATTGGTCCGGATGCTGCTGGATCGCATCGTTAAAACGAGCATATCGACGCGCTCGTACCCCCCCCCCCCCCCCCGAAACATAACTTACAAAAGCTTTCAATTCCGACAAAAACATTTAGTTTCACATTTACACGCACAAAGAAATCAAACGGTACCCAAAATCCAGGGCATAAATAAGTTAATAAAATAGAATCTACATTTCTTAAAATATATAATGATAATCTAGCTGACCTTGGTCCCCCCCTACCCCCTGGTAAATGAACAGAAATAGGGGAGGGGTGGGGGACACAAAGGGTTTTGGGAACGTTGGTGGTTGGGGAACAGAATTGCCAGCGGGCTCGTGGCGCGTTTCAGGTTGGAACTTTTGCCGCCAGGAGACGAGACCATCGCATCCTGTGTCGTTTTAGCTATGAAATATAAAAAAAAAACAACAACAATAACAACAACCTTCTACAGCCTCATTTTTTTGATTTGTTTCAGCAAAAGACGTTCGGATTCAAACGCAAATGTGAAACGCAAAATAGAAAGTGCCTTTTAACTTTCGCCTTCTGTCGGTGCTTTGCTTATTTTTGTGACTAAAGCAAATGCGAAAAAAAACAAAAACATGTTCGCTCGCATTGAACAGATTCAAATTCTTGAAATCTGCGATTGATTAAACAACCCCGTGTGGGGAAAAACGGGCGAGATAAATACGAACTCAAGCGGTGCCCGTTGCTGTCAAAGCAGAGATTTTTTTCCGGTCGGGTGCGTTCGTGGATCAGTCACGTCCAGAAACGCGTGCAACCACGAACGCTCAGAGAAAAATCCAAAGCAACCAAATGTGGTTTTCCAAACAATGATACAGTACAAAGGACATCGATCTCCGCCTTCATGTCTTTTCGTTATAAAGAATTACAACACCGTTTATGCGCGTTCCATACTCTGAAAAAAGTAGAAAAAGTAGGAATCATATGGCAGTCTGGCAAAAATATACACATTAAGCAAGAGAAGTAGTCTTGAGGCAAAGTTATGAAGTCGTCGAACGCCGAGCATCTTCGGTGGCCAACCTGCCTTCGAAGGGGAAAGTCGAGAGACCAAGCGCGCGTGTCACTTCCCTCCGAAGTCCAACCCGCTTTGACCCGCGTCCGCGTCCACCAGCGAGGAGGCGAAGGCCGACTGGACTATCTGGAAGCCGAAAGACTCGAGCAGGGACATGCTCTGCTGAGGCGAGAAGGGGGCCAGCTCGCTCAAACTCGACCCGGACCCCGCCTGGGCCCTGGGGGTTTTGTGTACTCTGTGCTGGTGTTTCCTGAGGTAGGACTTGGTGCGAAAAGCCTGACCGCAGATGCCGCAGTTGAATTTCTTCTCGGGGTCCGTCTTGGCTTTGGGACCCTCCGGAGAACCCAGGGCCCCCGCGGAGGTTCCGTTGCAGGCCAGCGAGGGCATCTCCAGCTCCGACCTGTCTGATTTGTGGAGAGACTTCATTTCATCACAGTTGGAAAGTTCCCCGAAAGAAGGATCTGACTCTTCAGACTCCAGATGAGGGCATTTCTCTCCATTTTCTTGTCCGTCTACGGGAAAAAAGGAAGCGGGGTGAGGGGGAAGGGGAAAATGCGGGAAAGAAAGGCTTGCATTAGGAAAACTGGTTTATAAAACACAGCCTAGATGAGATAAATCAAATATCAACTGGAACCTATCAAGTTTGCACCAAGCATTCAGCTTGGTTAGTTTCTTTAAAATAAAATGAGTCATTAAACTGCATGCCTCGGTTGGTCCATATAAAATGAAGAAAATAAGTATTTGAACACCCTGCTATATTGCAAGTTCTCCCACTTAGAAATCATGGAGGGATCAGACATTTTCACCGTAGGTGTATGTCCACTGTGAGAGAGATCATATAAAAAGAAAAATCCAGAAATCACAACGTATGATTTTTTTTTTTAACGATTTGTGTGATACAGCAGGAAATAAGTATTTGAACACCTGTCTATCAGCTACAATTCTGACCCTCGAAGACCTGTTAGTCCGCCTTTAAAAGTCCACGTCCACTCCATGTATTATCCTGAATCAGATGCACCTGTGTGAGGTTGTTAGCTGCATAAAGAAACCTGTCCACCCCATACAATCAGTAAGACTAAAACTTGTAACATGGCCAAGACCAAAGAGTTGTCCAAAGACACCAGAGACAACTCCACACGGCTGGAAAGGGCTATGGAGAAATTGCCAAGCAGCTTGGTGAAAAAAGGTCCACTGTTGGAGCGATCGTTAGAAAATGGAAGAAGCTAAACATGACGGTCAAGCTCAATAGGAGAGGAGTTCCATGCAAGATATCACCTCGTGGGGTCTCAATGATCCTTAGAAAGGTGAAGAATCAGTCTAGGACTACACGACAGGACTTAGTCAATGACCTGAATAGAGCTGGGACCACCGTTTCCAAAGTGACTGTTGGTAATACACTAAGACGTCATGGTTTGAAATCATGCATGGCACGGAAGGTTCCCCTGCTTAAACCAGCACATGTCAAGCCCCGTCTTAAGTTTGCCAATGACCATTTGGATGATACAGAGGAGTCATGGGAGAAGGTTTTGTGGTCAGATGAGACCAAAATTGGAACTTTTTGGTCATAATTTCACTAACCGTGTTTGGAGGAAGATGAATGAGTTCCATCCCAGGAACACCATCCCTACTGTGAAGCATGGGGGTGGTAGCATCATGCTTTGGGGGTGTTTTTCTGCACATGGGGCAGGACGACAGTGGCCATGTGTTGTGAGATTTTGGGGAACAACCTCTTTCCCTCAGTCAGAGCATTGAAGATGGGTCGTGGCTGGGTCTTTCGACATGACAATGACCCGAAGCACACAGGCAGGAAAACCAAGGAGTAGCTCCGTAAGAAGCATATCAAGGTTCTGGCATGGCCTTGCCAGTCTCCAGACCTAACTCCAATAGAAAATCTTTGGAAGGAGCTGAAACTGCTGTGTGCAAAACTGGTGAACAACTATAGGAAACCTGACCTCTGTAATTGCAAATAAAGGCTACTGTACCAAATATTAACATTGGTTTTCTCAGGTGTTCAAATACTTATTTGCAGCTGTATCACACAAATAAATCGTTAAAAAAAAATCATACATTGTGATTTCTGGATTTTTCTTTTTAGATGATCTCTCTCACAGTGGACATGCACCTACGATAAAAATTTCAGACCCCTCCACGATTTCTAAGTGGGAGAACTTGCAATAGAACAGGGTGTTCAAATACTTATTTTCTTCACTGTATCTCTCGTTGAAAAGTGAAGCTCGCCGTACACAGAGTAATGTGGCCAAAATCCAGCCAAACTGGACAATCGCGAACAAATTACAGTCGAGGACTCTCACCCACACACCTGGCTACTGACCATTGCACGCATACCAACTCCCTGGAACTGAAAAAAAAAAAAATGCCACTTCTGGTGTTCTTACTGGGAAACAATGGTTTGAGTCACCAAATTATAGAGCATACTTTACTCTATTATTCTTAATGAACCACAAAAAACTCTTTCCATGAAGAAGCAGCATGCCTTGGCAGCTGTAGTTATAGTATAATAATACAAAGAGAGGAACTGGACGAGATTATAGGGAGTGTAGATATTTGTTGGTGACAGAGGCTCTCCATGCTTTCAATTTTTAGCCAAGGGTGAATATAAAATGATTAATATAGCTGGTACGGCTTGGGGCCCACCAGCCTGATCTTGCTCTGTACCCATAAAAGTAGTTCTTGTTTTGATAGCTCATGTGACGCCTCATTTCTAAATGGCCATCATATGGAAGTAAATTAGCGCCACCAGTAGAATTGGAATTTGAAATGGAAAGTGATCACATTTTCAATCGCTGTCTGAAATTCAACCGGCTACAATTCGCTGTGTGAAATTCACCGTCTGTGCCACCAGGCAGGGTTACTTCAGGTCAGGACCCAACACCCAGCCAATCGCAGTTATGATTTCTTAGTCATGTGACGTCACATACTAAGAAAGCGTAACTGGAGTCAGATCTGAAGTAACCCTGCCTGATGGCACAGACGGCGAATTGTAGCAACTATTGAAAATAAATCACTTTACATTTCAAATTCAAATCCTGTTTTCTATGGCATCCGTCCATCCATTATCTACCTCTTTTCCGGGTCGGGTTGCAGGGGAAGTAGCTTCAGCAGAATACCCAGACTTCCCTTTCCCCGGCCACTTCTTCCAACTCTTCCGGAGGGATCCCAAGCCGTTCCCAAAGCAGCCAAGAGACAGTCTCTCCAGCGTGCCCTAGGTCGTCTTCGGGGTCTCTTTCCGGTGGGACATGCTCGGAACACCTAACCAGGGAGGTGTCCCAAGTAGCGGCTCGACACTGAGCCCCTCCCGGATGACCGAGCTTCTCACCCTATGTCTAAGGGAGAGCCCGGACACCCTGCGGAGAAAAGTCCTTTTGGCCGCTTGTATCTGTGGAATTTCAAATTCTGGTGGCACTAATTTACTTCCATAGCATCACTTCCACGATTTTCTAATTGTGGAGTAATTCATATTTCAATTTCCAGCAAAACTAGGTTGCCGACGGTCAGCCGCGCATGAAAACTAGTTGCAGAACCCCCCACACCCTTCGGACAACTTCAGGAATGCTTATCCTTGTTGTTCGCCCGAACAATCCACACCCCTCCAGTCCCACACAGGCAAAATATTTGCGGCCTTGTGGCAAATACTTCAGGTCAAAAGTTTCCAACATGTTGGTAAGGTACAGTTTTTGCGATGTACAAATTGTTCAGCACGATTGTCAATGATTGCCTACCTCTGGGATCATTTTTTGTCATCTGTCAAAATGATTCCGCTCCTATTCTATTGTCTGTTAAGTTCAGCTGCGCTCACCCAACTCGAACGTCTCCCATCATGCACCCTCCCCACCCACCTCCTGCTGGACCGTACTGACCTGCGGCAGGCCCGTGGACGGGGAAAGCGGGTACCCCACTGGAGCGACACTCCCAGAAATACGGAGACCTGCCTGTCTTCCCTACAAGCAGCTCGGGCTGCGGGCCCAAGGCTGGAGGGCCGGGCTGCGGGAGACCTTGATGTCCAGAAAGCCCGTGAAAGCGAGCCCCCGCCAGCTGACGACTGCCGTCTACAAAACCACCCATCCAGGAAGAGGCAGGAGAGACATAAATGGCCAGCAGACACCACAGAGACAGAATTACCTTCTGATGTGCTGGAAACAGGACACAATCAACACTGGGAATTCAAAGGTTTCCCATCACTCCATTTTTAAACCCCTGCAAAGGGTATTCCAGGCGACAAGTTCCCAGGTTCAATCAATCAATCAACCATCAGCCTATGACACCAGTAGATTTTCCTCACTTGGGATGTAACGGTGACAATGAACATGCACGTGCCGTGAGCATGCTGAAAGACGTGCTCATTTTCTGGAATGAGCCAACACCAAAAAAAAAAAAAAAACAAACATACAACTGTCGATAGATATACTGTATAATGTATTTTCTCAAAGACCGCCAAATAATTCTTTTGTTTCCGCATCCTCACAAATGATAAAAGTCACCCGCCTGATCAGCACAGTCAAAGCAGCCAAGCGCAAGCCCTCTGCCAAAGTTAGTTACGTTTGCCACTTCCTGCAAAGCTGGAACATCATGATGATGTCTACTTTTTTTATTGTACGTTTTATGAATTAAGTGATTTGCTTCTTTTTTATGCATTTGTCATGGCTGGCCAGCTATACAGCTGTGATTCCCCAAAAACTGCGGCGGAGCTCGTTTCACGTCGGGTGAGATAATCATGTGTGCTACAGGAAATTATAGTGAGGCCACGGTTTTCGAACGTCTCAGTTTTTGGATAAATCGTTTTGTTTTTTTTTTTCCTTCCGTTTTCGAACGAAAATCGGTACGTGAACGCCCCGACCAGCTGACCCGCGACAATTTTGTTGTTGTGAATTCGAACGCACCCCTGAAAAAAATGGAAAAGACGTAACGCGTGCGACTGCGCCCGACGCAACTAGTTGACCCACACACGAAGCTGTTTGTGTATAATGCAGCCTCTGCACGTGGACGTTTCCCGGTAGTGACTTTTTTAAAACATAAATTTTAACCCAAAAAAATATATATATATTTCTTAAATTATTTAATGATAAAGTATTTAACCTATACATGCATTTCTACCAGGCAGTTTATTATCAGGAAAAGCTAAAAAAAACAACAATTTTTTAGGCTTGGAACGGATTTTTTCATTTTCCGTTAATTGTAATGGGAAAACGCGCTTCAAATTTCGAACATTTCACTTCTCAACCGTCCTTCTTGAATGGATTGTGGTTGCGAACTGAGGCACTACCGTATCCAATTTCATTTGCTTGATTAGAAAAGCATGATATATATACAACAAATCTGTTCATCTATCGATGCCAGGCTCATGACGAATAGAACATCTAAATCTACCCTGAGGCCGGCCCCAAATCGCAAAATTTTAAGTAATGGAGTCCCCTCTGCTCCAAAAGGTCTATAGAGGGCACAAGATTTAGGACAAATCACATACTATTTTTTTTAATTCACATTTGAAGGAGGCCCGATTCCAATCTTCAAAAATATTCAAATTCGTGAGTTTTTCCTTTCCATTTATGCTGCCATGGTGTGTATCCCACGCATCATTTTTCCCCTCTGGTGTAGATTTGAGGTGAGGCTTTTACGTGGATAGGTGATTACTAGTTAGTTAGTTAGTTAGATTATATAATGTGCCCAGCACCACTTTCAGAATTGCTGTGCTGCTCCTCTTATTTGTCTTAATTGCAAAATGGATGTGTCAACATTCTTGTTTATTTTTAAACATGCTCTTTTACGTTCAGGTCACAATCTCCAGTGGGGTTTGTGAAGCCTATGGATTTTTTTTTTAATATTTCTGCATAAAGTGGTCATTAATTGTAGTTTTATCCATTGACAGAACCAAGTTGTCCAGGCCCTGAAGTAGAAAAGCACACGCGTGCCATGATGCTCCTCACATCATGCTTCACAGTTCGAATAACATTTTTGTTGGTGCGCTGTGCCATTTTTCCTCCACAAATGGTGGTGTGCATTCCTTCCTAATAATTCAACTTTGGTTTCATCTGTCTGAAGAACATTTTGTCAAAAGTGCTGTGGAACATCCAAGTGCTCTTTACCAAACAAACCTTTTCCACCTTTATAAAAGTCAACAATTCTTAATCGTATGTCATCTCAGAGTTCTTCGGAGTAAGGCACGGTACACATGAGGCAATACTTCATGAAAATTATGACTGCTGGATTGGATTCCAGGTTGGCTCACACCTGCGCATCCATAACCAAGAGGTTCACTTACTTTTTCATCATTTTATTTGAGTGATTTAGATCGGGCCACACTTTTATGACCAAATTATGCAGAAATGTAACACATTCCAAAGGGTTAACATTTTTGCCTCCCACTGTATTGTCTATGCCTTTATTCCTCCAAGGTTTTGTCCAACGCGATATTACAAAACATGCAGCACCGCATTGCAGACAAGCTGGTAATAGACCAGCCAAGCGAGAAACCATATGCAGCCATTGCCATGCCGGACACACACAGACAGCCAAATACTCCACATGATTATCATCCAACCATGTCCACACCTAGGCGATAACAACCATTATCCGCGGATTGTGACAACAGGAAATGATTCAGAAAAGGCGGCTCGTTTGGTTCGGTGACACTTCAAGATGACCTAGCACAGACGATAAACACACACACAGTGAGTGACAAGCTTGAAGTAGCATAGGCTGATGTGCGCTTGTGTTTTAAGCAAAACACAATGATGCAGCAAATAATTTGATCTATTTTTTTTTTTTTTTTTTTTTTAAAGCAGCCGAGCCAATTGAAAAGCTAGACATAAACGTTTTGGGGGTGGGCCCAGCGACTGCTTGCCTTCCACTGAGCACTGGTGTCCCATGTGGTAAGGTGTGCCGTTGTGCATCTGCAGTTCCCCGCTTGGCTCAGGGAAGGTATGCAACGTGGCGGAAGGTGGAAGTGAGGAGCCGTGGTGTGTCTTTGTGTGCACCTTAAGGTAGGAGGCAGTTGAGAAACCTGCGACCGGGAAGAGCACAAACAAGGCAGTTGTTTGCAAACCGGTGGCCTTCACATAGACCGACTGTGATCACCTGGTTTGGTTGGACCACAATCAATAATGATTGGCTAGAACCATCCAGAGGAAAGATGTAAAATAAGGCAATATTGCATCACCTGTACTCCAGTACACCACATGTTTATCAATTAGAATAAAGTGGGGATAATCTAATACCACTTTTTTGAGGCGGGGACAGAGTTCGAGTGCAAATACTTTGGAGTACTTCACTTGTACTAAATAACAACAGATCATGAAATTCTGATGTTTTATTTTAACCAAATATTGCTAAAAAGAGCTTTACTTTAAAATGGCATAGGTTTCACTCAAACAACACTTTTTAGGGTAAAAATTGGCAATACTATTGTAACATACAGCTGCATGTTTTTGAATGTTTTCCACACATTTCACTTAAATGTGGTACCTGTTACACGAGGCATTTTAGTTACGTGGTGTATCTGTCTGAACACTATGGGCTCCATGTAAAAGGAATAACTACAAAGCGGCGAAGAAGTACGTGGAGTCTGGTGGATATAAATAAGTATGAATACAGATATGTTACCTCTGTGTGTTAACTACAAACTACAGTAGAGTGAGTAAGAAGAGAAACAAGACTGCTTCTTGAGACGACTACAACTTAAAATTAAACTGACACAAAAACTGACGTCATACTTCATTAAACCAAGATTTTTGTGACTTTACACGGATGCAGCTTTGAGACAGAATGGCGGCTGGCTTAGTGCAGTGCGCAGCGGACAACGGCTCAAAACTTGGTGTTTGCCGAACGACCCGACATCGCAACTCCTAAGACGGTCGCCTCCGTTGCCGCCCGAACAGAGGATAATTTGTCGCAGGTTAAAAGTGTTGGTAGCAGTATTTACATTAACATACAACCTCATTTCCAATGAAGTTGGGACATTGTGTTAAATGAAAACAAAATACAAAAAGCAAATCACTTTGAACCTATATTTAATCTAATACACTTCAAACACAAAATATTTAATGTTCAAACTAATAAACTTTTTTTTTAGCAAATAATCATTCAATTTGAATGTTATTGCTGGAACACTTTCAAAAAAGCTGTGAGACGGTCATGTTAACCATTGTGTAACATCATAGTTTCTTTTAACGTGTTTCAATAAATGTTTAGGAACTGAGGATACTAATTGTTGAAGCTTTGTAGCTGAAATTCTTTCCCATTCTTGCTCATTGTACAGAACAGACTGTTCAACAGTCCGGGGTCTCCATTGTCGTATTTTACGCTTCATAATGCGGAACACATTTTCAATGGGAGACAGGTCTGGACTGCAGGCAGGCCAGTCAAGTAAAAAGTACTTCAAAATCTGTATGTACCTTTCAGCATTAATGGTACCTTCACAAATGTGTAAGTTACCCATCCCGTTGGCCCTAACCATACCAGCACAAATGCTGGCTTTTGAAGTGTGCCTCCATAACGTGGACATAATGGTTCTTTTCTTCTTTGGTCAGGAGGATACGATGTCCACAAATTCACAAAACAATTTGAAACGGGGAAACGTTAGACGAAAGAACAATTTTCCATAGAGGCCGGTAATGTTTCTGGGTGTTGTTCATAAATGGCTTTCGCTTTGCATAGTAGTTTTAAGTTCCACTTACGGATATAGCGCCAAATTGTATTTGCTGACATTGAGTTTTCTGAAGTGTTCCTGAGCCCACGCGGTGATATCCTTTTATAAAGTGATGTCGGTTTTTGATGCAGTGGCGCCTGAGCCAACAAAGGTCACGGGCTTCGATGTTAGTTTTCGCCATTGCCGTTTACATGTAATGATTTCTCCAGACTCTATGAACCCTTTGATGATATTATGGAGCGTAGATGATGAAATCCCAAAATTTCTTGTGATTGTACATTGAGGAACGTTGTCCTCAAACTGTGTGACTATTTTCTCAGGCACGTGTACATGAGGTGAACTTCGCCCTATCTTTGCTTGTGAATGACAATTTAGGGAAGTTCCTTCTATAGCCAATCATGGTACCCACATGTTCCCATTTAGCTTGTTCACCTGTGGGATGTTCCAAACAAGTGTTTGATGAACATTCCTCAACTTTTTCGTTTTGTTTTTTTTCCCCATTTTTCAAAAAGTGTATTCAGTTAAATATAGGTATAACGTGATTTGCAAATCTTTGCATTCTATGTTCTCCTGAGATTCGACTGGCTACAATTTGCTGTCTGAAATTCACCGTCTAAATTCAGTGTTAAGAGGGCAGGGTTACTTCAGGTCAGAACCCAACACCCAGCCAATCCACTTACGCTTTCTTAGTCACGTGACATCACATACTAAGAAAGCGTAACTACGATCGGCTGGATGGTCAGGTCTGCCCTGAAGTAACCCTGCCTGGTCGCACAGATGGTGAATTTCAAACAGCGAATTGTAGCCAGCTGAATCTCAGGAGACTGAAAATATTGCATTTGAATTTTAAAGGTTGAGTTTTTTTTTTTTTTTTAATATGGCGAACATTGAAGAGTTAAACTGAAATACAGCTATTGAAAATGTGATCAATTTGAAATAGTGTGAATTTTACAACATAAAATTTTCAGTGCCATTTTTAATTCAAATCCCAGTGGCACATGTTGACTTCCATAAAAGTCCCATCTTCGCTGGAATTGGGGTTGTCCTCGACAAGGCTGACATGTCAACTACCGGAATAGTATGTCAGGTTGATGAAGTGACATCAGATGCTGTAGTATCTTTGCGTTTTGGTGCAAGTTGGTAGTTAGCAAATTGCAGCCAGCTAACTACAGAACTAAAAAAAATGTTACCATTTAGGTAGTAAAGTGAGTAAGTAAAAAAAGGCCAAGCAGTACATTAGTTAAGTTAGCAAATTGCAGCCAGCTAACTACAGAACTAAAAAAAATGTTACCATGTAGGTAGTAAAGTGAGTAAGTAAAAAAAGGCCAAGCAGTACATGAACTGAATGAATAATTTACAGTGAAACCTGTTAACCAAACATCCCTGAGGTCATACAAGTTGGGATTCGACCCAAGTCTCTGAGAAATATGTCTGAAAAGTCAAGTCAAGACTTCCGCATATTGCACATTATCTCGGCATACGGTTTAGTGAGCAACAAAAGGAATAAATACACGCCCCCCCTCCTTCATCTTATTCCTGAACAAAGGGTGAAAAAAAGAATGTGAGAAGAGAAGAATATACACCAGAAGTAATATAACGACACAATCAAAGCAGTAAGAAGACCAAGGCGTCAGCTCCACATTACATTATGTTGTTTTGTTTGCCAGTGGTTCAATTCATTTTCACTAGTATGAATATTGAGAATAATAAATAATTTGGGCTCTCACGAATCACAAACTGACGTGCTGACAGCAATTAAGCTGAAACTCTCTCGCAACAAATTTAAAAGACACAGCGGACGCTGGAGCCAACGATAATCAAATTAAGTGGGTATTGGAAGAGACATGCAAAATGAAAGCTCAAAACTATATGACAATATCTCGCCTTGAGTGGTTCTGTGTAAAAAAAGCAACAGTGGATAAATGCTGGGTCTTCTGTTGTGGCTCTAATGTGGGTACTTTCCGGAATGTCTATGTAAAAAAAGGGGTTGTTTACATGTGGTTTTCCAGTGAACCATATGACTAGAGACTAAGCCGTTCTGCGATCATATTTTGTAGTGTTTATAAGGGATTAAACCATCAATATAGCTTTTTTTTTTTTTTTTGGGGGGGGGGTGTCTTACGGTTGGGTTTCAATGGCTTACCTTTGTTGCAAATGCCACAGTAGTTGTGTGTTCCTTCGCTGTGTTTCTTGAGGTGGTCCGACATGTAGGCCGCTCGGAGGAACTTGCCGCAAACTTTGCACGGAATTTTGTCCTCATGACATGCGAGGTGTGACCTGAGGCGATCTCTTGTAGCAAAAGAGGCATTACAAATCTGCAGCAGACCAAAGAAACAGGTGTAAGTTTACAGATTCCAAACCATCGACCCAATTCAACTGAAGTATCATTTATATCACCTGGCACTTGTGGGGTCTCTCTGTTGTATGGACTTGTTTGATATGCCCATTCAGGTGATCTGGTCTGAAGAATAAAAAAAACAAAAACAAACATGTTTGTGTGAAGTGTAGTAGGCCTGCAGACCATGTTCCCCCCAAGCTGCGCAACTGCGCATTTGCGCACTTGTCACACACTCTCAGTGCTGATGAAAACACGTCAACACACTGCCTCTCATAACAAGCTGGTGCTCGGCCACACCGGGCCACACACTCTACTTCCTACTTTACCTGGCCCTGCCCGCCTCTCCTCTTAAAGGGGTACACTCATAATTGCAAACACGGCCCACCACCAGTCTGGGCAACATAGAGCAAAGATTTAGACATGCTGCTTACGTTTACTATTGATAATAATGGTAAAAGTTTTTTTTAAAAAAAAAAGTGCTGTTGCTTTCATGAATGTTGGTGTATGTGAATAATAATAATAATAAGAAGAAGAAGAATGAAAAAGTGGTGAAACTGGATGAGAATTTTTCTTTTTTTCAGTAAAAAGGTCTAGTCTGAAGCCAAACTAGAAAGTGCAGGATGAGATGGTGTATAATGTTAAAATTCCACCTTGGCACAGCCTGACTGAGGATGAAAGCACAGATGATACATTGCCCAAAAAGCTAATTCTGTGTTTTAAATATCGGAGGCAACATAACATTAACCCTAAAACTGCTTGGGAGCATCATTCAACTTTCAACATGCATATTCTGCAACCAATAATTCAGTTTTACACCAAGAAAAACGGACAAAGTTGGAAGTGACATTTCAAATTTATAGTTCATAGTTGGCTTGATTTGGTTAGCAATGTATTTTTTTCTCGTTTATTGACATTTTCAGTGTAAGTTTGCAAAAAGACAAAATTGTTCTGAAAAAGGTTCTAATGGGAATGTAATCTGAACCTTTTAATATGATATGCAACTTCAATGGATGACACAGATTGACCACAGTGCATAGTCTGATGTTGCTCACAGTGGTCAAAGGGAGTGCTCACGGGCTTAGCGTGTTTACTCAGACACCTCAAAAATTAAGAGGGAACAGTGCCTGCAAGAACACAAATACGACAATTGTGCCATATTTAAACATTTTCTATCCCTTGCAATCAAAACAGAGCAAAGGACGGATTCTCAGATGTCTCTGAAGGATTATTCTGAGTGATTATCAAGTGGTGTGTTGTCTGTCTGGCTAGATTGTGATGTGGAATAAAACAATAGCCAATGAAGAAATGAATTGAAGCTCACGCTATTTGCCAGACGCAAATGGCGCTAACAGACCTGTGAGGCAGATGGATTATCTCGCCAAAGGAGTAGCGCTTACTACAAGATTTAGAGAGCTTTGTGAACAACACTGGAGCAAAATGGGACCTTCGGTGTAGATAAGAATTCTTAAACTTTAAATTCAGTACATACAAAATAGAAAAGTGCCAAAAATGCAAGTCATGGTATTTGAAAACAAGGAAGGTTAAGTACCAGATGGCAAGACTGTATTCAATCAAATCACAACAATGGGTTGTTTTCACTGACGTCACATTTTTTGCTAAATTACCCACACACCACTGCGCGCCGCCAATTTAACCTCACTACCTAAAGCGTACCCAGTGTGGAAGTCTACGGAATACTCTCGGTTACCGGTTGTGTTTTTTGTGTTTCACAGTTGTCTCGGGTTCAAGTACACAAGACAGGACTTGCTAATCATCAGACAGCCTTCTTCTGACTTTTTTTCCGATAACTTTCACAAATTTGCTGAAGCTTTTTCCAGTTACTAGTCGGCGCGCTCTTCAAAGCCTCATAATCCGGTACACAAGTCTGGCTGCGTGAGCGGGGACGTCGTCTTAACTCTTCCGACGAAAGACTTTGGACATTCTGCGGCTATGTCCATCATGAGTCTTGTGGACGATTGCCAGACGCTGGTTTCACACTGCCCTGTCTCAACCTCCATCGTGCTGATGTGTCACCGAGCTAAAAAGCTTAATTGATACTCTTTTCAGAAGGCCAAAATTACAGTTAAAATCGTTTTTTTTTTTTTTTTTTTGCTAGTCACTTGAAAGCTTCGAGAATTTTGTGAAATACAGGATTTGTTTATTCTTTTGTCTTTCTGCCTTTGTCATCAATTTTTAAATCAAATAAAAACATTACGCTTTGCTTGTGGTGAACTAATATACAGGGTTTAACTTTTTGAAAAAAAAAAAAAAAAAAAAATGGAATAAATAGAGTTTGCCTCAATATTAAAAAAATAATATTCCAACGCCTTTTGTTTTCCGTGTTAGCATACAGGTAAGTGTTCCTCCTTGTGGATTTTTGTCACATGGGATAAAAGATCAAGGGCACAATACTGCGCCTTTGTTACGCAGTCCTGAGTCCCATGATGTGTGTATGCCAGGTAGCACAATAGTCATTCTGGGCTTGATGTGCTGTCAGTCGCGTCTTCAATAAATGCAGTTAAGAAACACAATGTCGTCCACCTTGCTTATGTATGATTAACGGGAGCTCAGGGATCGAAAATGGCCGCCGTTTGAGGCAGCTCAACGGGTGACGTCAAGTGAAAACAACCCAAAGAACGAGGCAGACAAAAGGAGTTCTTTTGACAGGAACATTTGGAGATAGATCATCCAAAAAGGTGACCCCCGCCCCTTTAAAATTTGTCCCCAAAAGGCCAGGCCAGCATGTTGGCCTTTGATGACATCGTCATGTTTCCACACTCTGATTGGTTGGTCACGGCCAAACTGAATATTTCTATGCTGAATAGCAAACCACGTCTGGATACGCAAATACATTCATTATTAAGCCGTTCATGGGCAGGGTGGCAATTTTTTGCCTTATTGAGATAAAAGTCTCCTAACAGGCCACTATCAAGGAAATAACTTCTTTTTCGTTTATGGTTAAGTTATATGATAAATTTACTAATTTATAATCTCGTCCCAAAATGGGGACGCTGCCCACGAGAGGGTACTTGGGTTTTCTTAGTAGATCGTCCAAACAACCAGAATCAGAATCAGATTAAAACACTTCAATATTTTGATATACTTAAGGATATAATGCGTTAAAATCATGCTGTCCCACAAATGGGTTTAAAATCTCTGGTGAGCATGTTGTATTTCAGCCGAATGTTCTGTTTACCTGTTAGCCAAATATTGATTCTGAAATGCTCCAGAAGATGTACTTGGCACTGTTGCTTGATGCTATATTGGGTTTTTGTACAGTACTGATAGTTTCTATGTGACGTGAAGTGGTATTAAGAGGTGGATTAAGTAGGGTAAATCCTCACTGAAGGGCCTAGTACTAAATGCATAGGCTGGCACTGTACATGCTGGTATTTATAGTGTGTATATAGTTCACATTAAAGCAGAACTCTAAAGGGAATATGTTTTCAAAACAAAACGTACGTTGCTGCTGTCAAAACGAGCTGACTGACAGTTCTAGGGCAGATTTGCTGCTATAAAACTTGGCACCAGAGTCACAATAACAAGCAAAAAAATAAAAAATAAAGCAAAACTAACCTGGAAAAGCCTTTGCCGCAACTTTGACACACGTACGGTTTGCCCACGGAACCGTCGTGGGAGCGCACATGATAGGACATCCTGTCTTTGCGTTTGAAGCGCAGACCGCACACATTGCACGCGTACGGCTTCTCCCCGGAGTGGGACAGCTTGTGTCGGTTCAGGTGGTACACGTCGCGGAAAACCTTGCCGCATATGTCACAGCCGACGTGACGCCGGGTCCTCTCGCGCTTGCGGCCGTTGTCCAGCGCCAGCCCCCCGTGGAACTGCGAGTCGTTCTCCTGGCCCAGCAGAGCCATGCCGCCCGGCGTCGAGCGGCCTCCGACCACGGCTCCGTGCTGGGCTTCGTGGTTCTTCAGGCGGGAGGCTTCCGTGAAGGCTTTGCCGCAAGCGCCGCACGGAAAGAGCACGATGTTTTTCTGCGGGCTGTGGTTGAAGCGGACGGGCTCTTCCGGGCCGCTAGCCTTCTTGGGTCGCCCCCTGCCCCTCTTTGAACCGGCGTCGTGGTGCAACGTTGTCGTCTCGGGCGACACGGACAGGCCGTCGACGGGCTGCAGGATGGGCATCGACCCTTCGGCGGCGTTCTCCAGTAGTACGGCGGCCGCGGCCGCGGCTTCGCTCCCATCCACCTGATGTCCATTGTTCGAGAAGCCTACCAGCGCCGTCCCACTCACCAGATCCTGCTGCTGGCTCATCGAGAAGCCCAGCTCCGCGGATCCGGTGGCCTGGAAAAGGCTGGCGTTTCCCCCCCGGGAGGACGGGACCAGGATTTGCACATTGGATTGTTTGATGACCTCCTGGCAGATCTCGATGACCGAGCGCATCAGCAGAAACTTGGCAGCTGTCATCAACTCCGGGAAGCACTCGAGCCGCACCACGATCCTCGACGTGTAAGCGAAGTCTAAGATGTCTTTGAAAACTTTGGGGCTGATCGTGTGCATCTCCAGCTCCCTGGCGTCGCCGTCGTCCGGATGACGCCCGAACACCGACTCGAAGTACTCGCTGCACGCCGCGAGCACCGCCTTGTGCGCCGGGAAGCTCTCCTCGCCGACGCGCAGAATCACGTCGCAGAACCTGCCTCCATCTTTCCTCTGGACGTCGAGGTTGTGTAGCATCTCGGCGCTGTGCTTGCTCACCTGGTAGGTGTACGAAGAAGTCCAAGACGGCTCGGATAGCTTCTCCATGCCGAATGCATCCACCGGCGGTGGTCGTGAGCGGCGGGGGTCGGAGGAGGAAATAAAAGAACGGTGTTTACGATTCGCAAAGGAGCTTCGGAGGACAGCTAGCTAGAAAATCCCCCCCGAACCGACCGCTCCTCCCCGTCGTCGCCTTGACGGGATCTAACGTTTCGACGCTAGCATTAGCAAACTGGCTAAAGATGGCAGCCCCCCAGCTTCCTGTGCACTTTGACCCGGGTTTCTTGACGGGCGCGAGTGGGGAGGGTGGGGGGAAGTCGCTGGCATTTTTTAAGAAAAAATGTTAGAAAGGCTCATCACTCCTGCCTGTTTTTAATCACATAATTCGCTTTTAACCTCCCTATTAAGGAGAGATATTCTCCAGGAGTCTTTTTAATTCAGTTGGGTAAATATTAACGCGGTCTTCTCTTCCTGTTTGTGTGACAAAAGCCCTCCCCCCACCGAACGTCGACCTCAAAGCTTTCTCTGCTCGACGATCGACATGCAGACCTGAGCGCGCCCCTGAGGCACAGTGTTTTTGTCCCCCTTTTCTTACAAAGAGTCATCAAAGCTTCATTTTTTTTTATTTGCGTGCAAAATATATTAAACTAAAAATTAAAAATTGTGTTTTCCCCAACATATACACTATGGGCGTATCAGATATGTTCTTCCCATCAATGTAATTATATTGCACATTGTTTTGTAATTTGCTACAGAATGTAACAAATGTTTTACTATATGAAAAAGCAAAAATGTGTCTTTCAGGTTCAGTTTTACAAAAGATATTTGTCAAGAAATTATGAGATATCAGCTAAATGCAAACACCCATTATCTGAGCTGCTGATCCTCACAAGGGGAGTGCTGGAGCCTCTCCCAGGTGTCAATGGGCAGGAGGCGGGGTACACCCTGAACTGGTTGCCAGCCAATTGCAGGGCACATAGAGAAAACAACCAGTTGCACTACCACACTGAAGGGCAATTTAGTCTCCAATTAATGCATGTTTTTGGGATGTGGGAGGAAACCGGAGTGCTTGGAGAAAATCGACACCGGCACAGGGAAAACGTGCACATTCCACACAGATGGGGCTGGGATTTGCACCTCGATCCTCCGAACTGTGATAAAGATGCTCTTACCAGTTGTTCACAGTGCCGCCCATATGTAAACATTTTAAAAAAATAGTGATATAAAACTTGCCCTTGATGTCATGATTCAGCAGCAGCCTGTCAATTTGAATGTCCATGGAACCAAAATAATTAATAGTCAATGAAAACGGGTTCAATGGCAACATTAAGCTGCTAGTTCGTTCACCCATTTCACCTTTATGAAGACCAAACCATACAAAAACCTGGCAAAGTAAATTAGTTGAACATTGGTGGAGCCCACTGGATCTCATCTGCAGATGCTTAAAAGGTTTATAATTGATGAAAAACGGTCTCACAATTCAGCTTTAAAGGTCACCATTAGCGCATAAGTGCCGAGTTTTCATTTTTAACAATGATTGAAATTTGTCATGTTTTACACAATTACATAAAATTAATTTAAGACAGTATCATCCTAGCTAGTGTCATTTTCCAAAAACTCACAGCATAAACGCTACCAACACCTTAATTCACATATACATAAAATAGTCTTTTGTCCTTGAGATGCTTTCACAAAATGAACTGAATTAATAAGGTTGATAGCGCCAAACCAACAATGACGGGCAAATATTTTTCTACCCTTTTAATGTAGTTTTAAATCCCACGTCCAAATGCGACATGCCTCTACAGTAAGAGGAATACTTCAGTCCCCAAACACTCAGGCTAGCGCCGTCCTGGCCTACGCCGATGAATATATTAAACCTGCACAGATGAAAAGACATTTCTTCCGGTTGAAATCAATTCACTTCCCTGAGAACGCAACGACACGGAAAACTAGTCACAAGAGAGCCTTAATCTACTTTGAAAATTTATTACATTTCAATTTAACATATATGGCATGAGTTTAACCATTTAAATGACTGAGGTCATGCAAAAAGGTGTTTAAAAAAAAAAAAAAAAAAATCACACCTCTCCTGCATATTTATACATTTTCCTGTCAATGGTGAAGGTATACTGTACAAAAATACTATAAATACTACTTGTTTGTCACCAATTTATTGTATTTGTGCTTTATAACTTAATAGCACACAAAAAAAAAAAATCCAGACACTTCCAGAAATTCTGAGTGCCTCTTGTGGCAGCTTGGATGGGAGAGGATACATTTCCAAAGGAAAACAAAAGGGGAAAAAAAAAAAAAAAAAATACACAGAAGGCACAACCAGCAGTCCCTTGGAGCAGTCTTGTAATGATCCTGCTTGTCACATCTACAGAAGCGAGCCACCGGCAAGCAAAGACAACACAAGCAACCACCCCTCCTTCGCTTGCTGTAGCTCTCAGTGCAGTCGAGGAAATCTAAAGTCTACAAAAGAGTGCTACACGCTTTTAGTGACTAACAGCATTTAAACTTCATGATAAGTTTCACCCTCCCCTATACCTAGAAAAACAATCGCTATATACAGGGGACTAACGGTAAGTTCCCATCTGTACAATCATGAATATACATAACTTACTCCCAAATTTACTTCGAGTCTAATACAAAAAGAAGGGACCCCCCCCCCGCCCCCCAGGGGGAGAGGAAAAAAAACAAAAAAAACAGCTGCAGTAAACAAATCTCCAATGCCCAGTTTATATATTCTGTAAGAGCTTTCACTGAGGTTGGAGTCAAAAAAATACTGTCCAGGTGTGTGCTGTGGCTTCAAATTAAAGTTCACATTTAAATGCAATCAATCGGGAAGAGAAAGGGGAAAATATATTTTTTCCGTCCACCTCAGCGTTAAGTCCTTCAAGGCCGGAACTCCAATTCATCTACACTTATGACCTTGGCCGGCATGGAGGGGAGTTGTTGATCCAGCACGTCGGATCCAAACCACTTGGCCAGGCCTGGAGGGGGACTTCTATCGTGTTGCTGGGGTCCATTCATCCGGTGAAGGCCTTGACTCTGAGACTGTGGACCTGGGCTGCTGTGATGTACTGAGAGAGGAGAACAATGTTTAAAAACAAAACACTGACAGTGCGAGAACACGCCCAGCATAAAATAAAGCCACTTAGACTTCAGCAAGTGCTGATCCTTTGGGAAAATGTACTTTACTATGACGACCAACTTGCTAGGCTTCAAAAGTGGCAGAGAGTGGGCTGAAGAGTTTGCCCCCCCCCCCCCCCCCCTTTCCTGATTTCTTTTGCATATTTGTCACACTTAAAGTTTCCTACACACCACACAACCCATTAAAAAAAGAAAAAAAAAATAATCCAAATAGCCCTGTGTGGAACTGCCCCCTAAAACTAATAACTGTTAGGGCCACCCTTAGCAGTAGCAAGAGCAATCAAGCATTTACACTAAGTTGTGAGGAGTCTTACAGCACTGTGGAGCATTTTTGTTCACTCATTTTGCTTTTTAATTATAATTCAGTCAAATTGGATTTTCACGCATGAACTAACTTTTTAAAAGACATGCCACAGCATCTCAAAAGGATTCAGCCCAGGATTTTGACTATGCCACTAAAGTTTTTCTTTGCTAATGTGTTGGACTATTTCCTGCTGCAGAACCAGTTTCATTTTGAGCACAAATATTTTCCTCCAGGATTTTTTGGTAGACAACAGAATCCATGGTTCGATTGATTACAGCAATTCTAGGTCCTGAAGCAGAAAAAATAACCCCAGACCATCAAATTACCACCACCACATTTTACACCAGATCAATGGGACACAGACCTGAACAAAAAGTTAAACCTCTCAAAACACAGAGTGCTTTAGGAAAAGTCTTTGGGATGATAGTCTTTTAGTAAAATTGAGTTCATTCCCCGCCCCCCCTCACGAACTCTCCCATGCAGGCATTTTTGCCCACTCTTTTACGGCGGAGTTATGAACACTGACCTTAACAGAGTCAAGTGAGGTTTCTAGATCTCTGGATGATGTTGTTGTAGGGTCTTTTGTGACCTCTTGGATGAGTTGTCGCTGCGATCTTGGGTTAAGTTTGACTGGCCGGCCACTCCTGGGAAGGTTTAGCACCGTTTATCATTTGTGGATAACTGCCTCTCACTGTGGTTTGCTGGAGTCCTAAACCCTGAAAAATGGCTTCATAAACTTTTCCACACAGATCTAAATTAGTTTCTCATAGGAAACTCTGCATGATGTCCAGATTTTGAGACTCTTTTAGTCTACATTGCTTTGTTAGGCAGGTCCTATTTAAGAGATTTCTTGATTGACAGGTGTGGCAGTTTTAGGTCTGGGCATGGCTGGACAAGAAGTTTTACTCTGGTATGATAAACCACAATTTTATTTTGGGGGCTGGGGGTGCACTTTTTCCACACAAGGCCATGCTGGTTTTGATTTTTGTTTGAATAAGTTTGAAAGAAAAATTAGGAAGGGGCAAAAGGTTTCACACCACATCTAAAATCCTTCCAATTTGAAAAAAAAAAAAAAAAAAAAAAAAAAAAAGGACAAATTGACTCCTTATCTGCATGAATCTGTGTTTTCTATTTTCACATTGTGACCACACACACAGCATCACTTAGACCAATCTACGGTGGCACTGGCTATGCACGCTACGCTAATACGAATTTCTAATGTCAAATTGTACTTGCTTTGTCGCTGTTGAAGTTGCTGCTGCATCATTGCAAGTTGCATCTGACTGTTTGCTCTGGGAGGTAGAAGCGGATGCCCAGATGATGCACTCAGCGGGTACAGTGTTTGGCCCAGAATTGCAGGGGGCAAGCCTTGAAGTTGTGATAGGTCAACATGTTGCGGGTATAACCTGAGAATGACAAGGGCAAGACTCAGGCTTTTCCAAATGTGATCTACCATTCAGAATGAGTTTACCTAACATGTTAAGAAAAAAAAAAAAAAAAAAAAAGGTTGTGTCGGGAAAACTTACCTGCTTGGACCAGGGCTGGACCAAGCTGCTGGGGTTGGATTCCCTGTGCAAACATTCGTTGAACCACATTAGGGTGGAGCTGTGGAGGAGGGCGCACCATTGGTACGTGGGAAAGCAGCGGTACTGGGTAGACAGAACGTGGGAAAGTTGAGAGCGGTCCTGGCGGTGCTGTGGTAGCTGTATGATGTCCGGTAGAATGTGGCCTGAGACGCTCCTGGTCTTTACTTGGCAAGGACTTAGAGCTGGACTTTACGCCACCAGACTGGGTGCCATTCCCTTCAATCGCTTCCATGTGTAAGGTAGGGGAGTTGTTCTCTGTAATCACAAACGCAAATGTCCAACTTTAATCTCTAATTTAGACTCAGAACTTTCAAGTCAAATAAAGGCTTTGTACCATCTTGAGTGTGTGCAGTTGAGTCATCTTTGGTCTCTGATCGACTTGATGGATCATCTTTGCTTTTCTCTTTTGTTGCATACATTTTGCGGATAACTGACGTAGGTGTAAATGATGGAGACAACTGTTGTAAGAGGGGAAAAATACTTTGGTTCTGTGGGACAATAATTGAGGGCAGTGAGGATAAAAGACTACACTTACCATACTGGTGACAGCACCGCCTGGTGAGTTTCTTCCAGCAAGCTGGGGGCCTGGACCGGGGGAGCGGTTAACACGCTGTGGACTGAAACAAGCGCGGCAAAGAAAAACCAATTGAATTAAACTGCACACCATAATTCAATGACCATAGTGCTCCTCGTTCTGGTGTGTACACCTTGGTCACATAATACAGTAGAGCCCAACTATTCGTAAGGAACAGGGACTGGACTGAATGGCAAAAATCAGTAATAGATGATTATAATTGCCATGAGGGGAAGTGACTTCAAAAAATATATATACTGTACTACCAAGAAGTCCCCCCCCCCCCAATAAATACAAGACCAACTGCACTGTAATAATGTTAGTTGTTTTGCAGTAGATTTTAAAAAAATAATAATAAAAAGCCCACAAGTGTCACTCCTGTTTGAGTGAAAATGTTAAGATTCACTACTGGAACATGAATGCTAGCTCTGTTGCCTTGTCTATCGCAATTTTTGTTCGGATTAAGCTTTTCGTGGGGCAAAGTTAATGCATTTTTATTTTATTTTGTTAAATTCAAATTGAGTGGTACTAAACTTTGAGCAGGCAGTTTGCCACGTTTGTAAAGACTTATTTACCACTTGCCAAACTACTACTTTGTGAGGTTTGCTGTAACCATAACACATGCTTGTATCCTAAATTGTTGCTCATAATCGGGGTGAGGGGGTTGGGGGGAGAAAAATCTGCCAAAAAAAAGGAGGTACCGCTGTTTTGTTCACTTTAAAGCTAAATGAGAAACTCACCGATTTCGAAAAGATTTGTCCTGTTGTATCCTGTTGTAGCCAGATGGGAACTGGTGATGGGCATGCAGTGCAAGGTCCTGTTGAAATGCTAAGGCTTCGAGATCTGCGCGGTTCACAGGAATTGAGAGCGGCCTCATCTGGCAAACAGTAAAACAGTTTGAATAAATTACTACTACTCTATCTACTGTGAATTAACCTTCACCACCCCAAAAGAAAAATGTTCTGAGACTAAATCCATTCAATGGGTGGTACACTATCACGCAAAAAAACAAAAAAAAAAAAACCCACACGATTAAGCAACTCATCATGCTACCTGGTGCTGGGGTGCAGACGCTGGGCTCATAGACCTATGAACATCACCATACGGTTCCCCTATCATGGGCTGAGCACCAACAGGAAAGCCTTGTGGCAACAAGAGAGGAAGAAATATAAAGTAACAAACAGCTTTTTTCTGAGCATACCTCGTAAACTTAACTAAAACTAAAAGATAGTTAACCATCTACACAGGAAATCTCTTTCAAGCCTTCTTTTCCTCCTGAGAGCTTTAAAAACATTTAGCACACAAGGCGGCATCCCAGAAAAATGTCAGAGGAGCATAATGTGAATTTTGTGTGTACAAATGATGCAGAAGAACTCATTTTGCGTCCAGTATGAACAAAAAGACATTAAAGGACACAATGTTGCTATGAACACTTGACCACTCCAACCTTTTACACATTAGCAGACGCCATATGGACAAATCAGAGCCAAGCGGTTTTCTATATTCTAATTAGGGAAGCTGGAAAACAACTAGAATAGCTTGAAATAGGACACTTTCAACCCAAACCCGATAGACTTAAAAGATAATGAAAATTAAACAAAAGACCTTTAAACCATTTTTAAAAAATGACTGGTTTCACAAGTCGTTCAAAAAACTAGATATTCAAACCTTTTGGTATTACCTGCTGAATGTTGCAAGTGACTGTTAAAGTAGTCTGGTGAGAGTGACCTCTGAGGGAAGAGCGGTGGCGAGGGACCCTTGTGCAGCAGGCCATGTACAGAGTTGGGCGCAAGGGAGACCTCAGAGTTGCTCAAAAGGTTCCCGAGTAGCCCTGGGGAGCGACTACGAGCAGGCCCTCCTAAGAGTTCCTATGTTGCCAAAAAAAAAAAAAAAAAATTCCAGGAAATTTACCAAAACTACAAGGTTTTGCTCATAGCAAAAATGTGTGGTGGATAATATTTTCCAGCATACAAACATTACTACGGATTCTTATGAAAAATCTTTACCTGGAATATATTTTTCGGTTGCTGAGGAGGCATTGGAACTTCAGTCAGTGCCACCATAGATTGGTCTAAAGGTTGCTGAAATTATAAACAAGGAGATGGAATTTAGGACTGTGCAATGGATCCCGTTTGCTCATCAAAATATCAATGAGCATCATGCAATGTGAAGCTTGAGGCATAACAAATGGCATGAGTCTTGCCAAATGTTTGAGGAAGTGAAGTTACTTTGCTAAATCACACTGCAACACTGGACACCCAGGGAGGGGGTGGGTGAATCCAAGTGTTTCTTTTGCAACACAGAATGAACCTGGTCTGGGAAGCAAATTGTCAAAGTCAAAATGAAAAATATTCGATTTATAGTCCCAAATAGCACAAGCTTCACTTGCATTAAGCGCACAGTGTTCACAGTTCACACCATAAAAATTTAGGCTGAAAAGCAAATTTATGCCCATCATCACTGATGAAATTAATGTTTCTAAACAATGTTTTGGCATCTCTAACAATTAGGCTCCCACTTGTTAGTCTAGTACAAACTTTTAAAAAGAGAAATACTTACATTGTTTGAGTTGGTTTTAGGGAGAGTTGGCAGAGTTCCACTTGCCTTCATGCTGCTAACCAGTTTATTAAAGGCTGACATGTCTGTGTCACGCGACCGTGGACGAGCACTCGGACCACCCGTTAAAGCCTCTTCTAAGTGCTCAGCCATGAAGGGAGTCCCATTCCCTCTCTGTGGAGGCACTACCTTTTGCATTTGTGGTTCTGAGCCCAGTTTCATGCCCTTCATTCCACCCTCCACCTCCTCCAGGGACAGTACTGCTCCAGAATGAGCTGCAGTTGGAATAATGTCATTTAAGTAATTTTAGCAAATATTCAACACAGTCAACTTGATAGACCACCTGGCAGTTGTGAATGAGAATTTTTTAATAATTCAGTTTACAGTACTGCATTTTGAGTTGAATAGCTTTTAAAAATTATATACACATTCATATTCAATCTGACTGACACCGGAAAAATCTTAAACATTTGACTACAAAGGAAAAACAAATGCAAAAATCGGAATCTGCTATTCTATTAAAAAAAAACTGTTTCAATGACTACAAAAATGTACCATTTGGTCAAACTTTGAAGTGACACTCACTGTTTTCCCGTAGGCGAGCCTTGTTGAGCGAAAGGTTGGAGAGAAGAGGCTTCAGGTCTACTTTGGCCTTGTGCAGCAGCTCCAGTATGTCCACCTTCTCTTTGCACTCCGATTGAATGGGTGTGAAGAATGGTGCAGGAACTTGGCCAGAGGGTGTGCCAAGGGCTTCAAGCCCTTCAGCAGGAGGGGCAAAAAAAAAAAAAAAAAAAAAAAAAAAAGTTGCAAGATTTAGTAGAAACTTGACTTTTCAGCACTTGGTGTGGGGGGGGGGTTAATTTAAAAAAAAAAAAAAAAAAAAAAAAAAAACTAACCTGCTAGTTTTTCCAGTTCCTCGTGGGGAGTGGACCTCAGACTGCTGGAGCGGCTGCCTGAAGGGCTCAAGTTACTGGAGAACCATTGACTGAAGCGGCTTGCTGATACAGGGCCTTCCCCTAAAACATCCTCTATCATCTAAAAAGACAAAGAGAGACTGTGACCGCGGGAAAAAAAAAAAAAAAAAAACAATCATGAATACAGAGGCAAAGGGTGTGAGCACATAAGTGGCACTTACATTTAGGCCGCTTTCCACCATTTGATTCAATTAGCACAAAGTGTGCCAGAAGACCAAGACAACTGTCCAGTACATCAAAAAACAACTCACAATGTAAGGTCCAAAAACCCTTTTTAAAATTTAAAAAATAAATAAATCTCCATTTTGGTTCCTCACTAATAAACCTAGTTGGTCAATTTGTGAATGAGACGTAGCTGTCATGATGGGCATAAATTTGAAATAAAGAGAACTCTTGCATCTCATGCAAAAGTCTTCATGAGAAGCAAAAAAAAAAAAAATAGAAATGTGATTATGTGACCATCTTACACCAAGTCCCAGCAGTTAAGGTTATCTAGCAGTTGTGTTTGGTATCATTTATCATGGATAGATACTATAAGCCAGAGGAAGAATCAGAAAGTGTAATTGAGAGATGACGTGAAAACATTGTTAATCTTTGACTTGAATAAGTGTTCTTGTAAACAAAGACACCCATTTGTGACAACACCTTTCGACCTCAGAACACCTCCGTGCACCCCCAGTACTTACAGACGCCAATCCTGGCATGGTCTTTTCCAGATTGAAAAATTCATTGAAGTCAAAATCACCAGTAGACTGCTCTGGCAGGACATCAGGGTGGGGAACTTCCTGATCGGCTGTAGATCGCAGACTCACATTTTGCTCCTCTATCTGACCATTACACTCTACAGATTGACATAAATGCAACAAATTTTATGTATCTTTTTTTTTTTTTTTTTTTTAAATAAACTTGCCTTCTTTCACAGACTCCGTCCTCTTCCTTGAGCGCCTGGACCTCCGTCTGTCATCTTCCAGTATTTTATCATCAAATCCAATTAGCTCAATCGTCTCCGACTGGCTCGTAGGACCACCAGAGAACCACTCGGGCTCCTCCTCTGCATAAGAGTCATTCCTTCTCCGTTCACTAAATACCCGTTTATCTCCAAAATCTCTCTGCACGGGACAAAGAATACCAAAGATCAAACATTACAGGACTGCATAGGCAAAGTTACTTGATTGCTGAAGTGAGAAAAGAGTAGGAGGGGGTATTTTTAGTTTCTGCTGCTAATGCTAGATTTACAATGTCTAAAAAAAAAAAAAAAAAATATGCAGAAATCTATTTGACCAATCTAAATCACAATTTAACCTCAATGCATTTAATAATACTGACTGGTAAATCTCAGTGAGCCTGATTTAGAATTAATTACTGAGAACCAACCCTGAATCTTTTGTCTTTGAAGTCTCTGACATCCCGTTCCCTCTCCTTCTCAAGCCGGGCTTCTCTCTCAAAGGCCCGTGCAGAAATGATGCGACCACTTCCAATTCTTCGCGTCCCTCCTAAACGGAGAGTCTCATTCTCCTTATTTTCAAGTGGGCTCATGGGTCGGGAATGGTGAAGTGTGGGCGCAGCGTTGCCTTGGCATCCACCTCCGAAGCTGCGACGCTGCGGGCTCAGGATAACATCCAGGTCGTCATCCTTTAACCTCTCACGAGGATCTGAATAAAAATGCAGCGGACAGACTTTATTCCATAATCCATATCTTTTGTAAATTTGACAGACCATAGGATTTTATTAGCACTGCCAGATTAGGATTATTAGGAAAAACAACCAAGTAAATACAAGGAGGAATCATAATCTTGACAAATCGAGCCAGTCTCCCCATTCTCAAATGCTGTGGGTGTGTTCACTGACTGCACAGAACCTAAACCCATATTAACCGTCAATCAAAGACCACAACCTGGAAAAATGAATGCTGCGTCATCTCAGGTCTCGCATCATTCAACAGTCTTAAATGATAAAGCAGTGAAAATGTATCTTCTTAAAACCTGCAGTGGTTGAATACATCCCACATGGTCATTGCAACACTTTTGCATGACAAGGTGCTACAGCAACACAAAGTCCGTGTCCACAGGCTGACCGTTACCTGCACAATTATCCCCACTGGCCAAATGCAAGTCACGATTGATCAAGACAATGGCTGATGCAAACAAAAGTGCATAAGTGGGGAATTTTCCGAGGGTAACACGACATCACCATTCAGATTCTGTGTCTATTTTCAGGAGCTACCAAACCGATTACAAATTTAGAACATTTCCTAATCCATTACATTAGGGTCTTCAAAAATTCATCTTGATAACAGGATTGATTTGCTGTGGTTCATTTCAAAACAACTTTCAAATTATTTACTTGGGGTGAAAAAGTGCTCGTCAGGAATGACATACCACTAAGAGCAAACACTGCTGGCAGGGTAAAGTGAACTTTTCAAAGCAGGAAATAAGTTGTAAAAAGAGCTCCAAGCGTGAAAATTAATGATTCGAGCTTCCTGTAGTCATTACCTGGGATCCTTCGTTTCAGTGGAACTCTATCCTCCAAATATTCCTTCTTAAAGCTTTCCATTGGAGAATTACGCCCCGATGTGGGATACAGCGAAGCGTGCCACTTTTCAGGGTCCCAGACGCCATCACTATATCAAGACATTTGGGAAAAAAATACACATATAATATATACATACATACACAGACACACACACACCACAACATACACATACATATAATATAGACACCATATACACATATACATACATACATATATATAGACACAGAGACACATATACATACACATACATATATACTATACACATATACACAGATACATACATATATAGACACATATACATCACATACACTATACACATAACACATACATAACACATAGACATATACACATACAATAGACATATACATATACCATACACATACATATACACATATACAACACACATATACATACATATACACATATACATATATACATATACACACATATACACAATATACAAACATACATACATATACATATAGCATAATAATACACATATACATACATATACAATACATATACATATATACTATACATGATATATATACATATAAATATACATATAGATATTACATATATATAATATACATATATATATTATACACATATAGTACATTCCATATACATATACATATCTAGATACATCATATATATACATATATATATACAACATATATACATACATATATATATATATATATATATAATAGACTATATACATACATATATACATACATATATATATAGTATATATATAACATATACATATATATAATACATATATATATACATATATATATATATACATATATATAACATATATATATACATATATATATACATATATACATATAACATATATACATATATAGAATATATATATACACATATATATATATATATATATATAATATACACATATATATACATATATATTATATATATACATATATCATATACATATACATATATAACATATACATATATATATATACATACATATATATAATACATATATATATATATATATATATATATATATATATATACACACACACACATTTAAAAAGAAAAAAAACTACTTGACTGACAGATAAAGGCAACATATGGGAAAAGGACTCAGTATAATTATATGGAGCAGAGGTCACAAGCATATCAACGAGCAGCAGGTTGCCCAAAACGACCCAGAGACAGAACGTCAGTTACATTGTTTTTTTTTCCCCCAATTTTACTTAAGGAATGTTGTGAAAGTGGAGATGGCATGGAGGTGACTGGCCTCAACTGTGCAGAGTTCGTATGTTCACACCATGCCTGCGTGTGTCCCCCAACCCCCCTCACCCAGGGACTCCAGTTTCCTCCCACATCCCAAAAACATAAATGTGGTTCAACTGAAGACTAAATTGCCCGAAGGTGTGAATGAGAGTACAAATGTTTTTTGTCTGATTGGCTAGCGAGCAGTTCATGGTGTAATCTGCCAAAGTACAACTAAATAGTTGACTCTTAGGGCTGATATAGGGGTGCTTTCTTTGTTTCGGAGACATCCAAGGTGTTCCAGGGAAAAAAAAAAAGAAAAAAAAAAAAACATCCAAGACTGGTGTCACAGACTGTAGATTAAAACCCAAACTACATATTTTCCCATTCTGCATTGCCGAAAGAATCAACCAGGATGTCTAAAAAGACATTCTGCAGTTTCCTTTGTCCAGTACGAGAAAAGGCAAGAGACAACAGGTGGCCGTTTCAAACCATGACAACTCACCCGCTCACAATGCACTTAGCATCAGACAGTTCTTGGCAGAGAAGAAAATCAACGTGCCGTAGTGACCTCCCAACTCACACGACCTGCCTCCATGTAATTTATTTTCTTTTCAAAGCTCAAGCACATCCTGAAGGGGACCCGTTTTTAAGCACCAATTTCTATTTGTTAAATTTTGGTTCAAATTACCCTTGAGCTTGGGGATGGAAGTTGGCCTTTCGGTCCCTAGCAAATGCAAAAGATGGCCATCAATACCATGACTACCACACAACTAGGGATTGCTACAAAGTTACAGTACGCAAATTAGACTTGTCCAACCAGTGCAGCAACATTTAAAAAAAAAAATAAAAAAATAAAAAAAAAAAGCAATTGTGATGTTGAGGTTTGGCAAAATGCAGAACGGCTTGCTCACGGACAGATTTCCAGAAACGACCAGAGAAAAGCAGTTTAATGGCACACTTGAGCACAGGCAAGCCAGAGGCCAAAATATGTCAGCAAACAAGTCAATAGTCCAAATCAGTCCCATTCAATTTCCAAAATACCAGGAATGATGTCTTAAGGTGCTGTGAAATCAATTTCCGATATATATTTTTTAATAACCATATATCCCTATCCATATTAAATTCATTATCATATTCAGGCACATGGCTTAGCTGGAGCACACGAGCTAGAGTACATGGATAAACATTTTTCATTCTCCAGAGAAGGACCCCTAACTGAAAACCAGAGCTCTTCAACTATGAAGCGGTCAATACATGTTCCATCTCGCTCCCCATTATTCCAAAAAACTACATCATTTACACTCCAATAGACAACGTGCATCCCGCAATATGTTCTTACCTGTCATATTTCTGTGAAAGACAGGCTGGCCTTTCATTGGAGATTGGTAGCTCTTTTATGTTAAGAAGCTCCTCCTAAATGTTGACAGATACAAATTAAATATTCATCTTCCGTTCCGCTTCTCCTCACTAGCGTCAAGGGCATGCTGGTGGATATTACTACACTTTAAGGAATCAAAAATGAAAACTACACCCTCCATCACCTTGGTATATCTGTGTGGCGTTGTTGCTGCTGGTTCTTTCTTAACTTTGTCCGGAGCAGCATCTCCGCCATTCTTCTCTTCAACAGAAGCTTCACCGTCCATGGCAGAAACACAGCTTTAATCCAAGCAATGACTCCGCTGGGAAAAATGAAAGTTTGGATATTTTTAAAAGGAAAATAAGACAAACAGGCTGCATCCAATCACCAAGTGAAAATGTGAATGCAGGCATGAACCAATGGAGAATATACTTATGGTTCAATGCATAATAAGATTATTGGAGAGAGGGCGGGGGGAGGACATCTCCATCGTCAAAGATCTATCTGTCCAAAGAAAAAAACTGGTTTGAATTTATTTTCAGTAAACCCGACCATTCTAACAGGTATTTTACAAGTCTGAACTACAAAAACAATGTAACAGCTCAAACCGGTCCAGTACGCTGCTGCTGCTGCTCAAGTCTTCCTGGTACCAGGAAACTGAACCATATCATGCTAGCCCTAAAAAGGTCTACAATGGGCTTCTCTGGGTCAAACAAAGAATCGATTTAAAAATCACTGCTGTGTTAACAAAGCTCTGAATGGTCCTGGATTAAAATCCAAAAAAAGAAAAAAAAAAATACATTTAGTTCCCAGATATATTGGTTCAAAGTTTTTATACCAAGAAACACCTTCATTTAAAAAAAAAAAAAAAAAATGCAATTACAAGCATAATAACCAACATTCAAATTGAGTAGAGTAGTAGGTCCAAGCGTTCATCAAAACTCAATTCATCCACTTTCCAAGACACTTGTCCTCACAAGGGTCACAGGAGTGCTGGAGCCTATCACAGCTAACTTATTGAATGCATCATGTACAGCTTGAAACTTACCACTGTGGTAAAACAATGCAAAGTCATCCTAAATGTTTCAACTAAAATTTATTTCAGGTGAAAAAAATATTGCACCTAACTGCTTGAAAAATAAGTTTTAAGTTTAATCCAAGTGTACTGATCTAAAAGTGAACTACAACGCTGTGCTCAAATGCAATGTTCTGAGTTTAAATAAAAAAAAAAAAAAATTGAAACACGTGTAACTTCCAGTTGGATCATTTATTTCAGAGATTCTCCCCTTGTCTACATTTACCACACCGGCACATTACTATACTCCTAGTACCATATAAAATTACACTGCAAGACTTTTGGACTTTTCACACATATTATCCTTCAGTATATCAAATTAAGTGTTTTAATCCAATTCCGTTTTTTGGGACGATCTACGAAGAAAACCCAAGTGCCCTCTCACAGGAAGTGTCCCATTTTTGGGACGAGATGAGAAATTAGTAAACTTATCATATAACTTAACCATAAACAAAAGTGTTACTTCCTTGATTTTGTCCTTTCAGGAGACTTCTCAATAAGGCCAAAAATTTGCACCCTGCACATGAATGAGTTAATTTATGGTCTTTTCATTTAGTCTTATTCCCAATCATTACTTTGCTTCTGTGGATTCTCCTGGTCTATGAATGGTGCTCTACGACTAAACTTGGATTTCAGCCTTGAAACTGGACAACGATTATCAGTCAAGGACAAGCAAAAACAGTGCAGTGGAATTTTGGAGAGGACGGAAACCATTGAAGTCTGCTTAATGTTGGAGGGGTTGAAACACACCTGACGTTACCTTCCATTTAACGAGTTAATTGATTAGAGCCTGCAGACTTCCCAACGAGGGTTAACAATTGCTGAATGGCAAATTGATAGAAGCTGACCTCAAACAATTCGTAGAAATCAAGCGTTAACTTTATTATCAGAGAGTCCGTTGAATGTTTGTTTTTGTTCATTTAAAGTCCGACACTCGTCTGTTTGTTAGCAAACATTACACCCAGCGTCTCATTTTTTTTAAAAGCACATTGCGCAGACAGTTTACCGCTGTGTGAAAATATACCAGCTATAAACAGAAACTACTTACCCGCTATGACGGCTGAATATGAAAATAGTTGACCAATAGTTCACGTTAGTCAACTAGCTAGCTAATCTAGCCGATTCAGCTAGCTAGCCAGCCAGCCAGCCAGCCAGCTAGCTAGCTAACTAGCTGAGAATGCCCACCCACCAAAATTTACACCGGCCGAGTTATTGCAGTGAGTTAAAAAAACGGACTGTACTAGGGTGACTTGAAATAACTACACCATTGGAGTCTTCTGAAAGAATAATCTGAAATACTTGTCTACACGTTCTCTGTTTCCCGAGTCGTAGCACCAATTTTTCTCTGATCGCCGCTTTAAGAAGGTCCTCGAACGCTCGCGCAGTGCCCCTTGCGCCTTTGTACAGTTCCAACTAGTCCGGTAACTTTAATTGCTATCGTTAATAAAATTGATGTTACAGCAATAAGTCAACTTTAATAAATATGCGAATGATTATTTAAAAAAATATAAATAATTTTGTAAAACTGTTACTACAATATAGATACATTTTTGAATTATGATCAGGCATATATTTGGACAGCCAATCCTAGCATAGGTGTATGCTCGATTTGTGGACTTGGCTCACAAGCATCACCGCTCGGCGTTTCGTTAGCGCTCAAAACAGGTAAGATCGCAAAATCGGTGCTAACAAGAAAAGAATTAAACCAACCGAGAGCCCTCGTTCGTTGTCACGTGACACGGAAAAACAAATGCGCGGTCGCCCCCCGAAATTTTCAAGTTGAGGTTGCGAATAGATTTTTAGACACTGGCAACAAAATTAAAAAGTTTAACCACTATCATAGTGTCTGATCCACGTTATTCTTTTTAACGAGTAACGGTGGAATTCTACTCGAATGGAGACGTTTCTTCGTAATAATGGAAAAAAAATCGAGACAGTCGAATCTCCAAAGAGGCACATTACACAGCGTCAGATTTAGTGTCGATACCAAAGCGTGTAGAGTTCAAAGCAGGAATATTCCTTATATTGTTGGATACAGTTGGGACAATTGTGAAAGAATTAAGGAGCTGAGAATAAGGTGCAAAATGTATTTCATTTCTGTTGCTGTACTTTGTCAGTTGTCTCACCTATTTCATCTCTACAGACACTTGGCAAGAAAGTTCCTAAAAATATGGACACGGAACACTTTTGGTCGAAAACTTCCTCATGGAGCCAAGTAAACATTTAAAGATATTAATCAAAGTCTGTAGAAATTCTCGACAATCTGATTTCGTGTCATTTCTGCACTTTCTGGTTTTTGATGTATAGGTGTCATTATGACAGTGTGCTACTGAGAAAAACATTCCAGGGATGGAAAGACGAGTGTTGGGAATCCGGGAGGGGCTGGAGTCTTTCAGTACGTGCAGAGTATCATTACAGGTCAGTGCCTATGATATACTTATGATTTATGAATCAGATTGACCTCTCAATGACGTGTCTTTGTTCAAGGTATAACCTGCTGTACGTGACATTCCGAAGCTGGCAAACTTTTATGTCACTGCAAATAGAAAAGAAGAGGCGAATTCAAAAAGCTCAAGAATTTGGTAACTTTTTGATAATGTTGAGAGGTTGAATCTTTAAATGTAGACCTTTCTTGAATGTAACGCCTTTGTTTTTGGTGTTCACCAGACGATAAGCGCCGTATGCGTCAGATTTGGGATAAGTGGAAGATTTTCATCCAAAGAAATCGGCAGAAAAGCAGAGCACGTCAAATAGCTCAAGAGCAACACAGGCGGACTCGTCTTCTGTACGTAAAAGTTTTTCTACTGATGCATACATCTGTGGGGTTTTAATATTTATTAGCACTCTGTGTTCTTCCAGTTCAGTATGGTGTTTGTGGAAGATGAGGCTCCAAGAGCATCAAAACATTTGCACTATGGGTGACCAAGGCTTAATGCACGGAGGATTGAATCTACATAGCAAGGTGAAGATGAAGCTTCCCCATTTCTCTCCATGCTATGCTTCTTCAGACGTTTTATGCCATTGCTTTTATACATCACCGCAATGGATTTGGGCGGCACGGTGGATCAGCTGCAAAGGGTTGGCCTCACAGTTCTGAGGTCCCTGGTTCAATCCCGGCCCTTCCTGTGTGGAGTTTGCATGTTTTCCCCGTGCCTGCGTGGGTTTCCTCCGGGTACTCCGGTTTCCTCCCACATCCCAAAAACATGCAACATTAATTGGAGACTGTAAATTGCCCCTAGGTGTGATTGATCTATGTGCCCTGCAATTGGCTGGCATTGATTTCAGGGTGTACCCTGCCTCCTGTCCGTTGACAGCTGGGATAGGCTCCAGCACTCCCCGCGACTTTTTTTTTTTTTTTTAAAGGAATAAATACTTCATAGAGGGGCGACACGGTGGGTCAGCTGGAAAACGTTGGCCTGACAGTTCTGATGTCCCAGGTTCAATCCCGGACCCGCCTGTGTGGAGTTTTCTCCCTGTGTCTGCCGTGGGTTTCCTCCGGCCACTCCGGTTTCCTCCCACATCCCAAAAACATGCAACATTAATATTAATTGGACACTCTAAATTGCCCCTACATGTGATTGTGATTGTGAGTGTGGCTGTTGGTCTCCATGTGCCAGGGTGTACCCCGCCTCGTGCCCGTTGACAGCTGGGATAGGCTCCGGCACACCCCGCGACCCTTGTGAGGATAAGCGGCTAAGAAAATGGATGGATGGATGGAAATAGTTCATAGATTAAAGCAAGCGACAGCTGGTGAATGTGAAATGCACATTTAAAATGTAAAAACATTCAGACATGTACATTGGATATGGACATTACAGCGATTTTATCGAGAGTTTATCCATTTTATTTCAGATCTATTGTAATCTATAAAGGCAAAATTACAAAAAAAAAAAAAAAAAAACGGTTGAAATTTTTCTGGACCTAACTATGTATATTTGTGTGTAGTAATGTATCCTATGCGAAAATCTGTGACAGGCATTTCTTCAGCAAAAAGAGCTGCAATCTGCTCCTTGTCCCAAAATACAGAAAGAATCTGAAGCTTCACTTCACTTCAGCAGCACAGCGACAAAGAAATCATTGCATGAGTGGCAAAGCGTCGTCTCCTGTCAGCAGCACCAGAAACCATTTAAAGGTTCTCACTAAGAGTTTTCGCTAAAAGATTTGCCGTTCGTCTTACACTCACTCGGTCATTCAGCCGTAGCAAAGCACCTCGCCTGTCTTCACCTGATGAGGCGGAGCTGGAGTGTGTGGAGGCACGAGTGGGATCGCAAACAGAAGGAGGAAGAACGTTTGCAAGCTTCAGGGCAGCTGGCAGGTCGGGCATCTCAGCGGCGAGCCCTCCTGCACTGGAAGGCATGTATCCTCTTTTAAACCTAGCGTTAGCTTTCGCGCAAACGCCATCCTATCAGTAGAGGGGTTTTGGATTCTTGAGCTCCTCAGCAGATGTGACATGGCGCAAACAAAAAGCCGATAAGGGCCAAATGGCAAGTCAACATCACCACCATCGCTTGCAGGTCAGATCCAAAGAGTGAAGCTGTTGTAATCTGCTGTGTTACGCACTGTACTGATGACTCTTTTCTTCTTCCTGCAGCGTGCTTTACTTCAGGGTCTATCTTTGAACGTGTCCCAGAACAAAGCTAAACGGCTAAATAACAATACTGCAGTTCAACATCTTCACCGGACTGTGAGTTGTTGACATTCTACTTCAACTGCACTCACCATACAGACAATACATAATAAGAGTGTATTTTTCCTTCTCATGCAACATGCGTGTGGCTTGGTGGTCAAGCCAAGCACACCCGGCTCAAAGCTCTGAGGCAGGGTGTTTGAATCTGGGCTCCGGCCTTCCTGTTTGGAGTTTGTATGCTCTTCTCATGCTTGCGTGGGTTTTCTCTTGGCCGTAGGGACTATGCTCCCTCACACATCCCAAGAAAATCTCTTATTAGTTAATTGAAGATTCTAAATTGTTCATAATTGCAAATGTGAGTTTGATTAGTTGTTTTGTCTATAAGTGTCCTGTGATTGGCTGGTGACCAGTCGAGGTTGGAACACACCTTTTGCCCAAAGTCAGCTGAGATCGGTTCGCTCCCACTCACGACTCTACTGAGAACATATGAATATTACATCTAGCTCCCAAAATGACACGGAGCACTTCCATTATTTATGAATTAATGCCTCTATTTATTCACTAAAAACAGAAGTTTCTACGGTCAGATTTTTGTCAAGGGCCACAATAAGTTATATCACTGTTTACCTAAGTTTATTAAACCAAGGTATCCATTGTACTTTTGAGAAATCTGAAGGCACACCACAAGCCAATAATACAAAAATAATTAATAATAATACAAAAAAAAAAGATAATTTTGTCACATTTTGGCGGCACGGTGGATCACATGGTAAAGCGTTGGCCTCACAGTTCTGAGGACCCGGATTCGATCACGGCCCCAGCGGGTCCAGGATTGAACCCTAACCTCAGAACTGTGAGGCCAACGCTTTACCAGCTGATCCATTGTGCTGGGTATTTGTAATTAATACATTGTAAATTTCTGAGAAAATAAAATGAAATTGGATCATTTCTCACAGCACACCAGAAACATATCTCCATGGTTGGGGATCTCCGAAATAAATAAATGTTGTGTTGTTATTGTATTTTTACATAGGTCCTAAATAAACATTGGAAGCTGTGGAAAGAGCGACTGGAGGAGACTGAAGACAAACCTTTCCAAGCTCTGACAGACCTGGCATTGACCAACTACAGGTGCTTTTCATTTCTTTTTTTATGTGTATTTGCCATAAACATCTCAAGTTTTTTTTCCGCTTCTCTTTTCAGGACGCATCTGTTGAGTCGCTGTTTTGACCACTGGAGCGAGAAATTTGCACACCAAAGACATATGCAGGTATTTGGACATCCACGTATGCCTCGTTCACATCTGTCAATTTTCTATACCGCATATCCCGTTCAGGGTCACAAGGAGCTGGAGCCTTTCACATCTGACTTGGGACAAAATGCGGACTACGCTAGTCAGTTGCAGGGCAAACGTAGAGACAAACAATCATTCACTGTCACAATAATGTCACTAGTTGGTAAGTCAACCCAGGGTGCCTGCAACAGATTCAGATGAAGTCAGTCACCATCAGTAACTGAAAATAAGTATTTGAACACCCTGCTATATTGCAAGTTCTCCCACTTAGAAATCATGGAGGGCTCTGAAATTTTCATCATTGGTGCATGTCAACTGTGGGAGAGATAATCTCAAAAGAAAAATCCAGAAATCACAATGTATGATTTTTTTTTTTTTAACGATTTATTTGTATGATGCAGCTGCAAATAAGTATTTGAACACCTGTCCATCAGCTAGAATTCTGACCCTCGAAGACCTGTTAGTCCGCCTTTAAAAGTCCACCTCCACTCCACGTATTATCCTGAATCAGATGCACCTGTGCGAGGTCATTAGCTGCATAAAGACACCTGTCCCCCCACCCCCATACAATCAATTAAAAAAAATGAGTGTAATTAAAAAAAGTGTAATTTCTAACTTGCAATACAGCAGGGTGTTCAAATACTTATTTTCTTCACTGTATGCAAGTTCAGCTTTAAATGCGATATTGAGCAGAAAATGTGACGAGAAATCACAGCTTGCATTTACGGGCGACAGTCGTTCATCCGTAAGAAGCTTTGGAACTGGACATTGATGGCAACTACCGCTTGCCTGCTTCTTGCTTCCTGTCGAATGCTCGTTGACTGGCTCTTCTTATGCTGCTGTGCAGGAGCTGGAATGGCGTGCTGATGTTTGGTTTGAAGAGCACCTTTTGGCCCATTATTTCAATTCGTGGTGTAAATATATTCTGCAGAGAAGAATGAAGAAGGACAGGAGAGAGAAGGCAGTTTTCTACCATAAGTGGGTGCATTTGCTGTCTCTTGTTCTCGGACTATTAATTTAACCCATTCGTGGGCAGCGTCCCATTTTCCACGCATTATAATCCTTCAGTATATCAAAATATTTAAGTGTTTTAATCTGATTCTGATTATGGTTTTTGGGACAATCTACTAAGAAAATCCAAGTACCCTCTCGCGGGCAGCGTCCCATTTTTTGGGACAAGATTATAAATTAGTAAAGTTATCGTATAACTTAACCATAAATGGAAAAAAAGTGTTATTTCCTTGATTGTGGCCTGTTAGGAGACTTATCTCAACAGGGCAAAAAATTGCCACCCTGCACATGAATGGGTTAATCCCGTTTGGAAAAGAAAACATTGTTTTGACACCTTTTCCTTCAGACAGCGCCTGTGCACTTGGGTGTTGTGCACCTGGCGGCAACAGTCAGAGAACCACAAGGACGAGATGCTGTCGTTGCGAATAGTATGTTGTCGCTTTTATGAATTGAGTGAATCACAATTGTAATATGTAGTGGGCACAGAACAAACATTGCAGCTGATGGCGCGCAATGCGTTCCCCAGGCCATTCTCCACGAAGAGCAAGGCCACGTGCAGAGAGCCTGGGCTCGATGGAGGAAACGGACGAAGCAGCTGCAGGAGAAGCACCAGCAGGCGTCTGAACGTCATTACCCGCAAAGTCTTCCCCACGTCTCGTTGGAGCAGAGGGAAGACGCCACCAGTGAGTTCCAGGCCAGGTGAGGCGAAGCAGACCTCTTCCTTCTGTTAGCCACATTGGCAATGTATTTTTTATATTTATGTTATCTTGTTATACTGACTGAATGACGAATGAATGGTTTTGTGATTGATTGCGCAAATACTTAATAGTAATATAATAATAACAAGCTACACTGTGTTAATTTTTATGTTACAATATTTGTGTGTTTAGCTCGATTAAATAATACATGGTGCTGCAGCATCAGTGTTAAACTAAAAGTTTCTTGTTGTAATTAAAATATTAATGATTGGAAATTATTTTTGTACTTTAGGACCAATGACCGGCAAGCTTGTCGCCAGGGTGAACTTTACAACGTCAGATGGGCTTTGGATAGGTGGAAAAAGGTGATCGTCTTTTACAGTACAACCTCGGTTCTCGACCACAATCCCTTCCAGAAGGCGGTTTGAGAAATTATTTGTTCGAAAACCAAATCGATGTTTCCCATTACAATGAATTGAAAAAGAAATAATGCGTTCTAAACCTGCTGAAGAGATTTACATTTGAAAAATGTAAATACAGTGGTTCCTCGGTTCTTGAACGCAATCCGTTCCAGAAGGCCAGTTGAAAAACCGAAACATACGGAAACTGAAGTGCGTTTTCCCATTGCTATGAATGGAAAATGAAATAATGCGTTCCAAGCCTAAAAAATTGTTTTTTTAATCTTTTTTTTTTTAAGCTTTTCCTGATAATAAACTGCATAGTAGAAATACATGTATAGTTGAAATACTTTATATAAGTGTGCATTGCCGTGTTTGTAGCGACTCGGCCCCCAGACTTGTCAACTTTTTTTATGAACAAAAAGTGCAGAATAACTTTAAACAAACAATAATGAGGGAAAAAAAAAACGCAAAAAAACTATTTTTACAAAAAGTAACATACAAAAACATTAACTCGTAATGCGCGTTAACAAAATCTTGGAAACAAAATGCAGAAATCCTAATGGAACAGAGCATTATTAAAGTTCACAAGAAAAAAGCAATGCAAAATTATCAAGTCCTGTGTCAAATCTTTTCAGTTGGGGGTGACTCGCCCCCTGGAAGTTCTTTTCTTTTCCCAAAGAACTTATCTAGTGTCACTTCTTTGGAGCCATGATTGTTGATTAATAGTCCTCAAAAGGAAGAAAAAACAGTCAGTAAATGTAGCTACCGGGACACATCTGCGTACAGAGGCTGCGTTATACACAATAACAACGCGCATCGTGGGTCAGCTGGTCGGGCCACGTGCATTATGTTATTTCCGGGTTTTGTCGGGGGCGTTCGAGTACCGATTTTCGCTTGAAAACAGAAGCAAAAAAATCTCAAAATTTTCGTCCGAAAACTGATTTATTCGAGAACCGAGTATTCACTATATATTCCTTCCAACATTTTCTTGTACTTCTATAGTGTGAAAAGAAGCATTTCTGTTTTGAACAGCTCATACAGAGCCAAGTGATACATTTGTGGTGAAAAAGTAGCACGTGTAGCAAACAAGTTCATTTGTTTCAGTTTGTTCAGAGACAGAAATTGACAAAGGTTCAGCGGTGCCACGAAAACAGAATTGGCAAGCACAGCTTCGAGCCCTGGAAGGTACATGCAATATACAAATAACATGAACATAACAATGAATTAATATCCGTGTTAAGTCAACATAATTACACAGTGAGATGAAGTACAAGAGTTGTGTGCAATTTCTGCTTTTAGAAATATACTAATGTGCCATTTTAATCGACACTGTCAGAGCCATTAATTTAACAATTTTTTTACAACTGCATACATATTGTCAGATTTGCACCCATCAATCAAAATTGAGCCTTATCATTTTTGCAAAGGTCATGTTTTCAATTTAGCTCTTGCATCGGATCTAATTTGACTGTACTATACTGTAGCTAATTTTATTTCCAACGTGTATAACACATAATGTTTGTTTTTTTTTTAATGCAAATAGCTCCACGACACACTCAAAACATTTGAGCCGACAGAACGAGCACTTTGGCATTGGGCCCTCACTCTTCAAGCCAAGGTATGGCCAACCTGCTTCATCCCTTCTTGCGGTAAACATGAGTGCAGGAGGCAGGAGGACACTTGTTTTGAATGTGTTTATTTTTGGGAATCCACTGGAGATGCTGTATGGGTGGAGGCTGTGGGTCATAAAGAAGCGCAGGAAGAAGGTGGAGGCGTTTGAAGCTGCTCGGGTGAACAAAATCCAGCCGCAGAAGGTGAGCTTGATGTGCTTAAGGGACAACTTTTTGGCCTGGAAGGTACACTCAACTAAAAGTGTGCATTAAATCAGGTGTTCCTGGCCTTGGGAGAAGAATTAAAGGATGGGGTTTCTGGCCGGCACCAGAAGGGAAAAGTACTCAACAGTCCTCAGAGTTCTTTCAATCAAGGCAAGATTAAAGCATACACCTGGTTTTGGGCACCAGAGATAAAGAAAACATATTCAAAAAATACAAAAATAAAATTGAAATGTGATAAGATTAGCACCACGGAAATAAGTTAAGTACGCGGGAAACGACAATTACTCTCTGCATCTTAAAAATGTTTTAAATTGCATATCAATGTATGAAAATGGGGACGGCTCGGTGTCTCCCTCGGTAAAGTGTTCGCCCCCCAGTTCTGAGGACCCGGGTTCGATCCCAGCCCTCCCTGTGTGGAGTTTGCATGTTCTCCCCGTCCCTGTGTGGGTTTTCTCCGGGCACTCCGATTCTGTCCCACAACCCAAAAACGTGCAACATTAATTGGACACTCCAAATTGCCCCGAGGTGTGATTGTGAGTACGGCTGTTTGTCTCTATGTGCTCTGCGATTGCCTGGCAACCAGTTTACCTGTTGACAACTTGGAAAGGCTCCATCACACCCCGCGACCCTTGTGAGGATAAGCGGCTAAGTAAACGGATGGATGGATCGGACAAGATTAAAGTTGTAATATTACATAAATAAAACGCAACGTCAAAATTTCCATGTGACCAGCACAAATGTCTCACGCTAGTAACTTGCTGGATCATATCATAACTCTCTAAAACAGCAGGTCAAGAGGAACTTACAGATATGAGCCGGAACATTCTGAGGTTCTGTGTTTGAATTTACCGCACCTCTTGCCCAAATTCAGCTGGGATAGCCCCCAACACACCCCCGCAACCCAAATTAGGATCAATCTTAGAAAATGGGGAGAGATGTTAAAAACACCTTGGGATGATTCCACTCAATCAGATTGAATAAATTCAATTGCCACAAGAGGTCATTTCAGCGGCTTAATCATAATAATAAATAATATTATAATAATATTATTAAAGCTCGATGATGACTGGAACTTCAAATACAACACTTGAAAATATACCAAAAATATAGTCATAAGTAGCTGCATCAGCAACTGCATTTCTACTGTCGTGTATCACCAGTGGAGTTGCTGCGGAGGGAGCGAATAAGCACGGAAAAAGCCCGGAAGCATTACAACTCCAAACTGCTGTGCAAAGCGCTGAGAGCGTGGAAGACGCAGCACCAAACCCGCCTCAAATATCAGGTACATTTATTCACCGGCTACCTGCAACCGTCGTATTAAGCAATTCGACCCTGTGCCGTCATCGCGTCTCATGACAATGTGGTGGTGACGCAGGGGATGAAACGACAAGGAATCTTGTTGCTGAGACTGAAGATGTACCGGACCTACTTTGCACTCTGGAGGAGGAAGGTTTGTGTTCCTGCATTTCCGGTTTGATCCAGTACCAGAACTATTTGTCACGGCTCACTCTGTTCTTTAATCCCGGCCGCTGGGTTTTTACATTAGTATGTGCCCTGTAATGTGCATTTTTTTCATCCTCTCCCCTGTAAAATTGATTCAGCAAAAATCATTTATTCCTTTATTTTTTTTTTTTTTGTCCAAACAATTGGTTAGTAAAACTATTGTATATAATACAATTTAAAAAAAATGCAAATAGTCTATTTTGTCAGATAATATTAATAGATGAGTATGTGTCAGCTGGTAAAGCGTTGGCCTCACAGTTCTGAGGTCCCTGGTTCAATCCCGGGCCTTCCTGTGTGGAGTTTGCATGTTTTCCCCGTGCCTGCGTGGGTTTTCTCCGGGCACTTCGGTTTCCTCCCACATGACAAAAACATGCAACATTAATTGGACACTCAAAATTGCCCCAAAGTGTGATTGTGAGTGTGGCTGTTTGTCTCTATGGGCCCTGTGATTGGCTGGCGACCAGTTCAGGGTGTAACCCGCCTCCTGCCTGTTGACAGCTGGGATAGGCTCCAGCACTCCCCGCGACCCTCGTGAGGGTTAGCGGCTAAGAAAACGGATGGATGGATATTAATAGATGAATGTAATGTGATAATATATTACTGTAACATTATAACAACACTAATGTAATAATATGAATGTAACGATATTATTAAATTACTTATTGTAATAAAGTATTTAAAGGAATTACAATGTTATTCATAAAATGAACAATTTTACAGACAAATTTAAACTTTTTGTATAACTTGATCGATGAATTGTCATGAGCAAGGCTGGACCGCGGTCAAGAGGGGCATGGCCTGGCCACCGCTCCGAGCGGTTTCATCTCTGAGACCTGTTGCCGGTCACTGTGTCACATGAGGCAATGTGATTAGGCCAAGTATTTAACTTGGACTTTTGTCACTGGTTTTTACCAGTTCGTTGAGTATGCTTTCCCACATCCAGGTTTATTCCGCCACTGCGCTATTATAGTCCAGTCACGCTTTGGGTTATGCTCTTTAGTTGACTCACAGTTATCGGACATTGTTTCTTGTGTTTTGGATCCTACCATCTTGGACTGTGTTGTGTCATGCACAACTTTTGTTTATAATAGAACCCATTGAACATCATGTCCTCATCTTGGACTCCTGCATTTGGGTCCGCCCGTGCACCGCTGGTTCGTGACGCGAATGTTTTTTTTAGCAACAAAAGTTTGCCCACCCCGTGTCTTAATTGTAGTGGAGAAAACACATAGAAGCAGATCCTTGAATCAATACCTCTCTGATAGCGTCGTCAGAATTACCAATGGCAAGTAGGTTATGCTGTTGCTAAATAACCTGTACATTTACTTTTATCCGTGCAAACAGCTCCAGTTCAAACTCAAAGTGTCTGAGCAGACCGAGCAAGCGCTCTGGCATTGGGCCCTCACTCTTCAAGCCAAGGTATCAGCCCCCCACCTGTTCCCTTCCTGCTTTAAGAATCAGCATTGACACAACGACTTGTCCGACTCTCTTTTGGAATCCTGCTGAAGGTGCTGCACGCGTGGAGGCTGTGGGCCGCAGAGCAGCGTAGGAGGAAGACGGAGGGGGGGGAAGCCGCTCGGGTGGTTGAAGACCACCCGCAGGGTGCGGGCATGACACGCGTCATGACAGACAGCAAACCCGTGAATGACATCAGAAGGAGCCTGCAAGAGCTTGGAACACAACGAGAAGAAGAACCAGCGTGTTCACAATGGGAGGAAAAAGTATGTGGATGAATTTTAGCTCATTCCTCTTGACAAAACCCATTTCAAGCCGTCCGCTTCTTTTCTGTAGCAAAGGCTCCATATTCAGAAGGTGGTGAAGTGTTGCGCAATGAGGTGGAAGCGGCGGGCCCTTTGCAAGCCACTAAAAAAGACGGTGACCTTTTGTAATCCTGATCCGAAACCTGTTTCTCGATCTGACACGGAGGAAAGCGACACAGACGACAGTGAGCTGTGAGTCCATAACGGCCGTTAAAAGTTTGAAAATATTGTCAAATGTAATATCGTGTTGCCTTCTCACTTCAAGAATCCATCCCATAATGCGACGCCAGACTCGACGCTGCGAGGAACTGTTTGAGGCCTCACTGAGCGTATTGCCATATGACGGGTAGGACTTTTAATCATATATTTACATTTTTCCACTGGTTGCAATATTTAAGTATAGAGCTCGTGCACGTGACATCACCATTTTCACGGCGCCATATTGCCGGTCAAAAAGAGGTGCTCGACAGTGTGGGGGATGTTGAACCGGAGGAGCAGAATATTCGCAATACCCGAAACCTGTTGTGCTGTTGGTTGTCACAACAGACGAGACAGATATTCAAAGAGGTCATTTTATAGAATACCAGCTGAAAAGACAAGAAAAGATTGATGGATTTCAGCAATTAAACGTGATGGATGGTGCCCAACCAAATACAGATGACTGTGTAGCGATCACTTCAATTCTTGTGGGAATTCTTCTTCTCAATCTCAAATTCCCAAGAAGTATTTATAATGCCACGCTGGCTCATTTGAGAACAATGCGTTAAAAAAAAAGAAAAACAGAGTCGTCTCCAACGTACACAGAAGCGTGCTACGGCCACACGTTAATCTTCGGTAAATCTCTCCCCTCCAGATTTTTTTTTTTTTTAAATATGCATTGTTCTCAAATGACTCCAGTGCTTATTTCAAAAAAAGAAAATAAATCGTCGGTCACACAGAGGTTTACCTAGGTTAACGTGTGGCCGCAACACGCTTCCGTGTACGGGAGCTGAAGCCTATCCCGGCGGTTTATTTTCTTTTTTTAAATACGCGTTGAACTTATTTGAGAACAATGCATATTTAAAAAAAAAATACATCTGTCACGGAGCGGTTTACTGAAGTTTAACATATGGCCGCAACGCGCTTCCGTGTACGAGGAGCCGACTCGCTGTCCAAAAACAAACATAGTTAATGAATGCGAGTTTGTGTAAACGCAGGGGTCGTTTATTTAAATATTGGTATTTGCATTGAAAAAATCTGAATGGCTCCATCACGAAGTGGGATTTATTCTTGATTGAGAACAGATCCAGCAACGAAGTATTTATATGCTTTTAGACTTTTCTAGGCTTTCAAACTCTTCTGTGTAAATCTCGACGACTTACTCCCCAGATACGCGTGTAGATCCAGTTGTCCGAGACAAGCGGAAGCCGGTTAACAGTCCAATTTCTTATTGGCGAAAACGTCGACTTTGGCATTAAACATGGGTCCTTGATGCCAAGTGTCTCATTTTTCCACTTACCTTCGTTTATTATGACCTTCTAAATGTTTAACGGTAATGGACAAAACTCTGGGTGTCGTCCTATAAGACGTATTTTCTGGTCGTCTCCAACCGACTTAGCATTGAAGAATTCTTTGTTTGACCGGCACTTCCGGCCAGTGAGGTGATTTGATGACATAGGTGCACGAGCTCTATATAATTTATAATGTAACTGTGGATTAAATAGTGAACCTTGCAGTCATTATCACAAAAGCGTTGTTTGGTCTTTTTTTGTTCAGCTGTCAACATTCTGCCGGAGCAGCCCAACAACTGCGGGAGCACATTTCTTCATCCCGGACGGCTCTACTTGCACTGTCATCCTCTCCCCTCCGTCGTCCTTTCATTCCGTTCAGCGGAGACGAGCGTCTTGTGCCACCCCAGAAAGCTCCCATTTCCATCACGGACCGGACTCAGGCACAGCGTGAGCTGCTAATGCCTCCCACTGCTTTCATGAGCACAGAAAACAGAGGACAGGTAATAATTACTGCTTAGACTGTGATGTCTACATCGATTCACCGCCATGCCATCAACCTTCCATTTGTTATTTGTGTTTAAGTGGGGACGTGCCAGCGTTCTAACAATGGAACCCAGTATAGAACATTTTTCATCACAACCTTCAGGTACATTCCAATTAACTTTACACAAATTATTTTGAGCATTTATTGTGGTGCCTCTTCAAGACGTACACGCGAGAGAACTTAGCGGAGAGTCGGCGACCAATCGAAGCTCATCGCTGATAAGTGAGCTGATGAGCATCCAGCAGGACATGAAGAGCTTCCTGCAGGACCGGAAGCAGCTCAGGTGAGCGCTCGTGCCGACGCTGCGTTCCCCTCGCTCTTTTGTATAATTCTAGTCGGTCATTTACCGGAGGGGTTTTGGCTACACAGGCTCTGGCAGAGAGTGAAAAATGTCTTGCAGACTTGGCTGCAGACCAGCGGAAAAGAGGAAATGGATAACAGAGCAGTTTGTCAACAGGTGAAGGAGGTAAAGGAGCGCTGTTGGTTTTATGCACATTCATATCCAAACAGAATGACCCGACTTGCCTCTCAATTGCTGATTTGCGTGTTGACAGCTTGAGGAGCGCATCGAGAGATTGTCCTTTGAGCTGGGAACACGAAGGCTGACGATGCGTTTCCACGCGGAAAGGCTACAACATTTACAAGCTGTCCTCGACTGCTCGGGGTTTTCTTCTCTTTGTCGACAAGCGCGGATGTGAACGTAACGTTTCGCGCAATGATTGAGAGTTAAAGTCTGGTCAATTCATTATATTTGTTATTTTTCTCAACGGTGTACCGTGTACATCTGATTATGTGCGTCATTTTAATGTCCTGCTGTGTTGAAGAGTTGGTGAAGTAGAATATAGTTCATGTCACATCCATATTTGACTTGAACACAAAGCCAGCGTATACTTTTTAAACACTTTCCCGTTGTAAATGTTCAGGGTTTGCTAAAAAAAAATCATCTTTGCTTACTCATCAAAATGTAAAAATGAATAAAAGCACAACCAGCCCTTTTATGATGTGTCATCCTGTTGTTTCAAACCCCCCCCTCTCTCAATCTCTCAAATTTCTTTAAAACACACGTTTTTATTGGTTTTATTGATAGATTTTTTTTTTTACCACTTATGAAATTCACATCACTGACTTCCTCTATCAAAATGCCAGTTGTCGACAACTGAACACAAACTCAATTATTGTAAAATGAAATTACATCACATACTGATTAGACTGCACGGTGGAGCATCCGGTAAAGCGTTGGCCTCACAGTTGTGAGGACCCGGGTTCAATCCCAACCGTCCCTATGTGGAGTTTGCATGTTCTACCCGTGCCTGCGTAGGTTTTCTCCGGGCACTCCGCTTGTCCTCCCACATCCCAAAAACATGCACCATTAATTGGACACTCTAAATTGCCCCCAGGTGGGATTGTGAGTGCGGCTGTTTGTCTCTATGGCGACCAGTTCAGCGTGTACCCCGCCTCCTGCCCGTTGACAGCTGGGATAGGCTCCAGCACTGCCCGTGACCATCGTGAGGATAAGCGACAAAGAAAATGGATGGGTGCTGATTTAAATGACATTCAATATTCATGATTTTGATTGTGGGAGCAGAAAAGCACAAAGCTCCTCGTGGGCCGCCATCTTGGGTCTTGCGCAACCGTGGCGCAGTCACCGTGTGCACACTGCTGAATTGTTAAATGCAAAATTCTCTACGTGTAAACTGGACTGTCAATTGTGTTCATAACAACTGTTGGCAAATGAGGCCCATTTCACTTCGAGCTTTCTCACGCTATTCCCCAAAAGCTTAAAAATGGGTGTTGTCCCGTTTCCCACAGTCGTTAAATGTTTCCATTCGTATGAAAAAAGCCCTTTCAGGATTTACCCTGCGGCTGATGTTGCTCGGTTGTGTTTCTGTTTCTCTGTTACGCCCTGTGCCGCTAATTCTTTGGGCATGTGATGCAAGACTCAAGGCTTTTTGTTTAAGAAAGTGAACACTCGTTACACGGCGACCTACAATAGGGCACAATGAGACTTATTTGCATCATCTTACTGCATTTCATTTTTGTCTGCTGCACCTCAAGTAAGTATTGCCGTCGAGATCGATAGATTGTTTTGCTGCCGTGTTCAAAATCTTTTTTCTTTTCTAATCTTTGCTTGGCAACTGAGTTTTTTTTTTTTGGAGGCCTTTAGATATGAATACAGATGACAACTGACACAAATTCTTCCTTGCACAACAGCTAAGAAGATGCGTTGGTGCACAGTGTCCGATCCTGAGCAGAGGAAGTGTGCAGAAATGGGGAAAGCCCTGCTCGCCGTGCCGCCTCCAGCCACTGCGAACGCTTTTCCCGGACTTTCTTGCATCCGAGCCTTCAGCCTGACTGACTGCATCAACAAGGTCACGGTGAGTCAGCCCACCGCCCGCCCGAATGCAGTAACAAACAGTAAGCAAGCGACTTGTGTTTTCAGGCTAATCGCGCAGATGTGGTGACGCTAGAGGCGGGAGGTGTTTACTCTGCGATGAAGGAATTCGGCCTCGCGGCTGTCGCCAAGGAGACGTACAGCGATGGTAAATATCCGCTAAATTCTGTGACATATCCTCATCGTTCAACCATCTGATCCGGTGTTGATGTCATCTGACCTGCAGGAGGCTGCGTTTTGTCTGTGGCTGTGGTGAAAAACAGCAGCTTGTCCGTAAAGTCCCTGCGGGGTCTCAGGAGCTGTCACAGTGGGTTCCGATGGACGGCCGGGTGGAGTCTTCCGCTTGGGTTCCTGCTGTCCCGCAATTACCTGAGCTGGTCGAAGGAGAGGCCGCTCGCAAAGGGTGATGAACGTGTTTTAAATCTGGGGTCACCAATTCTCTCAGCTCCCTGAAGGTCCCTTCGCTCTGGTTCTCTTTACAAGTCTAATGTCCAGTTGTTGGCAAACCAAGCATGGGCATTTTTTTTTTCTGAAGGCGGGGATATCCCCCTATAGCTGCAGCAAAGCTCCTGAATCCCATGGTAACAGGTCAGCACAAGGCTGTTGGTGTAGGCCCTCTATGTTTGTACCTGCAAGTGCACCGCAAACTTTGTCTGCCACCCCTTGTGTCTTGATTGGTTGTTTTTCCTCAGGTGTGGTGGTTTCTTAAAAATCAAAGATTTATGTTGTTTTTTTCTTTCAACATCATTTCAGTCATGCAGTAATTTTCAACAAATAATGGATGACAAAATATGGTTTTTTGTTTGTTTGTTTTGAAAATGACAAACTCCAAATTCAATTGGTCGATCAAGGAAATAATGTCCATCCCCCTTCCAAGCTAGGCCTATAAATCATGCTTGTATTAGATTGGTGGGAAATTATGTATCCCAGTACTAATACAGAATAGCGATAGTAATATTCAGTCCCAACATCAGGTAACCTCCGTTTTTACTTCCTGTCGGTGCAAATGATTCTTTTCCTCGTGCTGCTCCCACCTCCGTCCCTTACTAACACCTTTTACTTATTTTCTTCCTGCACGGCCAGGCGTGAGCGCCTTTTTCAATGCCAGCTGCGTTCCCGGATCTGCTGCCGTGGCGCCACATCTCTGTTCTCTGTGCCGAGGCCAGAAGTCTTACGTTCGACAAAAAAATTTACACTGCGAGATGTCTCACAGCGAACCTTTCTACAACAGCTACGGAGCCCTCAGGTCACAATCACTTAAGATAAGATCTTTGACTTTGGGTGTAGGGTAGGATGCAGAAGTGTATAATGCTGTCTTTCCTGTGGCACAGATGTCTCAAGAGTGGTGCGGGAGATGTTGCATTCGTGGACCATTTGGCACTTGAAAGTATCGAAAGTAAGTGTTCCTAAAATATTACTTTCCAACGTGAAATCAACACTTCCTTGGATTGTGTTTGCTCTGCCAGACAGTGAAAGGGACAAGTTGAGGTTACTGTGCACAGACGGCACCCAAGCGCCACTCAGTCATTACAAAACCTGCAATCTGGGCCGAGGTCCAGGAGCGGCCGTGGTCACCCGATTGAGCTTTCGGACGGTGGCTCGCAAGTTTCTTCTCACGCTGCAGGTATGCCGCATGTCTGTGATGAATCTCCTGTTCGTGTAAGGACGGTTAGCAAACTTTATTGGTCTATCCGTCCATCTATTTTCTGCGGGTCATCTGACTACTATGCTCATCACAGTGTTTCTCTGCCACTTCAGTTTAGTCCTAGTTCATAGTTTACAGTATGTCCTGGTCATCAGACCTCACTGCATGTCTTTTTGATCCTGCCTAGCCTAGCGTTTCTGTACCTCTGCCTTCTCGGACTGCTTACACCGTGTATGACCTCAGTTTTGAATAAAACCTACGCCTAACATCATTTCCTCGTCTTGGACTCCTGCATTTGGGTCTAGCCACCCACCGGAGGTTCGTGAAAGAGTAGAGAGATGAGTTGGAGGCTAAAGCAGAAGGTTACATACTTTTAGCAGTATATGTGCAAGACTCTTACTGTTAATGTGACATAGTCTCAATTCTTGCGATTCTAATGCTATTTATTTTGTACATTTCATAGACGCTTTTTGGCCGTCAGGGCCGTGAGAGGCATCGCTTCCAACTCTTCGACTCATCTTCTTTTGGGGAAAGAGACCTCCTTTTCAAAGATGCCACAGCCAAACTAGCTGCTCTGCCGGATGGCGTGGACCTCAGTCAGGTGTTGGGACTGGGTTACATAACACTGCTCAAGGGTCTCGGACATGAAGGTGCTTGCTCCATCGGGGTGTGTCTGTTGTGGTTACTTGTTGATCATGTGCGTGACTTGACTGACGTTTTTGTGTCTTTGTGTGCAGGAAGCTCGCTGGAGGACAGTGTTGTGCGGTGGTGCTGCATCAGCCACGCGGAGCTGACGAAATGCGAGCAGTGGGCTCTGAACATAGAGTCAGACCCGCTGGTGTGTGTTAGAGCGGCCTCCATGCGAGACTGCGTGAAGAAAATTAAGGTAATAGCACGCACGGTGTTTCACAAATAGAATAGAATAGAAATAGAAAAAAGATCAGTGTCACATAAGACATGTAGTCCGAGACACTTTCTTAGCCTTCTCTGCCATACCATAATGCGTTCCTGGAAAGATCCTCCACAACTCTTGTCTTCTTAGCCGTTTTGATGTCGTCCAAGTCTTCAAAACAGGTCCCCTCGATGACCTCCTTGCGCTTGGGAAAGAGATAAAAAGCATAGAATCCAGCTCGGGTGAGTGGGGAGGGTGGTCCAATATGGTGGTGTTCTCCTTGGTAAGGAACAGTAGGCTTCTAATGTGGATTGTGAGCAGGCACGTTGTCATGGTGAGGGACCAGATGCTGAAGGAAATCCGCGTACCTGTGCCAGTTTATCGTCTGGCCACAGTGAAGGGGGAAAATTGCCTCGAAATATCTCTCGCGTGTGACATTAGTCCAGGAACTTTTCTGACACATCTCATATACTGTCCATTCCTGTGATTCTCAGCCGTGAATCTCAACTAGGAAAACATAGCTTTGAGATCAGCACAAACTGAAGGTGGTAAACTGGTGTTGTGGAATATTTCTGAAATGAAGACCTAAGTCTAAATCATCATCAGTCAGACACATATCTTTCATGTATTTTCTTAGGACGGGAAGAGAAATGAAAAAAAAAAAAATAAACAAAATAGAAACGATTTTGTTCAGCAAAGCACTTTCTCTGCCTCTGACTCAATTTCATGGCAGGAACATTATTGCAGTTTGTCTTTGGATGGTTCACCCCCCGCCCCCCAGGATATTTTTACTTAAAATTGTACTCACTTTTGTTGCTGTGTGTTGAATTACTGTATAAGCTGTACTCTACAAACGTTACATAGAAGCAAAGTGTTATTTTTTCAGTTGTTCCATAAGAAAATATGAAAAGACATTGACAAAAGCGGCACGGTGACTCAGCTGGTAAAGGATCGGCCTCACAGTTCTGAGGACCCGGATTCGATCCCGGCCCCGCCTGGGTGGAGTTTGCATGTTCTCCCCGTGCCTGTGTGGGTTTTCTCCGGGCACTCCGCTTGTCCTCTCACATCCCAAAAACATGCACCATTAATTGGACACTCTAAATTGCCCCATGGTGTGATTGTGGGTGCAGCTGTTTGTCTCTATGTTCCCTCTGATTGGCTGGCAACCAGTTCAGGGTGTACCCCACTTCCTGCCCATTGACAGCTGGGATAAGCTCCAATACCCCCGCGACCCTCATGAGGATAAGCGGCTAAGAGAATGGACGGATGGATATTTACATAGACTTGAGATGCATATTCACTTTTATGAGACAGTCTTAAATGAAATTGTTTGGCTGCATTTTGTGCAATAGTAATATTTCATTTTACTATATTCATTTAAAGTATGTACATGATGTCTTGTTCAGCTTCTTAATAATTTGCTTCGAAAGGCACTCTTAAAATTTCCGCATTTGTGGTTATGTTTCTAATTTTGAAAACAACATTGTCTTTATAGCTTCTCTAAAACTATGTCTGGACTTAGCGACAATAGGAAAATGCAGGTCCCATGATGACAGCAGTTGAGATCCTCTGCCTTATTATAATCTGAATATATTCTATTCTGTGCACAGCAGGATGAGGTGGACGCGGTCTCACTAGACGCAACTCATGTATATATTGCAGGAAAATGTGGCCTGGTTCCGGTCGTAACGGAATATTATGGTCAAGGTATGTTGGTATTTCCTGTTCCTATCGTTAACCTACATCAGGGGTGTCAAACTCATTTTTGTCGCGGGCCACATTGTAGTTACGGTTTACCTCAAAGGGCCGTTATGACTAAAACCATAATCTTTAATCGCCTCATCATATTTACACATGAAATTTATAAACTCATGTCATGAGCCAGCGGTGCAGGGGCGGACCCAAATGCAGGACTCCTAGTCAAAGGCATGATGTTCAGTGGGTTTTGTTGTAAACTAAAGTTGTGCACGACAACACAGTCCAAGAAGGCAGGATCCAAAAAACAAGAAACAATGTCTGATAACTTTGAGACAACTAAAGAGCATAACAAAAGCGGGACTGGACTACAGTGGCGGAGTAACCCTGGATGCGGTAAAGCACACTCAACAAACTGGCCAAAGCCAGTGACAAAACTCCAACTTAAATACACGGTCTAATCACAGTGCCTCATGTGCAACAGCTGTGACCGACGACAGGTGTCATAGATGAAACTGCTCAGAGCGGTGCCGCGCCCTTCTTCATGACAACTCATTTTGAATCCGAGATCAAGTGTCATGGGGTTTTTCAAACATTGTTCATATTTGGGCACACAAAAATGCTTACAACATCTCAACGTTATCATTTATGATACGTGACAATTACAAATTTTCGTATAGGTTTTCACGAGAATCGTGGAAGTTGATGTGGATGATTTGCCTCCGCGGGCCGCATAAAAATCATCCGGCGGGCCGGATCTGACCCCCCCCCGGGCCTTGAGTTTGACACCTGTGACCTACATAAACATGCTTTGAATCGACTAATTCGCACTTGTCAAAAGGATTGTGGCTGTCTGTTTTCTTTAGATGGAGAATGTATGGCAACTGGAGTATCTGCTGGGCAAAAGACAGAAGGTAAGACAGTCTGAGCAGCTTGAAGGACTCCGGACATCTCCAAAAACCTTGCCTGCGACTCTGCTCAGTGTTGCCTTCGGTCGTGGGCGTGGCAGTGGCCAAGCGGTCCAACAGGCTCATCGCCATGGGCACCCTCGGGGGTCGTCGCTCCTGCCATGGCCACATGCACAGCCCCGCGGGGTGGCTGCTGCCGTACGCGCACACGCTCAGCCGGCAGCACGACAGCGGCCACGCAACTTGTGATCCAAACCGAGGTGCTGCAGAATTTGTTGATCACGCCGTCCGTGTAGCAAACAATTGCCTTTCAACTCGACCCTTTCCACTCTTGTCAGTGTACGGCGCCGTGTTTTGGAAAGGATGCCTTCCCGGCTCTCGGGGGAATCTGTGTAAAGTGTGTCTGGGGGGCACGGGCGAGGCGACAACCAAACGCTGCGCTGACAACCACAATGAGCGTTACTATGGCAACATGGGAGCTTTGAGGTATGCGTTGTCGCTCACATGAGGACAGTTGTGTTTCATTCTTTTATATTCTTAGGTTAGTTCACATGCATTGGGAGAAGGGTGAAAAAGCTCGTCATGTGTGTCAATTCTGGTGTACGGGAATTGATAGGTATGAGCTGTAAATGTTCGTATAACTTAAAACTATTTTCTGTTGGTAGGTGTCTGGTTGGAGATCCCAGTGGCAAAAGCTATGGCGATGTGGCCTTCCTTGAGAATCACAACCTTCAAGACAACATTCTCAGTAAGATCATGAATGAACGACAGGATGATTGAAATTTACATTTTGCTGTGTTCGATAATGCATTAATTTGTCGCATTCTTGCGACATTTTAGGCAAGTGATATCCAAAACAAACTTTTAGCCACATGTATACAAATAATAGAACACCCACAGGCATAGAGTCTTTATCCTCTGCAATGAAAAACTAATGCCATAACTGAGAGGCCCAAAAATCTGAGCCTCTAGTACACAGGTGTCAAACTCAAGGCCCGGGGGCCAGATCCGGCCCGCCACATGATTTTCGGTGGCTTGCGAAGGCAAATCATGTATGTCAACTTCTGTGATTCTTGTTCAAATTTGTACCAAAATTTCAAATTGTCGTATCATAACTGTGTGTATCATAATGTTGAGGTATTGCAAGTGTTTTTACGTTACCACGCATCAACAATAGCCATTACCCGTGATTTCTGATTCCAAAAGTAATTCAAAAATTTCATGTGTCAGTATGAGGCGATAAATGATTTTTATGGTTTCAGTCATACCTCTGAGGGTAACTGTAGTTCCCAATGTGCCGCACGATAAAATGAGTTTGACACCCCTGCTCTACTACATCCATCCATCAATTTTCTTTGCCACTTATCCTCACAAGGGTCGCAGGGAGTGCTGAAGCCTATCCCAGCTGTCAACGGGCAGGAGGCAGGCTACACCCTGAACTGGTTGCCAGCCAGTCACATGGCACATGGAGACAAATAGCTGCACTCACAATCACACCTAGGGGCAATTTAGAGTGTCCAATTAATGTTGCATGTTTTTGGGAGTTGCGAGGAAACCGGAGTGCCCGGAGAAAACCCACGCAGGCACGGGGAGAACATGCAAATTCCACACAGGCTGGGCCGAGATCGAACCCAGGTCCTCAGAACTGTGAGGCCGATCCTTTACCAGCTGACCCACTGTGCAGCCCCACTCGTACAGTATATCCTTATTTCTGTGTTATACTGCTCCTTGGTGGCCAAAATGTACACACTGAATAACCAGTACAATGTGAATGGCCACAGTGTGATTCATTTTTCTTTACAGTATAACATCATAAAATGCTATTTGTCTCGCTAAAAACATTTTCTTTGTAAGTTTGTTTGGGAGGGCGGAACAGATTACTGCCATTCTCATACATTTCAATGGCGAAAGATGATTTCAGTTAATTGAGCTGTGTGTGATCACGGATTCAATCATATTTGTACCTCAGACCACCACTGTATGCAGTTACTTTAAAACCACCATGTGGACCGTTACTTTTCTGGCATGTTCTGCTTTAGGTTTGAATTCCTCTGGTTGGGCAGAAGGGTGGACGCCGTCGGACTTTGAGCTGCTGTGCGGGGACGGACGTCGGGCGTCGTTGTCCGAGTGGGAGAGCTGTCACTTGGGCGTCATCCCGCCCAACACGGTCATGACCCGGCCGGTGCTCACGGCACGGGTTTACAACTTCCTCGTCAAGTCTGAAGTGAGCATACGGGCAACCGATTTTTCATTTTGATTTATGCCGTATGGGGAAATAAGATTCTGACATACCCCCAGAGCCATAACTTTAGGAACACCTGTGTTTATTACAGTTGCTTTCAATAGTGTAAAACCGCACTACAACATGCTGAGACAACAATGATCATCTTTATTAGGGAACGCGTTTCAAACTTTCAGGAAACACTGGCGGCCAAGCCAAGATCCGAGTTTAAACTCTTTGAATCTCGACGCTACGGCGAAAGCGATTTGTTGTTCAAAGACGTGACCCGATGTTTCCTCCACACGAGCCACGCGGATTGGCGCTCCGTTCTGGGAGAGGAGTTTTACAGCCGCGTGGAAGCTGCCTTCAACTGCACCCAGTCTGGTACTAATACAAACACATTTGTATCATGAAATACTATGCAAAATGTAACAAGCACATGCATTTTTTTCCCCTTTACAGCAGACATCTTACACTTCTGCAGTCAAGATGTGTGCAGTCCACTTTAATGGCCACTGAGAATCAGTCCAAATAATTTTGATTAATCAGTTTGTGTGTCAAATACTTTAATGAAAGGCTGATTCGAAAGTTCCAACGGATCACAGGATTTGTTGCAGATACGGGTTTCTCTTGGTACCACTTTCCTTGTCATAAACTCATTATGTGATGTATTAAAGAGTACTGTAGAAGTGACGCTATCATAACTTCTCTATGTTTACCTTGTTGGGGAGGGGGGGGGGGGATGTTGGGCTAGCGATTAGCACCTCTCAGTTTCAATGTTCTAATCTGTCTGGCCTTCCTTTGTGGGGTCTGCATGCCCTGAACTGGTTGCCAGCCAATCGCAGGGCACATAGAGACAAACAACCACACGCACAATCACACCTAGGGGCAATTTAGAGTGTCGAATTAATGTTGCATGTTTTTGGGATGTGGGGGGAAACCAGAGTGCCCGGAGAAAACCCACGCAGGCACGGGGGGAGCATAAAAACTCCACACAAGCAGGTCCGGGATTGAACCCAGGCCCTCATAGCTGTGAGGCCAACGCTTTCCAGCTGATCCAATGTGCCCCCCACATTTAAACTATAAAACAAAATTGTTTTGATACTATATACGTATTATTGAACCCTTTTTTTTATCTTTTCAACTGATATATTTTGGGTTCCAATTTGCCCAAAAGTTTCATTTTTCTTCCTTTTAAAAAAAATTCATTTATTTGTAATCAAATTTTGGGCATTTTTTGCATACATTTTTTTCGTAATCCTATTTGGGTATTTTAGCATAAGTACACTGTATGTAATTTGTTCCTTGAAAACATTGCGCGACTATGTATTGTTTTACCTCAATTGTTTTCCGGTTGTCTTCAATGTCAACGTTAAAATGGTTCCGGGTTATTTTTTTTTTAAATCCGGAAGTGGCTGAAAGTTATACAAGAAGCAACAAACGCTCACCTTTTGAGACTTAATACATTTCGCTCTCCTTTAAAGGTAATGTAGTTTGTGGTGTCTACTTCTTGAAAGTTTGCTTGATTAGCTGAGGGTGTTAGGTAAACTGTTCACATTTCTGCCCATTCAAGGTGTGTACTGCACGTAAATTCAGGGAGATGTACATAACATAGCTGAAGCTATGTCAGGCCGTGTAATATATGTTTATTAATTTCGTTACATTTACTTCAATCCTTGTATGTACGTTTTACATAGAAACTTGCACATCTCAATGAGATTTAAGAAAAAGTATTTGTTTGGTTGCATTATTTACTGTGGGCAAAACACCCTCAACTGGGCCAAGGCACGTTTTACTTGGTCAATATATCAAAATGTATTTGCTATGGGACTTTTCCTTCAGCAAGAATGCCACCCAAAGTGCCTCAAGGTGGTAAAATAGCAGGAACAACACAAAACGTTTTCACCACTGATAAAAAGAACACACCCGTACAAACACAAAAGACTAACAGAATAGCAAAAAGTCACAGCACACCCAAATGTACAGAAATAATGTTGCGTGTAAGAACATAACATGTACATTTTATTGTTTTTGTGACCAAATAAATTAAATTGGATAATTTCCAGCACTCTTGAGTGATGAATGTTTGTGAATCACTGTTCTGAAACGCTACTGCAAACTCCAGCCAGGATAATAAAAATGTTGTAATAACCATACCGTCCTCACAGTGCCGATCAAAACTGAGTAATATTAATCGTTCTTTGCAAGGGAGAATTTCTGTTATGACCCGATGAACCTTTTTGATTGCTTTTGTGCCCACTTTGGTGCAGATGAGATTGCCGTACAGAGTCAGCCCGCTGCACGCGACATCATCCAGGAGGGCGTCCTCAGCCCCCGCAGGGCTCTTCGTCCCCGACTGCGGCTCCACAGACGTGCAGTCCCTGGAGCTGCTCCAGGACTTTGTCTCCCGGGCCACACGCCTGTTTGCCATCAGCGGCGCCGGTCTCTCCACGGAGTCCGGCATCCCAGATTACCGTTCGGAAGGCGTCGGCCTGTACGCCCGCACCGACAGACGGCCCATGCAGCATATAGAGTTTGTCCGCAGCGCCAAGTCTCGTCAGCGTTATTGGGCGAGGAACTTTCTGGGGTGGCCGCAGTTCTCCTCGCATCAGCCCAACGCGGCGCACGAGGCTCTGCGGCGTTGGGAGGGGCGGGGCAAGCTGCACTGGCTCGTCACCCAGAATGTGGATGCGCTTCATTCAAAGGCAGGACAGAAAAGACTCACCGAGCTCCACGGATGTGCACACAGGTAACTGAGCGTCACGTCACAAATGGTCATAATCCTTGTTTTTGAGGTTGTTTTTACTTACCGTAATTCCCGGCGCACCTGGTTATAAGCCTCACTCTGTACATTTGTAAAGGAAATACCATTTGGGGCCGGCACGGTGGGTCAGATGGTAAAGCGTTCTGAGGTCCCGGGTTCAATCCAGGAACCGTCTGTGTGGAGTTTGCATGTTCTCCTCGTGCCTGCGTGGGTTTCCTCCGGGCACTCCCGTTTCCTCCCACATTCCAAAAACATGCAACATTAATTGGACACTCTAAATTGCCCCTAGGTGTGATTGTTAGTGTGGCTGTTTGTCTCAATGTGCCCTGCGATTGGCTGGCGACCAGTTCAGGGTGTACCCCGCCTCCTGCCCGTTGACAGCTGGGATAGGCTCCAGCACTCCCTGTGACCCTTGTGAGGATAAGCGGTGAAGAAAATGGATGGATTGATACCATTTGGTACATTTGTGTCAAAGCCGCAAGTGCCCACATCGAAACACGAGATATGTACAAAGAAAGACGGTACACAGAGTTTAACGCTAACACTAGCTCTGCGCTAACGCTAACACCGCGCTAACAGGGCCGGTTAAAAAAAACGTACCGGTAAAAATCACTGAGACACCGCACTAACACGCTAGCGTAGCACTAATGGGGCCAGACCAGTAAAAGTCACTTCCTCGGCACATACATTCCACCTGTCTCACGCTGTTGTTAGAAAAAAAAATGCACAAATTAGCCGCATCACCGCATAAACCGCAGGCTGGAAATGACGGTTTTTAGCTTTAGGACCACACCAACCTAATGGTTAGCATGTCTGCCTCAGTTCTGAAGTTGGGCGCTCACATTTCAATTTTTTGTTCAAGTTAAAGCAAAACTTCAGCAGAACGATGGCTCGTACCACGCTAAACTCACTCAAGGCACCAGTTTATAAATTATGAGCGTCGTTTTCAATATGTAAAATGCCTTGACATAGTTACCTCTGCTCCGAATTGGCGTGATATAAATAAATTGACTCGACGCAAATGTTCTGATCCTCAGGGTGGTGTGTTTAGGCTGCGGCGGAATCTCGCCGAGGGAGGAGCTCCAGAGGCGTTTCGTGGCGCTCAACCCGGACTGGAGGCCCCAGGCCGGGGCCACGGCTCCGGACGGTGACGTCTTCCTGGAGGACGAGCTCGCGCTCCACTTCAGGGTTCCCTCCTGCCAAAAATGCGGAGGGATCCTGAAGCCTGAGGTTACCTTCTTCGGCGACACAGTCAACAAAGACACCGTTCAGTTCGTGCACGACAAATTAGCCCAGTCGGACGCGGTGCTCGCCATCGGGACGTCGCTGCAGGTAAATGTCACTCACTCAAGCAAAAAAAAAAACAAAACTTTTTTTCCGGTGATGTAATTTAATCCGTGGTCTTCCACAGGTGTACTCGGGATACAGATTTTTACTGGCGGCCAAAGATAGAAAAATACCTGTCGCTATTGTGAACATTGGGCCGACGAGGGCAGATCATTTAGCCCAGCTGAAAGTTAGGGGGCGCTGCGGTGAAGTGCTGTCACTCATTCAACCTCTCTGATGCAAAAAATGATATCAAACTTGGATGTAAAGAGAAAAACTACCTCAACCACACTACCTGGAACACACCATAATGCAACATTACATGTGTATGTTCATAAGATAATGTGTTCCAATTTAATTCAGTCTTTCATAGATTATACTAGTTATAATTTAGAGAGCTATTTTTTGGGTTATAGTTTACAGTGGTGTGCAATTGCATCTAACAGAAAGCAGTTTTTCATTTTGCATCTTACTTTAATAAGAAAATCCAAATGGACCTTTCCGATGGCAAGCTTAAGCTCCGCCCCCTTAGCCATGTCCCACAAGCTTCCAAAATGGCGACTGAACAAGAACATGTTTGAAGTGGATTCTCTATCGTGTATTCCAGATAATATTGGGGTATGTTTTTTTTTTTTGCTAAATGGGTCAGGCTCTTCCAAGAGTTCTACAGAGAGGTCTCAAATATTTCATGTATATGTATACGGAATTAAGATTTTGGACCGAGCAGGTCACAATGTCAGAGTTCGAGCAAAACGTTGGCGATCGATGCAAAAACGTTTGACGGCTCGCAAACTTCATATTGAAATCCAACAGGATAAAATAGTGGAATCGTGCTGCACATGTAAAGCAGGGCGAATACTTTTTACTTGGAAAGATAACTAACTTTTCCAAGCGCACGCAACTGACAACCAGCATTGCTAGTGCAAGAATACGGCGTTAAGACAATGCGGCTATCTGATTGGCTATTATTGTACGAGTGATTGACAGGTCGGAAAGGTCCATTGGGCTCCCTCAAGTGGCATGCAAAAGAATTACTGCTAAGTACGGTTCAGATGGTTCTATCTTTTAGGTCCAATACATTTAAACAGGTACAATTTTTATTTAACCGTTATGTGCAATACATTTTGACTAAATTATTTTGTGGCAGCACGGTGGAGCAACTGGTTACAGCGTTGGCCTCACAGTTCTGAGGACCGGGTTTCACATCCTGGCCTCGCTTGTTGGACTTTGCATGTTCTCCCCGCAGCTGAGTGGGTTTCGTCCCACATCCCAAAAACGTGCAACGCTAATTGGACAGTCTAAATTGCCCCGAGGTGTGATTGTGACTGCGGCCATTTGTCTCTATGTGCCTTGCGATTGGCTGGTAACCAGTTCAGGGTGTAACCCCGCCTCCTGCCCGTTGACAGCTGGGATAGGCTCCAGCGCGGCCCGCGACCCTTGTGAGGATAAGCGGCTAAGAAAACGGCTGGCTAGATGGTTATTTTGTTTTTCCCTATATCCAGGCATACTGTTGTTCAAACTACATATTGTGACAGTCGCTTAAAATATTACACATAATATAAAATGACTTTGGACTAAGCGGCACAGTGATCACCTAGTAAAGCGTTGGCCTCACAGTTCTGAGGACCCGGGTTCGATCCTGGCCCCGCCTGTATGGAGTTTGCATGTTCTCCCCATGCCTGGATGGGTTTTTCCTCCGAGCACTCCCACAACCCAAAAACAAATTGCCCCCAGGTGTGATCGTGAGTGTGGCTGTTTGTCTCTTAAGTGCCCTGGAATTGGCTGGCTGGCAACCAGTTCAGGGTCTACCCCGCCTCCTGCCCTTTGACAGCTGGGATAGGCTCCACCACTCCCCGCGACCCTAGTGAGGATAAGCGGCAAACAAGATGGATGGATGGACAAATACTGGAGCCTAATAAAATATTGTATTTTAATGTTTGTTGTGATGGTGACAACTTGGGAGAGTTTGACTGTGCTTGTGTACAGATTGACAACCAGTGATTTTAATACATGGAAACAACAAATATTTGTCTTGATTTTTATTTTATCTTTTACCCATTTGACAGATGTACTTTCACTCAAATGGCCAAGATGTGAATCAGGTTAACCATAACCGTAGCTCTATGATAATTCACTTCAACCCAAAATTTCAGTCAACTTATGTCGTGATCATGTCCCATTTTTAAACATTGTTGCAAATGTAGTCGTGGCGTATGATTAAACAAGGAGAAACAGCTTTGGCGGTTTTTATGGAGTCACAAACAGACTGAAGGGAGAGTAACTGCCGACTGACAAACGGTGAGCTCTTTTAGGGTATTTTGCTGCTGGAATCTCTCTTCAAGGGTGAGCTTCCAGTCCTCCAGGTGGGACTGGGTCTCCTTCTGGAGGACCGCGGGGATGCTGAATGAGTACAGGCAACATTTACGGACGGTAGCGTCGTCCGCTTGCCACGTCGCGGATGCCGTGGTCACCGTCAAGGGGGTCATAGCGAGGCAGTTTTCAAAGCTGTCGGTCTGGTCAAACCAGTAGGTGGCGGGATAACCCAGTAGCAGTCCAAATACGGCACTCAGATTCCAATCATCGGACCTCTCTGCCACGTAGATTCCTTGATCGACTTCCTTTCCCGCATCGAACCCTTCGAGAAGAAAAATGAGATCTTGCGCGATGGTCTTCAGGCCTGCTCGGAACGGCTCTGTGACGGCGGGCTCGTCCAGCGAGCGGCAGACGTCGATCACCACCGGCCCGCCGCCGTGAACCATCCGCTCGAGATTGGAGCGGACCTCAACCGGGTTGAGCACGAGGCTGTTACCGTTCAAGTCCAACGTGACGAGGCATTCGGACACGAGCTGGGAAGACTGACACAAGCGTAAATACCGATGCACCTGGTCCGCACCGGCGCTGTTGGCGTCGTACAACAGGGTGGGTTTCAAAGCCAAATCGACAGCTGAGAGCTGAGCAGCAACGTCCAGACATTGAGGGACTGAGAGAGATTTTCTCCTGATGGACAAACATTGACGAGCCGCGGCAACGAAGAGCTCCGGTGTGCTCATAGCTTGACAAACCACACTCAATTGAAATTGTTATGATAATGTTTCTTCACAATTGAAGAACTTTACAATCTAAGCAACGAGAGGATGCTTCATGATCTCAAATCTGTCAAGCAAAAATAAAAAAAAAAAGACTGTCATGATTATTAAAGAAAGGACACGTTTCAAACTAAGATTCACACACACACAAATATCTTCACATCCTTTGATTATTTCATAGTCCAAGACCCCTAGAAAACAACAAAGATGAAAACAATATCAATATAGATTCAGTTAGAACATTTCAAAAGGAGTAAAAATTTAATCTCACCATCGGCCAGGATGTGACAACAGTTACGTGACAGGCTGAGGCGCCATCAAGTCAAAATCGGAGAGATTTCTCGCAATCCAAACACCAGCTGCAAACAACCCCAGGTTGACCAGAAGATTCCTGAAAAACAAAAAATTTAAAACTTTGGCACCGAATGACTCATTTCCACAGGCTGTGCAAAAAAATTGAGCTATTTCCAAGTCAGCATCATCCATCTGGATTGTTTTATGTTTATTTATGGATGCTTCGTCCAGCTTTTTCACAAGGTCTTTAGCTTTTTTTCTGGGGTCTATTCACACATTTTAAACCAAAATACATTCATCTCTGAGACACAGACCCCGTCTTCTTCCTGAGTAGTGTGATGGCTTCACAGTTCCATTATGTTGATGCTTGCGGTTAATTGAAAGAACAAAAACGTGGCATCCTTAAGCATCTGGAAATTGCACCCAAGGATGAACCACACGTGGAGCTCAACGATTCTCTCTGATTTCTTGGCTAATTTCTTTTGATTTTTCCATGATTTCAAACAAGTAAGCACGTTTTTTTGTGGCCTTAAATACACCCCCAGGTGTGCTGTTTGTTAACCTATCAGGAGCTTCCAAAGCCATGACCTCATTATTTATACTGAACAACTTATTTCAACTGCTTTTCACATTTACCACCTATATTTTATTTCATTTTATCACACTAAATTCAAACAAAAACGAATAATCTAATGAGTTCATAGTATCAACAGAATCTCTTTGGAAATTTTTAAATTCTACTTCTGTTCTCAAAGCTTTACCTGGTTTAAAAGTTCTGTCTGATCAGCCGAGAGTTTCTTTTCAGATGCTGGTGTCAAATACGAAAATATCAGTTCATCCCTATGGATAGGTTTACTAAATAAACGATAGAAAAATACTTCAGGCTTCACCTATCACCTGTGTTCTTTGACCACCATGACACACAAAGACGGCGTAGTTGGAAACCTATCCATTGGAAAACAGGTCCAGATATCACGGTAAGTGATATGTGACAAGCTCATTATTCTTTCAATACATGTACTTTCTGAGATATATTTGTAGGGTTGTATCACTATGATGTGAGATTTTTCTAGTGTAAAATATAAACCCTGGATCATCCCCCATCCAAAAAACCCACGTTGGATAAGACTGTCCTAAGCGATTAAAAGGTACAAGGTCGAGAGCAGAAACGGATAAAATTTTATTAACGTAAAAACGGTTACTCAGATGTTAACATAAACTTTTTTTTTTTTTTAATCAAATGATAATAGAACACAACAAACTGAATTTATCCAAGGGCAAGGACCAACCTCTGCTAATGCTAGCAAGAAAAGGCTACGTGACACATGGTTTAAAAAAAAAACGCTTCCTTCATTGTGTCCACTTTAACTCACCTTCTGAAATCATTTCTGTCTGTTGCGAACCTGCACGCCGAACTGATCCAATCCGTCACGCTCGACGAGCCGGGCGAGCTCTTTTTGGCCCCAGTTCCTCTCATGATGCTAACAAGCGTTCCCGGTGAAAGACGCTCCGCAACGAGGATGAACCAACCGGAAGTAGCGGTTCCATAATTCACGACGGCGAGCGACGAGGCTCGAGAAGGAACGACATCGCGTCATTATTCAATCGGCGTGTACACGGCGTACGCGTGACGATGTCGGCCACTCGATACCGTCGCTTCCTCAAACTGTGCGAGGAATGGCCACGGGACGAGACCAAGAAAAACCGAGATTTAGGGACGTTTCTTCGGCAGCGAGTGGCAGCCGCATTTCGCGAGGGTGAAAACACACAGGTAGGGAAACACGGGGGCAGCCCTGCTAAGCTAAGCTAACGTGAAAATCTTCATTGAGCGCTTGACCTTCAATTAACATCTGACCTGTTCCTTGTCATCCGTTCACATTGACTCCGATTAATTAATTTTGCAACGTTGCGTATCACGTATGTAATCACTTCTATATTAGTGTGTTTCGTTTGCGCCACAGTTTTCTCCGCTTAATTGGGATTTATTGTTCGGGGTAAACAGTGTTGTGATAGTGATGACTTTTTTTTTTTTTTTCCATTCGTTTTATATTCCTGACTGCTAATCTCAAGTGTTTATGTACTTACCTATTTATGAATTAATTTATAGGATTTCACTTTAAATTTTTTTTTAAATTCCTGTTTCACTATCCTAATTATGGTTCCCGGTGTAACTTTTTTTTTTTTTAATCAAATGATAATAGAACACAACAAACTGAATTTATCCAAGGGCAAGGACCAACCTCTGCTAATGCTAGCAAGAAAAGTCTACGTGACACATGGTTTAAAAGAAAAAACGCTTCCTTCATTGTGTCCACTTTAACTCACCTTCTGAAATCATTTCTGTCTGTTGCGAACCTGCACGCCGAACTGATCCAATCCGTCACGCTCGACGAGCCGGGCGAGCTCTTTTTGGCCCCAGTTCCTCTCATGATGCTAACAAGCGTTCCCGGTGAAAGACGCTCCGCAACGAGGATGAACCAACCGGAAGTAGCGGTTCCATAATTCACGACGGCGAGCGACGAGGCTCGAGAAGGAACGACATCGCGTCATTATTCAATCGGCGTGTACACGGCGTACGCGTGACGATGTCGGCCACTCGATACCGTCGCTTCCTCAAACTGTGCGAGGAATGGCCACGGGACGAGACCAAGAAAAACCGAGATTTAGGGACGTTTCTTCGGCAGCGAGTGGCAGCCGCATTTCGCGAGGGTGAAAACACACAGGTAGGGAAACACGGGGGCAGCCCTGCTAAGCTAAGCTAACGTGAAAATCTTCATTGAGCGCTTGACCTTCAATTAACATCTGACCTGTTCCTTGTCATCCGTTCACATTGACTCCGATTAATTAATTTTGCAACGTTGCGTATCACGTATGTAATCACTTCTATATTAGTGTGTTTCGTTTGCGCCACAGTTTTCTCCGCTTAATTGGGATTTATTGTTCGGGGTAAACAGTGTTGTGATAGTGATGACTTTTTTTTTTTTTTTCCATTCGTTTTATATTCCTGACTGCTAATCTCAAGTGTTTATGTACTTACCTATTTATGAATTAATTTATAGGATTTCACTTTAAATTTTTTTTTAAATTCCTGTTTCACTATCCTAATTATGGTTCCCGGTGTAACTTTTTTTATTTTTATTTTTTTGGGCCGTTCCCAGATCCCAGACCCAGAGAAGTGCGATCAGGCATACGAAAGTCTGGCAAGAATTAACGCAAACACGTACAAACAGCGAGTAAGTAAATATTGACTTTTTAAAAAGTGAATAATTTTGTAACTTTGTAAGGTGCAGTATTGGTACACATGCCTTCCTTTGGTGCGGGCAGCGTGGGATCGATTCCCGCTTAGTGATGGTGTCCATATCTGCCCTGGGACTGACTGGCGACCAGTTCAGGGTGTAGTTTGCCTTTCGCCCGAAGCTAGCTGGGATAGGCTCCAGCTTTCACGGAACCCTTTGTGAGGATAATCTTTTAGATTTTGTACAATTCTGTTTCATTGGCTCACATCCCCTGGTCGTTGTAAGTTGAAATGGCTGTCTGAAGGTTCCAGTATGTTTTTCAGCCTCTAATTTGTTCATATGTGGACACATATTAAAAAAAAATTCCCCACAGTCCGTGGTGGTCAAAGCTGACAGTAAATGTTCACTGACCAGCAATGGTCAAAAAAATTACAGTGGATCGTTACCACATAGAACACTTCAATTATTGCAGTTGTTCATTTTAAAAAAGAAAGCACATAAAATACTGATTTATTAAAGACGTTTTGTACTTTCTGAATTGTACTAAAAGAGATTTTGCACAATATTCTGCTTCTTTAGCCACATTGTATCCGAGAACCAAGCAATAAATGGGCACCATTTTGCTACATCTTGATTAACACCGTTTCCAGCTTTTCTCTTTGCCATTTATGGAAGCCTTGAAAAACAAAACAAAACCGGTGGAGCTAATCACGTAGACTCTCACGAAGCATTTTGGTTTGTCCGCTCTCAGTTTCCTCGCGTGAGAGACACGAGCTTCACTGGAGTCACAGCAGAAGAGTGTAAATTACTGTGGTCGGGTAAGGTCGCGTCACAGTCGGGAGTTGCTTTCTCGGGCGTGTGCAGCTCGGATTAACATTTGCTCGCTTTTCTCGTTCTTCAGGTAGCGTGCAGCAGTCCGAGGATGAAAAAAAGAGCTTGTGGAAAACATTAACGGAGAGGTTTTCCTCCAAACCGTCAGAGGAGGTCCCAGAGAAAACTCCAGAAAAATAGTATTTTATGCACTCCACCCCGCCCCACCCTCATTTGTATAGAAATAAAGATTATTGCTGTCGTTGCGGTTTATTTTGAGTTATATTTTAAGTCTGTACAAGTTAACAGTATGTCGAAGCTTTTCAACCAAAATGTATCAGATTTTAAAATGTGCTGTTTTACAAAAGAACTAATTTAGAAAAGAAAAAGTTTCCCCACATGTTGTGGAGATTTTGTCATGTGTCAATTAAATTGAGGTTGAACCTCTTGGCCGAAATTGGTTAAAAAAGGCATCTTAAATGGTGTCAGATGTGCGCTGACTCACATTTAAGAGTTTGACTTATTAATTTTGAACCATGCTACATCCCAGTTGTAATACAGTGCACTGTAGTTCACTCACACTTTATCTTTATTGTCCATTTTGTTTTATTGGGTTGTAAAGGTTATGTCACACTGAAGAAACTTTAGAAATTATTAAAATAGATTTTTTTTTACCACATATCTGGGATTTGCTATATTTACATTTTTTTCCGCATTATAAGGTGCACTTTAAATGAAAGGCCTATTTCAAAACTGTTCTCATATATAAGGTGCATAGAATGGACGCTACAGTTGAAGCTGGGGTTACGTTATACATCCGTTAAATGGCGCTGCGCTCAAGGGAATGTCAACAAAACAGTCGGATAAGTCAGTCAAGTGTTATTAATCGATTACAAACCTGCATTCTGACAACTCCGTTCACTCCCGAAATGAATAAACAGCTGTTTATTCTTTTCACCGAGGTAAAGCCAGTGACGTAGTATAGGAGCCATTTGGTGGTCTTTACACAAATGCATGGAAATGAAATGGCACACTTCGCGCTGTCATATATCCCAGCATGCACCACGTGTTACTTCTTCTCCAGGGGAAAATGGAGTTGGCGGTTGCTTACCGTAGTTCCGAGACCTGTTGCGGTTTAAGATTGATCCATATATAAGGCGCACTTGATTATAAGGCGCAGTGGCTTTTGGGAAAATTAACGGCTCTTAGGTGCGCCTTATAGTGTGGAAAATACTGTAGTTTTTTCCCCCCCCACATTTACAATGGAAATGTATATTACATAAGACTACTGCTCTGTATGTTTGTAATATGGTTTGCAATAAGTGTTCTGAAGTTGACGTGGACAATCAATTGACAAATCTTTTCATCATCATGAATCACTTTATTCAAATATGCAAAGATGGCACTGACAATAGAAGAGCAATTTTCTATGCAATTTTATTTTGTATACAACATTTCTGCAAGTGTAGTTTAAAACTTGACCCATAATATATTTCAGTAGTGTCTATGATTCCCGCTTCACATTTGGAAGGACTTCAAATCTGAGGCTTCATTAAATGCGATGAAGCGCTGTCATCCAAGAAGCTTTCAAATACCGTCATTTCCGGCCTACAAGCCGTGACTTTTTTCACACGCTTTCAACCCTGCGGTGTATGGGGTGATGTGGCTAATTTGTGCAATTTTTCTAAGGGCCGCAAGGGGGCACTCGAGTAGAAAATGTGAGAATGAGACCGGTGGAAAATATGTGCCAAGGATCTGACTTTTACTGGCCCTGTTAGCACTGTGCTAGCATGTTGCTGCTGTTTTACTGGCATGTCTCAGTGATATTTACCGGTAAGTTTTATTTTAACCGGCCTTGTTAGCATTAGCACTAGCATTAAACTATTTCTGTGTACTGTGTTTCTTTGTAAATATGTTTGAATGTGGGTTTCAATATGGGCACTTGCGGCTTTTACACTGCTGCGGCGTATGTATGTACCAAATGGTATTTCCTTTACAAATGCACTCAGTGAGGCTTATAACCAGCTGCGCTCTGTAGGCCGGGAATTACGGTATGTATGATTACACTCTGAAATTATGAAGCAAAAATCTGCTCCCGGGATCTGCAAAAAAAAAAAAAAAGCTGCCGGTAAAAATAAATAAAGCAATTCCAAAGTATCATTCTGACTGTGTACAAATATTCATTTGTCAACAAGCCAGGGAAGTGATCTTAATACCATCGGTTTGGGTTCAGAAAGCAGAAGAATAGTGCAAATGTATTTCATAGAAAAAGATTTAAATGCCCCCCCTTTCACATATTGATCCAAAATTCAAAAGTGATGCGGTTTGTTCAAAGCTCGCATGAACGTCAGGTGCCCTTTCTTCTACTCGTCCTTTTTCTCAGGGTTGTCCCTCCATATGCAGTAGTTGAGGGAGGTGGCGAGACACAACCAGGCCAGGTAGGGCGCCATGAGCAGAGCGGCAGGTCGGCTGATGGGATACCACGACCACATGGTGGCGCCGACGGTCCCGGTTAGAACCACAATCTCCATTAAGGCCTGACATCAATTGTACGAGGTTAGATCTTCTAAAAACAACAACAACGCTTGAACATGAAAAAGCACTGAGTTTACCAATTTCAGCTTGTGTGCGCCAAAGAAGATGGGCGTCCACGCCCAGTTGAGTGCCAACTGCATTCCGTAAAGTCCCAGTGGCACCACAGCGTTCTCGGTGAAACCTCCAAGTTCTTTCCACACCAGGTAGGACCCGTACCTGTGGGACACAAATCTAGTTAGGATGAAGAAACACAAAAAAAATTGGCACTACCCGTGTATAGTAAGTAAACCCTCACATATATCTGCTGTCATTTACTGAGAATCACTCAAAAACTATTATACTGTATGCTATAAATCTATATGAAACTACTACTTTGGTACCAAGGAACTACTGTAATTTCTCCAGTATTATGCGCCCTGAAGCATAATGCGCACCCCCAAAGTTGACCTAAAAAAATATCAGAAAAGCCCTTCTACCAATGTACATTGCGCACCACCATTTTGCTGCTACCCATATCCTCACAATATTAGGAATGATCTGTATTTATATTTTCTTAGGTTTGTACTTGTATTGTTTAAGAAAAAAAACCTGTCCATACAACAATCATTAATAATAATGTGCACGTGCTGATGTAGCGGTAATATAATCTCGGGGACAGGCCACAGGACATGCTTGTCCTCGTCCCTGCAATTGAACAGAATCCCTCAACCAGCTAAAATAAAGGCTCAATATTTTAATACTGATGATAGCGCATATTAGTCTTAAAAATCTAAACTATTTAACACTGTTTATTAAACACTGCATTAAATATTTGTGCATAAAACGTTAGCGCATAGTGCAGTTTATCCACTACATTACACATCCTTGGCCAAGCCTTCAAAAGAAGCATTATGGCTCATCTCCATTCCGAAAAATATTCATAGTCGCTACCTTTGGTGCATTACTGTGGAACTCATCATTGATGACTTGAAATATATATTTTTTTTTAATCCCAAGAGTTTGGGTTGCGCAACCTCCCCACCTCCAATCCGTAGCATTTTTCACGACGGCGTCAGGTGGCTATCAAAACAACGTGAGCTCAAACTACGTAGAAATGAGCGTAATGGCAGATTTTTCAAAAAGCGAGCATTTCAATGTGCTCTCCCATTTTTTTTATTAAATATCCCCATGACGCCCATATTACATACAGTAGTTTGAGCCCACGTTATTTTGATACCCACCTGAAGCGACTGAGGCGAGCTATCCTTGACTGTGGCGCAACTTCCGGGTGGCCGGCGTCATCGGCATGAGTGATGGCGCATTTCTTTTAAAAGCAGCTCCACAACTAGCTGTTGTTGTCGACACTTTTTTGTCTTTAAAACTCACGGGCAGTCGTTTCTGATCTTTGGTGCAGTAGCAACAAACATGCTACGCTAACAATCATAAAATGCAAACTCCCGGAGGAGCTCTCAGAGCTCAAGTTGGGGGCGCACATTACCGTAATATATATATATAAATGTGTAACATAAGACATCGAATATCATATCCAAATGCATATTTATACATTTTTTATACGTATACAAATAGGTACTGTATATGATTTTACAATGTGATTGTATTTCTTATTTTTCATCCATACCTAAATATAATGCGCTCTATTAACTTTTTAGAAATATTTTGGGGAAAAATTTGCACATTATTTTCGAGAAATGACGGTATAATAAAGAGTTTGGACAACCACTCAAGAGGAATTGCGGTTGACATTGGAAGACGCGCTGTACATAGATGCTTGCGAGGGGAAAATCTCACCCCATCCCCGTATAAAGGCAGGTCCAAACCACGGGGAAGGCTGCATTCGGGGGCCGCCACGATGGTTTCTCAAGGGTCGGGTACCAGGTCTTCACTTCTTTTCGAGTGATGTAACCACCGTAGAGGCCGCCAAGGTGCGGCAGGGCGGTCAATCCAATCATCGGCAGCCACATTTTCTCAGTCTATCAAATAGAATGAAAATTAAAAAAATGAAAACAAAGCTATTAAACGACAGTTTTTGTTTTTGCCGACTTTAATTTATTCCAAATATTTAAATGGAGGACAAATCTTGAAGCGAATGCCGTCCTCTGGTGGACAATATTTGATAATACTTGATAATACTCCTCGGTTATTTACTTATAACGCTATGGTGACGTAATGTGAGTTTTGTAACTTGTACAACCCATGTTTTGTTTTTAAGACTTTCCAAAATAGACGGAGGGAGCAATCCAAAACGCTCGTTTTGTCACCATTTAAAATAAAACGTAAATTAACAATACGATCTTTGGCCTTACATCTATTCTTATTTTATCATGATTCATTAGTATTTGGATGAAACAAAGCTGCACCGGCGCATTATGAACTACAGCTGGTAGTACGGCAGTTCATTAAAAATATATATTAAATTTCAAAATTAAAGCGAAGTTGCACAATTGGGTATTACTTGCAAGTTATTTACATTATCTAAATTATAATCGCATATTTTTCTCTATTGAAATGCATTCTTGCGTCCTTGTACGTGAATTCTGTTACGTCCAAGGTTCGTTTCGTAACAGGCAAAGTTGTATGCAGTTTTTTTTTAAATCTCTTACCTCTCCCTTGCACGGTCGGCGTTGTGCAAATCGTTCCGTTGCAGTCCTCCTGTTGCTTATTTGCAACCACGGCAGTTTTGTAAGCGTCAGGCTGTTGTCTTGTGATATAAATGTCTTCAATGGGCAGGGCAGCCTAATCTCAACTGTCTCAAGTCACTCCTTTTAGCTAGCATATTTACGAAGATGAACGGACGCGGTCAATTTCAACCCCCTTTGTGCTTCCCGTTTGGTCATACAGGCGCGTTGCAAAGATGAGCACGAGACCACGTGTCAAGAAGAATGACTGGTGTGTTCGGTCAAGCCAACGTGGTATGAAAAAGGAATTTTGAGCCTATGAGCCAACTTCTTTGTCTTTATATTTGGTCTTATAGCTTGTTGCAATAATTAATGCATTAAATAAGATACAAATGTGTTAAGTGTCGGGACACGTGCCTTTACTTCCGGTTTGTCAACGTCAATTCACAACGCACGAGCAAAGATGACTACAACGGGCAAGATGGTTCATCCTGCTTTAGTTCACCCCCCCCCCCCAGATTTCGGAATTACCTGTACAAATCTCACAGTACATTAAATATTGCATAATCACTACTTATTTTGCATTATTTTTACATCATATGTATATGAGCCAATTTAATCAATCATAATCAAACATTGAAAAATTCAGCAATTATTAGGCGTAGTGCTTGCTTCAAGTATTGCCACTCACAATTGAAGTGTACTTTAAAACTATACATAAAACAAAGAGAATTACACGTCGTGTATTTTACCTTTGTTTTATGAGGCCTGACTGTAAACATGGCGACGGAACAGATTAAATTTGTATTTCAAGGTTTGATACAGGTCTGGTGGTCTGTGAAGGAGAGCTCGTTTTTAACAACTATACTTGTAACTATTTTTTTATCAAGTTGTTGCTTTATTAAAGTGCAAAATCAATCATATCCACTATGCTAAGTAGTGCTAAATACTGACATAAACCTTGATAAATCATGTGATGTTTACATAGATCACCGCATGTTTTACATCTGTAAAACTACTGTCACGATTAAATATAGTGGCACTTTTATATACCAGATTGGAATAGCTCACATCACATGTAAAAAGTTGACTAGAGATCTTCGATCCGAATGTTTTATTTCCAGATGCCCCCAAAAAAGTCCGTGTAATATCGGCCAATGTTACCGTAGAATCAATTAATATAATCGAGGAGATCCAGTGAGAATATTGTAAGCGGCGGCACGGTGGATAAACTGGTAACGCTTTGGCCTCACAGTTCTGAGGACCCGGGTTCGATCCTGGCCTCGCCTGTGTGGAGTTTGCGTGATCTCCCCGTGCCTGCGTGGGTTTTCTCCGGGCACTCGGGTTTTCTCCCACGTCCCAAAAACATGCAACATTAATTGGACACTCTAAATTGCCCCTAGGTGTGATTGTGAGTGCGGCTGTTTGTCTCCATGTGACCTGCGATTAGCTGGCAACCGGTTCAGGGTGTTCCCCGCCTCCTGCCCTTTGATAGCTGGGATAGGCTCCAGCACTCCCCGCCACCCTTGTGAGGATAAGCGGCTAGGAAAATGGATGGATGGACGCTGTAAGCGTGTTTTTTTTCTAACCGTCAGGTCAAAGAGTTTTAACATACTGCTCGGCGTCCTGCCGAAACCTCCTGAATTGAAATTTCGTCAATTTTTGGTTTTTCCACAAATCAGTACTTTTGAACAGTCATATCATTTTTTCCCCCCAATATAAACTGTTGCGATTTGCTTGTTGTGTGATGTTGCAATGCTAATGGCTCAACAAACGACTTTTTTGGGGGGAGGCAGGGGGGGTCTCTTGAAAAGTGATGATTTTGGAGATGGAAGGTTTCCATCTGACGTCAGTGCTATATGACAAAAAGTCCATTTATTTATTTTTGAAGCTGCAAACTTCACATTTATTTTTAAAAATCTTCCCCCTACATCTTTTTTTATTTTTCTTACATTTTTTTTCCCTCTCACCCTGGACGTCTTAAACCAAACGTACATTCATTTTGCGAGGACTACATTTCCAGCGCGAGCAGCGGATGGCGGCTGGCCGGCTGGCCCCTCCTCCCGTCCCGTCAGCCGGGCGCACCTTTCCGTACCTCCGCGGTCCTCCGGCCTCTTTTTTTTTTTTACCTTCTTGACGGTTTCGTCAAGCTCGTCGTCCGCCGGTCAACTTTGACCCCCCCCCCCCCCTCGGCTGCTCGGCAAATGTCACCCAGCCGACAGCCAGCCAGAGGCCCGCGCTGCAGTAGTGGGGGGGGGGGGGGGCGTCATAAGGGGGGGAAATGAGCTAGACACCGAGTGAGAGAGACAGACTCGGCGAGAGAGAGAGAGAGAGAGAGAGAGAGAGAGAGAGAGACAAATAACAACATTATTACGGCTTTCACCGCACCTCGGCTCCACGTCTTCGCGGGCCGAGATCCCACACATCCCCGCCGGAACGACAACTGGACGCCGGCGCCGCCGCTGCCGACACCTGCCCCCCTCTCTGACACCTAACCGCCACCCCCCCCACCCCCCCTTCCGCCTCCGCCAGGTCCACCACGCACGCTCGGCGTCGAGAAGAGCAAATCGACGGCGGCAGACATGTGAGTAGCGGAGCGCCGCGCTTCTCCACTTCGGCGCTGCTAAGGAGCTATTGCGACCTCCCACAGCCGCTCGTTGCGCCGTTTAGCGTCACGGGCGGCGTGCTTCGGGAACTGAGCCGGGGCTAATGGAGCGAGCTGGCGTCGGTTTAAGTGCCCCGTTGATGGAGGGACGGTTGGATGGATGGAAAATCTCGCTGGGTGACAAGTGTGGAACGTAGGCTAGCGCGCGGGGATTCGTGTGTGCGTGTGTGTTTGGACTCCAGCTTCAGTCAGATGTGGAGGCCCGGCCCGGAGCTCTCACTGCAGCGGGAGTGCATGTGTTTTGGTGGCCGGGCCGAAGAGCTCATACGGCGTGGGGGGCTTCAGCGTGACCGCCGAGCTGGCAGATGTTGTCACAGTGCTGCAACGCCGTGTTCCCTGGAACGCTCACATAGTGACACAAGTGGTGTGTACATCACGTAGTTTGCTATTTTTCTTTTCTTCTTCTTGTTGTTGTTGTTGCACAGTGGAGGTGTTGAAGTTTGAACGCCCACTACCCGGTCAACCTTATGTCTCAACGCGTTTGTAGTCATTTACTGTAGCTGCTGAGTCAAGAACTGAGTCAGCCCTTCTGAAGTGGAAGGTCTAATAATACGAAAAGAAAAAAAAAAAAGATGGACAAAATTGTCACGTCCTGTTGCAAGTCAGCTTTGTAGGTTTATTTATTGACACAGACTCAGATTTGGGCTTTCAAATGTTCCCCTTTAAGGTACACTTTAGATATTTTCACAAAGTTGACAACATGGCCAGCAAACAATACTGGATGGGTACCTTTTATTTTAGCTCTGATTAAACAAATATCACATGGAATATTTTAGTTATGAGCAGCACACTCTAATGTCGGCCTCACAGTTTTGTCGTATTTTGTTTTCCCCTACATTCAGGGGAAAAAAAATGTGCATATTATTTTAATTGAAGTCTAAATTGTTCGGAGGTGTGATCGTGAGTGTGAACGCTTGCCTATGTCTGTTCTGTGACCAGTCCAAGGTGTAAATATTTACATCAGGAACTTTTTGAAATGAGTTTACTTCTCATTGCAATCACAATAACATTGCAGTATCAAAACTAATCACTATGTCTGTGGGAAGCCCAACTGCATACAAACATCAATCCATCCATTTTCTTAGCCGCTTATCCTCACGAGGGCTTCGGGGATTGCTGGAGCCCATCCCAGCTGTCGACGGGCAGGAGGCAGGGTACACCCTCAACTGGTTGCTGGCCAATCGCAGGGCACATAGCGACAAACAGTCACACTCACAATCGCACCTCGGGGCAGTTTAGGGTGTCCAATTAATGTTGCATGTTTTTGGGACGTGGGAGGAAACCGGAGTGCCTGGAGAAAACCCACACAGGCACGGGGAGAACATGCAAACTCCTCAAAGGTGGGTCTGGCATTGAACCCCGGACCTCAGAACTGTGAGGCCAACGCATACAAACAGGTTTCTTTGAATTGAATGTGACGTAAGAGGAGACTATGGCAGCATGGTGGGCTAGTGGTCGGCAAGACTGCTCCACAATCCTAAGGTTTGGTGTCTGGGTACTCTGGCTTCCCTCCATATTCCAAACATGTGTAATAGGTTCACCAAAGACCTGAAATTGTCCTCAGATGTGAATGTGAGTGGTTCTTTGTTTACAGTGCTGTGAAAAATTATTGCTGCCCTTCTCAAATTATTTTGTACATTTTCCAACTTTATTGTGTAACCTCATCAGACCAATGTAAATATCAGACAGATATAACCCAAGTAAACTTAAAATGCTGTTCATTTAGTAATTTTATTGATTAGTTTTTCGGGGCGGCACGGTGGCGCAGCTGGAAAGCATTGGCCTCACAGTTCTGAGGTCCCAGGTTCAATCCCGATCCCGCCTGTGTGGCGTTTGCATGTTTTCCCCGTGCCTGCGTGGGTTTTCTCCGCGCACTCTGGTTTCCTCCCACATTCCAAAAACATGCAACATTTATTCTAAATTGCCCGTAGGTGTGATTGTGAGTGCGGCTGTTTGTCCCGATGTGCCCTGCGATTGACTGGCAACCGGTTCAGGGTGTACCCCGCCTAATGCCCGTTGACAGCTGGGATAGGCTCTAGCACTCCCGTGACCCTTGTGAGGATAAGCGGCTAAGAGAATGGATCGATGGATGGATTATTCTTGGGGGAAAAAGACCTATTCAAATTTACCTGTCCTTGTGTGGAAAAGGTAATGCCCCCCCCTATACCTAATAACCATCCTTAGCGGGGTCTGATCAGGAAAAATCAAGCAGAAAATGTGATTAATCACAGTTAATTCATGATTAAATAAGACGGGTAATTACAGTACTTTTTCACACTGGGCAAAGTAACTTCTGTTTTTGTTTTTGGGGAATAAATGGAATTACTATCTAAAAACAACCTTTTAAGTTTACTTGGGTTACATTTGTCTCTATATTTTTGGTTTGTTTTTGAACATTAAAGTGGCAAAACTATGAAAAAATAAAATAATTTCAGAAGCGGTGGGGGTGGGGTCAAAACTTTGTTACGGCACTGTACTGTATACAGTTTGTGCCCCACAACTGACTGACCGGTCCAGGTTTTACCCCCCCTGGTCCAAAGTCAGCTGGGTTAGGCTTCAGCTCATCTGTGAATGAGACAAGTGCTATAGAACCTGCATTGATGATATTGAGATATTTTGGTTACCTCATATTAAATATTACACTAGACACAGCTACTGAGGTGCCCAATATTGCACAGTAGGTAGATCTCCGTAAGTCGTGCTTTGCGCTTTCAGGAGCAAGAACGGGACACTATTCTCGAAGATGTCCGTCCCGCAAAGCACGTGGCTTGTGACAACGACGAGGCCCGGCAGAAGATCCTGGGACTGAAGCAGACGTCCCTTCACACCGATGGCCTGGACCGAGTAAGACGGCGCCGGACGACAAAGGTTGCGTCGCGCAGTCGGATTTATGTGGCTAAATCTGCATGGGTGCTGTGTGGCAGGTTTCAGCCGGCCTGCTGAAGCCATGGGGAGCTGTTGGAGCTGTCTGTACAGGGACCCCATCCGAGACAACCATCTCACCAAGTTTAAGGTTCGTGCTTTTGTTATTGATTGTAAAATCGAGCATACAGAAGAGGTCACCGTCATTCATATCCTGGCCAAAGTTAGTTTTTACTTGTGGAATGATTTTTTTTAAACTGGAATTGATGAAGGAAAATGACCGTGAGAAGTCGTGGTAATACATTTTGTATTTGTTTGATGGACAGTATTTTCAAAATGATTCATATCACTGTTCATGTTGATTATCTTTTAGTCCACGCATATTTACGCTTCAGCATTTGCAGAATCCCCTGTTTTCAGATTTGTTATGGTGACCTATCCACCAATATTCATGAGAAAAACTCACATATTTTTTTGTATTTGTGCTCAGGCCAAAGCCATGTCTAATATAAAAATACTGCTTTGGCACCATCTTGTGGCACCTTGCTGCCAAACAACCATGTTGAAGAGAGGCGAGGAGCTCCATTTTGTCATGCTGTAGCCTCACCTAATTGGAAGAAAAAGTGCTTTTCTGTCATCTTGTGATGTCTTTAAACATCCATCCATCCATTTTCCGTGCCGCTTATCCTCACGAGGGTCGCTGGGAGTGCTGGAGCCTGTCCCAGCTTTCAACGGGCAGGACCCGGGGTACACGCTGAACTGGTTTCCAGCCAATCGCAGGGCACATCGAGACAAACGAGCGCACTCACAATCACACCTACGGGCAATTTAGAGTGTCCAATTAATGTTGCATGTTTTTGGGAGTTGCGAGGAAACCGGAGTGCCTGGAGTAAACCCACGCAAGCACGGGGAGAACATGCAAACTCCACAGAGGCGGGGCCAGGATTGAACCCAGGACCTCAGAACTGTTAGGTCTTTACCAGCTGAGCCACCGTGCCGGCTGTCTTTAAAAAATTAGTCTAAAATTTTGGGGGGAGGATGTCAATCACGCAGACTGCACCCCGTAGCTCAGTGGTTCGAGCATTGGTTTGGTAAAACCAGGGGTCGTGAGTTCATATCTCATTGGGGCCTCTAGTTCCCAAGATGGGTCGGGTCAGGAAGGGCAGCCGGCGTAAAAACTGTGCCAAACAAAGATCCTAACGGGACAAGCCGAAAAAAAAATCCCTCCGATGTCAATCACACATAGATTTTTGCTATTTGTGGCGGGACTCGATCCTTATCCCCCACCATTAGTGGAGGTTTCACTGGGGGTCTCAAACATGCGGCCTTTGGGCCATTTGCAGCCCTTGACGCAATATTTTGTGGCCCCCACCTTAGTATGAAAGTATAATGGTTGTGCGGCCCTCGAGTTTTATATGGACGGTACAGTCCACATTTACAGAGGTGTGTGCGGAACTGATGAGCCGACCAATTTTCAAGTTACAGGAGCGTTGGCAAGGAGAGGTTTTTTTTTGTGGTTTGTTTGTTTTTTTTTCCAAATTTTTCATAGAAGTTGTAAACACAAGTGTCTTTCTTCATCTTATTTTGTGTTTGTTTTTTTTTTTTTAAAAAAAGATGTTTGAGTAGAATTTTTAATTTGTAATTTAAAATTCCACATACGTGTATGTGCACCGAGGCCGTGGCCCGGCCCCAGCCAGACTCCGCCTCCAGCGGCCCCAAGGTCAATTGAGTTTGAGACCCCTGCTGTAATGCTGTCTAATGCGAGGCGGCTCTTCTATCCCAGGTCATCAATGTGGACGATGAAGGCAACGAGCTGGGCTCTGGCATCATGGAGCTCACCCAGACCGAGCTCATTCTTCACACACGCAAAAGGGACGCCATCAGGTGGCCGTACCTCTGCCTCCGCCGTTACGGCTATGACTCCAACCTGTTTTCCTTTGAGAGTGGGCGTCGCTGTCAGACCGGACAGGGTGAGCGACGTGCATTGCTTTATTTTTTCATCCATCCTTCTATTTTCCGAGACGCTTATCCTCGCAAGGGTCGTGTATGGAACCCTTGTCTATTGTTTCTAGGCCAGACCAAAAGTATTTTTTTTTTTTTTTTTTTTTTTTTTTTTTTTTTTTTTTAGGAAGATGCCTATTCTGATTTCTGGTGTAAGAAATTGCTGATAAAAGATGAATTGCCTGATTGATTAAAAAAGAAAATCATGAATAAAATACATTTTAGGTACCTGTATGTAATCACAGTATAGCACATTCTTTTAATTAAAATTGCACATTATTGACGGAAATTTTCTATAGCATTGTCTCCATTCGCTTATAAAATGTCTGCAATATTTTGCATAGTACACACAATAAAATTAATAAAAAAAACCAACGAAATAAGCGCCCCCCCCCCAAAAAAAAATCCCAGTCATATGTGTTTGTACAATTCCTTTTTAAGGAATACGGGATAGTTCAAGGAATTAAATAAATGCAACAGTGCTCCAAGAAAGTTTTATGAATAAATACATAATAATAATATAATAATAAAATACATAATTTAACCAGAGTTTTAGGAGCACAACTTTGTAAACTTTTATCCAACTGTCACTCGGGCACGCCACATTAATTGTGTGAGCGGGGTGCACCTTGACCTGGTCGCGAGCCAATCGCAGGGCACATAGAAACTCACAAGCAGCCCATTTAAGAATGTGCTGATGTGACGACCATGTTGGTCGGGGCAAGATTCCCATCTCAGACATGCATGTGCATTGAAAATTAGTCAGAGCTTGCTCATTTCTGAATTGATCTTCAAGAAGTTTACTTTTTTTTTGTGGACACCACAGCATGTGAAATCAATACAGAAAAACATCCTTAATATTTTGGATTTTCTGCCATCCACAATGTTGACTGTGCTGACATTTTGCCCCTACTACCTTGAACATCGCCCGAGGTGTGCAGCTCAAAGGGGGATCTCGTAGCTAGCTACTGTTGATATTTATGGTAAAAGATGTGCATTTCCATCCATCCATCTTCTACTGCTTATACGAAGTTGGGTCGCAGGGGCAGTAAATTTAGCAGGAACACTCAGACTGCCCTTTGCCCAGCCACTTGATCCAGCTCTTCCGGGGCGATCCTGAGGATCTTGCAACTTCTTGCACATTCAAAAATGAACTGGGAAGAGAGGTCAGGTTAGTAGGATGGTAAGATAACTATAGATAGGCTAGATCTGGTTCGTAATTGATTAAAAACACATTCAACACTTCATGATGACTAAAATTTGAAGACTTATCTCTTTCACTGGCCATCAATGGAAGCTTGTACACCATTTTTACATATTTTAACCATGTTGTCCTTTTGTTCACATGATTAGGAATATTTGCCTTCAAGTGCTCTCGGGCTGAGGAGATCTTCAACCTGCTCCAGGAGCTGATGCAATGCAACAGCATCAACGTGGTGGAGGAGTCCATGATGATGTCTCGCAGCGGCCACACGCCAGAGATGGAGATGTCTCGCACGCCACAGACGCCCAACAGTGAGTCACACGAGCGCCACACTGTTAGACTCACCTTGTCTGGTCTTTACACGCGTAGTTTTACGTTACCTTATAGTAGACTCATCAGCAAAACCGTCAAGCTAACACCAGATGAGACAGACACTACATGTTTACGCTTGTCACACCTTAAAACTACTATTAATTTGGAAATGCCATCCAGACTCACTTCAATAGGACTCATCCATATACTGTATAGCAGGGGTCACCAACGCGGCGCCTGCGGGCAAATGGTAGCCTGTGAGGACCATGTAAGGTGCCCGCAAGGAATGTTCTAAAAATACCATAGGCCACAAATTGTTACTATTATTTGTGCTTTAAATTCTGAATCTGACTTACTTACGTGAATTCCAAATTTAAAATGCCTGTAATGTCATTTACTACAATAAATCAAAACAAAACAAAAATATTTTATGTACGTGTAAGGAACCAAGTCTGAAATTTGCCACAAACAGGCCACGTAGCCCTTCATACGATCGGTGCTCACGAAGTAGCCCTCAGCCTCAAAAAGGTTGCTGAGCCCTGCTGTATAGTCTCTTCGAACCAATCTGTCTACCGTAATTCCCGGCCTACAGAGTGCACCTGGTTAAAAGCCTCACCGAGTACATTTGTAAAGGAAATACCATTTGGTACCTACGTACGCTGCAGCTGTGTAAAAGCCGCAAGTGCCCACATTGAAACCCACATTCAAACACGACATATTTACAAAGAAAGAGAGTTTAACGCTAGCGCCGACACATGCTAGCGCCGCCGCGCTAACAGGGCCGGTTAAAAAAAAAAAAAATCACTGAGACATGGCAGTAACATGCTAGCGCAGTGGTAACAGGGCCAGACCGGTAAAAGTCAGTAACTCGGCGCATATATTCCACCGGTCTCATTTTTACCTTTTCCGCTCGAGTGGCCCCTTGCGGCCGTTAGAGAAAAAAATGCACAAATTAGCCGCATCACCGCATAAACTGCAGGGTGGAAAGCGTGTGAAAAAAGTCGCGGCTTGTAAGCCGCAAATTAAGGTATTTTGGAGCTATTTCATAGCGCTTTTCTTCGCAGGGCACATTATGACAAACAACCATTCACATTTATGTTTATGGCCAATTTAGAGTCTTCTTTAACTTAAGATACATTGGCTTTATGGTAGGAATGTAGTCGGAAGCCAGACAAACACGACCCCAAACATCATAACAAAACAGATGTGCCAATAACCAGGCCACCATGCCGCCCTTTTCTTCTCTTTGGTGACATAAAATTCAAAGATAATGTATTCATATATATATTTAGATTGCCACATACACTGTGATTAGAGTTCATGCTGTTACTTAACTCATTTTTACTGTGCTGGTTTTAAGAATGTTTCTTTTGATATGGTAGAAATATATCGACAGAGGTTTTAGGATACCTGGTCATCACATCTACTCCAAAATGTCTTTTTAAAATAAAGAAGAGGTTGATTAAAAAAAAAAAAAAATCTCACAGGACACCACAAATTAAGGTCACAAATTACATACAGCATGCACAGCAATATAATGATAATCTCATTTCAATTTACTCCCAAAAACTGGTGTGAAATCTGTTTACTGAAGTGCAAAGTTATTTCAGTCTTCCGTTGCTTGACTGGCGGCAGGGGGATGCAGTTTTTTTTTTGTGTGTGTGTGCGCGTGTGTGTGTCCTTTTTGGCTTTTAGCTCAATCAGGATGGAGAATTTGCATCCCTTTTCTTCCAGAACAGTTTTACTGTGTCCTTTCTGATTTCTTAGTATTTTAATTGAAGTTTATTGAGAATCATAGTCGAACAGAGGAGAATTTCTATAGGGGGAGGGGGTGGCACAAAGAAAGGAAGGAAAGGAAACAGTAAATGAGGATGTTGCATGAGGCAGGTGGTAGTGCTACAACCTGTTAGGGAAGGACGGGACAAGATAGGACAGGACAAGAACATGAGAAGATGCGTGGGACAGATAAGTGATGAAATGATAGTCTATAGAATGAGAATATAAGTGGGGTGATAAACAAGCAATTTGCGTAAACATGAGTTATTTACTGCAATGAGTGATTGGTCCCACTCCCAGTGAAAGAAATGCCAGGGGTGTGTGACTACGGATACATGAAAGGACAGGACTGGGACTAGGGGTCCACCCGAGGGTAATGCAACGGACAAGACACGTCATACACCGAGGGACTCAGGGTGGTCTGCTTGGCCCTCCGAGGTGCCATGACAAACTGGCCACTCGGCGGGGGTGGCATTGCGGGCACCACCCCACATGGCTCCCATCCCTCCAGGAGAACAGGAATAAATCCCCACCACCACCCGTAATCCCAACTATGAGTACCAGGTGCCTGACTGGCAGACACTGATTAATTTCAGGATCTCATGAAAGAGCGTTAAATTCCTCAACCTGTCAGACAAGGATAAATGAACCAACACACGTTATTTGTATTAAATATTTATTTTTCTACACCAAATAAGGGAAAGTGGATAATTTCCCACGGTACACCTGCTAATGTCTCACAGCATATTAGTGTTAGGACTCACTAGTTGAGAGTAACACCTTCTTAAATACTGTGTAAACATCACATGATCCCAGTTTTGCAAATTAAAAAGAAAAAAAAAAAAAGCATCCCATAATTGTGCTTGCAGCTCCGGCGTTTCCCGTGCCGCCTTTTCCAAACGGTTACCCCGGTTATCCAATCAGAGGGGACTCCTCTCAGCCTTCCCTTGCTGAGGATCATGGGCACAATCTGATGGCTTTGGAAGACCAGGTTGGATGATAAACACTAACCGTGCGGCGGCCTGCCTGGTGCGGTGTTGACTTTATCTGCTTTGTTTCATACCAGACGCACACCTATGTGAATACTGTTAGCATGGAGGGGGATCTCGGCATGCGTCACTGCGTGCACTCGCTACCCGAGGTGCGGCCCAGCACGTTCACCGAAACCGCCCGAGTCGGAAGCCAAGGGACCACGCAGTCGAACCTGCGCTGCTCTCCCCTTGAGGAGCATCAAGACCCCCAGGTGTTCCTGCAGCCGTCGTCGCAAGAGGTTAAGTTCATGCTGGGCCCCACTCCGGCACAGCGCCATCTCCTGCAAAGGGAGCGCGAGCGGGAGCGGCTCAGCCACGGCCCCCACAGCCTTCAGCCAGCAGAGGGCGCAACAGGCTCGGAGACGGACGGAGACGAGGCCTCGGTGCATATGTGCAACTCCCACTCCTATCACCATTTCCATCACCACCCGCACCGGCATCCGTGCCACGGGCACCCGGACGGCTGCCAAGGTGCCGAGCTCACCTACGAGAACATCAACGGCCTGAGGAGCGGGCGGAAGCAGCGGCTGAGTCCGAGCAGCGTGTCCCAGTCGGTGGGCTCCAGCAGCAGCAGCAGCACCGGGGACAGTCACTCCCATTCCCTCCTGCACCCGCACGGCCCGTCTTCGCTCCCTGCCCAGGGCTACGGCTGCGAGAGGCCCGTCGGCGGAGGCCACCGCCGGACCACCCTGCTCAACTACGAGAACCTGCCCTCGCTTCCCCCCGTGTGGGAGTACAGCGCCTTGCAGCGCAACGACGAACAGGAAGAAGACGACGACGAGGGGGACGAGGAGGAGTACGAAGACGAGGAGGAAGACTTTGACGAGTACGAGTTCTCGGAGGGCCCGGAAACGACCAACGGGTACCACACGGACGGGCGGGGCATCCACAGGGATGCCCTACAGAACTACGTCAACACGGAGCAGATGCAGCCGCCCAGGCTTCGGCACAGCTGCCCGCCGCACCCGCGGCCGTGCCAGCCCGACAGAGGGGGGCGCATATTTAGCTTTGATTTCCGCAGGCGCTCGAGGTCAGGGGTCGGAGTCTGCGAGCACGGGCACATGCCTCCGTCGCGGCAGCTGAACTACATCCAGGTGGACCTAGAGGGAGAACCTCCCTGCCAAGCTTTGGGCGGGGGAGGGCAGCCACACCAGCGCCTGGCCCCCCAAAAGTGTGGCCCGCAGGCACCCCGGCGCAGCGAATGCTACGCCGTCATCGACCTGAAGAAGACGGCGGCCATGTCCAACCTGCAAAAAGCTCTGCCCAGGGACGACGGCACTTCCAGAAAGACTCGCCACAACAGCACAGACCTGCCTCTGTAGACTCCGTCGACCGTGAGGAGCAGGCACGACAACACGCGAAAGGCTCATCCTCATTTTTAGCACACTGGACCCTTCACTGTCATCCGTCCATTTCGAACGCGGAGCCGACTAAGACGATACAGGTACCAGATTAGAAACCTACCGTATCTCTGCGTACGAAAAGGGGGAATTTTGCCATTTTTTTTTTAATGCTGTTATTTATTAGCTGTGTCGTGACGGTCTCTCCGGAATTTCACGTTCGAGCGCAAATAAGTTTTTCGGGTGGTCCGACAAGTAAGCGGAGTGACAAAATGCTGAGCAATGAGGCATCTGTGCAGAGTGGAAGCAGCCATTTCGATTGTGTCACATGCTTATGATCCCGAAACCATTTCCCCTTTTGTTGTTGCGTTCGTGTACTTCCCCAGCAAGCGCCGTCCACGTGACGGCGACTCACTTCCTCGGGAGTCCAAACGCACACTGAGGCGTAGCCGACTGTACATTTCTAAGACGTTACCTCGTGGTCAGTGGAAACGAGTTATTTATTCGTACATGCCAGGAAGAGCAGTTTGCACACAATCCTATGGAATTGTATATTTTGGTTTTTAGGATTTTCACAATCGCAAACAAACTAACCAAAAAAAAAAAAGAACCACGTGAGGTTGAGAGGTTGTTTTTGGAGGATTCAACTAAACTGAAGGAACAAGTAGCACAAGTGAATCTGGTGAGCCTCCCCCCCCCCCCCTTTCCCCCCAAGTAGCATATCATCATCCTCCATCGCACCTCCACCCACAGTGAATGGTCTTGCACTTTTCAGTCCAGACAAGCGAGGACGCTGTTTATTTCAACATCCGCGCCGCCTGAGCCACCGGTTCCTCTTTTCTAGTGGGTGGGGGAGACAAAAACAAGGGGGCACATATTTCATTGTCAGCATTTTTCAAATGTTTGGATGACAACATCCTCCACAAATTTAGAGAGTGGCGTTAATCCGCCAATCATCAGGTATTAATGGTCTGCTTAAAAGATAATTATGTATTGCTGATCAATATTTTCCACAGATTAGTAATATATATATATATTTATTTCATTATTTATTAGTTCAATTGTTCTGTTGTCTTAACTATTTGACAACCAGCATTTTTTTAATTTAATCCAGTTAATCTGGAGACCAAAGTTTTATTTATGAATAGTCCATATTTTATTCTGTTTTAAAAAAAAAGTTTATTTTAAGTGCCAAAAATGTAAAAAAAAATGTAATGAAATCAAAGGTGCCAATTGTAGAAAGCAGGTAGGGGTCTAGCAATGGGGAAAAATTACGGGGACGCAAATTTGAAAAAGACTTGATTTTTTTTCAAGAATGAATCGAAATGTTAAAAAAAAAATAAATCTGATTTCACCTCATCCATCCATCAACCGCCATATTGGAGCGATGTATGGAAATGTTTTGCTGCTACGTGTACATACAGATTCGATACACAGTTGCCCCAAGTTAGTGACTGTCCTTGTCTCTATGACAACCTGCTGTGTGTGTGTGTTTGCGACGTCAGCTCTTTGGCCACATATTGTTAGGTACGCTCAGTAGCATTGTCACGTTTTTTAATGTCTCAATTGTGGAAACGTAACAGATTAGCAAATTTTTCCCTTCCTCATTTTTGGCCGAACCTTATTTATTTAAGATGATTTTGCTGATAGCATATTCGAGATGAGACTCACTGAGGCACAACTTTAAATCTGCTACTGGGCTCTTCCTTCATAAGCCCTCAAATGTTTATTATTTTATTGAGAAATATAAAGATTCCCTTTTTTTTTTATGAGGGTTTTGTGGCTTCCTTGTTGGTTTTGGATACATTAAAAGCACCACGCAGTGCAAACTCTAAAGTCAAATGCAATTTCTTCGGAAACCAGTAGATATATGAAGTCCACACACTCCTGTACAAATGGCAGCTTTTTGTGATCTAGAAAAATGAGACCCAAGATAAATCATTTCAAATTTTTTTCCACCATAAATATGACCTGTAACTTGTGAAATTAAACTTTTCTCTGCATATTTGTTCAGAATAAATCAGTCACAAACTCATTTTAAATGGAAGTTAGCACACATATTCCTTCTGGTTAACTCCACACAAAGTTCAGTTGTTCTAGTAGGCTTTTTAAAAAAAAATTATTCGTAGCAGAAGCTTTTGTGCTTACCGTGACTAATATTTCGAACCATTTATAATTCCCTCCAGCTGGTCTTAAGGCCCAAATTCCATCCGAAGAAAAATGACGCTGCCACCATCATGCGTCACCCACTGTAGCTATTGATGTTATTTTGGTGATCAGCTGGGCTGTGTTGCGTCAAACATACCATTTGGAATGATGAAAATGTCAGGAAAAGCCTTCTCGAAGATATAAACAGATTAATTAGCGGTACTTTAGATGGTAGCAGTTGTGTGCTGCCTTCCATTTCAAAGGAGTTTGAATGTGATTTTTAACAGCCACATAAAAGAGGGTGTTCACACTTGTGCAAATATTGCACGTTGTCAAATAAAATCTTTCGATGCGCACTGAGTTGAAATCTCATCTGAGATTTACTTAGTGAGACATTTTTTTATGACGTCACCTAATGATGTTTGACTTTAGTACGGAGGCTCAAGTGCATTTGACTTTGGAGGTTCCGGTGTGTTTTGTGTGTGAGTCACACAGCATCTCATTGAGACAGCTTTTATTTTAATTATATTATATAAATAATTTAATATGTAATTGTTTTGGTTTGGCACACACAGAAGCTCAAATGAAAAAAGAAATAAAGGTAAATTAAATTAAAGGTACAGCGCTAACACAAGCCTTAAAAATCCCAAATTAGAAATTACAATTACCGCCTTTTTTTTTTTTTTTTTGGGGGGGGGGGTTGTCTCTTCCCCCCAACCCCCAGAAAAGTCAGCTCCGTCTATCTCAGTTGGGACTGTTTAACATGAGCTATTGATAAGATGTTTACATTTGTATTAAGTGAGTTCTTGTTTTGTCAAAGTAGACCTATATGTGAAGCGTGATCTAGTAGTCTATAGAGCTATGAGCTCCATGTCATCTACGTACTGTACTTGCTGTTTTTCTGTTCACCATTCAGCCTTCATGTCATGATTTTTTTTTTCATGATTGTATGACATCCCGTCGTGCTTACGTTATTTACATTTACAGTGCCATACAACGAGGTCAGGGTTTTCCAGATTTACAGTCAGTTCTTTAGTTTGGTGCCTTGAGATATGAGTTTAATTTGCGACCGCGCTTGTAACTCGAAACATTTTTTGTCACATTTGTGCCTCGGTTCAGTGGAGATTATGCTGCTCCTTCTGGTGTGCACGTTTTGGCCAGC